>NW_027045452.1:7748837-9024479 GCF_025399875.1 Dalotia coriaria | reverse complement strand
ATACCGAAAGGTTGATTGGAGATGCTGCGAAGAGTCAAGTAAGTAAAGTGTGAGTTTAAAAGGGAATAACTCGCGTAATAAAAATCGTAGAAAGTTGGTTGAAATATCATTAAAAGCAGAATTTAATCAAGATAAAGATGGCTAAAAATGAAATTGATACGATTTTTAGTTTTCTTGTTGTGACACAAAAAGTAAAGATGTAATTTTTGGTTAAAAGTGAGAGAAAAAATGATATAACTCAAAAACTAATGATGCTAAAAGCTTGATTTTTGCTTCTACAAAAAGATCTCAATCTAAACTCTTAGAAAACATAAACAAACAGTTAAATAATAAAATATCTTAGTCACAATCACGAAAAAACCTAAATTTTTGAACTAAAAATAAGATTTTCTTTACTTTTGAGGTCAAAAACCTTCAAAAATATCCTTTAACCTAAAAAAACACTCGTAAAATATAAAAAACGACATAAAAATAATATAAAAACTTAAAACCTTCCAAGATATACTCTAAAACTGTTTCAGTAACCGGCTTACTTGATCGTCCCACACATAATAATAATTTTAGGCGTGTGGCGGCTATTTTTACCATCATGACTCGCTTTTTACTTTTCCCCGAGTAAATTTCCTTCAACTTAAACGCGTTTACGACGTGCCTATACCCAAAAATAACACATTTACCACCACACATCAATTTGTATATAATCTATCACAAAACGCATAAATATGCAACCAATTTAACATCACACACTAATTTAATGTACTTTTGGTTGCATAGGTTGCAATGAATCCAAAAAACACGGTATTTGACGCAAAACGCCTCATCGGTCGTAAGTTCGACGACCCAAAGATCCAAGAAGACATGAAACACTGGCCCTTCACCGTGATTAACGACTGCGGCAAGCCGAAAATCCAAGTGGAATACAAAGCCGAATCAAAACGCTTCGCCCCGGAAGAAATCTCCTCAATGGTTTTGATAAAAATGAAAGAAATCGCCGAGACTTATCTCGGTGGAAAAGTAAAAGACGCCGTTATCACTGTCCCGGCGTATTTCAACGACTCACAACGTCAAGCGACCAAAGACGCTGGCGCCATCTCTGGTCTCAATGTCTTACGTATCATAAACGAACCAACTGCGGCTGCGTTAGCCTACGGTTTGGATAAAAACCTCAAAGGAGAGAAAAACATTCTCATTTTTGACCTTGGCGGTGGAACTTTTGACGTTTCCATCCTAACCATCGATGAAGGGTCCTTATTTGAGGTTAAGTCAACCGCGGGTGACACTCATCTAGGCGGTGAAGACTTTGACAACCGTTTAGTCAATCATTTCGTTGAAGAATTCAAACGTAAATGTAAAAAAGACTTGAGTGGTAATTCACGTGCCTTGAGAAGATTGAGAACTGCCTGTGAGCGTGCAAAAAGGACTCTAAGTAGCTCAACAGAAGCTTCGTTGGAAATTGACGCATTACACGAAGGTGTAGATTTCTACTCGAAGATAACCCGCGCGAGATTCGAAGAGTTATGCATGGATCTCTTCCGTAATACGTTGCAGCCCGTAGAGAGGGCGCTCAACGACGCGAAACTTGACAAAGCAGCTATACATGACGTTGTACTCGTTGGTGGATCAATCAGAATACCAAAAATTCAAAAAATGTTACAGGATTTCTTCTGTGGTAAAACTTTGAATCTGTCGATTAATCCTGATGAAGCGGTTGCCTACGGTGCGGCGGTGCAAGCGGCCATCTTGATCGGTGATACGTCATCACAGATTCAAGATGTGTTATTGGTTGACGTAGCGCCATTGTCTCTGGGTATTGAAACCGCCGGCGGTGTTATGACGAAAATCGTCGAGAGAAATTCGCGGATTCCGTGTAAACAACAACAAACATTCACGACTTACTCAGATAATCAGCCGGCGGTGACGATTCAGGTCTTCGAAGGCGAGCGGGCGATGACGAAGGATAATAATCTGCTTGGCACGTTCAGTTTGAATGGTATACCACCCGCACCACGTGGTGTGCCCAAGATTGAGGTTACGTTCGATTTGGACGCGAATGGCATTTTGAATGTTTCGGCGAAGGATACTAGTACGGGCAGGTCGGAAAAGATTACCATTACGAATGATAAAGGGAGGTTGTCGAAGGCGGATATTGATAAGATGTTGGCGGATGCGGAAAAGTATAAGGCGGAGGATGAGAGGCAGAAACAGCGTGTGAATGCACGGAATCAATTGGAGAGTTATGCGTTTAGTGTTAAACAAGTAAGTTTTATGTGGGAATAAATAAACAAATGCACGTCTGATCACGCCACGCGGTTTAACACGACTGACGCTTTAGATTAGGATGCGCAACTTGCAAAACAGGTTTTTATCACTGTAGGCAATCAGTATTACACGTTAAAAAAAGAAAGAAATGAAATTAACAAAGATTTAAGTTTTGTGTTGAAGAACTGAATGTAAATAAACAATAACACGTCCGAACACGACAAGCACTTTAACACGACTGATATTGATATTGAATTGCATTGAATAGCAAGGTTAAGATTAAAATGTTTGAGATTAAGAACTGAAAGGTGTGCAAAACAAGTTTAAACACTATAGGCAACCAGTATCACACATTGACTTCACATTAAAAACACATCTATAACAAAATAACAAATATTTACCTGATATTCATTAAATTAAACATTAATTTCCTCATTTTTTACTTAAATAATTTTTATTTTTGAATTCCAGGCTGTTGAAGACGCTGCTGCCGATAAATTGACAGCTGACGACAAGAAAGCAGCCCAAGATCGTTGTTCAGAAGCTCTCCAATGGTTAGACAACAACCAAACAGCTGAAAAAGACGAATATGAAGATAAACTAAAGGAATTACAAAAAGTTTGCTCGCCTATCATGGTGAAACTGCACCAGGGTGCTGCGCCGCAAGGTGGCGCAGGTGGCGCTGGTCCAAACGTCGAAGAAGTTGACTAACTCACAACAAAAAACTAAAAATAATTTAATTAATACATAATTATACATAAACCACGCTATTTATTAATATTTATTCATAGTTATTAATAGTTATTAATTTATTAATACAAATATGTTCCGTTTTTATTGCCTACACTAATAAAAATAAAATTTTTGGTTTTATGCTGTAAAAATATGTTTAACCGGCACGCGATTAAAATAGCTCTCAAGCACTGACGTCACAATGGTATTCATGGTCTCTGCTATCGACGGGCCAATCTCACCGTTGACATCGTACCAGTTTTCATTTAGAAATGTATTCATTGCACCGCCTAAAAAATAAATATTATAATTGAGGTTGTAATATGTGTGTGTGTGTTTAGTTGCCTATAGTATACGAACGAGTATTTACCTAGTCTCTCATCGCCATTGAATAGGTTTTCCAAGTGGAAATTCATTTTACTCGTTGTGTAAGTCAACAGAGGATCAATCATGTTGATATAACTGTTGTTTGCTTTGGTGGCGAGCTCATAGTTGAATTTGTAAGTGAATACAGGATTTTCTAAGGTTAAGTTACCGGGTCCTTGGCCTACAATGGGTAAAACAAGGATTCTTCCTTTGATATCATAGGTTAATATCATTGTTAGGTGTTTGGAGGATAATTCAATCAACCATTGTTTTGTTTCGGGATTTATTCTTTTAAAAAATAAGAAAAAATTAAGAAAAAATAAAAATTTGGTAAAAATTTACTTACTCTACTTTATTTACTGTTCCGATATCAATTCCAGTGATTGTTAGATTGTTTAATTTCATTTCTAAGGATTCTCCAACATTAATCACGACTTGGTCCAGTTTTAATGGCGCAAAAGATGAAATTTTGAAGGTTTTATCTCCTAAAATCAAAAGTATGCAACCAAATACACACCAAAGTAAAAATTAATTTAATTTACCTTTAACTATGAAGGCAAACGCATTTCTCGCTGATTGTACCGCACATTCATTCAATTTCGGATCACTTAAACTGCATGCTTTAATATAATCAGCTAAAATCAATAATTTAAACAATTAAACAAAAAAAATATTAAAACACTATAAAAACTTACGTAACTTTGCACATAATGAATTATTCACGTTACTAATCACTACAATACACGTAATTAATAAGAACTTATATAAATACATTGTTGATATGTTGATGTGTTGATGATTGAAGTGATGATTGTCGATTGATGGACAGTTCACGCACACAACACGTTTATATACTTATCACAACGTGGATGTTGAATGAACTGGTTGTGACCTTGAGAAAGAATCGAGCACAGCGATTGCATGATGCGCATCGAGATAATGGGAATATCTTCGCGTTGATGCAAGTGTGAAATATTTAAGAACACGCAATTGTTTAGAGTTGAAAAGTGGGCAAGCAGAAATCTTCTGGTTACATCAAACTTTGACCTTGTACGCATTTTAATCATGTTGTAATATGAAATCGTCTAAAACGTATAATTTTATTTCGGTTAAGTCTAGTCGTATACAGTGTGTTTATTAAATATTAGACTTTTAATTAAAGAATAGTTAAATTAATTACATTCTTGTTTATGGACTTAATATGTGTCAAAGTAGTCAATTAAAATTTTAACGCCATCCTGCAATATTTTTTGTAATAAAAAGTATCCTATGTTCTTTGTGATATATTTGTTGATATTTCTACCTAATTTCATGAAGATCGGATAAGTAACTTTCGCCTTAAAGCGAAACAAACATACAAAAACACAAAAAACACATTTTTGCGTTGATAAAATAAAAATTAGACTTTTTAAATGATAATTTCTTCAATAGGAACATTTTTCAAAAATGGTTTGACTGCTTCTTGTATCATTGCAGTTATCAGACCGACAAATCCTGGGTGAAATTCTTGTTCCACTTCCCTCCAGTTTTCATTGATAAAAAGATTAACGTTATCGCCTGTGAATTATTAAAATAATCAGTAAATACTCAATAAAACACGTTTTGTTCTATTTATATTTAATATTTACCTAAAACTTTATCGCCATTAAAGAGATTATCAAAACGCATGCGCACGGCAGCCATCTTGGCTATGGTCTCATCGCTTTCAATCTCGTAATATTCTTTACCATCTCGTTCCACAACTTTTAAATTGACAGAATACTCAATTTCAACTTTATCTAAAATAATTACGAATTTTAAGATGTGTAATGTTGGTTGCATATATTATTTTAAAGCTAACCCATTTCAATCCGACATTTTCCTTTGCCTTCCACCGGAATAATCATCAATTTGCCACTGACTTCATAATCAGAATCACCGACAACGTCATAAGTTGCTTTAAAATGCCATTTGTTAGTGTCTGAATTTACACTGGAAGTAAAAAATGTAAAGATTATAATATACTGGGTGTTTATAACGTAAATTATGTTTTACTTTGCTTCTGTTAAAGTAAATGCACTTATCAATGCTTCTCCGTTGAGTAATTGTATTTTAAGGCCATCCCCTTTGGATAAGTCAAGTTTTTCGTACTTAAACGGATTTAACGGGCGGATTTTGAAAGGTTTATAACCTTTAAACATCTCAGGGATGGCTTTCTGTGCTGAGGCAAGCGCGCATGCGTGGTCATTTTTTGCACAAGCCGTAATAAACGGCGCTATAGAAATTAAGAGAACAGAAGTGTAAAAAAAGTAAAAATTTGGTTGCATACTTACGTAATTTAGCACAATTCACATAGAAAACTATTGAAATTAGGAAAATAATTGTTTTAAACATGATTAAAACAATAAATATAAAGATTTAGGTTAGTTTTTAGTATAATACGTAAAATTGTTGAAAATATCAGTCATCTTCACGTATTTATAGTCAATTGAAACTGAATTTTACCCGTTAACTCATCTTATAGACATAAAAATAGAAAAAAAATATGAATTAGTTAATGATAAACAAGCATATTAATATTGTGATGCAAGCTAATACGAATATAATGCGATATACGTAAATGCAACATAAAGATAAAAATACTCTAGGCAACCAAAATTACATAACCAAACAAAGCAAAACGTCAAACATTAAAATAAACTCCAGACAAGCAAAAAACCGAATAAATTATTAATATTAATGTCTCCAGACATAAAAATCATCTGTTTTTATTTGTTATAACCAACTCATGACCAACTCATGAATCCAGGTTAACTAATTACGCACGTACTTGTTCTGCGCATGTCAGTGTTCAAAGTACCATTGCATTTTTATTAACAACAATCGATTCAATAAACAATTAACAATAATTATTAAATTATTGCACATTCAAGGATATTCCAGAAGTAATAAATATAATTATACGTTGTTGACATCAATATTGTTGCATAAATAAATAAATAAACAAATAATTTTATTAAAAAAATTATAAAATGAAATTTTAAATAAACACATTGTATATTCTCCTAAAATCAGGAATATGGTTGGTTGCGAATTCAATTAAATTATTTATTACAATTTGTTTACAATGTGTATCATATTTGTTAATGTGTTAATCCTAACCTTGAAAACAAATCGTGTACTTATATACCATATGGTCAGAGAGTCTTATCATAGTAATTTCGTAAAAATTGTATTTTACTGTGCGATTTGCGATTATCATTGAACACTAATTTATCATTATCGAACACATCACACTTGTTTTAGGTTATGCTTCTTCTGTTACAGCTATGTACGTATGGTTGCCAATACAAAAGTGTTACGTTTGTAGAGTAATGTTGCGTGTTGCGTATATATTCATATATCGTATTGTATTGTAGTATTGCTTGTTCACACAATGTTAGAGGTTAGGTTATGTTATTGCCTACGCCAAACAAACACACAGTGATTCCTTGTGAGGTTAGTAGTTAGTAGTTGTTGACAATGGCGGTCTCCGCCGAGCTGCCCATGCTTTCGAGGACGCAGACGGCGTCGCTGCTGGTCTGCGTCGTCTTGTCCGACTTTCATAAATCCGGCACGGCGGCGTCGACCATGCGCATTTCGTGCACGCCATTACAACGCGCGTGGTGATGATGATGGTGCGCATGCGCAAAGTGGCCACCATGGTGGAAGTTACGTTGGAGGTTATGTAGGGATGATGAGGATAAAGTACGTTCGAGGATTTCGCCCCAGTATTTTTCCGAGAGGCCTTCAAGGTCGCAGCCTTGTGTGTGGCCGCCATGACGGATGGAACTTGAATTACTACTGCAGTTGTGTTGTTTTTCTTCTTTTGGTTTACTACAACAAAACTACCGCGAAATTCATAGGTTATTTTGTTAGTAGAGTTTTGAGGTTAGTTTCTTACGCGTCCGAAGAGTAGTTCACGACTTATCCGCCGGAATTGATTGTTGAGTAGCCAATAAAGGAAAGGATTCCAGAAGCTGTTGCTCAGTGCAAGCCACGTGGCGATGAAGTCAAGTGCTGCGGGTGCACGTGATCCTGTACATGCAGCGACTACTTCCTGTATGGTCCACGGTGTTACCAACACGATGAAGCCTAGTGACATTGCTGCCATCGTGCGGGAAGCGTTGGTACTAAGTCTACGCTCTTGACACACCAGCTGGAAGAGGGTTATGGAAACATTGCGTTAGTAATTGTTAAATAACTACGGAACGGTTAGAGGTACTTAAATTATTTAAAAGTTATTTGGTTAATGATTAAATTCTACGTAATTAAGTACTTTTATAAAATGTTTGTATCATGCATAGTTTGGGAGATATTTGGGTTCAAAGTTAAAGAAGCATTTTTATTGATGTTGTGGGATAATTTATATCTGAGAAAATCTAAAATAACATTAAAAACGGCAAAAGATAATTTAAATGTTTAAAATGTTATGGATTAACAATTAAATTTGGCATGATTAAGTACTTATGTAAAATTTTGGTGTCCTGGATAGTTTAGGAGATAATTGATATCAAAATTAAAGGTATTTTTATTGATTTTATGACAGAATTTTCATTTTTATGTCCTTGAACAACTTATAAATATAAAATATGACTTTATGACATAATATAACAAAAATATTATTTCTAATTGTTATTAGTTCCATATAAAAAACACAAAAACTAATTGAGATACCTATTAAATAAATAATAAACGCCATGAGGACATTTTCCAATTTAAACGGAAAAAAAGCTTTCTTCTTAGGTTTCTCTTTAAACATAGAATAATACCTTTCTATAACTTCTATAATCCCAAAATCTAACAACCCTTTTAAATAATAATTGAATATTTTCAGGAAAGGATGCCCTTTCTGCATCAACACTTGCGTATAAAACGTAATCGTCGGTGGCATGACATACAACAGCGAGTTGCCATCTTGCCCCACATATTTGCCCTCCAATTTCATCAGATAGGCAACCGTACGTTGATTATGATGCGTTGCAGTGTCCTTATTCACAGCACCACGCTCCAGATAAACCTCCAAGTCACTTATACTCGTCACCAACCATCGATTGTAAATCTCTCTGATTGCATCGTCGCCATTTTTATTATTATCTGCAAATGCAGCACGACTAAAACTCGTCCCGGCAAAAATCAGACTACTCGCTGCTAAATCCTCATAGGTTTTTGGTTGGTGTTCGGATATTGGCCGCACAATAAACGACAACAACATATTTTGAAAAGAAGACGTGTAGACGAATGCAAACAGTGTAAAAGTCATAAAAATAATACGATTTATCAATACAGAAGGTTGTAGAGTTGCTTGTGAAGTGAAAATAGCAACACCTTCAAGCATCAACTGTCCGCCATTTTGTTTAATGGTAGATTTGTATCGCCCACATGACATAACCAAGTTTCTGAGGATTATATACAAAATAAATGTAAATATAAGTGATACCCATGTCCAGGGAGTGAAAACCGTTGTAATATTAATCCAGGCAGGAAGATATCCTGCTCTAGGTACCCAGAAAGATAACTCTGTAGGTAGATATAACATAGAACTGCAAAAATCTACATCGTACTCGGTTAATGACTGAACATTACCCACTAATACATCGGCTTGTCTGTTGTAGACAACTGCATACATATCTGTGTATGTATGGTTGCCTAATATAGATCCCCATGTAGTATAATTATGATCAATATATTTCACGGTTATGTTAGCTTGTTTAGCGATGATTTCTAACATCCAGTATTCAATTCCATCATATGTTTTTTCTCCGCCATCTTGTTTTACGATGATATATGGTACAATAGGCATAGCTACTACTTCTAAAGTACAATTTGTATATTTTGGTATTGTTTGCTCATAAGTAAGGTTAGAATTTAATTTTTTTCGGGTGATTTTTGTAGGTCTGCAGTTATTTAATGTTTCCGGTGAGTTATCACTCGCGTAAACATTACATTCGTTGTTTATAGTGTTGTTGAAGAACACCAGAGGGTATGTGTATGTATACCAAGCTGATTCCAAAATGGCGGCGATAGATTTCTCAATATTTTCACTACGTTTAGGTAAATAAACAATAAAAACATGTGAATCTGCATTAAACCAATGAGATTTATACCAGTTCTTAAAAAAATCACTAATTATCATCGTATTTTGTGTTATCATAACAATATTATCAATTTTTCTTTTTTTATTTTGATTGTTTATATTATTAGATCGAAATAAACACATAATTTCCCATTGTGCTATGTTTACAAACCCTCCAATGTAGAATTCAACAATATTCGCCTCTAGAACTTCATCGTAGATAAATAATCCGTAATTAGTTGTACTCGTATTATTTGATAATAATAACTTGATACAAGCTATATTATTAATATGTATATTATTGTTGGGTTCTTGTGGTAGTAGAAACATGTTTTCTGTATTTACGCAACGGCAATAAATATAAATGATTACCGAAATGCACAGAAAGGCAGCGTTTTGAGAAAACATTTTTTAAACATGGATCTAAAAAGACTAACAATTCACCACTGATTTTGTTTAGTGTTTGGTTGTTCTATTATGTATATGCCAAGTGATAAAATCTGGTTTAATTTGAAGAAAAAACTGATTATTGATTTTTGTTTATATGCGATGAATAACTAATGTGTTATGTGGACAAACGTGTTGCAAGTTTACGACATACTTTACTATGACATTATTATATATATCACGGATTAATATTTAAAAAGTTATGATAATTATGAGCAATTAATTTGAAAAATTAAAAAGATAGAAACTGAAAGTTTGAAAAAATCATGTTTTTGTTTGATAATAGACTATAAATATTTAATGAGCAGTGATATTAATAATATACTCATTAAATTAATGTCTTGAACTTGTAGTAGTTGCATAAATAATTCATAGCAGTCTTATTGTTGATAGATTTATACTAATTCTTAAAAAAATCATTAATTATTATCGTACGTTGTGTTATCATAACAATATTATCAATTTTCCGCGTAATATTTAGATTGTGCATGTTATTAAACTGAAACAAACGCATAACTTCCCATTGTGCTACTTCTATAAGCGCCGCAATGTACAATTCAACAATACTCGCGTCTAGAATTTCATCATAAATAAACAACCCCTAATTAATTGTATTATTAGATCATAATAATTAGATAACCTAACACAAGAAATATTATCAATATATTCCTATATATAGTATTATTATGTTTCACTAAAACATGCTCTTTGTTCTTTCATTATTTATAATCTATTTTAAATCTACTTTAAAAAATAATGAAAAAACAATTATTGATCTTTATTTTTTATAATACTAATAAATAACTAATGCGTTATGCAAACCAACATGCTGCAAGTTTACGACCTACCTTAATAAATACAATAACGACGTTATTATTTACTTTCATTTTAAAATTTATATAAATAATTAGTAAATATTTGCAAAAAAATAGTTAACTCTAGAAAGAAATACAATTTATATCTCACAAAACACTATAAATATATAACCAACATAAATATTAATAACATAATTATCAAATTAATACCATGAACTTGTAGTATTTACATAAATTATTCACAACACAATTGTTTTTGTTCCTATTAATATTTTCTATATCCATATACAAAAAACAACTTTTTCTTACCCAGTTATCATTACAACAGTGTTGTGATACGAGTATGTCCACTGCACGCATAAATCTATTCATCTCCACAACAATTTTATTTACTTACTCGTATGTACAAGTCCAAACACAAAATGCACATTTACTCCCAACCAGTATGGATCTCCACCACCACCTCAACAACATCGACTGCGTGGAGCATTTGATAAATGACGAAGACATCAATTACGGATTGTTTGCCTTCGACGCCGCTTTGGACGCCAACATCGTCGAGCTCTACTTCGGCGCATTAGTGCACACATCCCACAGCGACGACGAAGGCCACGAAACTTCCGAATATCACACATGGGAAGTTATGAAACTAACGCACCATACTAACGCCATCTGGCGGAATAAATTCAACAATCTTCTCTCAGAAGACGCGCCAAAGCTACGCATCGACAACATTGTATTCGTCACACAACACGCAACAATAATAACCGAATTCTTTCAATCATGGTATAAATCCAAATGGTACAACAGTGACTGTCAACTGTTTATTGTCTATTTACCTGAAAATCATGAGAATTATGAGGATTCCTCGCCGCCATTTTGAAAACCGCTTGGTATACATACACATACCCTCTGGTGTTCTTCAACAATACGATAAACAACGAATGTAATGTTTATATCAGTGATAACTCACCAGAATCACTTCGTAATTGCAGATCAACGAAATTTAAACGATCTACATTCAATACAAAACATTTACATGAAGGAGATTTGATAAAATACAGAAAAACACGACCGAGATTGAATCATTGCACGTTGGAGGTCATGGCAATGTCATTAGTACCTTATATCGTCATAAAAAAAGTTGGTAACTCTGAAATAGTCGAAGGAATCGAAGGAATATTCCTCTCTGAAATAGCTGCGCATGCTAACCTTACAATTAAATTCATAAAACACAACTATAGTGACTGGGGACAGTATTATAGTAATCGTACGTATACGGGAATGTATGCAGCCCTACTTGCACGTGAAGCCGACATAGTCATCGGTAATGTCCGGTGTTTATCCGATTTACAGCTGGATTTCTCCGGATCCACACCATACCTACCTTCGGATTTGAGTTTTTTCGTCCCTAGGGCAGGATATCTTCCAGCCTGGATCAATATGACGACTGTTTTCACCCCGTGGACTTGGGTATCACTCATTTGTACACTTTTTGGGTATATTTTCCTAAGATATTTGGTTATGTTACATTTGGGAAGCAAAACTAACCTTAATCAAGATGGCGGACTACTGGTGCTTGAAGGTGTGGCTATAGTCATCGCAGAATCAACTCCACAACCAGTTTTATTAGTGAATCGGATTATTTTTATGACTTTTACACTGTTTGCGTTCGTGTACACGTCTTCGTTTGAAAATATGTTGTTGTCGTTTATTGTGCAGCCTATATCCGAGCACCAACCGAAGACGTATGAGGATTTGGCGGCGAGTAGTCTGATTTTCGCAGGGACGAGTTTCAGTCGTGCGGCGTTCGCGGATAATAACAAAAATGGCGACGATGCAATCAGAGAGATTTACAATCGATGGTTGGTGACCAGTATGCGTGACTTAGAGGTTTATCTGGAGCGTAGTGCTGTGAATAAGGACACTGCGACGCATCATAATCATCGCACGGTTGCCTATCTGATGAAATTTGAGTACAAATATGTGGGGCCAGATGGCGACTCGTTGTTGTATGTCCTACCACCGACGATTACGTATTATACACAGGTGTTGATGCAGAAAGGGCATCCGTTCCTCAAAATGTTTAATTTTTGTTTTACGAGGTTGTTAGAGTTTGGTATTATGAACTACATCGAAGGGCATTATTCATCTTTTAAGGATGAAGCTAAGAAGAATGCGTTTTTTTCTTTTAAACTGGAAAATGTCCTTTTGGCGTTTATTATTTATTCTATTGGAGTAATATTAAGTTTATTAGTGTTTTTATTGGAATATTACCTAACCTCAAAAATAAAATATAATTAATTTGTAAGGGAATAGATGGCGTTGTGTGTAATAGTAATAAATCTCGTTGATTTCGTTTTCTTCCACTTGAAGCAATTGAATTTTCTCCTTCCGCGATGCGTCGATTGGAATTGTTCGCTCAACTCAATTGGAACCGTTACGGAAATTGAAACAGCCTTCACACACTCCGGAAAAACAAAACAAAAGAATGCGTTTTGTGCCTTTGAGGTTATGTGTGCTTGATTAACGGCAATTAACTGCACTCTGCTGCGGTCAGCGGCTTAGCACCTTTATTATTGCCGAATTGGGCTAATGTATTAATTCCGGTGCGCGCGGCGGGTTGATATATATAGGCAACTTAAAGAGCAGCGGCACGCGAGTGAGGTTATACCTGCCGGTCGCGCGCGAAAGGGTCGGAAGCGAATTCGCGCGCGCGTTTTAGTGCGCGCCATTTATCTCCCGAGCGTGCCGGCCGAGGAACTAGAGTCGGGACCTTGGGTCCTAATGTCCTCGAGGCAATAAAGGTACCAGCCCGAGAGGTGCATAAAGCATGCTGATTCATCGTGGGTGCACACGTAGTTAGCTGCGGTTATATACAGTGTGCTCATAAATAAAATAATAGCATAGTAAGAAAAAATTGTGTTTTTGTTTAGTTTTTTGTTAATTACTCAAAAACTAATTAAGATAAATTAAATATTTTTTCATATGTTGATAGAGTATTAAATTTTACGCCTAAAAATGTAAAAATATTATTTTAATTATTTATTTATAGTTAATTATTAAGCTATCAACTTGAAAATTTATGTTTTTAAAATGAAATTCTCCTTTTCTTGATTACTCTGTATATAATTGACATTCTAACATATTTTTTTAAAAATTTGATGTAGAATTTAATAAAGAATATTATCACTAATAGTTTTTGAGTAATTAACAAATTACTACCAAAAATTTCTGTTTTTTGTAACTTTTGAACTCTTTCCGCTCCACATGACCCAGTATCATTACTGTTTTTTACCAAATTGGATCAGGAGTAGTCTTGAGCCGGTGGATTAGGTGCGCGACATGAATTAGGACACCTTGCGGTCCTCCAGGACGAGTTGGATCCGAACCGGATGTGAGAGTCGAGGATTGCCTGGCGGCAATTTTCATCCTTGGCTTGGCAGCCAATTCGACGCGATTTTACCACACTATCCATATATACATACAACCTAAAGATTGTGCAACGTCTTCCTTTGCACCTTGCAATCCTAAATTATCCTGAGTATTATTACTCCACATGGCGGCAATAATCGTTCCAAAGATTTATACAATTAGATTACATTCACTATCAAATTTAATATAGGCAACCAATATTACATTGTATGCAACCAGTTATACTCGTATGTAATGTATAAGCATATGTATGCTTTTCGATTTTAACGATTTATTATTTATTTTTTGTGTTTTCGCTTTCCGGGTGGAAGTTGGCCCCGCGAAGAAAATGAGCATTTCCTGGCCGGGCGCCAATCAATCCGACCTTGCGCGCGTTCCAACCGCGAAGATTCGAAAGATTCCAGCCGAGGCCGCCGACGCAAAAAGACAAAACGGACGATTTCACATTTCTCACGCGATAAACTACGTTAAAAAAGACAAAAACCACGAAAAAAACACAAAAACCCGAAGAAATTTCTCTTCTTTCGCACAAAGAAATTTAAAACTTAATTGCCGTGCGATATTCACGCGCTTTCCCAGTGATAAAAACGTCAAGGACACACACGTTCCAATAATTACCACCCGAGTGAATATTTTTAGGTTAGTTTTAGAGGTTTAGACTTACTCAGCACAAATTCCCAGCAGCTACGGATCTCTTTTCATCCGCGTAGGCAACGCAACGCCTACGACGTGTTTACGCATCTTTCACATAGGCAACCAACATTACGCAGCGGGCGGGCTGCCTACACAGCTCGTTGAACCTTTTCACGCCCGATATTTATATTATTCATGCGAATAAATCCGGCGTACACACACAAAACACAAAAATATATCAAAAAGTAAACGTGTGTTGTAATGTTGGTTGCCTATCGTAATATCACAACTACGGGTATTAAATACAGTTTGGTTTTGGGGTGTGAGAAGGCAATTTGTGTGCGTTTTGTTGTTTTGTATGACGTGGCGTGAATCGTCGCTCGGCTCATTACACCCCTTTCAACGCCTCGACACGTGCGCGCACCGCCCCCGCATAAAATACGGCTTACACCACCGCCGCACAAAACAATACCGCGCTGGAATTATAATTAAAACAAAACACAAACGCATTAAAAATTTAAATCTAACGCAAACATTTATATGAAATTAATGTGAAATTAATTGAATTTATGTGTCATTCATTAAACACCCTGTATATTTAATATATCTAAGTGATAATAAATAGTTTACTTTTATAGTTTTACCATATAACAAAAAAAGAAACATTGTTTTATGAATGTTTTGCTTTACTTTGTATTTTTGTATGTTTGGTTGCCTATATTGAAAAGTTTTGAGGTTATGTATTGTAGGCTGTTCATATTTTCAACGCTTACATCCGCCACTGGACGGTTTATCTCTTTTGATAGCATATCTATGCGGATATAATGTACTGCGCGCCGTTATCTAACAAATACACGCTGATATTTTTCTGGCGGGTTGTGCGGGTTGCGTTCATCGACGCGGAGGAGTTTATGACTCGTGACCGAATGAAAAGAGCGAAAGAGAGAATGTGTAGGAAAAAAAAAGAGTGACAAAAGTTTTGTTGACGACTTTTTGAACTCAACATAACCTAGATTGCCACTATGGTGAGTTATAGGCAACCCACTTTACACAAACAAACAAATCCTAGTGTCTAGACTATAGACGTAATGGATAAAAGTGAAAATACATTAAATACGAAATTATCCGGTCAAAACACTTCCCTACCGAGTTTTTTGTTTGTTTTTTTTCTTTCTTTGTGAAAATAAAGTAAGAAGTGGAAAAGAAGCAAACGTTTCAATCACGTCCATCAAAGCGAGTGCTCATCGAACTACTACTACATATGTAGAGAGACAAAAGCCCGAGGACCTCAATTCACACATCGCACTTTTATGTGTTTTCGTTTATAGTGGATGCGTCCGAAGAGCATGAAAGCAATAGCACCGTGGTCGGGAATAATGTTGACGCGTAAATCAATTTCATCTGCGAGTCTTTTTTTCTTTCATTTTCTTTGTGAGCTGGGTGCTTTTTCTTTGCAAGGGAGTAAGTAATAATTTTTGCCAACAACAAAAATATTCAGTTACATTGCATTAATGTGGAATGTAAAATGTAGTAACCTGAAACCAGTAGACATGCAGTCATGCAGTCAGAGCTCAAGCAGATTAAAGACGTTTTATCTCACTGTTTGCGCTACATTAAATTCACCGCAGTATTTCGAAAAGCTCTTGTTTCAAGTAGAGACCGCTCACATATTACGGTGGATCTAGGTCAGAAATATTTTTATTTTGTTTATTTTAGGTTTAAAATTAATATAATTCATTAATTTAATAATTATATCGTTGTTTTCTTAGATAATTTGAATTTTAATATGAAAAATGTAAGTTTTTCGGGGTTTTAATCGTGTTTTGACAAAATGATAAAAATTTAAACTTTAATAATTGTTTTTGGGTAGATAGAAAAATTTTAGGGGTTGAAAAATATACTGGGGTGGTAAATAAACTATTCTGCTATAAATATTGACAAAAATATTTGTTATCACTCTTTTAGTTTGGAAGATATTCAAGACTTTGAAAAAAAGATTTGCGAAAAAATCACAAAAGTCTAAATTTTAACATTTTTATGTCAAAACTAGCTTTAACCCGCGGCTTCGCTCGCGAATATCTAAAATAATGAAGTTGCTTCCGTACGCGTCTGTAGTCACAGAAGAAGTAACAATGAAGTAGAATGGCGGGAAGTTTAAAATGGCTGAAAGTATAGTCTATGGAAGTATAGTGTACAGTCTCCATAGTGTAGTCAATTGGATTTGATGTTGACGTAGCTGTCGGTAATACAGTGTGATAATACAGTGTGATGGTACTATAGTACTTAGGTTTGAGCTTCATTGCTGGAATGCTAGATGGCGTTAAAGTAGTCAAATAGCCTGATGCCGAAGTATTATTGGCTAAACAATTTCTTTATTTTATTTAAAAAATAATTTTTTTTATTAAATAAAAAGTAGCCTATAACCTTTCGGGGACCACTAAGAATATGTGTACAAATTTTCATGATGATCGGTTAAGTAGTTTTTGCGGGAAAGTGTAGCAAACATCAGGACTTTCGCATTTATAATATTAGTAGGGATTAACAATTTTTAGGGATGTAAATAGATTTTAATTAAAAAATCTACCTTTTAGATACAAATTAAAAAGCCCAACAATTTTTCCCTTTACTAATTTTGTTTTTAAATTATAATAATTAATTAGTTAATTAGTAGCTTTTGTTGGTGTTTTAATTAATTCAAATTAATTACTTTCATTCTCTTTGAAAATGAACATTTGTTTGCATTGTTTCTCACAGCGTTTATCTTAGTGCTTTTATTTGCAATTTTGAGGTTAGAATTTACAGCTAGTGTGTGTAGGGTGTTTGGCTGTTTGGGTGCTGGTGGCGCACTGACATTTTAAGACAGAATCCAATCTCGTCTGGCAACAACCGGAAATGCGCTTTCTGAAGACATCTTTGCGCGTCTTCGACTATTTCTCTTCGCTGTTCGTTGCACTGACTCGACTGACTTTGAGAGTTGAAATTGAGTGACACAATGCAAAGTGGAAAATTAAATTTTCTTTCGCTTTGTGCGCGCCGTGCGCGCGGCACATCCATTATACATCTTGCAAATCGCAATGTGTGCGTACACAAAATTACGTGTAAAGCAAAGTTTGCACATTAATAAATATTAAATCATAACTATTTATATACACAGAATTTATAAATCTCACAAAATTTGAAGTTTTTGTGGTTTTATAACCAAAATAATAATTGTAGGGGTTGTAAATTATATCAGTTGGATAAAATTGATATTTTTCTATTAATATTGATAAAAATATTTGTTATCACTTTCTTAGATTGTAAAATATTGAAGAATTTGTAAGAAAATTTTAAAAAATCACTAAAAACCCACAAAATTAGAATTTTTTTATTTTTTATAACCTAATTAATAATTTTAAGAGATTTTGAATAATTCTATGTGATAGAGGCATTCTTTGGAAATAAATTTAAAAAAGAAAACTTAAACAACCCTTATATTTCAAGAGTTACAGCGATTTTTTACTTGTTAGTAAACTTTAAAAATATGAAAAAAATTCAACTTTAACCCCTATTTAAGGATGAATTTTCATATTTTTTTAAATAAAACTTAATTATATTTCATAGAGAAACTCTTTCTTTGCAAGATAAAAAAAGAAAAAGAAAAATCCGTTTCATAGATCCCAAGATATTTACAATTTTTTATCAAGAAACAAAGAAAAATTAATTTAATTCTGCTAATTTTGCATATTTTCACGTGTAAATACACAAAATTACTTGTAATTTAAACTTCACACTTCAAAAAATATTAAATCATAAACTATTTAAGATTTAAACCCCCAAAAATTTAAAATTATAACTTATAACTGATAAAATATGAGTTGGGTTGTAAGAAGCGTTATTTATGTCGGGATGTAGAGTGGAAAAAATATTGAATATGTGCCAAGCAGTGCGGAGTCGAAAGTCCTTCGTCCTTGATCGTTTGTAAAAGATTCATACTAAAAGCTCGCGTTGGATATAAACCCCAAAATATCTTATTTATTGTTATAAATTACCAGAAATCGAAAATATTTCTGTTTTTGTTTGTTATTAGTATTATTAGCAGTTCTGTGATAAATTGGCCGCTGTAGACGCATAAATATAATTGATTAATGATAAATGGTGTTATATCGAAAGGCAATTAGCAATTTAATTACATGAATGCGTGTTTTTAGTGGTACATTTATTATTGATTCGATTATGTGCAATTACAATAAATCAAAATTATGCAAAACGCAAAATTTACGCAAATTTGTAGGTTTTTGTGAATTTTTTTGCTGTTTTAGGGAAGTTTTTGTTGTAATAAAAAGGTTTTTATATTAAATATAAATAAAAGGTGAATGGGTCTAAAGGAATTTGTTTAGAAAAATTATAAAACCTAATAAACCTAAAAGATACAGGGTGTTTTTTGTGCAAAATCAAAAATTTTTACAATTTTTTTGATACAAACTCAATTTAAGGGTTCGTTTTGAATAATTTTTGTAATTTTTTCTAGGAAAACAAATAAAGAGTTAACTAAACTATCATAATTTGTTGAAAACTATAATCTAACATTATTATTTGTTGAAATACAGCGTGTTCTTTAAGAAAAATCGAATATTTTCATTCAATTATACTTTTAAAAGCAATTTCAAAGCTGTTTTCATTAAATAAATACCATTTTCTATCTCAAAACATTATACCACATCATAAAACTATAAAAATCTGTCAAAAAATTTCAATTATCTCTATTTGTTTATAAATTATAAGCAAAAATGTCCCGAAATTATCTAAAAATTTGCCTTTTAACGTCCCAATTCGCGTTGAACTGAAGTTGAACCCCGGATAAAATGACAAAATGACAAACCCTGAAGACGTCAGACGACAAAACGACAAAACGCAAACCTCCAACCGCCGCGCGCAATGCACCCCGCAGGCAAACACTAAAATATACCCTTATATTCGCCGCTGAGGGTTCGCAAACTGCCAAAAACGAACGAGACGCAGAAACATCTAAAAGTCTCGGCAATCGTCGAGACCGGCTACACAGTGCGGCGCAGCGCAAAGCGAATAAATGTCTCGTTTAAGGGTTGTGCGAGAGGGCTGGCGAGGGTTATGAATAACGCATGATATAACATGATGCGTCGCGTCACACACGATGACATCGAATTTGCAACCGACCTCCTCATCAAATCCAAAGAAAAAAACAAACACAAAAATATACAAACACGAAGGTAAATTTCAATAAAATAAGGTTAACTTATTAAGAAACTTTTTCGCAAGACAAATATTAAAGTCTGAATTGAAGAAAATTGCAGTTGAAAGGAAATAAGATGGGGAAAAAAGTTTTCATTGTCTGATTCTGTATGAAAATGAATCGTTGAATCGCGGTGCACATTCGTACGAGTAGAGTGCAGCTGCTACCCGACGTAGAACGGAATAAGAACATTGCGAGCCCTAAAAACAAAGCCTGCACCGGTCTCAAGGGGCTAGATTTCAAGAAAATAAATCCGGAAGTAGGAAATCTAGCTGTTGCCTTAAATTCAAATCATTGCGATGTGAAAAATGTTATTTTTTGCGGCGTTTTATTCGCGTGTTTTCATAGAATGATAAAAATTCAAACTTTAACAATTGGTTTCGGGCAAGTGGAAAATTTTTAGGGGATGAAATTTATATTGGGGGGATAAAATGGCTATTTATCTATCTGAATTGATAAGAATATTTGTTTCTAGTGTTTTAGATTGAAAGATATTGAAGAATTGGTAAAAAATCGTAAAAAATTCTCGAAAAACACAAAAAATTTGATATTTTTTATAATTTTATAGCAAAATTAATAATTTTAAGGGATGTTAAATAATTCTATGAGAAAGAGACACTCTTTGGCTATCAAACTGAAGAAAAAAAACTAACACAACCCTTATATTACAAAAGTTATAGCAATTTTACTAACAAAATGCAAATAAACTTCAAAAAATGACAAAAACAAACTTCAACCCTTATTTAAAGGCGAATTTTAAACTTTCCCAAATAAAACTTATTAATATTCCACAAAACAACTCTTTCTTAATAAACCAAAAAAAGAAAAATGAAAATCGCCCCCATGGATCCCAAGATATTCATGATTTATTATCAAGAAAAACGAAATCAATTTAAAAAGCACATTTATCGTATATCACCCACTTACAGCAAGTCCAAACAAAGATTGATTTATTTTTAAACAAGCGCTAGTCACTTAAGTCAAAGAATGTAAATGTCGCTGCACAAATTGATTTCTCATGCAAATTTCGCATCTCATCAGAAAGCGATATTCCAGCACGCGATATTCCAGTGACGGATGACGAAGGGTACGATTTTTTGACAGCTCCGCGCGCAAAACGGATACAACTGATACAATCTCGCAAGTCTCTCGCGAGCAATGAAGAGTAAGTGAACAAGATGGCTGCCATATTGCATCCATATTGCTATATTTTGATTTATCACCACTTCTAGACTTGTCACTCTGCTGTTAAACTTTCAACATTGAGTGCAGTTTAACCCATGACACAGCAAAAATTTAATTTCACATTTATGCAACCAAATATACTCGCAATAAAAAAATGTTTTCAAAATGAGATTTGAAATGCAAATAAGTGTTGGCAGCGAATAAAAGGGTTTGTTGAATTCATAAGCGTCGTTTTAGCGCCTTCGCGGACGTGTCCCGCGTGTAAAACACGCTGGAAACGAAGAAGTTACATTTAGAAGAAAAGCACGTAGCACTTTTCTTACATTCTCTCAACATTTACTTAGATAGGCAACTCGACACACTCGCAACACACAGGCGTAAAGTTAATAAGTTTGCCTACGTTAATAATTTAATTATAAATTAATGTTTTTGCGGAAATCAATTCGACGGAAAATATATTGGAGTATATAGTGTGTGCGTGTGTTGTTAAGGATGAGACTTGATGGATTTTCCGGCCGGTTTGGCGCGTGTTGATAGATAAAATATTGACAGATATCGGAGTCATCGCTCTGATAGATGGATTACACACTATGGCAATACACAACGCACAGAATATACTTTTATAGTAAATAATATTATTTTGTTATTGATTTTAGATTTTTTGAATTTTTTTGAAGGTTAAGACTTGTAATGTTAAGTTTTAGGTTATAATAGTAATAAATATAGGTTATGAGTGTGTGTGTAGTTGCCTAAGTTGTTTTTTCTAAAATTATCCTAAAATACAGGGTGTTTCATGCAGTAAACTCAAAAAATTGTACTAAATCGCAATTTTTAAGCGCTTTTTCATGTTTTTTGATCGTTTTTTTAGGTTAAGTTAATAATAATAATCTAAACTATCATATTTTGTTTAAAAATGTAACCTAACATTATTATTTCCTACTTAAAACCTAAAATATAGCATTTTTCGTATTTTTTGACTTCCAACATTCATAATCCTAACTTCTGAGCGATAATACTTCTAATTTAAGGTTATGAGTGTTTGCAACTTTGCCTAGATTGTTTTCCCAACCATGTCACGAGTTATAACCCTGTTACAGTCATCAATAAGCAGAAAAAGCAAGTGTGAAGAGATTGAAAGATGACTTTCACAAACTTACGACTTTCAGTCATAAATTTCCTTATAATATTCACAAAAACATAAAACACACTGTATATATAAATATAATTCGTCCAGTCTGCATCCATTTGCATAAACATGTCGAGTTCACTCTCCACGCACCCTACACGTATGAGTATAACACGTTAAACGTAAAGTGTGTTGCCTAACATCCAACATGTCCTATACTTCACCGCAGTGTCACGTGTACCCAGCTAACAATGAACAATGGCGTAAAGTAAATATAAGTAACAGTCCGCATACACATAATACACATTATACACACCCCGCCATTTTTTAAATATAATAAATATTATTCATATACGAATACATTTATTAGGTTTAAGTATTCGTACTTTGTGTATTTTGTATTTCGTGTGTTTTTGTTTTATGTCTGTCATTGCTGTCACGAACGCGCACGATCGTAAATCATCGACGCACTCAAGCGCGCACGACCTCTGGTGCACTGAACTTGAAGTATACTTCTACGCGTATCTCAAAAGTCGTTAACGTTTTTTCTCCCCAGCGCAACTCTTTAGTTTTTACCTACACTTTATTATATCTAAGTTTATTCAGTTATTCAATGGAATATTTATCATAAAATTAAAATATTTTAAATTTTAAATATATATATACAGTGTGTTTTTTACTTTTAGGGAAAATAAAGTTTTGTGTAGTGTATGTTGGGTTGCAGGTTATTTTTCACGCTGCGGCGTGACAGGATAAAAAATCGCCCGCAAACAAGCACGATGACGTTAAGACGCTGCCCGCCATCTTGTGATGTATGCGATCTGTCGCTTTATAAACATCGGCGACGGCATCATTACTTTTACGCGCCGACTCATTTGTCAGCGGGCGGCGTTCATCCGCTTTTAAATTATCCTCGCCCGTCACCTAAAACCTCCGAAATTCGCGGAGTGACAAATACGACGTGGAACGACTGCATGCGGTAAAAGTCTCATACGCACATAACCACATTATATACCAAGTGTTAAATATTCACCCAAAAAAACAACAAAAATATATAAATAGAATAAAATCACTGACCTTCTCAACAGATTGTCCACCGTAGTCATCCGGACTGGCGATTGTGTTGCATCCGGCTTTGCGCAGGCGCAGCTTGTTTACGTGGAACGCTGAGCCGTAGCAGTACATCAGGATCATTGTGGTTGGAAAGTAGAAACCGCACGCGGCGAGGATACGCAGCGACGCCTGCGCGTAGAACGGCTCGCAGGCACTCATACCAGTCGGGTTGAAATAAAATCCGCCTCGTGGCAGCACCAGGATGGCGAATAGTGTCACTGACATTATCCATGTCATGCTTATTATTGCCACACAACCCTGAAACAAATTTTACATATATAATCATTGTATGCAACCAGATATCCCTACTAATATTATAAATGCGAAAGTCCTGATGTTTGTTACACTTTCACGCAAAAACTACTTAACCGATCATCATGAAAATTTGTACACATATTCTTAGTGGTCCCCGAATGGTTATAGGCTACTTTTTATTTAATAAAAAAATTATTTTTTAAATAAAATAAAGAAATTGTTTAGCTAATAATACCTTTGCATCTGGCTATTTGACTACTTTAACGTCATCTAGCATTCCAGCAATGAAGCTCAAACCTAAGTACTATAGTACCATCACACTGTATTATCACACTGTATTACCGACAGCTACGTCAACATCAAATCCAATTGACTACACTATGGAGACTGTACACTATACTTCCATAGACTATACTTTCAGCCATTTTAAACTTCCCGCCATTCAACTTCATTGTTACTTCTTCTGTGACTACAGACGCGTACGGAAGCAACTTCATTCTTTTAGATAATCGCGAGCGAAGCCGCGGGTTAAAGCTAGTACTACATAAATGTACATTAAGTTGCATATATTAACACAAAATGCAAGTTTAACTACTAAAAATCTATTTTTACGTTTTATAAGCGTGAAAATTAATTTAAAAAAATTATAAACACAAATAAACATCAATTATTTTTTTCCCTGCGTGTTCATTTTTGTTTTCCCTTTCAACATCCATCATCCCGAGTCAAACTCACTTTCAATTCGCTTCACATCGCATAAACGACGCATGTGATTTCGTTTTTACTCACAATCAACCCTTTCGTTTCACAACCCCTTTTGACAGTTATTTTTTGGTGGACAAAACATGACCAGACGTTAACTGATTCATATAAATTTTTAAAACCACAAAAAATATACAGAGTGTTTAAATAATTAAATTATTTTATCTAAAATTGAATTAATTGGTTTGTAAAGTGGTTTCACTTGTTTTTGTTGCTTTTACTCGTACCACCAGATATAAGTTTAAGTTAAAGTGGAAGTTTAAGACTCTTTGCAGTTAAAGTTTCGGCCCACAACTTAAGTTGCGAGTTAAACTGTTTCGTAGTACTCGTGGGCGTCGCGAGCAGACCTCTCCGCGGTTGGGGTGCAGTGCAAATTAACCGTTTAAGCATTTTCGGCAAAGATTAATCGATTTCGAATTAATACGCGGCAAACAACTTGCAAACGTGCAACTTGCAAACTACTAAATATTGCAAATCTTTGCAATTATACTAGAAGTAATAAACTTTGGGTTTATTACGCGCTAATTATTAGAAAAACAAGATTTGATGTTAATTTTTTGGGATATTTAATATCCTGTAGACGCGTATAAATAATAAAGTTATTTCTTGCGCTTGGAAAGCAATTAAAGTTTCGAGTTCGGGGATAATTATCAAATATAATTACTGGAATACCTAGTAGCAATCAAAGTCGGACTCAACTTTCGGTAATTAAATTTAGTTTTGATGTGGTAATTGATTAAGAATGAGATATTTTGTTACTTTTTAATGTAAGACCGGATTTTTTGTTTAAAATTTAAAGAAAAATCGGTTTTAAAAGATATTTAAATTTAGAATTTTACTCAAAAATTATTAAAAATTATTTAAAATTTTATGAAAACCGGTTTTTGTTATAAAATACCGGTTTTTTTCAATAAAATTTTATCAAAAACCGGTTTTTAAATAGTTTAAAATTTTAAAAATTATAATTTACTAAAAATGATGCTAAAATAATTCAAGATTTTTTAGAAAACCGGTTTTTATTTTTCATAATACCGGTTTTTATTAAAAATACCGGTATTTATGTCCATATGCAGAATTTTCCATAAATCTTGAGCAAGTAATATTTTATGAGACATAAAATATTTAATTGAACATCCATATTTGCGCAACAAGCATAGTAGTATAACCAAAACCGGAAATAATAAATTACGACTACAAGGACTCACATAACGCCATTGTTTTGTTTGAATTAGAACATAACAATCTTAAACAGACCCACTCTACACATACACTACAATTGTACTCGTACGCTGTGCATTTGATTCAGGACAAATTCATGTTGCTGCACTCGTCCTGTTTAGTATTCCACTAGCGCGCGGCCATTTTGTAATTACGTCCCACACAGCGCATAAACTTGTATAGGTGTCTTTTATTCTATTTATTTCATCGTATTCCACATTTTATGTGCAGCGTTTGAGGTTATGTGTTATGTGTTATGTGTTATGGGTTACTGTTACACTGTAGGGTAACTTCGGCAGTAAGACAAAAGTAATAAAACAATAAAACAATAAAGCAATATGTGAGGGAGGAGAATTTGAATTTGCATATAGGAGTGCAGCATATAGAAAACGTGATAAATTCGTTTCTATTCAGCTTTCGGAACAATTGCGCACCACTTTATACTGACTAAACGCTGAAAGTTACAAAAATGTTTATTTTGTAGTTATAAAAAGAAATTTGATTGATTTATTAAGTAGAATTTTTGTATTTTTAAAATATATTTAAATTTTGAATTATTTTTGGTTTGTTTAAACTCAATTTTGATTTTTTTTGTGTTTCTATCAAAGAAATCTTAATAAAACTTAAATCAAAATCATTTTTCCTAAATTTTTGAAAATTATCAATTTTTAATGAAAAAAATTGCCAAAAACAGCGCATCTATTAAAAATATCTATTTTTTAGTTTTAAAAATAATCTAAATATTGATTTATGAGAAATAATATTTATGTTATTTTTATAAATTTGAATTTTAATTATTTTCCGCTTTGTTTACATTCTATTTTAATTTTTTCCGCAGTATTTTTATCGCGGCAAAAACGTGCCTTTTAGCTTTTCAGCGCCTGGACCTATTAATGTCAACCAACATTTGAGCGTGGCTTAAAATGCAAATATCAAAATATCATAAAATATAGAGTCAGGAGAACCTGAAACCTCCAGAAGCCACCACAATATCAAAATAATACTAAAAGCACTTGAGGGCTTTCAAAATTCAATGTCAGCACAGATAATTTCATATTAAATACATTATCTGACATTAAACAATTTAAAAATGGCATAAATATTATAAATACTAATTTATTATTATTTTTGTTATAAGATGTTCATTATATTGTGTGGTATTGCGTTTCATTTTTTCATTTTTATACATTGAGAACAAGAAAAGCTCTCAATTCTTTTCGCAATTTTATTTCTGCTACACCGGAAAGCCGGAAATTGGCGATTAGTATTATATGACTCTCTTTATTCTTCTTTAAACAATAAAATGAAATAAAATAAAATGACACATACAAACTGTACCAATTGATTTTATTTTATTTTTATTTTTTATTTTTTATTGTAAAAGTTTACTATGTGATGGAATGTGAACGTAAACTGTGAGATCGTGAGAGTATTTCCGGCAGCGTGCTGCAGGATTACAAGGATTAATGAACCGATGCAATCGAATAAATCTTATTGTTGCGTGTTTACGGCCGAAAAATAAATAGAAGCGGAGAGAGTTCAAACCAGACAATGCGATTGAATTTAAACTTTCATGATGACAATCAACTACATGTACTACCAAGCTAGAAATAGTTATAGTAGTAGTAATACTAATAGAAAGTTTATTGAAGTGGAATTAATTTTATTTATTATTTAATTAGAGATTAAAGTTTTAAATTAAAAAAAAAGAAGAATACACACTGTATGCTTTAAAGTAATTGCACGTGTACGCGCACGTGCGCTCGTTCACGCTCGGTTTGAGATGATTGCCTCAATCGGAAGGAAACGGGGAAAATCATTAATGAAACTAACTTTGAAGTGTAAAAAACAAAATTAATTGAAGAAAATTCCAGTTTTTGGAAATTTTAAAACAACATTTTTCAAAAATCTTTGAAAATTTATTGAAATATTTGAAATTTTTTCTCATTTTCTCATTCTCTTTTGAAAAGTCTTTAAAAATCTATAAAAATCTTTTAAAAAAATTTGAAAAATACATATTTTTCCTTGTTTTTGTAATAAAATATTAATTTCTCTATCAAATATATTTGAAAATCCTCAAAAATGTATGAAAATCACTATTTTTGTCACATAAATTGTTTTTTATTTTAAATTTTATTCTAATATCCGGTTTCTCAATATTATAGATAATTTATTATAAAAATATGAAGATTTCTTTGTGATTTAATAAGGAAATTTGAAAATATAAAAGCACAAAATACCAAACTCAATATTGAAAACAAGGTGAGAATCCCAGTAACAAAATAAACAACCCGGGAAACTCGGAAAATGTCGCAAAACTCACATGGGAATCTGGGCCAGCAGGAAATAAAACGATTTCTACGATTCTACATTGCAATACCAAAAGGGATGCAATAAAATCAAATCAAATAAAAGTTTTCGCAATTTTTTCCCAAATTCTTACAATATTGCTACGATTCTGCTTATATTATATACATATTTTTCTCCACTAGATGGCGCAATACTTCCACATAACCCTACTATAACTTTTAAGATGTAATTATTCCTTAAATTAAAGCAATTTAAATGTAGACATTATAATTATGTGATTATGACTATGAGACGTGTGCTTGAGATGATCAAGAGTTTAATTCAACTCGACATCGAATTGAGTCGAGTAGGTACACACGAGACCACGACTCAAGGGTCTACTACACAAAGAGACGCAAAGAGGATAAAGTCCTCGCTTTCCACCACCTCAATCGCCTCCGACAACTTGAACTCAACTCAAACACCTTTCTTTTTCAAGTGTAAAGGAAGGTGTAATATTATACTCATTAAATATAATTTAATACAATAAAAATAGGTTTGATGTTGGGTTATGCTGGATCATGTCTTGAATAGGCAACCCATTATTCATATTTACATAGTTTATTAATCTTTTATGTTAAAAATATTAAAAAAACCGGTAATTTTCAATAAATTAAAAAAAAATTCTTGTTTTTCGTGGTTTTGAGACACAAAAGGTGATACTTAAAGCACGGGCGACCAAAACCGTGACTAAAGTACTTTACTCACGGGTTTTAGTCACGAGGAGGAGCTTGCTACTCACGCTTTTAATCAATCTAAACAAAAACTCACTTTTTCCACTTGATACCTAATATACGATTAATAAATGCCGGTTTTTGTAAAAATTTATAGTTAAAATAGTATTCTATTGTTTGTTTTTAAAATAAATGTCGTTGATATGTGTTTTGTGCATGTTGTGATGTCACTTGCATTCGCAATATTTTTATTTTTAATTTTTCCATTTTCATTCTGTCGGCATGTCTGCAGTGTGCTCCGGTTATTTCATTAGTTAGTTTTGGAGCAAACCGGCTAAAAATAGACTGACAGTGCAGTATAATACATCCGACATTAACCACTCTACCACTCCACTCCGCCATGCTACCCCTTCGGAAAATAGAACAACATGATTCGCAACTCGGTTGTGAGCGTTGCATAAATTGAAGTCTATATTTAGACTGTTGACTTTATCATGAATATCATCATTATTTTATTTTTATAGAGATTTATTTAATTTTATTTCATTTTATTCAGTTTTATTTGAATAGCATCAAAGAATATGATTTTTCCGGTTTTATTTTATTTTGTGTGTGTTATGAGAGCTGTTTTTTAATAAAATATGTATAAGTAAGGATATTATAAGTAGTTTTAAGTACACTTACACTTTAAGAGATGTTTTGCTTATGCAGTGCTTAATTTCATTAACATTTACATGAAAGATGAAAGATTTTGATGCGTTTGTGCAAGTGCTCGTGCATATTCTACAGTGAAATTCTGTTGAGTGCTGCATACACTTCAGTTATTTTAATACGTATAAAATATTTATTTTCATTTTATAAGGTTGCGTAATAAATAATAGATGTGATTTTGTGTCCCAGATATATTTCTTTTCTATCTCTTTTAGTTTACGAGATACTCGCAATTGAAAACATTGAGCACAAAACAAAAAATTGTAGTTTTTAGAATTTAGATCCGCATTTTTGAGCAGTAGAAGTGACTCGTATTCAGGGCACCGTACCAGGGTAGCGGTAGAAGTGACTCGTATTCAGGGCACCGTACAAAGGTAGCGGTAGAAGTGACTCGTGTTCAAGGCACCGTATGAGTGTAGCAGTATAAGAGGCTCGTATTCAGGGTACCGTACAAGGGCAGCGGTAAAAGTGACTCGTGTTCAAGGCACCGTACCATCGTAGCGGTAGAAGTGACCCATGTTTAGGACACCGTACGTGGACGAATGTATAGCTAACTCTCATTTAACCCTATTTTTAAAATACCCAATTTAACCAGCTTATCTTATAGAAAACTTCTCGTAGATTAAAAATATCAAGAACCCCCCCTTGGCAATTTTTTCTTAAGGATGAAAATTTAATCTTTTAGATTTCCGTTTTAACTAGTCTATCTTATACAGAATAGTTCGTAGATTAGTCTCTGCGGTTTGTACCTATGTATCGCTTTTAGTTTACGAGATATTCGCGATTGAATAAAATGGGCAAAAATTGACAAATGTCACATTTTAGCACTTTTAGTGGCGTTTTTTGATCTTTTACTCTAGGAAATATAACTATTTTATATTTTTATCTGATAGAGAATTTTCCACTCTATCATAATCAGCAATTTGTGGGTTCCTATCGCTTTTAGTTTAAGAGATATGAATTATCAAAAATCGTCGAAAAAAAGTATCAAGCACCCCCCCTTGGCAATTTTTTTCTTAAGAATGAAAATTTCATCTCTCAGATTTCCGTTTTAACTAGCCTATCTTATAGAGAATAGTTTGTAGATTAAGACGCTTCGATCGGATCTTAATTATCTCTTTTAGTTTACGAGATATTCGCGATTGAATAAAATGGCCAGAAATTGACAAATGTCACTTTTTAGCACTTTTAGTCGCGTTTTTGGTCTTTTACTCTAGGAAATATAATTATTTTATATTTTTATCTGATAGAGAATTTTCCACTCTATCATAATCAGCAATTTGTTGGTTCCTATCGCCTTTAGTTTAAGAGATATGAATTATCAATTGGCAATTTTTTCTTAAGAATAAAAATTTCATCTCTCAGATTTCCGCTTTAACTAGCCTATCTTATAAAGAATAGTCCATAAAATAGTCTCTGCGATTTGTACCTATGTATCTCTTTTAGTTTACGAGATAATCACTACCAAACTTTAAAAACTAATCAATATTTCATCTCAAAACCCAAAATTCTGATTAAAACTGATTTAAATAATTCCGCATGTTCTAAACTTCTTTCAAAAACCTATTCTTTCTTGTGCATTGTCCTAATAAAACCTCTTTCTCAATGGAAAGAAAGTCAGCAATAAACGGATGCTGATGCTACGCATATGTACCATAAGCTAAACGCTGAACTGCCGAAAATTGCCGCCGCCATTTCCATAGAATAAACCCTTAGACCTTAAAACCCGCCAACATAAAAACTGCATAAAATCGTCAAATGTCAATTCGTCGAATCATCGCATTCGTAGTAAACGCAAACGTGCACGACGTGACTATTTCGACAATGCTTGCAAAGAAAGAAAAAGAAACTCAAATAAGAAAGCAGCACGCCGCGCAAAAGTAACAGAAAAGAAAAGCGGAGAAACGGAATGCGAAAAGTACGAGTAAATGACATCACAATTTCGCAATTTACGAGAAGAACTCCACGGCTCAAAAGCAGTTAGATATTAAAATTTAAAGCGTTTCATTTGTCTGTTTGTTTGTTTGTTTTCATAATTTATTTATGATTTAACCCGCTGCTCTCCAGAATAATCAAACATCTCAAGGAGATAAAGATAAATAGATACTACAGGCGTATTTACCGACGAAATGAATTACAAATTACGAATTACGAGATGAAGAATGGGGAAAACCGGAAAATGAAACGAATGTTGAATTTCAAGTGTTCAATAACAAACAATAAAAAATAAAAAATTCAACCAAAAAATGAAGATAGAAACGAAAGAAATTAATATTCATTAATTAATAAAATCATTTATCATCATTAATTACGAAAAATGAGTTTAATTATAATTAATTCATACTTTCTCAATTTCTTTTTCTAATTTTTTCGAAAATTTTAATATTTTTGATGTTTTTTCTCATTTATTTTAACCCCCTGTATATATTTAATGATAAAAATATATTCTTACCTTTTTACTGGAGTGTTTATGATATCTGGCTGGATGTAGCATGCAGAGATAACGATCCATGGCCATACAAATCAAAATAACCGCCGATTGTTGACTGATTGCGCCTCGCAGTAATGCCTGCAACAGAATTAAACTAAATTTCACACACAGCGAAAGTAACAAGCAATTTATATGCATTGCATTTCTCGTACATCACACTATCACCCTCGCGCGGCCGTTATCGCGTGCCATCATTTAATTAAACTACAAATCCCACAATTATGTCGCGGTGCTCATATCACACGTTAACATCTTCCAACGTCAGCATCTTAATTCATCATTTATTTTTTCTACGAAAATATTATTTATGATTAAGAAAAAATTTAAAGTTTAATACCGGTATTTCGGTTAACCGGTATTTTTTAAAATTAAAATATTGGAATACCGGTTTTTCTAAGTAAATTTTTTGTACAATGAAACAAAAATTAATCCTTTTTTTAATTCCCTGCAGCCCGGAGGAACGTGAGCGTAATTTTATATAATTAAACCGGCTACACTCAATTAAATCCAGAAACGCGTTACTTTCCAGCGGTGCTGCCGGTGCGGCTGGTTGCCTAACGACCGCAGGGCTAACGATTTCAAAAATCTTTCCACTTTCTTTCCGCGGTTTTAAAACATTCGCGCAATCAAGTTTCTATTCAACCAAACTCTAACCTAATTGAAATCTAGGCAACCAAATGTACATTAAATAACATTGCGTAATATCACACCGAACATGTGTTTGATTAGCGCGTGATATTGGACAATAAATGTGGTTGTAGCTGAGGTCATTATTGAGGTTACGCACAATTTCGCCAGAGCTTTGAGCGCGTTTCCAATGCTTTGAAGCTCGAAAGCCATCCGATGTAAGCTTTGGCCAACGACCAAAATCGATAGCGCAAAGCACATAAACCCGATAGATTATCCAAACTATATTAAGATCATATATATTACATACTAGCTTTAACCCGTGGCTTCCGCTCGCGAATATCTAAAATAATGAAGTTGCTTCCGAACGCGTCTGTAGTCACAGAAGAAGTAACAATGAAGTAGAATGGCGGGAAGTTTAAAATGGCTGAAAGTATAGTCTATGGAAGAATAGTGTACAGTCTCCATAGTGTAGTCAATTGGATTTGATGTTGACGTAGCTGTCGGTAATTCAGTGTGATAATACATTGTGATGGTACTATAGTACTTAGGTTTGAGCTTCATTGCTGGAATGCTAGATGGCGTTAAAGTAGTCAAATAGCCAGATGCAGAGGTATTATTGGCTAAACAATTTCTTTATTTTATTTAAAAAATAATTTTTTTATTAAATAAAAATTTTCATGATGATCGGTTAAGTAGTTTTTGCGTCAAAGTGTAACAAACATCAGGACTTTCGCATTTATAATATTAGTAGGGATTACAACATAACCTATACGAAAATTGTTTTTAAGCAAAAAAAAAATAAAAAATGTATGCGGGGAAAAAGTTTTGTGTTTGAAAAGCTCTTGAAATAACTTGAAGAAATTCGCGATAAGTTAAACGTGAGCGCGTGTAGAAGAAAATTAGAAGAAGTTGTAATCAAGATTCAAGAAGATAGAAGACGAGAGCAAAGCGAAGAGCAAACCTCACGTTTTTTTCATAAATCAACGTCACCTTTAGGACTTAGCGGCTTGAAATGAAGAACTTCGCGTAAAAGTGAAAAAAAAAAGAACACAAAATGGCGTAAATGAGTCATTTTAGATTGAATCCTAACCTAACTTCAACTTGTGTGTATCCAGTTTGATGTATCAGTACGAGTAAGTAATATGATCGCTACGTAAATATCGGTTTACTAATTATAAACATTTCTCAACCTCGCCAACCACACGGAATTCAAACTTTATGCAACCATATATACATGTAAAAATATATATAAAATGTGGTTAGGTTTTGAGACAAAGTTTAAATCATGAAAATTATGAAAATTACACGCACGTTGTGCGCATTTTGAAGTGTTTGATGCATAATTACACGTTTTGTGCATTTAGTTGTGTGACTCAAACGCGACAAGTTTGCAACTGGAATTTTGCGCCTTTCATCCGCTGTGTGTCGGTAAGTTAGGGATGCTTCAGAGCGTTTTTGCGCTCGCATAATTCACGCCGCTAAATAGATTATACTCGCGTACGGAGTGCAGCTGCTGAACTCATTGTTTCACTGGTTTACTGCTGCACAAGTAGTAAACTACTTTTGTTCGAATTATGATTTGAGGAAAATTTCAGCGTACACAAGTCGTAAACTGCAGTTATTATAACTTTTCATTTAAAGTTTGTAATGGGGGTGTGAAATACCGGTTTTAATATCGGTTAACCGGTATTTTTTGTTTGAAATACCGATATTTCTACATAAAAGAGTAAAAAAAAGCAATATTTAAAAAATACCGGCATACTGAAGTACCGGTATCAATATACCGGCATTTTTGCTTTAAAAACCGGTATTTTCATTTTAAAACACCAAAAAATGCCTATGCACCAAAATACCGGTATTAAACTCAAATTTCCCATCCCCAAGAGTTACTCTTAGGTTATCCACGCAATAATGCACTTTAGGTTGCATACAATCGTAATATGAAATTAATACGATATGCAAATCTAATCGTAGTGGCTATTATTGCGCAATCAAATCAAAATGCACAATACTCACCTGAATTTGACAGACGAGCTCGCCGTACGGCCAGCAGCCGCGCAGCGAAGGCACGATGGCGAACGGCGTGACGAACAGCCCCATCGCCAAGTCGTTGCTCGCCAGCGACGTCAACAAGTATCGCGGCTGTCGACATCGAACACAACGCAAATCGTTAACAAAACCCGCAAATCGATTAATCACGAGTGCATGCAGAAAATATGCAAGCACAACTACGAGTACTACACTCTAAACAAGTCTAAAATGAAACTGTTGCAATCGATCGTGCTAAACTCGACTGGACAATCGCGAATCACGCGATAAGAGTGACTTGCAAAACAACAAAACAAAAGATACGCACTATGCGCATCGATTCACGAAGATGCACGATCGATATTAGGAATTGTAATGCTTAGTTAACACTTATTCTAACCCGAGTCGTGCAGTCGTGCAACATCGCGCGATGACTTGCATATTAACAAGTTCAGTGGTGAGTATCACTGTGACAAACTTTAACCTTTCACTTTTAGTAGACAAACGTATAATATTCGCGACTGACAAAACAAAAGATACGATGATACACGATCGTGATTCGGATGACAACAAAGCTACCACTACACTTATTCCAACCCGAATACATAATCGTGCATCATCGAGCGTTGAGTGTCACCCAGTGATGCCACCACTGATCCCACCCCTTAAACTTTCACTTATACAACCCAACATACACCAAAACACAAAACACACTAAATACAAGTTATTTTACCTGTGAATGTATATATTTCGAATATCGCCGACTGTTGATAACCAATATAAGCAGTAAATTCGCCAGTAGTACACCAAGCGTAATCAGGAACACGATCAACCCTTGTACGAACTCCGCAGGGCCCAATCCCGCAATCAAACCGACATTATGATAGCGCGGATGCGTGCAACTGCTGTTCTGCAAAGCGGGCGCTACCAAGATGGTCGTCTTGTGATGCATAGCGCCTGCGTAAGTACCCTACCACCTTCTTTTTACTTCTTTTCTTATCAAATATTAAATATTAATAAAAACAAATGCTATCTTAACAATCTCACACTTATCGCGCACATCACTTTCGTATCACCGCTTCTTACGTGTGCTTATTTCAATTGCTATCTGAAACATGGAATAATCCAATATTAATCGTGCATAGATTATGATTATCGCGGTAATTACCTGTAAGTGCTTAATTGTGGATGCATGTCGTGCTGGCGGTGCTGGTGGTGCATTTTAATCGGCAGGTGTGAATTGGGTTGCAGCCAAGGGCAGTAAATTGAGGTTATAATCAATTATTTCAATTATAACCTCAATTGTGACATTTTTGGAGGTTATATTCATCTGGAATCAAAATTTAGACATTAATTTAACATAAATCCGCCATTTTGCTATTAAAACTGTCAGAAAACTCAATTATTTCAATTATAACGTCAATAGTGACGTTTTTGTAGGTTATATTCATCTGGAAATGAAATATTTAACATTAGGTAAACATAATCCGCCATTTTGTTACTAAAATAGCAAAAAAAAACTCAATTATCTCTATTATAACCTCAAAAATTAATTTTTTAAGGTTAGGTTAGGTATATTCTTCTAGAAATAATATTTTAACATGATTTCAACATAAATTCGCCATTTTGTTATTAAAACTGTCAAAAAACTCAATAATTTCAAATATAACCTCAATACTAAAGTTTTTTGATGTTAAATTAGGTTTATTCATCTCGAAATTGAATATTTAACAGCATTTCAATATAAATCCGCCATTTTGTTGTTAAAAATGTCAAAAACACTCAATTATTTCAATTATAACCTCAAAAATTATTTTTTTAGGGTTAGATTAGGTTTATTCTTCTAGAAATAATATTTTAACATGATTTCAACATAAATTCACCATTTTGTTATTAAAACTGTCAAAAAAACTCAATTATATCAAATATAACCTCAATAATTAATATTTTTGAGGTTAGGTTAGGTTTATTCATCTGAAAATGCAATATTATCATTATTTTGATATAAATCCGCCATTTTGATTTTTAAAATCATTAAAAAAACACAATTTTTCCACTTTTAACCTCAATAATCAACTTTTTCGAGGTTATGTTAACTTTTTCCATCTATAAACCTAATATTCCCCATAATATCCACCATTTTGATTTTTAAAATCATTCAAAAAACTCAAATATGTCAATTATAACCTCAATAATCAACTTTTTTGAGGTTATGTTAACTTTTCTCACTTGTAAACCTAATATTCACCATAATATCCGCCATTTTGTATTTTCTTCAATTTAAATCTAATATTATTGTATTTATAAACACGGATACCGTTAAGATTCCCTCTTTAATATCCTCCGCGTCCTGTTTACCCAACGTCCGCCATCTTGTCTCACTTCCTCCCGCACTGGTTAAGCACGTGACGTGGCGCGGTGCGATTACGATTAGATGAACGCATAGGGACAACAAAACCGTTTAAGACTATAGTTGGGATACAGTTACGCATCCTGAAGGACGCCGAGGACCGCCGCCATTAATTTCGCCGCGAAATTGCTTCCATTAACATAACATCAAACATAAACAACAATTATAGCAAATTAAACGCACTCAGAGTGCGTACGCGGTTTAATACTGTGCGGTTTAATATAGGCAACCAAATTTACACTTTTGTGTTATATATGGGTATAAATGTATTGTGGTGTAGTGTGGTGTGGTGAGGTTATGTTTGTTTGTTTGTTTTGTGAGTATTTTATTTCTTTCAGCGTGGAATTAACTGTTTGTTGTTTTATTGCGTGTAAAATATGCAAATATGCAAATGCACGTGTAGAGGGAATAAAAGAATATGTTATGGATTGTTTACATGTGTTGAGAGGATGTAAAAAAATTTAAAATAGGGGTTAAATCATGGTTAATCCTGAAAATAAACTGGAAAATGGAATAAAACAAGAGATTTTTTGTAGTAATTATTGAATAACTCATAAATGAATAGAGATAAATTATTAATTCTTGCAGCAATTGATTTTCTGATAAATTCTTTATCTAATTATCTTTAAATTTTGTATTTATCAGTTTTATATACCGAGTAATCACAAAAAAACTAAATTTTTGAAAAGTAAAATTTTTTTATACAACAAATGATTTTTGTTACTAATTGTTATATAACTCATAAACAAATAAAGATACATTAATAATTCTTTTAACAATTGATTCTCTGATAAATTCTTAATATAATTTCCTTTAATTTCTATATTTATCATTGTTATATACAGAGTAATCATGAAAAAACCTAAATTTTTGAAAAGTAAAATTTTTTTATACAATAAATAATTTTTGTTACTAATTATTAAATAACTCATAAACAAATAAAGATAAATAATTAATTCTTTCAACAGTTGATTCTCTAATAAATTCTTAATCTAATTATCTTTAAATTTTATATTTATCATTGTTATATACAGAGTAATACAAAATAAATTTTGATAATTTAAATTCATTTCTGTGTTTTATATCCTCAGAATCCTTTCAAATTGAAAATCTATACTTCCAGATTGTCGTAATGACGATAAAAGGTGACTAGAGGGTTGAGGGTGAATCAAGGGTGAATATTAGCAAAGGGTCGCCGTTATTTGAACCGCTGGTGTCACAATTTTAATCAGATTTCTGTTTTTGATTGAGTACCACCATTCTAATTCTTAATAAATTAATTTCAATCATTAATTACTTAATAATAAGCTCAAAAAAATCAATAATATTAAAATTTACCACCAAAAACAACTTGTAACAAAAACCGGTTAACCGGTATTTAATTTTTTCCAATACCGGTATACCGAAAAACCGGTATTAATATTAAAATACCAATATATTCTTAACTACTAATATTTTTCAATACAATATTACTTCCAATAAATACCGGTTAACCGGTTTTTTAATACCGGTATACCAAAAAACCGGTATTAAACCCAAAACTCCAATTTCTCTTAACCAAACAATTTTGTTAAATATATTATGTTACCGTACTATCCCTACATGTATCCGCCATCTTGAAAATATACAACCCAACATACTATAATGTCTATAATGGCGTCTAAATAGTAATTCGAACAAACAATCTCCGCATCACGACAATATCCAGTCTACCACGCTTTGTTTGTACGCTGTATTTATATTTCCACCAACCTTACAGTCACAGCATTCACTATTCTCCTACTCTTATGTGTATGTGTGTTGCTTTGGTTGCCTACATTGCACTACACTCCACCATTAAGTATGATATGTGCTTTATTTGCTATTTGCACGTTCCTTGAAAGCGCATGAATAGCTCGCGATGTAATGCAATGCAATAACACACAATACTGATAACAAAATTTACCATACTTTATATACGTTTATATTATATCATGGAGTGAATAATGTTTAGTATTTTTATTATGTTCTTCGTCTTGTTTAGTATTGTTGTGTGTTTGTGGATTATTATGAATGTATTATGAAAGAGGATTCGCGCATTAGCAGCGCATTATGTCGTTACTGCTTTATCGCGTTTACGAATTTATGTGTACGCTTGCCGCCGCCACTGCCGCCGCTCGCCGCCGTTTTGTACCAATAAATCTCCATTGTGTGTGCAGCCGGCGATGAATGCACTGGCGGGCGTCGAGATTTACTTCGTTATTTGTTTTTGTGCCTAAATCTGATGACGTCACTCACATTGATATGTAATAAGTTGTCTACATTTATAGGTTAGGAGATTATTTTGTAGACACACCCCTTACAACCATATAAACACGTTTTTATTTTGTCTTAACACATTTAGTTGTGAGCTTAGTTTTATTTTGATTTTTATTAGAGGGCAAAAGATTTGGAGGATTGGCGAACCGAAACGCGTCTACAACTCTTGGAAAGAGTGCAGTTTTACGAGGTTTTTTTGCTTTTGTTTCCCAAATGTGCTTCACGATGCTTTTTCGATGATTTTTTCGGAATTCTTTCCACTTGTTCAGCACTTTCACGACTCCTCCTGCACTTTACACATTTGGCACACGTCCTTAATGCTTTTTTTCGATATATCACACGCCAGGCTTTAATTAAACGTGAATTATATGTTTATTTGGTTGTCTATTTGTAAATTGTGTATATTAGGTTGCAAAATTTACCATATTGTATCAATAATTAGAAAAATCGCTATTTTAACCGATATTTTTTCTATTTTTAAAAATTTAAAAAAAAAAATTAGTTATTTGGTTGCACACTTTTCATTAAAAACGTCGTGCAATTAATTTCCTGCCTCAAAATAACATTTCGTTAAAAACCTGTGAAATAACCGGTTATTTTATAACAATACAAGTGAAAACCGATATAATACCGGTAATTTTTACATAAATAATTAAGAAAACCGGTATTTAACCATTTTTTGTTCTTTTTTTTTATTCATAACTAAAAATAATTTAAACGTAAATAATATGTTCATTTAGTTGCCTATTTGTATTTTATGTATATTTGGCTGCATAATTTTCATTAAAAACATTATTCAACCATTTTCCTAACCCAAAATTACTTTTTGTTAAAAACCGGTGTATAAACCGGTTATTTTTATATCAATATTTAAGAAAACCGGTATTTAACCAGTTTTTTGTTCTTTTTTTGAACTTTTTATAATCAAAAATCAATTAAACATAAATAATATGTTCATTTGGTTGCCTATATGTAATTTGTGTACATTTGGTTGCATAATTTCCAATGCATTGTTCGCAGCGATTAAAAACGCCGTGCGATTATTTTCATAACTCAAAATTACGTTACGCGACGAAATAAAAACCGGATTGTTTATGTGCTCGGGATTTTTCGCATTTTCACATCGCGCGCAGGACGAATATCACACAGCGTCGCATCCGCGTGTTGTAATTGATTTTAGAATTACGGGACAATTTAAATAGCGAGCGTTTGCAGTTGAATGAGATCACAAATCATGCGAATGTGAAAACATGCTCTGTTGTCCATGATTTTTCCTTCTCATTTTTCGGTTGTTTATTTGCGCATGCGCGGAGAAGCAGGACACATTTGTTATAATACTATTAATTAAATTATGAATGTAAATTTATGACGATGGTAAAACACATTTATTATCATTATCATTGCTCACATAAATTAAATTTTAAGTTTTTTTAGAGACAAAAATGAAAAATAGGTCATTCAAGGACATAACCTTAATTAATAGCTCAAAAACATCAAATTTCTTCGTTAATTTCAGAAAAAAACTAAAATTTCGTCAAAATTTCTTACAATTGATAAGAAAATTTAGTGATAACGATAATATTATGAAAAAACAAAACAATTTTAAAGTTTTTCCCTTAAAAATCCAAATTCTACAATTTCTAACCTCACTTATGCACTATTCTCATTATATGCAACCAAATATACATATAATTCACACTCTTGTTACTTCCACGAAATAACTAAAGTGTGAAGCATTTCGGGTCGAATATAGAGTGGTCAAAGTACTTGCTTGCTTCTCCTTGCGCTTGCAATGCCTTGAAGGGCTTTACAGCCAAACCACAACCATCCCCTCCAGCCACAACTAAAATCTCTCCGCCAGAATAACCAGGTCTAAATTATCACTATCTACTATCAGCGGAGAAAAGCCAGAACTAGGCGAGTACGTAAATTCAATTATTACTCTGCTGAATATTCAAATATTGCACATTTCAATATTTTAACATTTAACACACATAAAACAACACGGACGCATTGTATATCGATGAATAAAATATGCAAATGTTCAATAATCAATATTCAAACTGTTTTTGATGTGTTTGACAGGTTATCAGCTGTCAAATGTAAATTTTAAACACAAAATATAAAAAAACCGGTATTTTAACCGGTTATTTTTAAAACCGGTTTTTCTCCCTTTTTCTATGCAATTTGTTAGCGAAACTTAATGTTACCCTGTTTTAATGTGCTTTGTGAAGCTCTTTACGTCTTGCTTTCTTTCTTGCATGCCCAACTTCCGTTTTTCTACCACGCAGCGCATAAATCACTCACCGCGCCACGGTATCACTGCAACCACCCACCAAACAACACTAAACAAAGTAGTTGCAGCAAGAAATAGGAGCGATGCGGAAGGCGGTCGCCAAGATTTGCATCCATTTACATGCACTCTGCGCATTTTTACACCACATAAAGCACAATTTATATATTGCAGAGTAAAACCGGTATATATTTATGCCTTTTCTTAATTTTATGAAAACCGGTTTTTTAACTGGTTACATTAATACTTTTAAATCTGTATTATTTAATGTTTTTCTTGATTTTATGAAAAAAATACCGGTTAACCGGTTTTAATACCGGTATTTTCCAAATTATGTTTTTTTTAAGATTCAAGGAAAAAAACCGGTTATAATACGGGTTAATTTTAAAATTCCGGTTTTTATACACATAAATCGTATGCAAAATAGAATTATTCACAGAAGGGTTGATTATGATTATCCCCATGGGGACTGATACGTGCGAACCTAAGTTATGCTGAATTTACACCCTTGACATCTAGAATCCTTAGAAGGGACAAATGTAACATGTGTGTGATAAGGGTTGCAAACTTTTTTTATCAATTTTAATTAATTTCCTATTTGTTATTCGTATTTGGACGCCGACGTGGAAATTGATTGCGTTTCGAGTCAGTTGCGAATCGTTTTCAGTTAGTTTTCCGGTTTGCGTCGTTTCCGGCTTTCAGTGTGGCTATTTGCGGTGAATTCACGTTCTATTTCTTCTGCTAAATCTACTAGTTTGGCTAAATCTAGACGAGAGGAAAGGAGTGTTTACGTTGACTTTGATTTTGAGTTTTCTTTTGTTCGTAAATCGCAAATCTAACGGCTGGGGGAGAATTTTTTTTGTCTTCGATTAAACTTTCGTAAAGTTTTTTATTCAGGGGGCTTTTGAGAAGAAAATTCGTTGACGTTGCTTATTTGTTACTTAGTTAGTGTGTTAGGTTTCGTTTACTCGGAGTTTTTTGAACTTTTGTGGCATTTCAGGACAATTTACGTAAAGAAAACAGTTTTTTTGTATTTGTAATTTAAATACCGGTTTTATACCGGTTTTAATACCGGTATTTTTTATACACATGGTCCATTATCATTTCTAAAGTATTTTTTTTTGCATTTCTATGGTATAAAATACAATTTTCAAAAAATACCGGTTTTAATACCGGTTTTTATACCGGTATTTTTTATACACATGGTCTATTATCATCTCTAAAGTATTTTTTTAAATTTCTGTGATGTAAAATACTATTTTCAAAAAATACCGGTTTTAATACCGGTTTTATACTGGTATTCTTTCATTTTTCATCCACAATGTATATTTTCATCCCTAAAATATGTTTTTTTATAGTTTTCCGCTTTGATTTATGCCCTATTCATTTTTATTTACTTTTTGTCCGTGTTTTTATGAAGACATTAACGTCATCTGCATTATATAAACCCCAAGGACTACGAGACTACATACAGACACAAACTATAAGGACGATAACTTTCCGCCTCGCATTTTTTATGACTCGCCCGCTTTCTTTAAGCTTTTTGGATTATAAATATTATTTAGAATAATGCACATTGTGCCCGCCAGATGGCTGGATATCGGTCAGTCGGAGGAGAGTCGCCATTGTGCGGCGCACATCCTTACAGACAGACATTCTCACATCCGGGCATCCGGGCGATATCTATGGTGTTACTGCCCTTTCGCTCGTGGTTCTTTGTGTGCGCAGCGGTTCACTATCGGCGCGGGATTTAGATTTAGATATAGGTTGTGATATTGCCAATATACAATGTGTCCAAAGTGAAAAATCATTAAAAATGAAATTTGTGTATAATATAGGCAACTTAAAGTACTTTATATTGAAATTTGGGTTGTCTATGTTAAATAGTTTTAATTTTTAATCATTAAAATTACTATTAAATACACTGGGGGTAAAATACCGGTATACCGGTATTATGAAAAACCGGTATTTTTTATGACGCAATTAATTAGGATTTATACAAAAAAATATATAAAATACCGGTATAAAAACCGGTATACCGGTATTTTTCTGCCAAATACCGGTATTAAAACCGGTTAACCGGTATTTTTTTTAAATAAATATTTTTCAAAACAATATTTTTCTTGATTAAAAAAATACCGGTTAACCGAAATACCGGTTTTGACTCCAAAATTCTCATCCCCACTGTATATCCCTACTCGGATGCAAGTAAAACTACAAAAAGGAGGCGTGAAGCCGAAGGAGGCGGACACTGTGCGTAATTTATACGCTCGGGTCCTTTTTGGATGCAGGAAGATAGACTCCACTGGCTGGAAATGACCAAAAAATGACCAAGCGCCAACTAAATAAAATAAAGCCACACAGAAATTGTTTAATTTTAAATTAAACACTGTCTATAGGCGTCTCTATAGACTTCCCTATAGCGCGTGAGTGTGGATTATGTGGATGAATGACTCAGTGTGTTCAGTGGGTTGCGAATTTTCGGAGTAAAACGTTAAAATGCAGCTGTTGTAGGGAGTTTTGTTTGGTTTTTGAATGTGCGGAATGAATAAAAACAAAGCGCGCTGATTTCAACAGATGCATTCAACCAGTCATACAGTGAATGCTTTAAACATAAATAAAAAATATGAAATTGCATGAAAAGAAACAAAAATAACTGGGTATAATTGTTCACAGATGAATAAAGACGATTTGGAAGTATAGGTGCGCAATTTGTAAGCATTTTGAGGTTATAAAACATAATGTGAATATAAATATTTTAAATTTTTGATTTTTTCGAGATTACTCTGTATATAATAATGATAAATGCAAAGTTTTAAGATAATTAGATAAAGAATTTATCAAAGAATCAATTTTTGAAGGAATTATTAATTTATCTCTGTTTGTTTATGAGTTATTTAGTAATTAGTACAAAAAATCTATTTTTGGGATGAAAAATATGAAAATACCGGTATTAAAATAGGTCAAAAACCGGTATTTTTTTAAATATTGTCTAAAATTAAAGAAACTGTATAAAAACATAAAAAATAAAAATACCGGTATAAAAACCGATATTTAACCGGTATAAAATCGGTATTAAAACCGGTATTTTAAAAAATAAGTTTATATACCAAGAAAAATATAAAAAACCTACTTTATAGATAAAAATAAAAAATGTGTATAAAAAATACCGGTATTAAAATCGGTATAAAAACCGGTATTTTTTCAAAAGTCAAAATTAACCTAAAGAAAACTATAAAAAACAAATTTTCAAGATATACCTATATAATACTCGTATATACAAAAACCGGTATTTCCAAAATGATATCTAAAACTATAAAACCTAACCTAAAAGCACATTGTGCGTATCTAACAGCTAACACAAAACGGGAAAACCGCAGACGTGCCGATTTCCACTTTCCACTAGTCAAAGGACATTTCGCATTGAATGCTGGACACTGGACATCAAGCACATCCCAACACTGCGACCACACCACCGTCATCTTCCCCAATCTAATTCACATACACTCTGTTTAACAAAACACAACTAAAACTAAAATTAATATCTCACTCTGCATCCCACCCAACTCAACACAACACTCTGTATAAAATATTCGAGATGCCACAACCCGCAGGACAGTGGTCGCTCTAAAATGTCTCCACATAAAAGCAGAGCTGCTGCGGGTCGAAGTGGACAGTCACAAAGCGCGCAGAGAAAATAAAACAAAATAAATGCAATGTTGGTTGCCTACAGTTTAGTAGTGACTAAATAAGTATTGTGGGTTGTCTAGTGAATGTTTAGATTGTTAAACGTTTAGTTAAACATAATTAAATGACGTTTTAGTGCAACAGCAGTTGCAGTCTAACACGCTAATCAAAACATAGTTTTGGCGACCATGGTTATCCGGCGCATGCGCACTGAATAGTTAACTGCGTTATCTTGCATCAATGAGCACCAGTGGGTAGGAATATCGTATTATCAAGTTAAACTACTCACTACTCACTAACAATGTAAGGGAGAATGTGGGATGACAAATGCCAAGTGTCAAAAGTTGAAAAACCGGTATTTAAAAAAATAACCCGTAAAAAACCGGTTTTAAGAAAAACTATTTCATAAATTTTATAAAAACATTTAAAAAAATTGAAATTAAAAAAATACCGGTATTTGAAAAAATCGGTGTTGGAAAAACCGGTATTTAGAAAACCGGTTAACCGGTTTTTTTTTTCATGAAATTAAAAATAATATTTAAAAAATACAAATAAAAAAAACAGGTATAAAAATCGGCATTCATAAAACCGGTATTAAAACCGGTTAACCGGTATTTTTATAAAAATCAAGAAAAACTTCAAATAATTTAATTTAAAACTTAAGAAAACATCAAACGAATTCCTATCAATAGAATTCTTCCCCGAATAAAGATATTTGATCCCTGCTATTCTTTGATGCTCCACACACCGCATTATTCCAAGCAGATAAGAGGGTATGTAATTAATTAATTCACATTCGGGACTAATTAATGTACACCCGAAATTGAGCGCAAGTGACACATAATTAAATAAAACATTCTAAAATATTCTACTCACCATTCATAACAATCTCTCCTCTACACGTAATAATTCACCAAATTCACTATAATTGATTAATTTCAATTTTGTTCACTGTGTTATTACTTTACCGCCCTGTATATGCTCAACAAAACTTTATTGTTCGTGCTTAACATGAAATGTGTGGTTAATGGTCATTGCGGTGTGAATGATGAGAAAGTTCGAGATTCGCGGCGGCGGCGGTCGGCGGTGGTCGGCGGCGAGACACTCACGCGTCCTTCGAGGACGAGATGCTGCGCGCAACTGAACCGCTGCTGATGTTGTACGCCTGCTGGATCTACAAAGTGCACACTCACGCCGACTCACATCTCATTCGCGCTCGTCTAACCTAAAAATGTGTGTCGAGTTAACTTGTTTGTTGAGATGTGTATGTGTATGTATGGTTGCATACAGTTGCCTGACTTGGATTTTATTCAAATTCGTTGCTGTGTGATGGTGTATGTTAGTGTCAGGATGTACAAAGGATAAGAATAAGTGGCTGGCGTGTGTTTCGTTTCGATTCGCTACGTTTTCTTTGCGTTTTTTGTTTTAGTTCGGTGTTTCGCTGCGCGTAGCTGGGAACAAAGATGTTCGGGAGGGTTCGCGAGTGTTCGGCGCGTGCGGAGTTAATATACGATGGGAACAAGTCACGATGACAGATAAAAGATAAAAACGCATATATTCACTACAAATCGTTGTTATATTTATTATAAGTTTATTAAATAATGTTTTTAATAATATAAAATGTATAAAATGAATAAAATTCTATAAAACAAACAGAATTGAGTTTATTTTAATGTAGGCAACCATGTATACCCTAAAACTCGTGTTTTTCTTCATTTACAGTCGAAATAATTTAATATCTATGTTTTTATCGTCTTAATTATACAAAGTGTTCCTAAAATATTAAATTAATTAAATATTTATGTAACACCCTGTGTATCCTGCCCTATTACAACTGATTTTCTTCATTTTCAACCCAAATAATTTAATTTTTCAATTTTTTCATTTTTCTTCTTATAATTATACACTGTGTCCGTAAAATAACAAAATAATAATTTTTTCCGGATGATTGATGCTGAGGAAATAATTAATATCACTTCATCTTCATGAAATGCTCATAACGTGGCGTCATCCCTCGTGATACTCGAGTTAAGACGTGCGCTTCCGCATGAATTTCGACAAAACAACGAACGTAACAACGACGCACACCCAGCGAAGGAACAATTCAGTCGTTTAAGACGCTCGACGTCTCTCTATGAAACGTTTCCGCATGAATTACCACGCAAACGTATCATGCAACAAATTTATTTCAATTGCTTCCGAGATAGTTTCATGTACTGCAAGCCATACTAATTCAGAAATTATATATGCAACCAAGTATACACGTTATATTTTATTTGCTTTGGTTTGACGGATTGGTGTTGAAGTGATTCATTTTGTAGTCACGTGGTACTTCACGAAGTGATGCGTGTGGGGGTCTCGGGAGTGTTTGTTAATAAATTCGCACTACGAGTTGATGTGAAGAAACTGTTGGAGTAGTTCACGGTTAATCATGTTCCACGAATGTTTCACGATTGTTTCACGAATGTTCCCGAACTAATTTGTGACGTGACGTGAATGACGCGCGTCATTCTAGTGCTGTGCTGCGTAAGATGTAACACAAGTTGCCTATGTTAACATAAAAATTCATTAATTTCTTTTTATTTCTTTATTTTTACATAAAAACATTAAAAATAGACTTATTTCAACTAAATAAAATGATAATATTAATAAATTAGTGAGTTATTGAATGGGTTGTATGTATTTTGACACGTGAATATTAGATTTCAGTAGAAAATCACGAATTTCGTAGAAATAGAGAAACAGATTCAGCGAAATCGAATGTCACGAGTCACAGAGCACATAATTAGATCATTTGAGTTTTTTCTGTATGCTTGGTTGCCTAGCTCTACGTTGAGGTGAAAATAAATAGAGTAATGTACAATTTAGAGTTTGAGCACGCTTGCGGTCACACCCAAAGATAATAACTACTCGAAGATGTAAAAAACAACGCAAAAAAGTATCTCTTGAGTATATCTACGAAGGAGACTTTGGAGAATCGTAAATACGGATTAAAATTGCATGCTCGAGCTGTGTTAGACCAAAAACTCACTCGTTGAATGAGAAATAAACTCAACGCCTTGCTTTGTGCATTTTTTAAAACTAAAAGTAATTTTTAATCTCAAAGAAATAAAATTAAATAAGTTATTTCAGACTTTTAGGTGTATACATGGTGTGTATACACTGGGTGTTGCATAAAAACATTGAAATAATATGTTTTGGGAACACTCTGTACAATTAACACAATAAAAATGTAAAAATTAAATTAATTGGATTGTAAATGAAAAAATCATGAGTATTAGGGCAGGATATACAGGGTGTTACAAGAAATTTTTAATAATTTGTTATTTTAAGGACGTAGTTTTATTGTAAGGATGTAGCACTGTATGAGAAACACGAGAAAAATTTAAAAATTAAATTATTTCGATTGTAAGTCAAGAAAATCCCAAGTATTAGGGCAGGATATACAGGGTGTTGCTTTTTAAAATCTGTTATTTTTGGACACACTGTATAATTTGCATGTTAAAAATTAAATTTAATGAACTATAAGTAAAAAAAATTGTAAAATTAGGGTAGGATACACAGGGTGTTTCACAAAAATTTAATTATCTTGGTATTTTAAGGACACTCTGTATAATTTACATAAAAAAACATAAAAATTAAATGAATTGGATATAACTGAAAATCAGTAGTACTAGGGCAGGATATACAGGGTGTTACATAAAAATTAAATTAATATGTGGTTTTAGGAACAGTCTGTATAATTAACACAAAAAAAACATAAAAATAAAATTATTTTCACTGTAAGTGAAGAAAATCACGTGTTTTAGGGCAGGATACACAGGGTGTTACATAAAAACATAGAAATAATTTGTTTTCAGGAACACTCTGTATAATTAACACAATAAAATGTGAAAAATTAAATTAATTGGATTGTAAATGAAAAAATCATGAGTATTAGGGCATGATATACAGGGTGTTACATAAAATTCTTATTTTTATTTATTTTTTATTGCTAAGAAACCACCTAAAACCAATTTTAATATTTGATGAAAGTCAAAAGGTCAAAATCAAATTACACACGCGATACACCTGGTATAAATGTCGATGAAGCCCGTGAAGTGCAGGTTAGTAGAGCACTAATACAATAACGTTTGAATTTCTCAAACAGAAAATTCAGTTTGCTCATCGCACTCGACCGAAAATGATAAAAGTTTAAAAGTTTACCAAAAATAATATGGCGGTTGTAAATTTCCGTTTAATACTCTTGTTTATACGATTGTCGGTTGTGTATACTCATAGATATGAGTATAGTGAGGAGGGAAATCAGAAACTTAACCTCACTTCTTCAGGTGCGTGGATAGTGAAAAGTTTGAACGATGTTAAAACTGTCGAAAGTGCAATAACGAAGCAAATTCCGGGCGCCGCAGAGGTCGTAAAATGTGCGAGTGGTAGTTGTAGTGGTGATAGTGTTGGGGAAAATGGCGGCCATGATGATGATGCGCGCAATGCTATTGAGGTTATGGATATTGATATTGATATTGATATGGAAACGATGCGAGAATTTGCATTGGGGCGGAAGGTCAGGAATATTGAAAATGGCGATGACAACAAAAAACTGTGAGTGTTTATTTTGTAGGGTGAGAAATACCGGTTAACCGGTATTTTTTTGTTGTTGTTGTTTAAATACCGGTATTTTTATTGATTTTTACCGGTATAAAAAATATTTTAATTTTTTTTAAATACCGGTTAACCGGTATTAATACCGGTGTTTCGGTTAACCGGTATTTTTTCTTTCAAATATCGATATTTTTCAATGCGATATATACCAATATATTAATATTTTGATACCAAAAATATCGATTAACCGAAATACCGGTATTAATACCGGTATACCGGTATTTTTTTTAATCAAAAACCGGTATTTTTTTGAAAAATACTGCTTTTATATATACCAGTATACCAACTTTCACTATTTTTATAAATACAGGTTTTGAAAATACCGAAAAACCGGTTTTTTATCCAAAATTCAATTTTTTTAATTTTTTAAATTTTAGAAATACGAAAAATATGACCACATCTGATAATACAAAGAAAATCATCGAAAATGCAACTGCTGTAGCTACAAACACTGCAACTATCGGTGATGGACGTGTCGGGGGCGGCAAGGCAATTGATGGCACCGCGGCGGCGAGCAGCGCGCAAAAATTGCACTTTCCGGCAGCGCCAGTTGGCGAACGTATTCTGCTGGACGTCGATCCGCCAACTGATGGCCCCGCGCTGCCCCTTTCGGCCTTCTCGGTTATTCTCGGTTGTTTACAGCCGGTTGCATTCCCATTAGGTAAATACATAACGAAATAAATAAATAAATAAATAAATAAATAATTTAATAAATTCATCCAGAGATGTATAACTGTAGAAATAAATATAATACTATATGCAACCCAACATACAGATGTAAATAGGTAATGTATGTTTGGTTGCATAATTTATATTTAATTTTATTTTTATTTGTTTTTTTGTATGTTTTTTGTAATAGAAACATTGAGGGAAGCCGTTCAAGGTCGTCTCTCTTTCCATGGGCTTTTACTTCAGGTAAATGTTGCGTGTTTCCACATTTTCCGACATTTTCCAGCATTTTCCGGGTCATTCGGGTGTTTTTTCAGCATATAACCTTTCACAAATGTATTTTCTATATATTCTACATTATACAAGACAATAAAAATTAAATGTAGTTTAGTTTCCAATTCATAGGTGGCGCCACTAAGAAAACAATCAAATTTTATAAAATAAATCAAAATTAGTAAAAAAAACTTGTTATTTCTTAGTAAAAATTAATTTTCAGCTCTTTTTCAATGAAAATATCTATGAAAAAGTATAAATTTACTTGCATTCAATAACCATAGATGGCGACACTTACATAAACAACAAATTTTACCATCAAAAACCAAACTTAACCTCATTTTTCAATAATTTATGAGTAAAAACTAATTTTCAGGTTTTATTCTATAAAAATATTAATTAAAAACTTCAAATTTAGTTTCATTTGCCAAAAGTAGATGGCGCTACTTACAAAAAGTACAAATTTTACCATAAAAACCAAACTTAACCTCACTTTTCAGCTATTTATGACTAAAAACACATTTTTATGCCTTTCCAACCTAAATATTTATTAAAACCTTATAAAACTTTTGATTGATAACTTTTCCTCAATTTATTTATTATTTTAAATCACTCCGCTAAAAAAAACACAAAATGTCGGCCATTTTTTCCCTTCCACATTAAAATTCTTCAAGTAGAAAAAATGGAAAACTCCTCGGCGTAACTTGATGCACGAAACTCTCTTGAAATATGAAACTTTCGACTGATTTTTAATGCCCACGAATTTTTCTACTTCACCCCATCCCTTCACCCCCACTACCATTACTCCTCTCTTAGAAGAGTAGTAGTACTACCCTACACCCTGTACTCCCCTCTCTCGCACCCCTTCTTTACATATTTTTCATCTTTCTCATTTTCCTCTCCGCGTAACAATTTTCACTCAAAGCGCCTTAAACCTACGTCAATGTTTAGGGCTGGTTAGTTACATTAAAATTACATCGGTCAAGAAAACGGAATAAATCTGAAAAATGAAAAAAGTTTACAAAAAGTTTGTGATAAAGATAAAAAATTGTGGTGAAAAGTTTAGTGCGATTTTAATTGTATGTGCACTAAACTGAATAACTGAATAAGGATAACTGGCGCGCGGAAGGGACCGGAAAACGACGCCGTGGCTGTGGCACAGTGGCAAACAAATTGGAAAAGTTTACGAAAGCGTCATGTTTATTAGATGTAAAACGGCGAGGTACGCCGTGAACGAGCGCCGGAAATAAAAAGAAAGCTTAAATAATGCAAAGTAGGCAACCCAATATACCGCAACAATAAAATGCCGCATAAAATAAAACTTATTTAAATTTAATTCACAACAAATTTTATTTAAAATAAAATTTAACTTTAAAAATAGTTTTTATATTTTTGTAACACTTGGTATAAAATTTATAATCAGTGCTGAAACGGATCATCATTAAGTGGTTAAAACTTCATTACGTGTTACGATTACGATTTTACGACATTCGGGGATAATCAATTGGCAATTTTCCGGTTTTCCGGTTTTCCGATTTGGAAAGTTTTTAGTGATTCGCATACTTTTAACGACTGAAATGCTTAAAATGTTATCAATTCAGTGATAACTGATAATATAAAGTTAAAAACTTGATTTTTTTGTTTTTATATACAAAGTGTTTCGGAAAAATTTTTATTTTTTAGGTTTTGACACGCTTTTCGGTTATTTTAATGCAAGATTTTGATATTGATAATCAATTGACATTTTCCGGTTTTCCGGTTTTCCGGTTTGGAAAGTTTTTAGTGATTCCCATACTTTTAACGACTGAAATACTTAAAATGTTATCAATTCTATGATAAGTGATAACATAAAGTTAAAAACTTGTTTTTTTATGTATTTATATACAAAGTGTTTGTGAAAATTTTTAATTTTTAATATTTTGACGCTGTTTTCGGTTTTTTTTTCATTTGAGATTTTTATTTCTTTAATCAATTAACAATTTTCCTGTTTTCCGGTTTTCCGGTTTATGAAGTTTTCACCGATTCACATATTTTTAATCCCCAAAACGCTTAAAATGTTATCAATTCCATGATAACTGACATCATAACCTTCAAAACTTCTATTTTTATTATTTATATACAATGTGTCTTTAGTAAAATATTAATTTTTAATGTTTTGACGATGTTCTTGGTTTTTCTAAAGCGGGATTTTGCTATCGTTAACTGAGCGAATCTTTTTTGTGTCGGGGATTTTCCTCGTTTTCTTTTTTTTTTTCTTTCTGTCTTCTTTTAACTGTTCTTCCGACCTGGTTTTGCGTTCGCGTTCGATTTCGTTCGCATCGCGTGCGAGGTCGATTATGTTAACATTGATAAAGCGATCTTTTTCATTCTTTGGCTTTTCGATTCGCTTTTAACGTTTCCAACAGCTACTCAGTTACAAATATACACTGTGTTCAAAGAAATCCACAAAAAAGATTTTCAGCTGTTTTAAAGCAAAAATTGAAATAATTTGATAAAATTTAATTTTTTTTGAAATTTGGATGGCCGGTATCTTAAGTTAGGTATAAATATACAAAGTGTTCAAAGAAATTAAGAAAAAAGTCATTTTTTAGCTGATTTCAAGGAAAAATTGAAATATTTTGGTAAAATATGAGGTTTTTGTATTTTGGGGGTCGGTATCTTAGGTTAAGTATTAATATACAAAGTGTTCAAAGAAATTTCTTTAAAAAAAAATTTTTTCCGTTTTAATAACAAAAATTTAAATATTTTTCCAAAATTTTGAGATTTTTGCATTTTGAGTAGTCAGTATCTAAGCGCAGATATAAATATACAAAGTGTTTCAAGAAATTTCTTTTAAAAATAATTTTTCTCACTTTTTCTGCAAAAAATCAAAAAAAAAATCAAATTTTTAATTTTTTTCATTTTAGGCAACAAAAATGGAAATCCTGCTAGTATTATGGTCGGTATCTTGGCTGATTGCCGCCGTCTACGTGCCGTACACGACACTCGTCGAGATCTGCTGCCGGCGGCGAAAATTTCTGCAGCGTCTCGAGAATCATTCGTCGGCGTCCAGCCTCGAGCACGCCGACAACCTGCGCCGCCTCCACGACAACCACAACCACCACCATCACCTACAAAACACATGCCACACACTCATCCTCAACATTTTACTAATACTTCTAATGTAAGTGTTAATTTGGTTGCCTATCGATGAAAATTGCAAATCAAAATTAATTACAATCGAATTAAAAAATCGAACATGCAGCGGAAGCTTGGGTCTAATACTGGCTGGCAGCGAGCAAGCAAACCGATCGATCCATACCGCCTCCACTGCCGGCGGCCGGGCGGCGGTGGCGTTCGAGGATGTTGAACGTTTTGCGCGCAACAGCGAGATGCAGATTGCGTTCGTGACGGCCGCCTCGCTGGAGATTGCGCTCGATGCTATTGATAAGGATTTACAAGGTATATAGCCGCCCCCAATACCGGATGCGCAATTAATTACGCACTCATTAGTTTCAACATTAATTTTCATCCAATATCTAATATCTATACTACACTACTATCCTCATAAAACATAGGCAACCCAAAAAACAAAAATTTTATTTTTCTCTCTCTGTGTTTATAGACGCGGAAAATTTACTCGGCAAACCAATCAAGAACACATTCGGCGAGTTCTATAACCTCGAAAGCACGTTTCAGTCTTTGAAACTTATTCAACAAGGTAAAAAATAAAAAAAACTTTTTATTTCTGTTTGTATACAATATTTGTTTCCATTTGTGTGTAACTTGGGTTGCAGACAGTATAGAAATATCGAAAACAGTCACAGCGATAAAAAGCGTATGTGTGGAGGCGGCGGAGGCCTCCAGTCGACTCCAACGACGTCTGGATGATCTCATACCGCTTGTCCGTAATATTCGTCAGGTTTGCGCTGAACGCGATGGAGTTTTATGCGAAACTATCACCGAAAACGGTTTGGTTGTCACTTTGGATGTCAAAGAGGTAAAAACATGTTCATATGGTTGCCTATAGTCACTTAATTGTACATATAGTTGAATGCTGACGGGAAATTAATATATCTCAATGGGATTTCGACTCAAACACACTTCAATTCATCTTTGCATGAAGCAGAAATGAATTATCAAGATATCGGCCGCAAGATAGCGCTGGAAACGCATGAACCACGTGCAGGTATTCGATTTTTCAGTTTTTTATAAGTTTAACCTCTAAAAACATAAAATAAACATGTTTATTGGGTTGCCTATAGTAAAAATGAACTCTAACCTAATTTTAAGAAAAATTTCATAAGAAACAAAACAAAATGGCGTAATTTCATGATGTTTTCCAGACTTTTCATTCTTTTTGTTTTTTTTTGTTTCTGAATCACTTAGCGATAAGAACAGCATTGGATCGGCATCGTACTGACATCCACAAGCAGTTGCGAGTATTAGAGGACACTTCAAGGTCGTTGATAACGTCCATAAAACGCGGCGGTGATGCTTTTACACCGTATCGCGCTGTTATCGCCTCCTGGGAGATGTGGCGTTATCTACTTACATTCGGTAATGCATATAATTCAATATTAACCTAACCTAACCTCAATTTAATTTTAAAAAATTATTTTTGACAGTTTTGGTTATAATTCTCTTCATAACATGGATGTTACTCCTCTGTGGCACGCCATGTTGTTGTACACAAACAAAAATATCATTTGCCATCCTTGGAGCATCACTGGCGGCCATTGCTGTCATTTTATCATGGTTACAAGCAACCGCCATGTTGTTATTAGGCGTACATGGCGAAACATTCATCTGTCGGCCATTATATCAACCAAATTATGAAATAATCACTGGATTAGTTGATAATGGCGGTGTTTTTAGTCCAAATGGTAGTTTAATACAAATTAAACTAAATTTAAACGAAACAATAAGAGTTGCGGATGTGTTAAGGTATTATTAAGATGTGAATAAAAATAACAAGCTATTTGGGTTGCCTATCTCTGCCCGCAGGGCAGCGGAGAATAACAAGACAGTCTACAAAGCGTTCAATTTAAAATCGCTCCTGGACATCGACGCGTTGACGGATTTCTCGCGTTGGTCGGACGTACGTGTCGCACTCGAAAGAATCCGCGTGCAGCGTGAGTTGAAGATCCTTTCACCCGCGTTGGAGAACTCCCTGTTGGATTTTACAAATGCCGGCGGCGTGAATCTGACGCTGCATCGCACACGCGCTGCGCGTCCCCCTGTCGGTAGAGACTTGCACTCATTGTTGGATCAGCTCTACGCCATTGCGAAACATGTGCGCGACGTGCGCACCAAGGGACGCCTCGAGAATCTAACCTATAAGCTGCGCGACATTGTCGATAACGAGTACAAGCAGCTCAACGACGTGCAGGATCGGCTTATCTATCATATTACTGCGTTGGATGTATTGTTAAAACCGCTGGTCAAACGTGCTGAGCAAGTATTGGTGAATCTGACGAAGTTTCAACAATCGATGAATTTCGAACTGGAGAGTATTTCAAAGCATGTAAGACAATTGGGTTGCCTATAGTTGTGTGTGGGTTGTGTGATTCAGGGTTGTTTTTTGCCTGCAGCACGTAGTAAATTACACCAACAGATTGGAAGATTATCTGGCGCAGTTTCGTGCGAACGTCCTGTACGAGATCAAACATCGGACGGCAAAAACTGGCCCATTATGGCGCATATTCGCCGCGATCAGGGTGACGCTGTGTGATGGATGCGTCGACGGCATTGTGAGTTTCTTCGTCGGTTTTTGCACACGCTTGCTCCCCCCTGCTGGGTATGTAGTGTCGGCGTCATCGCTGCGCGCCGCGTTTTTCTCTCCCCTCGCTATTTGTGTGTGTGTGTTTGTTCGACGCAACGATCCGTGCCACCTTTTCATCGAAAAGTCAAGAACAAAACGTATTGTCCAACGCGCGGCATCATTTTCAATTTAATTTTGATTATTCACGGTAATGTAGGCAACTTATAATACTCGTACATCATACTATACTAAACTGTCATTTTTTCATTTTTATTGTTTTCTTCTTTTTTTTTCACAGAATGCATTATCATTCGGGTGTTATTTATCAATTCTTATACTGCTGTTGCTACAACCTGTTCTCTGGGGTATAATACGCAGTTTCCGCGAGAGAAATGAAGACGTAGGCGAAAGAATACGAAATTCTAGTGTTTTATTACACAGGTTTGTATATAGGCAACACACAATACACGAAATAATATATTTATTGGTTGTAGAAGTGTTTCCGAGGAATTAATCCATCAAAATCCACAAAATTGGCAAACACCACGTGCTGGGTAAATCACCACAAATAGTTTGACCGTTTGATAATGTACATAATCGAAATCAATTAAACCAGGGCGCATAATTAATTAATGAATTCACATGAATAGATTTCAAGCGCGCGCGCTAATTTCGTCGAAATTATAATTCGACTGTTGACATTTTCGGCGATTAGCGATTTAATACATTATTAACGAATGTCAATCGCAGCTGATTAAATATAGAACAGAATTAATCAGCATTTCATCAATATCATCAAAAATTAGTTGAAATCAAGGTTATGTTATGTTTCATTAGACTACATAACCTCAAATGTGATTAATATTAATTTGTGTGTGAATTGTGTGTGCGGTAGATCACCAGACACGATCGTCCGTGATCTAGAAGAAAGCGTATGGGTGAGCCCGAGGTAATTATCGAGACACACGAGAAACCCAACCCAAGACTGAATGAAATCGAAAACTCGAACACTCACACACAGAGCAATAACACAACACGGTTAAAATGTATATTATATATTTATACATGTCATGACATGCATATTGCGTAATTTTATCGGATCTACACCTCATTTCGGCGAATTTTTTGTGTTCGTTATCTGATTTTTGCTATTGTTGTGCGGATAAATGTGAATTTTATTATTTTATGTCTGTAGGCAATCTCATGACGCGTATTTACCTCCGACACCACCTAGGTAAATATTATTTTGTTGATTTTTGCGGTTTTTTTTTATTATTTTAGTTTTTTGTTAATTAAAAGTAAACTAATTATGATTTTTAGGTTATTTTTTATAGTTTGATGGAGAATTTAATTATCTTTAAGTTTGTGAAAGAATTTTTGATTTATCTATAACCATTTTCGAGTTATAAAGAATTTTAACTTCAAATTCACGTAAATTTTCAAATTATGATGAATTTTGACTTGAAAAAAATTAAATTTTATGATTTTTTGTTTATAGGCAATCTCACGACACGTATTTACAGCCTCCACCGCCTAGGTAAATATTATTTTTTAGATTTTTGGGTTTTTTATTTAAATTTTGAGGAAAAACTAATTTTTTGAGGTTTTTAACGGTAATTTTAGTTTTTCGTTAATTAAAACTAAACTAAACATAATTTTAACATTATCTTTTCATATTCTATTGTAAAATTTAATTATCTTGTATTTTACAAAAGAATTTTTGATTTATCTCTAACCATTTTCGAGTTATAACAAATTTTAACTTCAAATTCATGAAAATTTTACAATTTTCTTGATTTTTTATGTTTATAGGCAACCAGACGTGCTAACCATCAGAACCCCGATTGGTTTTGACAGAACAAATTGGTCTGTAGACAGGTTAGACTATAAATACAACATAACCCAACAAAAATGCTAATTTTCGTTTCATTCAGAGACACTCATAGAGAAGTGTCGCCGGCGTTGTCGTCAACGCGTCGTTGGATCTAATTACGGTAGGACAACGAGGCAATTAAATGTCTTAACTTAAACAACAGCCTCCGGGCTCATTTTCGTCTCCGCTGGGAAACATTTTCGACTGTATCTGAATACTTTAAACAACTTTTAAAGATGATTGTGTTTGTGTTTGTTTTTGATTGAAATTCGTAGACGCAACAACGAAAAGCAATTTATTTCGTAAATTTAAAAGACGCCATTTTGTTTTACTTTTTTTATTTTTGATTAAAATCATTTGATTCACTGTATAATAGTAATAATGACGTAATAATTGGATTTGATTTTGCGCAATCCGATTTATAGGAATATTATACTCACGCGCCCCAAAGTTTTGAGGGCAGACGAAAACTAGTTTCAACTTCAACTTCAAATTCTACCGAAACTTAATATGCTATTAAGCGTATTTGATTTAAGTCTTGATAATTATAGTCTACACAAAACCAATTTGCGTTAATCGACTTTAAATCGTACATAACCATACAAACATCAACTTAACCTCAATTAACATCTATTTTTATTAAATAAAAGTAAAATAACGAGTAAATTATTAGTGTAATATTAAAATTAGGGTGTTGACAATTGTAACACATATATTACACCGAATGATGAATTATGATGAATTTTAACCTCAAAATCATATTTTTTTTTATTTTTTCTTGCTTTTTTATTAAAATGTTTGTAGGCAACCAGCAGTACTAACGGTCAGAACACTAATTGGTTTTTATAGAATAAATTAAACTATAGAAAGTTAGGTTAAAAGTACCACATAACCAAGAAAAATTCTAATTTTAATCATTTATTTCAATAATTTCGTGTTTTCAAAGTTATTTTAGTTTTTCGTTAATTAATACCAAACTAATTAAAATTTCGACATTATCTTCCCACATACTGATCTAAAATTTAATTATCTTTAATTCTGCAAAAGAATTTTTCATTTATCGCCACCCCTCAAAAGTTACAATGAATTTTAACCTCAAAATCATAATTTTTTCACATTTTTCGTGCTTTTTTACTAACATTTTAATGTTTGTAGGCAACCAACAGTACTATCTATCAAAGCACCGATTGATATTAACAGAACAAATTAAATTGCAGAAAGTTAGGTTAAAAATACCACATAACCAACAAAAAATCAAATTTTGTATTTGATTTAAGTCTTGATAATTATAGTCTTCACAAAGCCAATTTGCGTTAATCGACTTTAAATCATACATAACCATACAAACATCAACTTAACCTCAATTAACATCTATTTTTATTAAATAAAAGTAAAATAACAAGTAAATTATTAGTGTAATATTAAAATTAGGGTTTTGACAATTGTAACACGTATATTACCTACTCTTATGCATGTATGAATACATTAAATTTGTATCTGTAATAAAAATTACACAACACCGAATGGTTTTGGAACGGTTTCGATCACATCTGCCGTGTTATACTATTGAATAATCATCGCAGTGTAGGTACATGTGTACACGTAATAATAGCATTGTTGAATTAATATTCGCGACGTGTCAAATTGCTTAAATAGCATTGTCATCGACCATCGACACTCGAATTTATTCATATTTTTTATTATACAGAGTGTTTTATGGTTTTTGTGGGTTCTTTCTTGTGGTAGAAGACATAACCTTAAAGCAGATGTCATTTACTAAGTGTATTTACACTAGAAGTGTTAAATATCGGTATTAAAATTGATAAATCGGTGTTTTTTCAATAAAAACCGGTAATAATATCAAAATACCGGTATTTTTATTATCAATTCCAAATTTTTGAATTAAATATTATTTGTAATTTATCCTAGGAAAAAAAATACCGGTACAAATACCGGTTAACCGGTATTTTTCTACCAAAATACCGGTATTAATACCGGTATACCGGTATTTTTTCAAAAATTAACTTTTTATTTACTTTTTTATACAATATAAACCAGTATATTAATATTTTGTTCCCAAAACCGGTATTTTCACCGAAATACCGGTATTAACCTTAATATTCACTATTTTCTTGTTTATCCACCCAACGGAAGTAATCTATTAATTGTTTTGTGTACTTACGTGTGTTTTCCATGTGTTTGTGTCCGTGATTCACCAAAAATCGAATTGGAATTGGGCCATTGTCGGACGCACCCAAACTCGCTACTCGAGCTAAGAGCGTAGAAGCAGTAGTACGAGAAGAACAACACGCACACCACTCGACGTAATTTTCCATAATTATAAATTACCGCACAGCAACGCACTGCACTGCATCACACGCACGAAAAACCGGCTTTGGACGATTCGCACAATTCGCAATAAGTTGCGAATTATTGTGACATTTATAAACACGCGTGTGATCGTATCGAAATGACTTGGATGCATAAATAAAATGCTCTCTTTGACATTTGACAAGGTTGCAACGTGGTACAATCAGTTTCAATCGGTTAGATTCAACAAAAGTCGATAAATTTGTTGACGCAAAGAAATTCAAGATCAATGCGCTATTATGGCGAGGTCACGAATGAAATTTAGTTCAGAATAATTATTTGTTGTAATTTTATGTTGGAAAGTTGATATTTTTAGTTTTTAACAAGTTTATTTTAGTTTTTATAATTAAAAGTAAACTAATTATGATTTCAACTTTATTTTTTCATAGTGTAATGTAAAATTTAATTATCTTTTAGTTAAAAAAAGAATTTTTCATTTATCTATTGCCGTTTTTGAGTTATGATGAATTTTAACCTCAAGATCATAATTTTTCATTTTTTCTTGCTTTTTTATGAAAATTTTAATGTTTGTAGGCAACCAGCAGTACTAACGGTCAGAACACCGATTGGTTTTGACTGAACAAATTAAACTGTAGAAGATTTGGTTAAAAATACAACATAACCTACAAAACTTCTAATTTTAATCATTTATTTCAATAATTTCGTGTTTTTAAAGTAATTTTAGTTTTCCGTTAATTAAAACCAAACTAATTATAATTTCGACATTATCTTTCCACATACTTATCTAAAATATAATTATCTTTAATTCTACAAAAGAATTTTTCATTTATCTCCACTCACTCAAAAGTTACAATGAATTTTAACCTCAAATTCATAAATGTTTTCACTTTTTTCATGCTTTTTTACTAACATTTTAATGTTTGTAGGCATCCAACAGTACTATCTATCAAAACACCGATTGATATTGACAGAACAAATTAAATTGTAGAAAGTTAGGTTAAAACTACCACATAACCCTTAAAAATTCTAATTTTAACCATTTATTTCAATATTTTCGTGTCTTTTTCAATTTATTTCAGTTTTTTATTAATTAAAACCAAACTAACTATAATTTCAACATTATCTTTACACATACTTATCCAAAATTCAATTATCTATAATTCTGTAAAAGAATTTTTCATTTATCTCCACCCACACAAAAGTTACAATAAATTTTAACCTCAAAAACATAAATTTTTCACAATTTTCACTTATAACCTCACCATTTTAATAAAAATAAGAAAAGTGAATGTTGTTTTATATAAAACCCAACTAATTACCCCAATTTATCAGGTAATCATGTCCATCTTGTGAACTTTAAAACCAAAAAAAAAAACTCTTACACTGCAGGTGGAAACAAAACAAACCACTATCGACCGCTGTCAAACCACATAAAGGGCAAAACAAAATGGAGGCCGCCTGTATCCGGACGACCCTGACGACCCTCGGACAATACGTAATAATGGTAATAACAAAAAATGTCACATGCATTCAGCATGTACGCGTACCCTAGACCTTCAAGGCTCTGATCAACTTAAAGTTAAAGTTAAAGTTAAAACTGTGAGAGCGAAAGTGGACCAGACCCTCGAGCGATTCGCTTAAAATTCGTGAATCGACAACAACGGGCGACGCCGAGTATAAAACCGGCGATGGATTTGTTCATCAGCATCAGTTTCTTGTGAACAATCACAGCAACAACAACAACAACAGCAAAAACCTAAAAATGGCATTCAAAGTAAGTTTACATATATTAAGATGTATATTGGGTTGCCTATAGTAAAAATATTTATTAAAATATAAAATTTATTTTTAGCTTTTCGTCCTTGCCGCCGCTTTGGCCTGCGCCAACGCTGGTCTTGCCCCAGTTGCCTACAGCCCCGCCTCCGCAGTAAGCTCAGCTTACATCAACACCGTTGCCGCCCCCGTTGCCCATGCTGCATATGCCGCCCCAGTTGCCCATGCTGCTTACGCCGCTCCAGTTGCTCATGCTGCTTACGCCGCCCCAGTCGCCGCCGTCCACGCCCCTCATTATGGCTCCTCCTCTCAATCTGTTGTCCGCTCCCCATTGGGCGGCACTGTTTCCCACTACAACAAAGCCGTTGACAGCGCTTTCTCCTCCGTCCGCAAATACGACACACGTATCACCAACGATGCCTACGCCTACGCTCATGCCCCAGTTGCTACCTACGCTCATGCCGCCCCAGTAGCTACTTATGCCGCCCCCGTGGTTGCTAAGACCGCCTATGCTGCCCCAGTCGCTACTTATGCTCATGCTGCTCCAGTCGCCACCTATGCTGCTGCTCCAGTTGTAGCTAAGGCAACTTATGCTGCCGCCCCCGTTGCTCACTATGGTGCCGCCCCAGTTGTCGCTAAGGCCGCTATTGCCTACTCCCCAGCTGTTGCTGTCGCTCACATGAGCTACAGCGGTCCATTCGCCACCTACCAATGGTAAATTACTTATACTGCGAGGTGTATATAGTATAAGCATCATTATTTATTTCAATAAATTATTTGCAACTTATTAAACATCCTTTATATGAGTTTTAACCACTAAAAATACATCCTGTATAGGTATATTGTCATTTAGTACATACAGCGCCATCTACGGTGCTAATATACACTAAATATACACACGTTAATCCAAAATGATACACACAGCGACATCTACTCTAAATTTTAAAACTAACAACTCAACGCTGTCATTTCAAACGATTTTGAAACAAAAGTTGTTGATTTCGACCATTTTGCACGCTGTAAAACAAAAACGCACAAATTAATCAAATTAAATCCATAATAATCCGTGTTATCACCTAGTCTACCTACAATAATCTACAAGAAACATATACTAATCACTATCATCATGAAGGTAAAGCAAACATTTTTTATTCAAACTTATTTTATATAAATTATAAAAATTCAGTCTCAATCTTCAAGTTGCAAGCCAAGCTTTAATAAATTAGTACTGTGTATTGTATGTAATCCGACAATCTCTGGATTATCTCTAAGTGTATCATACAACAATTGCACAGTCAGTTTTCCCCCAGAGTATGTTCTGCTTCCGCAAGCATAAGCAAAAGCTGTCTCCTGCTCAATTACATCTATACTGGGTTTGTAACTGGGTAAAAACGTGTCTTCTTCTTCTGTGAGCTCAACTTTGCTTTCTTTTGTTCTGTCGATGATTTTATTTGTGTTCCTGAGCAGGAGATTGGGTGCTGGTAAACCAAAACCATACTGAAAGTGTTTATCTCTGATTTTGTAGGTTTCTTTCTTTGAGATCATTGCTGTGAGGATGTTTTTCACAAAAGTCTGCAAAAACATAAGAATTTAGATGTTTTTTGATGATATTTTGAGGTAAATCATTACCTGACATAAATTAGCAACATATTCAGCTACAGCCCACTCACACCCATCTTCCAATCCATGCTCCCATGCTTGGACTTCAATTCGGTTCTTGATAAACCCTACATTCGGGAAGAAATACTCTGATGCTGCTGTTCTTACTGTTGTATTCACAGGCTGTGATTGTTTGGATGATGTTGAGGGTTGTTTGAGATATTCTGTTGCGTTGACAATCGTGAAAGTACCTTCTTCAGCTGGAGATTGCGGTGGCATGGAAATATGTTTGAAGTTAATGTGGTTATACTCGGCCATCGACGCGAAGAGGAATTGATTATGAGCGTGGAGTTCATCTTCAGTTCTCAGTAGTTTATTAGCGGCTGAATAGAGTTGAATCGATGATATCGGACGCTTGAAAACCCACCGGGAACGTAGTAGTTGGATGTATTTTTCTTTTGTTTCCCTGTCTAAAGTCGCGAGGAGTTTTTTACGCGCTTCCTTCAAGTCGTACATGTTTTTAATTAGTAAATATTTATCGTGTTAACCTCAAAGTGTGTTATGCTGACATGTATGTGATGTTTGGATTTGAAAAAGGAAATTATTTTTCATAAAACTTGTGTTTTTCAAGGTAAAAACATGTTGAAAACGGTGAAATTGTTTAAAATATTTATAATTATTAATTTTTATAGACATATTAATGCTGTGGAGCAAACATTATTAACTTTAGAGTTTAAAAATGATTTAGAAACATTAATAATTGAAAAGTTATATAAAACATCATTTACGCTGGTGACTTTAGATTATTTACTTGAAACTTCTGAGAGTTTAGGAAAATATGACAATTGGATTGTATCTAGTGAAGAAAACACTAAAATAATTCATATTTTAAGCAGGAGAAAGTTTAAAGCTGGTATAAATATCACATTTTTAGTTTCAAGTTGTAATAAAACTAAAAATAACAACTTAACTAAAATAACACCAGAAATATCTTATAAAATAACCGATTACACGTTTAAAACTTGCAAAATTATAACTTTTACACCTAAAAACAAAGTAACAATAAGTGCATTCAATTGTCCGCCATTTTTATCAATACAAAATGGCGATCAACCATTTGAAGGTCTAGAATTTCGTATATTCAAAGAAATATCCAAGCGAAATTCATGGACAACTCAATATCAAATCATAAACTCCAGTTTTTATCCAAGTTTCTACACAGAAGTAATAAAAAACATCATAAATCTCACCGCATATATCGGTATCTGCAGCCAGTGGATAAACGTCGTGAATAATCGCTCTTTAGACATTACTCAACCGTACACAGATGTTTGCTTGACATTCCTCGTGCCAAAAGCCAAACAATTACCAAAACTAACATTCGTTTTTCAACCTTTACAATTATCCCTATGGTTAACCTGGTTCCCAATGTGTTTTCTCTTTGTTCCTATCATAATGAAATTTGTTACTGGACTAACATACATCGAATGCGTCTTAGATGTAATCAGACTAATCACGTTGACATCGATTAGAAATAAATACACGTCGAATATTCAGAGGATTTTATTATCCTCGTGGTTTTTTACGTATTTATTACTTGGGACTGGTTATGTTACTGGTTTCACCAGTTTGTTGACACTCCCGAGATACACGAAAAGTATCAATACCATCGAGGATATGATCAATGAAGGGATCAAATGGGGTGGACCCAGTTGGGGTAATCTTGATAATCTTGTAGATACAAGAAGTATGAGCGCCATGATGCATAATTATCGAGTGTTTAATAAATCCGAGTATAATAAGTTGATAAAAACAAGGAATTATGCGATTTATGGGAAACGCCTTAGAGGATATTTGTTAGAGACGGAGATATTTGATGAATTCGCCCGGACGCATTTGAAAGTGCTTAATAATTGCGTGATGAATAGTCATGTGGTGTTTCTACTGCAAAAGAATTCGGTTTATAAGCGGGTGATTGATAAATGGTTAAGGAGGTTTGTGGAGACTGGTCTCGTGCAGCATTGGGAGAGGAGGACAAGATGGCCGCATAAGTACAAGTACATGGATAATTTTTATAATGATTTTGTTCATTTTGGAACGGAGGAAAGGGAGTTGAGGAGGTTTACGGTTGAGAATCTTCAAGGAGCTGTTTTTATTTTGTTGGTTGGGTATTTTTTTGGTGTTTTTGTATTGGTTTTGGAGATTTATTAGAAAAATTAGCTGTATTTGAAAAAGAAAGTTATGAAAAATGACATTTTACGGTTTATAGGTTATTAATTGAGGTTATTTTTTATTTATAACAAGAGTAGATATTTGCTTCTTCTTCAAACTTCAAGAGATAAACACTTGACCACCTTCAAAAAACGCATTTTATTTCATTATTTGGAAATTTTCTAAGAATTTTTGAAAAAATTTTAGAAATATTATTCTGCATCACTGTTTTCTTGCATGCTTGCATCCTGATCACTCTCCCGGACACTACTGGTAGTCATATCAGCATCCTCCTCTTCTTCCTCCTCACCTTCAATCTCAAACAACATAACTTTCTTTTTATTATCCGCCAAAACAACCGAAACACTCCGACAGCCCGAAACAGCAAACTTACAAGCTGTCATCGCAATATTCTTCAAAGGAGACGCATCACTAACATCAACATTTACAATATTCTGTTGAAATATTTCATCATCCAGTGAAATCTCCTCCAATTTCTCTTTGAAACTCACAATAGGCAACTGCATCAACACAGCTTGTTGCGCCTTATCTTCGAGTAATAAACTCAGAACATTTTCACTGTAAAACTTCACATCTGTTATATTATACCGGCCATTTTCCACATCGCCATCTTGTTTCACATAAACCAAAGCCCCCTTGGCTATAACCTCATTATCCTCAACGTTGTTTACTTTACATTCAATAAAATAAACACCGTTTCTTTCTAAATTCGGAAATGCGTGCATAAACACACTTCCTGTACCCGTACAACTTATCCCAGCTACAGTACCAACCCCCACTCCTTTGATACAAGACAAAATCTTAATAGAATTCATATTTTTCGTAACCTCAACTTCTGGCTTCTTAAAAATCTCATCCACGGCTTTCTGCAGATGCGCAATTTGTTGCACAAGCGACAATTCTTTACAATGTCGGATAATACTTGGATGTTTCTGTAAACATTCATTGTTTAACAATAAACTATCCCAATCGTGTTGATCTCCTGCCGTGAGAATCTTCAAATTCCTATCTGCAAGATACTGACCCAATCTTTCCATAATAAACCGTGGATTTTCAACGCCACCGATTGTAGAATTATTCTGCCCGGTAATTCGATCGAAACACTGCAGAAATTCAGCGATATACGCGAGATCTTGTTGTGTCATATTCTGTATTTCACTCGGGACTTGCTCCTCCATTAAATTCACAATGGCAGAGTATAGCCAACGGAAAAACGCCTTGTAATACATCATGGAATTATTGATAATCTGCTGCATTTCACCTGACTTAATTAAAAACGCGCCATTTGCAGAAATTGCTTCCGTTATCTTCGACTCTTCTAAACCCAAGGTTTTATACCTGGATGCAAAGCGTGACATTCCTCTTAATTCACTTAGGTGATAGGTTATGTTCTGTCCGAGTTTGGTTATGTTTTTCAATAAAATTTTTGGATATTCGCATAATTCATCTCGATATTCTGCCCGAACTTCTCCAAGCCTCTCTTTGTCATATCGCTGAATAAAAACTCCTGCATTTCATCACTGCAGATTCCAAACATTAATAAATCTAAAAATCCGCGGATAACGTGCCTGGTTGGACTTTATTCGCGTAGTTTGTTAACTTCCAGTCCATTTCGAGTAGAATACTCTCCCAGGTTTCCATTACGCTTGATATGCTTTTGTAGAGATACCCGACGTGTGTTTGCATCTCGACTTTTTTCATTGCCACGCAGAATAGTTCTTTAATGTGGGATTCAAAGATGGCGGTGTCGATGAAGACTAGTTTTATGTTATCTTCGATGTCTTTCAGGGTTACAGTTGCAATGTTGAGGCTTTCGGAGAGTTGTACGTCGATTACAGAGCATTTCGTGTTGATTTTCTCTTTGAAATCAATCGCTCCACAGCTGAGGGAGCCAAAAACAGAGAGGTATAACATTCCATCATCTGTACCAATGAGGAGAAGGTTTAAGAGTTTTTGTTTGTGTAGTAGATTATTATTTGCTTCTTCGACGAAGTTTCCGGTTTCAAATGTGCTCAGAGATAGAGGTTTTGAGATGAAATGTTTGGAGTAATCCTAAGTTTTAAAACACATGTTATGTAGAATGATGTTTTATAGTTTAGAGGTTATTAATTGAGGTTATGTTTCACTTACAACATATTGTGTGTAGTTGTTTGCCTCCTCTTCACTTGTACTGGTTGCTTTGATGTTTGTAGTCTCAATTTTCTTCTCCTGGACCCAGTTGACACAAGTTATCTCACCAGATACTTGCAGAGTATGCAGAATACTCTTGTTTTCTACATTGATGAGGATTAATTCACCTCCAGTGTAGCCAATTGCTAGAACTTTGCCATCAGGTCTCCATGCCATGGCAGTGACTTTGCATTTTTCTGTTGGTGGTGGCAAATCCCAGGCTTTTAACCATAGTAATCTATGAAGGGCAACTTCACCTTAAAGAGTGCTAATTTTATTAGTAAAAATAAAAGGTTTTGAGAGAATTTTTGAGTATTTACCTTTGGAATTTGAGACTACAACAAGATCCACTTGGTTACTCCACACCATTTGTTCGATATCATGCTGGGAATGCGCTACTTTTAGTTGTCTTATCACGGAATACATTTTAATTTGTAATTTGGATGTTTTGCAACGATATGCTTTGAATCGCAGGTTATGCGGTGCAAAACATAAATATATAGTCATAACATTGAGAAATAAAAACTTGATTAAAAGTAACTTAAAATTATTGATTTCTTGTAAAAAATTAACATTTTGTTTAGTATTTTATTAGGTAAATGTATTAATATTTGTTTAAATGTAGAATTATTTTATTTTAAAAGATATTTTATGTTTTATTTTGAATGATTATACTTCGGTGACTTTACTATAGATAGACGTTTGACAGTTACGTTTGCTTGTGTATTGTGAGTGTTGTCGGTTCCTTGATTTCTCGATTGCTTGTTTCCAATTGTTTATTAACAAATAAACAATATATTTCTAACGAAAATAAGTGAAAACCGACGTCGCCATGGACACTCTAGATGCAAATATCATGGACAAGTCCATGCGATCGGTGTTCGGTGAGTTTTCTCCGCGAATTTCATCAATTTTTCATCATAACCCTAAAATATTTCAACTTAATTTTAAATATTTACAAATAAATTAATTATTACAGTGGGAAACATTCCCTACGAGGCAACCGAAGAAAAACTAAAGGATATTTTCGGTGAAGTTGGTCAAGTACTATCATTCAAGTAAGTTTTTATTTTTTTAAATTAAAATTAACTTAAATTTATTTTAAAAATATAATTTTTGTGTGTAGGTTAGTATTTGATAGGGAAACAGGCAAACCAAAAGGCTATGGGTTTTGTGAATACCGCGATCAAGAAACCGCACTCAGCGCAATGCGTAATCTCAACGGTTATGAAATCGGTGGTCGAAATCTACGCGTTGATAATGCCTGTACAGAAAAATCCAGGATGGAAATGCAGAATTTAATGAATCAGCCACCAGTGGAGAATCCCTATGGTGATCCAACATCTTCAGATAAAGCTCCGGAAGCAATTAGTAAAGCAGTTGCAAGTCTACCACCTGAACAGATGTTTGAATTGATGAAACAGATGAAATTATGCATACAAGTAAGAAAATAATCACATTTTATTGATTTATTTATCATAAAACATTGTTTTTCAATAGAATAATCCATCAGAAGCTAGGAATATGCTGCTGCAGAATCCTCAGCTAGCATATGCGCTTCTACAAGCACAGGTTGTGATGAGAATCATTGATCCAGTCACTGCAAGTGTAAGAAATTGTATTAATTATGTTTTATTGGTAATTGTATTGTATTTTTTGTTTATTTAGAATATGTTGCATCCACAAAACACGGTGACTTCTTTACACGCACAAGAGAAACCTGTGCCGCAAGTTCCTATCAATAATTTCCCACAGGCTGTGCAGGCGCCGAATCGTTCCGAGTTTGTGATGAATAATCAACCGTTTTCATCAAATTTACGTAAGTATTTTAAATATTTGATATTTATTTTATTCATATAATCACATAATATATTAATTTTTACTTTTAAAGCCTGTTTTGTGCAAATTTTGAAGTAATGTTTGAATTTAGAGCAATTTTTATATGATTTTTTTTAATTATTTAGCGCAAGATATTGATTTGCGTAATATGGATCCACGAATGCGAGGTGGACAGGATGATTCCAGGTTGCCTAACCCTCTTCCGCCCCCAATTGCCGAAGCGTGAGTAAAAAAACAAATTTTTTGACTTTAGTCTACGTTTTTTTGGAATGTTTTGCAGGTTTAATCGTGATCGTGACCCTCGTGGTGGCTACGGTGATCCCCGACAAGCAGCCCGAGTGGATCCGAGGCAACAAAAGATAATTCGTAAGTTTTTCCTCCGAAATAAAAGTGAATTTGTTGATATTTCCTTGATATTTGTGTATTTATGTAATTTAGAGCTAGTGTTTGGTGTTATTTATGTTATTTGTATGTATGTCAGCCCCAATCATTCCACCAACAGTTCCATCAATGGCCAATATACGCCCGACGCCTGTTTCTGCCCCGGTGCAAGTCCAACAGTCGCAGGTTCCAGTGCTCGCACAACGTGCAGGTTTATCGCCGAATATCGGACCTTCTGGTGCATCTGATCAGGAAAAAGTAAGTTTTTTGGGTGGAAATATACAAAATGTATTGTTTCGTACGTGTGTTGTATCTATTGGCGGCCATTTTAAAGTGGACATCTTGTGTTTTATTTACAGGCTGCGTTGATAATGCAAGTATTGCAGTTGTCAGACGAACAAATAGCGATGTTACCACCAGAACAGCGTAACAGTATCCTTGTATTAAAGGAACAAATCGCCAAAAGTACACAACGTTGACGAGGTAAAGGTAAAATCTATAATTTATTATCTTTTATTAAACCAATTCCATTCAAATCATAACCTAAGATTAAAAAATCATAAAATTACACTGAAAATTACGTTAATGTCTATATTTTCTCAAAATTTCTTTACAATCGAAGCGAATACATAATAATAAATAGACAAATACAAATCGTATTAATTTTAAAAACATCCTAGGTGTAAATATTATTATTATGGCAAAACTAACCGCACTTAAACTAGAATTAAGTGTAAAAACAATTAATACGATTATTAATATTTCTATATAAAATTTGGCAAATTAGTCGACTATATCCGAAAAATATTAAGTAGTAACATCGAAGGCATGTTATGGTTAGCACAGTTAAGTTATAGGCACTTTAAAGGCACGTAAATAGTGCATAAGTTAGGTTATATCATCAAAATCAATTCTTTTGTTGTGCAGCCGCATGCTGCCTGGTCAAACGACGCCGTAATTCCTGCGGGAATTTATCATAGCACTTCTTGCATACGGGTTTCAAGTCAAACTCGTAGAATTTCGTCTTTTGGCTCATTTTTTGATCGCACATGGAGCATGCGAAGTGGTGTTGACACCATGCTTTATTCCAAGTTGTAAAAGCTATAAATTAACAATAATTTTAAATTCAAATTAATAAAAGTTATAATTTTATGCTTACCATCACCAGCAATCACTTGATTGCACACAAAGCAAAGATTGCCGAAGAGTTGATGATAATGAATCTCGCAATAAGCGAGTCCTTTCTTTTCGTAATGGCGATGCCCGAAAAATGGCTTCTCGCACTTGGCGCACACAAAGTGCTCCACATGCCATTGTTTACCCAAAGCGGTAACAACGCGCTCCTCAATCGGACGTCGACATGCGCCACAGATTGGTATTCCCATCTTATCATGACAACGTAAGCAGTACAACTCGTTCATTTCATTCGCGGCGTATCCGGGACGTCCACGAACCTCTCTAGCGCTTGCATCCAGTTCAATTCCACATGCTGTGCAGTTGAAATGATAGGGATGGTATAATTCCCCGCGGAATTTCAATGGTTGGTCATCAATCAACCCACTTTAGATATAAAACAACAAAAATTAGTTTTAATTACTTTTTAAGAGTAAAATAACTTACTGGCATTTATGGCAAATGTATCTCCCCAATCCCTGCGCTTTAATCTTGGCGTTGCACTCATGACACAACGCCCGTCCGTTGTTCTTAATAAAACCCAAATCGGCCAATTCAATATGGCACGATTCGCACCGGAAGCACGCCGGGTGCCAGTTGAGGTTCATCGCTTTGATGACACGCCCAATGACGAACTCGCCGCATTTTCCGCAGCAAGGCGCGAAGAGCACCTGGAAATCATGCTCGCAGTATTTACGATTCTCGAATTCGTAGAAGGTGCCATCTTTGAAGACCTGAAAGCATTGCGCGCACACGAAACAATCCTGATGCCACAATTCCCCCGAGGAATTGACGATTTTCTCGTTGGATTGGAAACCGTCGCCGCAGCGGGAGCAGAGCATGTTGTCCATGGACATCGCAGCGGTAACACTTTAAAAATATACATTTTATTAATAATAGTAAGTAAATAATTAGATTTATTCATATTTTATGTTAGTGTATAGTAAATACTTTTCTAATAATTCATGCATTTGCATCTTAGCTGTGATGGTAAAATTAGGATCATAATCCTGTCTTCTATTGAAGAGTGAACTGGATGATAATGGTTGCAGATCAGGCACATCTGGAGACTTGTCATGATCATGCACATGATTGTGCTCTTCAATGGGAAACTTGTGCATGTTAATTGAATTATTATGCTTGTACCACAGTTGGAAGTCAAACTAATGTAAAAGCATTTTATATTTGATTTTTAGTGTTATCACACTGTAAATTCTCTTATCATTAACCACACAAAGTGATAAACTGCTGCTGGTGGTATAAAAGGAGGTGTTTCAGGGATTAGTGTTAGTAGAATACTAGCAGGAAGCCGCATGCGACATAAAACAAGCGAAAGCTTACCCAGGCATAGGTGTTGGCGACATTTTGTACTCGCTCTATTTATTTACACACTGTACACAGAGAAAACTGGCTAAAGATTGGCAGACGAATTTTGTTTGTTTGTGAGGATGTGGTTTTTTGGGAGAGTCTGATTCTGAATGAATGTGTACGACATGTGCGAAATTACCTTGGACCGCACACGTAATATCCTCCTACGGGATTTTAATTAAGTGCCTATTCTTGCGTGTCTTAAGTTAAGCGCTGTGCAACAACGCCCATTTGCAATATTTACATGCGGATTGTTACTTAACCAATCAGTGAGCTGATTGCCATAAATAGGATTTGTCAACTTCTGTCAATTTGGGTTTTTATTGGTTTGTTTTGTGTATATAGTTCTTTGGGGATATAGGATGAGAGACTTCTATTGGTGAGAAGATAAAATGAGTCATATTAGGACATATAGTGTGTTTGAAGTGTATTTTTAGTTGATTTTTGAGTCAAAAAAGATAAAGATTTTATTTTATTTGCATTTTTATAAGGAAAGAAGTATAATTTAAGCGAATTTTATGAGTTTTTTACTTGTTTTATGTGTTTTACTACAGTTTTTGTATAATTTCTTTGTCTTACACTTTTAACACACTGTATTTTCTATTTACTTCAGTGTTATCTATCGACCAAAGTCTAAAACATAATTTTTAAGCCATTTTACAACACCTCCACCTATAAACCAGTAGAAGAAGTATTTTGAGTAGAAGTTGAGGACGTTATCGAGTGGGGATTCTCGTGGCCTCACTCCGAAAAATCCTGATAAAATCATATGACTTTAGATGTCATATGACTGCAGTAGGTGTATTTCGTTAGTGTTTAAGCGTGGAATCCATCATCACAATGTGGAGTTCTTTGCTTTGTTTTAGCGCGGTTATTCTTTCCGGTAAGTTATCCACCTTATCACACATTAATACCCTTAGATATCTACGTATTTCGGCTGTATTCGCTTGTTTCTTGACCCATTTATAAACCTTACACCTATAGTTGAGGTTGTGCATTGGACAAGCAGCAGGCCAACAGCCACCAGCCCATCCCAGAATCTTTTAAATAATAAATGTATTTCTTTGTTTTTGTATAGTTTACGCCACTGGGGAGTTCAGTGTGTTGAAACACCCCGCTAGCGTTTCATTTAAGGGCCATGACCACATCAAGCAGAGTCTTTTGCCTGAGGTTTACTCAGCATGCATTGGTTTCACCACAGAACAAGTAATAGTTTATTATTTTTTTAAATTTATTTTGATTTTTATATGTTTTTTAATGTTTAGGATTCAAACTGGCAAGGGATGTACCTCTCTGATCCCTTTGACCTGGCCAAGGCAGTTGTAACAGTTGCAATTGATGGCATCCCCAATACTGGTCTCATGAAGGGACACCACTTCCCCATGAAAACTGATGAGGATGAAGCTGAAGTCTACAATGTGATGGCGAAACGCTTCAGGGAGCATTATCCTAATGCTAATAATGATGTCAGGGTTGTTTTAAGCAAAGGATTGTATGAGGTAGTTTTATTATTATTAATTTTTAGAAGTACCAAAACTAATATTATGTTTAGGTTGAAGATATTGAAGCATTCCTTGGTGTGAAAAACATCAAACCAATCAAACCCACTTCCGGAGCACTCAAAATGTCCGTGGAGGAAGACCGTCAGTTCCTGGAAGAAATGTCCTTCTTGAATGCGCTTGTTGAAAGCATCAAAAGCGCCAGCCTGAAACCCTCCAACGCTCCACAACTTATCTGGTTCAAGATTGAAAGCCTGCATGCATTGTCAGATCTCCATGGTGAGAACTCCACTGCTACCAAAGAAGCGAAACGCATGATGAACCAAGCGATTGAAGACCTCAGCGCTGCTTACGATAAACTGTACGATGGTAAAGTATTAATTAATGTGATTAGCAGTGATGCAAGTCACACTAGGAGAGTACGTCGTGCGACTAAGGAGGGAGAAGATGTAAGTTAATTTATTTTAACTAAAAGTGTTGTTTTTTGGATATATAATTAAAAATTTAATTGTTTTCTTATTTAGGAGCTTGCTGATTTGAATTTGGCGCCGAATTACACCTCTGACTATCCGGTCATCTTCAACATTATCCTCTGGTTCGGTGTCGCCATGTTCTTTTCGCTGCTTGCGATTTGCATGTTTATTGGCAATATGGATCCTGGTCGTGATTCCATCATTTACCGCATGACGAGCACACGTATGAAGAAGGACAACTAAGTCATCCCTTCCAACCTAACCCAAAGCATACATACTCCTCCGTACATTTGAGAAACACAATCACTGAAACCCATTTCATTTTCACGCCGCGTCACTTAATTTTTAAATTTCAAATTTGAGATTCGAAGATAACGTTTCAGGTTATATGCTTATTATACCAATGTTCCATTCCATTTTTACGTAACGTCTAATGTAACGTGTCGTTGTTGTTATTCGGGGGCGTATAAAACGAGATTAAAAGGATAAATAGTATTGTGATGCGCGAAAAATGTAACACTTAAACCTCTTGTACTACTCATCAGTTTGTTGTTGAATTGTATTGTTTTTTTGAATAATGTTAGGTAATGTGAGGCAAATGTAAAATGTAATGTGTACATAGGATTTAGTCGGCTGAAATTGTAACGATTTTTGAGAAATTCACGCAGCGTAGATGATTTTAACTTGTAGTTACAAAGTCAATGTCGTCATGTGAAGTTGTGAACATAAAAAATAATGATTGGATGTTGAACAAAAGTACAAAAAAATTACAAAATTACAAAATATCTCATTATTCAATGCAAAAAATCGAATTTTTGGTTTGTTTTATTGATTTATGAACGGAAAATTTTATACAACTATTGCTGCTTGTATATTGGGTTGCCTACGTTAAAATACTGTTTTATTTTATTATCTTTTCCACTCCGCATTAAATTAAAACAACTACAAAATGTGAGTGAATAGTTGTAATGTTATCAGTGTCAATAATTAACACATGAACTATTAAACCACGTGGCGGTTGTTTTTACTACGATACAGCACATTAACACTGATTTAACGCAATGGAATATCAATTAATTGATAGTAATTATAAATAAACGTTAAAATTATCACATTTTGGTAGCAAAATAAATATTTGCGCATATCGGGATGTAAATTTAAAGAAAAGTGATCGATAATTTAAAAAATATGACTCAGTAATGACTAATATGAAACAAATCAGAAACGAATGTGTGATCAATGTGCAAAACGCATCTTGAATTAATTAATTTAGATTCAAGGCATCAATATATTGCTCAATCGTGAAATATTTAATCTAATTCTAAACAATTCCATACTTTATTTTAAATTAGAGCATAAAATTTCAACTAAAGGTCACACTCTACGTATCATTCCAATACAATTTGGACATTTGATCTATTGATCTGTCGATTGTTCGTTCATTTGATAATAACGATAAGAAATACAAAAGAATATTATCAAGCGCTATCAATTTTATCATTAATTTGCGTCGGAAAGTGCAGTAACTTACGTAAACAAGTGTTTTTAATATAATTAGTATAATATTCAAGGTTTTTAATTAAACACTTCTTTAAAACACAATTTTAAAGTATTTTTAAGAACAAATTAGAATAATTCAGTTTATAATAGTTTTTGTATAGCTCAATTGTTTATTTTAATCAAAGTCCGAGAGTGTAATTCATAACATTCATGTACGAGTATTAGCTACGCAACACAACAAAATATTCGACTCATTCCATCCGCCGGTAGAATCAGGAATTTAGTCATCGCGCATCGTCCAATTCGTCAGTCGCTTCGGAGTTCTCGGTGCGTGCGGTTATTGATAAGCGATAACAAATATCACTCTGCATGCTGCAACGTGTTTCCATACAACTGTATTTTGTGCAAACAAATTGCATCAATAACTCAATTGATAAACATTTTATACAATAATTTTATTGTGCACGTGAAAAAGTGGAAAATATTAAGTTATTGTGAAAGTTGTGTTGCGTGAGTCCAAAATTTAAGTGCAACCGACATAATAACATTTTTTCATCATCAGATAAAAAAAATTAAGCAACTTAAACGAAAGAAAGTAAAAGTGTAATTATATTAACTTTCTACTATGCTTAGACATCTAAAAGTACTTCTAGTATGAACATTTTTTAAACTTTAGTTAATAAACAGTGAATGTGTGATAATAAAACAAGGAACAAAGAATAACTGTAAGTTTATACATGGTTTAAACTAAATGTTGAGGAAATACAACTAAATTTACTAACACTAACATTTAGTTCAATTGTCTGGTAGTAGTCCATTGTGAATATTATGATTATAGGTCATTACAGTAGACCTTAGCCGGATTAGACTAATTATTCATTCCTGGAACGCATATTTAACTGAAAAGTACACGCAACTTCAAAGGGCTTACCCTCTGACGATTGTTATCAACTAAGGTCATTCATTTACTCATCAAACTTTACTTAACTGTTTTTAACAGTTAAACTAGTAAATATTTAGTTAATATAGACATATCGCAATAAATAAGTTGTTGAAATTTAGGCCCATGTGTACTTTGAAAGTGTTTATTGCACTATAATGCAACATGCGCGTTTTCTAAAGTGTTTAACACTTATTATCACGCATGCATACGTAAACAACTTATATTATTTGATTGTGGAATATTGAGCGTTATGCAATGTGTGTATTTTTACTATTTCCACTTTTTTCACGCTTGACAATAATTAATCATCCATGAGAGTAATTGAATTTATAATTATTCAGTGATTAATTGAACAAATTAACCTTTGATGTGATTGAGTACATTTTGCGTGCGTTTATTTTAGATTTGTTTGAACAAAATCGCGAATAACATAAATCTTAATCATTTACACATTTACACTTACTAAAATATTGTGTAAACAAGTTTCCAGTATTCTGCGAATGTTTAACGTAATGAATACGTTCGTTTGTTTACACTTTATTCAATAAAAATAGATTTATCTCATACAGGATAATGAAAAAGTGTGTTTGAAGAGTTTTGTTTTGTTTTTTGTTTCAGATTGTGATTTGAAGAAGGCGATTTGTTCAAAATGAAGTCATCACATAATTTTTGCCATGCTAAACTGATTAACGTAATGAATTTAATGGTTATTTTGGTATTAATTGTATTAATGGTATCTCATGGAATATCTGGGCAAGAAGATGAGGACTATATTAAGATACATTCCGAGTTGGAGCTGATTCAATGGGATCTGCAGGATGAATGTTCGGATATGGCGCGCAGTGCGAGGTCTTTTCTTAAACAGGAAGTTACAGGATTGCGTGATAAGGTAAGGTGTTTGTGTTTTTTATAGTATTGGTCATTTAGTTGCGATATCTAACACTATGATTATATGTTGCTTTCTATTTCTTTAAGTTTATGAGATATTAGTAGTAAAAAAAATTGAAAAATGTCAATTTTTATCACTTTTAGTCGCGTTTTTCGACCTTTTACTGTAGGAAATATAATTATTTTATATTTTTGTCTGATAGAGAATCTTCCAATCTTTCATAATCAACAATTCGTTAGTAGCTATCTCTTTTAGTTTAAGAGATATGAATTTTTGAAAATCGTCGAAAAAAAGTATCAAGCACCCCTCCTTGGCAATTTTTTCTTAAGAATGAAAATTTCATCTCTCAGATTTCCGTTTTAACTCTCGTATCCGATAGAGAATAGTCCGTAGATTAAGACGCTGCGATCAGATCTTAATTATCTCTTTTAGTTTACGAGATATTCGCGTTTGAATAAAATGGGCAAAAATTGCAAAATGTCATTTTTTAGCACTTTTAGTCGCGTTTTTCGACCTTTTACTGTAGGAAATATAATTATTTTATATTTTTATCTGATAGAGAATTGTCCAATCTATCAGAATCAGCAATTCGTTGGTTGCTATCTCTTTTAGTTTAAGAGATATGAATTTTTGAAAATCGTCGAAAAAAAGTATCAAGCACCCCTCCTTGGCAATTTTTTCTTAAGAATGAAAATTTCATCTCTCAGATTTCCGTTTTAACTCTCGTATCCGATAGAGAATAGTCCGTAGATTAAGACGCTGCGATCAGATCTTAATTATCTCTTTTAGTTTACGAGATATTCGCGTTTGAATAAAATGGGCAAAAATTGCAAAATGTCATTTTTTAGCACTTTTAGTCGCGTTTTTCGACCTTTTACTGTAGGAAATATAATTATTTTATATTTTTATCTGATAGAGAATTGTCCAATCTATCAGAATCAGCAATTCGTTGGTTGCTATCTCTTTTAGTTTAAGAGATATGAATTTTTGAAAATCGTCGAAAAAAAGTATCAAGCACCCCTCCTTGGCAATTTTTTCTTAAGAATGAAAATTTCATCTCTCAGATTTCCGTTTTAACTCTCGTATCCGATAGAGAATAGTCCGTAGATTAAGACGCTGCGATCAGATCTTAATTATCTCTTTTAGTTTACGAGATATTCGCGTTTGAATAAAATGGGCAAAAATTGCAAAATGTCACTTTTTAGCACTTTTAGTCGCGTTTTTCGACCTTTTACTGTAGGAAATATAATTATTTTATATTTTTATCTGATAGAGAATTTTCCAATCTATCAGAATCAGCAATTCGTTGGTTGCTATCTCTTTTAGTTTAAGAGATATGAATTTTGAAAATCGTCGAAAAAAAGTATCAAGCACCCCTCCTTGGCAATTTTTTCTTAAGAATGAAAATTTCATCTCTCAGATTTCCGTTTTAACTCTCGTATCCGATAGAGAATAGTCCGTAGATTAAGACGCTGCGATCAGATCTTAATTATCTCTTTTAGTTTACGAGATATTCGCGTTTGAATAAAATGGGCAAAAATTGCAAAATGTCACTTTTTAGCACTTTTAGTCGCGTTTTTCGACCTTTACTGTAGGAAATATAATTATTTTATATTTTTATCTGATAGAGAATTTTCCAATCTATCAGAATCAGCAATTCGTTGGTTGCTATCTCTTTTAGTTTAAGAGATATGAATTTTTGAAAATCGTCGAAAAAAAGTATCAAGCACCCCTCCTTGGCAATTTTTTCTTAAGAATGAAAATTTCATCTCTCAGATTTCCGTTTTAACTCTCCTATCCGATAGAGAATAGTCCGTAGATTAAGACGCTGCGATCAGATCTTAATTATCTCTTTTAGTTTACGAGATATTCGCGTTTGAATAAAATGGGCAAAAATTGCAAAATGTCACTTTTTAGCACTTTTAGTCGCGTTTTTCGACCTTTTACTGTAGGAAATATAATTATTTTATATTTTTATCTGATAGAGAATTTTCCAATCTATCAGAATCAGCAATTCGTTGGTTGCTATCTCTTTTAGTTTAAGAGATATGAATTTTTGAAAATCGTCGAAAAAAAGTATCAAGCACCCCCCCTTGGTAATTTTTTTCTTAAGAATGAAAATTTCATCTCTCAGATTTCCGTTTTAACTATCCTATCTGATAGAGAATAGTCAGTAGATTAAGACGCTGCGATCAGATCTTAATTATCTCTTTTAGTTTACGAGATATTCGCGTTTGAATAAAATGGGCAAAAATTGCAAAATGTCACTTTTTAGCACTTTCAGTCGCGTTTTTTGACGCTTTACTGTGGGAAATACATTTATTTTATATTTCGTTCTGATAGAGAATTTCTCAAATTATTTCTATCCGTTGGTCGCTATTTATTTTTGTTTAGGAGATATTCGCTTGCACTTTTTATCACTCTTATTCATGTTTTATCCCATGAAATTTTATTATTTTAATTTCTTACGTAATAGAGAATTGTCCGTCATAGTCTTTATTCAATATAAAATTATTTTATTGTTTTATTTTAATACTATATTTACGTTCAGATTAAAAGTGAAGTTGACCATGCAAACTACCTTCGTCAGCATGCGCAACGTCTGAAAGTCTACGAAGAGGTCCCATATGAAATGGAACGCAACTGGACGTATTTCACGAAATGCGGTGATGTTTTACTATCAGCTGATGAGTACAAAGCTGTAAGTCAATCGGTATACTACCAAAATAAATACATCTTTTAAACCGCCACCTATTTTAGTTTACAGTATTTGCAAATAAAAATTTAGAACTAAAACACACAGATTCAATTGAAATTGTGGAAACCAGCGGTACCAAAACCGTTTTGTCTGAACCAGGTACACCTTATTTCCTTATTTCTAATTGTAATTTAAAAATGACATATTTTAGATTGTTTTTGATTTCTAGACGTCATGGAAGCACTCGCCACGCGTCGTAATGCAACACAACTAAAAGAAATTTGGTTAAAATGGGAAAACGGTACAAAGCCTTTTAAGAACTGGTATTATGATGCATTAAAAATGGTTAACAAAGCAACACTTGCTAATGGTAAGCAAAAAATCCATTAAAACATGAAACAAACTTAATACAATATAATTTTATAGATTATACTGAAGTGGAAACTTATTGGGAAATGTTAAGTGACATGCAAAGTGGTTATGAACTCAGCAATACTCTTTTTGAAGCTATTCAACCATTGTACAATAAGTTGCATAATTTTGTACGATTGCGCATCAATCAACATTATAATACAACGTATGAAGAATACATCCCGACATATTTGACAGGTATAAATAGTTTTTATCATTCAAATGGACATAACTTAATAAATTTTTGTTTTTAGGAAGTTTCTTGGGAGATGACTGGTCTAATATCGCTGATATCCTTCTTCCAAACCCACAATTATACTACGACATGAAAGTTGAGCTAGAAGCACGTGAAATCCAGGATTTATTCAGATATGCAGGCAACACAACCAAAAACCTGGGCTTTGGTGATGTAGTCAACCCATTATTACTCAAACGCAGTGAATTTAATGAAAACAGCTGTGAAACTCATGTTTTTGATTATTGTTCGGAACAATACTCAAGGTAAATAATATAAATATTAAATAATACACATTATATCAATTTACAAATAATTTTTTATCATTTTTGTTACTTTTAGCATTGTAACATGCAATAAAACCAAATTAGGCAACTACTTCAACGCATATGAGACCGTCATGCAAGTAGGGTTGACTAAAGTGAATTTTGCAAGCAAAATCAATCAAGATCTCAGGTATTCACCAGTTGTACAAGGAATGCATTCCATGTCTTCATTAATGAGCATCAATGGAATGCTCCAGAATAAAATAGTCGGGAGAATGTCGTTTGTTGATCATGTAACAAGGGAAGAAAACAGAATGACTGTTATGATACTATTGGCATTACGTATATTACCAAAAATTGCATATTATCATGCAATGGATAAGTTTAGATTAGATTTATTGGAGAATCATGGAGATGTTGAAGAAACTTACAGGAAACATGTGAAGGATATTCAAGGATTATTCATGGACGAAGAAAGTACAACTGAGTTCTTGAGAGATGAAGGGATTATGTTCAATCGGCCATATTTAAGGTATGACAAGTTTTATATCACATTTTGTGCTATTTGAGTATCATTTTAACATAAATTGTTTGATTTGTAGCAAAATGTTAGGATTATTCCTACAATTTCAACTCCTCAACTACTATCAAATCGATTTGTTTGAAGAAGCGGACATTTCAACACTTTTCAATCAAGACACGACATTTAGGACTTTGTCCTGAATATTCCCAATCGTGATGCACAGGATCTCCTCAGTTACTACTACAACATTGATGAGATCTCGGATTATCCTCTTTGTCCTTCTTTGCACCTCTTGATGAGTATTTGGATATTGCACCGATGGAACAAGCTTCCTACAAACTGAAAACTCCAAAATTTGTTCGTACAACAACGACTACAACTACAGCAGCGCCCAAAATAAAGAAAACTCGATTCAAGCCCAAAGATGAAACAACTACCACCCAAAAATCAACAACTATAAACCAAAAAAGTGGCGTGAAGCAAATTGCTGATAATTTAAACGAAAAACCTAAAGTAGCAGGTGTTACAAATGTAAAACAAGATGCGAAAACATTGTTAAAAGATGATGAAGAGAATTTAACTCCTGTGCAGAGTCCTGTTCATTTAGGTATTTATATTGGCGCTGGTATTGTTGTTGTTACCTTAGCGATTATAGCTGCTGGGTTTGTAACGCAGAGGAGGCGAACGCAGAGAAATAATCGTCGATACAATGCGTAATTTAAGTTCTAATTACTTTTGTAAACCTAGATTCATAGGATTTATAATTTTTGTATATTTAAGTAGTATAGGTAATAGGAATTTATTATTTATTTAGATGATTAATTGTTAATCTGAGAATTTATTTATGTATAATTCCCAATTGTTTTGTTTGTGATATAATTGTACAATTAGCCTGCCATTAATACCTACACAATGCCAATTATTTAATAAACCGCCTGTAATTTGTAAATGTTTATATTAATATACGAATTTTTGTTAATTATAACTTGTTTGCATTTTATTTAATCTCATACTTTGAATTTTAAATTACTTTTCAGGAAATATTTAGTTTGGTAAACCTTTTACAACATGCATACCATTTAGACCTAGTAAACATATAGGAAATGCCCTAAAATGCCCTTGGAAGTTGCTATTTTCTCAAATTATGAAGCTTTTTTTGTAGAAAATTCCTATTAATTCTTAAACCAATTAAGTAATTTAAGGTTTCTTAACGCTACGTTCTAGATTAATAAACCCTTTACAAGATGTGTACCCTTTAGAACCTTTAAACCTACAGGAAATGCCCAAAAATGCCCTTGGAAGATGCGATTTTCTCAAATTTTGATGTTTTTTTGTGAAAAACTCACAATATCTTGCACACCAATCAAGTAATTTAGAGTATCTCAACGCTACGCGATAGATTAATAGACCCTTTACAAGATGTATACACTTTAGAACCTTTAAACTTACAGGAAATGCCCAAAAATGCCCTTGGAAGATGCGTTTTTCTCAAATTTTGATGTTTTTTTTGTGAAAAACTCACAATATCTTGTACACCAATTAAGTAATTTTAGGTTTCTCAACGCTACGCGATAGATTAATAGACCCTTTACAAGATGTGTGCCCTTTGGAACCTCTAAACCTATAAGAAATGCCCTAAAACGCCCGTCAAAAATGAGTATACTACGAATTATTGGTCATTTTCAGGTTGTAATAAAAACTAAATTTGTATTAACTTCTCTTTAGAATTATTTCTGTCGAAAAAGTTTCTAACCTAATTGTTGAAATTATTTTTTGGTCGAAGAACAGGGCCGCACTATTTTCAAAAAATATTTTTGCTCGAAGAACAGGGACGCACTTTTACTTAAAAATTTTTCGTGTCGAAATTACATTTTCAATTGTAATTATCTCGGAAACTAAAAGGGCTAGAAAGAAAAAACTTCATATTCTTGATCCTTGAAGAATTTTCTACAAGATGGCATCATTATTGAAAAATGTCAAAAAGGCACAAAAAATTTTTAACGAAAAGATTTTGTTATAAAAAAGGCAAAAGATTTCTCTTTTTTATGTTGAAAATTAAAAGTTGGAATTTTTAAATTCTGTTTTCGGTTTCTGAAAGTACATTAAATTTTACGTCGATTATTTAAGTAAATTTTTTTCATAACAGTAACCGTTTAGGCCCTATTTGCAATGTGAGTTAAAATATTGGTGTCGTCGTGATGACGTCATTAAAAATTTTGTTTTTCTCTTTTGCAGGCCAATAGGGCCTTAATTTAAAATTGTGTTAATAGATTCTGATTCAGAATTAAATCTACTTTCAGAATCCGAAAACAGAATTCCAAAATTCCAATTATTTCAAAAGTGGCATTTGCTGAAAAAAGATTTCGTCATAAAAAAGGCAAAAGATTTCTCTTTTTTATGACGACATTAAAAGTTGGAATTTTGAAATACTGATTTCGGATTATGATAGATCCTTCATTTTTAAATAGATTATTTTAGTAACATTTTTTGATATCATTGACCGTTTAAGCCCTATTGGCAATTTTAATGAAAAAGTTGTACTTCGCATCAAAACATGTGTAGGCTCTGACAAAATATAATTTTTTAATTAAAAATGAGAATAGGGCCTAAACGGTTAATATTAGACAACATTTTTACTTAAATAATCGATCTAGAATTGCATAATCTATCCGAATCTGAAAACACAATATAAAAATTCCAACTTTTAATTTTCAACATAAAAAAGAGAAATCTTTTGCCTTTTTTATAACAAAATCTTTTCCTTAAAAATTTTTTGTGCCATTTTTAACATTTTTCAATAATGATGCCATCTTGTCGCAAATTTTTCAAGGATCAGGAATATGTAGTTCTTTTTTTTCTAGCTCTTTTAGTTGTCGAGATAATTACCATTTAATCTTCTAATTAGGAATCTGGAAAACTAAAAATTGGAATTTTGAAATACTGTTTTCAATTTCTAATAGATAAATTAATTCTACATCGATTATTTAAGTAACTTTTTTTGTTATCGTTTACCGTTTAGGCCCTATTTGCAATTTTAATGAAACATGTGCATGCCGACGGAATAGTCTAATTTTTGAAGATAAAATAGTAATTATCTCGACAACTAAAAGAGCTAGAAAAAAAAGAACTACATATTCTTAATCCTTGAAAAATATGCTACAAGATGGCATCATTATTGAAAAATGTTAAAAGTGGCACAAAAAATTTTTAAGGAAAAGATTTTGTTATAAAAAAGGCAAAAGATTTCTCTTTTTTATGTTGAAAATTAACAGTTGGAATTTTGAAATTCTGATTTCGGATTCTGATTAGTAATTTAATTTTACGTCGATTATTTAAGTAATTTTTTTTCATAACAGTAACCGTTTAGGGCCTCTTTGCAATGTGAGTTAAAATATTGGTGTCGTCGGGATGACGTCATTAAATATTTTAATTTCCTTTTTTGCAGGCCAATAAGGCCTTAATATGAAATTGTGTTAATAGATTCCGATTCAGAATTTAATCTACTTTCAGAATCCGAAAACAGAATTCCAAAATTCCTATTATTTCAAAAGTGGCATTTGCTGAAAAAAGATTTCGTCATAAAAAAGGCAAAAGATTTCTCTTTTTTATGTCGACAGTAAAAGCTGGAATTTTGAAATTCTGATTTCGGTTTATGATAGACATTTTAATTTTAGATCAAATATTTAAGTAAAATTTTTTGATATCATTGACCGTTTAAACCCTAATTGCAATTTTAATGAAAATGTTGAACTTCGCATCAAAACATATGTAGGTTCTGACAATTTCAATTTTTTAATTAAAAGCGAGAATAGGGCCTAAACTATTGATATTAGACAAAATTTTTACTTAAATAATAGATCTAGAATTATATAACCTATCCGAAAGCGAAATCAGAATTGAAAAATTCCAACTTTTAATTTTCAACATAAAAAAGAGAAATCTTTTGCCTTTTTTATAACAAAATCTTTTCGTTAAAAATTTTTTGTGCCATTTTTAACATTTTTCAATAATGATGCCATCTTGTAGCGCATTCTTCAAGGATCAAGAATATGAAGTTTTTTTCTTTCTAGCTCTTTTAGTTTCCGAGATAATTACAATTGAAAATGTTATTTCGACACGAAAATTTTTTAAGTAAAAGTGCGGCCCTGTTCTCGAGCAAAAATATTTTATAAAAATAGTGCGGCCCTGTTCTTCGACCAAAAAATAATTTTAAGAATTAGGTTAAAGGCTGGGTTTTTACCTCAATCAATGATAAAACAAAAGTGGGCCTTATTTTTCGACCGAAAAAGAAATAAAATACATGCAAATCTACTTTAAAAAATGAAAAATTCACTTTTGATCAGCATTTTAAGGCACTACGAAAGGGTTAAGGGAGAGGAAACTATATACATGTTATAAAGGGTTTATTTAGCTATGATATTGCATTAAAATGATCCAAATTGCTTTATTGGTTCCGGAGATATAGGGTGTTTTCCACTAAAAAAAAAAAACAAAAATTTAAGAAAAAACTTTAAAAAATGGGTATTTTAGGGCACTTCCTAAGTATTTAGGCAGTGAAAACAATATAGGCATTGTAAAGGGTTTCATTTTCTACAATATACCACTAAAATGACACAAATTGCTCGGTTGGTTCCGGAGATATAGGCTGTTTTACACTAAAAAAATTAAAAATTTAAGAAAAAACTAAGTTTTGATGGGTATTTTAGGGCACTTCCTAAGTATTTAGACAGTCAAAACAACATGGGCATTGTAAAGGGTTTCATTATCTACAATATACCACTAAAATGACACAAATTGCTTGGTTGGTTCTAGAGATATAGGGCATTTTCCTTCAAAAGATTAAAAAATTTCAGAAAAAAATAATTTTGATGCGTATTTTAGTGCACTTTCTAAGGGCCCAGGTGTTGGAAACTATTTACACGTTGTAAAGTCTTTCCTAAGCTTTCATATAACGATGAGAAACCCTAAATCGCTTTATTGACACAGGAGATATAGGGTGTTTTCCATTACCAGCATTGCAATTTCATAAAAATGACATCTTTAATGAAACTTTTAGGGCACTTCCTACAGGTATAGAACATGAAAAATACAAACATGTTATTAAGGGTGTCTTACACTATAATATAACAGTTAGAAACCTTAAATTGCTGAATTAATACCCGAGATATAAAGTGTTTTCAACCAAAAATCTTATTATATACTCAATAAAACTTTAAAACTTAAACAGTAGATGGCGCAGCATGCTTGATTTGTAACATAATATTACCAGCTGATCGCACTGATGTATACAACTGTTGTTTCCCTTTCAAAACAACAAAAGACAAATAATATAAAACATTAATTAAAAGTTACTAAGTAATTCGCAATGGCAGTCCCGTTATTCCCTAAATTAATGCCGAAATTGATTGATTCTGAATGGTTAAACGTTGATCAACCCTGCGACGACGAAAGTGAAGTTTCACAGTTGGAAAGAGAACATCAAGCCTGGGTAAAAAGAACACTCAACAAAAACATAAACAAAAATTAATTATTAATACTCTTATTTCCTTTATTTAGTTATTATCAATACAACAGAGAAACATGGATTTACTTCCAATAGGCAAAACACAAGCAGAGGTATAAACAAAATAATATACAGAGTATTACAAAACAATAATAAATCAATTATTATAATATAGAATCTGGATGAAGAAGAAGAGGAAGATGATGAAGACGACAACGACGACGACGACGAATCAGAAACCCACGATGAAGAAGACGAGGATGAAATCGAGGTGGACGTCACCGAAAGAAACTCTCCGGTGGATGTAAACATCCGCATGGGTCAGGGGCATGGTGTACGATAACCGAGAACAACAAGAGGGTAACTTTTTAAGCTATTTTTGTATTTTCCAGTAAAATCAATGAAAAGTAAAGAATACAGAAGGAAATTGATTGCATACTCTTCAAATAACTCATCCTGAACAGTATTAATACCATAAATCATAATAAACATTATAAATCAAACCACAAATACTTCTTTATTTAACAAAAACTAATTATTTTCAGTTTGTAGATAATCCAAGGTTAAATATTACATGATTACAAGCAGATAATAACAGATAGCGCTACTGGTATTCAACTGAAGTCATCACCAGCTGTTTACTTGTCATGATTGTCGACGTGACTACCGTCTCGCTTCGTCTTACGTGATTAAACATTATCACTAAAAGAAACGGTATAAGCCTTTAAAAAACCTTGTTTTCCACCTTCCATGAACGCAAGTAAACTCGTAAATCCGCAATGGCGAGACTCTAGGTGAAAGTACGAAAGAGCGCAACATTCGCAAGCATTGAACAACGCGCAGAGCCTTTCGAATCGCTACCACATTGTTCCGGTGTTAAATCTAGTCTAGGCGAACTCATGCAGACGATCAGTCGGTGCCGCCGTCACTAGTGTGCTTCTATCCTTCAAAAAACGAGGATTTATCGCTTTGCAGTCGGTGCAAGCAAGTTTTACATCGACGAGCGCTAGTCAAGGAAGGAAACGAGGTTAGTTTTATGTAATAAGTGCCATTTAGGTCACATTTACAATTTATTCAACTAAAAATAAAGAAATACAAAAAAGAAAACATATTTAGTGAAATAAACACAGACTTTATTTAATGTATTGTTCTGAACGGTTAATTATCATAAAAAATGAAATTGTGCAATATGTCTGAAAGATATGGATAGGTAGGATACACAGGGTGTTCAGAAAGAAAAATATTTATTTGTAATTGCATATATTTTAAATTAGAGCAATGGTAATAATAATAATAAGAAAAGTTAAAAGTTAAACCGATATTTACAATTAAAACGGAATGATTGGCATTCTAGGTCACAACTTTATTAAATTCCAATCTCAATTGTGTTCCATTGCTTCTACAACGCATTCTATCACGAATTGTTGGGTTGCTATGAGTGCTAAGCACCAAAAATCGATTTTTATTGATTAGAATCAAAATAATTCAAAATCGTTGAAAATAATTGTTGTCTACGTAGTGAAAGTGATGAAATTTACACTTTATTTAATAATAAATTGAGTAAATAAGTATTTATCAGGTCTTATCAATGTATCAACAGACGTCTGTTTGATTTAAGTTGATAACTGCATTAAAATATCACAAAGTAGCTTCAAAACCTTCAAAACTTTAATATTTAGTTTATAAATGTTGCTATAGTAACACTACAACATTAAAAAACATTAAAACTTGTTTTTATTCTTTGGAAATCCCAAAAGGTAGCAATATTTTGTTGAAAAAACGATAAATGACGTAATTCCAACTTGTTAGACTTCTCCCGCTTGTAATTTATTCCTAAATGGATAAATTGCATTTATAATCAAGTTTTACTCTTTAAACTCCATGTTTAACCTTGCAAATCAAACTTTAATCTTAAATCTTTACTCATACACCACAGAAATAATAACAAATTGAATTTAAAACACTTATTCATCTTAAACGATAACAATCGCCATCAATTGAGCGAATTAATTCATCCCTAGCTGTTTGTCAGTTGCTACGCTATTGTAAAACTCATTTCTAATTAAAATTTAATCATTTTGTTACATGTTAAAACATTTATTGCTTCCAAAAGTGCTTAAAACACTAATTAAACCACTAATCCGCAGCCATTTCCTCTCTGTTATCACACCTATCATGCAATTTAAAAAAATTAACTCGAATAGCATTGATGTTTGAATGTTGAGTGGTTGTAATTAAAATAAATCCGCACGTAGGCCCGGTGCGCGCGCGCTTGATGAGTTGTCAAAAATGTCGGCGGTGTGCGATAATTAAAACTACACAACTCGCACTTTACACTACTGCACATACACATAGATATAATATCTATTGTTATCATTAATGCGTGTGTTTTATTGTAACAATTGGCACTCGAGCAGGGCGGGAGTTTGGTCGCGCGCGATAATCGCCGTTCACTGGCAGCGTCTCGCCCACAATGTGCACTGTATATGATTTTGCACACGACACCAATTCGCGTGAAGTTTCTGTATTCACAGCGTGTGCAAATATTGCTGGTGTCGTGCGCAAATCGGCGAAAAAACAAAAACAAAGCCGCAGGTAACCGGCGGGCAATCGATAGCAGACACTTGATCAAATTTTACATTCATAAATCAAGTTTATACTTTGTTAATATCTAAGATTTTAATTATTTGATTATTTTTATTGTTTTACTTGGAATTTTTTGTTTATTCGCTTGGAAAGTGGGTTAAAATTAATTTTTAACCGTCGAAATTGTTAGATAAGTTGTGGTTTAAGTTTTATGACTAAAAGTTGTTAGAAATTGTAACAAATCGAATCATTAGCGATTGAAAACATAAAGAAAGTGAAAGTTTAAGGAACTTTAATGATTTTTTGTTACAAACGTTAACAAACAATGAAAATTTACTTAATAAGTTAATTAAACATAATTAAAATGTAGAAATATGTTGAAATTTTATAATTTTACAAAATTTTAATGAAATTCTATCATAATTGATAAATATTTGTGGTTTCTATCGTTTATTATGATATTCTACTGTAGTTTAATGTGTGATCGACTTACATAGTTGTTTATTCTTTTTGTTATTCACATAATATCAATCATAATCATAATAATATTGTGTAGATTAGACTGTGTGCGGTTTTGGTTTTGCTTGAGGTTTGTTTGCTTTAAAATGCGCAAATTTTATCAGTGTTGGTGGTTGATGTAATATGTAATGTTTGTGACAAATTGCTGGAACTGTATCGCAATTATGTGCATATTCCGGTTTGAAAATCACACCACTACGCAAACTTTTGATAAAAGTCAGGCTGTTTGCGTTCAAATCGCTGTTAAAACTACACGGTAAATAATCATAAATAATAATCAGGTAGTTTAGTTTAGTTTGGTTATAAAAAATAACTGTTTGTTAGTTTATTAATAATAATATTTCAAAATGTAAAATGTATAAGTAAGTAGGTAGTAAAAATGTAACAGACCAATCAAAGTGAAGTATTTAATACTGATGTAACAAAAAAAGTAAATTTTGACGTCAAATTTGAAAATTTCAAAGAAAAAATTCGTTTTTACCTACAAAACAAAAAATTCTACAAAAACATGTTTAATATCTATATATACAAAAATGAATTGCTGTTCGTTAGTCTCGCTAAAACTTGGGAACGGCTGAACGGATTTATCTCATCTTGGTCTTGAATTATTCGTGGAAGTCTAGGGAAGGTTTAAAAGGTGAGAAAAATTCGAATAATTGCCGGGAAAATCCTCAAAACAGCTCTTTTCTATAGAATAAAATTTGACATTGAGATTCAATCATAGTAATAGTTAAATAGTTGAATTCGAGATGGCGCGCTGAAGTGCATTATTGACAAAACATTATATAATTAATTTCTTTAAATTAAAATTGCTAATCTTATTGATAGAATTGATTTTATTATTTTCTAAATTTCTGACGATGCCCACAGGGCGAAACATGTAAAACTCATACAAAATTGTAAAATCCATATAAATCACAAAACAATTTAATAAATACATCTGATAGAATTGACTCTTACAACGAGTCTAGAACAAGAGAGTAAAATCGAATTAAATTTTTATTAAACACTGCCGGAACGAAGTCGCGGGGAACAGCTAGTAAATAATATATATTTTCAAATATAATATGATTGATTTTCAAGGACATGTACAGTAGTGGATCAATCAGAGTAAAATTCTCAACACTGACATCAAAAATGACTAAATTTCCGCGCAAAAATTGAAAAATACAAAGAAAATCTCAATTTTCCGCCAAAAAATCTCATTTATTATTAATAATGTATATATTCAAGTATAATATGACCATATTTCAAGGACAATTACATCATTTTACCATTTTCGCCAAAAAAGTAAAAGAAATATTAAAAAATTTCAACTTATGCATATCTTTGCATATCTTTAAAATGAGTGTACCTACCTGTTGCACGCATAAAACAGAAACAAACAATCGATGAGTCCAGTCCACCGATTTAAATTTTGTTGTATACCGCACACATATTTTATCGCACAAATTGATAAAAGTGCGTCCGTGAATGCGCTGATTCCACACTAGCTGACTAACCAATCGTATGTACATTCTACGAGATAGTCCTGATAGTCCCGATAGACTAGCCGGTACCATCGCAACGTGTCGCATAGAAAATTCACATTCGCCTTCAATCGCTCACGGCGTTCAGACTCTATTGTAGAGCCGCCAACTGCCAACTGCAAACATTTAAACTTTTTATTTAAATACTCAACATAACAATGTACATATTTAACTATTTATTGAATTATTTTAAAATTTATTAATGTTTTTATTTGTTTTGTTTAGAATGGATCACTCACAGCACCATGCAATGAACCATGACATGATGGACCACTCTCAGCACATGGACCACTCAAAAATGGACCATTCTGGACACGGAGGACACGAAGGGCATGATATGGGTGACATGCAGCATACAATGTCTATGTGGGTGAGTAAATAATAAAGTTTCATAGATTTTTAAATGAATTCAATAATAATTTATGTTTTTATTGTTTAGTTCCACTTTGGGTACGAGGAAACTGTTCTATTTGACACATGGAAGATTAGTACGATTGGTGGATTGATTGGATCCATGGTAGGCATATTTTTCATGGCTGCTCTCTACGAGGGACTTAAATATTACAGGTATATACTAAAAATTTAATTTTTTTAGCAAAATTTTAATTATTTTTGATTTTACAGAGAATTTCTCTTTTGGAAAACTTATAACGCTCTGCAATACCGCGCTGTTTCCCTCCCAGCGGATAAACGCGTCGTCGCTGAAGATAATCAAGTTGTACAGTGAGTAATCACCTAATAATCTATTGTTATGCATTGATTTGCTTGGTATTGTTGCGAATATGTAATCATAAGTCATCGAAATGCTCTTGTTACTGTCGCCGGCGTGATAATGACTAATTGTGTTGTTGCATTTTTTCATTCTTTGCTCATCCACACACATATCAACATCAACATAGTATGGTTGGTGAAGTTATACACAAGCAGCCGTAAGTTGATCATATGTTTGTGTTTAGTCTTGTAGAAATCATAATTTTTCATTTAATTCATTCAAAAAATCAAAACAAAAGAAAAAAATATTAAAACTTTATGTTTTCTAGGCCGACGATGTGGAGCACAATGCACGTCTTCCAAACACTTCTACATATGATCCAAATGGTTGTTTCCTACTTTTTGATGCTCATCTTTATGACCTACAATGTTTGGTTATGTATCGCCGTTGTCCTGGGCGCTGCAGTCGGCTACTTCCTCTTCGGCTGGAAAAAATCCGTGATTGTTGATGTGACTGAGCATTGCCATTGAAAACTTTCGATGGATTTCATCGTATACTCTGCAATTGACGCATTTCAACAACAGCTATACCATTAAATACATAAAATACATAAATGAAAGAAAACTAAACGTTTTTCTACGTAATCATTTAGTTTTCTTTGTGAAAACCATAGAAATAGTAAAGATTAGTATTGTCTTAATTGTTGGCTAGGATTTTATACATATTTTTATTGTATTTGAACACTCAGCACGCCTCAATATCGATATTAATTGAGATTATACATTATTCAATTTACAATTTACAATTTAAGTTACCAAAATTGTTTTTTTGTCTTTTGTTTATAAATATTGATTGTGATGATATGAATTATGCGTACGTTCTTATTGAGTGCTCAAATTCTTTGTTTATTATTAAAACTAATAGAAAATGATGTGTAAATGATGAAACCAGCTTAAATTGTGCTTGTATCATGTTGATCATGAAGAATGGCGGCAGGAGTCAACGCCAGTGAATGACTACTCATAGAAACGTTGATAATAAATTTATTTTTTGAATATATGAATGTATTTTAATATTATTTCCTAAAATTAATCAATTTTTATGCTGTATTAAACAAATCACAACTATTTTTAAGTTTTTTGTGTTTTTTATGTAAAATTTTGTTAGCTTTGCACAATATCTAGCATATAATGCAATAATATGTATATTAATATATCCCTACTTACATTTTAGTTTAAATTTATGTTTCGGTGATAAGCACTTGAAGATAACGATTGATATCAAGATCCAGGAGGTATATTAACCCGTGGATTGTGTAGACATGATTAGTTAGCATTTAGAGCTCATTGATTTGCTCAATACTTTGCTGTGATTAATTTTTTAACGTTTTTTTTATAAAGATGAATGTTACTAATGTTACGATGAAAGCTGGAACGCGGTGTGATATGTGTGATATGGATATGGACATGGACATGAAAATGTGGGTAAGTATAGCAAATTAAGACTGAAAAATTATAATTTAGGTCTTATTAAATTAATATCTTTGTATGTTTAGTTTCATTTTGGAAATACTGAAACAGTCCTGTTTGAATCATGGACATTTGACACGGATGGTGGTCTGATTGGATCAGCAATTGGAATCTTTTTCCTGGCGATGTTTTATGAAGCATTTAAATTCGGCAGGTGGGATATTAACATTAATACTTTAAAACAACAACTAAAATGATGTTTTTATTTGATTTCTAGGGATATATTCGCGCAGAAGATGCAAAAATGTACTAAAGATTCAAAGTAAGTTATTTTTTCCAATTTTAAAGTTTTTCAACTAAAATTTTGTGTTTTTTTTTTTGTTTTTGTTTAGGCAAACAATGTTCAACATGCCACACGGTGTTCAAACGCTAATGCACGCAATCCAATTCATTCTATCGTATTTTCTCATGTTTATCTTCATGACCTTCAATGTTTGGTTATGTCTCGCTGTCATTTTGGGCGGTGGCGTTGGCTACTTCCTGTTTGGATGGAAAAAGACTTCTGTGGGTGATCTTACTGAACACTGCCACTAATAAATTAAAATAATAAAATTTAAAACCAAATCTGTATCTATACAATGTGTCGCAACCCTTGTCACGCGTCCGCCATCTTGTGAAACGCGCTGCGAATGGTTTTTCCGTTATATTTGGCAAACTATTCGTCCCACAGACATTTTATACAACATTTTAAGCTTAAAATTTAATTATCTACATTTTTTAGTCTTAAAAAACCAAAAATAACTAAAATATTAACAAAAATATATTAAAAATTTATATTTTACTAACCTATGATAATTATTATCTAACCTCCAATTGATAATCTTACTAATCATATATTGTAAATAAAATAAACTTGAAATAATCTTTATTCATAGAAGAACAAATACAAAAAATTAACACGTTAATTTCCAAAAACTTACAGTTCCACGCTCAGCAGCCGCATTCATCAATCATCGCTTTATAATTACATATTCGTTTAGTGCAACTAGAGTAGATTATATCAATATATCTCAATATGTACTTGAATCGTTACTAATCAAATCATCAAATGCAAAAAAAAAGAAAAGAAGAGAAAAAAACGCCAAGAAATCCAAACGCAAACAAAACCAAAACGTTTGTTTGCCGCAATTGCACACCCATGCCAAGGTATGCAACCACACTCACACACACACCGCCATCTTTACACGCATACATATTATATAATAATAATGAATCATTATCATACAGAAATGATTAAATACGCAAACGATAACTAATTCAAGAGAGGGCTTATGGCCATATTAGTATGTAGGTAGCTAGTACAACATCTCCAGAGCGTCATCAGCGCCACGCCCACAAAACAGACGCCGCTAAAATATTTAAATGATTCGGTGGTTTTTAATCAGGTGCTGATCACCTTCCGAAACAAATCGCTTGCGGCCACGCGATGGCAACCGCTTGACGATTTGCTCGGTGAGGAAGCCCTCCTTGTAGCATCTATCAACAAATCTGTCAAGAATAATGTACGCTAAGGGTACATCCATGGAGATATCCGCGAGGTCTTCAAACACGCGGAAGAAGCCATGCTCGAGTTGATCCGGCGTGATAATAATCGCATCGGATAAAGATTTGAGCAACGTGCATAGTGCCTCCTCCTTCGAGGCGGAATTAGCCTCCAGCGCCATGACGATTGATTCATAGACCAATTCATGATGGAAGTGTGGTACTTCCAATGCGCGGACACATCGGGTAGCTTCGGAAATATCCCGAGAAGAGATATACTCCAATAGGAGGAGATTCATCTGTCGGGTGAGATATTTGACAGGACGAAGCGCTCCGCCGACGCCCCAGACGTTGTGCAATCGTACAATACCGTGTTTCATGGTGAATAAAGTGTTGGCACGATCCAGCGCCTCTTGGAACGGCTCCGCGTCGGATTTGTCTTTCATAACAGCGAGAAACTTCGGCGGAATGCAGTCGTCAGCGATGGCGCGTGCGATGAAGTTGCCTAACACCATCGGCGCATCGGGAATGTCAATGATCAGATCGCCTAAGTTCGCCAGTAAATTTTCGAAACCTTTAGTGATGTCACCTTCGGTCACCACTTGACCGTATAAATCGGATACCAGCACGGATGTCATCTCACGATGAGACGCTTTGTGATCCATGGCGATTTCCACCATGAATTGTACGAGAATATCGCGTAGGTTATGCGGAACAGCGTCGGATAGGGAAATGGCCGCCTCGTGCGTGTCGCCATTTTCGAAATATTCGAGAATGATCGGCTCGACTTTACGTCGGACATCTTCGACGGTGATATCCGGTATGACTGCCTTCAACTCAATATCGCCATTACTCATATTCTCGTTGTCGTAGTTGGGATCGTTGACGTCTTCGTAGGCTTCGAGGAGTTCCGAGCCGGGTAGACCCCAGACACCTTTACCGCCAGCACCGCCTTTCTTCGGCAGCCCACGACCGAAGCCGTTGCGTGAACGGCGGCTGTTCTTCCACGACCGTGGCGCATGGATGAATCCAGCGGCGGAGTTCGCAACCACGTTCTCTTTGCTGTTCTGTCGCGCGATCTTCTTCAGCTTGCGTTTGTTGCCTAGCGTCGAGTCGGCGGCGAGGTTCATCGGCGTGTCGGCATCGCCGGGTTCATCCTTGCCGTCGACGAGCATCTCATCGCCGGAGCCGCGGCTCAGCTCCTCCAGCTCCCTGTCGACGCCGGCCATCGCTCGCCGGCCAGCTGCGAAAACGTAAATAAACAGGTTAGGCGAAGTGGAATCACAGAGAGGCTGGTCCTGGTTTTACATTGTTGCCAGGTTACCAGCACAATAGCTAATCATGCAGGAATAAAGCGTGAAAATTGCGCCATTTTAATCATATAACTATAGAAAAATTCATTCATCGACCCACGCGACGATTTATTTTTGTTTTTCTGGTGGGTATAAGATTTACGGCGAGTTGTTATGTTGTACTGCGTAATATGCCGGCTGGTGCAGACATGGCAACTGCGCGCAGGCGTGCAAACAAACAAAAAAAAAACAGACGACATACGCCTGCTGGCCGATGCCTGCAAGGGCCTACGTGACTCTTTTGTCATCCGACATAAGCAAAACTCGTGCGGCATAAGCAAAACCGGCAACCAATACCAACTCACACACAAATCCAATCAGCAAAAATCAAAAATCACACAACCGCATAAAACGTGGTCGCGTTTGCGTAAAAAAACAAAAACAAATTGTTACATCAGATCATAACAAAACAAAAGCACTCGGTTTACACTTACCAAAGAATCAATCCACGAAACGCGATAAGAAGTATTTATCAACACGTTGATTACAGCCGCTTGTGTGTGTGTATGCGAGAGGTAGAAATGTGTGTGTTGTTATTTCGGGTTGGATTTCGTATGGCGATAAACAAACGATGCTGAATGTACGGCAACGCGGAACAAACTTAGCGCACGGCAGCGAGACCAAAACAACTCCGCTTGCAAGCACGCACACACAGTTGCATAACATACACGTAGTCAGCGGATGCGCATATGGTTGTAAAATACTCGTCGGTGATTGGTCGGTTTGTGGAGGCAATGGCTTCCCGCAATGTGGACCCGACGACGTGCGAGGTGACACGAGTCACACATTTCGTCCACACAACACAAACTTCGACATTGCAAATGTATAAATTGTAAATTATCGCCTAGGTTTCTTGCGCTGTGCAAGACTTGCGACACTTCAAAGCAGAAAAACAACTTTTGCACCGCTAGCAGAAGAATAAATACACCTAAACATGAAGTTATATTCAAGGTAGGCAACCATATTAACTGGTATTTGTAAAATATTAATGAATTATTCACGTTTTCGGTTGGGTGCGTTCGTAATTTTTATTTTCCACACGCCAGTCATAACATTCTGCGTGGAATACTATTACAAGGCCGGTTTTACTACGCCCGGCGTGATGCATTGTCCTATTATAATCGTGTGATCTATTTATATCCGCAATAATATTATGTTGGAAATGTTGGCAAGGCGTGCGAGCGCCGGTTGAACTTAACAAACGTAATAAAACGCGTTTAGCAAGTGCATATAATTAAATCATCGATAATTTAATCAAATTTTATGCAATAAACAAGTTTGTTATGCCGTAATTCAACAGCGATAACAGTGAGATGAAGTAAGGTTAGTGTAGGAATCTGTATTACCGACATCCATGCGATAAATAAGTTTTTTTTAGATTTTTGTTGATTTAAGTTGTTTGTTTGGTGATTTTGATCCAAGGTTACGTGTTTTGAAGTGTTTACTTGTTCTATTTATATGTTACACATATTTTTCGGTAGGTGAAAGTTGATAAACTGGTTTTGACTTATGAGTATAACTTGTGTATGTTGGGTTGCATATAGTAAAGTAATCACAACCCATATTCACGTCTGTTAGATTTATTATTTAATCATTTACAATAAATGCTTAAAGTTCGTATGTATGTAATTCGTATATCCATCATAATATCATAATATTAAATATGAAAATGTTCGTTTTGCAGTGAAGACGCAGTGTGACGCACACAGACACAGTAGAAAAGTAGAAAAAATACATATTCACAGTTATTGACACAGAGACGCAGATTCATGAGCAAATCGTAAATTCAGCTTAAACATTTTCCAATCTCAACGCAATATTTCATATATAAACGAACATTCAAATGTAACAATCAAGATGATAGTCATTTTTCATCGATAAATATTTAGTGTGAGCGTGTGTTGACAAAGAATTTTCAAGTTGACACATCGATTAATTCAAAAAACATCCATGTTATCTATATTTTTTGGATATACAGTGTGCTGCTGACGAACACACTGTATATTTACATCTATAGTTTCGTATTACGAATAGACAAACATTCACAAACAACACCAATGCGTAATGTAACACCGAAAGCGTGCATCAAAATGGCGGCGAATTCACACACAGCAGACGCACAGACACACGATATTGATAAAAATATTCACGATATATATATTTGACGTCGATTAGCACCAGTAGTTTAGTTAATCAAAACAGGATTAGTTGATATCTGAATGATTTAAATGTGTGTTGCAATATTGTGTATAATTGGTTGCCTATGACTAGATTAACTGTGATTCTAGCAAATTAACACAAAATACGTTTATATCTTTAGGAAAATTTGCGTAAATGGCGGCGAGGGGTTTCGCAAGAGCACTTCTCATTCATAAGGGACGTGGATTAATTGACAAGTTGTCAAAACCACAAAATAAAACCAATATAACCTATAATATTCAAGATAAAGATGATATTGGTTTTATTTTGAGGTTATTAGGTGTATGGTGATATTATAAGCTCTAAGAGTGGTGTGTGAAAGACTATCATTCTAACCTCAATGCACTACACACAAAAACTAACGATTGAGGATTGTTTTCGAAGCATTTGGTCCCATTTTAACCAAATCTGTTGCTTGTTTTCATCGTTTCTTAAGCGTAAACAAAGAAAATATAATCAAGTATATAATAAAAAACTAAATAACACAGTGTGTAGAAATAGATAAATATAAATAGATAAAATAGAATAGTGTGTATAATAGTTGTTGCAAATATACTTAAAACAACTTCTTCTTCACCGCCGTGTATCGCTCCATGTACGCCTCATAACCATCCAACTCTTGCAATTGTTTCATCTCAAATAAATTCCCCTCAAGTGTAAGATTAGATATCTTACTATCCGTGAGGATCCGCGGGCTAATACTTGTAATTTGCAGACAATTCTCTTCTAATCGCAGCGTTTTCAAGCGCGGACACAGCGCTATCTGCCCGGACAACTCCGCAATCTGATTTTGATTTAGATTCAATTCTGTGACATTCAACGTGGAAATATCACCGGTAATCGATGTAATATCATTGCGTGACAGGTCCAACACATCCAGGTGCTTCAACCCACAGAAAACAGTTGGTACCTCTTTGAAATGATTGTCCGACAAGTATACAGCCTTCAAATGAATCAGATTTGATATTGTCCGAGGCAAACTTGTCAGGTTATTGTTGCATGCACTCAGCGTATCCAGTTTTGTAAGCGCCCCGATACAATCCGGGATCTTGGTGAGTTTATTCTTGTTGAGGTTGAGGTTTTTCAAATGAATGAATCGGGCGATTTCATTGGGCAAAGTGATGAATTTGTTGTCTGAGATGTCAAGTGTTCGCAGGTTGCCTTCACATTGGAGGAAATCCTGTGGGAATTCATTCAGTTTGCTCTGGGAGACTTTGAGCACACCTGTCTTTTTCGCTGTATCGACGTGGTGTTTCACTCCGGCGTTGCCCATGACTTTTTAACACATTGAACAACTAAAAATTTACATTTATCAATAAGTAAATCACTTGTTGATTTTTTTTGGTGAAAGATTTTTGTGTTATTGATTCGAATGCTTACGGTTTATTGTAAATCTGGCGGAGAATGTTGGTGGCGATGCGTAGCACCAGGTTGAGTGCGGTTTATTAGCGTTTTAATAATTGATAATGTGAGTAGAGGATATTTTTATTGTGCCCTAGTGCTGGGAGTCGATGTAAATTGCAGCAGTCTGAACGGAACACAGCGCCATCAAACGGTAAAGAGTTGAAGTAAAATGTAGGGTTAACAAATATATAAGTATATTGCTAGGTATTCAAGTATCGTAGGTGTAAGTTCCAGCATATGTTAACCCTAGATGTGTGTATATTGGGTTGCTTATTGATATTTTTTTAAATTTAACACAATAATTATATTAAAATCAATAAAATATTAATAAATTTATGATATTTCTTTACTTTTTCAAGTTTAATTCATGTTTATTTAGTTTAAAACACAAAAAATTGTTTAATTTTACTATAAATTTAAATGTATACTTGTGGCCCTCTAGTGGTGAATATGTAAAACTTGTCGCATCTTTAGTTTATCTCAACATTCCGTTTTTTCTTGCGTTTGCGACCGGCGGTGCGGTATCGATCGCGTCGGGTTTTGTTCCGTGCGGGTCTGTGCATTGCGCGCGGCCGCTGCTCGCGCAGTGTCAGATGTCACATCACGGATGACATCTTCGTCGAGATCGTCGTCTTCGCGCTGCTGCTGCATACCGTATCCGGTTCGTCGCGAAACAATCGCCGCAAACAAACAAACGCGCAAACAAAACACGCTCGACACACAACACGACCGGATTGTTCAATTATTCCACGTTCAGTGCGGCATAAATACACGAAATGAAGATGTGTCTGCCACAGCGGCTTGAATGGTGATTGTGTTCGATGCGTGCGGTGTGAAAATGATCGATTCCGATCCAGCCGCGAGTCTGCGATCGGCGTCGTCGTGAACCGGAAGACCGGAAGGCCGGAAACGATGACGAGCACACCGAAGACTGCCGGCAAGCATGTACCACAAGGTAAAATAATTCATCATCGTTATTATTATATCAATCAATCAATAATTTGCGCAATCATTTGAGTGTTTTGTTTGTTTTTTTGCGCTGTGCAAGGACAAATCAAGGACGAATATTGGGTTATTGGGTGATTTTGCTAGTGTGCTGGTGGTGGTGGTGGCAGGTTGTTGCACCCTGTTCGGGCCCGGTCAGACCCGGATGCATCAAGGCATCTCGCGTCTCGCGCACGTTTTCCGATTATGCAATGTTACACTTTACATTACACATTGCACGTTTATCGCATTTTCTCACGTTCGTTGGTGAAATTCCACACGCGCGCGCCTTTCTTACATGTAAACACGCGCGTTTACAATGTAAGTAACATAAATGTTGGATAAATATTGTAAAACGGTTAAAAATTGAGGTTAAGCAACAATAAAATGTCATATAAAATATATGGTATAGTTTAGGTCATGTTAGGAATCTACTTTACCGATATTTGTGATTTTTATGAGTTTTTTGTAAATAAGTCGAAAACTAATTGAGATATTATTAAAATTCATTCAGTAATGGACGCAGAATTAAATTCCACGCATAAAATTGCAAGAATTGTATTTTTAACTTGTTGCATTCAAAAGTTATTTGACATTTTTGTCAAGTTTGGAATAATGTTATCGACTTTCGTGTTTTTTATTAGTTTTTCGTTAATAACTCCAAAACTAATGAAGATATAATTAAAATTCTTGCGGCAATGGACACAGAATTAAATTCCACGCATAAAATTGCAAGAATTGTATTTTTAGCTTGTTGCGTTCAAAAGTTATTTGGCATTTATGTTAAATTTGTTATCTACTTTATCGACTTTCGTGTTTTTTATTAGTTTTTTGTTAATAACTCGAAAACTAATTGAGATATAATTAAAATTCTTTCGGCAATGGACACAGAATTAAATTCCACGCATAAAATTGCAAGAATTGTATTTTTAACTTGTTGCATTTAGAAGTTATTTGGCATTTTTGTCAAGTTTGGAATCTACCTTATCGACTTTCGCGTTTTGTATTAGTTTTTGGTTAATAACCCGAAAACTAATAAAAATACAATAAAAACTCTTTCAATAATCAACGCAGAATTAAATTCTGCATACAATCACAAGAATTACATTTTTAACTTGTTGCATTAAAAAGTTATTCACCAAAAACTTTTATTTTATTATTTTTTTTGTGGATTCCAGTTCCAGAGAACTGATTAGTCTCAATTAAGCATTTTCATCGCGTCTAATAATAAATGTTACGTCATGCGTGCACGCTGCAACTCGCCGACTCACGGACTTAATTAGAGTAATTACCAAAACATAAAACATCAACACATTTATCTATTTTTAATTCCCAACTTGAAAAAAAGCTGCTCAACAGATGGCGCCATTTCCAAAACAATGATGTCACCACCCACAAAATCCACAAAATGGTTGTTCTGCGTCATTGCCAAAAACAAAATGTAATTTTAGAAATATTCGCAGTGCCAGAAAATTCCGGCGGTGAAATTTAGTTTGTTTTATGCATTCACCAACGAATGTTGTAAAATTTTCAGTGTTTACTTTGTTCTATCACATAATATAACATACAGTGTGTTTAAATTTAAATTTAGTGTTGTATAAAAAATGTTTGTGCAAAGTGCAATGCCCGCGACGCGAAAATACACACTCGCCGAAAATAGACGCGCGCGTCGCGACGCCGCCACGCTACGTCTGCTCTCATTCGCCGTCATAGACGAAAATGACATTCTACGCTTACAAGGTGCACAAACTCTTAATTTTAAGTTAGGCAACCAAACATACACCTTTCACATGACTATTAATTCACACGTGAATCCACCAGGCGGCACTCGCGACGCATTCCTTTCACTTTACGCTTCCGCATTGAACAAATGTTTAATTTTAAGCTATGCAACCAAACATACACCTTTCACATTACTATAAATTCATGCGGGAATCCACCAGGCGGCACTCGCGACGTTTTCCTTTCACTTTACGCTTCCGCATTATACAAATGTTTAATTTTAAGCTATGCAACCAAACATACACCTTTCACATGACTATTAATTCATACGTGAATCCACCAGGCGGCACTCGTGTCGCATTCCTTTCACTTTACACTTACAAATTGTACAAACTTGTAATTTTAACTTAGGCAACCAAACATACACCTTTCACATGACTATAAATTCATGCGAAAATCCACCAGGCGGCACTCGCGACGCTTTCCTTTCACTTTACGCTTCCGCATTATATAAATGTTTAATTTTACCTTAGGCAACCAAAAATACATCTCTGAAATGTCACAATAATTTCATTTTTTTACATGACGATGAATCATGCGCATGCGTTGACTACCATAAGCCTTGTGAGAATCCACCAGGTGGCACTCGTGGTCCATTCATTTTATTATCAACATCCGGATCCAGAATCTCCCTCGATGTGAATCCGGTGCCTAGTAACGGATTCCGCGTGATATTACACTCGGGTTTCATACTTGCTTTGCGTGGCGTGTTTTCAATATGCCCGATTGTATCCTTGGACGCTTCACTTGCGTCCATCAAACGCCTGGGACTCGGTAAGCTGTCATTCTCCCTGCAACCCATGCATCCGACCGGGAAGATATTACTCGAGTGATCTCGTAGTTTATTCAGGCGTCCGGAACGCACCGATGAACGTTCTTGGACGTTGTTGATTTGCGACGGCGAGGAGGTATTACCAGGCGCGGAACTTGCAGTTGTGCGTGATGCTGTCGCTGATGAGACGGTTTTATCCAGGACGGTGTTCTCGTACACTGTCTCGATGGTGGTGTTGTCGTATTTACCGCTCTGGTCGATCTCGATCTTTAGTTCGGAGTCCTGCGCGGCGCGCTCAGAGGGCGCGGTGCGTCTGATGTCGCTTAACTCTGCTGTTTCCTTCAGTGCTTGACTGGCGCTCACGTCGGAATTTTTCTCGTCCATTGTGATTGAATATTAATGTTTAGGGTGATATTTTGTGGGTGGGATGATTGTGGGGGGTGTATAACACTTGTATAGATTTTTTATGGTAAAAAATGATATTTTTTAGTGTATGACGACGTCGATGGAATTTTTGTGCGTGATTTGACGTGTTATGCCGAGAGATGCCGTGTGACAGGTTATAAACAAAACTAACGCACACTAGGTTTTTATAGGTTTAGAGAAAATCATCTTTTTTGAAGGAAAATTGTGATTTTTTAGTTTACTGGTTTGTAATTTGCAGTAAAATGTTTTTTGTTGTAAAAGTTTTGGTTATTTTGTTGCAGAATTTAATTCTGAATCTATTTTTGAAGGAATTTTCATTTTATCACTTTTAGTTTTTGAGTTATTGATGAAAAACTAAGAGAAAACATAAATGTCGGTAAAGTAGTTGTTATCATATTGGAATGTCGGTAAATTAGATGTTCTTATTTGTAAATGTCGGTAATGTAGGTCTCCTAGCATATTCAAAACGTATATAACATAAATTCATTACTTTATTCTCTTTTTCAACTTTTCTCACTTATAACTAACAAAATAATAATTTTTCCTATAAAATTTTCACTTATTTTATTCCAAAATTTAATTCCCAATCAATTTTCATCATAATTTTAATTCTACCACTTTTATTTTCCGAGTTGTTAACAAAAAACATAAATGTCGGTAAAGTAGATATTCTCATATTGGAATGTCGGTAAATTAGATGTTTATATTTTTAAATGTCGGTAATGTAGGTCTCCTAGCATATACAAAATCTATATAACATAAATTCACTACTTTATTCTCTTTTTCAACTTTACTGACTTATAACCTACAAAATAATAATTTTTCCTATAAAATTTTCACTTCTCATGTTCCAAAATTTAATTCCCAATCAATTTTCATCATAATTTTAATTCTATCACTTTTATTTTCCGAGTTATTAATAAAAAACGTAAATGTCGATAAAGTAGATTTCTAATATGTTTACAAACCGCATATATAACCTCAATTCACTTCTATATCCTAGTGCTACATCAATATACTCGAGTATTATTTACAAAAAAGATTTCTATTGCCTGGAAAAACAATCAAAACAGTTCCAGTGACGCAACACGACGCGCGCTAAAATAAACACAATCAACGCGCATCACAGCGCTGATCATTATGATGATGACTAACATTTAATGTTTATTTATGCGTGAGCGTGAATGTGTTGTTGACGTTCGTCGGTTGCATCCTCCCCCACAGCCACTAGATGACGCAATAGCACACATAAATAATTACGTAGTACAAAAAAACTAATATTTACAATCATTTTCCATCATTTTTCTTAATTTACCACCAAACCATTAACAAAATTAATTTTTTTATTAGTCAGTATTATAATATATAACAAAACAAATATTTAAGTAAAAAAATCACGTTTCTAAGTCAATTATTTTAGAAATTATTGCGAAAAAACAATTTAAATCCGGTCCTGTGTTTATAATGACGCGCGTCGTGGTCATTACTCACCATTTATACATAGCACACTCCTTCACATCCTCAAGCGACTGACTTTTGCCTTAACTTAACTTAAGTCACACTGCATACTGAATATGATTAGTCGTGTTTTGTCGTTGGCGGTTTGTGGGTCGTGCACAACTTAAATCCAAGTAAAAAAAAATCATTACTTAAGTACACTTAGAAATTATTTACTATCTTACGACTAATTTAATTACATTGCGCTTGCAATATCACCGGTGATAAATCCATAATCGCATGATAAACAAACAATTTTTTGATTTTCTTATCTTTCGGCGAAGTTACTAGATAAATCACAAAATAAATGACTCTTTACTTAAGTCTATTACTCACTGCGATGTGCGCGTAAACCAAGTGATGTATAAATATGTTAATGTGTTGTCTTCGGTTGCAGAATGCGAGAGTGCGTCGCCGTCCCCGCTGGCGGGCGGGCATAAAGCCTCGTTCAAGAACACCAAGAGCACGAAGCTCGCAAGGCGTGCGAGGTCGTTCAAAGACGAATTCCTCGAGAAGATCTCGGCGATGCGGAGTCCGGGCGGGATTGGCGTACGCAGTGCTTCGCCAAAAGGACGACCAATCAAACATCATGAGCAGGATGTGGATCATGCGCATGCGCAGGCGCAGATTGTCTTGCGGGCGGATAAAGGACCTGCGCATGAGTTCGATGCATTAGCCAAACAGGTAATATAACCTTAATTTGAGGTTTTATTTTATTTTTTTGAGTTTAGTGACTTGTAACTTGCGGAATAATATTTTTTCTGGTTAAATTTTTGGTTATTTTTATGTGGAATTTAATTCTGAATCTTTTTGTGAAAGAATTTTTGTTTTTTCGTGTTTAGTTTTTGAGTTATTGATGAAAAACTAAAAGAAAACATAAATGTCGGTAAAGTAGATGCTTTCATATTGGAATGTCGGTAAATTATATGTTCTTATTTTAAAATGTCGGTAAAGTAGATTTCTAACTTATACAACCTCAATTCACTTCTCTATCCTGGTGATATATGCAACCAAACTAACCTCAAAATTGTTATTTTATTATTTTTCAGATTCAAGTCACTTTGAAGCACTTCCTCGATGTGATTTCCAAGAATAAACTCGAGATGTTACCCGGTAATGGTACAATCGTCCTGGATACAGTCTGGCATATAAATTTATTGGTCAAGTCTTCAATGGGAGATGATTATAGTCCGAGTGTACGCTCAGCAACGCACCGAATGTATCAAAGTGTAGCGCGTTTGATAAAACTCTGCGACGATGCCCTCTTGGACACATCATGTTTAGAAGAGAAAACCGTCGCTGAAGTTGTCCAGGTCGTAGAGGACTCTGTAAAAGATTTAATACGTTTGTGTCAGGAGCGTATCGCGCATACGCATGCGCATGTCACGCACAATGCGCATAAATCCACCGCGCGTAATAGTTACGCCAATATCAGCACCGATATGAATTCACAGCGGAATTCTTTACCGGACATTCCGTTAACACCGCGCGAACGCGAGATATTGGAACAAACGTCGCGGAATCCCGGCATGGTTCGTGGTAGTCATAGTTCTGAATCTATTTTGCGTGATTCTACGCCTCCGCCGAAGCCGCCATTGCCGGGTGCAGGTACACCTCCGCCGCCATTACCGCCGAAGACACGGCAGCGGATTGGGCAACACGCGCGCCATCTTGAGTTTGATACTTTTAACTCTAGTTTAGAGCGGGTTTCGTTGCATTCGCGGTCTCCGGAGGATTCTAGTTCGTTGTTGTCTGCCAGTGGAGGCAGTATGGACTCGGTGCTCAATCAAAGCCGGGAAGAGGAGGAAATATCAGCTTTAATGGACCAAAACGTAGATGATAGTGATACGGCTTTAGAGAATGATTTACACGATATTGAAGGTAATTTTCCTACAAATTTCTTAATTTATTCATAAACTATTAACAATTCAACAGTTTTTATTCGTTATTATTATAGTACACATCAAAATGAATGTTTTAGTAAAAAAAGCATGTTTCTATCTTGGTTAATTTCGAAGTTATAGCGAAAAAACTAAAAATAACCTCAAATTTAACCATTTTTATTCTTATATTTTCAATATTTCAGATGGTAATTGCTATGGATCAAACGGTAACTGCAACTGGGATGACACAAGCGATAATTGTTACATCACACTAACAAACCAGCGGAATGATCATCACGTCAATCATTTCCAGTATAATCGCTTGTCAAATACAGATTCGGGTATTGTTTCCATAGATTCACAATCCCAGCGGAATTCTAGTTGTTCCAAGCGTAGTTCTCAACAGAGCACGCATTGGTCACACAGCACCACGACGAAATCCTCATCAATAACTTCCTCATCGCTAGAAATGACAAAATCCGAGAGTGTAGTTCAAAATTTAAGTCAGGTAGTTGAAACTACATCATCTACAACAAGCAGTAGTATTTCTACAATGAGTAAGAACAGTCTCATGTTGCAATTGGATGAAGTTGATGGTGGATTGCTACCTTATGATGAAAACACCCCGCCAGCGATACCCATGAAGACACGCCGGAATAAAGAGAGGTTACCTTCACCCTATGATAACGTACCAGAAGTTTCAGGTTAGTTTTATGTTCTTTTTTAGGTTAAGTTATGCTTATGTATGTAAATTTATGTTTTTAGACGGTGAAAAGATTGTAACATGTCTAATGCATCAGTCCCAGCAATCCCTATCGACAAGCGCGAGTATTTCCAGCAGTATCTGCGTGGACAACGGCAAACCGCCGCCGTTACCACCCAAAAAGAAACATAGTAAGTGTTTAAGGTTATGTTTGGTGTTGGTGTGTGGGTGTGGGTGTCGGAAATAACATGACTGTTTGTATTTGTGTTCCATAGTGTTCCAATCGGTGGCTTACTCCGGTAAGTGGGCCGCAAGACACACGTATTTTATTTGCGCCATTTTGATTTCCATTGCTTACAATACGCTTATATTCCGCCATTTTGTGTAGGTGAAATATTTTAAGAATGGGAGGTAATTTATGATGTGTGTGTGTGTACGTTGCAGTCATGGCTTACATGGAGATGTTCGGTAATTGTTCGCACAACAACGATCAAGAGTTCATGCGGCATTCTATGCATGTAGCGTGGCCGCCGTCACCAACGCCACCTGGTTTACCCACGACGCAATCGTGCTCGTTTGCGCATACGACCAGTCGCACTGCGCACTCGCAGATGCATTCGCTTATCGTTGCGCATCCATCAGGAGATTCTAGGTTAGTTAACCTTACTTTTAAATTATTTTTAGTAATTTTTAATTATTTAGTCCGATATCTTCACCAATGAAATCTCCTAACCTCCCACCAACACCGCAAAGTGCTGGTATAACTGGTTTGCCACCAGCGCTACCGCCGAGGAAATCACGCAATAGTTACAAATCGCCGCCATCGACACCACAAAGCACTATAAGTAGTGTACCGGAAATAAAAACACCAGTTGAGCCATTGCCGGATCTTCTGGAGAACACACCAAAGTCGGAAGATGAACAAAAAGATGAGGAAACAGAGTTGGACTTGATGGAAGAGACGGATATAGCTAAATATCTCATCAGGAAGAAACCGGAAGATGATGGTTATGATATACGTGGCGGGACGATAGATGCGTTGATTATCGAAGCTACCAAAGGCAGTAAATCAGGTAAAGTACCTATATTTATTTAGTTATTGATAATATCATGTTTAATTTCAACTTTAAACGATTATTTTATTGCTTTCTGGTTGATAGAAGATAAGGAAACAGGTAAACATCGTTAAAATCACTTAAAACGATTAAATATAGTGTTTTTTATGAGGATAGTATTGATTATAGGTTATGTTTGCAGGTTATTCATATCAAGAAGCATTTTTAACTACTTATCGCACATTTGTCACGCCGTTCGACTTGATTGGTAAGCTGATACGACGCTACAATTACTTCTATTGTCAGCCGGATAAAAAACCGCGATCGCGTGAATCCTTCGCGCTGTTAGTACGCGTCGTCAACGACTTAACGTAAGTAAACATATTTTAGGTTAATTTGTGTTATTAACTTAATTTTTACACGTTTTAACTCATTTTGTTTGTTTTTTATTAGTGCGAATGATTTAGACTCCACTTTGCAACAAAAACTGATGGATTTCGTGCAGTTGTTGATCACAGGCGGGGAATTAACCCTAGCGAAAGCATTGCGTGTGAAACTCATCGAGAAACACTTGGCCAAAGAACTGTCACAACGTAAAGATCATCATAATACACTGCATACGGTCGGTTTGCTTGGTCCGGGGTCTTGTACCATATTAGATTTTAAGTCGGAGCAAATAGCGGAACAAATGACGTTGTTAGATGCTGAGTTGTTTCAAAAAATCGAAATCCCTGAGGTTTTGATTTGGGCACAAGAGCAGAATGAGGAACGCAGTAAGAATTTGACGCGTTTCACGGAGCATTTCAATAAGATGTCTTATTGGGCACGCACGCGCATTCTGGAGTGCGATGGTAAAGACCGCGAGAAGTACTTTATGAAATTCATTAAGATCATGAAGCATCTGCGGAAGATTAATAACTTTAATTCATATCTGGCATTGTTGAGTGCGTTGGATTCTGCGCCTGTGAGGCGATTAGAATGGCAGAAACACGTGCAGGAGGGTTTGAAAGAATATTGTGCGTTGATTGACAGCTCGTCGAGTTTCCGGGCGTATCGACAAGCGTTAGCGAATGCATCACCGCCATGTATACCGTACATGTATGTATTACATAACCTTAAATTTTTTGAAATTGATTTTGTGGTTTTAGTGGGTTAGTCCTGCAGGATTTGACTTTTGTGCATATTGGAAACAGTAATCTGCTGCCGAATAACTATATTAACTTTTCAAAGCGATGCCAACAGCATAATATCGTAGAAAATATGAAAGATTTCAAAAAATGGTAATTATATAACAAAATCACCTTAAAATTTAGTATTAATTTGGTGTTTTTTTGTGTTTAAAGTTTATCAAACAGTAGTACAACGTACACATTCAAGAAAAACGATCGAATCATCGCGTTCTTCGGTGATTTCGAGCAGTACATCAGCGAGGACGCGATGTGGCAGATGTCGGAGAACATCAAGCCACGCGGCGGTAAAAAGACGGCGACTTAGTTGCATCCGCACGCCTAAAACGCTTCAGATTTATCGTTTATTTCCATCCGTTGCTTTTATTTGCGTAAATTAGGTGCAATATTACCCCCCAAACAAAAAAAAAAACACAAACACGTGAAACATAACCTACAACATTATGAAATGTCAGAAATAATCACGTAACCTAACTTTTCATTTACAAACAAACTAACAAACATTACAAAGAGAGTGATTTAAAGATTGATGAATGTTTCGAACCAAATGCAACGACTTAAAATATCAAAAACAAAACAAACAAATTGGCAAAGCAAACGAAACTAAATGTAAATGAATTTACACGTGCGATATTTTTGGGCATGAGCGTACATTTTCTATTACACGATTTTATTTTTTGCTAAAATCTAAATGGAAACTATTTAAAACGACGACTGATTACTTCTATTTGTACATATTATAACCAAAAAAAGAGACAACACATACAAAACATAAACAAAACATAAAAACAAAAGAGTGTATTCATCACACACACTCTTCTGTTTTACTTGTCATTGAAACATAATTTAATCTGTAATCATTAGTTTGATTCCGCATACGATACATATTTATGTGTGTGCGCGTGCGTGTGTGTGTGTGATAAGCGATGTCGCGTGTTAGTCAAAGTAATAAACTAATTCTAGATGAATAAGGGAAACCAGAAACATTGTGCGAATTGTGCAACATTTGGTTTGGTGTGTGTCATTTTTATCAAAGCTTATTAGCGCGGCGGGGCGCGGCGGCCATTTTGTGTATTTCCGTGCGCATTTTTATTTATACTGGTTTTATCGTCGATTGTGTTTCGGATTAATGCGGATTCTATACAAGTTGTTCGCACTGTGATAATATTTTTTATACTAAACTATATATATTTTGTAAATTCTGTTCATCCGAACGCTTCTTACGTCATTTTGTTTCCACGCCATGGTTTTTACGTCGCACATGAAACAAAATATGATTAGAAGGCCTAATTAAAGATTAAGTAAGCTATGTACACGTAGGACAATGATTATAAGATGATGAAAAAAAGTATTCTAGGCAATTAGTCAAACTATATATATTACTAAGTGAATTTTGTTTTTAATTGTGAATACGATGAATACTCAATGAGATGTAAATGTTTCACTTTGTTCGATTTATCGATGATTTTTTAAATGTTGCACACAATATTTTCTTGTGTGTGTGTGTGTTGTGCGTGTGAAAGTTATATTATCGATTGTTTGGGTTCAATTTATGCGCGCGAATTTGTAACTTTACATCGCACCACGCACCGGTTGAGAGTGTGATTAGTTCATTTGTCGCTTAAAACCTCAACCAATAAAAAAATCTAATTGAAATATGATTAGGAGTCTAATGCTCGCTCACCTTAAATTGCGGCTTATCAGTTTTCGCTTGCATTGAGCCAATCAATCCGGCGCAGTATAAACTAGCGCTTTTGGTGACAGTCGGCAATCGGTTACAATGCGACTCGTATCGCGCACTAGTCTGTACCTCCTCTTGACAGGCTTCCTTTTAGTGATAATAACCCTAGTTAATATTCAATGGCGGACTATTAGTGAATTTCAACACTTTGCAAATGTTTTAAACGACACATTCAATGATATCGCTGTGTTTGACGGTGAAAACAGTTCAAGTTTACTGGTGGATAGCGCCGGTGACATAACCTCTATACATAACCTAACTGGTGATGAATTGTTAAAGGTTAAACACGCTGTGAATTGTGAAGGAAGACGCGCGGAGTTTAATGTTGGTCAGCGGGGTGAATATGTAGTGTTTTATAATTTTGTCAAAGCGACAAAGAGTTTCGGATGTCATGAAAGTGTGACATTTACAGCGCCTGCGGATTATACTTTCTTAGATAATTTACCAACGTTAGTAGAAAGATGGAAAGGACCTGTTAGTGTTGCCCTATATGCGCCTGGTGATGATTTCGAAGTCACTTTAAAAAGCATCGCGTATATCCGCCATTGTTTGCCGAATTCATTCGATGATATCAGAGACTTGGTTACGTTTCATGTGTTTTTTCATCAGCAGCATGTGCCGAAACAGGTAAAACCACATTGAATGTTATTTATATGGTGGATTTAATTGTGGTTTGATTTAGAAAAACAATCGTCCATTAATCGACGCCTACACAGATACGTACACATGTGATGGTCCTGCACCGTACAAAAATGTCCACCCGAAGGACACCTACCGTCGCAAACATGATCTTTTATTCCCGATTAATGTTGCGCGAAATACAGCGCGCCAAAGTGCACAGACGCATTATGTTTTTGCTGCTGATATAGAACTTTATCCTAGTGTGAATTTCATACCAAAATTTATGAAAATGTTAAGCGTACATCCAGAGCATGTGCGAGGAACTCGCCCAAGGATTTATGTCCTGCCTATTTTTGAGATTGGGGATACTAAGCATGTGCCTGAGAATAAAACTGAGTTGCAGGCGAAGCTGAAAACAGGAAAAGCGCAATTGTTTCATAAAAGAATATGCGCTTCTTGTCATGCAATACCTAACCTCACTCAATGGGAGAAACAAATGGAAACTGAAGATTTGGATGTGTTTACTATTGGTAAACGGGTTGGTAAACATCGTGTCTGGGAGGCATTTTATGTAGGCACCAAAGAAGATCCACTTTTTGATGAAAGATACAGCTGGGAAGGCCAGGGAAACAAAATGTCACAAGTTAGTACCAAAATTTATTCAAATTTATTTTATTATCTTTTATTATTTGGTTTCAATAGGGTTTTGCAATGTGCTTATTGGATTATGATTACATGATTCTCAATAATGCTTTCATAATCCATAAACCCGGGATTAAGCATTCCAAAGAGCAGGTGAAATCATTCGCCAAGGAAGTGCGAAAATCGGACGCCATGTTGAAGCAGGTGACGAAACCGATGCTGATAAGTATTTACGGTGACAGAAAAGGTTGTTTTCTGTAAATTTAATTATTCAAATAATTTATGACTTGTGTTAATAAAAAAAGAAAGGTGAAACGAGGCAGCGCAAGGATTCATTGATAAGTATTGACATTGGCGCAAAAATTCCTATAAATTTTCATGGTAATACATGTAATTGCATGGAACTGCGTTTATATTAAATGTTGATAGGCGTGTAGTAGTTTGTTATCAGTTGTAGACATGTTCCGCAATCGGTTCGTTACTTTTTATCGTTTTACTGGGTTTTATTGGTATATTGTGTTTATTACGTCAAGCGAAAACCCATGTATGACAGATGAGGAGTGGTGGTGGGGGGATGCAGAACCTAAACTGACAACCTGGGATAAGAGAAGAACTTGGAAAAGTTGTATATTTGCGGTCTACCCGCAAAAGTGGGTGGGGATATCCTCTTGGTGTATACTTGGTTGCCTATCATGCGTATCCTCAAAACACATATTGCAGAAAACCAACAAATATAAAACTTTTGTTAAATCTACGTTATCTATCTAAATGGCGAGATTAACTGATATGAAGTTTTATTTAATTAATTCAGAGCACAAATTAGATTCGAGGGGAAACAAGTTGTTTTACGTACAGTTCTTTTATCAATTCCCAAAACTGTAACTTTTCCATGCTTTGCAAACAAATTGAGACATTGATTAGATAGCTTTCAATTAAATCTCGATATAACATTAATCGGAAATTCAATAATTTACTGAGATTTTACTTCACTGTATGATAATACTTTGCAATTGATTACCATGCAGTTGGAATCACGCACAACTCTATACCTGCTCTTGTTTGGCTTAGTATTCCTAGTGATAACACTGGTAAACATCCAATCGGACATCATCAGTCAGTTCAAACAATACCTGCAAGTACCAAACACCATAAACAATCAAAATCGTGGCCTAAACTGTGAACACAATCAACAAAAATTTCATGTTGGGCAACATGGTGAATACATCGTGCTTTATAATTATGTAAAAGCATCAAAGAGTTTTGGTACCCATGAAAGTGTCACCTTTACCGCGCCAGCTGATTACACCTTCCTGGATAATTTACCTACGTTGATGCAAAGATGGCAAGGACCGGTTAGTATCGCATTATATGCGCCAGGTGATGATTTCGAAGTTACATTAAAAAGTATCGCGTATCTACGACATTGTGCACCGAATTCAATCGATAATATTCGGGACCTGGTTACATTTCATGTGTTTTTCCATCAGCAACATGTTCCTTATCAGGTAATTCACCAAATGGATTTGTTTACGTGTAGCAATTAACTCTGCTGAGTGTTTTAGATGAATAATCGTTCATTTATTGATGCGTATATAGATACGTACACTTGTGATGGTCCCGCACCGTATCAAAATGTCCACCCGGAAGACACCTATCGCCGGAAACATGAACTTTTATTCCCGATTAATGTTGCACGAAATGTCGCTCGACAAAGTGCACAAACGCATTATGTTTTTGCTGCTGATATAGAACTTTATCCCAGTGTAAATTTTATACCAAAATTTATGAATATGTTAAGCGTGGATCCAGAAAAACAAGAAAAAACACGTCCTTATGTTTATGTTCTACCTATATTTGAAATAGGTGAAACTGTAAAGGTCCCAGAAAACAAAACTGAACTGCAGGGACTTTTAAAGAAAGGCGATGCGCAATTATTTCATGAAAACTTGTGTTCATCGTGTCACGCCATTCCTCATCTCTCAAAATGGGAATTAGAAATGGAAACTGATGATTTGAATGTGTTTATTGTCGCCAAACGAGTGGGACAACAAAATACCTGGGAGCCATTTTATGTGGGCACTAAAGATGATCCACTCTTTGATGAATGGTACACTTGGGAAGGTGAAGGAGACAAAATGTCACAAGTTAGTACCAAAATTTATTTAAATTTATTTTATTATCTTTTATTATTTGGTTTTAATAGGGTTTTGCAATGTGCTTGTTGGATTATGATTACTTGGTTCTTAATAATGCGTTTATAGTTCATAAACCTGGAATTAAAACTCACGTGGAGCAAAAAGAATCGTTTAATAATGAAGTGGAAAAAACAAATGCGTGGAAAGAAAAAATAACAAAACCGACCTTAATAAGTATTTACGGAGACAGAGAAGGGTGTTACCTCTAAAAAATATTAGATTTTGTTAATCTACTAATAAATTATGAACATATTGCATCATTTGTTATAATTTTACAACAGATAACTTCAATTGCAATACAAGTATAGGTTCAGCCTTCAGCGATGTAAATACGATTCTGGCTATTTACACAAACATGAGCGCCCCCTACTGCGATTTCAACACACTATCCAGTAAATAAAAAGTAAAGTAAATAAAATTTACCGCTGGTTAACGCGTAAAATGCAATAATTTCCCTGTTGAACAGTGAAAATCATTGATAATGGAGACGGATCTACATCGTGCTCTTCAAGAGAAGTTTCATTATGTCTATAGTTCGTCGCTCAAGCAGAAAATACAAATTAAAATGTAAGCATTTAACCTCTCAATACAATTACATACAATTCTATACAATAACTTCTATTTATTTTTTCTTCAGAGGAACACTCGAAGGTAAACAGAACAAGCCCGAGTATGATAAACTCCTAGAAGATCCTATGCTTAAATATTCCGGGATATATCAAGATAAATGCGCTGATTTAATGGTAATATGTCAAGTTTACGACCAGAATGAGCCATTGGCATTACCTATTAGTACATCGTACAAAAGTTTCACAAACAGATGGAAGTAAGTATTAAAATTTATAAATTCAGTTTATTTATGTGTATTTATTATTTATTTTTTATTATCTTTAATAGTTGGAATGAATGGATGACCTTGCCAATTGAATACAAAGACTTACCAAGATCTGCACTACTTGCAATGACTATCTACGATTGTGGAGGATTAAACAAGATGACACCAATTGGCGGCACAACAATTTCACTGTTTAGTAAATACGGCGTGTTTCGTCAAGGGATGTTGGATCTGCGTGTGTGGCCGAATCGCGTGGCAGATGGAACTGTTCCAACTACAACTCCAGGGAAAACAAAGGATAATGGAAAGGAACAGATGCAAAGGTTGGCGAAGTTGGCAAAAAAACATCGGAATGGTATTATGACCAAAGTAAGATCAATATTTAATGTATTTTTATGCAGATATTAATATTTATTTCATGTTTAAAGGTTGATTGGTTAGATAGACTGGCATTCAGGGAGTTAGAAAAGATCCACGACAACGAAAAACGTTCCTCTGATTATATGTACTTAATGATTGAGTTCCCAACGCTTGTTATCGATAAAACAATACATTATATTGTTTATTTCGAGCAGGATGGCGAAGAAGTTTATCAATTCCGCGTACAACCTGATATTGTAACAGTTCCGGATCATGAAATTTTAAAAGTAAGCAAATTATCTTCTTTAAAACACTTGTTTTAACATTTTCTTAAAAATTGCTTATTTTAGGATAATCTCGTTGAGAATAAACATCATAAACTAGCGCGTTCCGTCCGCAGTGGCATATCCGACAAAGACGCGAAACCAAACGCACAAATCCGCGACATCTTGAACACAATAGTATCCTATCCACCAACAAAACAACTCTCAAATGAAGAACAAGATCACGTCTGGAAGTTCCGTTTCTATCTGAGTAATCAAAAGAAAGCGCTGACAAAATTCCTCAAATGTGTCAACTGGGATCAACCGAGTGAAGTACGCCAAGCACTATCCATGCTTGAAAACTGGGCACCGATGGATGTTGAAGACGCATTGGAACTTCTAAGTCCTAATTTTACACATCCGGAAGTGCGTCAATATGCAATCGGAAGATTACAACAAGCTCCCGATGAGGATCTCATGTTGTATCTGTTACAACTCGTCCAAGCATTGAAATACGAAGATTTCACCACGATTAAAGAAGCGTATGTCAAGGTATCTCCTAATAAATTAATACCCCAGGTGAATATTGAAAAGGAATTGTGTGAACAAGGCGAATTGAGTCGTTCGATGAGTTACCAACAGAGTTCCATAATGATTAAAGATGAGAGTATGATCACAAGTGGAGTATCTGTAGAAGCTGAAGCAATGCAGAGGGCGATAACTATGCCAGAGAATCTCTTGAATGTGAATACAGATAGTGCGAATACTGATACATTGCAAAGTGAGTTGAAAGAAGAGGAAGCGCAGGATTTGGCGTCGTTTTTAATCAAACGCGCTTGTAGAAATTCAGACCTCACGAATTACTTCTACTGGTATTTGTTGATTGAATGTGAAGGTGAGGAACACACCATGAAGCAGGATGTGGTTATACGTGACATGTACGATACAGTATTGAAGACATTCCTGAAGACGTTGAGTAAAGGCCCGCCGGAGATGCAGAAACGACATGATTTTCTCGATCGCCAGCAGAAATTCGTCAATAAACTGGTGCAAATCATCAAATCAGTATCGTGTGAGACCGGCACACGTAAGAAAAAAAGTGATAAACTTCAACAACTTCTTAAAGAAAACGATCTGAAGTTTAATTTCACAAAATTCGAGGCGATTCCATTCCCGTTGGATTCCAACGTTCAGATTAAGGCTGTCATACCAGAAAAGGCGAGTTTATTCAAATCTTCATTAATGCCTTCGAAGTTACACTTTGTCACCAGTCAGGATACGGAATACGTGGCCATTTTTAAAAATGGCGATGATTTGCGTCAGGATCAACTCATTCTGCAGATGATCACGTTGATGGATAAATTATTACGACGAGAGAAACTGGATTTGAAATTAACTCCGTATAGAGTGCTTGCAATGAGTACCAAACATGGTTTAGTACAGTTTATTGATTCGATACCAGTTGCTGAGGTTTTAACTAATGAGGGAACAATCCAGAACTTCTTCCGGAAGAATCATCCATCCGAAACAGGCCCCTATGGTATTTCTCCTGAAATAATGGATACCTATGTGCGTTCATGCGCTGGGTATTGTATCATAACCTATTTGTTAGGCGTGGGTGACCGCCATCTTGATAATTTACTCCTAACCACAAACGGTAAACTGTTTCACATTGATTTCGGTTATATTCTCGGACGTGATCCGAAACCTTATCCACCTCCGATGAAACTCAGCAAGGAAATGGTCGAGGGTATGGGCGGGATGAACTCTGATCATTATCAAGAGTTCCGAAAACAATGCTACACAGCATTTCTTGCATTAAGACGCCATGCGAATTTAATCGTGAATTTATTTTCATTGATGGTGGATGCAAGCGTGCCTGACATCGCTTTGGAACCTGATAAAGCTGTGCAGAAGGTACAGGATAAACTAATGTTGGATTTGAATGATGAGGCGGCCGTTAGACAACTACAGAAGTTGATCGATGATTCCGTCACAGCCTATTTCGCGCATTTTGTTGAACATGTGCATAAATTCGTGCAATACTGGAGGAAATAAGGTACGAATCAATTCTTTTTTGATATTTATAAACAAACTAAGTTTATATTTATATTGTATGTGATATATTAATTAACATAGAAAATTATGTGTAACTTAACCGTAAATTGTGTTTTGTTGAGTTTGTGTTTATGGAGATGGGGTATTTATGAATTCTTTTGTGGCGTGGCCATGACAACACTCTTTACTTCACTGTACTGCCTGAGACCATACTCGCCGAGTTCACGACCATGTCCGGAGTCCTTGTACCCGCCGAAGGGTACACTCGGGCTGAAGACATTGTAGCAGTTCACCCAAACTGTACCAGCGCGTAATCCTTGTACCAGATAATTAACCTTATCGATATCTTTGGAGAAAACAGCAGCGGCAAGACCATAATTGGAATCGTTGGCACGATCGATAATCTCATCAAGGTTTTTGAACTTGATGAGTTGTTGAACAGGCCCAAAGATCTGTTTTTAAATGTAAATTTATTATTTTTATTATGTTATATTGGTTATTTACAATACTAACCTCTTCACGGGCGATTCTATGATCATCTTTAACATTGTAGAACACTGTCGGTTGCACGAAATATCCTTGGTCCCCGAATCGTTGTCCACCCACTCCCAATGAAGCGCCATCGTTAACACCCGATTGAATCATCTCCAGAATCTTCTTCATTTGTGACTCATCAACTTGTGGTCCTTGTTCCGTGGTTAAATCGAAGGGGTTTCCTACAACGCGTTTCTTTGCGCGTTCAACGGACCTCTCAACAAATTCATCGTAGATTTTCTCTTCGACGTAAGTCCTGGAACCTGCACAGCATACCTGCCCTTGATTGAAGAACAAACCCTGATGGGCCTGCTCAACAGCCGAAGGGATATCCACATCCGAAAGAATAATATTGGGAGACTTCCCGCCCAATTCCAAAGTGGTACGTTTGAGTTTATCAACACCGGAAAGCTGTTGAATCTTAAGACCCACTTCAGTAGATCCAGTAAACGCGAGTTTATCAACCAATGGATGTCTGACAATGGCTTCACCAGCCTCGGCGAATCCAGGGACGATGTTTAGCACACCCGCAGGGAAACCTGCTTCTTTTGCAAGTTGAGCCAAGTAGAGAGCGGTAAGAGGTGTTTGCTCAGCGGGTTTCAACACAACAGTGTTACCCATTGCCAAAGCGGGTGCCACTTTCCATGTGAACATCATCAGAGGGAAATTCCAAGGGATAATCTGCCCGCAAACACCTACGGGTTCATGGCGGGTGTAGGCAATGTAGTTACCATCAATGGGGATGGTTTTTCCGTGGTGTTTATCTGCCCAACCGGCGTAATAACGCATAAAGTTAGCGCTTCCAAGGACATCCACCATGTAAGCCATGGAATAAGGTTTTCCATTGTCCAAAGTCTCTAAACTCTAGGAAAAAAATGAAAAAATGGTAAAACAGATGTAGATTCTCATATAATCTAGTCTATAAACATTTTTTATGTTTAATCATTCAACTCGGCGGCTGTGGCTTATCAAATGTATAAATAAATAACAAATTGCCACTTGTATTACTTGTATTACTTGTATCATGTCATAACGCGTGATATATGATGACTTGTATATTATCGCGTGCCGCTTGCGTTTTTATCTATTGAAGTTATCCAACATGTCAAATAATCAAAACAAACGTTTGTTCACGTTTAGATATCATGCCGGTGTAGAAAAAGTCACTCACCGCGATGTAAGCAGCATCACGTTCAATGAGATCCGCCAATTTGAAAAGAAGACGGCCTCGTTGCGTGGCGTCGGTGGTACGCCATGGGGACCCTAACTTGAATGCCTGCGCGGCGGCGGCGACTGCCGCTTCCACATCGGCCTTACCGCCCTTTTCCACGCGAGTGATCGCTTTGCCTGTTGCTGGATTGATCGTCTCGAAAGTGTCGCCGCTTTTTGACTTGTGCCATTCGTTATTGATGAAAACCTGTTATCGTAGAATTGAGTTAACAACATGGTTGTTGAGGTAGTTATTTTTAGACTTTAATTGATTCGAAATTATAAATACTTACGCCAGTGTAGAGAATCTCTGGGTTTGGTTTGGGTTGAGGTAACGCCGGTGCGGAATAACAGCGTTTGCCCACAGTGCTGATTTTTCTAATCGCACGCAACATTTTCACTTTTGATTAGTTTTTTTATTCTTAACGGCAAGTAGAGTTGTTATTGGACAGATGTTGGCTCGTCAGCGACTTGGAGCGATATGAATTTTAATTGCGTGTACGAGTGGAGTCGATGTGCGTTGAACGACGAGTAAACTGAGAAAACGAAGCACGTTTTGGCACTGACACAACCAACTGACGCGTTTCGGCGCACTTCAAGGAGAACGCGAGTGAGGATTAAAAATATTCCACCGGCAACTCGTAGTTCTGCAAGAAATACTTATTACGTATGTATTCTGTACGTTTAGTGTCTTCTTGTTTGTATTCACATGTAAACAAACACCGGTAAAGTTCAATATTCTACTCACATGTGTGTGAGATTATCCAATAAGGCAAGGATAGGGATATAGATTTAGTATGTGTAAGAATAAGATGCGATTATCTGAGATTATGATGTTTAATGCCGCGGATTAGTGTCGCGATATTGCAGGCGCTTTGAAGGTCATGTAGTTTTTGCGCTGCGTCCGTAGTTTTGCTTTTGCAGTATACATTTCATGCATTGTGTTGCGCTATTGAATACATAGGAATTTTAACAGTGTTTTTATGCATTGTGTTATGATTACCTTGCAAATTGTGTGTTGTGTTTAAAATTTTGTGCTATTTTTAGCGTATTTCACTTCATTTTGATAAATAAATGGTAAAATATGTTTAAATTTGCAGGTGATTATTAGTAAATGATATTGTATTATGTATTGCTTGTGTTTTATGTTTTTATTGTACTGTGTTATGCTTTTTTTTAAATAAAATTCATTATCACTAATTGAAATATCTTTTTGGACCCTAATTTTCTCGTTTTCAGGTACAAACAAGCGCGTGGTATTGAAAATACCTTCAGAATTTATATTAGTTTATCAAAATTATGTAATATGATTTAAAACATGACAATTAAAATATGATAATACATAGAAAAACGCCGGTAAGCAGTTTTTCTTTATCTTTAGTAAATCTGCTGAAAAATGGAAAATACTGGGCCGGTAAACCTAACTGTTTCTTATAAAACATATAAAAAATAAAAATTAATAATTTTTAAATCATTAGTTAATAGAAAACCTAATTTGGAATCGATTATCCTAGTAAAATTTTGTTGTAGGATTAACAGTTTAGATTAGAATTAAAATTTTCATTAAATTGCAAATAGGCCCTAAACGATTAATTATAGGAAAATAATTACTTCAATACTCGATATAGAATTAATTTATCTATCAGAATCCGAAAACAGAATTTCAAAATTCCCATTATTTCAAAAGTGGCATTTGCTGAAAAAAGATTTCATCATAAAAAAGGCAAAACATTTCTCTTTTTTATGTCGAATGCATTTTTCAACAAAATTACAAATAGGGCCAAAACGGTTAATGTTAGCAAAAAAAGTTACTTAAATAATCGATGTAGAATTAAAATATTTATCAGAATCCAAAATCAGAATTGAAAAATTCCAACTTTTAATTTTCAACATAAAAAAGAGAAATCTTTTGCCTTTTTTATAACAAAATCTTTTTCTTAAAAATTTTTTGTGCCATTTTTAACATTTTTCAATAATGATGCCATCTAGTTGAGAATTGTTCAAGGATCAAGATTATCTAGTTCTTCTTTTTCTAGACCTTCTAGTTGTCGAGATAATTAGATAATAAAATTTCTTTTTTTTATATTGAAAATTAAATGCTGGAAATTTTAAATTCTGTTTTCAGATTCTGATAAATAATTTAATTCTACATCGATTATTTAAGTAACTTTTTTTGATAAGGTTAACCGTTTAGGCCCTATTTGCAATTTTAATAAAACCCGTGTATTTTGTCTTAATTTAAAAATTAAATGGTAATTATCCCGGCAACTAGAAGAGCCAGAAATAAAAGAACTACATATTCTTAATCCTTGAACAATTCTCAACAAGATGGCATCATTATTGAAAAATGTTAAAAATGGCACAAAAAATTTTTAAGAAAAAGATTTTGTTATAAAAAAGGCAAAAGATTTCTCTTTTTTATGTCGGAAATTAAAAGTTGGAATTTTTAAATTCTGTTTTCGGTTTCTGAAAGTACATTAAATTTTACGTCGATTATTTAAGTAAATTTTTTTCATAACAGTAACCGTTTAGGCCCTAATTGCAATGTGAATTAAAATATTGGTGTCGTCGTGATGACGTCATTAAATATTTTGTTTTCCATTTTTGCAGGCCAATAGGGCCTTAATATGAAATTGTGTTAATAGATTCCGATTCAGAATTTAATCTACTTTCAGAATACGAAAACATAATTCCAAAATTCCTATTATTTCAAAAGTGACATTTGCTGAAAAAAGATTTCGTCATAAAAAAGGCAAAAGATTTCTCTTTTTTATGACGACATTAAAAGTTGGAATTTTCAAATTCTGATTTCGGATTATGATAAATCTTTTAATTTTACATCGAATATTTAAGTAAATTTTTTTGATATCATTGACCGTTGAAGCCCTATTTGCAATTTTAATGAAAAGTTGAACTTCGCATCAAAACATATGTAGGTTCTGACAATTGCAATTATTTTAATTAAAAACGAGAATAGGGCCTAAACGATTGATATTAGACAACATTTTTACTTAAATAATCCATGTAGAATTACATATTCTATCAGAATCCGAAAACAGAATTTCAAAATTCCAACTTTAAATTTTCAACATAAAAACGAGAAATCTTTTGCCTTTTTTATAACAAAATCTTTTCCTTAAAAATTTTTTGTGCCATTTTTAACATTTTTCAAAAATGATGCCATCTTGTTCAGAATTTTTCAAGGATCAAGAATATGTAGTTCATTTTTTTCTAGCCCTCTTAGTTGTCGAGATAATTACTATTTTAATTTTTAAATTAGACTATTCCGACGGCATGCACATGTTTTATTAAAATTACAAATAGGGCCTAAACGGTTATCGTTAGCAAAAAAAGTTACTTAAATAATCGATGTAGAATTAAATTATTTATCAGAATCCGAAAACAGAATTTAAAAATTCCAACTTTTAATTTTCGACATAAAAAAGAGAAATGTTTTGCCTTTTTTATGATGAAATCTTTTATTTCAGCAAATGCCACTTTTGAAATAATAGGAATTTTGAAATTCTGTTTTCGTATTCTGATTGATAATTTAATTCTGTATCGATAATCGAAACAATTATTTTCTTAACATTAACCGTTTAGGCCCTATTTGCATTTTTAATGAAAATTTAAAATAGGGCCCAAACGGTTAAAGTTAGGAGAAAATATACTTAAACATTAGATAAAGAATTCATCAGGTATTGATAATCTGAAATCCGTTTTGTTCTAGCCCTTTTAGTTTCCGAGAAAATTGCAATTAAAAATTTTAATACATTTCGACACAAAATAATTTTAAGAAAAAGTGCGACCCTGTTGTTCGAGCAAAAATATTTTATGAAAATAGTGCGGCCCTGTTCTTCGGCCGAAAAATATTTTGAACAATTAGGTTAGAAACTCATTCGACTGAAATAATTTTAAGGAGAAGTTAACACTACATCGGAGAAAGTAGAAGTTAACACAAGTTTAGTTCTTTATTTCGACCAGAAAATCACCAATATTTCGTAGTGTACTCATTTTTGAAGGGCATTTTAGGGCACTTCCTCTCGATTTAAAGCGTGGAAAATGGTTGCATGTTGTAAAGGGTCTCTTAAATTACAGAATGACGATGAGAAATCTTTAGTTGTACCTTTGTTTCAGGAAATATAGGAACTTTTCCATTAGATAACAGCAGATTATAGAAGAATGGCAGATCTTGAAGGGCATTTTAGGGCACTTCCCAGAGGTTTAGGCGATTGAAAAGATGTGCACGTTGTAAAGAATGTCTTATTCTACAACGAAAAGATGGAAAAACGAAAACTTTTCACTTGGTAGAGAAGATACAGCATGTTTTCCACCAAAATCATGGAAAATTGAAGTAAACAACAATTTTGTAGAAGTTCCTAAGGGTTTATAGAGTGGAAAGGTAATATATGAAGTGTTATAAACTAAAAAAAGATCATTTTGAAAAGAAAACGTATATTGCTTTATTATTCCAGAAGATTACAATATATAAAACAAAAGTATATCAAATATTTAAGTATCAGGAAGGTTTCAGGAGAATTCATAAACAATAAAAACGCTCAAAGTAATTTTTATGATTGTTTTATATTTAAATCGAACATTAACACCAAAGGTGCGCATCCTAGCCCTGCTTCTGCGCCAACTCCTTGGCCTTCGCACGCTCCAGCTTGGCAACACGCGCCGCCGACTTCGAGCCGAGCATACCACCGCCCCAGTGACGCCTCAACTCATCACCACGGTCATTGAAGTTCGTCTTGACGACCTCCACAAGCTTGTTGAAGTTGGCGCGGTCGCCAGAATCAACCTAAACACAAACATTTCAATAATTAGTCGAGAAAACTCAAAGGTAAGAAAAATTGGAAAGAAATGTGTAATATCAGTATTAAAAAGCTCGTTTTGTTTACAACATAGAAGTTCAGGCCCATATCAATATCATCATTAACAAATTTAACTTTTAAAATAAAGAAATTTATATTGTTTACCTGGGTGAGTGCAACGCATGTGCAAGTTTTACGCCTGACGAGGAGTCCAAGACGCGCCTTGCCCTTGACAATGCAATATGGGACACCCATCTTCCTGCAGAGTGCGGGGAGGAACAGAACCAGCTGTAAAAGAAATCAAATATTTAATATTTTCGTCTTTAAAAGAATAAAATATTGACTAATAATGAATTTAATCAGATTATCGATATCCTCAGTGCGTTACTTCTGTATAACGCAATGTCAGTTGAAGAAATTCAAGCAATAGTAAAGATTAATCATCATTTAAAGCCGTAGAAGACAAATAAAATGATTTTTTGTTTAATTTTTACCTCAATTGGGTCGACATCATGAGCAATGATGACCAACTGTGCTTTCTTCTGCTCCACCAGCTTGGTGACAGTGTTAGTGCCAGAACGCACCATATTGGGCACCTTGGAAGGCGCCTCTTCCTTCTTGGCGACTTTAGCTTCGGCCTTGGTTTGCAGACGCTTCTTCTTCTGAATGGGCGTCTCAGGCCTGTATTTCTGCAGAAGTTTGAACAACTGCGAAGCTAAAAAACACAAAAACAATCAAAACTTGCACTTTAAACACGCAAATTAATAGATTTTATTAAACAAACTCAGTGTTTCTGTTTTGGTGGTAGAAGTGTTTCTCATCAAAACCTTTCAGTTAGCAAATACTAAAGTCATCATCCAAAAAATCAAAAATTTTGAGAATTTTAATGATTAATTACCTGTTTGCCTATCAAGAGTCTGTGTAAACTGGTTGATTGGTGGCGGCACCTTCAGACGCTTCTGGAGGACAGCCTTCTGCCGCTGGATGCGGATGTATTTCGGCCATTTCACGAAGCGCGACAAGTCACGAACGGGCTGGATGTCTTGGCCTGCAAACAGCTAACTGAATTAATTTTACACCCCATTAAACTACAGATTGATTTAAAATATTAGGAATTGTTTCATCAGCATTAAAAAGCTCGTGTTGTTGACAACATTTCTCAATTCAGGCCCATATCAAGATCATCATTAGCATTATTTGTTAAGTTAACAGGTGTAAAATGTATGAACTTACCAATGCCGAAGTTGCGTGGACGCTTCTCAAACAGAGGGTTGACTTCCTTCCTCTGCTCGACTTTTTTCACAGCCAAAGGTGCGGCCGCTACTTTCTTTCCCACCTTCTTCTTAGGCTACATGAAAATATAAAAAATATTAGATATATAATAAACTATTGAAGAACATATGATAAAATTTTTGGTTAAAATCAGTATTAGGTATATTTATCTGCATGTAACAATAAGTGTAGCAAATACAACTATAGAATAGTGCATCATTTCAGTTAAATTTATTTAAAAACGCGTTCATTGTTGACTACTTATGACAAAAACGCGAATGTATAACCTCAAAATTACATATTAGACTTTACACGTGCTTTTCTTTACTTCTGCATGCTATAAAACGTACCAAGCGACTATTAAACTAAAACTAATTCAATAATTTAACTGAAATTCGTTGAAAATAAATCTTAAAACATCTAAAAACTCCGGTGTTTACATGTCGCCATGATGGACACCCAACACAAAATATTTCAAACACAATTATCCGCATGAATACTGAACATAAACCCGAAAATATGAATACGAAACGATAGCTAAACGTACATACCTTCTTTTGCACCATTATAGAATATTCTCAACCGACGGATGGTCTAAATAAAACCGGAATTATTTTACGTGATCATAAACACGTACGGCCGATGCGAACGCGACCGGAGCGAAGAGAGCGCTACCGCGTGCGGTGCCAGCATGACGTTAACTCGCAATGTTGCCAGTTGTATTCCCACCAATTCCCAGTCCACAAACGCGGCAGCACAATCGCAACTTTAAACACATTCAAAACCAAATCAATTTAGTTCCCAAACACACCGCAGAAATAAATAAACAAATGGCGTTGATACAAGTTAAGCAAAAATGGCGCAGTACTCAAAACAAAAATACGCGCGTTGGTGTACTTGTTAATGTCCTTGATAAGTTTATTTAATCAAGATGATAAGTACACGTCGTTTAATAAGCATAAGTATAGATTTTGCACAATCATTAAATCATTACATATTACGTCTGCGGGTCGCGTCGAGTTTTGCGCGTAATTACATCATTTGACTCCGGTCGAAGTTTCGGTAATGTGTTTTTATTATTTATAGACGCGGAAACTGGTTTGAATTACGAAAAAAGTGCTTGTTTGCATTAAGTAACGTTTTTTGGTTTGCTCGTTAGTTCTAATAAGTGTCGAAATATAAAAACAGCAAGTGCGATGTTTCGCGATTGTTAAAATGTGTTTTCATTGTGAGTTACACCTTTGATTTGCGCACAATCAACAACTTTATCAATTTATGTATAATGTTTAGGATATATTAGGATATATTAATCATGGAAAAGGTTTTAAACGTGATGAAAAGTAGTTTTGTAAGTGTTTGTGCCGTTTTATTGGATATTCCTGTTAATAACTACGTAAGTACACAATTTGACGACTTTATTTTAAGTTTTAATTAATTTTATTAGAGATATTATATGAAAAAAGTGTTTTTACTTAAAATAAGCAATAAAAACAACTTTTTCTGATTAAAATCAGTAAATTATGCACCAAAACACCAATAAAATCTGTAATTTTATGATGTTTTGTATTGTTTAAACAATTTTTCTATTTCATTTTTAATTTATATTAATTTTATTGTTAATATTATATGAAATAATTGTAGATAAAGCGTTTATTACTTGAAATAAACAATAAAAACCACGTTTTCTAATTAAAACCGTAAATAATGCACCATAAACATTTAAAATCTATAGTTTTATGTTGTTTTCTATGTGTTGCAATGTATTAAGTGCTTTTGTTTGCTTTTCTAGCGCATTACGATAAAGTATGCCAAGCAAATCAAGAACTACCTCAATTTACGATGATCTAAACATTTTACGAGCTGCAAATGTTGCGGGTAAAAAATATTGACGCATTAAGTTAAAAAAATAAATAAATTTTCTGATTTTCTAGGTTATGTCATTATTTCAAGAGAAATTCTCATACTATTCCTTAAAAAAAGTGTAAAGTTGAAAATATAAGTGATGTTAATGATAATAATTAGTTTATTATTAACTTATAAACAACTTGTCACCACATAATTACCATAATAATTATATTTACCATCAAAAGATTTGTTAATCTTGATATGAAACATATATGCAACCCAAAATACACACATGTACAAAGCTTATATAAGTATTGATGAAAAATACGATAGGATAAGCGGTGCACCTTTGTGATTTGCATGAATAGATTAAGCGTGCGGAGTTGTTTGCGGGATAATTGGCGTGACGGCGAAGCTAAACAGCGAAAAATGCGCGACAGGGTGAAACGAGGTTATCCAGATGCTTTATTACCATATTTTTTCTACACATTCAGTATAGTCCTCCATAAAATTCATATTTTTCCCAATAAATCATACAAAACTAAATTATTCTAAGTCCTGCTCTGTTTATTCCATATTTAGGTCGTCATGCATTATATTGTTCAGGGAAAATTGATAGGCAATTACCTTCGAACGACCTACGAAGCAGTTGAAGGCTTTAGTTGACGTGATTTTTCGACATTTTCACATATTTTTCGCAATAAACACAAATAAAGAAAACTTTTATAAAGCAATTTATAATTTAAGATATTAAAATGGAATAAAATATAAAATGATGACAATTTCTGCGAGTTTAATGAATGAGTTTATATGAATTTATGAACGGGTAATAAATAATAATAAATATCGAGGAATTTAATGCGCTGCGTGCCTGGTACAGTAGTAGTAGCAGCATTGGCTAATGTTATTCTATTTGCGGGTGGTGCAACGGGGGTTGTGAAGGTAATTTGCATGCAAAACCCCGACAGAAATAAAATCACTAATAAAAATGGTGTAAAATGTAAATAAACTGTTGAATTACAAAAGAATACATGTTGTATGAATTATTCAAAGAGTTTAATTGCAGAAAAACCGAAAAAATAAAAAAAAACTGCTATTAATTAAAAAAATGCAGTGTTGCCAGTACAAAGGGTGATTAGGTGTAAATTGAGGTTATTTTTAGATGATAAATGACAATTTTCTTTAACAAAAAGTGAAAATTCCGAAATTAATTAACTATTCCTTTCTTAAAAAACGAAAATGAAACACTAGTCAATTTAAAAATGCAGTGTTGCCAAGATAAACTGTCATTAAGTGTAAATTTAGGTTAATTTTAGATGAAAAATGAAATAAAATGAAAAATGTTTGTTAAAAAGTAAAAAATTAGACACTACTGTTATGTTTCTAAAAATAAACAAAACGAAATGCTTTTTAATTAAAAAATGCAGTGTTGCCAATACTAAATGTCACTAAATTTATTTTGAGGTTATTTTATATCGCAGATGGCCATTTTTATTTAATAAACGTCAATTTCCCTTGTCAAAACGCAAAAATTCAGAAAACACAAAATAATTTCTCTATGTTTTTCTTTTCACCTTCAAAACAAATTCACGTGTATTTCGTACATTGTACTTGAAGTTATCAAGGTATCCCCGTCACGAAGATTGCCACCAATTCGCGACTGTTACGAATCTAATGAGAATCTAAGGACAACTTGCGAACTCACGAACTCATTCGCATAATCCGAAGGCAATACCCACAAAAAAATCCAAAAGAAACAAATACTTATACGTAGGTTATGTGAAAGTATGCACAACTGTTACCCTTATATACCATAAACCTCCCTCTCGCTGACTTGCTTTGCATGTCACGTCAAACAGGACGCAGCAACGCAACCGACATTATTTACAACTTCTCTCCTCGCACCCTTTCGCTGTTATTCGCAGATATTTGCTAGTTTAGCACGCAACCACCTACACTACCAAAATACAACCCCTCCTGGATTTTCAGCCGTGCGGTGCGGAGCGAACGAGGATAGTAAAAAGAAAATGAAAAACGCACGCAACTAGCGAGCAGCAAGTGCAGTACTCGGAGTTTGCGAGTATTTTAGTTATCGTTGCGTCGTCGACCGGTGAACACTTCATTTTTAATCAAAAAAATAGCAAGAAAAAGAAAAACGTGCAGAGTTTATGTTTCAAGTCATTAAAAACAGTCATAAAATCAATGTGTAAATGAATAAAAATGGATTCATGCAGTGATATGTAAGTACGCAACCCAATTCACAAGTTACACACATGCTGCACACTCTACACAAAACAAAACCGTTTAGGTTATGTTTCACACCGCATTACATAACCTAACACATCACATTTACGCAATTTTCTGCAATTTTTACCACGTTTTCTTCCTTTTTCTTGATTTTTTCAGAGATGTTGATATGTACGATGTGATCTTCAAAACCATCTACTTGGTAACACATTAAATCATCTTAATATCATTTAAATTTAATTTTATTCATATATTTTTTGTAAGAAATTAAAATTAAAGTAAAAATGTAAATATTTACTAGTTTTTAGAATCTAATGAGTTTCATGACACAGCCACGAGTTTCCTCGCCGAAATTCGGCGAAAATTTGATAAGGAAGTAGATACAACTTCATCTAATGCAAAGACATTAATTTTACGGCCGTATTTTGAACAGACAGATGGCGCCAGTGGTCAAAATGATGAAAATTTAGAAAGTAATGGCCTTGTATCGCATGCAGAGACATTTAAAGACGTAAATCTTGGAAATAATGTTATCACAAGTGAAGATAACGAGTCATCCACACCGGAAGTTAATTTAATGGAAGAAAAAAGTAAGTTTTTTTATATGAAAATTCATAAAATCACATTTTTTTACCTAATTTTTCTTAGCAAGTGAAATTATGATGCAAGTTTTAAGCCCCAAATTATCTCAACCAAATATTTTGCAATCACACAGTATAAATAATGAAAATGCAAGTGAAAAATCCCATAATTCCCAAGAAATCATTCATAAAAGTTGGAAAAACATCTTTGAACAAAACAAAAACCCTGTTTGCCCTGATTGCACGAATATTACACGCATAAAACAAGATTTAGATGGCTTAAGCTCATCATCCGCCATCTTGGATCCCAATGACATGAATATTTTGCACAAATCTTTCAAGTTACTGCAGGAATTGCAAGAAAATCACGTTAAATTAATTCGTATGATTATATATATAATGTTCTTGGCTCCTATGTGGAGCATAGAGCCTCACTAAGCGCCCTCCAACGGACTCTGTTTCGGGCAACCGCCTTTGCTTCGTTCCAGCCCATATTTTGGTTTCGGAGCTCCTCTATTGTGGATCTTCGCCAGGTATTGGCCGGTCTACCAACCCTTCTCTTCCCCTGTGGGTTCCATTCTAGCGCATTTCTGGCGATATCTCCGGCGTCTCTTCTCAAGATGTGCCCAATCCACCCCCATTTTCTCTTGCGTATTTGATTTATAATGGGAGTTTCATCACATCGACGGTGCAACTCATCGTTGGAGATTGTCATTGGCCAGAATATGCGCAAGATCATTCTCAAGCACTTGTTTATGAAGGTTTGGAGTTTGTGTGTGCTTGAGCTCGTTGACCTCCATGTTTCGCATCCATATAAAAGGGTGGATTTTACATTTGTGCGGAATATGCGCAGTTTTGTTCTTAGTGTATAGACGCTTGACTTCCATACTGTGCTCAGCATTCTGAAGGATTGCTGGGCTTTCTTTATTCTGTTGTTTATATCTGCGTCGGTCCCCCCTTTTATGTCAATTATACTTCCTAGATATAGGAATTCCTTGACCTCTTCTATTTCCGTATTATCTATTTGGAGTTTTAAGGTGTTGTTTGTATTTATACGCATTTCTTTTGTTTTGGCAATATTTATTCTTAGGCCAATTTTACTTGCCTCCCTTGCTAATGTTGTTAGCTGTCGGCTCACGCCTTCGAACGTATGTGACATCAGGCAGATGTCGTCGGCGTAATCCAGGTCGCTGAGGTGCGAGGTTAGTGTCCAGCGCAACCCATCCCTGTTCTGGTCTACCTTTGCTAGTATGTAGTCTAAGGCGATGTTAAATAGTAATGGGGATATGACACATCCTTGTTTTACTCCTCTGTGTATCGTAAAACTTTCGCTTTTTCACCGTTGTGTAACACACTGCAGTTTGCATCAGTGTAGAGTTCTTGCAGGATGCTTATTATCTTTGTTGGTACACCTCGCGACTTAAGGATCCTCCATAAAGCGTCGTGGTTCAGGCTGTCGAATGCTTTCTCAAAGTCGATGAAGGCGATGAATAGTGGTGATCGCCATTCTACTGATTGCTCGATAATTATACGAAGGGTATTGATATGATCGATGCATGAGCGATTCGGCCGAAAACCTGCTTGGTTCGGGCGCAGGGTGTTTTCTATAGTTTCCGCTAATCTTGTTTGGACGATTTTCGCGATAATCTTATTAATTGTGTTTAATAGCGTTATGCCACGCCAGTTGTTACACTCGGTCAAGTTACCTTTTTTGGGAAGCTTGATGATTAGCCCTTCTTTCCACTTGGTCGGAATCTTGTTGTTGTTCCATGCTTCCTTAATACAGTGGTATAGTTCATTTGCCATCCATGTGGCGTTTACTTTTAGTAGTTCCGCTGGAACGTTATCAGCTCCTGCTGCTTTGTTGTTCTTAAGCGTCTTTATAGCTGCAGTTATCTCCGCGACTGAAGGCGGGTTCGAGTCAATGTTCAGTTGTCTACCTGGGTTATTCTCTGGCTCCCAGTTAATTGTTTCGTTTGCGCTGAGCATGTCGGAGAAATGTTCCCTCCATCTTTCGAGCTGCTTGTCTGACTCAACTAACAGGCGGCCGTTTTTTGACTTAATGAAGTGTGTGCGTGTAGAGTACTTATTGGCCAGTTTCTTTGTGAGGTTGTAAAGTTCTCTCGAGTTGTTGTTGAGCATTGCTTCTTCTGCTTGTCTGCAAATATCATCTATCCACCTGCGTTTGTCTCTTCTGGCTTCCCTTTTGACCTTTTGGCAAAGGCCTGTGTACTCTACCTGTGCCGCTGCCCTATATTCTTGCGAAAGATTTTGGAGTAGCAGGTGTTTTTTCCTCTTTCGGTCTTCTATCAGCAACCACGTGTTTTCGCTGATCCATTCTTTCCTTTGCCTGCTTTTCACTCCAATTGTTGTTTTGGCGACTTCAATGATGTTGTCGGCCATATTTTCCCATTTTTGTGCTGATTTTTGGTTTATTGTCTCTTGCATTTTTCCTTGAAGGATTTTGCTATTTGTGGAATGCGTAGCTTCTCTATATTTAGTTTTATTCGTTTCATATCGGCTGGTTGCTTGGGTACTGCTAGTTTTATTCTCAATGTGCCAACTATTAGGTGGTGGTCACTGGCTACATCAGCACCTCTCTTGTTCCTCACATCGAGTAATGACGATCTCCATTTCCTAGAGATTGTGATATGATCGATTTGGTTGTGGGTTTTTTTGTCTGGCGAGACCCACGTTGTCTTGTGAATCTGTTTGTGGGGGAACAGCGTACCCCCTATTACCAGGTTCGCGTTGGAGCAGAACTGTGTGAAGTATGTGCCGTTTTCGTTAATCTGCCCAACGCCGTTTTTTCCCATAATTTCTTCCAAATTCTCGTTTTGAGCGCCTACTTTCGCATTAAGGTCGCCCATGAGAATTTTTATGTCACCGCTGTTTACGTCTTTTATAGTTTTCTCGAGGATGTCATAGAATTCATCTTTATCCTCTTTAGAAGCGTTATTGGTTGGGGCGTAACATTGGATAAAAGTTACTTTTCTGAACCTGGTGTAGAATCTTGCTGTTATTACTCTTTCGTTTATTGGTGTCCATGAGATTAGACTCTTTTTAGCATGTTTACTGAGTAGAAATCCTACACCGCTTTCGTGTTTTCCAGATTCATTACCACTAAAAAGTAGTCGTTCTCCACCTTGTGTGGGATGTTCTCCTTTCCCCAACCAACGTACTTCTGATATACCTAAAATATGTAGATTATATTTGAGAAATTCCTTAGTTACCTGCTGCAATTTGGAGCTCTCGTATAACGTTTGCACGTTCCAGCAGCCGAAACGTATCTTGTGTTTAGTATTAGCCAGGGTCGTCCTCGTATTATCCGTCCGGGTTTGCTTAGTTGAAGTTTCAGTAATAGGTTTGATTTAGGGTGAGTAGGTTATTAGCCTTCTGCACCCGAGTTTGGTGCTGGGGCTGCCAGCTGGAGCGTCCAAACCCGCCTCAGTGTACCTGGATGTTTGACGATGTTGTTGATGTCCCGCACTTGACGTGGTGAAAGTGAGGTTATACCGCCTCATATTCGGTCGCCAGAGCCTCGTTTGTCGAAATCAGGGCGCACCACGTGAAGGGAGGTTGGCAGTTGGCACCCAAAATCGGACAACAAAACCAATATTTAAGCTGAACTTATTAGATATTGAAGATCGTACTGAATATCAAGTTGAATCAAGTGTTATAAACAGTTCCAAAGAATCGAATTTCAAATTGAATAATGACCTCTTTATACCCTTGGAGAATAAACCTGTCGTGGGTAATATCGCAGCATTAATAGACCCACAGGATTCACAGGAAGTTCATGACGATTGTGAAAATAACATTTTATATGAACTACATTGTAATCTTATGGCGGAATCATCCGAATCTTCAGAATTATCAAAAATGTCAGATTTGTCAAATGACGATGCCGACCGAAGAAGCCCGAGTCGTTTTGGTTCGGATTTTATTCTTAAACCACCGGAACCCTTTAGAAATGATGTTAGTAACAAAACAAGTTCACATAGAATGAATAAAAGTGCGACTATGTTGACTGTGAATGCAACGCAACCTGTTGGACGTAAAAAGAGTCATTCTGCGTCTTTCGTGCAGAAAAATCAAGAGAAATTGTTATTATCACCGAATTATCGGAGTAAAACACGTGAAAGTGAAGATAAAACGCAAAATAAAAAATATATTGAGGATAAAATCGCCACACCGAAAGAAACTACACGTAGGAGAACACCAGTGAAGAAAAATGATAGGCAACCCGATGTACAAGAAGACATTACCTTAAATTATCAAGCTCTGATTAAAGAAAAAACTAAATTGATACTTGAAAAACAAAAAACACAACTTAAAGATGAGCAGAAGTCATCTGCACATGCGCAGAAAGCTAAATCACCTAATTTACCTAAAATATTATCTAAATCAGTAACAACTCGTGCATTTGAGGTGCAAAACGATGATTCCTTGCAAACAGACAGTAGTGAATTGGATACAAGTGAATTTATAACGAAATTTCGTGAGGATTTTATGCAAAACGTCGTGATAACACAAAATCAACTGAATTGGTGCGCGTTAAAGAGGGCGCTGTATGAAGACACACCGGATGTCAAAATGAAACTTTTACAAGCTTTAAGATGGGTAAGAATTAATTATGAATTAATAAATATTAAAATTTTAATACATTTTAATGTTTTTATAGAGATTAACTGATTGTAATAGCAGTCAACGTGAAGCACAATTATTAGAATATGTGAAAAATGATATTCTGTCAATCAATTCAATTCCACCGCATGGACAGCTTTTTTTAGAGAGTTTCTATTGTCCGAAAAAGATGGTGACGCCACATCCATTACAGGTATTATTAAAATTAAAAGTGGGTTAAAATTAAAATTGCATTGGAAATAATTTCAAGGTCAATATCAATAGAGTCAAGGTCAGGCTAGGATAATCAATACTCATTTAATAATTATAATTAAGGTTAATTGAAGTTAAGAAGTAGTAATTGTTATGACCTGATAACCTTAATTTTTGTTGGTTTTTGTTTTTTAATATTTTTGATATTTTTATGGTTTTTAGGAAGAAATGGCGCGGTTTATTAATACGTTAGCGTCGTTATCAATGGGTCGGTTATATTTGGAGCGTGATGAGAGTTTATTGTCGGTTATGCTCCTCCCACTTTTGATGGGAAAACTACCAGGGATTAAAATATATGATTTAACTCGTGAGTTCACAATGGCAACAGTGCAAAAATTGAGTCTAAGTAATAAAATGCGTGAAGTCATGATAAACGCAGGTAAATATTTAAATTTAAATTTATTTTAAGTTCAATACCAGTATTTGATAATAAAAATAACGGTATACCGAAATGGATACCGGTATTTCATATTCCTAATACAAATAATATTTTTTAAATATTTTTTAGGTGTAATGGAATGGTTGATATTATTTATAGAGAAAAACCATCATAAAATGACTACTTATGAAGCGGAATATTCCACCGCGTTGTTAACAAATCTCTGCATAAACAAAGAAGCAAGAAGTCGTTGTGAACGAGTCGCGGATCGCGTTGTGACAGTTATCGACGATTTAATCGACACACCGCACAAGTGTTGCCTACCGTATATAAATCCGATCCTGTACAGTCTCCTACTTAATCCTGTGATTAATGATCGTGCTGTTTCTAATGGCATCGGTGTAAAATTGAAACAATTGTACAATGTAAGTACTAATACTTCTTCTTTTATAATATGAATATGGTGATTAAAATAATTTATTAATTTATTAGGTTTATGAAAATAATATAGAATTATCAAAACAACTAGATGCCATTATTGCAATGCATGAAGCACGTGATTTCTGTGAATGCGACGATGCAGACACAGAAGACGTCACAAATCAAAATCACGCGGATTATTTAGAACAAGAATTATCTCTGCGTGATCCGATCTATCACACACCAATGGGTGAAGAGCTGTTAAAACTGTTTTATAATCGCATAGCGCCATCAAGCGGAAGATTCTTAAACATAGGTAACTATAATAACCAACTATATTAAATTTTACTATTTTTAAACTTAAAAAAACTCAAAAAACTATTTTATACTACAGATAATGAAATAAAACACCCATCTTTAGTCCAAATCGTAAAGAAAAGCTGCGTATGCAATAATAAATCACTATCCAAACTAGAACATCGATTATTATCAGAAGAAACAGCGCAGAATCCAATAGAAGCTGTCAAAATCAACAAATGGCAAAACAGACCAACCTACCGGAAGAGAACAGACACCCCTATACCAAATAGAAACAATCATAACCTCAATTCTAAACCAATATCTAATAAAATACCCAATAAAACAAGTAATAAATTAACCAAAAGTAGAAACGAAGTAAAATTGGGAGCACGACAAAGATCCAAATCGCAACCACCAGCAAGAAAACACAAACCAATCACAACGAAAACTGAAAATTTAAAAAAGACTGAACGGATAAAAATGATACCAATGAATGACGCTAACAACTCACTTAATAATGAAATTAACACAGAAAATCCATCCCCAAAGCAATATATATTAAACTGTTGCCTAAAAATGGATTACATGAATGCTATAGCAGCGCCACCTGGTGAATACCGCCCGCAGCCATTACATACAAGTTCACCTAACCTCAATTCACACACCGATGATAATTATGTTGAATTTAAAAAATTGCAAGTGTTACAATGAAATGCAACAGTTTATCGGTGATTATAGTTCGAAAGGAAAGAAAACTAATGTAAAAGTGTCACCAGGAGGGTCAGAAAAAGGTCGTATGAGAAGATCGCCGCCATCTTTATTTCGGCAAAGGTCCACGGATGCATATCCAGTGAAAATTACGAATAAAAACAGCGCGCCGCTGTTTGATGTGAAGGATATTAGAGATGAAGACGTGCAGGTGAATTATTTCGATAGTGAGATGATGATGGTGAGGACAAAGACACGTGCGAGTAATAAACGATGAAGAATGAGGATAGTGGGAATAAAAGCCAATGTTATGTGATAAGAAATTAAATTAGGGTTAAAAATTAGTAAATTTGGATTAAAAGAAGCGATAAGTGGGTGTTAATAAATTATTTAGTGTAAATAAAGTTGTTTTAACAATATTTGTTGTTTGTGATGCTTTTGTTTTTGTTTGTGTAGAGGGTTGCATGCCAATCGGCGATAAATCGGTCAGAATGTGCGTGACTGGTGGTAATTTGCGAATGTTCTCGTTTTCTAATTATGTTTTCCGATATTTTCCAATCTACCAATGGAAGTATAGAGATTTTCAGAGGAATATTACAGGATTGGATTTAAAAATTAAATATTCTAATAAAATTTCCGAGAATTTTGATTGCAAAGTATTAAATAATCCCAAATTTACCTTAAAATCGACTTAAGTTGACGTGTATTAAGTAAATTAAGCCTTTTAAACGTCTACCCCCTCCATTTTTTGTTTTCTGATCTCTCATTGGCCAAAAATAGCTAAAAAGGATATAAAATTAGTGTATCGCGTAAAAGAGAATCCATTCCTATTTGAATCACTCACTAAGTTACTAAAGTGTTTTAAAATGTCGCCGTTTTCCGCCATCTTAGCTTCAACCGTGTATCCCACAATCAATGTGTTAAAATCATTAGAAAACTCAAGAAGTAAGTAAACATTCTATATATAAACAAATTATTACTATTTCATTAGTAATATTTGTAGTTTATTTTATTTTTGTACTCAATTTTGGATTAGATATTGAATGGCAACCCGTCGAACTTGAAACATTTCACCATAGTGAAAATAACAACCAAGAACAAACCAAAACACTGAAACAAAATGTCTGCCAAGATGACGAAAAAGAAAATGAAGACAAACAAAACAAAATGGCGTCGAATACGACTCAAACAAAGAAAATAAAAAAGCTAAAACGGAGGAGGAAACGTGCAGAACCTTTAAGAATACAAGTATTAAAGAAAATGATGCAGAAGAGTATTCAAGAGATGGCTCGCAAAGAAAATGAAGAAAATTCATTGAAAAACACGAAACAAGAGCAAGAAAAACCAAAACCAGCAAGAATTCAACGTTCTAGAAAACTCTTATCATTTGACTTCTTTAATCACTCATTTTAATATTGATAACACCCATTATAATTGAAGTAATTGAATTAATACATCTAATGTAAATAAAAATGCGAAATAAAAATACTACCCGGCGAAGCAAATATTATTTCAATAGTATTTTGTTTATTTATACATCTGTATTGTTTAGCTTATAGGTATTGGTGCAACGAGGCAAGGTGTGCATGTTGAAATCAAGATTAAATGATAATTTACAATCTTTTGACTCATTGTTCAAGAAACCGACAAACACACGCCGCACGCGTCCCCAATGTTATTGCAAGCCAGTATTAACGTGTAAAACATAAACATTTCACCCTATTCTGCATCGAAATAACAAAAAAATCACACTTGCGTTCTACCCAAATTGCATTTATAATCATTTTAGTTTTGATTCTCTTTGATTCAACAAGTGACACGACTTGAAACGCAATTTAAGTTGAAAATAAATTTAAAAATGGATCAAAGTAATACAACACCTTCAATAGATATAGATGATATTGATGAAAACGCTGCTGCTACATTACACGAAGGTACAACTTATTCTTACTTATTTTAAAACTAATATAAGTAAAATGTAAAATTTGAAATTCTAACCTTGAAAATTCAGTGATGCAATTCCTCAACGACATCGACCTAAACACCATAGACACACGTGAAGGCACAGCCAGCGTCACACCATCCACTACACAAGAAGATATAGTTCAACCGTTCTATGTTAATTCTAATAAACTCAATAAAAATAATTTTCAACAATTGTATGAATACTTCACTGAGCACAACGACTTGCTGACACATGCTCACCATCAGCCAATATACAACCGACATCCGAGTATGACAGCGCCATCTACAACATGCGCACAAACATCCACAATTCAAATATTTCAAACTGAAAACTTTGATAATAAACTATTCAACGAATCTATTGATATGATGATGACTATACAAGCACGAACACCAGAACAAAAACTCTCTGATGATATAAAACAACGTCAGGAATTAGAATATCAAACTATGAGTTCTATTTCTGATGATGAACATAACCTACAACGTATTCGTGCGATTCGACAGGATAACCTCATGAAACTATGGGCTGTGCATTCAATTATTAACGATAAACCGAATTTATTAGTTGGGAGTGATGTGGATAATTTGGGTAAAAGTTCTGCGAGTGGTAATGTAATGAAAAAACAAGGTTCGTCGCATTTGTCAACAGGAAAGAAGAAATTTTGTACTTTTTGTCATAAAAATGGAGAACCTGCGATTGTTTATGAAGATCATAGTGTGAAAAATTGGCAGGGGCATGTTACATGTCCGATTTTGCGGAGGCACAAGTGTGAGATATGTGGCGCCACTGGTAAGTATGCGCATACAATAAGGCATTGTCCGGAACAAAATGGCGGGAAAGAAGGGAAACTTCCGGTTTTTAGAGTTTTAGCCAATGGGGCTATAACATCATCACACAATCACAAGTAAAGTGTGTTTTGAGTGTTTTTATATGGTTTTATCTTTTAAATTGTGTTTTTTAGTTGTATTTTATGTATATTTCGGTTTTTTGGCAAAATATTTTAATGTTTTGTTGGTTTTATAACTATTTATATATTTATTTGTTTAATATTAATGATAATATAAGTTTTTAAATTTAAATTCGTTTGTTTTTATATTTTATTACAATTTTTATAATAAAACTAGGAATGTTTTACTGGTATGCAACTTATTATACACTATACTTTGCCAACCATAACCTAACTACTTTCGTACATTATAAAACGTATTTTTGCGGTAAGTTTGTATTTATTCAACTGTTTTACGCTCTATATTAACTCATTATTTCATTTTGGTTTGTTTATTTAGCTTGCAACGAGTTACGCCGCACACGCGTTCTTTTGTACTTACATCGCCGAAAGGAATTCTATCCTTGTCATAATCCCTTCGTTTTTTTTGTTTCATGCGTTCCTGTTGAGTTCTCCCTTTATTCTGCATTCAGCAGTCTAACCTCGGTGCAAGCACGTGTTATAATCGCAATAACAACGTAAAAATGTCTCAATTTTACTCAAACAATTTTTTTAAGCATAAAAGTAAGTATAAACTTATTTTTACATTCAAAATGGCCGCCAGCTAATACTTTTCATATTTCCTGCATAGATTTCCGTTCGTTTTATAATTTGGACCACGTACCAAACAAAATCGTACAAGAACTCATCGTATACCATCGTAATTTACTTTACGAAGTAGAAAAACACATGAGAAACCACATCGACTACGTTTGTCACGAAAAATACGAAATCGGATCAAATCTTGGTAAGTTATCACAACAAACCTAACCTCAAATAATGCAAAATCATATTTTTATGTATTCCAGCTACTAATTCAAACGCACGGAGTAGATTACAACAATGGGACGTCGCTAGACACAACGAGATAATGCGTGCCCTTGACAAACTACAATATGGCGCCAATGACAGCACTGAAGTGAATCCCGAACAAAAATGGCGTGGTAATATCATAACTAACCTAAATATTACATATTTAAACATATTTTGTTATTTTTAAAGCTTTGCAGTTAGAAAACCAACAAAACACGGATGACAAAAGCATGTTTTGCATGTTCTGTCGCAAAAACCGCGAGTTACCCGTCGTATACCGCAGTCACAACACAAAGCAACAAAATGGCGACGTTTGTTGTCCGGTTCTGCGCAGTTACACATGCCCACTGTGCGGCGCAACTGATAAAAACGCACACACGAGGAAACACTGTCCAATTGAAATTGAACGCAGGCGCAGTGCTAAATTACGTCTGTGCGGCAACACGACCTTGAAATTTTCGGAATCTCATGAGTAATAATAAATATAAAATTTTATCTTTATGCAAACATAGTTTACGCATGAATGAATGCATTTTTGCTTAAACTAATCAACATAGATTATCAAATAATGTTGCAAATGCAGCTCGGTATGAAATTACATCATTAAATAAACAAAACAAAAAAGCGCGATAAAACTGCATAACTACTTAACGTTCAGTAGACAATTCGTTAGTTTTATCAAGCAAAATATTCTCCATTGATGTAAAGGCATCCAAAGGGTGTAGAAATGCCATCTCCTGCTTGCTGATCATCTTTTGGACACGTGGACATGTAATCGGCGATAAAAACCCTGGTTTTATCATATTTTCAAACCAAAACTGCTTCTCAACGCCGCCATTTTGATTTTTTACGGTATTTCTAGAAACTAATCACAAAATATTAAAATTATAAACAAAAACAACCAAAATAACAATAACTCACAAGTGCCACGCGTTTGTTTATCCATTAAATCAACAAATCATAAGAAACGATGCACCTACTTTCGACTCATAAGAAATAATGAATATCCACGCGGCACAAGTTGCCTAAGATAAGATTACACAATTATTAGATCATAATAAACATTTTTACGCCTAGGGAGACTTAAGGATGACTAATATACATCAATGAAAAAGAATTTCCATGTATATTTGCTCACCACACTCGCATATGCACTAATATAACCTATAAACCCCCGCATCATTAGCAAAACCGTTTCAGTGTGTGTGATTTTCAGAGGTTAGCCTAACCTCACTCGACTGGTACATGTACAACATTTAAAAATACTTTCGGAAATCGTAACGCTGTAATTTATGTACAAACAAAATTCATTTCTGAGGTAATATCCATGCGCCACGCATCAATAAAACTATACAAAAAAAAATAAAATGTGAATTTCAAGTAACAAATCGAAAAAACTGAATTAATGTAAAAACTGAATCAAAATTTTTGTCATCACCTCACATTTACAAAAAAAAAACTCGCGTACACAGATCTCTTCACCATTTACCCCTACAATATTGCATCTCCGCGCGCACAATCATTTCTATGTATATAAAAACGTTAAAAAGGTTCGCTATACCAAACAACACTCTACAGGTCTCACATTTACAGCATTTACACTTACAATCTTAGTGTAGTATGTGTGTCAGCGTGTGTTTGTTTAAATAATTAACAAATATTACAAATCAGGATTGAACTGTTCGAGTTGTTGCCCCAATCAATGCGACAAAATTAAATTTGTAGAATACTGTGTTTCAGTTGAGTGCGCATGCGCATGCTGTCAAAAAATATCTTTAACCAAATGAATGACTTGCAATTTTTGTGTGAATGATGTCTATCATTGATTGGCGCAACAAACAACACTTAAAAAGTACAATTCGACACAATTGTTATAATAATATATAGTAATATAGTACAAAATGAGCCGGTGGGCACGCGCGCGCGCACCACGGTTGCAATTGTTTCTTGCACTCTCGCACAAAGTTCACAAGATGGCGGCGGCTGTGGTCGGTAGCATTTCGAAATGTGTTGGGCGTGGTAATCGGGTTCCATAGTTGAGTTGAGATAATATAATAGCAGTTGGGATGGTTGATTTCATTTGTGTGTGTTTTGGGTTTGGTTTATTGTATTTTTCATTTCTTAATAGTCGTCTAAGTCAAAGTCATCACCGTTTTCTAATTCATCTAGCTGCATACTCTGGAAGTCCACCTTGTATCGCAGCAAACCTAACCAAAAAATATCAATATTTTAATTAAAAAACACAATTTTAAGTAAAATATGTTTAAAAACTACGAAAAACGAAATTAAAACGGTTTAAAATACTTAAAACCAACAGTATTGACTCGAATCGAGTCCGAAACCAGTAAAAACCGGTTAAAATCAGCGATAACCACACAAAACTATAACGTACAAGGTAAAACATATGCAAAGCCAAGTCAAAAACATATACAAAGTGTTAAAAATTCACGCAAACTCAAACTCCTTCTATTTTTAGCTGTTTTCTGTACCAGCATGAAGAAATACCTGAGAGTTTGTAATTAGTAATCGTCAAGGTCGACGTCGTCCAGCGGTTCATCCGCCTGCAGCGACTGAAAGTCTACCTTGTACCGCAAGATGCCTAACGAGATCGCAAGCAGTCCGCAAAGCAGCATGTTAGTAATAAAAGTCACAGGTTAACAATTTTGCAAAAGCAAAATTCGTATGTTAATCAAACAAATTCAACACAATTTCATTACCTCCAATGCCACCAAAGCCTCGCACAAACTGTGATCCCTCCTGGGACTTGTCGGTGATGATCTCTAGCGTTGCACCAAAGTTCTTGTAGTTGTTCGCCAGCCATTCTAGCAATGGTTGACATTCTACCAGTTCCAATTCTACTCCACTCTGTATAATAAAACAAAAAATTTAACAAAATGGTGGATTGGTGTATGTTTGGTTGCATACTTCTTTGTCGGTGAAATGCGACTTGTCTTTCTCTTGCTCCGGCGTCAAATGCAGCACTGTTTCGGTGCCGGAGGTGTGATTCTTGAGCACGTACCGCTGAATATCCAGATTCTCCCAGCAGATGAGCGTCTCCACCGAGCCCAGCTCCAAACCTTTGAGCGTATCCTCAACGCCGAAACAATACTTGCCTGTATCTTGACTGATCTCGTCAAAGTACCGCCCGATCAGCTTCTTTTCTTGGATAAACTTAACATTCTGCAGCGATTCGGCTGCGAGTTCAATCGCTTGATTAAAACCATTCTCGCCACCATAAGATACGTCCACCAGTTTGATTATTTTCGATTGTAATCTCTTAAAAAGCAAAAATACAAAAATTAGTTTTGACAGATGAGAAACAAGATGGCCGACTTTTGACAATTTGACAGTTTAAATTTTATGCTTTTTAACTTACAGGATCAAACATATCTGATTGACTAAGCTCAGTCTTGAAGTCAGCACTACCAGCAAGAATCAACCCGGCGATGTTCGGCTTATCACTACTGATAAACAATTGAGTAGCAACTTCGGCGACTTTACGCACGTAATTATGACGTTTCTCCATGCGCAGACGCGCGAAACGCAACGCGGATTGACCACCACGACCGTGCTTCTTCGGTAAATCTACGGTGAATTTATGCAGCACCTCCCGCGTGTTACCCTGCAGCGTACCAAACAACGCGCCATTACCGTCCATGACAATGAAACCGAATTTATTATCGTCCGCCAGCAGCGCTGTCAATGCTTCGGTGTGGAATTTATTGTCGCAGAGGTACAACGACGTGTTGATTGGCTTGAAAGGCTCGAAATCAATGTTCACCTTCTTTTCTTTACCCTCATCAGTCACAATAGTACCACAGTAGATTACCAAACCATTTGGTGGAACTAAAAATTAAGTTTTTAGTGGAAATTTATTAAAATTGTGAATCATTATACCTTTCGTGTAGAGTTTAAGTCTATGCTGTACAGATGTAATGGCTCCCAAGACTGAGAGTCGATTCACTCTTGATTTAATATTGGATGCAGTGCCAAACTCATCCGCGAGCATTTTACTCACTCGGGAGATCTGATCTTTGGGCGGAATAATGAGCGAAATCATGCTGGTGCCATTGCTGATGTGATTGCAGAAAAATGTTAGCAATTTCATTCAACAACATTGAGTAATAGTTTTCTACTCGCATCAGCGCAACCGTATGGGTGCTGTATGCGAATGTAAGGTGCATGCGCTTACCCTCTGGCGAGCTCCAAGCTCTTGATGAGTTTCTTGATCTTCCAGATTTCGACATTGCGATCAGCAGAAGTCTCCTCGTTGGACATGTTTGTGGCGCGCTGGGACTGCTGCGGAGCTGATTTCAAGACGACGGGACACGACACGAGCGAGAGCTAGAAACGTGTGGTCCGTGGCAAAATGGCGCGGTGGAAAGCGACGTTGTCAATTTGATCCACAACGACTTTAAATGCCAAAGGAGAAATCCAGTTCAAACCAAAAACTCAAACATAATCACTCACAGGCTAGAAATTAACCCATAATGTTTAGGAAACGTTTGGAATTTGGTAGTGAATTGATTTTGAGTGGAAAGTTTGGGAAAATATGCGCGTGGCAACGTTGTGAGTGTGATTCATGCGCATCTCGATCTAACCTCGACATTTCGCGTAAGCGGAGCGCATGTTGCGTGCAAATCATGCCGAGGTGAATAAATGCGCAAAATAAGAACAACAACGTGTTAAAAAAGCATAGACGCATTCGAAGAGGTGGAGAAAATGCATTTTTACACACGCTAGCACCATCTATATTGCGAATATTTAATATAAAACGCTTGTAAATTCGTTTTTCGTGCGTATTTTACTAACCTAGACGTATTTTGTATTTCTGCGCAAGTTTTGAACAAAATGTCGGATGATGAAGATTTGGTTTATGTAAAAAAACAGAAAACAATCCATTATGGATCACTTGAAGACTCAGAAAAAGCAAGAATTGCGCTTGAGGCAGCTGAAGATAACAGTCAAGATGTCCCAAGTCCAACTGCACAGCTTACACAAGTACAAAACAATGGTAAAATTATTTTTATTAAATATTTAAACAAATATTAATTTATCGTTATGTTTAGAATATATGGAGCTTGAAGATGCCATGTCCAAAGACAAACAAGCTCTTCTGGAAGAGTTTGAAAGACGGAAAAAAGCTAGATCTATAAATGTTTCAACTGACGATGCAGAAGTTAAAAGAAACTTGCGACAACTCAGCGAGCCGATTTGTTTATTCGGTGAGGGACCTGCCGATCGACGTAGTAGACTGCGAGACATCTTATCCTGGTAAAAATTTTTACATTTTACACAAAAAACAAAAATATTTACAATTTTAATTGCAGTATTGGTGAAGATGCAATTCTTCGTAAAGAAGTTGAAGAAGAAAAGCGTCAGTTTTCTCACAATCAAGAAACAACGTGGTATCACGAAGGTCCTGATAGTTTAAGGATATCACGACTGTGGATTGCTGAGTATTCGCTGCCTAGAGCAAAAGCTAGGTTAGAAGAAGCTAGGGAATTGGCAGATCTACCAACTGCTACTCGTACAGCTAAATTACAAGAACTACAGAAGAGATTACAAGTGTTATCGATACATTGTAGTCAAGTAGGTGACACACGACCAGTTTCCTTCTGTCAATTCAGTCCTAATTCCAAACTTATAGCAACAGGTTCATGGTTAGTAATATTTACAAATTTAAGGTTAGAAAATAAAATAATAACATTTTGTGTTTACAGGACAGGTGTTTGTAAAGTTTGGACTGTGCCCGACTGTGAATTAAAGCAGACTTTAGTCGGGCATAAACATCAGATTGGTGCGGTTGTTTTTCATCCGAAAGCTACGCTGACACAAGATGAAGGCGCTTGTAATATGGCGTCGTGTTCGGCAGATGGCGCTGTGAAACTATGGAACTTTAAAAGGTTAGTATTTGTCTTTTTTATATATACCAGTAAGTTTAACATGTAATTATGTTATTTTTTATAATTATTATTAGTGAGGAACCTATTGCTGATATAGAAGGCCACATGCCTCATAGAGTATCACGCTTAGCCTTCCACCAATCCGGTAGGTTCTTAGGTACGTGCTGTTTTGACAGTTCATGGCGCTTATGGGATTTGGAACAATGCGCAGAAGTATTACATCAGGAGGGACACGGTAAACCTGTTTACTGTATATGTTTCCAAGGCGATGGATCAGTTTGTGCTACAGGGTAATTAATTTCATCATAACCTCAATTATTTATATTCAAAAGTTAAAATATTATTCTTTTTATGTTAGTGGCCTGGATGCTTTTGGTAGAGTATGGGACCTGCGCACAGGGCGTTGTATAATGTTCCTCGAAGGTCATTTGAAGGCCATTTACGGTATAGACTTCTCACAAAATGGCTACCATCTTGCAACTGCCAGCGCGGACAATACATGCAAGATTTGGGACTTGCGGAAGCGTAGTATACTGTATACTATTCCAGCACATACGAATTTAATCTCGGATGTTAAGTATGAACGAGAGTGTGGTGATTTTCTGGTGACGGGATCTTATGATAATTCGATTAAGATCTGGTCGAACCGGACATGGCAGCCATTGAAAACGCTGTCGGGGCATGATGGTAAGGTTATGTGTGTGGATGTCGCGCCGAATAATCAGTATATAGCTAGTTCGTCCTATGATAGGACGTTTAAATTATGGGCGCCTGAGTAATTAATAAATAATGAATTATTTTGGTACATAAAACGTGAATGAATGAATGAATGAATAAGTAAGACCGGTGGAAGTAGTAGAAGTGGAGGGGAGACCCTAGGGACCCGCGACTTGGACTGCTGGACGACTTTTTATACCCGCGTTTTGGCACACGACCCGCAAAAAGTGGTGGGGGTAGGCGTGGCGACGTGTGATTGGTCACACTTGGTGCGCGACACGAACACGTGCTTACCCCCACCTCTTTTTGCGGGTCGTGTGTAAAACTGCAGGTATAAAAGGCGGGTAAGCAGGGTGCATCGTGCTGAGTCGTCCAGCAGTCCAGTCGCTCTTCTCCCCTCCTCTTTCTGAGGGTTTTCGCTCCCGTTCAGAAACCGCCTGTGCATTAAAGGTGTTAATTATACATTTCAATCATTTAAATCTTACCATCTCGGATAAAATTATAATTTTAAAGTTTTATTGCTTAAAAGTGACAGTTAAATACTCCATACCTCCATTTAACCGGAGGTTATGTTCCGCATTTGCCTAATGGCGGCGACATACCGCGGTGAACACCCAGCACTCTGTGTTTGATAAGCTTCCGGAGACAATTTCAATAAATTCATCAACTGCTGAAGATTATCGGAGAGTGTAAGACCCAAATCTTCAAAAACACTGCCTAGATAACCTATAAATACAAAAAAAAACATTAAAAACATAAAACTCAAGTTAACCTATAAAATACTTACTAATATCATGTGCTAGTTGCCTACATGCCGGCGTGGACAACTCGTGAATACTTAAAATACGATCGCAGTACGTTTGACAAGTCCCTCTAGCGACAATCTTAAGAAACGTGTCGGCCATGCCACCTTCTTCATCCGTGTTGGCATATTCAGTATCAGCAGCTTTTAACGCACAGTTTAAAGATGGATTCTCACGGAATAGAAACGGTTCAAGATGTTGGGGCAACGTCATTAGATACTGACCAATCTAACAGGAAAAAACGCTTAGTAAATATTAATTTTGAGGTTAAATACTCATAAAAATACCTGTGTTATATATTCCTGTGGGGATAAACTATATTCCGGTAATTCTTGTTGATATCCGCCATCTGTAAACTGCGCCCATGTTTTACTCCCCTGTACGACATCCAAATGCACCGAAATCGGGCCGAAAACAACTTGAAACGTCGTCTGATGCACATCAGCACACAATTTCCCAAATTCTCCAAGCACATGATCTAATAATGATAACCTGGTACCTTCAGTAACGCACTTAACCAAACTTTCGAACTCTTTTCTCTCCACGCCATTCAAAAACAACTGTTTATAATCTCCGATACCTGGCTGTAGTAACTCATTAGTCAATTCCTTCTCGAATATTTGTAAATTATTCAAAACATCACCACAGTTTTGTAATAGGGACATACAAAGTTGAAAACGTGCCCAGTCTTCTTTCTTTTCATTGCGTCTGTCGATCTGCCTCAGCGCAACTCTGAATTGATCACCATAAGTGACAAAAAACGTCCGGAAAGCAATCAGAAGACCGCAATACCCACAATATTCAGTGATATTTTTACATCTTTTATGCGCATCTCGAGCTATATCCATCACAGGAGTAATAGAAAAGCCTAATGCTTGGATTGTATCTTGAAGTTCTTCTTTAATACAATTTATTGTTGTTAATTTATGCGAAAGGTGACCTTGTTCATAAGTAGAGTATTTACTTATGTATGGCACCAAAGGATTGTAGATTGTTTGGCGTAAAAGTGTTGATTTCTCACCAGAAACTAAAAAAACGTAAAATATTTAAATTTTGAGGTTAACTTACAATATACTCACTATTAGGTTGAATATTCTTCAAAACATCATCAATACTCCCCGCAAACTGCTGTAACATCTGCTTAACTTCCAAAAGGAAATATAACTTATCAGAAGTTTGTTTTAAAGCAGCATCAAGACATTCATTCATCATAGGATCCAAACTAGCTAGTACATCGATATACAAATCCACCAAACAATCACAAGTGTTTTCCTCAGGGAAAACCTGTGAGAACCACTTGTATTGTGCATGCCAATTACTAATCAACAACACAAAGAAGTTGTGTATCCACTGCACAACTGAATCTTCCTGTTCGTCAAGTTGTTCACGCCATTTCTTCAACAAAATATCCTTTTGACATTTATGATAGTATTTCAACAACTGTTGCAAGCGTCCGATTGAATTAAACGTTCTTGCATACAACAAAGACTTTTCAATATCACAAGTTGAAAGTGCTTGGACAATCGAAGGACTTGCAATTGCTTCCAGGCGGTTTTTCAATCCTTCCAGCTGGAGTTTTCTATCTTCGTAATCAGAAATATTCACAAGTAGTTTTAAAGACTGTTGCATACCCAGAAGCTTCGCAGAAATATTCGGAATGTTTTTCGAATCGAAAACTTCCTCCAAATCATTAACTGAAACAAACAAGTTGATAATTAGTTTTGTTTTTGAATAATTTGACGTTTTCTTTGTCAATGTTCAACTCCCGACATTTTTTTCCTCTACCAAAACCGTACACGCAAATTACTCGATAATGTAATGATGATAAAACGCAGTCGAAGTGAATTAAACCTAACAGCGAAACAAACGCGTCGATACGAACGCCGGCGTGAATCCAAACCGAGCCAGAAAGAAAACAGAAAGATGAATCCGCTTGTCAAGAGTTTAGAGTCAACTTTACATGAAACACACACAACTAAACTGAAATCCTCACTGAAAAAAGCGCAGCTTCATCAAATGGATGAAGCAAAGAAAGAAAACAAACAGTTATTAAATGTGCTGCAACAACAGTGCAGTAATCATGATTTAGGACGTTCAGATATAAGTCCAGCATATTCAACTGTGAGTATGGTTCACTTACAGTATAAATATGAAGAGTTATTGTCCAGTCATGAAGGACTGCTGAAATTATTGGAGACGAAAGTGATGGAGGTGCGTAAATGTTACATAGAGAATGAAAACCTGCATAATGAGATCAAAACGTTGAAGAATAAGCATGAAGATATGGAGAAATCAGTGCGGCTTGTCTGTGAGAAGTATCTGAAGCTAAAACAGCGTAAGGAGAGGAAAATATGTAAGGTGAAGTTCGAGAGGGATACGATTAAGTTAGCGCATGATAAATTAGTGCATTTGTTGCATCGAAAATGCATGGAAGAGGATGATTTGATGGGGAAACAGTTGTGTATGTCGATGGAGAGTAGTAGAAGTCTGCTGATAAGCGAAGTACGTCGTGCGAATAAGTTACAGTATGATAATGCGATGTTACTACAACAGAATGAGTTTCTGCATGCGAAATTACAGGCTAATTTTAATTTTAATAAGAATAAAGAGTAATATTAGAATTATCCCTTGAATATAGGCAACCCAACATACACTAAATGCACCAAAGAGGTTAAATTAACAAAAATTGAATATTTTAAGTAAAAATTCTTCATAATAACAAAGTTTTGGTAGTAAAATGAAGAAATACTTACCAAGAACAGTCCAGTTATCACTCTCATGCAGTCCTTGCTTGGCATCCATGAGTTTCGCTTTCATTTTATCCAATTGTTCGATGGAATTAATGGATTTCCCTGTATCTTCTTCGATTTTCGTGATTTCTTCTCTAACTTGCTCCATTTTTTCCTTGAGAGCCAATGCTTCTTGTTGTAGACTCTTGCTATCTCTAATTATCTTTGGCATAGATGCTAGAATGTTATGACTTGTTTCCTCCAGTGAATTGTTGACTTGTTGGACATAGAGTTGCAGTTTCATCACAAGAGACATTGTATAATTCTAATAATATAAAAAATATGATTATATACATGAATATGATGGTTTATTAGGGATTAATTACTTCTTTCTTGTCCATATCGGCATTATTCTTCAATATTTCATTGATCCATGTTTTAGTATCAAAATTCTCATCGGAAAACGCAGTGATATCCTAAAAATTAATGTTAGGGGTGCTTGTTTACAGGAATTATTAATGTTTATACCATTTTTGATTAATTTTTATGTTTTTCTGGGCTTTTGATGACGTTTTTCACTTGTTTTGAAACATGAACACACATATAACCTCTACGAATGTTACATGGCACTGTTCTGACAGATTATACAGTATAAAAGTTCAAATTAATTTTTTACTCATTTTACTAACAACAAATTGCATATACAATGAATATAATTACAGATAATGCTTGTTGTATATTTCTTTTTCTTCAGCGACTACTTTTCGGATTTCTTGAAGGACTTTTTGGTATAAAAACGATTGTCTATCAAAAACAAAACATAAAAATGAATAATTTGTTAGTTTTAAGCAATTATTTTACATTACCGATTCGTAGGCTTGCAAATTCCTAGATGATTCAATGGAATTTCATAGTATTCACCGACTCCAGGATTCCCCGAACGTTTCTCAACGACTTCGATGTTTAATTTAAGCGCTGAAACAATCGTAGGTTTATTTTCGACAAAAGAAAAGATTCTAATCGGTATTCTATGTAAATAATCTAGAAATTCATTGTGAATTCGACGCAAATTAGGTGAATCTTCACGTAATTCTTGCACATCCATTGATGGCCATACTAAATACGAAGTAGTCTGATTCAAAATGGCGGTTTTTGAGCCGGTATGCGGTGTGCTATAGAAAAAAATCGCTTTTGACTGGTTTCCCAAGCTTTGCATTGCAGGATCTTTCGATTTCAACGCTAAAATATCATTTTTAAGGTTTTAGTATTGATTTTTGTAGTTAATAATCATTAATCAATAATAATAATAATTTTACCTTTACTAATGACGTTTTTCACTAATAATCCGCCCATAGAGTGCGCCACCCAGACAATCGGACGTTTACCTACACCAGCATCAACTAATTCAGACATTAATTCAGTGCTACGATCTTCCAATGTAACATTATTCGCTATTTCGGGGCACATATGAGCCCACAATGATAATGTCGTGGAATAATTCACGCCCAGCACGCGTAAATGCGCACAATCCACTGGTAACCAATCACGTGCCCAGCATTGTGTATTTTCATCGCCACGACAAGAATCACCACTAAAATATTATAAAGTTTTATAAAACTAGTTTAAATGTGAGGTTATATACTGACTGTGGCACAACATACGGTCCTGTCGCTGTGGCATTCGTATCTTCCGGAATATCAAACTGTACGATTTCATAATCAACTCCGAGATGATCCCATTCGATTTTGTCGTGCTCCGCCATCTGTTGGAGATATTCCTGTATTGCAGGATCGCTAGACGCTGTCAAGAGATTTTGATCTTCGAATTTAGACTCTTCCAACCCAATCGACTCTTTGCAATCCACATTAAAGCAGCAGACAAAACACAATCATGTTAGTAAAACACAAAACACACAAAACGCACCAGCAAGATTAGGATTTCATGCTTTAGGTTAGGATAGGTTAGAATTTTATGAATTTTTATGTTTTTCACTAACCTTCACCTGTACCTTGTGTCGCAACCATCGGTTTTCTACCCTTACCGACTAAATCCAACGTTTTCGTACAATTTCTACCATTTCTCCACGTATAGAACACACTACCAAGTAAACCATGTACAAACACAACATCAACGAGAACTTTTTCATCGTTACGCGCATGCGGATGCAATAAAAAGATATTCGTCGAGTATTTCTCTTTTACTGTATCTTTATCTAAATTCGCCAGTGCTTGATTTGCAGGTCCTGCTATTCTCACATCAGGATGATGCACCCATTTCGCCAGGACAGATATCCATCCTTAAAAAAGTGTATAATTGGTTGCCTATATTCTTTAAAACAACTAACAAACAACTAACCAGTTTTAAAAAGTTCTTGTGTGTGTTCCGGATGCATAGAAATATTAGAAATGATTTGACACAGCGGAACATTAATGTTTGCATCGTCCGGGAATCTTAGATGCACCTCCATGAGAAGATACAGTCCCATTTCATTCAAAACATCCGAAGCATATTGCGAAATGCTGCTGTGATGGCGCACAGTTTCCAAACAAAGCGGTAAATCATCTTCGGATTCTTTTCCGACGTAGCTTAAAGCTTCAGTGCCATGATCAGAGTCTATTATTCTATTTATATCCTTAAAATTACATAGAAAAGGTTTAGAAATGTATAATTTAAGTGTAAACGTGATTAAAATTACATAAGCTTGCAGAAATATCTTTGAAATGGTTTTTCGTAGACAAGTATGAGCTGTGCGATGTTTAGAATCCTTGTACATCGAATGCATGTAGTCTTTGATCGTGTGCAACAGTAGTTGATTATTGTAAGTGCCGTAGATTCTCGGTGGAGGCAAAAAGAACTTTTTACTCTTTTCCAGTGAATCTGTGCTTCGCGCGATGCCAATCGCCGCTCGTGCGTCGCACATATGCGCGATAATCGAACACTGCCATTCTTCTAGCTTTAAATTTGTCAGGTGATGAATTGCCCGTACTCTGTACCATTGATTATCGCATTTTGCAAGGCCCATCAAGCGTTTAGCATAAGTAAAACGGAAAAAGTTGTGAAATTGATGAAATGTGCCATGTACCTCGCTGTATTTGCTTGTTATCCATTTATTATAGTTATTTGGGTATGCAGGTTGTTTGCCATCTTCAAAGATGTCAATTATGGAAGGATCGAAGGCATTGCGTAGTAATTCAGTGGTTTGTTTGATGTAATTTGCAATAAAAGCAACGCTAAAATGTAATTTTGTGTTTATTTGGTGGAAATTTATGATTTATTGAGGTTTATACCTCGAACCGGCTGCTACAATTAAAATGGCACGTATTCGACGGTTTCTTGCATCTTTTACCATCGTTTCTAGTGCATTTTGCGGTGGTTTTCTTTTAAATTTTTTTTATTTCATACGTAATAATTTATTTGTTTTGATTTTGCGGGGTATTTTGAGGTTCTAATGTCAAAAACATATGGGGTTTTGTGTTGAATAAGTTGCCTACATTCACATGCTATAATATGTCATAAATTTTTTATACATTTTGGTTGTTGAAACATTTATTTATTCGAAATTAGAGGTAATTTAGTGAGAATACACTAAAAAACAATGCAAAACATAATATTGTTTAGTGTTTTAATGTTTTCATAGTCATTTTGCGTGTTATTCAAACAAATAATTGTAAATATTTTACTGTGAACCTATGGTATAACATGTTTATGAGTTCGTCTGATGTCGCAGGTGATCGCATGATGTCGTTGATGTTTGACACCCGCTTTGACATTCGCCATAATCCTCGCCGTCACCCGTGCGCGCGTGCATTCCGTTTTAATATTATTTTTGATTATTATTTTCCAACGGTTGCGGGTGCCAGGCCGGGATGCTTAGCGCCGCCGTCGTCGGTGGCAATTCGACGTGATTGTTTCCCCACGGTGCGTTGTCGCGTTTTCGCGTCGCAGTGCGCGAGTGTGCGTGAGCCCTCTGCTCCCAACAGACGGCGCGCGCGTTGGCGGAGGAGGCGACACAACACACAACTACAACCACCCCCCGGGGCCCCGGCGCGTGGTGGAGTCCCGGATCGCTTGCTGCCTAGGATAGCATGGATCAGCGGAGATTATGTAAGTGCGCATATTACACTTTTTGCTCCTCTCTTTACGTGCTCACCTCCTTGAAGGTTAGATACATTTATTTATAAACCAGATTGCACTTCGATGAATCAAACGTGCATATTCACAACATACATGCGGAAACAAAGCTAGAAAATACCACAAATAACATCATAAGTATGTGATAAAACCCACAACGTATTTCCTGCAGTAAAAGTTTATTTTGATTCACGGTGACATTTGGGTTGCCTATCTGCAACCTTCAGCGCAGACAGGAGTGAAAGTCGAATTCAAATCAATGCAAATTCAGCGTGTTCACCGCTTGTCTTTCATTTGTCTCGCGTGAAATGAAACAAAACAACATGGCGTGATATTGCTTACGCCACACACAACACACACACACACACACCGGCCTGAATCATTGAACGTTGTTCCGCTCCATTTCGCGCAGAGCAAACAACAACGCATTGGTATTGTCGCAATAATCCCCTAGGGGATGCGCTAGGGAAATTTCACTTGTCAGTTTTTAACGCTACACTGCAATTGGTAATAGTCAACATGGCGTTCGCAATGTCAAAAGAAAAAAAACGTGTCACAGCTAATTTCTGTATGTGTATATAATACGGTCGAGTTTTCTAACCTTGAATCGGAGGTTAGACGCGCGAGGCGCAGGTCACACACACACCAACGCGGCGAACAATGGAGAATTAAATCTCGGAAAGAAATCAAGATTTTACGACTGGCGGCGATAACGTCAACTATAACCTCTTCATTCGAAACAGTAATTTGAAAGTTTGGTGGTTATACATCATCGCCATTTTGAAATATAACCAACATAGTGTAAATCAAGGCGAATATTGTTTGTACATACACACAGACGTGGAGCGTGGAGTGTGGAGACTTGCGGTTCGACCCGTAGTCGGCTAGAAAAATGCGGTGCGCACTCGAGGACCTTGAAAAGTCTCCTCGGTCCCCGGAAAAGCGCGCCGCGCGCGCGACCTACACGCACAGAAGGGCAAACGAGAAGGCAATCGTTTCCTTGTTTGTATGTACGTATTATAATTGATTTCATCTTGACATCATTAAATCAACATTAAAAAAAATTAAAATTTTTTTTAAAAAATTGCAGGTTATGTTACTGGAAAAAAAGATGCTGTGTTGTGATCTGGGTCATGAGGGTTGCCACCATTTTGTTTTGTTTGAGGTTTCTTGACATCCTTGCTAAAATTATTGACATCGGCACTTGCAACCACCCCGCAGGTCACCAGACGCTTGTCTTTAATTGTGATTTTAATTTCGTTTTTAATTCGTGATTGTTTCGCGAAGGGAAAGGAACAAAAACGATGCGCGAAGTGAAAAGGCGCGTTAGAAAGTTGAAAATAGAGATATTATGCCGGCAACGGTGAAAAGAAGTTTCGCCAGGCGGGCAGAAGTGAAAGAATTGAAGAAAATATTTGAGCGCTGTGCTTTTACTCGAAAATTTATTTTTTTAAGTTTTTTGTGTGTGTGACCTTGGAGTTTGTCGTTTGAAGTTTGTACAAGCGTTGATTATTTGCGTTAGTTTAGTCATTATTAGTTTTGCGCATGCGTAATAGCCGGTTGATTATTTATTCGGCTGCGTTTTGTTTCATGACTTTCATGTCGTACGTAATCGCGCGCCGCCAAGGAAGTTCGCACCGCACCACCACGTGCATACAAGGTTACAGGTTATGCACGACATGATAATTCTAATTTTAATAATATTTTGGCGTAGATTGAAAAATATGCACAAAATTTATTAATTTTTGGTTTTTTAGAATGAAAATTTTATTTTTTAAATTTTATATGTGTGGATATATAGAAATGTAAAACACTTTCTTTTCCGTTTTCGTTTTTCTACGCTCACGAGTATAGGCATCGTGCGGTGTCGGTTGTGATCGCGCCACGCGTTCGGTCCGTAACCTTCCTCGAGTCGCGCACTCGCCACACTCCGCCGTCAGTCGCCTGTCGCACGTTCGCCGGCACGCACGCAACCAACGTCTCACCGTCTCGCAAACGTGTGTGTTTTTGTGTCGTGTGGTGGTGCGAAATTCTTCTCACCCTCTGAACAAAGTTTTATTTAAATTAAAATAAATAAGAAAGGAATTATTATAATTTTAATATTAAAGTGTTTATATTATATGAGTGTGGTGTATGTGTGCGAATATTATTTAAATCGTGTGTGATTTTTGATTTGATTTGATTGGTGGATGAGAAAGTGTGCGCCTTGCCTTGTGTTGGGAATATATAGAGGTGTATCGAAGGGCCTTGCGCGAGAGTTGTGTGTGTGTGTACATGTACAGAGTATAATATTATATTGGTGTGTGCGCCGCGCCGCGCACCAAGGACACCACCGGCCAGCCGGCTAGCGACAGGCCAGCCAGGCAGAGAGGCACAGAGCGCAGTGTATCCGAAAGTTAACCTCGGACGCTTTTTTTTCGGGCGCTCGTCGACATTTTTACGCAAGGTTCCCGCAACGGCCATCACACTGGATTTTAAAATCAACAACAAATTGCGGGAGTCAATTTTCGGATTTACTAATGTCAGGATGGCTCTAGCTAGGTAATTACATGCATTTATCGTGGATTTTTGGGGATAACTTTTGAATGACTTGTGGGATTTGGACAAGCTTTATATCAAATTAAAGAGGGTTAAATTCTCTATTGAATGATGTTTTGGGGGATTTTGTGGGATTTTTAGGTAAAAAGTTATTGAGGGTTAAAGTTTAAAAGTGATATTTTTTGGTGATTTGTTTATAACTTTTAAATGGGGAGATATTTAGCTGTGAATGTTTTTTTGTGTTGAACTAGATTTAATTGTTTATTAGATAGAGTTTAAATTATTTTGATATCTGCGATAGTTTTCGAGTTATAGCGCATTTAAAATTAATATTTTTGCAAATTATACAGTATGGCATATTTTTGTTAATAACTTTTGAATGCCTTTTTGGATTTGGACTAGCTTTATACCAAATTAAAGAGGGTTAAATTCTCTATTGAATGGTGTCTTGGGGGATTTTGTGGGATTTTTTGGTAAAAAGTTATTGAGGTTTAAAAGTTTAAAATGCAATTTTTTGGGTTTTTATTTATAACTTTTAAATGGGGAAATATTTAGAGGTGATTGTTTTTTTGTATTATAGTAGATTTAATTATCTATTAGATTGAGTTAACATTTTTGTGATATCTTTGATAGTTTTCGAGTTATGACGAATTTAAATTGAATTTTTTTTGCAAATTATACCGAGTGACACATTTTCGGTAATAACTTTTGAATGCCCTTTTGGATTTTAACATGTTTTACATCAAATTAAAGATAATTAAATTCTTTATCAGACGATACTTTGGTCGGTTTTAAGACATTTTTCATTAAAAAGTTATCGAGGTTTAAAGTGAAAAAACATAATTTTTGCAAAATTGTTAATAACTTTTAACAACAAATATTTCTACCTAAATATAAGTCCATTTAAAACTAGATTTAATTATCCACAACATAAAATTTAAATAATTTCTCTATCTTTGATAGTTTTCGAGTAATACCAAATTTTAACTCAATATCTTCCCACACCACACTGTATGCCATGAAATTAAGGCAATGAGGTTATGCGCACCGCTCAAGGTGTGTGTTAGCGCTGCGTAACCATGACGACCACCACGTGCATGTGTGCGTGCGTTTTACCCTCGCTCCAATTTCCATTTCGCGCATCCCTGTAAATATTATTCCATCATCATTACGATCATAATCACCCACACTCTCTACTACCAACCATTGCTGCTCATACTCATTACCAGTACCAGAGTAAGTAGTAGTTGGTAGTAGGTGGTAGGATGGTCGGTGTCCGCGTTCTCTCGTCGTCGGCGTGTTCGCGTTCCAATTGGCCGTGCGCGAGAGGCAGGCCAGGCCACCGCTTGGCGCGCGGGCTGCATGTGTGTCACAGGCGATGTGGAGCACGGCTGCTCTCTGGCGGCGCGCGCGTTGCCTCAATCTAGAGATTTTCAATGACCCCAAAATGCCGCCCGACTAATACCTACTCGCCGCGAGAGAAGCGGTGGAGGAGCCTTTCTCAAGTGTGAAATGTGAAATATTATTATTAATATTATTAATAATCGCTTGAGCCTTAAATTTGGTTATTTTTTGTGGGTTTACTGCCGCCCTGGGAGTATTTCTATCTCAACCCTTGGTTTTGAGTTGAGCTCGTGCAAAGGGTTCAAGGTCCATGCGCTGCGCAATGCCCCGGTTCGCTTGAGGTCGCGCAGGGTTTTGGTTTTCCTCTCTCTGCTGGTGTATCTGCTATATATACAGTGTGTTTTGTTTGATAGTTGATATTGTGTGCCTTATTATTTTGTGGCATTGAGCACAATGTCGAATTAATTGCGCGTTGTGAAGAATGGCGGAAAGCGTTCGTTGGTAATCATTTTTTAGGTTATAGCACAGTTTGCATTGGCGCTGGCGGTTATTTTGTGTGTCTCAACCTTGAACTCAATTTTTTTCACGTTTTGTTGAGTGCTCTACAATTTTTCTCAAATATTTACATTTGCACACTGTATATGTGAATTGTCGATGGATGTGTTCTGTGCAAATTTGCCTAAAGTAAGCAATAGAATACTATAGAACCACTATAGAGATATATAGGAGTATAGTGTAGACATAGTGAGTAATTATGTAGTTTTAGTTTTTTGGATTTTTTAGTGTTGTAATTGTTAAAATTTTATGTTTTTGGTGTGATTAGATGAGTAATTAAATTATCTTTAGGATAATATATTTGGAAATGTTGTATGTTTAATATTCTCAGAGATATTTTAGTTTTTTTTTAGGAGAGTTTTATGAATTTTAGTCAAAACTTACTGAATGCAATTGGCAAGCCGAGGTATTTTGTTAATAACTTTTGAATGCCTCATTGGATTTGAACATGTTTTACATCAAATTAAAGAGGATTAAATTCTCTGTAAAATGGTACCTTGGTCTATTTTATGAAGTTTTTCATTAAAAAGTTATCGAAGTTTAAACTTACATATAAGTTTTTTATTTGAAAGAAGTCGCGGTAAGATAAAATTCTGTTTTCCACTATTTTAGCCTTACAAATGCAAAATTTTACAAGTTTGTGCAGTCATTAGATGCGCAATTAAATTATCTTTCATATAATACATTTTCAAATATTGCAAATTAAATATTTTCAAAGATATTTAAGTTTTTTTTGAAAGAAAACTTACGAATTTTATTAAAAAAATTAAAATTTAGTACAATTTTTATTCATTTAATGAATTTTTATGCATTTTTATACAGTTTTCATAATTCCTGCGAACTTTTTCAACTTGCACACAATTTTTTCATTCGAAATGAAGTCGCGATGAGATAAAACCCGGCGCCGCGCCGCGCAACATGCTCGAAAAACCCGGTTATGGGCGTTAAACTAGGCTATTGCTGCCGCACGCTTTTTGCCCACTCTCTTACTTAACTCACACACACACACAGACACATAAACAATTTGCTTCTGCAATCGTAAAACACTGCAAATATAAAACGTAACGCATCATCAGTTTCCACTACACATGTAAAACATATACATTCAATACATTTATTTACTTATTTTTAAATATAAATAAATATAAATTTAGGACACGCATGAACACACTGTGTGTTACCTAATATTAATAATGTTTTCTATGTGTAGATGTTAATACTTTTGTATTGATACTCGTTTTTTTTTCTCTCCTGCGCAAACAAAAGGAATGCGCGCACGTTGGAGATGGCGAAGAAGTCACTATTACTTATGATCTAGTTTTGTTTGTGTGTCGGCGATTTGCTCATCGGCACGACGAAAGCGGCGCACCATGGGCCGCGCGCTCGTGTGAAATTGTTACACTCTCAATGTGTAATGAGAAAATCGAGGATAAACGGAACGAAAACTTTCAAACGCCGCGGCGCGCACTTTTTCTAGGTTATCTGCAATATTTACTCGAGACACGACGCTTTATCTTTATCTAGTTTAACATCCACTTCCGGTTTTATACATATTTTATCATGACCTATCTTAATATTTAATTTGTAAGTTTTGGTTTTTTTTTATTTACATATTTGCAATGGGCGTGTTTTACGTTCTACTTAATTTCGCTGAGTGCGACTTGACCAGCTTAACAAGGATTTTATTTTATTTTATTTTAAAGTTGCGCGATTGCTGTGTGTGTATGTGTGTGTGGATGTGTTTTTTTTTTACTTATCGAATTGATGTCATCGAATTGTTGCTTCTGTTTCGGTCTACTTTATTCACATGAGTGTGTGTTGTATGTTTTTGTTTGGCAGCGATTGCGGCAATTTTGCGTGTGTATGCGCATGCGTGTGTGTGTTTGTGTGTAAGTAAGTTGCGATGTTTGCGAGTGTCGTCATGTCATTAGAGCAGCCAATTGAAATCGAGACCAACCCGAAAACCTATTTTATATTTGCATCAAAGGGTTTTGTTGTATTGTTTTTAATTGAAAACCGGTATTAGTATCGGTATACCGGTATTTTTTGTATTTTTTGAATTAATTTAGGGAGTAGTTAAGTAATTTTATAAAAACCGGTAATAATATTGATATACCGGTATTTTGCTTACAAAAACCGCTGTTTTTTTAATTTAGAAATCGTTATTTTTTAATTAATTAGTGAGTAGTTTATTAATTTTATAAATACCGGTATATTTCTTTCCAAAAACCGGTATTAATACCGGTATTTCAACATTTCTTACCGAAAAATTCACCATTCTTCAATTTAAATATATTTTTTTATTTTATTGAGGGCGAGGGTGATATTTACCTTTACCTATCTACTTCAAGGACAAATATTTTTTCTGTCCTGCAGGTATACACAAGGGTCATTTATAGGTCATCACAAATTTTATACCTGTCGATATACCTACAACAAACTACAACCTTACTGAAATGAAGGTCGAGTATAGATTTATACCTGTCTCGAAAAATGTAGGTATATACAAACAGCTGTTGATTTAGGGTTGTTTAGAATTAGGACAACCGAACCAACTTTGATGTCCCGTCTGTCCTCGATCAAACAAGCAATTTGGGAAATGATCAAAAATTATTTAGATTATGTCTACGCTTTTTTATATACGAGTATCATGATGATGATTCAAACGGCGCGTAATTTGGGTCGTCCACAATCAAAATTGTAATCTGATAATCATATCATAATAATACAGGGTGTTTCAAATATTATATCGGAATTATTATCAATATACCGGTATTTTTATTGTAAAAATTAATATTTTTCAATTAATTTACTGAGTAATTTATTAATTTTATAAATACCGGTATTTTTATCATTAAATACCGGTATTTGGTTGTTTTGTGTTGTATTGTGGTTTTTAGTTGGTACATTTATTTAATTATAACTTGCACACTTTATCTAATTGTGTGTATGATCGATCGTGGCCCACTTTTTGTAATTTTCATGTGTTTTCTCATTATATTCGCATATAACCACAGCATATGTGTGTGTTGGTTGTCTGAGAATAACACGTGTGCACGCAGGAGTACAGTACAATAAGCGTAATAAACGCAATGAGAGGGCGTAGGCGGTCGCGGTGTTAATTAATGTCCCATTTTTTTCATCGTATCGTATATACGTACGAGTACGTAATACTCGTATGTAATGTTTGTCCTCGCGCCGAGAGTATCGGCATACATGCGTGGCCTAATTTCGGTTTTCGTGTTTGTAGATTTTATATTAATTAAATTGTAAAAATTGACAAGAATTATTGTTGCAATTAGTAAAATTATGTTAAATAAATTGTTTGGGGTGAGAATTTAATGGTTTATTAGAAAATTGGATAAAATTATTTTTATTTTTTGCTTTTGCTGGGTTAATGTAGGTTTAAATGATGTTATAAGTGAAAATTTGAGTTTTTTGTTTGTTTGTGTCGCTTTCAAGCGAAAACCATTGAAAGAAATTTTATATATTTTGGTTTGGAGATAGTTTTGACTATGGAAAAGACAATAGGGTACATTTTGTTGCGAAAAAATAACTTACAGAGTGTTAAATAAGGGTTGAAAGTTAAAAAGTAGATTAAATCATCGATATCGTTATATAATTCGAATCTGGACGAAAAGAAATTGCAATATTAATATATTTCTATATTTCAATTTGATTTTTTTGCCAATAGTTTAAAATGGAAATAAATATTAATTTTTTTATACTTTGTGATATTTTTGATGAGCACGAATGTAAAGTGAATGCGTTATGCGGCGCATTTTGTAGGACAAATTAGAAAAGAGAAAAGTGCTCCTTACATAAGGGCGTTTCGATACGGTGTGCGCGGCGGCACAAAACAAAAATTTCAATAGAGAGCAAGCACAGTAACAACTCTCTCGAAACCTTTTGCCGGCGTGAGTGAACGAGCGAGCGCTCCGCGCGGCGCACGTTTTACTTTATGGACTTTACACTTTCTCTTTGTACTTGATTCTTTTAATTCTTCTCTCCCGTTCCTCTCGTGCTCATAAACTGTTTAAAAATGTATATTTTGGTGGCAGCGCGTTATATATTTTTGCATATGTGGAATAGGGACAATGCTTTGAGTTGCAGTACAAGAAGCGAACATAGGGTTTTTAGTAATTTATGATAATAATTGGCATATGGGGGTCATTTTTGAGAATATTTTGATTGTTTCGTGTTAATTCTGAATTTTGATCGATGTGCCAATGCTTTGAGTTGCAGTACAAGGGGCGAACATAGGGTTTATAGTAGTTTATGAGAGTAATTAGTATATGGGACGATTTAAGAAATATATTTTGGTTGTTGTGTTTTATTTTGTAATTTTGACATTGCGACAATGCTTTGAGTTGCGGTATAAAAGGCGAACATAGGGCTTTTCAGTAGTTTTATGATAATAAATTATATGTAGACCATTTTAAAGAAGTTATTTTGGTTGTTGCGCGTTATTTTCTGAAGTTTGACATTGCGACAATGCTTTGAGTTGCGGTATAAAAGGCGAACATAGCTTTTTTAGTAGTTTTTGATAGTGATTGGTATGTGGCCGCTATTTTCTTTTAAATTGATGCAAACAATTGTACCAATGCATTGAGTTCCAGTATAAAACCCGAACATACGCTTTTTTCGTATTCAATGATAATAATAATTGCTATATGGACAGTGGGCACGCATTGCATTCAAAGGATGCGTTCGGTGTGCATGTGTTGAACTTGTTTCCCTTGAAGGGGGCCATCGGACCCAGGGAAGAGAGGTCGTTGGGATTGCCGGTCATCGGCCGCGCAAGCCACACACATGTATACGCACTCTTCAACATCAACAACATCTAAACTCTTTCTGTACAAACCATATAAACGTTATATTAACGAGTTATTTAAAAAAATATATATTAAAAGGGGAAGCCTTGACCCTATGGCACATTTTTCCCCTTTGGAATGAGTGCGGCACGAGTGTGGGTCGCGCAATTACAATATTACAACAATATTAACAATTGTATTCGTCAGCATTTGTCAACACACTACTTACTCACACAGAAACATGGTTTATATTAGCTGATATGCAAAACGCAACGCAAACGGATTCATAAAAATGACACTAGTTGAATGTCATCATATAACAAGGCTCGTAAATCGTCATAAGTAGAAATTTAGGTATTTGAATGAAATACCGGTATTTCGGTTATTAAAATACAGGTATTTTTTAAAATTAAGTAAAAAAGTCTATAAATCTATTTTTAAATGTTTTTTAAACTAATTTTCCATTTTTTGTTTTCAATGAAATATCGGTATTTCGGTTATTAAAATACCGGTATTTTTATACCTAATTAACTAAAAAATGTATATAAATCAATTTTTTAATGTTTTTAAAACTAATTTTACATTTTTTGCTTTAAATGAAATACCGGTTTTCGGTTAACCGAAATTTCGGCTAATAAAATACCGGTATTTTTTAAAATTAACAAAAAAATCATTTTCTGTAATGTTTTATACTAATTTTTCTTATTTTTTATTTTCAGGTGAGTTTAACAATCCCCGCATGAAGTAAAATGAGCTCTAGCTGGTTGGTAAAAGTATGATTTATACAAATCGAATTTCTACTCACTTTCACTGTAAACTTAATTCAGCGCTTGCGAAAAATACCGCCGCGATTTCAGGCCAAGCCGAGCCAGCCAGCGAGCCAGGTTAGGCCAAATGTTGCAAGTACAATTTATATTACATTTTACATTTACTCGCGCGACTCAGCAACGTACTTAGTTTAGTTATACTCATGCCCACACATTCGCTAGCTGTACCGTGCCGTTTGCCGACGACGTTTTGTAATAACAATTGAATATTATGTGTGCCGCAGTCTGGTGTGCGCGCGCGCGCGCGCGTCGATTGCGACAATTGGAAAGCAAACGTTCCCAATCTCTGCCCGCCGAAAGTCACACACAATCTCCTCTATTGCTATTGCGAATTGTGTGTATTGGGTTGCATAATTTATCATTTTCTATTGCTTATAGCTTATATTTGGTTATGTTAAAAATTTTCGCGTTTTTTTTCTTCGAGATTTTTTGATTTTTGTTTGAACAAATTATTCATTGCTAAATAAGTACAGCGTTCAATTTCTTGACTGGTAACCGAGTTTCGAAAGTTTTCGTATACTCTCAGATCGAAACTTGCGAAGCTTGCAAAACAATTGAAACAATTGACATTTTACTCAGTTTACGGTTTTAGAAATTATTTTTATGCCTGATTTGTCGAATGGAGTGAATTATTTAGGCATTTAGGGCAGAGCGGAGTGGATTTTGCAATGTTTTTTGCGAGTTTATTGCGAGGAGAGAAGTATAACAGTACACACCTTTTTGTGTGTTTGAGAGGAGGTATATGTTGGCGGTGATTGCGTGCGTATTGAAATGTCGAAAATGTTGCTGCACTGCCGCCGAAACCTAAATTACTCAATGTGCCGCGCGCGCGCGCGCTGTATGTAGGTTGCGATTGCGATCTTTACGGCTATTGGTGCGCATCTTTGAGCATCTCTTTCGACAGTTTTTTAAATTTTATTTTATTTTACTTATCCGTGTACGCACTTTCAACTTTTGAGTTCAATACCGGTATTGTTGGTATATAGAAAGAAAAATTCTGTAATTTTTGTAATACCGGTTTTTTTTTCAATAAAATTTCTTTATATACCGGTATTACTGGTAATAAAAAATACCGGTATATCGAAATACCGGTATTACTGGTAATAAAAAATACCGGTATACCGAAATACCGGTTTTTATAAAATTACCAAATTAATCATTAAATTAAGCTTTTTTTGTTTTGACAACGTTAAACATAATGTATATTATTTTATTTTTTTGTCAAGGGCATGATTTACATGCGTGAATCGCTGAAAGTGCCGCAGCCCTTCAAGGTGAAAGACCCTTTCCCTTTTGTTTCTACTTTACATGTTTGACAACCTTCAGAGCTATTTTGGTCTGCTTTTTGTTTCATTTTTCCTTTTTGTTCTTCTAAATTAGTACAGATGATTTAATTTCTTTAAATTTTCTTTGGACACATTGTATATGTGTGTGTTTTCTAAACTAGTATGTAATTTATTGTTTTTTTTTCTTTCGTTTAAATGTCTGCGGGAATAAAAATATTTAACCCTTGCGACGCGTCGGTTGGCAAGTTTGCGACGACCTCAATTTTTGCTCGCGTCGTCTGCTGCGCTCTGCTCTTCTTCTCTTGCGCTGTTTTCTTTGTTTTCTTTTCTTTTGCTTGGGGTTCTTCTTTAGTTTGATTTCTGTTTCTTTTTTTTATTTACTTTTTTTTTATATCTGCGTGCTAGTTCTCTTTTTGAGTTTCAGTTTGAGTTTTCTTTTGTCTGACTTTGTGCGATGTGCGACTGTCTGGCTGTTTGTGGAAGTATGGAGTAGGATATACAGGGTGTTGTAAATTAGAGTTATGAAATTAATTGCATTATTTAACTTAAATTAAATGAATAGAATGTTGATTTTGTAAGCTTTCTTCTCATTTAACATGAAAACACCTATGTTCGCTTCTTGTACCGCAACTCAAAGCATTGGCACATTGATCATAATTCAAAAAATAACACATTGTCACCAAAATATTTTTAGAAAATGGCCTTTATGTACCAATTATTATGATTTAATGCTATGATCGCGTTTTATACCGCAAGTCAAAGCATTGAGAAACATAATTTGGAGATTGTGATTGTGATTGATCTAGTTTTAAATGTTATTTGGGTTATATTAATTGTTTTACATAAATTCGTGCTTAATTGTGCGTGAAGATTTAAATTTTAAACATTTTGAGTGTTGTAATGCTTATGTCAAAACAAAAAGTTATTTATTACTTAATTTTATTAAAATTTTATCAAAATTTCAAAAATATTGTGTTAAAATATGTTTCTAAACTCTTATTTTTACGTGAAATGATGATAATTTACGTATATACATTGCTAGGATTTTTTCTTGCGTCATTTTTGCATCTCCTGGGATATCGTTAGCATATTAGGGGTGAAATAGAGCGCTGTGATGTGTATTTTGCATTCTCTGGGGAAATTATTGAAAGATCGCACGCATTACGTTTATTTTTAGAATTAATGACTTTTTTCTCATTTTTTCTTCAAATTTTCTGTTCAAAAAAGTAAAAGAGAATAGTGAATGTAAATATTACATTTATTTATTGTAACACACGCGTATCTGCAAAAGTCAGCACATAATATAAACGATTTCGATATTTTAGAAAAGCGCTTGGAAAGGTGAAAGTTCCTTTCTTTCCGCGCGCTGAGATACACACGCAAATTCAAATCCAAATCAAAATCTAAGTCGATTTATTAAAATTTTTAATATTGCGTGTTTTAATCGTGTAAATATCGCTTTCTGTCTGTAGTTTTGTCTCGAAATTCAAATTGAAATTGAAGTTAATTACGAGTACAGAAAGTTTAGATTTTTTTTATCAGCCAAAAGAGAAGTGTGGGTATAGGAGTAAAGTACGGCTGTGTCTGTGCGTCTGCTGCGATAATATGCCCCGCAGTCTGCGGTGGCTGGCGGGTTGCCTGCGCGCCCGCCCGCCGAAAAAGAGAAATCGATACGGCGCGATACTATTACGCTAGCGCGGGTGTTGTAATAACACACACATACACAGACACACTGTATATTTATATGGCTCTGTGTGGATGGATGAAATCAACAATTGGTGCATTTTGAGCGTCCCTCGACTCTCGACTCTAGTGGTCGACGGTAATTAAAATTCATATGTATTTGTGTATAGGTTAGGATAGGTTATGTTTACACGTTATTCGAAATGAATTTCGAAGAGTAATTGAGACTAATTTGGGTGATTATCGTGATGAGGAATTAATTATGTGGTGATATTAATTAATTTAGTTCAGTTTTTTATTTTTTATTCGTTGAATTTGTATTCTCGCGATTTCTCGATATAAAAATAGTTGTTTTCCGTATTTAACCGTGTTTAGCCGTTTGAGGTTGAGTTTATGGTTCGAGTACCATGCCATCATCATCATTCGTTCAACTTTGCCATAGGTTATTGACTCGCGCAAGCGCAAACCTAAACTAAACGCACTGGAGGACGATGGCATTGACTTTTTACAGATTTTTGCGGGATTCATTACGTATTAAGAGTGGAAAATCATGAATTACATATGTATAGGTCTAGGGATGAAATACCGGTATTAATATCGGTATACCGGTATTTTTAGTTTCATATTCCGATATTTTAAGATTAATTAAGTAATTTTATAAATACCGGTAATATTTTAAAAATACCGGTTAACCGAAATACCGGTATTCAAGTCAAAATTCACATTTCTAATTTTAACGTTAGAAAATTTGCTTTTTGATTAAAATTTTTATTTTTCAAAGTTATTTTTCACTTGCCTTACATAAATACCGGTATACCGGTATTTTTCTTTTCATTTAGGTAACAAATACCGGTTTTGGACATTCCAACTTTCTACGCTAAATAATTTGTTATTTTTTTAAATCAAAATTTTGCAAATTTTTAATTTTCAAGGTCAGTTTACTTTTTAGGTGGCAATTTGCAACCACCGCACGCATATAGACAAAATTAACTACCGATGTAGATATTTGTTATCGCGACGCATCGCTGCCTATAATAAGTGCGTGCGTTGTGTGTGTGTGAAGTGTGGTTGAATGTCGACGTCCTCTCCGGTTGTCGGCCCGGGCGGGCGCGCACCGTTGTGTCCGTTGTTGTTACGTTTGTTATGTTTTCCATGCGGTCATGAGCAAATGAGCAGTCGAGTTGATAGTTCGTTGATCGGTTCGAGTTCAGACGCGCTGGGAGCGATGAACGCGCACCAGCGCCTGCCCCATCCTCCTGGGCTCTTCGTCGTCGTGGTCGTTGTGTTGTGCTGAGCTGTGCGCCAGGAAGCGGCCGGCGAAGCGGCGAAGGTCATTCGTAGCGACGCGCGCGCTAAGGAATTCCAAACGCCGGCGATAGATAAACGTAAACGTGGGAAATGTGTGCGCTCGATTTTATTGTTGCGCTGATTATCATCGATTGATAGGAATGAATATTTCAGGGGAATCACGCGTAATAGGCAGGTGACATTGAAATGTTTAAATATTGTGAAGTATTTATGGCCATGAAATTGTCAGGGAGTGGATAAGAGATAGTCAAATGACGATTTGGTTGAATTTTGCAGAGAATTGTCATCCAATCGTCATACAATCAAAAATTGACGAATTTATGAGGATTTTATGATGATTTTTTGCAGAATTTAAGCAAATCGTCAAGAAATCGTTAATGAAATCATCATATTATCGACAATTGACGATTTCATGACGATTGTGTGACGATTCCTTGAATTCTGCGGGTTTAATGACGCATAGCGCTTCATTATCGGCAAAAGGCCCTGATATTTACTTTCAAATCGCAAATTATTAATTTTTTTATTAATTAGGGGAAAGTAGCCATATTTGGACCATTTTTATATTTTTTGATTTATAGAGCCACATATAAACTGTCAATAAAAATTAAGTAGCGGAAAAGTAACTCACAAGGCTTACCAACAAAATGATATTTTTGGTTTAAGTGAAAATTATATTTATACCCCTTAAATTTCAATTTAAAAAAATTGTGTTTTTGGTCCAAATTAAGAAACCGGTTTCCTAAATTGGACCGCGCGGTTTCCTAAATTGGACCATGCTTTTTTAACGGCAATTGACACAATAGTAAATTTTAGTTTTAGCAGTAACACAAGCACATTTTGTATAAACCAAAGTGCGGCATTTCATACAGGGGATCATTTCGAAGATTTGTGCTCGTTCACAAGCTTTTCTAGGAGGTCGAAAATATGATATACGTTTTCCCTGTTAAAACCCCGGTGCCTGTCTTCGGTCCAACTTCGGCAACTTGAAGAATTTATATTTAATGATCAACGACAATCTTAATATAACACAACCTCTCAAAATTAATACTATAAATTATAGATAAATAAAGAAGCTTTCTGATGATAAAATAATAATCGGTAAAACTAACGTTTTAACGGCTTGACAGCTCTTGCACTTACGTCGTTATAATAGATTTGATAATCAATGATTCACGAAGTTGTTGTCACGACGAAAGCACGCGGCAAGTTTTAACCCAAATAGTTGCATTAATTGTTTATAAATAAGAGTAAAACAAGGGGCCAGTCAATTTTTGCATAAACTTCAACAGTCCGCGGATATCGTGGTGGTCCAACTTAGGCGCTGGTCCAAATTATGCTACCTTCCCCTACTAGCTGTTGCCCGCGACTTCGTTCCGGCAGTGTTTAATAAAAATGTAATTCGTTTTTACTCTCTTGTTCTAGACATACTCGTACTAAGAGTCAATTCTATCAATAAGATTTGCAATTTTAATTTAAAGAAATTATGCATATAAAGTTTTGTCAATAATGCACTTCAGCGCGCCATCTCGAATTCAACTATTTAACTATAACTATGATTGAATCTCAATGTCTAATTTTATTCTATAGAAAAGAGCTGTTTTGAGGATTTTCCCGGCAATTATTCGAATTTTTCTCACCTTTTAAACCTTCCCTAGACCTCCACGAATAATTCAAGACCAAGATAAGATAAATCCGTTCAGCCGTTCTCGAGTTTTAGCGAGACTAACGAACAGCAATTCATTTTTATATATATAGATTTCTTTTATTTCAATGTGTCCTTCATTTTATTTCACTTTTGAAGCTTGTTTTACATCGGTGAGCGAAAAATTATTATGTGTATTACTTGGGGAAAATGCTAGGCCAACCACATGACATATTATATGGTTTGATTGTTGCCTAATTGCGATGTGATGGAGAAGTGAAATCGAAAGTGAAAAGTGAAAAACGAATTTCACTGCTGCTGCAACCACAATTACAGCATTCCGAAATTTAGCTTTAGCGAGCTGAGTTTTCGTGCTTATTGTGTTGGGTTTTGTAAAATCTCCGGCGATGATTTTGTTGTAGGCGCGCAAAGGAAGCGAAAGAAGTACAAGCACGAGAAATTGAGGAAGCAAAGAGCGGCGGCAGCACGCGCGCGCATTGTGAAAAGATTTCACTTTCGTTTCACGCGAGATTTTACAATTTACAATTTCACCGCGTGTGCGCACCATAAATGTGTAGATTTAAAAACGTTTTGTTAACAAGACCTGATGAGAGCAATAAAATACAATAGTGGAGATTTTAGGTTAAAAAAATAGGTATAGGCAACTTTATGTGCAATATTTTGTTAGTTTTTTAAGAATTACAAGAAAACGGTAAGAGTTAGAATCAAAATTCTTTCAGAAATCGATTTAGCATAAAATTTTACATTAATAATGAGAAATTTAAACAAATTGTAGTTTTATTTACAAAGTTATTAACAATTTAGTAATTTTTCACGGTTTTAAGGTTTTTAGTAAGTAAATAATTAAGTACAGCTTAAATTTTAACTTGAACATTAGAATGTAACGAGTTCATTGCCAGCAATATTGATTATGATTACTTTATCACTAATTTAAGCTCTAGTACTTACTTAATATTAATCCTATTATCACTGTTTTCAATGTCAACACGTAATACAAATATTAAACTAGTATTTTCTTAGATTTTTTCTTTTCTGTGCGTTTTCAGCAAATAATAAAAAAAAACACGTAATTATCACATTACATATATTTACTTTTCTAAATTTAAATGTTTCAATGACTAATGTTAAAATTTAAACAGTCGTCCTTGATTTTCATCACTTTTACACCTCTCCAAATGATATTTTTAACATTTTTACTTTTTGGCATCTGCTTACTCGTACATACGAGTAAAAAAAAACCGTTGCGTAATTCTGCTAATTAGTGACATGTGCACGGTGCACCGTGCGCACATGTTGCACTTTCGATCCGACAACAAACAAAACACGTTGTTAAAACGCTGTAACATGCATGCACAACCAACATGCAACACACGCGTTCGTGTAAAGCATGCATCTAGCAGCTTGCAACTTTGGTTGCCTAGCGGTCCGGCGTAATTATATTTCGCACGCGTAACGTGCACGTTGGGTTGCTGCCCTTGCTGGTATTCAGCTAGTGTCAACAATCTTGGACGACTTTGAACCCGAACGACCGATCTAAGAATGGAACTAACGCTTTGCTATGGTGATGTGCGTCTATGATATAAATGTCTATATGTATGTGTTTTATTTACCGAATGAATTCAATTCACAATTCACTATTCACCAATGGATTTACTGTTATTTATGCGCGGTATTAATTGAATTTGTATTGGTATGGTATGGAACAAAAGTTAGGTTAGGTTTTGTTTTGTTTGTTGGAATTTTTCTTATCGTTTGTGTTTGAGTATCGTGTTTGTCGTTTTGAATTTCCTATCCTACCGCAAGAGAACTAATTAAATTAATCTTTTTAATGCGGTTTGTGTTTCGTTTCGAGTTGATATAATATTGTGTGTTGGGGCAAGAAAAATTCGAAAATACTTCAAGGACACGCCGCACACGCAGGAAAATAATAGATTACCGTGTGCTGAGCGCGGTCATTGGACGCTTCGGGTCTATGACACTACGTCCACCATTACTCTTCTTATTCACACACTTACATTCACATATGTTGTAAATGTTTTATTTTTGATTTTATGTTTAGTTTAAAACACGCTGTATGTGTCTTTTGAGGTTATTCCCATTTAATTTGAGGCCAATTCTTATCCGTTTGCGGTGTTTGCTCATTTCTTTGAATACATTTGTCGATTAAAATAGTTTCCGTTGGTCTGATTTAAATTTAACTATGGCTGAGTTGTACTTGTGCATGGTTGGCAACCCAATATACACGCAATGTACAGATTGATTGAGGCTTGACAGATTTTGTGTTGCTGGGCAATTTTCGACGTCCACCTTGAATATCGCTCGATGTGACGTAATGTTATGAGTGTTTGCAAACGAAATTAACGCCAAGGACCTTGGCGTCTCGCGCAAGCACAAATATTTCCATCAGTCTATTTATTTTTATTGTTGCATACTTCATTACTTACTTGAGTGCTGTCAAATGTGTAGCAGTTGATGCTAGGCAACCAGTTGTACACGTTTAAGATTTTTTGTTCTGTGTGTGCGTGTTATGTTTTCGCTGGAAAATTTGCTAATAACTTGCGTTTTTCGTTGCAGGCTGCCGGTGGTGAGTGACTGCTCGACCGCTCAGACGGCCCGAGTTAGTTCCAACCTGCATTCGACGAGCAGCATGGCAGTGAGCCGCGTGCCGAGCCCACCGCCGCAAGAAGTCAACACGCCCGTCGCCGAAAATTGGTGTTACACTCAGGTAATATCTTAAAACATCCCCTTTTAATCATTATTCCCCACAAAATTTTTGTTTTCTTTAAAAATGTCGTCTTTACTGTGTCTTTGAATGTACAGCGCTGTCAAAAGATTTAAACTTTGCGCTGTAGGCGATCGCAGCGCCGCCGCTCCATATTTCGGTACTAACAGTTTTTGTTTTTCGCCAATCAACAACCAACGAAAGATTTCGTTTGAAATTCATCCTCAAAATTCATCAATTACACAAATTCCGGCGACAAAATGTCCCTGTTTAATATAGTGACGGATATTCTCACGTGGTTGAAGGCGAATTCACCGCCTACCAAACTTCAACGAAGAATCGTAGCTGTAAGTCATTAAATTCATCGCGTCAAAATTACAAAAGTGTTAAGACGACATTGCATTTTCATTGCACTGACACCGCCATTTTGGCAAATTGCGTTTCTTGTCTTGTCTCAGTGTCAAACGAACTTGTCGTTTGTAAAATACATATCATTACTGCGCTATCATGAGTTATTATTGTTCGATTCCCCGAATGTCGGTGGTGCGCTTCAGCGCGTTTCATACCAACTTTCAAACAACTGTAATCATTTTTATCCTGAAAATATAAAATCAACATGGCCGCTAATTTAAATCAATTGTTTGCAGGTTAAAGTAGTCAAGTTCAGTTACATGTGGACCATCAACAACTTCAGCTTCTGTCGCGAGGAGATGGGCGAGGTACTCAAGTCGTCGACGTTTTCGGCCGGCGCGAATGACAAATTAAAGTGGTGCGTAGCAAAACTTAAAAACAATTGATCCAAGATTCAGATTAAATTTATTATTGATGATTTTAGGTGTTTGCGGGTGAATCCAAAGGGTCTGGATGAAGAGAGCAAGGATTACCTCTCGCTGTATCTGCTGCTGGTCTCTTGCAACAAGAGCGAGGTGCGCGCGAAATTCAAGTTCAGTATATTGAACGCCAAGCGCGAAGAGACGAAGGCGATGGAGAGCCAGCGCGCGTATCGCTTTGTCCAGGGCAAGGACTGGGGATTCAAGAAGTTCATCAGGCGTGATTTCCTCCTCGATGAGGCGAACGGTCTCCTGCCCGATGACAAATTAACTATTTTCTGTGAAGTAAGTATCCACTGCTGCATTCAGCGTGTGTTTACATAACGTTTACATAATTAAAATTAATTAAATTTGCACGTTTTTATTGAAAATCACGTTGTTACACGTGCGGAATGAACGTGCGCGCAGTTCTTGAACTTTAACTTCTCAACTTTTCGCGATTTTAAATGATTTATATGTGGTTTTAGGTAGAGTTTGTTTTGTACGCGTCGGCCATCTTTGAAAAGCGATAAAAATCACGTTTATGACGCGTGTAGTTTATTAAAATGGCGGCGGTGTACGTATTCGCTAATTATTCGCGAGAGAACAACGCGGACAACAGCATTCGTACGAATGAAATGAAACAATTATATAATGCTAATGCGCCGCTGACCTAAATGTCACGATTAAATGGGACGGCGCGGCGTGTATTCAATGTTGTGTGAAATTACTCTTTATTCTTTTATACGAGCGCTCGCACACAAAGCAAGAAAAAGAAACAATCAAAGGGTAAACAACTTAATCAAATCAAGAAAGAATCCAACATCATGGCTATTAACGTGTGACCTCAATAATAAAAAACAATTCGAACGATTTCGATTTTAAAACCGAAAAATTTTCAAATATTTTCATATACATATTATTATATCGTTGTGTACGCGTGTCATTACATGCGCTGTACTTGTTGAGGGACGTGTGTAATTTAGCGTGAAGCTTAAACCGATTAATCTCGATGACGAAACGCACCGTTTCCAAACGCGAAGACATTTGGCGCTGCGCATGCACAATTGTTGTAATTACGCGCAACGTAATGATTGGTTCGTATGACTTTTGGCTTATCTCATTGACTAATCCGACTAATCTACAAAGCTGCGATTATTAGTTATTAGTTGTGGTGTTTTTTTTTTATTTCGCTGCGCGTTTTTTCGCTCTCGTTGAGTGTAATTTATGAATGTGCGAATGACTTTGAACACTTTGAGTGTGTGTTATCGTATTATTACATTGGTACATTCGCGGCGTGTGCTGGGAATTGATTTTTCAAGGCGATAGCGTTACACATGCACACGCGGAAATTGTGGCTGCTAAACGTTATTTAAATATATTAAATGATTTTGTGTGTGAATTCAAGGGCAGTTACATTTGTGACCTTTTGTTACATGAATTCATTTGATAATTTATCATTTTTAAGTGTTTTTCGAGGGTTTTTGTTGTAAATTTGTAGAAGAATAGGTTTTTAGGATGTAATATTGAATGGTTTTGGAGATATTGTTGTTTTAACATGTTTAACATGTGAAAATTGATTTCAAAATCATTTTTTTCATCATTTTAAGCGATTTTGAGACAGATTTCAAGGAAATTTGCATTTGTGACCTTTGTTTGCACATTATTCTTTGGTTTTACTTGCAAATTGTCAAAAATAGGTTTTTACGATGAAATATCTAATGTTTTTGGAGATATTACACTTTAAATCATGTTAAACTTGTGAAATTTGCTTAAAAATCATTATTTAAACAATTTTTAGACAAATTTCAAGGATATTTCCATTTCTATCCCTTGAATTTTTATTTTTTCTTTGTTTTTCTTTGCAAATTATAAAAAAAAATAGTTTATTAAGAGGTAATATTGAATATTTTTAACTTATTGCAGTTTTAAACATGTTAACATGTGTAATTTGATTTCAAAAACGTTTTTTTTCAACATTTTAAATAATTTTTAGATAGATTTCAAGGAAATTTGCATTTGTGACCTTTGGTTGCAAATTTTTCTGCAGTTTTTCTTGTAAATTGTTAAAAAAAATAGGTTTTTACGATGAAATATTGAATGTTTTTTGAGATATTATACATTAAAACATGTTAAATTTGTGAAATTTGCTTAAAAATCGTTATTTAAACAATTTTTAGACAAATTTCAAGGATATTTACATTTGTAACCTTTAAATATTGATTTATTTTTTAGTTTTTCTTTGCAAATTATTAAAAAATACATTTTTAAAGTGTAATACTCAATATTTTTAAATTATTGCAGTTTAAATCATGTTAAACATGTGTAATTTGCTTAAAAAACACTCAAGGTAACTGTTTCTGTAACTCTTGGAGTTTGTAACAATGGTCTGGATTCGGTTCGGGGTCAGCACACATAATTACATGGTGTAATCTTGGCTCCCAATTGAAATCGACTCGAATTTTGTTGTTCTGCTGTGCGCTCGCGCGCTTGTGTGAAATTTGCTAATTTAATCATGTGTTTTTGCGCTGTGCGCTGTGTTCGCAGGTTAGCGTAGTAGCCGATAGCGTAAACATTTCTGGCCAGTCGAATACAGTTCAATTCAAGGTTCCTGAGTGCCGGCTCTCCGACGACCTGGGCATGCTCTTTGAAAACCAAAAGTTCAGCGACGTGACGCTCTCGGTGTCGGGGCGCGAGTTTCAAGCACACAAGTCAATATTAGCAGGTAATACACATAACATAATATTCCATGATAATTAAATAAATAAATTAATATTAAACTAATTTTTAGCGAGAAGTCCAGTATTCCAAGCAATGTTTGAGCACGAAATGGAGGAACGCAAACACAATCGGGTGGATATCACCGATGTGGATCATGAGGTGTTGCGTGAGATGCTGCGCTTTATCTACACGGGCAAAGCGTCGAATTTGGAGAAAATGGCGGATGATTTACTCGCTGCCGCCGATAAAGTATGAATCTTTTTGTTTCTCTGTTGAAATTTGTTTTTAATGAATATTTTGTTGTAGTACGCATTGGAGCGACTCAAAGTCATGTGTGAAGAGGCGCTCTGCACAAATTTATCGATAGAAAACGCCGCTGAGATTCTCATCCTCGCGGACCTCCATAGCGCCGATCAACTCAAGGCGCAAGCCATAGATTTCATCAATACGTAAGTTATTTTATTTCAATTAAAAAATTTACATTTTTTATGTTATTGATTTGATTTTTTGTTGTTTAGACATGCAACGGACGTGATGGACACACCCGGCTGGAAGTCGATGATCCAAACCCACCCGCACCTCATCGCCGAAGCGTTTCGCGCGCTCGCAACGCAGCAGATCCCGCCGATAGGGCCGCCGCGCAAGCGCGTCAAGCAGAGCTGAAGCGCGCCGAGTTAAACCAGAGTGCCAGAGACTGCTTAAAACTTACATGTGTTCATACCAAGACACTCTCGACAGTGATTTCGAATTCTACTCTTCGTCGACCTTCAACAAACCCCCCCACCCTCTACCCCAAAACCCTACTAGCCCCTCGTCATCATCTACCCTTCTAATATATTGCATACAACTACAAAATCACCCGCAAAATCCCCAATTTGATTCTTGTTTTGTTTGATTATTGTTGTTGTTTCCTCTAAAAACGCAACTCAGGGTCGACTTGAGTGGCTCTCCTCCGCTCCTACTCCCATCTCGTGTGTGGTTGAAAAAGAAAAACAAAAGAAGATGGCGCAACGCTCAAAACAAACATAACCTTTAAACACACTACACATGCTTACACACAAAAACACACATACACAGAAACACTTACACACAAATGAGGGATGATTGATTCTTTTCTTTCTTTTTTTTAACAAGATAAACAGAATTGTGATATAAACGACCACAGCTTGTTCCTATTCGAGGGACTCCACATCCTCTATTTTACGTTTAAGTTTAGCTTATCTATGATAAATATATACATATATATATATATAGATAGAAATTACAATTACTAATAATGATCTCTCTGAATAAGCTAAGGTCAATGTTTTGCATATTTTTATTTTTTCTGTGTTTGAGCGAGATGAGGTAGACGGAGAGAAATGCGAAAAATGGCGACTATGTAAAACACACACACTCATACATAACCTATACACACATGATACACACCGGCATCAATTTTTACTCACGGGGAACACATGTAAAGAAGAAGGAAAAATCTCAGAAGTTTGATTCAAATTTTTAAGTTGGTTAAGTTGTAAAGTCGTATACGGGTCTCTTGTGTACACACCATGTATAGTAATCGTTTTTGTGTTCTCTCGTGCACACATTCACCAATTTGTGGAGATGAATTGTACATAGTTTCTTGGTGAGATTTGAAAAAACAGAGAAAAACAAGTGGGAAAAAAAAGCCACAATTAATCGGGCGTCTAGTAAATAACATTAATCGCAATCATTGAATTTGTAACAAATTGTGAAACAAAGAATACCAAAATACCAGTTTTAGACGATTTCGTTTTCTTCGTTTGGATCATTTTTTGTATTGTAAGTGTTAGGTCATTATAAGTATTAAATACATATCTGTTGGAATTTATGATTGCGCACGCGCGGCGCGCGTCTATTACGACCCGAGGTATTTGTGTTTCGTTCTCTTCGATTTTGCTACCGATTTCTGCTCTCGTGTATTATTACGATTAAAATGCGCTGTTAATATAATTATAGACATTGGACGAGTGAAGGTTCACGATTTTTACCACCAAAACACGTGTTTCCCTGAGTTTTTAATCAATTTTAAGCTGGGGAAAGTTATTCCTGCTGATGGTATTGCCGAGGTGTATATTGGGTTGCCTATAGTGTTTCAGCAGGAGAAAAATATAAAAGTAGTGAGTGTTTTGTGTCACACAAGTTTTTAAGTTGTTTTAAACGTGAAATTTAGTGTTTAACCGAGGTATAAACATTAATTTAATTGTTTTAGTGTTAAAATTAGTTTTATTACGTGGTTTGGGTTTTGATTGTGGAGTTTTTGTTTGTTTTTAACGATATTATGCCGAATTTGTTTTATTATTGTTGATTATTAGTAGAATTATCGCCATTTTGTGTGTTAGATTTGTATAAATGGTTTGTTTGAGGAATATTGAGTTGGTTTTGGATGTATAGCTGCGTGGATTTTAAATGTCGGATCTTTAGGGCGGGCGGGCTGGTTGGTATCGGCCGCCTTCCGGTCATGCGCGCGGCGCGTCCTCGAGCCAGCGGCAGCAGCGCCATATTGAGAATAGGCGGTTGCTCCGTACAGTAGCGTAGCCGACGAGCGAGCCGACACCGAGAGTGCCCAGCAGCGGAATCGCCCCGTCGCCGTCGCCATCGCGTTAGTGCCCCCCGAGTGCGTGTGCGTGCGGTAATGGCCGGCGAGTGGCGCGTCTGAGACAAGCCGCAGCAGCAAGCAGCCGCAGCGTGTGCCGCCGTGCCATCCACCTGCCCCGCATCCCGGTGCGCCGCGCGCGCGCCCGCGCCTCTCTGTGTGTGTGAGTGCGAGTGCGTGAAGAGAGCGGCGAGCGACCGCCGGCGATGCGCTGAGCCGCCCTGCGACTGGGGCTACTGCTGCGGGGCTTCACCGGCGCAATCCAGTTTGGCGTAATGCGATTATAGGCCCGTGTGGTGTGCGTGTACGACGCGAGCCGAGGGCGCAGAGGATGCACCACACCCCAGCGAGCGCCGCCGTCGTCGTCGCCGCCGCCGCCGTCGCCGCGCACTAGCGCCGCGTCCGTCCCGCTTCCGCATCGCCTCTGCCCACCGACAGCCCGGCGTGGATGCCAGCGGCTACGAGCGCCACTTCGGCACAGTCGCTCCCACTAAGCTATGACCATGTCCTGCTGTCAGTCAGATGAGGTGCGGGAACAGAAGCGTATCAACCAGGAGATCGAGCGCCAGCTCAAGCGCGACAAGCGCGATGCTCGCCGCGAGCTCAAACTTCTTCTGCTTGGTGAGTATAACACAACCCGAAAAAATCCGCTGAAGAGAAGAAAAAACGCACTTCATTTGTTTGTTTGTGATGTTGTCCGGTGTGTTGCATACATCGCGGGGCCGTAATCGAATTACACTACACGTAACGTGGGCATGGGGCATCATATCACAAAATGCAATTAGATTAAGTTATTTAAGCACTTTAACTTATGAAACCTAAGGCTTCATAAATAAGTCTTCCTTCTCCTGTATGTGCACATGTATTGATTCAATTTGCCTAATTGCATTCAAACAATCAATTTATTTCATTTTAGATTATATAAAATTTAAAATAACAAATTTTTGTTTTTTGTTTTGCAACAGGCACTGGTGAATCCGGCAAGTCGACGTTCATCAAGCAGATGCGCATCATCCATGGCGCGGGCTATTCGGACGACGACAAGCGCGGCTTCATCAAGCTCGTCTATCAGAACATATTCATGGCTATGCAGAGCATGATACGCGCTATGGACTTACTTAAGATTAAATATTGCCAGCAGAGTAATGTGGTATGTATGCAACCAATTATACAAAACATCAATATTACCATCTATCGAATGTTTACTAGAGTAAAATTGTGGTTATAATCATTTTTATGTATATGAACAGGACAAAGCTGATTTAGTCCGCGGCGTTGACTTCGAAACGGTGACGACGTTCGAGTCACCCTATGTCGATGCCATCAAGGACCTCTGGAACGATTCGGGCATTCAGGAGTGCTACGACCGCCGAAGAGAATATCAGCTTACAGACTCTGCCAAATAGTATGTGTATTTCTATTCTCAAAAAATAAAATATTAATTTTTGTGTGAATTTGCAGCTATCTGTCGGATCTGGAGAGAATACGAGCGTCGGATTACTTGCCGACGGAGCAGGACATCCTTCGCGCTCGAGCGCCGACGACGGGCATCATCGAGTACCCGTTCGATCTAGACTCCATCATATTTCGGTCAGTATCAATAAAAAAAATCAAAAAAATTAAAAATTTAATTGTTTTTATTATTTAGAATGGTGGATGTCGGCGGGCAGCGATCCGAGAGAAGGAAATGGATCCACTGTTTCGAAAACGTCACTTCCATCATTTTCCTCGTCGCTTTAAGTGAATATGACCAAATTTTATTCGAGTCCGAAAACGAGGCAAGTATTACCCACATTTATCACACATAATTCACTTAAATTCATTGTTTTAATTTGTTTTTTGATGTTTTAGAACCGTATGGAAGAATCGAAGGCTCTATTCAAGACGATCATCACATACCCGTGGTTTCAGCACTCTTCGGTCATCCTTTTCTTGAACAAAAAAGACTTACTGGAGGAGAAGATCATGTATTCGCATTTGGTTGACTACTTTCCTGAATATGATGGTAAGAAACACAAAAATCATCAATTTAGGTTATTTTAAGTTAAATTTAATAAATTTAAATGTTTATCAACAAAGGACCTAAGCAGGATCACGTGCAAGCGCGTGAATTCGTCTGTAAGAAGTACTTGCGCGAGAATCCCGACCCGGAGCGCGCATGTTACTCGCATTTTACAACTGCGACAGGTCGAAATCATTTCTTAGGCTAGAAATTAATATCACGCTAGTTTTATTTAAAAATACTTGTATTTTGGACTTGTAGTTGCTAGTGTAATGCAATTTGGCTATTTTTATTACAATTCAAGGTCCGCAAAGAGACGCCATCGCTGCTAGAGAACACATTTTGCGGATGTTCGTAGACTTGAACCCCGACAGCGAAAAAATCATATACTCACACTTCACATGCGCTACAGGTATCTATCAAATCATTAAATACTTCCTATTATCTCTGCGAATGCTTTACTTTTACTTGCTTTCTCTTAAATTTACTGATTTTATGAAAATTTGCTTTATTTTATTCAATGTTTGCATGTCTTGCATGGGGATGATGTTTCTGCGTGATTATTTCTCTCAACACAGATACGGAGAATATTAAACTCGTGTTCTGCGCCGTCAAGGATACGATCATGCAGAGTGCCTTGAAAGAGTTTAATTTAGCTTAAAATATTGTTAAAAAAAAAGAAGATAATAGTGGCTTGCATAGTTTCATGTAGAAAAAGTGGGGTTATGCGCGAAGATAGTTGGGTTGCCTATATTCTCACTTTTTCTGCATACAAGTTAAATGCGATTAATACAACGCATGTGTTTCTAACCTATAATTCTCTAACTAAATTTTTGTTTGGTGTTTAATAAATGTTTGCGACGCTTTGAATCTTTTTAAACATTTTTCTTTTAACTTCTTCTCGGAATGCCATTTTTATTTCAGCACATAGAGGTGCAGGTAATCTCTTTGTGTAAAACATTTGAAATCAGAATTAATACATGTAATTCGCGAATGTTTCAGATACGGAAAACATTAAGTTCGTCTTCGCAGCGGTGAAAGACACGATATTGCAATCGAACCTGCGCGAATACAACCTGGTGTAGGAGAAGAAGACACGACGCATGCGCATCAGCAGCAGCAGCAGAAGAAAACAAAAACAAAATACGACCACCACCACCACCACCACCAATAAAACAAACAAAACAAAAACCAACCGTGTGTGCCGTACCGCGTGAGAGTGTGTGTGTGTGTGTGTGAGTGATGAGTAATAAACTAAGCGCGCGCATCAATGAGTAGTAAAATGAGGCGTGTGTCTAACACACAAAAAAAGGAATTGGAGCCATTTTACAAGTTTTAAATTTACATATTTGCAATACACACACACATATATATATATATATATATATACGGGAAAAACATATGCGTGCGGGGCGAGAATGCTTTATTGAATGGCAGAAAAAAAGCAAAATGGCGGCGATGGAGCGAATGATTGTATACAATGTGATGTTTCTAAACTTATTCATCTCTTGCAACTATATCTATGATTGTTTTCGCGATTTTTCGATTTTCGGTTGCGCATCGTACCACATACTGCATACATAATTAGTAAGTACGTAAATACGGAGAGAGAGTGAACGCAGTGCGCATGAGTGCATGTTGATGACACTTGACACACGCACATTATTTGATTCAATTGTTCATATATTCTTACTACGATCATCATCATCATCATCCGGTTGGTTGGTTTCTGTTCTCGTGTAAACGTGTGCGCTTAGCTTTAGTGAAAAACTGCTGTTTGGAAGTAATTCTAGTGCCATTTTACTAGTACGGTGTCTCTACAAATAATTACGATATAAACTACTGCAAGAAGATGATGTGGACGATGGAGGGGGGGGAAATGATGGTAAATCACGCGCGTACGCAAAAACCAGGCAGAAACGGAACACATTTTATTATCTTAACTATATCGAAATGCCAAAGTGTTTTTTAAAAACAAAAAACGATTGCATGTAATACCAGAAGCAGGCAACCAGACATACATACACTGTGCGGGGACATGATGGATTGATTTTTCACACACCACAGCGCGATTTGAATACAAATGAAAACCAAAACTATTGAAATACACTTTATTAAGGGATATACTTATACAAAACTAAAACTTGGGGAGAACTTGGGCAAAACGTCATTGTTTGCGTTTGCGGAGACATTTCACACTCACACAAACAAGAGAAAACAAACTTTCGATGAGAAAAACATGCATAAATCCTGACTATAAAAAATTACGATATAAATAGTATTGTTATTTATAATAATATAAATTAATGTAGAATAGCGTTAAGAGTGACGATGGTGTGTGGCGGTGAGACGAAATGTGCGCATTCTTTTTGCAATTATACGTATATTCATACATAATATACACACGGCGAGAGAGGGCGGCGAAACGAACCAAACTAGACGAGAGACACACACATAAATGGATGTAAAACACACACACGACGCCATTTTGATTACGATTTTTGACAGATTTCGACAGCAGACAAAAACAGCAGCAGCAGCAAACTATTTGCGAGTTTTACGTTTCGACTTTTACGTTTGTTTGTCGCTAGGGTATAAATAATTAACAGATTGTGAAAACAAAACAAAAAAAAAGTAACAAAAACACAACACACACGGGTGCGAATGGTTCTGTTTAATTATAATTTATGTACGTACGCATTTATACATATTCTATAAAGTGAAAAATTAACGAAAAAAAAAAAGATTCTTCCCAAAAACTAACAACAACTGATTTTTTGCGATTATTTATTTCATTATTTTATACTAGCGCATATTATGTTATAGTTTTTAAAACAAGAGAAAACAATCTTATTCTATCTTTATATTATGTAAACGTAAACATAAAACAACTAAAAATATTATCTATAAGTGGAGCGTGCAGATATGAGGAAAAGATGCGACAGTTTTTCTTCTCTTTTTTTTTTGTAAGTGTCGTGTTCTTTGGCTTGAAATTTTGATTGTAAATTTTTAAACACTTTTTAAACGTGACGAGGCAGTTTGAAAGCTCAATGGAAACAAACATGCAGAGGAAAAACGCCCTTTTTTCTTGTGATTCAATATTTTATTTTGTTTTTTAATTTGTTTTTATGATTATTTAATTTAATTCAGTTTTGAGAGAGGGAGCGGAGCGGAGAGGTAGCAGTACTACGTGAGAGAAATGATAAAATTATATTTTGTTGTTTATTATTGAATATATTATGTTATAAAATATTATTTGACACACACAGACACACTTATGTACTACGCAAACGTTAATGTTATATTTGTTTTTTTAGTAGTTTTTATTGTATGTTTTATTTTTGTGCGGTGTGTTTAAGTTTAAAAATCAATGATCATGTAATGGCTGCCATGGTGGAGTTAATGTGCATGCGCAGAACACGCCCAGACTGAATCAGCGATGAATGGTACCCGGAACGCTCTATAGATGTCGCAGTAGATTCCAGTCGAAGTAACGCTGTCATTCCCCTACATTCTTCAATCGACAGTCGGTGGTGCTGGAGTGCGCAACGTGTGCGGATCTATTCGACACCCAGATTTGTGCGTTAGTGTGCAGACATCTTTCAGCAGGATAAATGTGAGTACTAGTATTAATCCTACCAATTTTAATTGATTAATTTACTAAACTAGGCAAATTGTGCGACGTAAAAAACATGGCGTATGTTATCTAGTGTTGTTTATTTATACTGAAACAAATGAATAACGCTGAGGTAATACTAGTGTAAGTTGCATATTGCAGCTCTCTTCCCTTGTCGCCATGCAGGAAAACCGGGACAAGTGAGCTTGTGTGCCGGGGTCGCACGTGCCACACGTGTTTCCAACCAAGCGTTCACTCCGGTGTCCTACTGTTCTAGAAATATTCGCCCGGAAGCGACGCGTAATACCTACTTGTTTTCATTTCGTGGTTATGTCATTGATTTTATTCTTTTATCATTTTATCGAAGTTGAAACAAAGTTAAACTTTCGAATTCACTTTCAATTTCATTGCAAGTGAACAAAACAAATAATAATTACATGTAAAAACAAACATACTCGTAGAATTTTAAATAATTGTTGCTCGTGTTGTACGACTGGCAATAAAAAACGTGTAAAGCAAGTTTATTTTCGTGTCGTGCTATATAAAGTACTAATTAATTGTCGTTATGATCGTAATGATAGAGATTACAAATTAAAATTGAATTCATGTCCCGATGTCACGTGTCAATGATCAATTATTCATAATTTGAATTTGAATCACGCGACTTACAGATTAATTATTTTGAAATTTGTTTTGTTTTGTTGTGATGATTCTGTTGCTACCTGTTAAATTATTTGGTAAATATTCAGAATTAAACCGGATTGAACTGGTTTATCATTTTCTTACGCTCAAAAATTTATAAATTATTCATGAGTGATTAAAACTTGCAGTGGAAAACTTGTTTCGATTAAAGTTTTTCTATAGAAACTGTTTTCTTTTTTGAGGTCAAGTGTTACTAGGTTGCATTGAATGAAGTGGTGCAAGTTCAAGGGTAGTTTTTTGTTTTTCTTCCATCATGGAAATAAATATCAATATAATGACTTGTTTTTCATTGCAAGTTCAAGTACACTTCTTGTTATGAAACGCAAAGTCCACGATCGTCATTTTATTGTATTTAAATTTTCTATGTAAAATTAATAACGAGAACATGTTTACAAGCAGAATAAATATAAATAATTCTAGTGCACTTTACACGCCGCCGCTGACTGGGAATAAATGTTTGATAAACAAATATTTGTCGACTGTTGGACGCCTAATCAATTCTTGATTTAACCTACATTACATACAAAACGCACAAAACAACAAAACGCCAACACTTTCATATCATTTTGATATCTTTATCTCTACAGGAGATAAATGTAGATTGAAAATATCTTGTTGCGTTATATTTTTTATCTGTGTATTTAAATTTCTTTGCCAAGTTTTCGATGACGACAGCGATTATTATAAGCGCGTCTAGCATTGCTTTGTGTCGTGATTTCGCTTTTGTACTCGGTGTAATAAACGTAGCGAATCACATGTTTCGAGGCATTGAATTTCGCAATGTTTATTTTTTATTTTTCGCTTTCTAACGTGACTTTCAGAGCGGCACTACGCCAACCGCCATTAAATTATGTACACAAATAGCGTTTTTAGCCATTAAATATTTAATTAGTTACATAAATCACGCAAATTTTGAGATAAATATTTGTTAAATTGCCAATATTATTGTTATCTTTTTATTATAAACAAAAGATAACTAAAAATCAATTAAAATTCAAAAGAAAAGGAAGAATGGAAGCAAAAGAGTTGCCAGTACCCGCAAAAAGTGGTGGGGGTAAGCTGCAGTTACGCATTTTTATCTTCGCGCGCGAAAATACCTGCAAAACTCGGTAAAAATTGAGGATTTATGGTCACCTTTTGATCCCCTTGCCCTGTCAAACCATTCCAATCACCCCAAGTGCTCCCTACTTATCAATAATTGCAAATTCAAAGTCTGCATGTGGTCTGACTCCTTTATTATCATCACGCTTGGCTCGTAAAATGTGTTTTGTTCGGTTATCAAACCAAATTTCACCATTTCCAGCCGATAAAATTACGTGTCTGATAAGGGGAGTTCAAGAGTGCCGCCGTAAAATTCACAAAAAAATGCTTACGGTCATGAAAGCAATAAAAACACAAAACATTATTGAGTATCTTCGAAAACGGCTGTTTTAACTCTCCTTGTGATTGGTTTGAAGCTAGACGTGCCCACTTTTTGCTTGCGTCACAACGTGATCTCACTAGTTAATTAAATATTTGCTTAAAACAAAAATCTTCAACCTTCGAACTGGTAGTATCGAGTTTCTTTCACTTTGCGAACGTTCTACTATTGGTCTAGCACGAGTCGTGCCTACTCAACTAATTAACATAAATGTATCTTACGTCAGCAACATAATAAATAATCGGTAGATATTATTTTCAAAGGTAAAATATAGGATATTCGATCGAGTGTGGAGTGGAGTGTTTTATTACTTCGATTAAAACCACAAAACCGCACTCATTCGGTGCGTATGAGCGGTTTTGTCTCGTTTCCACCGACTTACTCTCCTGAATCAGTAAGTCAACCAGTCTGATTGTCTGATAAACCGCGATTGTTTATTTAAAGCAGTTGCTAGCTGCGATTCCCGACGCAGTCGCGCGCCGACACGCGGAGAGGGTAATAATAGCCGACAACTTAAATGTGCAACGCATCCAATTGATAAAATAAATAAATAAATTGAATTGGTGCGCGAATTAATGCTGATTTCCGAAGGTTAACATCAAATAATAACAATAATAAAATTCCCAGCGCACACGTATCGCTAATATCCAGGTAATAGAAAATTTGCGAAGACGACAATATGATTTCGACGCGAAAATCGTAGATTTATGTTAATTAGGCGAATATTTGTTAGCGTAACTGTTTAACACATTAGCTAACATGTCATAACCGGCGTTATTTGCGTTAGTTAGATCTATTAGATGCTTTTTATCAACTTTTTATTCATTTGTTGTTTTGTTTGTGAATTTCCAGATACGATGGGACTGGTCGCACTTCATTCTGTGAGCCTTGGTCGTGTGAATATCGGCGAAGTGTTTCTCTGATAGAGTGACAAAGATCGTCCGCCAGAGGAGTACAGTACAAGAACAGTTACCAAGTAGTTACCATACTAAAATACCATTCCTATTATTTCGTAATTTTTTGGTAGTTTTTGGATTTTTTAAAAATATTTCTTAACGTGTTGTAAACAAAAATCATTGTGTTTATCATGGCTACCGAAGAGGACCGATCACTGCATTCCAGCATGTCGTTGCCGATGTGGATGAGGGGCCGGGGGCGAATGCACACAAAGTAAGTGATACTAATAAAATTATATATTCCTGTATTGTGCGAATTTAAGCAGTTTTCCTCCTCAGTTGTCACTGCTTAGGTTTCAGTTCGCGTTCGACACTCGCCGCCGTCGGTCGGTGTTTTTATTTTGAGAATCTAGAGCGCGTGTCGCGGCTCCCGCAGAGAGCAAATATCGTATGTGTGTGACTTCTGTTTTTGTTATCAGTGCGACGCGTTCGACTTTTTCAACTTTCGCGCTTATCTAAACCCAAACCGAAAATAATATTTACCATTTACCACTGGAATATTTCATTTGAAAGTATAAAATGTAAGTTGGATGAATTTGCGTTGTGCATTTTATTATTTAGATTGGCCAGGCGCGCATTATTGTCGGTCGCTGCTTAACCAGCCAAGTTCGTGTATTTATAAAAATCGTCAGGTGACCGCACAACGAGGATTTACATATATTGGCGGCGGTTCATATCTCTACGGCCATTATGCAATCGATTCATTTATTGCACGCGCACATTTCGTTGTTCATGCGAATTATAATTGATATGATTGTTGATTGATTATTGTCGGCGATGTCAAAACAGCTCGTCGAACTTGTCTCGACGTCACTGGCCGCCATTTTAAATTCTTGTCGTGGTATTCTTCTCATAATGTAATTTTCTTTAATATTTTTTTATTTTAGTGTATAATTTATTTTATTTTACAGATTAGACTTTGATCAGAGCACATTTTCACCACCGGAGAACGACGATAACTTCCTGTATATTCGTTATCCTGTGAAACAACCTCCACCTCAGCAAGACACGCAGACTATCCTGGTAAACGATCAGGGTGGTATTAAACTCGACATTTCCAAACATACAGAGCCTTGTAAAGATTATATTCTTGGAAAAACAAGTTAGTAATTTTTATTTCCTATAAAAAATCATTGTTTTATGATTATATTACTTTTAGATCCGTCAAAAGCTCAGGTTGTGAACGGTAACGGCCAGCTGAAGTCAGCTGGAACCGATGACGGCTTCAAGAGCCCTGAGGCATCAGCGTGTGGCACGTCAGTGATCAGGGTGGCGTCCCAAATGGTCTCCGGAAAGGTGGTGAAGGGTTTTGAGACCTTCGAAGATGAAGAAAAGGAACACATGCGCGCGATAGGCTTCGATCCGCATTTGAGACGCGGAAGTCGATCGTTGCCTGCGTCCCCATTGCAGTCTCCGAATTCGTCACCTAAAAGCAAACGCAAGCATGGTAATAAGTACTTCACCAATTCACCAGCCACTGCAGGCGCGTATGCTGACGATAAGAAACCCGGCAGTATACTTGCTGGTCTACTAGCAAAGCGGGACATGTCACGATCTGTGACTTCCATCGCCGAGGAGCAGCAGACTGTTGCGGATGCAGGTCTACGACTTTCGTTCCTGCAAGCTGGTGATACTTCCGCAGCGGGCGAAAAGAAGTCGACGGCGAAGGCCAAGCCGTCACATCTGCGTGAGATGAACTTCTGGTCGCCAACGTCGATGTAAAACATCAATACTCTTTACTTGCACTTTCTATCGAGGTGTTGATTGATTTTCTTTTCTCTTAACAAGTTTATACTCTACTATATAACGTGTTCTTCATTCGGACGAAGGACTTTACCTCTTAGACGAAGGAGCGCTGCAGATGCCTTCATCGACTTGTTACCTACATGAAACTGTTTATCTCTCGGGTCCATTGTTGATGATATTCTTTGTTTTTTAAATCGAAAATCGCGGCTGTTTTTTTTTGTAACAAATCAAATCTGGATGGTCGAGGATTATTTAAGTAACTTATTTTTGAGATTGCGGGCTATGACAACACATGTAGAGGCGGCAAGTGCGGCGGAGGAGATAACAAAGAGCAATATGCAAACGATAGGTATGAATAATGTAATTTAAGACGATGTTGTCGGACATGAGATGGAATACTTATCGGATGTTTTGTATGTTTACTCTGTTATAAACTATACTAGACTTATTTCCGAATCAAAATTATTTTGTAGAATATAAGGAAAATTACGAATTTGAGTGTCTATTGTTCATCAATTTTATTCCTAGCCTAGTGTTGACTGTTTTTGGTTGGCAGACAATTGTTTCGTTCTCCACCGTTCTGCACCGCACGCGCCAGGCGGTACTATCAATGTGTGTTACTGGCTGTCCGTTCTCTTTCCTGCTTAGTTAGTTGTGCGATGTTGTGCGGTGCACACGTGTTTTGTTAGCCAAGGATTTCGTGGTAATTTCCCGCGTTTTTGTAATAGCGCGTGGAATAATTCTGGATTCCATTGTGTTTGTGAGTTCGAATGTGTGCCGACGGCCGCCGAATATCTTTTGATGGTGAAGAATTCAAATTGGATTTAGTGTGTCCAGGTATTAAGATATTAATTTCTGGAAATAAACGACATGACCATTGTTCTCCGCGTGATATGAAAGAATATATTGATTGTGTAAGAATAATGTCGTGAGTCTCATCGACCCGACTTTTAAGTAACTTCTGAAATGGTGAACTTATTGAAAACAGTAATTAACTAGCAACTAACAATTTGTATATATGAGTTTCAATAAAATATTATTAAATATTGCATATATGAATATATTTATTCTCGTATCCTCTTTGTAGTTTCCATACATAGTGTAAATAGTTACGTTTGACTACAGGTGTTCGTATGATGCTATACGATGTTGTTGTTTTTAAAAATGTGAGAAAACCAACAACATTTATACCTGAAACGAATAAGATTCGATAAGAGAGCCGTGTGGCTCAGGTGGCATGTGCATATGCTAGCATGCTGCAGGTTCATGGATCGAATCTCAGTTGGAAAAGGCAATTTTATTAAATAATAAGAAATTTACGAAATGTGGGTTGCATACCACAAAAATTAAAGATTCAAATGTTAGAAATAAGTTGAAAAGCAGAGTACGACGAAGCAACAATAAGAATAAGTAGAAGATGGTGGAGGAGCAGCAGCAGCAGGAGAGTGAGTATAGGAGAAGTAAGAAGAGAAGAAGAAGAAAGAGTACGGGAAGAAAAGAGAATAGGGGTGACAGAATTTTTAAATTTTTTGGCACGTGTCGTTATAAGACAGTCACAGGTCGATCTCCCAGAGCGCCTCCGGCGCTCTGGTCGATCGCCCACTGCTTCGGTCCATCCATTGCTCCCGGCCCATCCTACAGCTACGATGTCTCTACGCTTCATCCCCGGAATTATCAGGCATATCAACAATTTTTATGGTGGGGGATCATCCCCAGAGAGAGGGAACTCCTTATAAGGACATCCTTTTAAGAACTTGTAAAAATATTTCTAATTTTTAAGTCGCCTCAAGAGAGGGGACACTTAAAAATATTCTTACAAGTTCTCACCTGTACCTGAAATGAAAGATGGAGTACACAAATCATACAAGATACCTTAACAATTTTTATAGTGGGGATCATCCCCCGAGTGGGAGAACTCCTTGTGGACTTGTAGAGATATTTCTAAGTGTCGCCGCTCTCAGAGCCGCCCACAACACTGAGAAATACTTTACAAGTTGTGACCTGTACCTGAAATGATAGAAGGATGGGGTGCACAAGTCATAAGATACAGCCATTGCCTTTAACATTTCTTTATTAACAAACTCAATACAATATAAGTTCATAACTTGTATGTTCAATAGTTACAAGACATATGACGTCATTTTAAAACATGTTTATGACCTGCATAGCCGCGCAAGAATATAGGGCAGCGGCACAGGTAGAGTACACAGGCCTTTGCCAAAAGGTCAAAAGGGAAGCCAGAAGAGACAAACGCAGGTGGATAGATGATATTTGCAGACAAGCAGAAGAAGCAATGCTCAACAACAACTCGAGAGAACTTTACAACCTCACAAAGAAACTGGCCAATAAGTACTCTACACGCACACACTTCATTAAGTCAAAAAACGGCCGCCTGTTAGTTGAGTCAGACAAGCAGCTCGAAAGATGGAGGGAACATTTCTCCGACATGCTCAGCGCAAACGAAACAATTAACTGGGAGCCAGAGAATAACCCAGGTAGACAACTGAACATTGACTCGAACCCGCCTTCAGTCGCGGAGATAACTGCAGCTATAAAGACGCTTAAGAACAACAAAGCAGCAGGAGCTGATAACGTTCCAGCGGAACTACTAAAGTAAACGCCACATGGATGGCAAATGAACTATACCACTGTATTAAGGAAGCATGGAACAACAACAAGATTCCGACCAAGTGGAAAGAAGGGCTAATCATCAAGCTTCCCAAAAAAGGTAACTTGACCGAGTGTAACAACTGGCGTGGCATAACGCTATTAAACACAATTAATAAGATTATCGCGAAAATCGTCCAAACAAGATTAGCGGAAACTATAGAAAACACCCTGCGCCCGAACCAAGCAGGTTTTCGGCCGAATCGCTCATGCATCGATCATATCAATACCCTTCGTATAATTATCGAGCAATCAGTAGAATGGCGATCACCACTATTCATCGCCTTCATCGACTTTGAGAAAGCATTCGACAGCCTGAACCACGACGCTTTATGGAGGATCCTTAAGTCGCGAGGTGTACCAACAAAGATAATAAGCATCCTGCAAGAACTCTACACTGATGCAAACTGCAGTGTGTTACACAACGGTGAAAAAGCGAAAGTTTTACGATACACAGAGGAGTAAAACAAGGATGTGTCATATCCCCATTACTATTTAACATCGCCTTAGACTACATACTAGCAAAGGTAGACCAGAACAGGGATGGGTTGCGCTGGACACTAACCTCGCACCTCAGCGACCTGGATTACGCCGACGACATCTGCCTGATGTCACATACGTTCGAAGGCGTGAGCCGACAGCTAACAACATTAGCAAGGGAGGCAAGTAAAATTGGCCTAAGAATAAATATTGCCAAAACAAAAGAAATGCGTATAAATACAAACAACACCTTAAAACTCCAAATAGATAATACGGAAATAGAAGAGGTCAAGGAATTCCTATATCTAGGAAGTATAATTGACATAAAAGGGGGGACCGACGCAGATATAAACAACAGAATAAAGAAAGCCCAGCAATCCTTCAGAATGCTGAGCACAGTATGGAAGTCAAGCGTCTATACACTAAGAACAAAACTGCGCATATTCCGCACAAATGTAAAATCCACCCTTTTATATGGATGCGAAACATGGAGGTCAACGAGCTCAAGCACACACAAACTCCAAACCTTCATAAACAAGTGCTTGAGAATGATCTTGCGCATATTCTGGCCAATGACAATCTCCAACGATGAGTTGCACCGTCGATGTGATGAAACTCCCATTATAAATCAAATACGCAAGAGAAAATGGGGGTGGATTGGGCACATCTTGAGAAGAGACGCCGGAGATATCGCCAGAAATGCGCTAGAATGGAACCCACAGGGGAAGAGAAGGGTTGGTAGACCGGCCAATACCTGGCGAAGATCCACAATAGAGGAGCTCCGAAACCAAAATATGGGCTGGAACGAAGCAAAGGCGGTTGCCCGAAACAGAGTCCGTTGGAGGGCGCTTAGTGAGGCTCTATGCTCCACATAGGAGCCAAGAACATTATATATATATATATATAGCCGCGCTATGCTCACGGCTGCAAAATTACAAAAGATAACACTAGAAAATAGCAAATTGCGCACTGTTTTCGCGTTACATCCCGGGAAAATTATATACAGGGTGTTACAAAAAGAAAATCAAAAATACAAGTATTATTAACTGTTTCCTCCTGGATATCTAAAAGTGATATGTGCAGGGGGAGAAACATAACAAATAATACATTTACTAATAATTATAATTTTATTTGACATCTTTTAAAGCAATACTAGGGTAAGATTTCTTGAACACACAAATTAGCAAACACCTAAAGCCGATTAGAGGCAGAATAAAGATACAAAAGCTGCAATCAGGCACAAAAAAAACGGAATCTAACCGGAGTGAATACACAGCTGATGGAACGCGATAACGTTGCAATACTTTTATTACAAAGGGGAATATATGCAACCATGTGACGACTATGCTATGTATTAAAGTGTTAACTAATTTTTCGGATCTTTTTACTTATAAGGTGATAACTCCACATTTGACTGTTAAATTCATTGAATGTTGAATAGAATATAGAATTATTGTTACATACTTTTTTACATTTTCGCAGGGAATTATATGTTATACTAAAAAAACTACAATTTCTAGCGCAACGAGTACAATTGCGTATATGCGTATACACACAACTTTCAATATAACTCGCGTCACGGAATTTTCTGGCAATAAATTTCAATACAGGGTGATATAGAATTAAATTCTGCACCTGGAAAAACTATTTCAACCTAATTTTGACACCGCGTTCGCGTGTTATAACATAAAAACTACAATTCTTAGCGCAACGAGTACTACTCGTAGTGCGTATACACACAACTTTCAATATAACTCGCGTCACGGAATTTTCTGGCAATAAATTTCAATACAGGGTGATATAGAATTAAATTCTGCATCTGGAAAAATTATTTCAACCTAATTTTGACACCGCGTTCGCGTGTTATAACATAAAAACTACAATTCTTAGCGCAACGAGTACTAAGTGCGTATACACACAACTTTCAATATAACTCGCGTCACGGAATTTTCTGGCAATAAATTTCAATACAGGGTGATATAGAATTAAATTCTGCACCTGGAAAACTTATTTCAACCTAATTTTGACACCGCGTTCGCGTGTTATAACATAAAAACTACAATTCTTAGCGCAACGAGTACTACTCGTAGTGCGTATACACACAACTTTCAATATAACTCGCGTCACGGAATTTTCTGGCAATAAATTTCAATACAGGGTGATATAGAATTAAATTCTGCACCAGGGAACATAATTTCGAATTAACTGTGATACCGCGTTCGCGTGTTATAACATAAAAACTACAATTCCTAGCGCAACGAGTACAAATGCGTATACATACAACTATCAATATAACTCGCGTTACGGAATTTTCTGGCAATAAATTTCAATACAGGGTGATACAATAGCGCAACGAGAATTAAATTCTGCACGGAATTTTCTGGAAAATTTCAATATTTAAACCTGGAAAACTATTTGACTAACCGCGTTCGCGTGTTATAACATAAAAACTACAATTCTTAGCGCAACGAGTACCAGTGCGTATACACACAACTTTCAATATAACTCGCGTCACGGAATTTTCTGGCAATAAATTTCAATACAGGGTGATATAGAATTAAATTCTGCACCAGGAAAAACTATTTCGACCTAATTTTGACACCGCGTTCGCGTGTTATAACATAAAAACTACAATTCTTAGCGCAACGAGTACCAGTGCGTATACACACAACTTTCAATATAACTCGCGTCACGGAATTTTCTGGCAATAAATTTCAATACAGGGTGATATAGAATTAAATTCTGCACCTGGAAAAACTATTTCAACCTAATTTTGACACCGCGTTCGCGTGTTATAACATAAAAACTACAATTCTTAGCGCAACGAGTACCAGTGCGTATACACACAACTTTCAATATAACTCGCGTCACGGAATTTTCTGGCAATAAATTTCAATACAGGGTGATATAGAATTAAATTCTGCACCAGGAAAAACTATTTCGACCTAATTTTGACGCCGCGTTCGCGTGTTATAACATAAAAACTACAATTCTTAGCGCAACGAGTATCAGTGCGTATAACACAACTTTCAATATAACTCGCGTCACGGAATTTTCTGGCAATAAATTTCAATACAGGGTGATATAGAATTAAATTCTGCACCTGGAAAAACTATTTCAACTTAATTTTGACACCGCGTTCGCGTGTTATAACATAAAACTACAATTCTTAGCGCAACGAGTACCAGTGCGTATACACACAACTTTCAATATAACTCGCGTCACGGAATTTTCTGGCAATAAATTTCAATACAGGGTGATATAGAATTAAATTCTGCACCTGGAAAAACTATTTCAACCTAATTTTGACACCGCGTTCGCGTGTTATAACATAAAAACTACAATTCTTAGCGCAACTAGTACCAGTGCATATATACACAAATTACAATATAACTCGCGACACGGAATTTTCAGGCAATACATTTCAATACAGGGTAATATAAAATTAAATTCTGCACCTGGGAAAATTATTTCAACCTAATTTTGACACCGCGTTCGCGTGTTATAACATAAAAACTACAATTCTTAGCGCAACGAGTACCAGTGCGTATACACACAACTTTCAATATAACTCGCGTCACGGAATTTTCTGGCAATAAATTTCAATACAGGGTAATATAAAATTAAATTCTGCACCTGGGAAAATTATTTCAACCAAATTTTGACATCGCGTTCGCGTGTTATAACATAAAAACTACAATTCTTAGCGCAACGAGTACCAGTGCGTATACACACAACTTTCAATATAACTCGCGTCACGGAATTTTCTGGCAATAAATTTTAATACAGGGTGATATAGAATTAAATTCCGCATTTGGGAAAATTATTTCAACCTAATTTTGACACCGCGTTCGCGTGTTATAACATAAAAACTGCAATTCTTAGCGCAACGAGTACCAGTGCGTATACACACAACTTTCAATATAACTCGCGTCACGGAATTTTCTGGCAATAAATTTCAATACAGGGCGATATAGAATTAAATTCCGCATCAGAGAAAATGATTTCGAACTTGTTTTGACACCGCGTTCGCGTGTTATAACAAAAAAAAAACTGCAATTCCTAGCGCAACGAGTATTACGCGCAGTGCGTATACACACAACTTTCAATATAACTCGCGTCACGGAATTTTCTTGCAATAAATTTCAATACAGGGAGATATAGAATTAATTTCTGCACCTGGAAAATCATTTCAACCTAATTATGACACCGCGTTCGCGTGTTATAACATAAAAACTACAATTCTTAGCGCAACGAGTACCAGTGCGTATACACACAACTTTCAATATAACTCGCGTCACGGAATTTTCTGGCAATAAATTTCAATACAGGGTGATATAGAATTAAATTCTGCATCTGGGAAACTTATTTCAACCTAATTTTGACACCGCGTTCGCGTGTTATAACATAAAAACTACAATTCTTAGCGCAACGAGTACCAGTGCATATACACACAACTTTCAATATAACTCGCGTCACGGAATTTTCTGGCAATAAATTTCAATACAGGGTGATATAGAATTAAATTCTGCACCTGGAAAAACTATTTCAACCTAATTTTGACACCGCGTTCGCGTGTTATAACATAAAAACTACAATTCTTAGCGCAACGAGTACCAGTGCGTATACACACAACTTTCAATATAACTCGCGTCACGGAATTTTCTGGCAATAAATTTTAATACAGGGTGATATAGAATTAAATTCTGCATATGGGAAACTTATTTCAACCTAATTTTGACACCGCGTTCGCGTGTTATAACATAAAAACTACAATTCTTAGCGCAACGAGTACCAGTGCGTATACACACAACTTTCAATATAACTCGCGTCACGGAATTTTCTGGCAATAAATTTCAATACAGGGTGATATAGAATTAAATTCTGCACCGGGAAAAATTATTTCAACCTAATTTTGACACCGCGTTCGCGTGTTATAACATAAAAACTACAATTCTTAGCGCAAGAGTATTACTCCTAGTGCGTGTACCCACAACTTTCAATATAATGCGCGGCACGGAATTTTCTTGCAATAAATTTCAATACAGCGAGATGCAGAATTAAATTCCGCATCAGGAAAAATGATTACCTTACGAGGCTAACGGTAAAAGTGACTCGATTCAGGGCACCGTACAAAGCTAGCGGTAGAAGTGACTCGATTCGGGATACCTTACGAGGCTAGCGGTAAAAGTGACTCGAGTCAGGGCACCGTACGAGGATGAATGCATATCTGACTTTCATTCGGTGCATCGCAAGAGGTGACAATGCACGGATGACTCTAATTCAGGGCATAAAATTTAAAAATAGTAAATAATAAATAATTTATTAATATCATTACCTTTATATCCACGGCTCATTGAAGAAATTGTTCCATGCGGATAACAGAAACAGAAACATCTGAAATAATATAAAAGATTAATGTTTATTTTAAAATTTGTTTTGTGTTAAAAGAAGAAAATCAAAATCCTAGATATCTAGATATCTAGGAGAGTAGATAGATACGGGTATAGAAACCCGTGAACCGTAATGAGTAATACAATTACATACTAATAATTACAATTTTATTAAACATCTACTAATTTAAGATCTCTTAAACCCACAAGCTAGCCAACGCGTGAAGCCGATTACAGGCTGAAATAAGATACAAAAGCAACAATCAGGCACGAAGAACGAAACATAACGGCAGTGAATACACGGCCGACGGAACGGGACAATATTGCACGATATAATGCAAGATATCGGGGACTAAAGGCGATCATTTTCAGAGTTTTTATTTATTTGATTGATCGTTATCGATATTGGGTAATTAATCCAAGTAATGTTTAATTAGTCCAATGATAATAGAATATAATATTTATGTTACACACCTTTTTACGTTTTCGTAGATGAAATACTGCAAGAGGCACAAATGTTGTTTATTCAATTTAATAATTAAATGAATACACAAAACAAAATCACTACGAATTCCTAGACGACGGAAGCTATCCGCCGACCGTCGGCAAACACGTGCGGATCTTGTAATACGACGCAGTTCTGGGTTCCACGCGCGATATATCTATAACTATACGCCGCACTCATCGGGTAATTCTTAATTTTCTCTCTGCTGACCGAATTTAATTCAACTACAGGCTTAAAATCACCAGAAACCTGATTAGTCGCCACGAAAACCGCCGATCAAGTAAATGCGTCTTTACCACGCGGCAGCGCATAATCGTCTAAGTAAGAAATAGAACAAACACGGCTGAGCGAGCCGGACGCGCCGCAACGAGATAACAGAAAGTTGTTTGTATACAAACACCGATATAGGTAATTCAAAAGTGAGACCTATGAACAATTCATGTTCTAGATATAGTCCAATGCAATGTTCTGTGCGTGCATGAATATGAGAGAATATTTAAATAGAGTGCAAGATTTACAATGAATATAATTATATCTAAATATTCGCGTTTGACCTTTTACTGTAAGAAATATAATGATAAAAATGGAAAAATGTCACTTTTTAGCACTTTTACTAGCGATTTTCGACCTTTTACTGTAGGAAATATAATTATTTTATATTTTTATCTGATAGAGAATTTCCCAATCTTTCATAATCCGCAATTCATTGGTTGCTATGGCTTTTAGTTTAAGAAATATTAATTATCGAAAATCGTCGAAAAAAAGTATCAAGCACCCCCCCTTGGCAATTTTTTTCTTAAGATTGAAAATTTCATCTCACAGATTTCCGTTTTAACTATTCTATCTGATAGAGATTGGTCCGTAGATTAAGACGCTGCGATCAGAACTTAATTATCTCTTTTAGTTTACGAGATATTCGCGATTGAATAAAATGGGCAAAAATTGCAAAATGTCACTTTTTAGCACTTTTAGTCGCGTTTTTCGACCTTTTACTGTAGGAAATATAATGATATTATATCTTTATCTGATAGAGAATTTCCCAATCTTTCATAATCAACAATTCGTTGGAAGCTGACGCTTTTAGTTTAAGAGATATTAATTATCAAAAATCGTCGAAAAAAAGTATCAAGCACCCCCCCTTGGCAATTTTTTCTTAAGAATGAAAATTTCATCTCTCAGATTTCCGTTTTAACTATCCTATCTTGTAGAGAATAGTCCGTAGATTAAGACGCTGCGATCAGATCCTATTTATCTCTTTTAGTTTACGAGACATTCGCACAGATCCTGTGTTCAAAAACAACAAATAAATACAGTCCGCTAGAGAATTTATATGACGTCTCGTCTGCTCGCACTCAGCACTCGACGAAATCACAAATGCAATTTCAAACTTAACTTTATTAATGTTAAAAACAATGACAAAAGAAAGGATTTAAAAAAACAAATAATATAAATTTTGAAAACTTACCAGACGATGCAGAAACGGTTACAAACACGGACGAATAGTTGAAGAAGAAGTGGTTATATCAATGGCCGACTGAATCACACTTGCACACACTCACACACACACGCACCCACAGACAACACAGATCACGATTCATAAACAATTCACAATAGGTAGCCGCGCTGGGCGATCATCAAAAGCGCGATTCACCAAATGATAATTAGAAGAAACGAGTAGAGACGCAAAATACGCGTGTAAACTGGCTGCAAACCGCCGCGAGACTGCCCGCATTCTGCTCCGAGAGCCGAGAAAGCAGACACGACACGACAAACAACACGCGATAAGATTTCGCGTCGACCCGCACCCCGCAGCGATAAGATTTATACCTCAATTCAATCGCACCGCGTTTCATTGTAAAACGGTACAATATAGAATAGTGTAGACAATAATATTATGTTTAAAAATTGATGAAATTTAACTATGTAATTAATTCAAATCTATATATTCTACAACAAAACTTGAATAAGATAACCCACCGAAAATAACGTTGTATTAAATTTTCTGCCATAAAAACTTTTAATTTCTAAATTATATTTTTCAAGGCCAAAAATTTTCATAATTAGATTAAAAACATTTGAATATGCACTGTAATTTAATTAATTAAATTAATTTCTATTATATTGATTTAAAACAAGTTGCCGAATTTATCAATAAAGAAGATTTAAATTAGAAGTGAAACAAAAAATGCGTGTTGGCCTCGGAGTGATGGCAAGCGATAAACTTAAACGCTCGAATAGTTAAATAAATACATAGATGCGCTCCCTAGCGAGAATTCCACAAAATATTACTTAAAAATACAAACGTAGATGGTGCTAGAACAAACCAATTCAATTACAAAATAAGAAATCACAAAACTTCACAAAAGATAACACTAAATTGCAAAATAGTTTCAATTAGTCGACCGAAAATATAATCTTGGTGGAAACATAACACACAGCCCACCAATGGAATTAATTTAATTTTATTCGTTTACACTTATTCCTTACAACCCTACTGTAAATGCCATTGCCATAATGTCTAAAGAGCGGACAGCCATATCACGCTAACATATTTCAGAAGGAAAACGTAGATTACAATGCTACAAAATATTTATTAATTCAATAAATATAAACATAATCCACTCGGTGGGTTTCAGGATCTGTAGATTAGTTGGTGGTATTCGTTTGTTTTTTTTGGAATATGTATGTTACAACGTTAGTCAACCGAAAGTGCGGGAGGGTTGCTGGGCTAATAAACTCAATTTTTCCTCAATCATCATCGTCATGAATCCTTATAAAATCATGTTTTGCAATTATTTCACACACAGCGCCGAAACGGCGCACGCGCGTGCGTGAGTTCACGGTGTAGAAAACCTTATTTTCGCAACCTAAAATCGTTCCTAGCAACTATAATCATGAGTAAATTAAATTAAGAAAAAACTTGATTTAGTTGGTTGCGCATTGCACCCGCTGCCCGCCCATCGGATGGCCACCCTCGTCGTCCTCATCGTAGACATTTCTAGCCTGGCGCCTCCTCGCCTCCGCCTCAGGATCAAACGGTGACAGCGTACACTCCTCCGCATCGTCCGGAATGATCTGCTCCTGACGCGGCGGCAAGCATGCCTCCAGCTGCGGAATCATCAGCGGGTCGATCTGAGTCGGGAACTCGACGAGGAACTGCACCACCAGGCGTCCCTTCTCGAACGGGTTCTTATACTGTGGCATACCTTCGTCGATGATGCATCTGACGTCACCGTGCTTGATCACGTCACCCGGTGAGCTGGTATAGACCAAATCGCGGCAGTCAAGTGTCTTGATCACCTTCTGGAAGCCGCAGAGCGACTCCACCAGCTGTAGTTCTTGTCGAATGATTAAATCATTCCCTGAGCGCTTAAACACCGGATGCTCTTTCTCATCAAGCACGATGATGATATCACCGGCCTCCAGCTCCGGCTCCTGATCACCCTCACCACTGAAAGTGATCTTCTGCCCGTCTGTCATACCCTTATCGATGTTCACCTCGAGAATCTTGCGATCACGCACCACCTTCTTGCCGTTGCACGTCTTGCAACGATCCTTCGGGTTGATGCGCTTGCCCTGACCGCGACATTCACTACACATCGTTTGAATTTGCTGAATCATGCCTAAACAATTACGTAGACATAAATATTAGCACATGTATTGTTGGATTATGCAATGATAAATTACCTGGTCCTAGTTGTTGTATTTGTACTTGCATTCCGCTGCCGCCGCAAGTGTTGCACGTCTCGACAGCGCCCTTCTTACCGCCGCGTCCCTCGCATTTATCACAAATTACGTTCTTCTGCAGTGCGAGCTTCCTCACGGCGCCCTTGTACAGCTCCTCCAGAGTCACGGTCAACTGGTGCACGACGTCCTTGCCGCGACGATCACGACGCCTCCCACCACGCGGCCCACCAAATCCGCTGCCGGAGAAGAACATATCAAACAGATCCATGGGGCTGGAGAAACCGCCGCTTCCGCCGCCCTCCTTCAACGCCTGCTCGCCACCCTGGTCATAGATGCGCTTCTTCTCCGGATCGGAGAGGATCTCGTACGCCTGTGAGATCTGCTTGAATTTCTCGCCCTCATTCGGGTTCTTATCAGGGTGATATTTAAGCGCAAGCTTTCGGTAGGCCTTTTTCAGCTCGTCGGGCGTCGAGTTTGGCTTAACGCCGAGCAGGTCGTAGAATTTTGTTTCTTTCACCATGGCGGTGCCTTTTAAAGAAACAACGCGAAATTTATAGAGAATAGTCACAAGTTACAACGCGATCGAAATCGATGACAATTGATCGGGAATTTAGTCGTTTTGTCGTCGCATGACGCACGTGTAAGAAATTGACGTTTTGACTTACCTTATTGAATCCTAGTAATGAATGCAATTAACAAAGTTGCGCAGTCAGGCTGGCGTGTTTCGGTGGAAAACGCAAAATGGTCGATTGTTTGCTGTGTGTGGTTGGTGCACCACAACGTGCTCGACAGAAATGAACAACCCGGGCAGCGGACGGCCGAACAGCGAGCAGCGAAACGAATGGCGACGTTTCCTCGTAGAGCTTCGAGAAACGGCAGCTGCGAGCGTGTGTGTGTGGTCGAAATTCTAGAACGTTCCGCGCCGATGATAGAAGCGTCGAAACAGCAGATAGCAAACTGGTGGTGGAAGAGTGAAATGCAAACACAAATGGCTGCGGATTTCACGCGCATGCGCACTTTTGATCAACCTTGACAGCGCGTGTCATCGACGGGTAAATATCAAACTAAAACACAATTTGAAAATGTATAACGCGAGAAACATTACAAAAACGCACAAACATTCAAAAAAACAACTCAAATCATTTCACTAGGTATAAATTTATTTTACATATTATTATATACAACTTATAATTCACTCTTTGGTATCACAAACACTTTAAACTTATTTTCTAATAAATAAAACTCATTCACATCTTAATTCTTCAACAGTTTTGTAACAAGTGTCGCATTTAACTTCACAACACCATTTAAATGCACAATTACAGCGTTCTTTTACAACAATCTTTTGTTTCCGCACGCGATATCCACAACTTCTGCAAATATTGCGACAACTGCGCTTTTCTTCCATTGTGGCAGTCTTCAACTTACTGCGCGAACACATTCTACCTTTAGTTCCTTTAATTCCTGTAGCATTATCCGCTTTACAATAATTAGGGCTATCATTTAAATAAATCAACTCTCTACCGCTGTCTTCCGGAATATCGACGATTGGATTATCAGCAGCTGTATTATCGCTTTCAACTGCAATTTGAACAGAACGTTTGTACTTCTCTTTCAATTTTTGAGCGATTGTGTCAAACGACGCGACTTGCATCCAACAAGTTTGCAGGGTGCAACTTCCAGACACTCCGTGACACACACAACGTTTAATCATTGTTTCCTGAACAATCTGCAAGTTAAAAAATAAGGATTTATTAAGTATATTTGGTTGCCTATGTTAATTACGCAATACAATGCATACTTACATCACGTCCGATTTGATTATTGTGTAAATGAATTACAGATTGTGGGTTTTCTGTGGTTTCAAGATCATCTAGGTAGTTTTTAGCAATTTGTGAGGCATAAACTGAGCTGTCCGAACAACCACCCCATGCCCATTGCACAGGTTCTCCTTTTTTCGACTCAGTTCGATTGAATTCCGCTTGATCAATGGATCTTCCTGACATTTTTACAGGCATTGAACCTCCGAGTTGTGAATCACAACCACAATTATCAATTTCACCTCTTGAGCAGTTTTTCGTGATGGTGTAGACAACCCCAGCAGAGAGGATTGCTTTCGCGTAAGCAATTTCCTTTGTTGGTGCGTGTTTATTGGGTCTAAACAGAAAAAAACACAAAATATTATTAAAATTTATATTTATTAAATTATAAATTAATTACCTTGCGAAAGTTGCTTCTGGGCAATTCCATCTATCCCATTTAAAAGCTTTCTGGCATTGATCATACGCAAGTTGCGCGCCGATTGTGATACTTTCCGTTAATTCTGCACTCAAAGTTGCCTAGGATAAAACAATAAAAAATATAAAGACGCCATTTTAAAACTTTAAACTTTTTTTTACTTACAGGTGAAGGAATACTCCGTGGAAATATATTGTTTACGCTTGTAATACGTGATGAAACACTATAAGCATGCGCAGTAGACATCAAAACAAAAACTCGAAGAAAAACGAAGGAAATCTTCACTAAACGATGTTTGGAATCCATTTTGTTGGTTTTTTAAAGTTGTAAACACACAATAACTAACTAAATAACACTTAGGGGTTTTATAAACTTTTTTGCTTCGTGGTTTACTCTTCGACAGGCAAGAAACAAGTAACGATCAAGTTGTGAATGAAGCCGGTTTTACAAGGGACGTTTTCAAGGATTTCGGCGTGGTGACGCATGGGGGATGATGGTAAAACTAGGAGAAGGGATGAAGGTGACCACTAAAAGTACTTAAATGCATGGCAGGTAAGAAAACAACACGTTATTGTATAAAATTCAAAAATTAAACAAAACTGAGAATAAAATGTGTTAAAATGAATAATATATTTGTACATTTGCCCAAAAAGACGTAAAAATGGTCCCCAACGTAAGAGAAAAAGAATTAAAAAAGTTTTGTTTATAAAATAAAAGAAAAATTGGTATTTAACAATAAATTAAACGTTGTTGTCTTTAAAATCATTAAAAAATGATCCAACATCCGCCATTTTGTAATTTTACTTAAATTACCACCAGAATATTCGAGATAAACACGTTTTATTATCCAATTCAATTTATTACTGTTGGTATTTCTGATAGTTACACCGCAATAACATAATCCGTGGTTTATAACAAATATCCGGTTGTTTTCGCCATTTTAACACAGGTAAAATGAATATTTTGATCACCCACACTAAAAAACACACCGACAATCACCCTTAAAATCACTTAAACATTTCCCATCTCAAATAATCAACCTAATAAGCTAATAATTTAAACATTTCAAACCTTTTACACAATATTTATTTATATTTACGACCTAGTTCTGTGTAATCTTGTTAAAACGAAATTTGCGCGCGGGTTAAGACGCCTCTAAGCTCATTAAACTCGAAAATACCCAAAATATACGACGCCACCAACCCCGCCGATCATAAACTCCAATGGGTGAAATGTTCCACTCGGGCAGGTAATGTAAATCAGCCATAATTTCAGTTCTAAATGATTCTGCGAACAGTTCACAACTGCATGTGTTGTAAACCAAACTAAACTAAATTACACCTTATTCATATTCACCTAGCGTCATAAAATGAGAGCTTCCAGGCTCTTCAAAAGTATATTTAAGGTTATGTACATAGGTTATGTTGGTTATGATGCATTTGCAGCGTTTCGCACGTGGTGGAAGGTGATGGGATGTTGAAAGGAGTTGAAAGGTACCCGTGGGGTCTCTGCGGGCCACCCCGACAGTCGTCTGTCGGTAACGGTTGTCCGATTTGTCCGTCTTTATCTGCGTCCTTTATATTTATGGTTGGTGGCACTACCGTGCGACTGTTGCATTATTATCGGACGTTTTATGGCCCTACCCGTTGGACTTTTCACGGTGGAATTGATTATTGCGCAGAAAATGCGAAATTATCATTTTCTTTAGCTCACACAAAAGAAAAAAAATGTTTTTCGAGGTGTAAGAAGACTTTTAGAAGTTATAATCTATAGATTTTGCACGCTTCTGTTGGTTTTTAACAGGAATGACCTGAATGTGACCACCTAGGACGTTATTCCAGCAAAAAATAAATGAATTTAAGATTAAATTAAACTATATGCAACTTACATTACATATGTCAATCAACATGTGTGAAATATATGCAACCAACACTACAAATCAAAGACTGTCCATAAATTACTTCATTTATGCGTTAAAACAAATTATTTCATTTTAAAACTTAATCAACACAAAAATATGAATAGATTTTGACGTTTTTGTGGAGTTTTAACAGGAATGACCTGAATGTGACCACCTAGGAAGCAATTCCAACAAAAATCAATGAATTTAAGATTAAATTTAAATATATGCAACTTACATTACATATACGCACATCAACATGTGTGAAATATATGCAACCAACACTACAAATCAAAAACTGTCCATAAATTAATTCATTTACGCAATAAAACAAATTATTTAGTTTTAAAACTTAATCAACACAGAAATATAGATAGATTTTGCATGCTTTTATGAGTTTTTAACTGGAATGACCTAAATGTGACCACTTAGGAAGTAATTCCAGCAAAAAATCAATAAATTTAAGATTAAATTAAACTATATGCAACTTACATTACAAATACGCAAATCACATGTGTGAAATATATGCAACCAACACTACAAATCAAATCCTGTCCATAAAATAATTCATTTACGCATTAAAACAAATTATTTCATTTTAAAACTTAATCAACACAGAAATATTGATAGATTTTGCATGTTTTTGTGGATTTTTACAGGAATGACCTGAATGTGATCACCTAGGAAGTAATTCCAACAAAAAATCAATGAATTTAAGATTAAATTAAACTATATGCAACTTACATTACATATACGCAAATCACATGTTTGAAATATATGCAACCAACACTACAAGTCAAAGACAGTCCATAAATTAATTCATTTATGCGTTAAAACAAATTATTTCGTTTTAAAACTTAATCAACACAGAAATATCGATAGATTTTGACGTTTTTGTGGATTTTTTACAGGAATGACCTGAATGTGACCACCTAGGAAGTAATTCCAGCAAAAAATCAAACAAAAGACGTGGAATTAATTGAATTAAATAGAATAAAATAAAATTAAACATTAAACTGCGCATGAATAGAATGCGCGTTTGTTTGTAGGCAATACGTCGTTAAATAGACAAACATCGTAAACTTTAAGCACGGACTTAACAAAATTAAGCACTATAATTGCGCCGAGTGCTTCCTCGGTTAAAAACCCAACTCTAACAGAGTTGTAGCCTGTGGGCGAAATAAAAATCTCGAAAAAAACGTGCTCGATTTTTTCGTGACGCACGTCTCATTCTTGTTTTACACCTGCAGGCAACCCGCAACGCATTATACCAGTGATTAATCAAGTAAAACGTATCAGTGCCACGGTTTTATTACACTTGGGTGGATTCTATTACTTTAATTTTCACTTATTACTCAACTGGACACACAGAAAGCAATGAAAACCAGATCATGCTAGATGTATACATGGTGGCCTATATCTACAATTAAAACATTTTTTTATTTTATTTACCTGTAAACCAGATCATGTTAGATGCATACATGGTGGCCTATATCTACAATTAAAACATTCTTTTATTTTATTTTATTTAGCTGAAAACCAGAACATGTAAGATGTATACTTGGTGGCCTATATCTACAATTAAAACATTCTTTTATTTAATTTAGCTTACAATCATTTACATTACAAACTAATTTTCCCCCATTGGAAGGTGCAATTGAGCCAATTCGTATAATTAGTAACGCATGCTTAGTAAACAAATCCCACACATGATTAAAAACACAGAAACGAAAAAAAAAGAGAAAACACATTCACAATAAACCCCGAATCGCGCGCCGGCGCAAAACCTCTCAACCGAAATAAATAACCGAAAAAAAAAAAATTAGATGTTTGTACGCTCCACTTGCGCCACACATCGCCATCTTTACAATAAATAAATAAATAAATAAACAATTACATAATTCATGAGCTACATAATAATACCAAGAACGAGCATTTTTAAGGTACGTGTATATAACATGCGCAAAATTGGTTTTGTACACGTTGTACAATCCTAACCTTACTTTAAAACCACCTAAATGTGTTTGTGTGTATAAAGTGTGACTTGAGGTAGTAATCCGTCCAGAAATCAACTTCTGTTCGTTGTTATTAAGTATCTAATCTAATTATTGGTATGAGTTGCATTCGTGTGCGCATGCGCGATCATCTGAAACGCGTGACGCGCGCGCTCCGACGGTTCACGTACGCACCATACTCTTCATCACCATTGTACCCATAGTGATCTTTGTGTAGATCTTTCTGTTCGTGTCCATCATGGCCGTAATCATAATTGACATTATGACTGTATACACCACCACGGTTGTCAGATTTCCACAGTGCGTTCAGCGCTAGTAATACAATGGCGATTTTACCAACGAATAATGATTTTAACAGCATGAATTTTAAAGATGTCAACATCATTGGGATGAGTGTTGAGGAAACCAAGAAGGGCATCACCAACATCGGTAGGATTTTTGACATTAAACTTTCTTTGTTCTTCTTGCGAGGTTTTGTCGTGGTTACGTCTTGTCCTGAAATTAAAATTAATATTATTAATATAGGCAACACGTAATGCGTTTAATGTTATATTGGTTGCATATATAAGACCACACATGTGAATATACATAGATAATTCGTGTTTTTAGCTTGGAATTACACTGAAAATGCCTTTAATTTACACACAAGCAATTGAAACTGGTCCAGCGGTTTTCTAATCGTCGGTGTAATATGCAGTAATTACACACATGGCTTAGAAAACAGCTTCCAGCGTTTGTGTCTGTCGTAAGAAGATGAACTAGTATGTTTGTTCAGCATTGTGAAGAAGAATTTTATTGATGATTGATCGTCGCTGTGTGTGCACGGCGAGGTCGTGCAATAACTGCATCGTGGACGTGACTTTGACATTGAAACTTTTTTTATGCTTTTTATGGTAATTAGACCGTCTGGCGTGAAATGCATCGCGCAATGCACACACGTGTGCACTCATTTCGCGCGCTTTTCACGCTATTAAACAATGTTTAACTAGTTCCAAGCAAATTGGGTTGCATAACTTTAACATGCAAAGACTTACGCATTCATTTTTGCATGCAAATTCAATTTGAAGCTCTGATTCATTCCAATAAGAATTAATTAACGTAAATAATTAATTGAAACTATTAAAACTTTCTTATTTAACAAGAAAACATTTTTATAGGTTATAGTCTATAATTCCACGCACATAACCAATAATTTCTACCTGGTAAATTAAGTTATCATGTGGAGATGTGTCTGCTAACAATATTAACGTTTATGACACTTCAGGTGTTAATCATTAGATTTGTGATCACGTACGAAACAAATGTACCTACGTACATTTGAGTGTTGAGTAGTGATATGGAAATATTTAGTTAACGATTTCTTGGTACCAATAGTAATGACATACAATTATTATTGGGAGAGTGCTATTGCTTGTTAAAGTGGTTATTTTCAAGATTTATCTGCGTACACACTGCGAGGTGCGTCATGTGATGAATTTCTATTCAATCAGAGATTGATTCAACTTGACCAATGGCGTGTGACCAAGTTACCCACTTTTTTTTCGGCGTGCGTACATTTTTTCGCAGACTCATTGCTGTCGATCAAAAGTAATCGTAGTTTTTTTTTTTTTGGTTTTGGTAAAGAGAGTAAGAAGATTTTGACAGCGGCAGCCATTTTAGTTTTTTTTTGCAGGGAAAAGTGATTACCAACATGGTTTTGAATGAGAGCAATATATTTACTTTAACATGATTGGATTGGTTTATATTTAATTACTAGCTGTTGCCCGCGACTTCGTTCCGGCAGTGTTTAATAAAAATGTAATTCGTTTTTACTCTCTTGTTCTAGACATACTCGTAGTAAGAGTCAATTCTATCAATAAGATTAGCAATTTTAATTTAAAGAAATTATGCATATAATGTTTTGTCAATAATGCACTTCAGCGCGCCATCTCGAATTCAACTATTTAACTATAACTATGATTGAATCTCAATGTCAAATTTTATTCTATAGAAAAGAGCTGTTTTGAGGATTTTCCCGGCAATTATTCGAATTTTTCTCACCTTTTAAACCTTCCCTAGACCTCCACGAATAACTCAAGACCAAGATAAGATAAATCCGTTCAGCCGTTCTCGAGTTTTAGCGAGACTAACGAACAGCAATTCATTTTTATATATATAGATGAAAATATTTCGTTGTAGGCAAAGAAAATTAAGATTTTAGTGTTAAATTGGAATGTCTCAACAGACGTACACCTCAGATGTTGTCTTAATCCTTGATTTAAATCAACAACTTCTCAAATAAAGTGCCGACAGATTGGAATTCATTAAAAAAATGACTTTAATCCTCAATATATGCAACCAATGTTACACACTAAACGTCAACATGTTTATTATTTATTAAAACGTGTAAAATATATGCAACCAACATAACATGTTTATAAAAATGTGTGAAAACTTAAAAACAAACAAGTGTTAGATTGATTTACGTCCGTTAATACCGGAAGTATGTGTTTAATAAAATTACACCGTTGATGGATGAATGTAAAACGCCAAAGACTGTCCATAAATTAATTCATTTACAAAATAAAAAAATCAATTTCCTTTCAAGACTTCATCAGCATGGAGTTATAGCTAAATTAAGTAGATAAAATATTCATGCATTGAGTTGGTGTAAAAAATGACCGGCTTCCGGATGCAGCTTCAATTAAAACTAAACGATTTCGCTCCGTGTTCCATGCTCGGTGCTCTGTACAATTACTTTTCACTAAGCTCGAAGCTTAGTCGGCATACATTCATTATTCATTGCGATCATAACTGAATGGTTTTAAGTGGCGGAGATTGTTTGTGCCGTGCGACTTCGAGTGTGACGCGTGTGTTGGCGATCGGAAACAAAATTGCATTCTGGAGCACACCGAAGAGATTTTCTGCTTGCACGAGCGCGAATGAGGAAGTCATCCAGATTCGCGACGGCAGTCAATGTCAAGTGAAAGCAAAACGGCACAAATCGTAATTTAAATGCATTTTTGTTACCGAAATGAAAATATATAGTGTTGGTGTAAGGTAGGCAACCAAGTATGCATTTATGCAATATATTTACATATATTTTGAATATGTTTATAGGAAATGAAGAAGTGAAAAGTTGTAACATCTGGAATCTGGATGCCATTCGGATGTAAATTGTGTGTATAAAGTGTAAATCGTCTGAGTGCGTATTTATCTAGCGCGCACCATTGACCGCAAAGCAGTGACCACTGAAGAACACATCTAATATATATATTCCGAGATGAAGAGATGTAAGGCCGTACCGGCGATGCAACTGAAACTTTCTACGTCGGACTTTTTAAGGTAATCAGTACGGATCATTTATTACCTCTTAAATTCGCAAGAAACGCAATACTTAAACGCAAGCGTTGAAAAAGCGCAATTTTTGCTCGGAAATTTTATGGGTTTTTGGGTAATAACTTTGGTAATTAACAAAAGAGAATTTTGAGAAATATGTCATTAAAAAGGAAAATTTGTTGAGATTCGTTCTATATAATATATTTAATTTTATGTGCGATAGTATTTATGTAGCAGAGAAAAATAGTAAAAGTTTTAAGTTTTTGACAAAGAAAAAATGAAAAAAATGAAAAGTTTAATTAACGATAACTTTTAAACTATCAATGATAACAAACTCATTTTAATTCTAAATTGTTGATCTTTTTAAGGACTATAAAATAACCTTTAAATAAATTTTTTGTAAATAATTGTTTGTCAGATATTTCAAAAAAACTTTTCAAAATTTAAATTTTCACAGAAAAGTGACAAAAATTTAAAGTTTAATTAACGATAACTCTTAAACTATAAGAGATAAGACACTCATTTTGATTTTAAATTGTAGATATTTTAAGGTACTATATAATAACGTTTAAACAAATTGTTTATAAATAATAGTTTATGAAATATTTAAAAAAAACTTTTCAAAATTCAAGAAATTCAAGCAAAAAAAAAACGAACACGATCATAATCAGAGCAAAAATATCATGCGCATGCGTAAGCAATAAAAATTAATAATAATTATACATAATTATTTAAATAAATTTCAGTTGCCCGCAGTAATCATCCATAACTGTACATTAATTAATACATAATAATACAAGTGAAAAATAAGCAGTATCAAATCATCTTGAGTTAAAGTTTAAAAAATAATCACACGCACACAAAAGACTAAAGACACACAGAATGCGTAATTAATCACAATAACACAGAAGTTATTAATTAACAACACAGCGGGGTCTGGTTAGAATCAAAATTTTAATTTTAATTCACCAACTCAACTCGCCTCAACTTCGTTAATTACAAATTACACTCCATACACAAGTACAAACAGGTAGAGAAGTAAATCGTAATGTATAATTATAATTAGTTAAGTCAGAGTGTTGTGTAGCTTGGAACTGTAAGTGATTACAGGTACATTTGCATGATGAGCTGTTGCCGTGTAGCAAATGAAGCAAAATGGTACGTAATTAATTAGGAGGATCATATGCACAGGTAAGTCTAACGCGGTATTCAATTCGAATGGAATTTTGTTTTATCGTGAGGAGATATTTGTTTATCGTAAATATTTTCAATGTTTATCAGCCGGGCACTTATTTGAATATTTTGGAATTTTTGATTGGAATTTTCGATTTTATTGAGCTTTACTGAATTCGAAGCGTTTTTATTTGAGTAGGTCATTAGTTATCTATGCAGATTTTATAGTTTTAGTGAAATTTTAGTAAAATGTACCGGGTGTATCAAATTTTATAAGTAATTATTAAAAAAAGTAAAATTTCAAGTAAATTTTGTAGAAAAATGTTTTTTTTTTTAAATAAAATTAAAGTTTATTAGAATAAATTTATTAAATATATATAATATGATGTAGAATTTATTGTAGAATAAATCTATGAAGAGATAATTGTTGTGTCTTATTTTGTTTTTGAGTTATTAGCAAAAAACTTTGAGAAAAACGCGAAAAATGTAAATTTTTTCATTTTTTTAGCAAAAAATATTAAATTTTCAAAAGAAAAAATTCAAACTTTATGCTTGAATATGTAGAATTTATTACAGAATAAATTTGTGAAAAGATAATTGTTGTATCTCATTTTGTCTTTGAGTTATTAGCAAAAAACTTTGAAAAAAAACTAGAAAACAGTATTTTTTTCATTTTTTAGCAAAAAAAATTAAATTTGTCACAGAAAAATATTAAAAAAAATACCTGAATAAGTAGAATTTATTACAGAATAAATCTGCAAAAAGATAATTGTTGTATCTTATTTAGTATTTGAGTTATTAACAAAAAACTTCGAAAAAAACGTCAAAAAACACTTTTTTCTTCATTTTTATATACAAAAAACTAAATTTGCACAAGAAAAAAATAAATATAAATTTCACTCTAAATTAATTTCTGCATATTAAATTATTTAATTTATATTTTTAAACAATAAAATGTTACCATTTTCAACCAAAAAACAAAAAAAATTCTCAAAATTTATTTCTTTTCATAAATTAAATCTTTATGTATCATCCAGTATAAATTAACTTCTGCTCTAAATTCAAAATTAGTCCCAAATCTACTGGTCCGTCACCGTCTCGATGCTTCACAAAAATTCTACAATGCAAATGAATGATGATCGCCTTGTTAACGGACTTTGTCGCTTTTACAACTGTGCCGCTTTTAAATACCTACGCCTTGTTTAAGTCTACTTAACGCTACTTAGCGCGACATTTTAGCACTGCCTTAATGATCTCGCGCGCATATTTAAACATTTCGGTTACTTACGCATTTTGCGCGCGTCTCGCTGATGTCCGAACAGCTGCATTTCGGTATCAGTAGGTGTCGCTGATGCGTATTGACCTTCAAGGTCAACATCATCCTCCAGCGGTGTTTCGCGCTGTCGTACCGAAGACGAATACCGATAGTACTCCGGCGATTCCGATGATAAGCTATCCAACGCACCGACATAGTATCGACTGTTGCTTTCGCGCTCCCTGGCGGCATCGCTGACCGTCACCGCCGCCTCCGGCTCCTGCCAGTAGGACAATGGGATTATTTTCGCACTCTTTGCACAATGCGCACAGCTCGCCGCCAGCGCGAACGCGTAGAGAACTTTAAATTGCATGTTTTTCTAATATTTTACACTTTTATTTTTAATTTAATTTTAATTTAATGTTAAACACTTGATTTTAATATTTAATATGTTTAATATGTGATACGTGTGTGAGTGTGTTGTTTTTATCTGGGTGGTGATGTTGCGATGCGTTTGGTGGCGATCGCGGACGCGAAGTGAGCGTTGTAAGATCCGCGGGTAGAGAAGTGCGTCCCACCGGACTTGCACGCCGCGTCGACGCTCTGGTTCGCTTCGAAGGCGGGCGCTTTGGCGCTCTTCTTCTGATAGCGAACTGGCGAACACGTCGAAAGGAGAGTGGCAACTACAGTTAGCTCAATCAGACGCAACTTGGGTTATAATCAGCATCGCACAATAATTTCACACAATAACTTCACGAATTTTATATTTTAAAAAGCGGAAAATGTTGATTTTCGCGGGTTTTGTTTGTTGAATATGAGTAAAAATTGGAATATAAATAAATGTAAGTATTGGTAATATGTGATAAAAATTTCAAGTTGATATCAGTATTAGTTTAAGAGATATTTAAGATTAAAGTTTAATTATCATTGAGACTCTGTAATTGATTATTTATTTAAAAATTAATTATCGTAGTTTCTGCAATGCCAATATTTTTGAAAATAACAACATATATTTAGAAAAGTATGGTTTATATGTGATAAAATTTTCAAGTAAATATCACTAATAATTGATGAGTTATTTAAGATTGAAGATTAATTATTATTGGAGATTTTATAATCGATTAGGAAAGTAACCAAATTTAAAAATTAATTATCTCAGTTTCTGCAAAAGCAATTTTCTTGAAAGTAACAACAAATATTTAGAAAAGTATTATTTATATGTGATAAAAATTTCAAGTGTTTATCGCTTATAGTTATTAAATTATTTGAGATTAAAAATTAATTATCATTGGAGACTCTATGATTGATGACACGAGTAACCCATTTAAAAAAATTAATTTCCTCATTTCTACTTAACCCATATTCTTCAAATTTACAACATACATTGTAACAAACATTATATATTACCAATAAAAATTTCAAGTTGATATCTTTAATATTTCCTCTAATTTTTAAATTTTCAAAATTTAAAATTTTTAATTTCTTTGACATGACCTAAACTCAAAAACTCAAGATACATTGTTTCCGGATGATAAATATAACCTACAACCACATGAGTATGTGGCTAAGACTTAAACCCGTAATTAAGACGGTTGTTAAGTGTCATAGCGCCGCATCCATCACTCTAAGGACGCAAAACACACCACAACCGCGTGATTCGTAAATTGCACGTTATTAACGCACTTATTAACACAGACCCAACGAAAAAAATCCACCGAATTCGAAAGCAAGGCAGGCGCCCGAAAACAATCAGAACGTCAACGATGACCAAAATTACCGAAAACCCAAAACACCGAAACGCTGACTTAATATGTATAACACTACATATAATTACACAACATTAAAAACATTACCTCTAATATAATACTAATCGGTATTCGGTAATTGCAATTATAATCAAAATCATCATCATAAAATTACGAAATTTAATTTGTATTGTAATATAGGCAACCAGGCGTGTCACATTTTATTATTTGGGTTGCGGTAGAATAATCGATGCATTTAGGTCATAACATGCCCTAAAATAGTTCTAGTTTGAGTTTAAACTACTTAAAATGTTACAATTGTAGTACCAGCATGTTTCTTATTTGTTCTTACATTTGTAGCTGCTTGTGGTGGTCATGGTCCGCGACGGTCAAACAAAACAAGACTGAGAAATAGAAAAAAACATACGCACACAATACAAAAGTTGCGATAATTCAAGCAATTTATTCGTTTGCTTTAACTTTCTTTGTTTTTTTTCTTTTTCTGCTGTGATTTTTTGTGTGCTTTGTTTTGAGGTTATGCGTGATCTGGATTGTATTGTATATGATCTAGTTAATCTGATCTGGTATCATAAATCGAATGATAGCCATCACGCACGTCGTGTTCGTAAATTCGATGTTGGTTTATCTGTATTAGTCTTAAGTCTCTTAAATCTTAAGTCTTAACTTGAGTCGATGACGGCGGCAGATTCTAGTACTTGTATTGCTTTTTACGACTATCGAGGCCGAACCTAACTATCCATGCCCATCCCAGACCTCTTAATATAAATCTATTTGTAGAAAATACATTTTTTTTATTTTTGCAATTATGACGTATGTTACTTGGTAAAACAGCGCCATCTGTTGATGTAGGAATTTATTTTCTCTAATAATTAACAATAGCTGTCATACGAGTTGATAACCTGAATAAATGAAAATTCTAACCTAAAAAATATAAATAAATTTGTATAAAATACTTTTTGGTGTGTTCTGCTGTATAACAGCGCCATCTGTTAATCTAGCGCTTGATTTTCAGTAATAAAAAACTATAACTGTCATAAACGTTAATAAATACACTGAATAAATAAAAATTCTAACCTAAAAATACAACTATCGAAGGTGAACCTAACCATCCATGTATTTTAACAATTATGACGTAATTTACACGGTATAACAGCGCCATCTGTTGAGAAATTGCTGTGAAAGTATTATATGATTAATTGTGAGTGATGGCGGATGTACCGGTCGTATTTATTGCAACATGTCTTCATTTAAGTCTTATTTTTAACGGTAAAGTTACTTTTGAGTACAGTTGGATGCAGTGTGACTGCATTAAGCTGCATTAATGACCTGCCCGAAAGGAAAAGCAAGCATTTTTCTCCAATGCACTTTAAACTCGATCAGTTATACCAAAAGTAAAGTATATTGTAATCATTTTTAAGTTTAAATGACTTAAAATCTTATTGTTTTACATTTAATATAAATTTTAGCGAAAAAATGTAATTTTTAGCAAAATTAAAATATTTGCGATGCAAACACCTGCTAATTAAGATAAAAAGATGTTTAAACAAGATAAGTACTTTGTTTAAGCAAAATTTTACTTAAATATAATTAATTAAGCAAAGTTTTATGTCTTAAACTTATTTTGAAATTTATATGAATAGTTTTTGGAAAAGTTCCATGACACATCGCATAGTTGTGACAAAATTTATTGCGCACGGTGTTTCTGTGTATAGTATATTGAAATATTTCCATACATTACTGTCGGCTTTTATAAAATGTGAAAAAAACTCGAAAAATTCAAATATTTTGCTCGCTTTCAACTTGTTTCAACTTGTATTGATGTTCTGTACGCGCACATAATGTTTTTATTGCATACTTACTCTGAATAGAAAGTATATTTTCTTATACCCACGCAAAAACTATCATTATTTATGTGTCGAAATTTATAAAACATCAAACAACCCAGTTTTACAGTGTATATCCTGGTATAACCTTCAAATATCATATAGGCAACCAAAATTACACTTAAATTATAAAAATGCATTTTAAAAATTTAAAAAAATAAAATAAAGCGTAGATTACTAATTTTTCATGTAAAAACATTAATTATCCATATAAATAGTTATTAGTAATGATTTTTAGACATTTCCTGACGAAAATATTTCCAAAAACACAAAAAGTTAGCAAAATTTGTCTTTTTTCTCTTATTTTCGGCTTAAAATAACACAAATATTTCATAATAATGCAATTCCCATAAATTAGGAACAGCACATACCTTAAAATATCCCATAGGCAACCAAATTTACACATAAACTCAAAAAACTCAAAAAATTAACTAAAAAAATCTAAAAAAAGTAAAAAACATGCGTAGGTTACGCATTTCTCATGTGAAAAACATTAATTACCTCATATGAACAGTTAATATTAATAATTTAATCCACATTGTATTCAAATATGAATAAATAGCTTAAACACGCATTCATTCATAAAAGTTCATTGCTTTCGTTCATCGGAAGTACGCATCACCAGTAGTAAAACCAGTAGGAGGCACTTGAGCACAATAGAACGATAATAATTATTAAATTATTACATTATTACGTTTTGATTAGGCTGCGCTTGAACTTGAATCGACAATGGCGCGCACAGCATGTGAAATTCGAAACTCCAAACATAATAACAAACATAAAAGATGAAACGAAAACGAGACATCGTTTGAAACTGAAAATAATCCTCTCGTTGGTAACAAATTCCAAGGAATTTAAATCTTATTTTATTGTTATTATATAACATTAGATTTTATCGTCGATTGTGTGAGAGTTTGCGCGAAAACAAAATTTTTATTTTTTAGATTCGTTTTTCGCACGATGGTAATGAACTCTCAATTATTTAATTATTTAATAAGTATCAGATTTTACTCTTTAAATTTAAGTTCATTAACTTATTTTTATTATAAAATGTATAATACTTAGTAACAAATATATACTTTTGAATGATTAAATATTTAGAAATTTTTTAAAATGAATTTTTGGTTAACACTTTTGTAATTAACAAAAGAGAATTTTGAGTAATATGTCATTAAAAAGGAAATTTTATGGAGATTTTTTTGTATAAAATATTTAATTTTATGTGTGATAGCTTTTATGTAGCAAGCAAAAATAGTAAAAGTTTGAAATTTTTTTCCGAAAAAAAATGACAAAAATTAAAAGTTTAATTAACGATAACTTTTAAACTATAAGAGATAAGACACTCATTTTAATTTTAAATTGTAGATATTTTAAGGTATTATAAAATAACCTTTGAGTAAATTGTTTATAAAGAATTGTTTATCAGATATTTCAAAAAAACTTTTCAAAATTCTAGTAAAAGAACGAACACGAACAAAATCAGAGCAGAAATATCATGCGCATGCATAAGTAATGAAAAATAATAATAATTATACATAATTATTTAAATATTTAGATTCACGGAATTAAAATTTCATATCATTGTTGTTATATAACATTAGATTTTATCGTCAATTGTGTGAAAGTCAAAATTTTTATTTCTTTAAGTTCGTTTTTCGCACGATGGTAACAACCTCACAATTATTTAATAAGTATCAGATTTTACTCTTTAAAATTAAGTTCATTAACTTTTGTTTATTATACAGTGGATAATACTTAGTATTAAATATATACTATTGAACGTGTAAATGTCTAGGAATCAATTCTTCTCCTTGTGTCTTTCTTTGTGTGGTTATGTTCGTTGTAGAGCTTAACCTAGATTTTAACGACGAGCATGCGTTCGCTTTTATCGCCTTTATGTCCGCGGCTGAGACGATTAGCGCGCACACCTGTAATCCGCCTCCTTAAATAAAGCCACAGTCACGAAAAACAACGCGTCTTACAATGACAGATGATTGATATTGTTCAACACGTGCTGCGCGCGCACCCAACGCTAACCTTAATATGCTAATTTACTAATTTGTTAATTTATGTGTTTTACGCAGGCGATATTAAAAATTCAAACTATTTTGGCCAAATTTTAGTTGGACTAGGTGAGAAATATTTAAATATTTCAAGTATTTGAGTTTGGTTTATAAAAATCATGTCTAAATTCAAATCAAGATTAGATAAATTATACAAATATATTGTACTTGTATGTAAAAGTTAATTTTAATGTTAATTTCCTTAAAAAAACATTTTTTCATTAGTTTTCTCAAATTTTTAGTTCATTTAAGGAATAATTAAGCAAGTTACAACTTTTAAAAACGATTAAAGTTCTTTAGTCACGGTCTTGGTCGTCCGTGATTAAAGTATCACTTTTTGCGCCTCAAAATCGTGGAAAAAGTGGTACTTTAAAGGTGTACGTGGAAAAAGTTAATTATTTTCTTAAAAAATTCAATTTTTTATATGATGCCCACACTATGCCGCACCATCAATTAATTTAAATTAATTAAAACGAACTACTCGTATACGGCACCTACGACGGACGTTATCGAGAATCTCCGAATTCGATCGTTTTGTTCGCGAGTCGAATTTCTCTTCAAAACAACCCATCGAAGCGTATCAGACACGCGTAATTCGATTATTGCCGCACACAAGATGTTACTACTCGTACAAGTCCTGCCTACATGCAGGCCACATTCCGTGGCTTATATGGACATGGACATCTAGGCAGACACAGAAGACAGAAGCCCGGGATGATGGGCATCATGTTTGATGAACAAAAATTCGAGCATGTGCTATGATTTACCGCCGTGTAGAAAGCGTCAGTTCATTAAAAATTAGAAAAGAAAAATTCACTTTTTTCAACTTAGTTAATTAATTAATTGATTAATTAATACCAGGGCGTTATTTTCAGCAATTAATAATTATAACTGTCATATGAGTTGATAAACTGAATAAATGAAAATTTTAACCTCAAAAATATAAATTTATTTGTACAAAATACTTTTTTGTACTTTTTGCGGTATAACAGCGCCATCTATTGATCCAGAGCTTTATTTTCAGTAATAAATAACTATAACTGTCATAAACGTTAATAAGTAATCTGAATAAATGAAAACTCTAACCTAAAAATACAACTATCGAAGGTGAACCTAACCATCCATGTATTTTTGCAATTATGACGTAATTTACACGGTATAACAACGCCATCTGTTGAGAAATTGCTGTGAAAGTATTCTATGATTAATTGTGAGTGATGGCGGATGTACCGGTCGTATTTATTGCAACATGTCTTCATTTAAGTCTTATTTTTAACGGTAAAGTTACTTTTGAGTACAGTTGGATGCAGTTTGACTGCATTAAGCTGCATTAATGACCTGCCCGAAAGGAAAAGCAGAGATTTTTCTCCAATGCACTTTAAACTCGATCAGTTACACCAAAACTAAAGTATATTGTAGTTAAATTTAAGTTTAAAAGACTTAAAATCTTATTAAAAAAAAATTCAATATAAAGTTTCACTAATTCACTTTACTCAACTTATTTAATTAATTAATTGATTAATTAATATCCAGGGCATTATTTTCTGCAATTAATAATTATAACTGTCATATCAGTTGATATTCTAACCTAAAAAATATAAACTAACTCATACAGAATCCTTTTTTGTATTTTTTGAAGTATATCAGCGCCATCTATTGACCCAGAGCTTTATTTTCAGTAATAAATAACTATAACTATCATAAACGTTAAAAAGTAATCTTAATGAACAAAAATTCTAACCTAAAAGTAGAACTATCGAAGGTGAACCTAACCATCCATGTACTTTTACAATTATGACGTAATTTACTCGGTATAACAGCGCCATCTGTTGAGAAATTGCTGTGAAAGTATTCTATGATTAATTGTGAGTGATGGCGGATGTACCGGTCGTATTTATTGCAACATGTCTTCATTTAAGTCTCATTTTTAACGGTAAAGTTACTTTCGAGTACAGTTGGTTTCAGTTTGGCTGCATTAAGCTGCATTAATGACCTCTACGAAAGAAAAGCACGCATTTTTCTCTAATGCACTTTAAACTCGATCAGTTATACCAAAACTAAAGTATATTGTAATAAATTTTAAATTTAAAAGACTTAAAATCAAATTTTTAAAAATTAATATAATTTTTCACTAATTCACTTTACTCAACTTATTTAATTAAAAAAATTAAAATCCCCGGCGTTATTTTCGGTAATAAATAACTATTACTGTCATACAAGTTAATCTGAATATCAGAATAGATGAAAACTCTAACCTAAAAAACTTTTACGAAACAAAAGTCCTAATTTGATTCGCCTCACAGTAGGTATCTCATACCTACTTATAAACCAGTTTAATAATTTTAAGGTTTAGTAATTATTTGCGCCTGGAAACTTACGAGTGTGCTTAATCGTTCATAAATCAAAGCGCGCAATAATATCCATCGTGCGCTTCTCCAATAAGCGAATAGCAAAACCAACAGCGCGTCGGTATCCAATCGGCTGTCGGAATTAACTGATATATTTATTTACAAGTAGGTCATTAATTAAACGAATCGAGCGGGCCGCGCACCGCGGGATCACAAATTTCGTTTGTTGGCAATCAATATCACACCGCGCATCTGAGCATTAAATTGAAATTTAGGAGGAGAAAAGTGAGTCAAAGTGTCTGCAATGAAAGTAAATACATTCATACAGTCTACGGACATATCTCACGCATGCGTAGACTACTTCCGCTACCATAACCTCAAAAAAATTAATTGTGGTTTATTGAAAGAGAAAATTTGAAGGTTTTTGTAGTTTATTCGTTTAGTAAAAGATTTTTTGTTTTTTGAATGATTTGAATGATAATTATCATATAAGTCATTCGCGCATGCGCAGTAAAAAAGTAGGCGGAGCAAATTTGAACTCAAAGTGTTCATACATTCATATTTCACGCATGCGTAGACTACTTACGCTATTATAACCTCAAAAAATATAATTGTGAGTTATTGAAAGAGAAAATTTGATGTTTTTTGTAGTTTTTATGTTTAATAAAAGATTTTACTGCTTTTTGAAATGATTTGAATGATAATTGGCATGTAAGTCATTCGCGCATGCGCAGTAAAAAAGTAGGCAGCGCAAATTTTAACTCAAAACAACTCAAAGTGTCTAGAATGAATGAATTTGTTCATACATTCATATCTCACGCATGTGTAGACTATTTGCGCTATCATAACCTCAAAAAATTTAATTGTAGCTTATTGAAACAGAAAATTTGAGGTTTTTTGTAGTTTATTCGTTTAAGAAGAGATTTTGTTGTTTTTAGAATGATTTGAATGATAATTGGCATGTAAGTCATTCGCGCATGCGCAGTAAAAAAGTAGGCGGTGCAAATTTAAACTCAAAGCATTCATACATTCATATCTCACACATATGTAGACTACTTCCGCTACCATAACCTCAAAAATTATAATTATGGTTTATTGAAAGAGAAAAAACAAGTTTTTTTTTTCTATATTCCTTAAAATCAAGCATAAATTATAGTATTTTTACTCCTGGTGAATAATAACATACATTATTTCATTGTTTAATAAAAGATTTTGTTCTTTTATGAATGACTTGAATAACAATTGACAATTGGATGAATGTGCGTGATAAGACATTCGTGTGACACGTGATACGTGACGAGTTTCTAGGCCATCCGTTTTCGGTATCAATTTCACCTGAATCCACGTAAAAACAAAGTACATTCATAAAAAATCTTCCCAGCAACGCCAAAAAAATGATGATTAATGACAAACCAGATGTAGTTAGTCGTAAAACATAAAATCGCCAAACAAAACACGACATCAACATTTATATCAAATCAATAACACATAAATCATAAGTTTCTAAAAATTAATTATTTGGTATTAATGATATCTACTATTATAAATAACATCCGTATATTGCGGATATGAAACATATTGGTTATGTTTCGATCCATAAGATCCACCATATGCATATGATGATTGTGTAGTTGTCTGTAGCTGTTGTTGAGTATCACTCCTATCCAACAGATGACTGTAGTGTCCGTAGTGCGTAGATGGCAGCAGTACTTGCGGCGTAGATGGCACCACACTCGCCTGCTGCATGCGTGCCAACACACTACTCAACCCAACCACGAGCAGTAAGAAACCAATAACCCCATTATTGACAGCGACGATTGTCACCAAAACAAGCAATGTCATCGCGATGCCCAGTTTGAAAAGATCGCCGGCATGAGGAACGCCATTCGCTTCATGGCGTGATGAACGAATGTTCGACCTGTAAGTAAATCATATTATAATATCATATCATAGATTGCGTCACTTGTTTAAAATTTCTCTTGAAATTAATCTCCGCATTCTTTCCAGTCATTAATAAAAAGCCAATAAAGCTGATTTATGATAATGTATCCAGGCAATATTAATACACATTTAATTAGACTATCGGCTACGGGGATTAAAACTACATCTTGTACATTGTAAGACAAAAATAAAAATGAATATGTTATAGGTTAGATTAAAACCAAAGTTGGATAATGACGTGCCGAAACAAGTAAGTAGACAGATACAATATATTTTATAATGATTAATATGTCAAAAAGGAGATCAACTTCTGCGCAGACGCAGACGCAGTTCTTTATTTGTATATCTAATACACATTATCCAGGCAATTAACTAATTAAAAAACAAACATCAATCAAAAATTTCGTTTTGGTGATGTTTGCTTTAAGAAGATGCAAATTCGTGCGGGAATCGACTCATCGATCAGTCATCAGTCATAATTTACACTTAGTAAACGCCAAATAAAGATGGCCGCCGATGTGTTGCCTTTTGCAGCGTTATTAGTATCCAATTACAGGCGTATTATTCAAATCGACGGATTATCGACGGGTACATCTATGCAAACGATTCGGACGCAATAAATATTTATAAGAAAATATTCATCTGTTGTGTTGTGGCAAGAAACGAGAGGTGTTCTGAGTGTCAGACTCAATTTGACACGGGAATATAAACAAATACAATATATTATCGATGGTATCATGTTAATTGTGTTATTTTTGTATGTGTACAATGGTAAGTCATTCGCGCATGCGCAGTAAAAAAGTAGGCGGAGCAAATTTTTACTTAATTTGGATTTTGGGCATAATAATCATTGTTTTTATATATAAAAATTAATTTATATTAATAGAAGAGTAAGTTGGTTGTGCAGTAAAAAAATTATTTAATTCACTTTTAAAGCAAAAAAAAATCATATTTTAACTTTTTATTTGATTAATTTTGTACGAATTTTTGTATTCAACAGTAAGTCATTCGCGCATGCGCAGTAAAAAAGTGGGCGGAGCAAATTTTTATTCAATTGGCTTTTTATGAAAAATAAACATATTTTTAATATAAAAATATTAATTTTACTAATACAATGGTAAGTTGGTTGCGCATGCGCAGTAAAAAATTATTTAATTCACTTTTAAAGAAAAAAAAATCATATTTTTTACTTTTTATTTGATTGATTTTGTATGAATTATTATATTCAACAGTAAGTCATTCGCGCATGCGCAGTAAAAAAAATAGGCGGAGCAAATTTTCACTCAATTCACTTTTAAAGCATAGTAATCACTATTTTAATACATACACTAATTTATTTACATAAAATATTTGATTTATGATGTTGTATTAATAAAATATGATCATCTAGTAAAAAATTACTACTTGCACCATATGTTGCCTACACCAAAATACTAATTTATATTTCGCCGCGAAAATTGACGTTTTTATGGTGTTAATATCGAAAATATCGCAACAGGTGTACATCGCACGCCTAATCTCCAAGCTAAACTCACGAATTTTCTCCCATACGCATCAGAAAATATTCATTACGCTTGCGCTCGCAGCTAAACTCCTCTTAAACTCTTTAAGTGAAATTTTTGAAACGACTTGATTGATGAGTGAGTAAATGGGATTGTTACTTAATGACGCATGATTTTTTTCATCTACAGAAAGTTGCAAGCAAGAGTAACACAAGAAAATCACTACAACAACAACTACAAATTGCCGAACAAATCGAATGGATGTAGCGCACCTGACGCGCATCGTCGCATCATATGTAGAGCAGATCCAAACGTCTTTAACAAATATATTACTATGAATACAATGTGCGACTACACTTGCGGGCATGTTTGAGATCGAGGCGATTAGGTGTGTCTCTCGCGAATCCGGTGATGCGATTCGTTCGTTCAGAAAAAGGCCGAGACCGAGACAAGCAGTCGAAAAGTTTTAATTTTGGTGGAAGTGTTACACTTACAACTAGAAAAAATTATTTTTTAGTTGCCATACTTTATTTTTAAGGAAATAACCTCAAAAACTAAAATTTATTAATTTCACATATAGGTGGCGCTTTGGGATACTTGTATGTCAAAGTATACATAGGCAACCTTCAAATCAATACTATTTTTGGTGACTTTTCTACTTTTTCTATGCAAAACTACGTTTTTTTTTTTCATTTTAACACTTTTTTACGTTTTTAACCTAAAAAAATTAAAATTTATTGTTTTCACTTATAGGTGGCGCTGTTGGATACTCGTATGTCAAAGTATACATAGGCAACCTTCAAATCAATACTATTTTTGGTGACTTTTCTGCTTTTTCTTTGCAAAACTACGTTTTTTTTTAATTTTAACACCTTTTTCACGTTTTTAACCTCAAAAAATTAAAATTTATTGTTTTCACTTATAGGTGGCGCTGTTGGATACTCGTATGTCAAAGTATACATAGGCAACCTTCAAATCAATACTATTTTTGGTGACTTTTCTGCTTTTTCTTTGCAAAACTACGTTTTTTTAATTTTAACACCTTTTTTCACGTTTTTAACCTCAAAAAATTAAAATTTATTGTTTTCACTTATAGGTGGCGCTGTTGGATACTCGTATGTCAAAGTATATATAGGCAACCACCTTATCAAACTTATTACTAGTGATTTATGTGCGTTTTCTTCGTAAAACTACGTTTTTTTCATCATAACACTATTTTTTCACGTTTTGATCCTCAAAATATTAAAATATACAGTTTTTGGTTACAGGTGGCACTGTAAAACACCACTATGTCAAAATATACATAGGCAACCTTTGTATCAACATCATCAATCGTGATTTATTTGCGTTTTCTTCATGAAACTCTGTTTATTTCATCTTAAAACTAAATTTTCAAGCATTTAACCTAAAAATTTATCATTTTCACGCACAGGTGGCGCTCTAGAACACCACAATGTCAAAATATACATCGGCAACCTTTGTATCAACATCATCAATCGTGATTTATGCCTATTTCTATCCAAAACAATGTCTACTTTATCAAAACAGATCAAAATTTCATCCTAAACCAGTCGCATGTTTCGAATTTTACGAGTTTAACAACGCCTGCAGAATCAAACGTGTCGATGTCGACACATATGCCAGCATAATAAACGGCCTCGCCCCTCGGGCGCGATCAAATTCTCCTGTCTTCACCTCATCGTAATCGTAGCAGGTATTTAAATCCAGAGCGTCCGAGAAAAAAATCTATAAATCATGCGTGCATACAAAGCGTGTTGTTTTCGGGTGCGAAACAATCACCGTTGAAGACTTTCGTATAGTTTCCGGCGATTGCCACCTATACCTATACCACCTGACTCAGCTTATCCGCGTCTAATCTATTTATTAAATAATTACTAACATGAAAACTTCACTCGGACACATCACGCATCACGCAAACCATCTTAACCTTAAATAAATAAATCTGAAACTGATTTAAGTTTCTTATGTTGTGTTGGGTGTTGCAGGGTTAAGAAACATTGAAACCTGTGATTAAGAAGTTAATCAAGCAGGGAATTAACGCGTTCAGGTGATTCAAGCACCACGCACGAAACGTTTTGTCCGCACGACACGAAAAAATAAAAAAAAGATTTTTATCGATAGAAACGCGTGTTTTAAACGTTAACAATCACCACACGACTTTTATTATTAAGTTACAACGTGAATTTGTTGTAATTCTAGTGAATGACGTGCGTTAGATGTGAAAGAAGTGTTGACAACCGAATATTTATCTAAATTATATCGAATAATTTAGTTATTTTCATCTAACGGTTGCCTATATTTAAAAATTTAATTTATGCGTTGATTACATGAATGCGTAAAATTAACAACGTGTTATTATGTATTTACACTCGTAAAATTATTTATTTTTTGGATTTTAATTTTGCATAATTTTGATTTTGAATATTAGAGTATTAAAATGTTTCACTGGAATGAACATTTGTTGCGTAACAGGACGCGATTTAATTGTTTGATATTTAAATTTATGTGCCGTTTGGAATTTTTAAATTCACGCGTCCGTAATGGATCATAACCAAAGTTGAAAGCGATTATTATAGATTTTTACCGGTTTTAACGGTGTGGCGATAATTATATTTTGACACCGCGAAAAGTACTGCAGAGATTCATTGGTGCATTGAGTGAGCATCGTGTGATAATGCCGAAAATGTTATATTTCCACATGGATGGAAACAAATCGTCATAACGGAGTCAATCGGATAGAAAACATGGATTATTCATGTTAAAATGTGTCAAAATTATGTTTTTGGCAAAAAATTGTTTTTTTTGTGTATAGGTGGCGTAACTTATGAAGAAAGATGGTAGAATGGGCTTTTTTAAGTATAATTATTATTTGTAGGTCAAAATTATGATCATGTGTAGAAAATCAGTTGAGTTTGGTAAAATTTAAGTACATAAAATTAAGAATGAGGCCGCGAGCCGATAATTGTTGTAATTATCGCATAAAAAGTTTAATACTCAGCCTATCTGTTATCAGGTGTGTGTAATTATGGATAATTATTGGGTGTAAGTACGAAAAAACCGGAAGCACAAATTAAATTGGATTATAATTATAATTTAGTGATAATATTTAGTTTAAATTGAATTTGTATGTTCGATATTAATATCACAACTCAAATTCATTTAAAACTAAGTAGATAACTAGAGTAAAAATATTCCCACGTATCCAATTCCATTATAAAATGAAAATTAAAATTATTTGAATGATCATAGAATAATATTTTTAATTTTTTAAATTTTGCCTATGTTGGAGTTACGGTATAAGTACTGAACATAGCGTTTCCAATGTTATTTGGTGGTTATAATAGCAATACATTGTTTTTTTTAGTAAAAATAGAAGGTTTTACTCTTTTCTTTAATTGTGCCAATGTTGGAATTCACGTACAAGTATCGAACATAGCAGAATTAATGTTAATTTCAGAGAATAAAGAATGTAATATTACTTTTCTGTTTTCCGAGTAATGATATATCAAAAAACGATTTATTTTTAATTTTTTAAATTTTGCCAATGTTGGAGTTGTGGTATAAGTACCGAACATAGCATTTCTAATGTTATTTGGATGTTATAATAGCAATACATTGGTTTTATCGTAAAAATAAAACTTTTTGCTCTTTTCTTTAATTATGCCAGTGTTGGAGTTACCGTACAAGTACCGAACATAGCTTAACTAATGTTTATTTCATAAAACTATCAGAATAATATTACTTTTTTGTTTTCCGAGTAATTATATATCAAAAAACGTTTTGTTTTTATTTTTTAAATTATGCCAATGTTGGAGTTGCAGTATAAGTACCGAACATAGCACTTTTTACCTTATAAATCAGTAAAAATAAAATTTTACATGAAATTTATATGTTCGATAGTTAAATCACAACTCAAACACACAAAAAACATATCTGGAGTAAAAATATTCCCACGTTACCAAATCTATCACAAGATGACTAAACCGAAAAACGTTTTAATTATCACGGAAGTGTATGTGATCGAGTTTTGACACAATAAATACACAAATACACTCTGAACGACTTGAAGAAAAAAAAACGCTTAATTTACAGCGGATGTGTGAAATTAGACTACGATCAAACAAATTCGCTTTTTATTACTCACGGATTATTTTCACGTAGAAATTTATTAATTAGCGCGTCGCATTTGATTAGCAGCGGCGTAATTAATCGATTAACTGCCGACAAATCGACATTCAGAAGGCGTTTTGGGTGGTATGACAGCCTGAAAGTGATTTACATTCAGTGACAAAACGATAAAGTTATATCTAAACTAAACTATTTTTTTAATATTTATTCCTACGACGAAAAACTTTCATAAGGTCTACTTAAAATGTTCCCACGAAAACTCCAACTCAAACTCAAACTACTGACACATTTTTTATATTCATTACTCGTTTTCGTCCAGTTGGTCAACCGACGAGAACCAGAACACATATTTTATTAAAAGCATTACCTTCCTCAACCAGATTTCGTGCGAGATGATATTCTTGAGACCCATCGCCGGAAACGGACGTATCCTTAATCAGATCATCACAATTTACACTCGCTATCACGCTACACGATAGTAAAATTAAAATTACGATGAGATTTGTTTGATTTTGCATGTTTTTTGTGTTGTAGTGTTGTTTATTAGAGTTTTTTGAGTCAACTGGTCAGTTTTTTAGGTATTGCACCTTTTATAACCTCAATTGAATCAATTCGGTATTGATTAGTTAATCAAGGCACGTTTTCTGTGTTCTAACTTGGCCGCGCTGACATAAAATCGCATCGCCATGTCCGGCGTGTCCGTGAAACGGTAATACGGCTTACATTGCATTGTTTTAGATATTTTTGGCATTTGCAAGCTAAAAAAATGAAATTTTCGCTTCCGTTACATCTCACGACTGTTTTATTGACATGTTTGTATGTTTGTTATTCGTTTAAACAGAAACTATTGAATGAATTTTTATAAATTTTTGTGGAAATATAGTTTAGATGGTGGAAAATAACATAGGCTACTTTTTGTTGTAAAAAATTAACATACAGGGTGTTAAAAAAGGGTTAAAAGTTAATATATACAAAAAATCATATTTTTAGTGCTAAAACTTAAATTCAAAAGGCGCTAAATTAAATTATTAATATTTTTTTATATAAAATTTTTTTTTGAAACTACGCCATTCCACTTAATCCAAATTAATAATTAAATAATTTACATATTATTCCATTTAATCAAAAACTTTTTTGACACTCAAACTCGACAATTTCTAATCTTAACATGAGTTGAAAGTTTAGGTAGGTTAGATGGTAATCTTTTTAATTAATTACACAGTGAATTAAATCGTCGTGCGAGAATTTAATCGAAACAGTTTTTCAGGTTAGGAATTTATGCTCGACACAAAACGCTTACGCTCCGCGATTAATTAAATGCCAGCGCAAAATCAACTGTTAAATGCTTTATAAAGATGTTTAGGGAAGCATATATTTCATATTTAATTACAGTAATCGATGTTTCAAATTAAAAGTGTAAGTTTTTTTGATTCATGGATCTAGTTTTGAATTTAAATCAATTTTATGTAAACGAAATGATAGTGTCGAGCACATCGTTGGATAGAAATTAAATTAAATCCAGAACGATTTACGAAATTACTTTTTAATGATAATTATATACACCTGCGGTTTGTTTCGACATCTTTTACATTAGAAACGAATCGAAAAGTATCAACGCACGCCATCTAGCGATTGAAATATTTATATTCAGGTACTAGCTGTTGCCCGCGACTTCGTTCCGGCAGTGTTTAATAAAAATGTAATTCGTTTTTACTCTCTTGTTCTAGACATACTCGTAGTAAGAGTCAAGTCTATCAATAAGATTAGCAATTTTAATTTAAAGAAATTAATTATATAAAGTTTTGTCAATAATGCACTTCAGCGCGCCATCTCGAATTCAACTATTTAACTATAACTATGATTGAATCTCAATGTCAAATTTTATTCTATAGAAAAGAGCTGTTTTGAGGATTTTCCCGGCAATTATTCGAATTTTTCTCACCTTTTAAACCTTCCCTAGACCTCCACGAATAATTCAAGACCAAGATAAGATAAATCCGTTCAGCCGTTCTCGAGTTTTAGCGAGACTAACGAACAGCAATTCATTTATATATAACATATATAGAATATTGTGTGTGTTAATTATATTCCTCCGCCCAGAAAACGCATTCCAAGAAAAGCGTTGATAATTAATTAAAATTTATACAATCCAAGACTCCAAGTCTGAGTCTTTGTAGATTTTAAGATATAAAAAATATTTTTAATGCTATCTATAAATTATAATCTATATCGTGGTCTCAAACCGGAATTAATACGATTCCCATTAGATAGTTTTAATGGTGTTTATTGGCAAACAAATTGTGCGTCAGGATACCGGCGCTGATTGATTAAAAAATAAAAAGCGAAGAAGAAAAAAAACGCACACATTTCGAATACAAAGCGCGTGGTATTCTCGTGCTCTATATCGTAAATTAACGAGCGTCGTTTATGATATCAAATTTTAAGAGGCGAGCGTGAAAGTCCATTAGAAATAATAATGATGCCATCACGACGCCACGCCGATCTCTTGGAGTCCGCATCAGTCCAGTTCCTAATTGATTTCGGAACATTTATGACATTTTGTTTCCATTTTTATATCTATCAAAGTTTGAGCGACTGTAAAAGTCGATCAAATTATCGATTAAACAAAAAAATTATTGTATATTTATGGTTTGAGTTATTAGCTATAAAATATATAATTTTTTAAATTTTTTTTGGATTTTTTTAGTTTTGCTTATGTTGGAGTTGCGGTACAAGTACCGAACATAGCTTGTTTAATGTTATTTGATCGTTATAATAGTACATTGGTTTTATAGTAAAAATAAAAGTTTTTACTCTTTTCTTTAATTGTGCCAATGTTGGAGTTCACGTACAAGTATCGATCATAGCATAATTAATGTTAGTTTCATGGAAAAAAGAAAGTAATATTATTTTTTCCTCTTTGGGATAATTATACACCAAAAATGTTTTATTGCATTTTTTAAATTTGCCAATGTTGGAGTTGCGGTATAAGTATCGAACATAGCATTTCTAATGTTATTTTATTGCTATAATAACAATACCTTAGTTTCAGCGCAAAAAAATTGAAAGTTTACCTATTTCTTTAATAAAACCAATGCTGGACTTTCCGTACAAGTATCGAACATAGCATAGCCAATGTTACTTCCATAAAATACAGAAATAAATCTTACTTTTCCATTTTCCCAGCAATTATACATGAAATAAAACTTTTTTAATTGTGCCAATGTTGGAGTTGCGGTATATCTTCCGAACATAGCATTTCCAATGCTTTTCTAGCAATACAACATCAAAACATTAATATTTCCTTAATTTTCTATTAATTAAACCTAAAAATACAAAATAAAATAAATACTTTATAATTTTATTTGGTTCGCTTGTTTACATCCATAATAAATAACAATTTACATAAATTAAATTATCGTTTGGTGTTACACAGTTCCACTAAACACTACAAGTAACAGTTGTTCGAAGAAATCGGCAAGAATGAAGTCCCATCAATGTTAAAAACACCCAAAAATTAAACGAATTCCCACACGAAATTAATCTCTGCCCTAGTTTTACAAACAAGTCCAACTTGTTCTCCAACTCATCAACTCCTCACCTTCCTACTTACACTCAATTTAATCTCTATATTACTGAGCAAAAATAAATACAATAAATAAATCAATAAATAAATAAATTAAATAATTTGTACACATACGCAGCACTACATCTACTACAATATTATCATGAAGGTAATCATTATGCAACCAATCATACTCGCGAGGTGCCTAGGCGTCGAGGTAATACAGTGTTCTAACCTATTTCGCAAATATATATTACCGATGCTTCTGATTCTGATAACCATGATTAATATAGAAGACGTGTTCCTCTTCCTTGCGATTGAAGACGTAGTTCCTGACGAGTGAGAACAAGGCCGATGAGAATGCGAATTGATTAATCATGGCGACGAACATAACCATCATTTTCAACGGTGGTATTACCCATGGCATAACCCCAGCCATCAATAAAGCCGGCGCTAGTAAATACGGCAAAAAATCCATCATTTTCTGTTTCATTCCGCGATGACCATCGTCGTCATCATCCTCATCCACTGGGGCAGCTGTAGTTGTATCCTGGCGTTCATCAAGTAAATCAAATCCACTGTATTTTGAATTATTATCACTAATACGCTTCCTCTTCATGTATTCTTCCATGTATTTATTGATATATCGCTTGAGTAGGACTAGGTTATGGTTACGCATCACTTTCGAGTCGAATTCTTCGTAGAATAAGTCCTTCATGCAGGTTAGAGTATTGTTATCCTCTACGCAGTCCCATAATTTTCTTGCCATTGATGTTTTTTCATCACTTTGTGAAGTATCCATGTCATCTATATGATCTTCAGCTCGGTAAGGTTCAGTTGGTTCAAATTCGTAGTCAGCTTCGGCTTCGTCTTCGACTTCATTTTCTTCCATGTCCGGTGTGGATGAGCACGTGACTAGTATGGTACACGTGCACAGGATGAAGAGCTGGAGCGCGAGCGTGCGACGTGCGGCGCGCATTCTGACCGACTGAGGATGGCCGCAGTGAGTTTCTTCGGCAGCGGCAAACGCTTCGCGCTCGGATGCCGACGAAGTTGTTCTGCGTTCTGCCCCAGTTTGTTGCCGGCGCGCGGTCATTCGCTGGATAACTGGCTGAACTTGTATATATGTGTGAATGTACTTGTATGTATGTACATATTTGAAAAGAAACTGTAGATGACGATAGATGTTGTATCGATGGTGAATCTGGTCAATCTGTGTCTTAATTTACAGTATCATAACTTGTTATGTGTGTTTTTGCGAAACAAGTGCAAAAATAGCTTAATTTTTGATTTTTTTGGATTTTTTTGTTAGATACTTAAATTAATTAATTAATAACGTATTTGGTATGATTTTAAAGTTATAAAGTGTTAATATTACTTTTTCAGTTGCGGGGTGTATACCGGAAGTCAAATTTTCGCAAAATTTAAACAAAAATAGCTTAAAATATTTATTTTTACGACGAAAGTATTGCATTGCTATTGCAAGAACAAAATTACATTTGATATGTTATGTTCTGTAGTTATACCGCTACTCCAACATTGGCATAATTAAAGAAAATAACAAAAACTTTTATTTTTACTATAAAATCAATGTATTGTTATTATACCTAACAAATAACATTGGAAATGCTATGTTCTGTACTTATACTGCAACTCCAACATTGGCATAATTAAAGAAAATAGCAAAAACTTTCATTTTACTATAAAACCAATATATTGCTATTGTGTCGATAGAATAACATTAGATATGCTATGTTCGATACTTGTACCACAACTCCAACATTAGCAAAATTTAAAAAATTAAATAAAAATTAAAATGAGAAAAGGATTATGATTTAGGCACGGTTTAATATCAATTTTAAGGGCTGAAATGGGTCTCATATTTTTTTTTAGGTCAAAATCTAAAAGTTTGGGGGGCGTCTGAAAAATAAAATCCATTTTGGGAAATAACGGACACCCTAATAATTATGCTATGTTCGGTTCTTGTACGGTAACTCCAACATTGGCATAATGAAAGAAAAGAGCAAAAACTCTTATTTTTACTATAAAACCAATGTATTCCTATTCTATCGATAGAATAACATTAGCTAAGCTATGTTCGATACTTATACCGCAACTACAACATTGTCCAAGTTGAAAAAAACTAAAAATTCATTTAATAATTCAAACAATACATAAAAATTACTTTTAAAGTTGTAATTTTTATAATACATACTCAAATTAAGTTGATATTTCATGCGAACTTATAGTTTCATTACCGAAAAGGTGTTGAAGTATTGTGTAATCTACAATGAATAATTTAAATCATAATTATTTGACGGTGTATTGTCTAACAGTCAATAGTGATTTGTTCAGCTAGGTATCGTCCGGCGTTTTACGCTTATTTACGATTACTTCAACAGTTAGAGAACAGTTCAGATTTGGGCAATTTTGACAAGACAACAGTAGTGATCGACCATGCGGAATCAGACATCAAATTTTATGTTTCGTGAAGTTATTATTAACGTGTTAGGTTATTCAAATTTCAAATTTAAATATTTACTTAATATAAACTGTTAAATCATTAAACTCGTGTTTTATTTGTACTCGTATGTTAGGCAATTATTGTGATTAATTGTTTAAAATATAATTTTTACTAAAAACATTGATTTTCAGTTTTAGAACTTTTAAAAACTGAAGAAAAGAAAAAACAGTAAATATTTTATATTTATATATTCTTTGACATGTTTAAATTATTATAATTAACAGTTAGAGAGAAAACAAAAGATATGATGAGAAAAATGTTTGTGTATATAATTATGCTCATCATTAATTAAGTTTTAAATGTTAATAAAGCGCAAATTTAAAGATTCTCACTCCTTGTAAAGAAAATATGTCACTGTTAGTGTGTTTAAAGATAATTGTATTCATTATGAGGTCAATTAGTAAAAAATATATAATATTTACTAATATAAGAAGAATCATTGAATGATTAAATGTAGTGTTACAAGAATTCAATTTTTATGACACATGCGTCATGTAATCACCGATTATCGATCGATGATATGAATTTACGAGAATTGAAATGCATGGATATGAATAATATGTGGCTGGGACACATTCAGTGATAGTGCCGCGTTGATATCAAATGACTAACGATTAGAAGCACAATCGTGAATGTTTTCCTGTAATTATTGCAACTAGAATCATTATTTGCATCCGCTACTGGATAAATATTAATGAATAATTAATTAATTTTACATTATTTCTTTATGGTTTATAAAATTATTTGTGATATCCCTACTAATATTATAAATGCGAAAGTCCTGATGTTTGTTACACTTTCACGCAAAAACTACTTAACCGATTATAATGAAAATTTGTACACATATTTTTAGTGGTCCCCGAATGGTTATAGGCTACTTTTTATTTAATAAAAAAAATTATTTTTGAAATAAAATAAAGAAATTGTTTAGCCAATAATACCTCAGCATCTGGCTATTTGACAACTTTAACGCCATCTAGCATTCCAGCAATGAAGCTCAAACCTAAGTACTATAGCACCATCACACTGTATTATCACACTGTATTACCGACAGCTAAGTCAACATCAAATCCAATTGACTACACTATGGAGACTGTACACTATACTTCCATAGACTCTGCTTTCAGCCATTTTAAACTTCCCGCCATTCTACTTCATTGTTATTTCTTCTGTGACTACAAACGCGTACGGAAGCAACTTCATTATTTTAGATATTCGCGAGCGAAAATGCGGGTTAAAGCTAGCATTCTTATATATTTGTAATTTTTACTTTTACTATTAGTATATAAATAGAATAATTTGTTTCAATTTGTTAATTATAAATTATATATTTATTGAAAAGAATGCAGAATAACAATAGAATGAACATTTTGTGCAGGTAAACAAACTTATCCGCTGCACAAAATCGCGTGATTTTACACGAACACGATGTGCACTCACTGATACACATGCACAATGCAACAAAATCCACGCTTAGAATTAAGTGCAAAGATCTGCATCCTAGCGTCATCTATGCACGATTTATACAGTTATATTTAGATAACAAGATACGACGATTTGCGATATCACACAGCAAGGTGTACGACAACAAACATGAATAAATATTAAATTTCTCACTTTCTGATGGAAATGTTGACAAATGGACAATACTGATGTGTTTAAGTTGAATTATATTCATTAAGAATACAATTAGTAAATAGTAATGAGATAATACTTCAATATACGTTGATAATTGATCCAAATATTTGTTCTTATCATTTATAATTCTTCTTAAAATATACTTTTCCAATTTATGTGTAAATTATATTCATTTGTGAAATAAATTGTGAAATAAATGATTGATTTTCAATCAGAATAACAAAATGTAATGTTGTGAATCTCTTTCAAGCAATTCGCGAGTGTAAGAAATATTTCTTTGTATGTAAACAACTTTATCATCTGCACAAAACCGCGTGATCTCACACGGACAAGATTTGCACTCACTACTACATACAACCAAACAATTTTATTGATGATTTAAAGCAAATTTAAGGCAAATAAGTGAATCCTAGCGTCATCTCGTGAACATTTTTGGCGCTACGTTTATTAAATTTAAAACTACGTAATTCTGATAATCTCCAAACTTGTCTCAATTGTTTAATCACAATAAAAATACTCTACTCAACAATTCGTTGTATATAATCAACAAACTAAAAATTTGGAAGCTAAAATTCCTAATTTATCAAAGAGAACAAAGAAAATTTAATTATTGTATTGTGTACAAATATTTATACTTCATAATAATTTAAATAATAAAATTTCTGAATTATTTAATACCAATTTACCCATAAAATAATATTTATTCATAACAGAATTGAGAAATATTTATTTGTATTTATAAAATGCATCTTCGATTCTTTCGTATAAAGAATTCAACATGTTTCAACAAGTCGAGAAGATAATCTTGCTATCTTGATATTGGCAGGTAAACAAACAAACGATTTGCTGCACAAAATCGCGTGATCTCACACGGACACGGTGTGCACTCTCTACCACAAACAAAGTATATTTAATGCAAAAATCTGCATCCTAGTGTCATCTATGCCCAATTTATAGAGTTATATTTAGATAAACAAGATACGACGATTCGCGATATCACACAGCAAGGTGTGCATCAACAAACATGAATGTATTATAATAAAATTAAATATCATCTTTTCTGATTGAAAAATATGACAATACTGTACTGATTCAATTGAATTGTATTCATTAAGAATACATTTAGTAAATAATCATACAATATTAAATTAATAAGTAAATCATTTATCAAAATATTTGTTCTTATCATTTATAGTTCTTACTAAAATCTACTTTTTTAATTTATATGTGAATTATATTCATTTGTGAAATAAAATGTGAAATAAATGATTGAATTTCATGGAGAATAACATGTTGTAACGTTGTGAATCTGTTTCAGGCAATTCGCGAGTGCAAAAAACCTTTCTTTTGTATGTTAACAACTTTATCTTCAGCACAAAATCGCGTGATCTCACACGGACACGATGTGCACTCTCTACCACAAAGAAAGCACATTTAATGCAAAGAAGTGCATCTATGTGCCATCTATGCTGAAACTATAAAGTTATATTTAGATATATTGCACTCACTAACAGCAACAATCATTTTCTCATTTCTAGATTGAAAGACATACTACTGTTGCAGTGTTTAAACTAAATCATATTCATTATGAACACAATTAGTAAATAATAAGATAAAAATTACATTAATAAGTTAATAATTTATCAAATTATTCCTTGTAATGTTTTATAATCATGCTTATAATATATTTTTACCAGATATTTATAAATTTTATTTATTTATAAGCAAATTCATAAAATATTACTTAAATTGAATAGAAAATGTTCTAGTAAATTGCAATGTTGTGTTGTTAAGATGTAATAGACACTCCAAACACAAAAAACGTTGCTTTGTATATAAACATGTATTAGAATCAATATAAAATGATTAGTTATATTCATGAAAGAAATGAAGAATATTTGCTTAAATTCACGATGCAAATATAATAAACAGCAACGGTGTGTTTTGATTCCACGAAATAAAGATTCGATACCTGCAGGTAAACAAACTTATCTCTTGCACAAAATCGCGTGATCTCACATGAACACGGCGTGCACTCTCTACCACATACAAGCAATATTTAATACCGAAAAGTGCATCGTAACGGCATTTATGCTCAAATCAAAGACTTATATTCAGATAAGATTAATTCATATACCTGCGTGCACAAGGCCACACCTGACTAAGTTTAACTCCCCAAAGCAAATAAGCAAATATTTAATGCAAATAGTGCATCCTAGCGCCATCTTACCATAAATCATCCCACTTGACATTTAAATTCAAAACAAATCAATCAAATCAAACTCACAAATTAAATTTTAAAATCGCAACCCCAAAATTCCAAAAAACAATGCCTAGAGTATCTCTAAACATTACCCCAAGTGAAACCGCACACGCCAAGACCCGAAAATGGCGAAAAGCATCAGTTTATGTCTTAAAAGCAATACAAATGGTGACCAAACCACTTATATTAACCCATCAATCAAGTATTTAACACTTATTTCAATACGTTTTAGCTTATTGCAATCATAACAATCATTGTAATCCGTCTCCACTCCTACTATTACATCTATTCCCTCGGAGTGATCCTTGCCATCACAAATCTCATCACAAATATATCAGTTATCGCAATGGCGATCGCCGAAGACTTCTCCCGCTACTTAGACATAGCAAACATGTGGGTCCTCCTAATGCTCTACATATCAACATGCATCTTATGGTTCTTGGAGTATTTTTACCTAAATGACCAACGAACATTCGTGCTGGTTCTGGCCGGACTAGACTTGACAGTAATCCTCATGTTCCTCCTAGACTTTGGCGTGCATTATGTACAAATCGACAAAGGAGAAGAAGAAATCTTTAAACAAGTACATCCTGTGGGACACGAACAAATCGAACACCTTAAAGACACTAACTAAATGCTAAAACATAACAAAATTATAATTAAAGCATATTTCCGTATATATTTTGTAATTTGTCGAATATTTTCGTTTATACTTCTCTGTCGCTTTATACAATTAAATAATCTCTATAACATTTTGTTTCAGTATCACACACGCGCACACATACCAACAATATCCGCTAGTTTGTTTTGTTTTACAATAGTAAAAATCATATATACCTAATAAATGACAAGACACAATAGGATGATTTGATCCACGTTGCTGCTTGGAAAACATCTGTAGACTAAAAGTTAATAAATAAAAAAACAACAACAATTTAAACTTGAATCAATTTTGCAATAAATTCAAGTCTGTGAGCTTGGAAAACTCAAGCTAATGCCGACGCCGGCAGCGAGCTGTGCTTCGGCTTCATTTTATTCACGAATATCTTAATGCAGCCATTGAAATCGGCTGATATCAGCACATACCCACCGCATCCTTTATCACGCTGCTCAATAATCGGATCCTTTTCTTTTTCATCCTGTTCGCCATTACTATTATTATCACCTTCGCGTAACATTTCAATAATATTATCTGGATTGGGCGCAAAGATGGCGCAAGTGACTACGGCGTTATGCGCTTTGATCGCTTCCCAGAAATCATTGCGATCGCGTCGCAAAGACTTTGTATAATCATGGCTGGTCTTCCAGATGTAAATGTCACGATTCTCTGAACCACTGACGACGTATTTACCGTCGTGGCTGAAGGATGCTTTGATTTGACTGCTCACATTCGCATAACCTTTGTATTTACACGACAGACTCAAATCGCGCAGGTCATACAGGCGTATACGACTATCATTGGAAGTAACTAAGATTTTATCTTCGCCAGGCATCGGTTCAATACCGCTGATTTTCCTACCGGTTGCATTACGCCCACGTGTTGATCGCACGTGGATTTGTGTATGATACTTCAATTGATCAGTGTTGTAAAAAATACAGCGGCCATCATAGGAACCAATGACAGCGAATTTACCATTTTGACAGAAATTCGCAGCGGTTATCAATTTGGTCGTACCTTCAATCTCATTCCAAACTGCAACCTAATACAAAATATTAATACAACAACAATAAAACTTATAAAAACAAACATAACCTATAAATATAAATGTCCTAACCTTTTTATCCGGAATATTCCAGAGGCGAATCTTTCCATCTAAACTACCACTCAAAAAGTACCTGTCATCTTTCGGGTGGAAAGCAATAGCTGTAACAAAATCAATGTGCTGGAAGCAACACAGACACTCTTTGCGTGAAATGTGCCAGAGGCGCACAGTCTTATCCATTGACGAAGACAGAATAAAGTAGGTTTTCGACCAGGACACATCCAGCAAGTCACTGGTGTGTCCTGAGTATGTGCAAAATGGACGCGGCATGAAGACAAACTTTGAGGCGTCCTCAGCGTTCAGCATATCGGCCGTGCACGTTGATGTTTCACCCGAATGGTGAGAGACTAGTGATTCTTGTGATGGCGTCGGGGATACTTTATCCGCATTATATTTAGTACGCATATCCTGAAAAATACAAAAAACATTATAAAAAATCATTCAAAAAAAAAAAAATTATAATAAACCTGAAAATATGCAAAGTGTTCCTTGATAATCCATATCCTCAAGACCCGATCCTGCCCGGCGGTGGCCATCAACCTCCCACAATTGGAAAACTTCATGCACCAAATCGGCCCGACATGTTCATTATTCAACTCTTGCACATGCTGCATCCTTTCGAAATCATACGGCCCTTTATGACTATTCGCCGCCTTCAACTTAATATTATGCTCGCCGGGATGCACCTCGTCCAACATATCCACAACTTCTTCCTTGTGTCGTGCATGACTCACCTCCTGCGCGATACTCTTCGCCTTATGCATTGTTTTCTTCACAGTCGAACCCAAAAACTTCTTTATCTTAGCAGTGCGCTTGCGCATCCTACCAACGTCAATCTCCACATCATCATCGGCATCCTGTTGATTATCCAGCTTCTTCATACTCATAATACTCTCATCGTCACTCTCCTTATCCTTATCCATGCTGGAACTGCTCACGTACTCGGAAGTCAATCGCATGATATGCAAAGACAATGGATTTATACATTGTGGTAGTTTATCCTCAGCTACACTCAACGGGACGCGTTCGCCAGTGTCTAGATTCAACACGGTTACCTGCTGGAGTATTTCGTAGTCAGTCAAATGTTTGCCGGAGTCTGTGCGTGTCCGTACGTGAATATCCATACCTTTGAGCATGTTTTCATCACCGGCGGATTTCCGCCTCTCTCGCGCGTTGCGTTTATTTACATTGCGATGCGGCCCGAGTGAGTAATGCCCCATTGAGCTGCGATTTGTCGAACCCCGTGAGGCTTTCTCTTTATCTTTTGTATTTTTACCGTCTTTATCCGCTTCGATACTCAGGACATCTTGCGGTTTGACTACGAACTTACCTTTGGTGACTTCTCGAATATCCAAACCATGCACGGATTTAATCGTGCTGGATTTTGAATTATTAGACATGGAAATATCCACTCCGCTTAAAACAGAGCCGAAAACAGAACTGGTAGATGGTGTGATTGGAAGTGATGCGGCTTTGTTCTTTTTCTTGCGTCGCGGAGGTGCAACCGGCGCATCATCCGATAAACTTTTCACGACAGAGCTTTTCGTGCTCGCGATTACATCCGGTTCCTGTAGAGTTACACCGGATTCAACTTCCACTTCAGTTGTGGTGGTTACCGTTGATGTGGCAAGCGTAGCAGTGCTTGGATATTGTGATGTTTCTTTTGAGCTAGGCGTTGAAGAACTTACGGAACTGGTGGAAAGTGCTGAGTTTGATGATTGTGCGCATTCGGCTGCCGGACCGTTGATTGGCCGGCCAACACGACCAATGGAATTAATACTTTGTATGCTTACAGTGTCCAATTCAATCACCCGGAAGGGATGCGTGGTTTTGTTGGAGTTTGAGGAAGCATAGACACCCTCAATGGATGATGTCTGACTGTTGGGTGGTGTTGGATTCGACGGTGTATCTTCATCGTCATTTTGGAGTTTTTGACGTAGTTCTTTGAATTTCCGCCGTCCGCCACCCAAAACTGCTTTTGGTGCAATGAAATTCGCTTCTATTTTCGGTGTGGATGATGACGCTTGTGATTCCTCTGGTTTGGGAACCACGGAGACGTTCGGTTCGGAGCTCGCACGATGTGTGAGGCTGTCGCGTGAAGACTTGCGGATTTTTCTAGAAGCAAATTCGAATCAAGTTAACCGCACGCCATTTGTTTTCGTCAATAAACAACTTTTGTTTCAGTCACAGCGCAGTCAAAGCAGATCTGAAGTGCGTTGATAATCTTGTCAGGTGAGTGTTTTTTTGCGTAAGATAATTAAGAATTTGATAATTATGTGAGCGGATAAGCGAATTTGTGTACCTTGAGCCATGAATGGGTGTAATATCCTCGGCGTCGTAGAACTTCTCGGAGTCGCTGTCGCTCGACATTTTCGGGCTCGGGTGGAAGCAGTTTTCATCTCGGCATGCTCGCACTGATTCAAACTTGTTCGATTAATTAATTATTTAGGAAAATATGCTGCAGTCCTGCGACAGATGAAAATGTTGTGAGCTGTCAATGAAATTAATCTTGAAATATAGGCAACCCAAATTACTAATCCAAACTGTCAAACGTCGACATTTTAAATTTCAGTTTTAATACACTGAATGATTGTGCAGATTTTAAGCAGAATTATATTAATATTTTGTACATTATTAAATGATTTAAATTTTGTGTGATTGATGATAGATAAGCATTGGTGATATGAACACAAGGTGGTCGTTTTCGAGTTCGCCGCCGTCGTCGCAGTGGATGGGCGGCGCTGCAGGCGCCGTCACCGGCGGCTGTGGCGCTGTAAGCGGCACGTCGCGATCACTCCTCACGGCCGCCCGCTGCTCCGCCAGGAACACATACAACATGGACGACTTGGTGGTAGAAGTATGCGGCGAAAACGGTGCCCTTTATAAGGTTTGTATCCGTCGAAGTATACGACGCGCGGCGTGCGGTTGTGGTGCATCGGGTGACGACGTCAATAAAATACGTGCGCGTTCGACTCGCTTGGATTGTGCGCTCGTAGTTTGCCGGCAATTGCAGCGGGGACGCCATGGCGATGCGTTCGGCGCAGGGCGTGAATGAAATCCGCACGCGGTGGATACACGCGCACACCCCAGGCTACAACTCACAATCGCCGATCGTGTGTGTGCAGAAATCTCAACGAAAATGTGGGCGTCACTCGCGGGGGTTCACACCTGAGTGGTGTGTCATTTTCACACCACCCAAGGCACTCAGGGGCTGAGGTTATGTCTTTTTCCATGGGGGGCTCATGGGGTACCAGTTTGTCAGTCAGCCCAATGCATCACAACTTTTATTTTCGTTGATTTTGTGTTATTATCTATGTAATCCATTGTTTTTTAGGCATACATATTAGATGTGTTTGAGGAGGATGCATTAGTTCAATTTGAAGATGGGTAAGTTGGATTTGTTTTTGTTTGAATCACTTGCAACATATCTGTGATACTGTTTGTTGAATGTTTTTTGTCACTAGATGGCAACCGGATTCCAAATTTCTATACTCGCGTCTCAAATTTCCGCCAAAACCCGACCCAAGTCCAGAGTTTCTTGAGAATCAGGAGGTGGAGGTGTATTCTAGCTCTGGTGGTAATTCACAAGATGCCTGTGGATGGTGGAAGAGCAAAATTAAGGTAAATTACCCCAAAAATTTTCCATAATCATTAAATATGTTATAAGTAACTTATAACGGTCTAAAGTTTAATTTTTTCATTTTTTGACAATTGCAGATGATGAAGGGTGATTTTTACGTCCTCGAATATATAGGCTGGCAAAACTCATTCACCGAAATCGTCAGCAGCGAACGCATCCGACACAAGAACACCAACCCGCCGCTGGAGAGAGCAATGTTTCACAAGTTTGAGATTGAAGTTCCTGAAGACGTCCGAGAGTAGTAAGTTGCCTATATTACCCACTCACAAAACACCAATCAATCTCTAATTTTTTTTAATATTCGTAGTGCAAAAGTAGAAAACGCTCACAAAGAGTTTCAAAAAGCGATCGGCGCCGGCGTGATTCGCTACAATCCTGAAACCTGCATGCTGGTGGTGATCTCCACGTGCGAATCGAGCAAGAAGCGCTCGTCGCTGCTGCAAGAGATGCACTTTCGCAGCCTGCAGCAAAAGGTGCTGCTGCTCAAGCGCACCGAAGAGGCAGCGCGCCAATTGGAGAACACGAAACTCTCGACGACTGGCGGGTGAGTGTCATTTTTGCTGCATATATTGTTTACGCCAGTCATCATCATTTACATCAACTAATTAATTAATAAATAACTTCATTAGCGCTATCCCGCGAATATCCCGCAAGCAATGATTTTTGTTTTGCACATTCATTGGTTAGGATTTTTTAAACGAGGACAGGACCAGAGTGTTTTAAGCGGGGGGCGCGTGCGCGTGAGTGCTGGGGGATGTTTGACATGTTGTTTTGTTTTTTTCTTTCAGCAAGTCATTTAAGCCCATGTATCAGCGTGTCTCAAATTTCGAGGCAGCTCGTGCGGGCTCCAGGTGAGCACAATCAACAATACTCGCCGTGTTTTTTTAAACTACACTTTATCTCTTTTTTTTAATTTAGTTTTTTTTATTTAAATAGAAAATTTGGTGGCATAGGTGTGGAATGTTTTTGTTGTTGATTTTTTGAAGTTGAGTTGAATTTTTCTCTGCGTCCTGGCTGCATGTATTATAAAATGTGTTCATCAACATTTAATTTTTTTAATCATTAACACTTTGCATGTAATTGTATATGTATCATATTGCCATGGACTTGAGTGGAGTTAAAAGTAAAGCACACATGCATGTCTTACTTTTTTATATAATTTAAGTTTTTATTTTTTTAATTATTTATAAAATGTAATATAATGTGTGTGTTTGTCTTGCAGATATTCGGATGAGTTTAACGTGCGTGAAGATCTGATGGGTCTGGCGATTGGCGCGCATGGCGTGAACATTCAGCAGGCACGCAAGGTGGACGGCGTGACGAACATTGAGCTGGAGGAGAACTCGTGCACGTTCAAGATCTATGGCGACAGCGACGAGGCTGTGAAAAAGGCGCGCGCCATGCTGGAGTACAGCGAAGAATCGCTGCAGGTGCCGCGCACGCTCGTCGGCAAAGTGATTGGTAAGAATGGCCGGATCATTCAGGAAATTGTCGACAAAAGCGGCGTGGTGCGGGTGAAAATTGAAGGTGATAATGAGCCGCAGCCGACGATTCCGCGCGAAGAGGGCCAGGTGCCGTTTGTATTCGTTGGAACCGTCGAAAGCATAGCTAACGCGAAAGTTTTACTCGAGTATCACTTAGCTCACTTAAAGGTAAATACAAATTTAATCCAATTTTAAATTTTAATATTTATTATTATTATTAATCTCATTAGGAAGTGGAACAATTAAGACAAGAAAAGTCTGAGATCGACCAGCAGCTACGTAGTATCCAGGGCTCAACGATGGGCTCCATGCAATCGCTGTCGATGTCGAGGCGAAGCGACCGCGGCGGCTACAATTCGGACATGGACGGAGGTCGTGGCCGAGGGCAAATGCGCGGACGTGGTGGACGCGGGCGCGGCGACCGAGGCCGTCACGATCGCTACAACACCGGTACTATTTCAAACTCGCATGATTACGATAATAATGTAACCACCAACGGGAGGCCGTCGAGGAGTGCGAACTCAAGAGGCAATGCGGCTGGGGCTGGCGGTGGTGGGAATAGCGGCGGCGGAGGACGTTCGTATGGACGTGCACCACCGCCAGCGAAAACTCATCGAATGATAGATCTCTGAAAAACTCCGACGGCGGTGGAGGTAGAGAGAAATCCAGCCGCAAAGCGGCTGTTGATGCCGCCGGCGGCGGCGATAGAGAACAGAAGTGAAAAAAAAAGAAAAACACACACAAAAAACACTGTTATTGTTGTTTCATTACAAACACAAAAAAAGCGCGTGTGCCTCTCGGCTTTATGCAATTAATATTCACACTTTAAACAAAACACAACACATTTTGCATAAAGCCCGAGTGAGCATATTTTGCTACACTGACTGACCCGGCTTGCGACACAATATTTACGATGAGGATACTTAACACACATACACTGAAAATAATATGAGAATGAGAATACGATCCGAACAATCATTAATATGCGTTTTTGTTTTTTTAATTTTTGCGTTTTTTATTTTGTGAATTGATTTGGTTTTACGCATTTTTAATGCGCACGCATTCACTGCGAGGAGGGCGGAGATTATTTCAATTGGAATTTCGTTTTTGTTTTTATCTATTTCCGCCTCTCGTTGAATGCTCTCTTGATTTTGACGTACCATCCGAGCTTGAGAAACCTTTGTTGAATAATGAAAGGATACTGCGAGTTTTAGGACTTGAAATATATGAGAAAACAAAAAGAACGACGATTACACTACTACTACAAGCTGTATCTTATTGTGAAACGAGACTTTTTTGACTTAGTAACAATAATATTGATATAGTAACATGTTGTTTTTGTTTTCGATACATTTCACATCCTCTTTTGAATTTTGAACAAAGGTTTTCTCGCGTTTGTGAACGAAGAAAAGTTTTTAAGTAATTTGTGTGTTTTTGTTAGGTTCGAGACATCAAACACCTGATACGACTGAGGAGCGCGTTGGGGATTTACCGCCCCGACAACAATACGGGTCTTCCAGGGGCGGCGGGCGTAATCGTCGTGATCGACGCGATGAACGGCGCAGGACGACAGACGATGAGGAAACCGTGCTTGATAGTCAGGACCATTCGGGCGCTGATCGAGGTAAAGTTCAATTTTAACTCTTTAGTTTTAGTTGGTTTCATCATTGGCATGACGTGAATATTTAGAATCGGTGTCGAGCGCTGATTTATCGTGGTGTTCGGGTACGGCTGGCCGACGAAGATGGCGGCGTAAACGTCATTTCCACGACGGTATGTGCTCATCATTTGTTTTTGCGCATAAAACAAATGCTTTACGTGTTGTATGGGATTTTAACACATTTTTTGTGTTTTTTTGTTGTTGTTGGGAGTTGTGATGTTAATGGTTGGATTGTTTGTGGTTTCAGTTCACAATCATCAGAGTGGTGGTGCAGGCGGTGGCGGTGGTAGTGATGTGCATCACATGTCGAATAATGGCGACGCGCCACCACAGCACGCCAAGCCGCACGCATCCGGTAAATCGCGAGGGAATCGCGGCACGTCGCGCCGAAATGAGCCGAAACCCGCTGAGGAATTGGTCAACGGCACGCCGGCTTAGGACGACGACGCATCCCCCATGATCATCATCATCCGCTCTCGATTTCTTCACACACCGTTTTATTATTTATATATTTGTGTGTATGTTGTTCTGTATAAAGATGGCCGACGCGCAACAATGGCCGCCATTTTGTATTCGATTTCTATCAGCCGGCAGAGAAACTTTTCTTTTTCGCATTACTCTTTTGTTCAGTGCCAATTTTCGTTTTCGTTTCCTTGGAAGAAAAAACTCAAACGCTTGTTGTTTTTAGTGTATTAATTATTATTATTTATTACTTTTGGTCGTTTGTGATTTGCTTTTGTGTTTGTTGGTTATTTCGAATCGAAGGCTGATAGAGATACTAAATCAAATGTATTTGTTCGTAATGAGCAACTGAATGAGACTGCAAATTGTAAAACACGAGAAGCGCCTGCAGTAACTTTAAATAACGATTTAATAACAAACATGTAATATGCAAACACAAGACTGTGCAGAAACCCCCTCGCCTGCCTCCCGCCGCCCCACACACACGTGGGGGCGGCCTTTTTTCATGGTTTTCATTTAACGAATCGTCAAACACAAACTAGTATAATATAAGCGAGGCGTGTGTGGATGAGCTTGTTGCGCAAAACGATAGGCAAACTAAAACCAAAATGCAAACACACTCGTCGTGATGAAACAAGTTGTGAGTTGTGAGTAAATTTTCTAATCTTGGAATACAATCGATGTCGTTTTCAAACTTCTTATAGTAAAATAGCGCACAGTTTTGGCATTTTCGGCGCCATCTTGAAACCAACCGAAACAGATATTGAGTTTGAGTCTTTTTGGAGAAAAAACACACACAACTTAATTAATTGCCATCCGTAAACTTAATCGTAATGTTTCTTTAATAATGTATCGATTATTTATTTCGTTTCCTTCTCTTTTTTTTATATTCTAGTTTATAAATATTAAAGCTAAAACACCTGTTTGTTTTTTCGTACGTAATTTTCTTGTTTTGATGGATTCCGGCGTGCTTGTTGGGTATGATTGATTCGTTTGACTCGATGAAGGTGCTCTGCGTTCAATTAAAATGAGAGTTGCAGAAGGGGAGGTTTTCTAGGATAAACAAAATGTTGAACCACAAATTTAAAACAAATGAGATGAATATTGTGATTGTGGGAGAGGATTTGTTTCGCTAATGTATTACATACATACTATATGAGAATGGATTATTGTAAACACACGATTTTGCATTAAATTAACAATAGATTTTGCGCAATTTATCTTTTATTGCCGTGCAATTGACCTCAACATTCTAGTTGGTCCCAAATAAATCATCTAAATTAAATAACGCGGGTCTTCTATAGGCAACCAAGTATACAGCAAAGTAAAACCAAAAATTTATCATAATATTTGTATAATTACATTAGAAATAAACAAAAAGGTCTAAAATATACTATTTAAATGATAAATCAATTAAATTATTACTATTTGACACGGTTTTGTGTGTCATAACAATTAAAAACTGTTTAAATTTCAAATTAAATTAATTTAGTGTACTTACACTCCGCCAGATGTCGCTAGCATGCTGTTTACAGCATAAAAATCACTCACTATCTCTCAATCAACAAAAAAGACTTCAAACAAACAACACAGTGCAAAACATATCAAAAACCAGTATTAAACAATCTTCAATCGTGAATAAACGTGTTTTAACTCGAATATATCCGTGTAAAGACAATCTGTGCATCAAAATGTCCGACGCAATCACTTTCTACGTATAAAAGTAAGTTTTATTTAATATTTACTACAACTATTTACAATTTTACTAATGTTCCTATTGAGATTCACCGCAGTGCAAAAACGATTGCACAAAAGAATCACAACAAGAAAACACGCATTTAGAAGCGTTTATACCGCATTTAGCACCCGTTTTCGGGCGTCTCAATGCCCACGGCGGCTAATGTAAGGGTTAATCCATGAATGCGCTGAATGCAGCGCATTGTGTAAGCGTGAGGTGCGTGTAAAACATCCGCAACGATCCGCAACCACAAAACGCTAAGCGGTAGGCGCGGTACACACGCAAAGATCGACGGATATCTTGTCGGCAATCCTTTCAAACGTTTTTTTAAACACGGATCATCACACACCGTAGAAAATCGAAAATATTTTCGTAGGTGTACGGTGTGATATTGGTATTGATACGAAGTCAAGCGTAATTCATGAGTTTCTATTTCTATTGTGTGTGAAGCAGTTTTTTATTCGGGTTAAGAAATTCGCCAGAGATTTGCCAGCGCACGATTTGATATTTATGGCTTTATACGCAGCGACTTTCAGGCTGTTTGCACATGTTGAATCCGCCGAGAGACGCACAAAGCCGTCCCGCGTTGCGGCGTCGGCGTCGAGAGAATCACTTCCTCGGCACGTACTCACATATGTTGCTTCCGTGAGCAACAAGTGTCCATACTATACATCTACCTACATCTAAACTCGAAACTTGCAGTCTAAACATTTTTGTGTCCTGTTTTGTCCACCTGGGGTCAATAGAATCGTCTTATTTGCGAATTATTGCAAAATATTGTGTCTCTTTGTCGGTGCGCTTGATTACACTCCACAGACACTTCACAAAAAGCAAAGTAGCAGTTCCCTGAAGTCGAAGAATATCCACTTCATCTCTCGTAGAAGAAGAAGAGATACTTTTTGTGTTGTGTTATGTTGAAAACACACAATATCACCGGTGATCATCAGCACCCTTGAAAGGGTTTCATATGCGTGCGTATTACATGTTTGCAAACTTTGGAAACAAGCTGTGCATTGAATACCTACGGATTAGTAGATATTAGACGCCGACACCGCCACTGATCCGAGAAGAGATTACGTTTTACGTGTATTTTAAAGACTTATAGATTTGCAAAGTGTTGAAGCATGTAACTAGTATCCAAACAACGCAATCTTTTAAATTTTTAAATTTTGCATGTTTTTATTCTAAAAATTAACCAAATTTTAGGGTTATGTTGATATGCAACCAGTTATACATGCAAAAAAATGTGAAATTGTTGAAATTGTCGAATTTCTTCAAAAATTCTTCGAAATTGCGTCACAAAAAGTGTTTGTGAATGATGCGGGGGTTGTATTGGTTGCTTTTGAGGGCGAAAACCGAAATGCACCCGGGTGCGCGCCACCAAACGCTCGAAAAACGGCAGATGTGTGCTGATATAAACCATACGTTAATGTAATTTCGCTTCGCTCGTTTCTGGGGCGCTTTTCCTGCTTTTCGGAAATCCACAAACGATGAAACACGTCAAACTGGTTGGAATTCACGTTGTTTAACCCGTAACACACCAGCGGGTCTATAAATTACGCCTGAAAATTGAAATAATTCAAAATTACCAACTGACGCTTTGCGAAATTAAAAAACATAAAAAGGGTTAAATTAACGAATCACATGAAAGTACACCACATCACCAATCCACGTTGGTGTTAATAAAAGGGTTGCGGAGTTATGAAGGGTTAAAATAGAAAGGGGAATTATAAAATGGCCGCCATCGAGTACATCTACTTACATTACATTTAATTCATATAAACAGTTTGTTTTCCTTGACAGTTTTCTTCTTTAGCAACATCATTAATATTATGTGAGGTTATCTCTTGTGATGGGCACGTATGGTGCCCACTTTAGAATATTCAACATGAAAATGTGCAACATCATTAACGCACTGGTTGCCTTTTCACAAAAACACAACTAAACTCTTGAATGTCACCGAAATTAATGGAAAAATATCTAAAAAGATGTTTGCGTTAGTAACGGTCATCAGTAGCACGACTACCGGTGTTCAACTGGTTGCGTTTTCATGCTCCAAAAGTCGAAATAGATCATTGCCTTACAAAAGTCTCGGACAATGGTCATCATTGTAGGCTGAACGGGTACGAAATCACTATCAAAGCTGCGCCTGTCAATTGATTCTAAATGCTAGGGTTATAAACGACCAACCGCACACCGGGTTTTTTTGTGCAAACCTCGTTTTTGATGCTTTTGAGGCAAGCCGGAGGTCATAATTTACTTTTGGTCAACATGCAACTGCACAACTCACATTTTTCGATGCTTTGTGTCACGCAGCATCAGTGGGAGGGTTTTAAAGACAAGAATTGTGATAAATCTGTGAAGAGGTAAGAAAAACCGTACAAAACTTAACCTAGACATTGTATTATGTAATTTATGTGTATCACGTGTTGCCTATGTTAAAATTAACCTAAAACAATTGATATTTGACAATTTCGTTTATAACGTTTGCTGTTTTAACTTTTTAACGAAAAGTTGTGGATAATACCACTCATAAAACGTGAAAGTTTCTTCGAAACTGTTAAAAACGTGATTTCTGCTTGTAAAACTAAAAATTTACACCCGCCAATAGACAATAAAAAAATAACCAGGTCACAAATTTATACATTGGTTAATAAAATGTAAATTTTGCAAAATTTTCAGGCAATAGACCCAAAAATACGAAAGTTGTGCAAAAGTGCAGTGATAAAATTGCACAATATAACATTTTATGCACTGGTTCGGTAAACGTTTGGAATATTTTCTACCTGCGCCAACAATTCGTGTCGCTTTGTGCAGATTGTCTGCTCCATTTACAAGCCGACAATTACCACTCCACTAAAATTCCACAATTTGCATATTTACGTTTTGGAAATGGTGCTCCGGTTCGGTTTCTTTGGCTTCTTTAGATTCCTTTGACCTACGCAGCTCGCAATTGTGTGTTTTCGGGTGTGCGGTGCGCGTTTCTACGAAACAAATCATAATTTACAACCCGACACAAGTCGCAAACTTTTTCCTCCAGCGTCTGGAATTTGCATAACACATGCACGTTTACAACGGATTGCTCTAGTTGTGGCGTTATGGTCTGTTATAACAAAATAAAACCAAAAATTTCGAATTTTCAAAATTTCTTCTAAACATCGAGAAATCAAAAAATTTCAGCGGAAGTTTAAATTTTTTTTATTCAACTTGTAGTTGAGAATTTTTAATACGATTATATCAGGTGATATTTTAAGTTTTTGCACCTTTAGACATTTTTTTACAATAGTTGCGCTGGCGAAAAGCCCAACCGTAATAAATTTGTTGCTTCAGGTTGAGTTTTGTGCTCGATCACTAATCGAGTCAAATCAAATATGGTCAATAGTCGACCTCAGAACAAATTCCCATCATTATACAGAGTGTTTATAAAAATTCACAGCGAAAAAATACATTTAAACACATTTTGGACATATTTAAACATTTAGTATAATCATTGATGGATTATATTCAATAAGTCGTCCTTTTAATAAATAATCTCCGCTTGTGAGTGGGAAGTTTTTCTGTTTTTCTATGGATCTATGAATATAATAGAAATTTGTTGTGTTTTTTTTCTCTCCGCTTCGTAGATATTTTTTCGGTTTGTATTGTTGTGCATTGCGCCCAGGTCGAAATCGACTCTTTCTGGACCTTCCTGGGTGGATGTAGGTAGAGTTACGTAAAAATATATCGAGTGCCATTTCTCTACGCTTCGTCTTCTATTATTATTTGCGTCTTGCGTGTGGGTATTGTGCAAAATTTTGACGTTTTCCAAGAAATTGGTTGCTCTTTTCTCAAATGAACACAAAATACAAAAAAGAAATAAAAAAATATTTTGAGGTTAGAATATGTTTAATTTGATTGTTTTTTGATTGCGGAAGCGTTAAAATCGAAAAAATTTCGCTTAGGAAGTGAATCCCTGGAGTGTCATTCAAAAACGTTTACGGACGCACGTTTTCAACACTCCAAAACGTTGGAAACTGTTAACGATTCGAAATCCGAAAAATATCGAAACACATCCGACATTAACGAAAAATTCAACACACATGTTGTTCATCGATGACTTGCCACTTCCAATTTATTTTTACTTAGTTTAGATTTTTTTGAGTTTGAGTTTGAGAGAAATTTAATATTATTTTCCACGTAAAACGCTCGTTGTTGTGGCGGTAATTTTGATTCTGCTGAGGAGAGTATATTAGAAATATTCAGCTTACAATTCCTTTCTTGCACTTTCTGTGAGGCTGACTTTGTCGTTTTTTAATACCTACGCGTCTCTCCCGAAAAAATCTCTGGAGCGCACCGAGGGGTGAGTTTATGATTCGGCAGGTAGTACACGCGCCTGAACATCAACGCTGTGTCTTTTCTCCTCCTGCGAAGGAAACTTGCTTATTTGTGCTGTGTGTGTGTGGAACGGAACGTCTTCTGCTTCGTCGACCATCTCTCGCGCGCGCGAGCTTCCTCCTCGATAATAATTAGTGCCGAGCATGCGAAAAATATTCAACTTCTTTCCGAGATAAAAAATAAAAGCCAGACGACGGCGAAGGCGCGCGTTGAAAGAGAGAATTTTTAATAAGAATGTTATATTAATACCTTGTGAAAAGCAGCGACGGGAATCAGAAAGTATATAATGTTTCGTATTTTCTCCACGCTCGATTTTAATGACATAAATTCAATGATTTAATGAGGAGCACTTACAGACGCAGTGCTAGCGTACAGCGTAAGGCGATTATGCGCAACGAAAGAAAAAAAAACGATTTTTTTTCAACAATTTATTATTGTATAATGATGAAGAAATCACAAGGTGAAAAACCGAGGAGAACAGGTGAAGACACAGCAACCCCTATAGATAACGAAAACCCTCGTAAAAAATAAAGTTGCACGTTGCAATATCTTTGGCACACTTCCAGGTGATGCATTTGATTGAGTTGTTATCTTTCCGGACGAAGTAAAAACTGTCAAAATAAAATTAGATTTTAAGTTTTAAAATATTGATTTTTATTTTATTTTATTTTATTTTGTAGTTTTAACGGTTTTTGTTCCCACTACGCTTAAATTTTAGTTCTACTTCCGCTTGTTTTCGTAGTTACAAGAACCAAATGGGAACCATTTGTGGAATTTTTGAATTTTTGAATTTTCAAAGCATAAGAAACACGCCGATCGTGTGATTAATGAGTTGAGGCTTTCGACGTTTCAGGAAACGGCCCCATCGAGCTAATTTGCTCGAGATGGGACGTGTATGCAAACAAGGATATGGGTTAAACACCCCCCAACCCGTAAGAGACGTTTGGGTTGACGAAACATGTGTTTGCAATACTTTTAAACGTACAGAAATCTCAAAAAATTCAAAACTTTAACAAAATTCAAGCAAAGAAAAGATTTTTGCTTTTGTTTTTAATTATACGGGCGCAGGGGTGGTTTTTAACATTAATTCTTTTTATTGCTTTATAATGTGCTCATTTTGTATTGTGTTTGAATTGTATTGCACATTGTTTATCAATTAATTGCGTTTTTATTATACGGGGGAAGTACTTCAACTTTTTCTCGTTTTTTTCTTGATGAAAGGAACAAAATGAATGGAAATCATTACTAATGATAAAAATGGTTGTATTATAATCATGGGCGTGTCAAATCAACCAGAAATGCTGGTATTTTATGTAATAATAAAAATTTAACATTTTTATATGATGTAAACACAATATTTCGTCGCCTACGTGATTTTTTTCGTAATTTTCGTATTTTTCGTGATAATCATTTATGAGAAAATATTTCCAACATCAAACACGTTTCTTTTTCATGCCGCTTGAATAAAATGCGAACGTTTAACGAATTTGAATGAAACGCGCTTTATGATGCGCGCGTTCCGATCGGATTTATTCAATTCCCGCATAATGCAGAAATGCAAACGATTCGGTGAACCCCGAAAAACACCCCAAAAGAGAATAACCCCAATAAGGGCAATTGCGAGAGAGTCGAAATGCGAGACGCGAAACGAAACACACTCGCAACGTGGAAAATACTCGTTGGAAAAATGGAACACTTTCGATTTGTTTCGCGTCCGTGAATGGAGACTCTACCCCGCACAAAGCGGCGAATAATGGAATAATTTCAATAAGCAAATGAGGGCTTTAAGCATAAGCATAAGCAACGCCAGCGAATGTACTGTACTTGCTTTTCTTTTTTTTTATTTGTGTGCGAATTCTGAGGGTGAATTTTTGACGTTTAGGGCTGAAATGTCGCGCGGCAATTGCGACTGAATGTGAATATGAATCGTGCGGACATTACGATTATTATCGTTGCATAATTACGTCGGAAGCGCGTCGGAAGGGTGTTATTACAAGCTATCAACGGGGCGTTAATGTGTGATGCATATTTACGTATGAATGCAAAAAATTCCGAGTATATTCAAGCGAAAAACGTTTTTGCAACAAAAAATCAAAATCCAAATAAAACTGAAAATGCAATTCGATCGTTTTAAAATGCGGTTTTTGAGGTTATTGTTTGCCTGCGGTAAATAAAACTTAAGTGAAACACGAAACTATTTCCTGGTTCATTCAAAAATTTTGTTTTGTAACCATAGAAAGTGAAATTCATTCAAAAAATGCAAAAATATAAAATTTTATGTGTTTTTCTATGAAATTTTTGCAAAAATATCGGCAAAAAAAAAACAAAATTTATTTTAACCCTAGCGATAGTTTTCGATGATAGTAATCTGTAGATTTTTGTGAAAATGAGTAAATTTTCGTTAAGGGATGCGAAACAGTTGGGTTGCAAGTGGTGCGTCACTGTGCAACTTGCACAACACCCTCTTTTGCTGCTGCTGCCTTTGGTAATTTATTGCCGGACGGGCCGGACCCGACACCCGAAATGGCGCGCGCGGTGACCGTCCCCGCGACCCCCGACCAGCGCAACGGGGATGATAGCATGGATGTCTGACCGCTGGTCTCGCAATTCTCAACACACAAAGGAAACGCGCAACGGTTTGCAGCCGGCACTTTATCCACAGAAAAAAGAATGCAAAACGCACTCGAAACACATGACATACAAAAAAACATGGCCGACATTAATAGTAAATGTAATAATATTACTTTTTAATTGTTTTGTTTGGTTAGAATTAGAAGATCAATAATAAGACAATTCAAAATGGCCGCCATGTGTCTCTTCATTTAAGGGTTACTTTTATAATAAATGGCAGTAAGCGACATTGAGGGAAAAGCGAAGGGATGTCCAACATTCGGAGCAAAGCAGGGAATTTATTATTTATCCCTTTATTGCATTTTCGGGTTTAATTCCCCCTTTTGCGACCGTCTCCCACGCATCCCACCCCTGACATAGCCTCCGCTCATTGCATGATTAAACGCAATACACATATACAGTGTGTTTATTATATCTCCACTTTATTTTCAACTAATTGTAATTTTACGCATACAGACACACTGTATATTTATTATTAGAAAATCGCGTGCGGTGACATTTGGCGTTCTACTCATATTAATTTTAAATGATCACATTTTACATTCCCAGCACATCTCATAACCTAGTAATTAAACTACATACACTTTTACTAAAGACATCTGCGTGGTTTTTTTGTTTTTCGGAAACATTTCGGAAGTAAAAATATAAAGGAAGTGATTTTTTTGCAAAACAACGTGTGCGGCTTGTGCCAAATTATACGTTTTGGTGATCAACGATGTGACGGTCTTGTTTGCGCGCTTGGAAACTTAATCTCGGAAGCATAGCATAGCTATTATTTTATTATTATCCATCGAGGCGGTTCTTTTCCGAGGAATCGTTTAAGTTTTTTCTTTTTCGTTTTCGAAGACTTTGGGGGTGTGTGCGCCAATTTTGTTTGATTTAAGCGTAGCTCGAGCCAAAGGTGCGCCTGAATTTGGTAAAATAATATCTTGTATTCTGCGTTTCGGTATTTAAAGACCGCATGACCGGAACTAAAGTACAAAAAATTTTTTGTATTGAAAGCTGCAAAAATAAAGTAAAACATTTTGCATAATGGCGGTTTGAGAAAACCATAGACAATAATTTTGATGAGGGTTAATTTTACTAGTAGGTACATATTTAAAATAATTACCCACTTTTGGACTTATTTAAGGGTGGTTTTGAAAAAATGTTAAATTTTGCGTTTTTGTGACAAAAACTCCAACAAAAGGATATTTAGAGGGTTGGTATTAACCGAAAAATTAAATAAAATTTAAATTTTGTCCGTTAGGGGTTGTTTTGAATCAAAAATCACCATCGATAGTTGGTCCGATGCGATTTTATTATGTTTTTGCATAAAACTACCCTCCCGGTGTTTTTACCGTTTTCTGAGGGTAGTTAAAAATGCAAAAAAAAAATCACAGAAGGGTCTTTGGTCGTTTTTATGAATATTTATCCCCCGGGGTGGCTGTAGTTGTAGCAGATGTACCGGTCAACGGTCATTTTTTTACCTTTCACCGCGATTGTAAATTTTTGCATTTTTAGCTTTTTGATTTTTTTCCCCAAAAAGCTAACTACCACTAAATATCAACAGAAAAAACTGTGATCTGTGGCACGAGACACATCGTAAGAATAGAAGCCAATAAAAAATAAAGAATGAGAATACAAGCACGTGGATGTTTTAACAGTTTAACATTTTTTTAGAAAAAGAGAAAATTTGGGGTTTTAATAATGAAGCGCGTTTATAAGAAGGAAGAAAAAAACTCCCCTTGAAGGCTGATGAGCACGAGACTAGACGATACGAGTCGATACACGATTCACCGTGGATGTCTAAAGTCTAAAGAATGAAAACTCGCGAGGGGGTTGTTTTGGGCACGCGCTAAAAAAAGGTTAAAAAGCCCTTAAAACCTACGCTCACTGAACTGAACAAGGGAGTCTCATCGCGTCGCACTAGACAGATTAGATAGGTATTTCGTACGACGCGCGCTTTTTTAATGGGAATGAGGCACGTGTTTTACTGTTTAGGGTTGACTGTTAAAGAAATAATAGGGAAATACCTTCCGGAGGAACATTTCGTGGTTATTTTAAATTCTTACAGACGCGTGGCAGAGAGAAAAAAGGAAATATTTAATTTGTTTTCTAAAATTTTGGAAATTTATCAAAAAAAAAATTAAAAAAAAAACAAATTTTATTGTTTAAAACGCATTTTTGAGTCTTTTTATTTTTTAGTTTATTTATAAATTATTTTCTTTACTTTCACTTTTAAAATTTCACTTTTTTCTCGGTTTTGTAATACAAAAAGTTGCATTTTACTCACGGGCGTGACTAAAGTGCAAAATTAGCTGAACATTTGTCGAAAAAATTTTTTTATGAAAAAAACTTGTAAAAACATCCAAAAAGTAGAAAATTTTCTGCTTTTTTTCAACCCTTATATTTGTGAAGCCATTTATTGATGACTAACACAGCCTATCGAAGCAGTTATCGACGCGCTGGCCACTCGGCAGGAATGCACCCTTGCAACCATCTCATCCCCTTTGCTGCAGCGGGGGTGGTGACGTCACATCACATCGATGACCACTCCTGAGAGTCTTGGGAGGGATCACACAAATTATCATTATACAAAGTGTTTAAAATCTATTTTAATTTTTTTACCTAAAAAAAATTTAAAAATCAACCCTTAGTTAGTTTTGAAAACAAAAATAATTCTATTCACGGTAATAATAGAACAACCAAATTGACTTTACTACTTATTTTGACTTCTGGTAGGTTTATAACAAAGATATATACGCCATGCACAACCCTCTTGCAAGACAAGTCGTCCCCTTGTAGTGTTTCCCTAAAAAACGAAAAAAACCAACCGCTAAAAATAGTGCAGTGCGTATAAGGCACGAGCCGAAGACATAAAGACATAAGGCGCGTGCACGTTGAGAGGGTGCACAATGCACAGAACACGATGCACTCTTATCGGAAACGAGGAACGAGGAACAGGAAACTACCCTCGATGGACGCGGCCATTGCGCTTGTAAAAAACACGCAGATAATGGAGAAAATAGTAAAAATACTTCTCAGACGCACATTAATCTTACTTCTAGGGTGTGAAATGTTGTGATACTATGAGTATCATCCACATGACAAAATGGCCGCCATGTTGACTCATTCAAAACAGAAATATTTAGTTTATTTTGAAGTTTTTCTTTCTTTGTGTGTGTGCAAAAAGGGGTGAATCGATATTTACCAAATATCTAATTCTCATTATTTATCCAACAGACGATAATCGCATGGCTATCATCACAAAGCAATCCATCATTATCCGCATTGTGTGTTTCAACCCCTTTTGAACCCTTTTCCAGGTAGAAAGCAACAGGAAGCGATTGTTGAGACACTTCCGCGTTGCGTTGAGTACAAACGGGTTGAAACTACCCTTTTAAACGGGGTAACAATACAAGGTGGTATTGTTGTGCGCTTTGTGCGCAAGGGCAAACGTCAATCGAAAGGGTTTGTACGGTGGGTTGCGGTTTATACCTGCGACGGGTTAAATTGCGCAAAAAACGCATTCGGGGATGAAAAAAAAAGCACAAAGGGTAATAAGTGTCGATTAGGGTAGTTATTTATATATTTATATGCAATTATTGGTTTATTACACTTGTAACCTAAAAACTACCCTTAAATTTATTTTTTAATTTTTTTTCTCTTTTTTTTCAGGAAATTTCAACGTCAACACCAATTAACAGCTTATTATTCGCTTCAAAGGGTGAGTAGAGTAAATTAATGAATAGATTAACAAACAAAACAGCGTGTAACCGCATAAAAGGGTAGTTTTATTATAATTTCAACCCTTAAACAGGTGATTCGGCAAAAAAACAAATTACACCCTCACTTTCACCATGTGTTTCCATTTTAATCGATTACAATCGATTTTAACCCTCAACCCGACCCTTCAACCCTTAAATTACCAAACAAATGGGCACGATTAACAACTACCAACAAAAAAATAACGCCACACGCCACTCTATTGCTTTCCCAATAAAAATTAACCACCAATATATTTTTTTTTCTCTTTATTGTATGTAAAGGGGTGTAAAAGGGTGGAAAAGGGTGTGAGGCAGGTAAAATTTGTAAAAAATTCATTGTAAGGGTTAAGGAAAACATTACATGATTAAGTTATAGACGAACGAAAGCGAGAGGGTTTTTTTTCTGCGCGTTTATAGGGTGGTAGTGGTGCCTGCCGTGTGGTTAACCGCTTATTAGTCGTTTTATAGCGGTCGCGGATGGCGCACGCGACCAGGTAAAAAACCGTAGGCACGCTTATATGATTACACGTGTGTGTGGTGTTAAGGGTAGATGGTAGCGGAAGATGGTAACAAGCGGGAAAGGGTAACAGGCAGGAGTTTAACGGATGTTGAAACGGTAGAGCATGGTTAAGGGTAGTTAAAGGGTGGATATGTGTGGTAAAGGGTGTAAATTGTGTAATGCGCATACCGCATGTTTATTTTACTGTTAAAATCAATTTTTTTTTTCTAAAAATTTGAATTTTTGAGAGAAAATTCGTTTTTTTCCAAAATTTTCTTTTTATTTTCAAAAAATTTTCTAAATTCTTTAAAATTTATTCTAAAAAAATTTTTTGTCTTTATTTAAAAATTTGCCATTTTTTCTGAAAATTTTGCGTTTTTTTCTAAAAATTTGTGATTTTTTCGACATAAATTTGTTATTTTTTTGTTAAAATTTGTTTTTTTTTTGCTAAAATTTGAGTTCTTTTTCAAAAATTTGTGTTTTTCTTCAAAAAACTGGTATTTTCCTCTAAAAATCCAATTTTTTTTCAAAAAATTTAGGTTTTTTCCTAAATATTTGTGTTTTTTTGTAAAAATTTGTAATTATTTTTGAAAATTTATATTTTTTCCAAAAAATTTTGACATTTTTTCCAAAAATTTATGTTTTTTCTTCAGAAAATTCGTATTTTTCTCTAAAAATCAGTTTTTCTTCTCCAAAAGAACAATTTTTCTCCAAAAATTTTCTCTTTTTTCTCTACCATTAACCAACCCCTTGTCTTTTGTAAAAATCCTGCGGCAGCCATAATAGTTCACCCCATCCACGCACGTCTCATCCCATATGTACCACTCTGCGCACTCTGGCAACGCCGTTGAGCGTAAACGAATCAAGGAATCAAGGGGTAGTTGTAGTTGGCAGTCGCATACTGGACACAAGGGGTAGTTGTGGATGAGGGATGCATCAGCCCTATGTCTGGCGATGGTAGTGTGTCCAGTTCGATTCGTAAAGGGTCATTTTTTCCCTCGGGACACCGAAGGGGAGAACTAATCGTAAAGGGTCCAAAGTGTAGTAAACCCAGGGTGAGCGGTTAAGTAAATTCGAGAATCCAGAGGATTTTTGAGAACAAACATGGCGGATTATAAAAATACTAGCTCTAACCCACGGCTTCGCTCGCGAATATCTAAAATAATGAAGTTGCTTCCGTACGCGTCTGTAGTCACAGAAGAAGTAACAATGAAGTAGAATGGCGGGAAGTTTAAAATGGCTGAAAGTATAGTCTATGGAAGTATAGTGTACAGTCTCCATAGTGTAGTCAATTGGATTTGATGTTGACGTAGCTGTCGGTAATACAATGTGATAATACAGTGTGATGGTACTATAGTACTTAGGTTTGAGCTTCATTGCTGGAATGCTAGATGGCGTTAAAGTAGTCAAATAGCCAGATGCAGAGGTATTATTGACTAAACAATTTCTTTATTTTATTTAATAAATAATTTTTTTTATTAAATAAAAAGTAGCCTATAACCTTTCGGGGACCACTAAGAATATGTGTACAAATTTTCATGATGATCGGTTAAGTAGTTTTTGGGTGAAAGTGTAACAAACATCAGGACATTCGCATTTATAATATTAGTAGGGATTCCAGAAAAATTCGTTAAAAACATATAAAAATTAATTTCATGTTTTGATTGGTTAGTAATTAGAGTATGGAGTATGCAAAGGTGGGACACGACCAATCACGCACGGTGTTTCACCCTTTCGGTTATTTCACCCTTTATGTACGGTACTTGGCGTTGATTGGATGAGGTTTTGTTTGTATTACACTTTTTATGACTTCCTTTACTCTTTTTTACTCCCTACGCACCCTTTTTCTAAAAAACTCGATATTAATCCGGTTAATGTTACTATGTACTCTATTGAAAGGGTTCGTGAAGGGTTAAAGGGTAAAATTTCCCTTTCAACGACAGTATTGGTCGCAAAAATGAAAATGAAAGTGAAATCACCCTTCACCCTTTTTTTGAGGCAGGTAGTTGTGGTTGGCGCAGAGCAACCCTTCTATCATTTCATCGACCTGCATTTTGAACCTTTTCTAAGAGAGAAAAAAATATCGTTGTGTGTAACAAGTTGAGGTTATTGCAAAGCGTGAGATTGCATCGGAGAAAAGGTCTTCGGCTTGGCCAACCCTTTTCATAATGATTATTGTGACGGCGAACGCATTTTGCCCAAAATTTTGACGCAGTTTTATATAAAAGGTATTTAACATGCCTTTGGTACAGGTAGATAGGTAGATGGGTAGATGTGATGTGGGAAAATGCAATGACAAGTGTTAAAATGCCAAAAAGGGTAAATGTTGCAGTGTGAGAACCAGTTTTACGTAAAATGGAAAATAGAATTATCTAATAGGAATTTTATTTTTAAATGTTTTTTTTTTTAGGACCAGGAAATCTTATTTTTGGTTGTTTGAGGTTTTTCTTAACTTTTTTGCTGGAAATTCATTTGTGACGTTGGTAATTTTAAACCACAGTAGATATTTGACACCCGACATTGTTCACAAGCACAGTTTCCTAAAATAAATTATTTTTAGCAAGAAAAAACGTAAAAAATAAAAAAATCGGTTTTAGATAAATTTAGAGAAGAATAAACATAAAATTTTATTGTTTACTAGCTGTTGCCCGCGACTTCGTTCCGGCAGTGTTTAATAAAAATGTAATTCGTTTTTACTCTCTTGTTCTGGACATACTCGTAGTAAGAGTCAATTCTATCAATAAGATTAGCAATTATAATTTAAAGAAATTAATTATATAAAGTTTTGTCAATAATACACTACAGCGCGCCATCTCGAATTCAACTATTTAACTATAACTATGATTGAATCTCAATGTCAAATTTTATTCTATAGAAAAGAGCTGTTTTGAGGATTTTCCCGGCAATTATTCGAATTTTTCTCACCTTTTAAACTTTCCCTAGACCTCCACGAATAATTCAAGACCAAGATAAGATAAATCCGTTCAGCCGTTCTCGAGTTTTAGCGAGACTAACGAACAGCAATTCATTTTTATATATATATAGATAGATAGATGCAGTGTATGCCTGAGTTATGCAACTCTATTGACATTCAAATTGTCAATCGTCAACCAATCATCATCCAATCGTCATTTATTCATCAAATTTTCGAAAAAAATTTCCAAGAATTTTATTTATTTTTCTCTCCACGTGTTTATAAACCTCCAAAATGCAATTACTTATACTTATCCTAATACTCATACGTAACAGCAACTTGAAGCCTTCCTATCTCCCACATCTATTTTTTCTTCTATAGTATTTCCAATAGAAACCCCTAGTAAAAGTAAAACCTACAAAAAACACAATTACTCCAGTTTACATAAAGATGCAAGATGTAAAAATTCAAAGAGATCGTTTTCCGCCTTACTTAGCACACGACGCATGCAAAATTTAAAACCTTCCTCATGCATTTTATCAAATTCCTTCTCTTCTATTCACCGTCGAACATCTCAAAAAGTATTAAATGTAGTGCACGCAACACAATCGGGCGCAAGTTGAATAATAGTCTGAATAGCCTTCGATGGTCACAATGGCTTCGGCAAGAAAGTGCAATTTTTACATTTTTACTTATGCAGGTATCCAGGCCTTCAACTTCTTCTATTTCTGGGTTTATTTTTATTTTTATTTCTTGACCAGGTGGACAGCATTCGGATTTAAAATAAATAAATAACTAAAAATTGTTTATAAAAATTAAAATTTTGTTTTTTTACTTTCACTTTTAAAGTGCCACTTTTTTTACGGGTTTTAAACATAAAAAATTATACTTTAGTCACGGCCGTGACTAAAGTACTTTAATCACTTGCTATGCTCACTCTTACTCAATCTCATGTCTAAAATTCTCATTTAGCAACTTGATACTTATAAAAATGAAAAATTTTAGTCACGGCCGTGACTAAAGTACTTTAAACACTTTCTATACTCGCTCATAATCAATCTTGTGACTAAAACTCTCATTTAGCAACGGGAAATTTAAAAAAAATAAAAATTTTATTTTAAAAATGTAACTTTATTTGCGTCCAGTTTTTCAAAAATCCAAAATCGTGGGAACGCAAATATTTCGCAAGAACCATTCTGACCGTCGGACGGAAATGGGTTGCTGGGGTTGCCCATCGTTGTGTAATGCATTGGCACGGCACCACAAACGTTTTGCCATATTCATCACATTCATCCTCTTCTCCACTTCTACTTTTTCTGCTCAACCGATGGACGGATGCAATGGACAAGGGGTGACGTGTCTGCCTACACTCACACTAACACATACATAACCTAATACTTTGCATCACGATATGTTGCGTTTTGTGTTGTGTTGATTTTCAACCTCCCCCCGAAAGCGTATTGATGCCACATCGATGAATAGATTATTTTCGGCAAGAATACCGCGCGTGAAAGGGAAAAGGTACTGCGTTGGGACTGAATGTCGAATTTTAAATTCGGACGGAAAGTAAAAGGTTACACATGATGGTTACGTGTACATTATTATCGATATTCTATTTGAATACCTTCACCTTCGCAATTTTAGTTTTTAGTTTTTGGTGGGAAAATTTTAGAAATTGAAAAATTCTCACACTTTATGCAAAATAATATTTTAATGATTATTTTAATAAAATTGGTAATAATTTGTGTTTATTTTGTTGTAGGTTATGAAAAAACACGGAAGTTGTACACAATGGCCACCCATGTAAGGTAAGTGCTTTTTTTTTCAAAAATTTCGCATAAAAATTTACACAATGATTATTTTGGTCGAATAGGGATCAAAATAAAAATGCATAACTAAAAAATAAGTACTATGTTCAAAAAATTATACAGAGTGTTCAAAAATAACACAAAAATTAAAAAAAATATTTTTTGAACATTTTGTATAGCTATAGAGGGTAGGTTTTTGTTTGTGGTTTTGCACTAATGTAAAGGTCATCGGCACCGGCTGGTTTTTTTATTGCGTTAACAAAAGTCTTCACATCATCATCATCATCTTCTTTTAATTTTTTTTCTTCTTTTTTTTTGTTTCGCTTTAGTTTGTAGTTGCATTTCCTATATGCATCTCACTTCAACTGCGTGGGTGAAAATATAAAAGAATAAAAGAATTTTACGTGGTCAGGTATCTTTTGAAGGGATGCTACACCCGCATTTCCCATATTGCTCTAAAGCGCCACACATCATTAGTAGGGATTCTTCTTTTCTTCTTTTTAGAAGAAAAAAATCGTTAGCTTTCGATTTCGTTGCAATGATTCACACATTTTTAAATTTTTAATCTTTTTTCGCACACCTTTGGAAATTAAAGCATAAAAACAGAAATTTTACTAAACAGAAGCTGAAATTAATATCATATCGACATATGTTTTAACGATTATCTAAAATTCAGTGTAATTATGGTGTTTTTTGTTGAGGAATCGAAAGTTTTTCGAAAACGACAGATGTGTCACATGTTTTATTTTTATTATAAAGTTGTATAAAATTGCATAAAATTGCATACAACTTAATCCGTTTGACATTTATGTCTAGCGTGTTTTTCACAATACACTTTGCACATTTTTCTATTGTGCCCATCGTGTTCACACTCTCGATGAAATCAGAAAATCCTCGATTTTGGCGAAAATCACGTAGAATACAAATAATACTTTACTTTATATTTAATATTATAACAAATAAAAACACAAAAATCCTTTATTTGTTATTTGTTTCTATTGATTTGTTCCGCCCGAAAAAAATAGATACTAATTTTTGTCTGTTTGCTGCGTGCGCCGGTAAATAAATAACAATTCGACTTAAATAAATGATATCGAAAATAAGAAAATAAGCAATGAGTGCGTAAATAAATAATAAGCCACTTTTCCGCGCTTTCTGCCGACTTCCTGTGTCACCCGAAATACCTGCCCTCCGAGAAGTCAATTTCGCGAGCTTAATAAGCGCAGACACAACATGTGACTCGGCCGAAGATGCCGAGAAGAAAGTGAATCGAGAATAAATGTAATGTAAATAATACAGATCGTGAAAGTCTCAAAAAAAAAGTTACAAACTCACGCACTCACATATCAGTGAGACACCGGTGGAAAATAAAATAAAACAAAGCCGGAAAATTTTTTGGCAGTCAGATTTAAGTTGATTCTAAGTGAGTGGTAGTAAAGTTAAACATCGGCGACAATTTAACAAAAACCTTTTACAAAAATGCGAAATACATGTTACTGAATTCTATTAAATTAAGCCATACATACATACATCTATTGAATACTATACTTTATTCACCCTTGTTTTTAACAGCTCGTAAACTCCAAAACTTTAAACATTTCACCGAAATTCAAATTCTTCATATCCCCGCGATGCAAATATTTCATTCGTTATCGTGTTTGTTATCGTTGTTTTTTAACTCTCGGGCCGCTTTTAATGCGCCGTGAGTGCCTCGCGCTCCTTTTTTTATTCATTATTATTGCAGTGCGTAAAAAAGAACACTAAGTGAAGCAGACGAAGGAGAGGAGGCAGGCGGTGGGCTAAAGTGAAATATGAATTTTTAATAAAGCTATTAGAATATTACTTTGTTACTTACTCGGCGCTCACTTTGCGAGAAGAGACAAAAGGGACCAATACACGCACACATAGATATTCAGCGACAGGAAGTGGAAGTGTTTTGGTTGTAGTTGTACTTTGTACTTTGTAAAAAACTTGCGCGGAAGAACTGAAGGAGTGAAAGTAAACCTCGAGAGTTGAGTGGAGTTAAGCAAGGATGAAAAGGGACGCATTGCTGAAAGCAACCCGGAAAAAACGGTTGAAAAAAATCAAAATGGCGGCGTAATTTTATTTTTCACCCGCGATCCTGCACTTTACTATTTTATTTCCGACAGACTATTCATCAAGTTTTATAATTAGATTTATTTCCGGTTTCTGGTTTCCGGTTTTCCGGTTTAATTATTTTTTAATATAAACCCAAATTTATCATTTTTAGTTGTTTTAAACACAACTTCCGGTTTTGATTCTTTTATTTTATTGCCACAACCGGAAATTTAAAAAGTCGTCAATCATACTCATCAAATGTTTGGCAAAAAATAACGCGATCGCTGATTTATCCGGTTTCCAGTTCGCTTTGCAAAGCTTTCTCGCGTTGATTTCCGGTTTGCATGAGTTTGCGCCGCGCGCTGTGTTTACATTCGACATGAGCGGACGTCATTCCGCCATCGATTTGTTTGCGCTTTGATGATAGACGATCGCCGGTGTCCAAAAACACAATTTTATACAGGGTGTTTCCACCAACCCAAAAAATATATTATAATAAGGGTTGTTTTAGTTTTATTTTGTTTTGGTTACTCTGTATGGAAAGATGGATGATTTTTTTTGAATGATGAGGACTCTACACTCTGCACACACTTCCCTTTCCGGTGTGTCGAACTAAAGTAAGCTATATACCTAAAACAACCCCTAAATCTAAATCCAAGTTTTTACTTCATTTTATTTTACTCTTCTCTTTGCTTCTATTCGTAGTTGTGATGGGTTTTGTTTTATCCAAGGGGTGAATTTGAGCATATTCATCCCTTGCTTTTGTACGGACTAATTTCTGCACAGAGTTTTAAGGGAAAAAAGGGAAAATTGCAATGTGCGTCATATGAGGGGGTGCAGAATGGGGTAGATTTTATTATAAGGGTGATGTGCAATGGCCACCCTTTAATTTCAACATTTTTACTTAATTTTCAATAAAATTAATATTTTTAAATAAATTTAAGGGTAGTTTCTATTTTTTTATTTTTCCGGATCAATTTTTGATCGGATTGTTTGTAACATTTCTTTTGATATGCCCACCTTGCACAACCCTCGACCGCCATGCGGATTTGACGAATTTTGATCATCTAAAAATGTGCCGCCCTTCGATTCGATTCAAAATATTTTCCATTGTGCGCGGCACACGCGCGCGCTTTTTTTTATTTCATCTTAAGGGTAGTCGGTAGTCGATAGATCGCTTAAGCCTACTACCTTACTTTCAAGCTGCAGCTTGTCTTTGAGCTCCAGTGGACGTTGGTCATTGAAAAAAACCGTCCGCAGAAAAAAAAATAAAGAAAAAACAACCCCTAGGCTTTGCGTTCGATAAGAATGTATTAAAAGTGTATCCCTGATGTAAGTACACGTACAAAGCATGTTTTGCAAAGGTTTTACATAAAATATTTTTACAAAAAATAACAAAAACAAGAAAAATATTAAATTTTTGTTTTAATGGCGCTAAAAATAGGTTATGTGATGAAAATTCTTTGAAAGAGTGAAAATTTATTTTTTGCGGTGTTTTTAACCTTTTTCTAGGAAGGGTGCCGATTATCAACCATCAAACCGAAACTATTAATTATTTTTTTGTGTCCATTCTGTTTATTCTCTGAAAAGGGCATAAAGCATCAAGTTGCGAACTTTTTAAGAGGGTAGAAGTGGATGCCCGTCGAGTGGTCAGTTGGTTTCCATTGTACGGTATTAATTTCGTTAATTCTCGTTGGAAAATTTATGTGCTGGCGGCAAAACAGAAGTCCCAATCATCAACAACAACTTTTACCTGCATTTTTAAGGGTTGTTTTTTGCGTATTGCATAACATGATTCATGAGGGTTGACGGTTGGAATCACACCCGCAAAAATTTAATTTTTTTTAGATTTTTTGAGAAAAATTTATTTTTATTATTTATTTGCTTAAAATATTATTTGTTTGATGCCACTTCAAACGATGATCTTATTAAAAAGCATTCTTTGTCAAATTTTCATCCCCACACAAACACAAAGCGATTATTTTTCGTTTTTTTGGTGAAGTAAGACCTTTGCGGCACATGCCAAACATTTTTGCGAAAAAATAATCTAAACCGGACAGTTGCGAATTTTTTTTGCATTCACGTGGCAATTCATCCCCTATTCAATGAGAATAACGTCTTTTGTAGACTCAATAATAATTTTTGGACATTGGGCGTTGAAAAACATTTTTTTTTAAATTTTAAACCTACAGATGGCGTTGTTTTACAGTCCATGACGATACAAATCGTTAAAATTGATTTTATTTCCACAATATCACATCATTCATCATCAGAATGACAACTTTTGAATTTTCAATGTCAACTTATACTTTCACTTCTCTTTTCTAAAGTTTTCTATAACTTCCCACCCTCGAAACACTCAAAATTCAAAACTTTTTGATGCATCATCGTGTCTTACTGCATTTCTTTAAATTTTTACAATAGTTGCGTAACAATTAAATTCTATTGCACATTTTGTAGTGCAAGAGTCCTTCTGAGAAGGCCCTAAAATAAAATTGGCGACTAGTTCACTTTCGATTTTATTTTCGATTTGAATAATTTAACTGTCGGCTCTTCGGGCTTTGGAGTTTGATCACCCGCAGTTTAATCCAATTTCGGTACGAATGACCAAAAACGCGCCGCCATAAGTAATCCCTTTAGAAACTCGTTAAACGCGAGTATCAACATTGTAAAATTGCTTTTATTGTCGCCGCACATCGCGTTCGCAAATATTCCACAAATTCCCCGCCTGCTTCAAGGGTTGTAAAGGGTTCATTCACACACCTACCTACTATTTACCTCTTTCATGTAAACTGTGGAAAAGTGAGAGTTAACACACAGGTAGATTTAAGGGTTGAAATTATAAAATTCGATAATAAGTGAAATTTAACAAGATTAAAGTCATAAAATGAATTTGTTGCAAAATTTGTTGATACCATCAATGTAGTTTTCCGCTTTGGTGCTTGGTAGACTTGTAGCTAGTTTCCTTGCGCACCTGGTGACTGAAAGCGTGCTGGCATGATTTTTTCAACGCAAAAAACTCAAAAATAAAAAATACCCTCGTGGTGAAGCGCAGCTCGTGGCATACACGCTTTGTAGTCGTCGCACGCGTTTTACAGATTTTTGGAGTATTTTTTGACAATGTAGTAAAAAAACTACCCCTGTGTCAAACCCCCGAAAACGTTCAAAACAGCTGAATTAAGTAAAATAAAACATGTTTCTCTCAGTAAAATTCTATGAATTTCGTATAGAATGTGTGTGGCTTGATAAGGGTGTTTAGATAAGCGTTATCTATATTTGTTCGCACTGTGACTGAAAAGTTGGTTTAGGTCATGGCTGCAATCTCACAAACATTTCTTTCGAGTCTTTTGACTCTAGCGCTTGGTTATCTATGATTCTGCATGCTGTAAACTTGTGATGCAATGCAAATAAGTACAAAGCCCACGAGTGTGACTTGTGTTTAACTTCATTTGTTGTTGTTTGTTTTGGTAACACTTTGGTGGGCGGAAATTTAGGGAAATAATGATAACACTCACACAAACACACAAAATATAAAAGATAATTTTATTTTCTTATCTTATTTTACTTGTTACATCCGTTTTAGTTCAAAATTTTTATTTGAAAGAAAAAAAATCAATAAATTATGTTATGTCCGCAAATCGGTGAATGCGAAGTCTATTTTGTGTCGTTTATGCGTTGACAAAGCGCCGGTTTATTTTTTTCGCTCGCTGGTACTCGAGATCCCCGCAAAACGCGCCCCCTACCAACATTGAGGGCATGACATTCGCACACATATTGCACCCTTCGTCACTTTTGATATAAAAAACGTAAAACTAAATTTCGCCTGACCAAAAACTCGAGATATTTTTAATCGATTCGTTTATAGCATGTAGGCAAACACAAAGCGCCGGTGCCGAAAATGTCTGAAAAGGCTTTCAAGCGCAAACCGGAAAACCGGAAAATCAGAGAATCAGACGAACGACACGCTGGACATGACGGCGACATGTTGCTTCATTCACACTTTGAATGGAAATCAAAAAAAAAAAAAAAAAAAAATTTTTATAATTTTTTCTCGTAGAACTGTGAAGCCGTAAAAATATTAGAATATACGAATATAAGAAGGAAATATTTCATCAAACATCAAACGATGCACACCTTTGATGTACGAGTAAAAGTACACTTGATCAGATTCATCAAAATTACTTCAACAGCTTCCTAATTATCTTTCCAGTGAAATAAAGTATAGTATTCGACATCCACGTAAAAAATAAAATAAAATTATCATTATCATTATCAGAAATTCCAATTTTTAATTAACAATCGAAATCGAAATGTGATTGTGGTGAACGTTGATTTTTGAGGTTTTCGTTGTGTCTAGCCGTCGATAATGCAATAATAATAACAAAATAATTGCTGTTTGGTAAATAAACGTTTGGACGTTGCGTAGACGGGCATTAAACAAATTGTATTGATAAAAGTGATACATTGTTATAGGTCCGGGTCTCAAAGTAGTCAAAAACTAGTCAGAATGTAATTAAAACCAAACAATTACGCAACGACTTTTAAATTAATGGGATTTATTTATAAACTGTTACAATACGTTTAAATATAGAATAATCTCAAGTGCAAAACGAATTAAAACGGAAACGGGTTCAATTTTTGTGAATTACTTGAGTTATCTATAAGTAATCATTATCAGATTAAGCGGTATTTCAACAATTTACATCCGTTAACCCGTTGAATCATCTTACAGGTAAAAAATAAGAGTTTTTAATAAAAAAAACCAAAAGTTTTTATTTTTGTCTGAATTTGGTTTGCAGCGCCATCTAGCGGTGAAATTTTCGCAAAGATTTTGTTATTTACGCTTTAATTCTTAATTTTATTTCATTTTACGTGAAGTTGCGAAACCGTCGGCCTGGGTCGTCTCCCTCCCACAACTGATGAAGGCGCACGCACCCCTGCACAAATCACCCTCGGTAGACTCCACTCTGTCAGTCTCTGTCTCTTCCTGTCTTTATCTTTCTCCTTGGTTTATGCATACATCCAATCCCAAGCAACCCTTAGTGCTTACTTCGTACTTCCACTCGACGTCTTTTTCTACTGACTGTTTGGGTTTGAAGTGTGAGAGGGATACGCGATCAATTGTGGAATATTGGTGGGGGTTGTTGCGTGTGGAGGTGCGTGTTGTTCGACGTTGCCCTAGGTTAAGTCCCGACGTGCGTGAGCTTTCCAACTTCAGTAAGCTCTCGCTTCTCATGTGTGCCGCACGCGCCCACGGAGACACTCACGATCGCACTACACACACGAGAGCCGAGTACGATTTTCTAACTTGACGCAAATTTGGAGTAAATTATTATTATTTAAGTATATGTGTTATATTATACAACGAGGATAATACTAGAGAAAAACTGTAGAAGTGTATAAAGTGAAATATTTGAATATTTTAAACAGTTTGTGTTTGTTTGTTGATTAATGGTGACGACGATGCCGCTCTTACAAGAAGCTACGCCGAAGCGAGGTAATTATATTGTTATCATTGTCACACTATCACTATCGTTAGCGGTTAATGTCGTGTTGTCGGCTTATCGGTGCTCGACAATTAGAATGTGACGGGACGCATGGGAAATGACGATTAACACGTAATTAACGATCAATTCACGCTTAAATCGTTTAGTATTATATCACACATTCACTTTTTTATATTTAGATTTATTTAAAATACAATTTAACATTTTTATATATTTTTATTGATTGTAAAATAGGAAAAAATGAAATTTTGTGATAAATTTGTTTATATTTTTTAGTTTTTCTTGTTATTTATATGAGAAAATGGATAATTTCTTAGAAGATATTAAAGAAAAACTTATTTTTTAAATAATTATTTAATTATTTATGAATTTTTATTAAAAAAACAATTTTTTAAATGTGATTTTGAGTAATTTTTACCATATTTTCTCAATAAAACTTAGGAAAATCGAGAAAATTCTTACTTTATTTTACAAAAATCATTTTTTTGGCAAATTTGACTAAATTTCAAGAAAATTTTTGGGTCAATTCATTTATTACTGTTATAAATAAATTTTTTACATGAGATTTTGACTAATTGTTAAATATTTTTTTAATAAAACTAAAAAATGAAACAAAATTTTTGGCAAAATTCTATTTTCTGCAAGTTTTATAAATTTTTACAAGTTTTACAATTTTCTATACTAATTTTACAAACTAGAATTATTTTCTAATTTGAGGGTTAAGATTGGTGCGGATGTGGAGGCGGCGAATCGTCCAATGATGGCGCATTCGCCGCGTACGCCGCTCGTTCGTTAGCGATCCGCGAACCAGGCGCAGAAAGGGATAATGACGCAAAGGGGTGGCAATGGCGTATCATCTACGTATTTCCCAACCCAAGCAAACACAAAAACGCAACATTTTCCTTACCTACCTATCTACAACTAACAATAATGTCATCTATATCTATTTTTATTCTCCGACGTAAACATACAAAAAATACAAGTTTCATCCAAGCGTGAATTGATCAAAAGCAATTACAAACTGATTCTATTCAAATATAACTCAAGGCTATACATTTGTGTTTTCTTATTTACTTACAGATCTCTTAGGTAGAGAAATGCCCGATGAAGAATCGACAATGATCAGCCCACTGTCCTCGATGTCATTCCCGAACTTTGGCAACACGGCAATGTTTACTCCGTCCCAGCTCCTGATGGCGTCACAAATGCTCGCCGCCAGCGGTCTTGCCCTCCCCCCGAATCCAGCCTTCTTCCATCCGGGTCTCTTCGCCGCCGGCTGGCCGGCAAACTCACCTCCCTCACCACCCACCTCCAACGAACAACTCTCACCAGCGTTAAAAACCCGCAAAACCAATAATAACAACAACGTTGTCACCTCGTCCAGCCACGAGAAGCAAGGCAAACGCAAAACGAAGAAACAATGTGTTACTACACCTCTGAACACCCCGACGATTTTACATGATGAAGTACCCATTTCATCACCATCACCCACGTCGAGTTCCAGCCCACCATCGGAAACTGGTAGTATTACTAAGGATACCACCGGGACAAGGGATAAACAATTCACATGTGGAGTGTGCAACAGGAGTTTTGGGTATAAACATGTGTTACAGAACCATGAACGTACGCATACAGGTGAAAAACCCTTTGAATGTCCACAATGCCATAAGAGGTTCACCAGGGATCATCATCTCAAGACCCACATGAGGTTGCACACAGGTGAAAGGCCATATCACTGCGAACATTGTGATAGACAATTCGTACAGGTTGCTAACCTTAGGAGACATCTCCGTGTCCACACTGGAGAAAGACCCTATGCTTGTGAATTCTGCCAAGCGAAATTCTCAGACTCCAATCAACTCAAAGCGCATGTCTTAATCCACACTAATGAAAAACCCTTCGCTTGTGAACGTTGTCAAAGTCGTTTCCGTAGAAGGCATCACCTCTTACACCACAAATGCGGAGCTAGTCCCACTAGTCCCACAATGGTCCAACCCAAACACGAATCTGAATCAGAAGAAGAACGCAGCAGTCCATTGATGATGAATGTCAACATGATGATCAATTCAAGAGTTCCCAAGTTGGAACCCATAGGATATCCAATGCAGCATATCCCTGAACAGACAGAACCCGAGGATCTGTCCATGAGTACCGGGATGCATTCCCATTCCAGTGGGGAGAGTCCCATGTCAAGGTCACCTGCAAGTCGGGATGACCCTGATGAACCCTCTGAAGAGTTTGATATTGATGTGGATGTTGCTTCTCCACCTCCATCAACACAACAAAGACAAAGGCATCATGTCCTAGTCCAATAGATTACAATACACTTACGGGTAATAGTCATAGATATATATTGACCAAAACATTAAATTTAAGCCATTCCATTGAGGGCTATGATTAATTAAGTTACCATTATCTACCAAACTATAATAGTTATGTTATGATTTGATATTTTTGACTTGTTCACACATTTACGCTATAAGTTTAACGAATAATGATTATTGTACATTGTACAGTCAGGTATACAAGTTCCTCATTACATTGCGTAGTATTTCTCTCTCTCTCTCTCTTTCTCTCTTGATATATAAATTTAGTAAACTAAATATTATTTCTTGTGTTTTTGACGTTATTGATGATGGATGATTGCCACACCGGTGTGAAGATAGTTGTATAGTTGTAAATAAGTTTTGTTATGTATTTTTGTAAATTTTCAAAATGGCGGAAAAAAATGGCATGGCGTGTCTCAACATCACCACCACGTGTAACGGTATCGAAATGCATATACAGTAAGATGATACTTTGGACCTTTCGATACCGTTGGATGTTTTTTTGATTTTCTATTGAATTTGCGAAAAAAAAAACACGCCGCGTGTAGGTTAGTAGGTTAGGGTTACCATTGTGTTATATTATATAGATTTATCTGCAGGCGCGCGCGCGAAAAAAATTTGAAGATTGGCTGAGGTGAGACCGACTGAGAAAACTGAATAAAGGGCGGAAGGGCACATGTGCACCGTGTTGATCTCGCCTCCGCTTCGCACAGAAAACATGGGTAGTAATTCTTTTTTTGTTATAGATTATATTCGCAAATGACTTGCAAAAAAATATATTTTTATTTTTATTTATAAAAAACCGTTTTTTTTGTTTCTCCACAACCCTATGATCAAGAAAAGTTGTTGTAAGTCAATCCACTTGCACAACGTCTTTTTATATTGAAAATTTCTTGTTGCAAGTGATACCTTACTAACACCCTTTCTCTATTTTATTCAAAAAGGGTTTCTTTGTTTGTGAATACACAATAACACCTCGTTTACACTTTACTTGTTTTAATTTTTGATATTGAATAAAAACGGGTTGAAATACTCACTATTCAAATCAAAAATCAAAAGTTTTGTGTGAAAATTATAATTTCAAACAAGTTTTGAGGTTATATTAGGTTACATATACTATTTTCATTGCATGTGCGCCATGTTGGATCAAATCTAAACATTTTGTACATAAAATTGTATAAATTTAAACTAATTGGTAATTGTTATAAATTATAACTAATTAATTATTAATTACAATGAATTCAAGTACAATTTTAAGCATCTAAGCATACGTGGGGAACAGTTTTACACCTATTGATGTAATTATTCATTAATTACTTCAATAATAATAACAACATAAGCAGATTTAAAGAAAAAACATAATTTATTGCATTTAATATGGATATAAGTGGATTATATTATACTTAAGTACAATACAATAACGTTAAGATGATATATTATACAGAGTGTTGCATAATTGCATAATAATCAATTTATTAGATATTTTTGTATTGTGTGACACTCTGTATATGAAACAATTGTAAATACGATACTTTCTAACCTCGAAATTCTAAGCCTACACTGATATACACTCTATATTCTCTTGACGGATATATTTTTTTATCTAACGAAAAACGTAGCCAAATACACGCGCGCCATCTACATTTATTTTCAAGATGGCGCCGATTCTATACCTAACCTATAACAAATGAAAACAAAAACAGGGTTGCCATATGATAAATTATAACATGTAAATATCGTTTTCATTGTTTTGTTGTGAAACAAATAATGTAAAGTACAAAAACTCGTATCTACCTCTAAACACTAAACAATGAGAACAAATAACGATTTTGATTATAGTTTAACGTGCAATTCTACAAAGAAACGAAACAAGACTGATTTTAACGTTTAACCTAAACATTAAAATTTAGGTTAAAAACAAATGGAAAAATATACGAATACGAAGACTTTTCAGGTCACAGAATATTTCATGATTAAAACAAAAATTTTAAAACCTTCTTGAATACAAAAAGTCTATTAGGATAACAAGCTATAATTAAATGTGAAATGTTAAATATTGTAAAACCCTGGCCAAAAGAAACATAAATTACCACCCGAAATTGTCGTTTACTCTAAAAGTCTATAAATGTATAAGTGGAGATAATACAAATGTTTGTAACACTCTGTATGTTCAACGAAAAACGAAAAAAAACGCATGTGACTCAAATAATCAAGTAAAACAAGTGGAATTCTACCTCAAAAGTACAAAAAACTACAAAATATAGATGTAACATAATACATAACCTAAAATTAAAACCCCCACTCTGCACGAACGTACACGAACGTACACGAAACAGGTTATTATGAATTATTCAGAGCGCCACACAGAGAGATAAACGTTTATCGATTTCATACTCGAATACTAAGCGTATTAGATATTACCGAATTGTCTTATTATCTAATTATTACATCCCCATGTCAATGTCGAATGTAATCCGTTTGTGAACGTATACGAACCCTTAAAGAAACACCGAAAAAAGTTTTGGTTACGCGTACACTGATTGGGATTCCCACATGAAACCGAAAACAAAAAGCCAAACAAAAACATTTTACAAAATTCGAAGATTAAGATAATTAAATTACCAAACAGAAAGAAATCTATTTGTTGAATGTGATGGATATTTTTTAATTTACGACCTTTATGAATCCTTGTAAGTACCAACAATTGGATGGTGTACCATTTTATGTCAATAATATACTATTTTATTAATTCACTTGTGATTTATGCTCATTATTACCTTTAATTCTATTTTTTTAAATTTTGACTTGCGGTATAAGTATCGAACAACTGGTAGTATTACATTTTAAGGAGTAAAGAGTTATGTTTATCGTGTTTTTTATATCACATCCGCCATTTTGCAATAGTAGCCATAATAATAAAATGTCGTCGTGTGTGTCGTTTGCTTTCGTTGAAATTCTATGCAAGCGAAGAAATACGTTTATGTGTTGTATCACGTGTGTTATAACATTAAACAGACATGGATTTAACCTCAAAAAACAAATTTTCTTATAAAATTTTAGGTTATGTTGCTTTAACTTAACATAACCTTGTTTTAAATGCATAAAAAACGTTAAAATTTTAATTTTTTAATACGTGCCTATTTTTTACATTAAAAAATAATGAATTTAACCTAAAAAACAATTTTTTAGTTAAAAAATGTAAAATTTTAGGTCATTTTGATAAAAAAAGTAAAATTTAAATTTTTTAATACGTGCCTGTTTTTTATATTAAAAAAAACATGGATTTAACCTCAAAAAACAAGTTTTTTCTATAAAATTTTAGGTTATGTTGGTTAATTTTATTATAACCTACTTTTTACTTAAAAATTTTATTTTTTTAATACGTGCCTGTATTTTACTATACTTGTGGGTTAAGATAGTGACATTAGCACACGCGTGCCATTCGTATCCACGCTGTAAATATGTGCCATGTGTGTAACTGGGCCAAAAAACCTCTCTCACCACATGTAGTATACGTAGTATACTCTTACCCTTACACTCAACCTCTTAGGTTTGCTTTTGGGTATTGTGCGTTGTTGGTGTTGTGTCGCAAACGGCACATCGTGATCCCGTTCCCCTTTTTTTTTGTTGCCGCTCTCTCGAACGGGGTCGGTGTGTCGTAACTGTTTCCAAGAAAATGGAAAGCCGTGCATCGACATGTGCACGTCATTATTTTATAGCGAATAGCAAAAAAGAAGCACCGGTGGGTGAAGACGCTGAAGAGGTAAAAAGGGCACGAGTGGAATAAAAAGAATTTGGCGTTGAATAGGTAGAAACCGCTAGAATTTTATTTTTGCGTGGAAATGGGTTTTTAAGGGTTTAAATAATGGTGAATAACATAAGGCATGATTTGCAGTATAATTTTAAATTTAGTTTTATTTAGTTTTATTTTATTTCACTTGTAAATAACATTGAGACATGTTTCAACTTCAACTTGTGATTGTGATAAAAACGAGTTGTGTTGATTGTTGACATTCTTTTCACCTCTGATATTATTCACGTATTATTCTCAGTTGTGTTTTGACCGCGTGCGGTGTTACTCGTTTGTTTTTAATCCGTTAATAAAATTTAAATTGTAAGTTGAAGCATTTTCTGGATTTTGTAGTGATTTGAAGCGATTTGAGCCGTGTTGAAGTGGATTATTCTGTGTAGTACGAGTATATCGCGTGGATGTGTGAACGTCGTGAATTCCTGCGAAGCAGCGAACATGTAAGTACCATTAGGTTCTTCTAGTCCTTCTTCGGGTCCTTCTTGTCCTACTAGACGGGTTTACAACGCGTTCGACATCACCGGCGGTTCGTATTTTCGTGATTCTGCGCTGCTCACGCATCCTTTCAACGTAACACGTCTTTACAACTATTCCCAGAATACTGACTGGTGAAAATATACACGCGTGGTATTGTTGCAAACCGGGGCACTATTTGTTTTTATTTATAAGTTTATAGTTGGTTAATTACACGCAAAATTTTTTTTTTTTTTTTTTTTTTTTGTTTTTTTTTTTGATTTTTTTTTTTGTTTTAAAAGTGTTTAGAGATCTTTTAGAGGAAGGTAATCTTTTGGTTTGTTGTTTGGTCACTTTCATCCCTTTATTATTAAGGGTTAAAGTAGATTTATTGCTTTTATATCATGTTTTTTCACTGATTTTCTTTATTTTTTACGTTTTTTCAACAAAAATAATTTTAAAAAAATTACCAACGTTTTGAAAGAGAATTTTATTTTCAAAAATAATTCAAGAAATAGTTATAAATTATTACTAATTAATTATTAATTACAATGAATTCAAGTACAATTTTAAGCATCTAAGCATTCGTGGGGAACAGTTTTACACCTATTGATGTAATTATTCATTAATTACTTATAATAACAACATAAACAGATTTAAACAAAAAAACAAAATTTATTGCATTCAATATGAATATAAGTGGATTATATTATACTTAAGTACAATACAATAACGTTAAGATGATATATTATACAGAGTGTTGCATAATTGCATAATAATCAATTTATTAGACATTTTTGTATTGTGTGACACTCTGTATATAAAAACAATTGTAAATACGATACTTTCTAACCTCGAAATTCTAAGCCTACACTGATATACACTCTATATTCTCTTGACAGATATATTTTTTTATCTAACGAAAAAAGTAGCCAAATACACGCGCGCCATCTACATTTATTTTCAAGATGGCGCCGATTCAATACCTAACCTATAACAAATGAAAACAAAAAAAAACAGGGTTGCCATATGATAAATTAATGTAAATATCGTTTTCATTGTTTTGTTGTGAAACAAATAATGTAAAGTACAAAAACTCGTATCTACCTCTAAACACTAAACAATTTTCTTTATTTTTACGTTTTTTAAACAAAAATACTTTTTAAAAAAATTACCAACGTTTTGAAAGAGAATTTTATTTTCAGAAATAATTCAAGAAATTTCCGTTTTTTCTTTGAAAAGAAAATCAAAAAAACGAATTTTTGTTATTTTTTTTATTTAAAAACACAATAGACAAATTAAGTGCGAATTGTGAAACCGATACCCAATTTTACTTGTAATTATCTTAACATTCCGAACCTCAAAAATCAAATATCAAACGTCAAACATCATTAACACGTATTTACCACGGCTGTCAACCGCCGTATAAAGAATTCAAGCGAACACAACACATGTTACACATTAAACGAAACACGACACGTCAATTCAACCGAAATTATTCCGCATTTGTAGTTTTTTAAAGTGCGGTGAATAATATAAATCAAATAATAAATATTCGCTGACAAATTGAAATTTAAGTCGACGTATAGAATCAACTATATCTACGCTTATCAAAATAATCAACTTTTCAATGTGTGAATTAATTCCTGTTTATTACAATTTCACACGATTCTATTGGGAGTTTTCATTAAATCAACACCTTTCAGCCTCGTTTGCATACATTTACATAGTCATTAACCACCCAAGGTTATAATACACGCGAAATTTCATTTTTAATTTTTTTTCGTTTTTTTTGTTTTGTTTTAATTTTTAATTCTTGAGGTTTAAAGATGATTGACGTCAATCCATAAGAATAATATACGCTGCTTAGCGGCTTGTCAACGCATCGCAAAATATCATGCCACCCCCGCCCAACGATAATGAGTATTGACTTTAATTTACTTTTTAATTCGCCACCGCAGCCGCAGCCGCGCAATGTAAACGAAACGCGCCTCTCGCAATCTACGAATTGCCGTGCGCGTCTCGCCGCCCCCGGCGCGCGCGACCGATATCAACGTCAACCGGGGAGGATTTTAAACCCTTAGCGAGACAAAAGAGTGCGCGCAGCGGGGGTGAGTTGACACACAATTTCCATTTCCATTCATCGTTGATTAATTAGAGTCGCGGATTAATTACTTAAACCTTTCTCGAAATTGAGACGCTTTTTATTTTTCACACCCTCTTTTTTCCTCCAGGGGGTGGTTTGCGTTGTAATCACCTAGATAGTTTAAAAAATGAAATATTTTGGTTTTTAAATTTTTTATTTTTTTTTTTTGATGTGGATAGTCAAATGCAGTTGCGTAGGGGTTGTAAACCCTTCTAGGCTTTTGCATAGTGCATGTAAAGATTTTTTTCAACCCCGCACGCATTTTTTTCCTGCCCGAAATCAAGCAAGGGGTGAAAAGTGCATACTGGGTGATACAAAAATTTTATCAACCCTTTAAATTAAAATTTATTAATTTAATCACTCATAAAATATTTTTTTTTATTTTTTGAACAGAAAAAAAAATTTTTTTAATATTTTAAGGGTTGTTGATGATTTTATGACAAAAATTTTGTTTGTTTTTATTTTGTATCACCCGGTGAATGTGTTTAAGAAAGCGCAGACCACCGACCGTCGAAAAAAAAAGCGCGCGCGCGCGTGCTACACCCCCCGCGCACCAACCCTTAGCTGCGCTGGCCGCGGGGTAACCCTATCGCCGCCGCCTTGCAAGCCGGTTGCTCTGGGTAAGACACAAGATCGATATAACTCTTCCGTGGGGTGAAAGCTCTCGCGAGCGTGGGGTGCGCGCCGCGCCGCGACCCCTCACCGGCGAACTTAAAAACTCTCGCTCAACTCTTCTTCTCCTTCGCAGGGACGACGCTCCCGAAAAAAATACACGCCGGCGTCCGGAGTGCGCTAGCAAGAGAGAGGGTGAAAAAAATATCAAGTCGCTTTTTTTTTATTCTCGGCCGCGCGCACTTAGGAGGATAGAGCGTAATGCGAGACGCAACTCGTTCACGAAAAAATCTACCCCCTTTGAATATCAGCCACGCGCGCGGGAGAAAAAAATCATTACTTGTGAGCCACCCCCGAAGAAAAGAGAAAAATTACGCGCGTGGGTATTAAATGAAAATATTTAAGTTTTAATGTTTTTTGATATTAAAATTATTTTTGTTTTTGAAGTTTAGGGGTTGTTTTTTGTTTTTGTGTTTTTTTTTGTTTTTGAAAGATTGTTGTTTATTTTGAATATGATGTGATGGTGGAGAATGTTTGTGCGCTGCTTTGTTCATTAGCCGGGAGCGTTTTCGGGGCTGGAATTTTAATCAAATTGCACCCCTGCAGCCGGATTGCACCCCCATCTTGCGAATTTTCTTATCCTGCGCCTCATTTATCTTTCATGCGCCTGCTTCCTTCTTAGTTGTTGTTTTTTCGTTGTACATTAGCGTCGCGCACTTTCGGCTTGATTTGCCAAGGGGTAGTTATGCACATTCCGGCATCGTCGTCAACGTCGCGTCCCTCGATTTTACACGGATATGAATTATTGAAGACTTGCGATATTCTACTGCAGCGCATGATAACGAAGATAACAAGAGTACCAAAAGACATAAAATAAGTGAAGTAACATGAAAGATAACAGCTAAAAACTTTTAACTTAAAAAATTATTAAAAAAATTTAATTTTTTTTGTTTTGGATAGAAAATAGTTTAAGGGTAGTTTTTGTTATGTTTTGATCATATGTGAAGTTCTGAAACTGTTGAAAGTTCCCGCTTCCAACAACCTGATGAATGTGTACGGTGTGCACGCCGGCCGTCGTTCCTCTTCGCCTCGATTTCCACTCGCGGGGGTGGTGGTGGTGGTGGTTCTGATCTTGGGGGTGGCTTTGCACACATGTGCTTGCGTGCGCTCACATGTGCTCGCGGCGGGCGCGTGCGGTCGGACGATTTGCGGATTTCTCGAGCAGCGAAAAACGGACCAGAAAAAAACACATGTTGAACATCGATAAACTTTTATCACTTAAAAATCATCCCTTAACATAAAACAAGAAAAAAAAAATCTGATTTAGAAAAACTTAAAAATAAAAATGTAAATTTATACCGATGACAAGATATCAGCAATACATAACCTAAAATCACATAAATTGTAAATCATGACGTCAATAACCAGAGCAACATTATTCATACATGGCAGATAAATAACAATTAGGGATGATAGCATTGTTTTGTGTTTTTGTTGTTTTTCTTATTTTACATTTTGATAAAACATGAGTTATGTCGACATTTGACACTTGTAACAATAATTTATGAAAATTTCTGAAAAACTTGACAAAAACTCAACAAAACAAAAAATATTTAATGTTATATTGATTAAACAAGGGTGAAAGTCAAGTTTTTAGAAACAAAACGTTTTTTTCATGTCAAGGGTGACACCAACCCTTAATTTATACCCATGCATATTTTTTTATTCAAGGGTAGACTACGCAGATGATTTTTTTCGAACCGCGTGTGTCTGTAATTTTTTTCCACCCGGCAAAACTACCCCTTGCGTTTTTTCTACCCCTTTCCTATGACTATCACTAGTTTTGAATGCGTTTGTTATGCGTTTCCTACGCGACGCTGGCGCAGACTGCGCGTGTTGTCTGGCTAACTCCATCTCTAACTACCCTTAGCGTATTCTGCACCCCTTCTCTGTTTCTATGTTCATTTACGAAAAACGGCGTCTTCCTAACTTTGCACATTATCTTTTCTTAGACTCGTGCATCTCTTTCTCATCCACTTCATTTTTTTCTGTTTCGGGATGCGCTATCTCTCAATGGGGTTGTGTTTGTAAGGGTGGTTTGTTTCTCTGCCAGTGTGTGTGTGAGGTTGTGGGTGAACGTGTTTCGCGCGAGGGCAGCAAAGAGTTAATATTGATCCGTTTTTTTTATTCGAGTCACCCCCACGGTTTTTTTCACCCTCTGCCCGCTTCTTTTTTTTTCGCTTCTCTTCATCCCCGGATGAGTGTTACCATAGAAACTGTACAGCAGGTGCCAGCAAACACGCAACATTAGACATCATCGCGACGCCGTGGAGCGCGTAGGCAACCCCTGAAGACATTTCGGTGGCGGTGGTGGCGGCGGCGGCGGCGGCCAGGGGGTTTGGGAGGCGAAACGAACAGAAGGCGAAAGTTTGCTGCGCGTGTTAAAAGTAACTAGTAACGAGTTTCGCGCAAATGATTGCAGACTTTTTCTTGAACAACAACCGATTTTAAGTGATGAACTTTTTAGAGTTTTATTTTAAATTTATTTGATATTAAAATATAAAAAATAAAATTATTTTGTTGTTGCTTTGAGAGAGGAGGAAAAAGAAAATCATTTTCAATTAAGTTTCGCATTTGTTGGCGTCTTATTCGCATGCTTTGTGCGTTATCTCGCCTTGCGCTTTAATTATTCATTCATTAGCTTGCGGGGGCGAGACTGAAAGTGGCCATTAACATCCTGTTAATTGCACAAAGCGCGGCGCAGATTAATTAACTAATTGAAGTAGAAGCGCGCCGCCCTCGAATCAAGACATGAAAGGCAGCGTCTTTTCAGAGATTCGTAATTGTAATTGTAATCGAAATCATAATTGGAAACGCAAATGTTGCCGAGGTGTGTAAATTTATACCTACCTATCGAAGGTAAAACACGCAGCAGAAAAAATAACAAAAACAACACTGAATGTGAATTGAAATAAAATTACCGAAATGCGCACGCGAGAAGAAACACAAACGAAAAACAAAAGACAAACGCGTTATGTTTCACATTTAATTCGCATTCATTTTTAATTAAATCTTTGAAAGACTTTTCCGCGAAGTAGGAACAGAGATTTTGTTGGGCACCTGATAATAAGATAATTAATTAAAAATTAACAAGCAAAAATTATATTTTTTCTTCATAAAAACAAGAAATAATTCATTTTTCATTTTTTTTTCAACTTTAATTTTATTTAATTTTAATAATTTGTGTCTTTTGTCAAAAACTTTATCTCTGGCAACCCCAACATATGTTTTCTAATCGAATTTATTCATGCGCCACCCAGACACTAAATATTTCGGCATGAGCTTAACCTTAACCTCGAAAAGTCTGGTTTCGTCACGCTTGCAGTTTTTTTTTTCACTCTTTCCATGCAAGGGTTGAGAAAAATCGTTATCTGATCCGATTGCATCGCACATCTGAGCGCGTTTTAAATTTCATTAGGCATTTCGTGCCTCTGGTCGTAATTACCTGCACATTGCGCATTTAGCCTTGAGCAAACCAAACTTTAATTTTGAAATATTTTATTTTATATTCCAAGCACTTGGAAGTATAAATTCTGCTTAAACACACGATTCATCACTATTAGTTCCCGATGCATGCGATCCATGTGCTGATACGCGCTTCAGGGTTCCAAATTCACTGTGCATGTGTGCGTATGTTTAAAAATTCACCCTTTTTTATGAACGCATCGAAAGCATGATGAAAAAAAAGGGTCGCGATAGTTAAACTGTTTAACATATTATATACAGAGTATTTTTAAAGATATTTATACTCCAATATATAGTTGAAAGTTTTAATTGTTTTTAGAACACTCTGTATAATAAAATGTAATTTTATTGAAACATCACTCGTAATTTAAATTCTAAATTTTTGTATTTTGGGGCACACGTGGATAATGAAAGGTGGAACGAATTTCTCTTCAACCCCTTTTGTAGAAATTACTTTTTTAAGTAATTAAAGTTAATTATCGTGATTAGAAGCTTTTAAACTCGTAAAATACAAAAAAATACTAAAAATGTTTAAATAAATTTAATTAGTATAATATATTAAAATTTATAGATAAAAAAATATTACAAGGAGTTTTAGGAGAACAATCGTTGAGCATGTGTAAGCGGCGATACGGTGGATAGTAAGGGTTGTAAGAACGGCGTGTGGAAGTGATAGTAAAAGTGGTAGTAAAAGGTTCGCCCGAGCTTCGACTCAATCACCCTTAACGCCGATCAATTCGCCGATGTAGATTGCTGTGAGGTGTCCACGCGTCAACCACATAACCTCCACCCTCTTAGCAGAAAATTTATTCGTATCTTTAATAAATTTCTTTAAAATTTTATTTTTTGAAAGCTTAAACACCTTGTATATATCTATAAGTATTAATACTACTATAGATAAATAAATAAACAATGTAGATTGAGTAAAATTAGTGTTATTACTAACTTTTGAGGTTATTATAACAATTGTGAGGTTATAAACGCGTCTAATTTGCTTTTGTGTATTGTGTGTTGCATATATTATTACTTCGGATACTTATGAATAACAAATCGATCACGCACGTATTGCAGCATAGAAAAATATCGCTTCTTTTCATAATGACCTGATTTAATTAAATTATTTGTTGGAGAATTTCCGTGGAACCTTTCCTCAGCGCTTTTCATTCGTTTGTGCGTGACTCCTCGGGTGAGCCGACGCGGCGTCGGCGCCGTTACCATCGTTACCTTTCATTTCCCTCGCATTTCATCTCGCACCCCTTTTTTTCCTGTTTTTCGTGCTGTTTCGCCCTTGGATGTTGTTTTCCTCTTTCAATCCTTTCACTCATCAGTGCTGCGTGTTTTCCATCTAGAATCTGGATCTTTTTTTCGTTTTTTCTGCTTTCATCTCTTTGATATAGAAAAAAGGAGAGAAAAATAAAGGATGCTGAGAGTATTCCGAAAACGCGTTGTTCTACCATTTTCTCGGGTTTCCCACTCTGCTACTGCGCAAAATGCGAAAGGGGTAGATTTTACCCCTTTGGTTACCACGGGCGACAGCCTACTCCTTTATTTCCACCCTTCCCGTTTATCCTGTTTTCACGCAATGGTGGTGGAAGGTGTTGCCTGTTACTTTTTATATTTTCCAAGCATCAACGCGCGGCCATTTTGAATTCATTATATGATTATTTTCAATCATGTCCATCAAAATAATTTTTTCACAAAAACGGTTGAAAATTATTTTCAGTCATTTAAAGTTGATTTTTTGTGAATAGAAAAATTATTAAAATTGCAATACCCGCATAATTTGCATTTTTGAGTAAAAAAATTGACGTTTTGACTTGAAAACGTTTCGAATGTCATGCGATTTAAACGTTTGACAGCTACACGTCGATAATTGTAAAAGAATGTTAACTTGAGCATGCATATTCTGAGGGTGCGAAACTTTTCAGAACTCAATTGGGGTGCAAGTAGTGCATTTAAATGCACTCGACTTCAATGACATATCAAATGTTACACACATTCAGCGCACAATCGACGCAAATTACGTGCTCGTTAAATGTTTACAGGTTTTGATTTTTTTCCTGCACAATAATAAAACTTTACGTGGAAAAGTGAAAACCTTTTTATTTGAATATTTGAACGTTTATTTTTGGTTGTTTTGATGATAGTGGCATAATGAATGCAAGCAAATGATAAAAATTAATGTTAGACGCAATTAGCCGCCGCCCCGTTGAATAAATCACAATAAAACGTGATTAATTAAGCCGCGCACGTTTATGCGGGCTGTGCAGAGCAATTACAAAACGCACAACGGTTGGACTACCGAAAAATGTTAATGCGCGCACCGTTTTTCCTCTCTGCGCTGTAATTTTTAATTTTGTGTTGCGAGCGCCGTAAAATTGCGCGATAATTAATGACTTTAAGTGCTGCGCTTATTTTTGCTTAATAAATTTCACTTTTCGGACGCGCTCGGAGCGGCGTCACCTCGACGTGCTTTGTTTAATTTCCTTGCCGGCGAACAAAACGAGGCGCTGGGCGCGCGGGGGTGTTTCAAAATTTTTATTTGTTTTCGCGCTCCCGAAGCGGCAGGAAGAGCGGCTGCGGAAATTTTCTCATTTTCTCATTGCATTACTTAGCGGGCGGGCCGCGAAAATGAGAGAAGGGTAGAACGGAAGGCGCGCGCGCTACCCTTAAAAATACACGCTGCGGGAATAAAAAATAAGCGCGTCTCTTGCGAAATGAATACGAGCGGGGAAGACAAAACGACGGTGGCGGCGGCGGCAGCGGCGGCCGTAAAGGGGATGAGAGGGTGCGTGAAAGGAAGACGAAGAAAAGGGGAGGTTGCGGCGGAATAAGGGTTCCCTTTGGCGACGCCGGCAACGGCGGTGGCATGCTCGTAATTATATTTTTTAATTTATCTTCCTTACAGCTTCCCCCTTCTTCTACCGGGTGGCGGCAAAGGCAGAAGACGTCGAATACGAAAATAGCCCAAGGGTTGTTTTACGGATGGCAACACAAAAAATATCTAAGAAGTAAATGTAAAACGCGGTGAGTGAACTTATCTTCTTACTTACTCGTTGACAATCAACAATATATAATTAATTTAAATAAATTAAATTTATTATTGATTTTTCACTGATGATACAACACACAATGCATTAGCAAATGAAAATTTTCTACTCGTGTCTTACCCTTGCTTTTATCTTCTCGTGGAAAAAAGTTCCGAGCGCAAAAAGGGAAGCATATCTTAACCTGCGCTGCAGGAAGCCTAAACAAGAAGAAGAAGGAAAAGCTCGGGGGTGGAGCAGGCGCAAAAAAGTTGGTTGGTGAAAAAAAGGGGAAAACGAGCGAGGCTATTTCGTTATGAGTACAAACAAAGCCCACCACTTTTACTTCTTCTTTCTTCTGTCGCCGGTCTTCCGTCCTGCCGCCGCCGCCGCCGCCGCCGCTTATTATTATTATACTTTTACTTTGCAGACTTGAAGACATTGCTGCCGTCTATTGTGGTGCGGGCTTCCTCAGTTTCTTTTGCGCACACAAAGCACAATGAATGATAAAAGGATGAAAGTCGAAGATAAGACAACAGACCGAATCACGACAGCGGCGCGCGCGCGGAGAAAAAGAAGGAAGCGTTTTAAAAATTTAATTAAAAAATGCAAAGCGAGCCTAACGCACAATGATAAGACAACATACAGAAAAAAAACATGAAGAGAAAATGTCGGGAAAATTGGAAATAAAGGAAACACAACGGAGCGTAGAAACAAAGCGCTTTATGAAGTCCAACATCTAAAGTCCGAGCGGCAGACTTTTAAGGTTTTAAGCGGAGGCGACTGAGGAAATTTTAAAATTAAAAAAATTAACAAAATGCTTTTATCTTTGCTCGCGCTGCGTGCCAGCAAGGCTGTTAAAAGCACTTATTTTTTTTCTGCTTTGGCGTGCTTCAATTTTTGTTATGAGATTATGTTTTTTAAATGCTCGCGATTCTTACGTTGGTATTAAAAGTACATTAGGGCGCATTTTCCGCTTGATGAATCGATTAGTGATTCGCGTGGAATAACTTCGGATGACTACACGCGTCGTCTGCCAAAAATAATGCGCTTCAGGTATGCTTTTTGTTGTTTAGTCTAAGCGCTGGGATGAAATCAAGTCAACGAGACATGATTTTAACTTTGTATTACTTTATTTAAACAAAAATTGAATTTCTATTTTTATCTTCTCTTGTTTTAGGCAAAAATGGAAAATACACGTGCCTCTTATATAAATAACTCTAAATATGATTGCAATTTCTACAATTTTTTGTATTTTTTGAAAATTTTGAAAATATCGCATGGAAAACACCCTATATCTTATGACTGAGTTGGGCAATTCTAAAGATCTCTTCAGCAATCATAAGCGCAATAGTTGTCCTTTAATTTGGTATATAAGTTATTTTCTTAAAGTATCTAAAACATGCCTTAAAACGTCACCAAACTTATGAATTTTTTGAAATTTTCAAAAACATCGGGTGGAAAACACCCTGTATCTTTTAATTGGGCTAAACAATTTTAATGATCTCTTCAACATATTTTAAAGGAAGAGTTGCCCTTTTCATTGATATATGTATCCGACTTTTAAATAATACAGAACTTTCTCAAATTAGCCGTCAAAAAATCAAAATCTTGAAAAATATCATAATATTGATACATGTTATACAGAGTGTTTTTTATCCTAAGTTTATAGACCTTCCTATGGTTAAGTTTAGAATAAATTGCATACTAAATAAGGTATATTACCAAACAAAAAAAACTTTTATTCAATGTAAATGTAGCTAATATTTTTAAAAACAATTTCTGTTTAATCTCTACGCAATTTTCTTTTTTTCCGCACAAGTATTCCAGCGGTAGCTGGCAATTTAAACGTATGGGGTTGAGCCATGTCGTTGTCGTACCATAATGCGGCCCACTATGATCGCCCAAGGGAAATTAAACACTGGCAAAATTAACATTTTCAATGGCCGCGCTCGCCCTCCCGACCGCACTTTAACTTTACACTCACCGTTGACGGCGTCGGCGTCGTTTTCCTTTCTAAGGTGCGTCGCCTCCCACGATATTCAAATTTATAAACATGCAGGCAAGCACAGGTAATAAAAACGAAACAATATTAAACTCTCAATCATATTTTACAACATTTTGATCGGTAAATGTTTATAAGCTTATAGTTATTTTCTTTCGCATTTTTGGTTGAGGCACGTGTCGTTGGCCATATGTCGAGGCCAAAAGACATTTCTGGTGTTGGGTGTCAATCGCGTGCGGGCACATAAAAAAGCGTTACAGAATTAATTGCCGTACGGCGAGGGATGAAAGTCGTGTGAGAACACGGCGCGTAATTAGGGACTTTCTAATATTTTCACCGGTGAAATTTCATGTTGCAATAATCATATGCATTGTCGACATTGAGATGGCGTCTGTCGCGTGCTGGCATTCAGCGTGTGCAATCTACTGCGGTAATTTGTTGTTGATGGCAGTGTTTAGTGGATGCAATCGAGACGCAGACGAATAAACGTTACATGTGGACGAGGGAAGATCGTGTGCATAATTACGCGTGCCCACATGACACACAGAGACATGTGCTATTCTGCGCAGCGTGTATTTTGATCAATTGTTAAGAAGTGCGAAATGTATTCTGTAATTAGTAATATTGCACTGTGAATAATTGAATTAATTATTATTATGTATTTAGTTCAAAATTTGTGTTAACTTCTCTTTAGAATTATTACTACCAAAAGACAGAAAAAAGAGAAATCTTTTCATCAATCATTTTTTTTATGACGAAATCTTTTATTTCAGTCAAAATAAAATGTAGCTTTTGTAATAATTAGAATTTTTAAATTCAAAATTTACGTTTCAAAAGACAAGTTCCATGCATAATACGAGTACAATTCGTTTTATATTCTGCACTACCACACTGAACGTATCAGTGTTTACAAACAAACAAGTTTCTTATCTCCTGCAATTTTTGTGCGGTCGCCACGCGGTTGGCTTGCATACCTCGTCAGTCTGATTTTTGTCGTCAGGTGATCTGCACGCACACTTTCTTCACAACAATTAGAGTGCCGTAATTTTCCTTCGCGTTATTACGTAATATTTCTGAATGCCTCTTCGATTGTGCGCGAATGATGTGCGGCGTTCGTTTGTTATGTAGTCGTATATTACAAGTGACGTGATAGTGGATTTGATAACATTCTTCAATCGACGTTGTGTTTGGTGTTGGTTACTAAATTAATCGGATATAAATCGCCCCCATGTTGATTCTTATCATTAAGAAAGATTCATCAGGCTCGTGTTAGTATTTTTTAACTAAACAGCACTGATTGTTTATTTTGTGTTGATTGTTAATTATAACATAATTCAATTGTATGAAATATTTTTGTTTTAATTTGTGTTTTCGTTTAGTTACAGCACTCGTTGTGCCTGGCAGTCCGATAAGCTGTACACTGGTAAGTTTATAATTCAATTATATCTTCCGGTCAAATTTACATTTGCTGTTTATAAACAAGTTTTCTATTTTTCACGTAATATCTTCCTGTGACAAAAATTAGACGACCGACACGGTCAGACACAAGCAGACTTGCACTTTTAGTCACGGTTTTGGTCCTTTTATCCCACGAAATTAAATTATTTTAAATTTTTATCTAATGCAGAATTCCTCAATCTTTCATAACTTTCAATTCGTTGGTTGCTATCGCTTTTTCAAACTATAATTGTTTTATATGTCAAAAATTGCAAAATGTCACTTTTTAGCACTTTTAGTCGCGTTTTTCGACCTTTTACTGTTGGAAATATAATTACTTTATATTTTTATCTGATAGAGAATATTTCAATCTTTCATAATCAGCAATTCGTTGGTTCCTATCGCGTTTAGTTTAAGAGATATTAATTATCGAAAATTGTCGAAAAAAAGTATCAAGCACCCCCCCCTTGACAATTTTTTCTTAAGAATGAAAATTTCATCTCTTAGATTTCCATTTAAACTAGTCTATCTTATAGAGAATAGTTTGTAGAATAATCTCTGCGATTTGTAGCTATGTATCTCTTTTAGTTTACGAGATATTCGCGATTAAAAAAAAACGTCAAAAATTGCAAAATGTCACTTTTTAGCACTTTTAGTCGCGTTTTTCGACCTTTTACTGTTGGAAATATAATTACTTTGTATTTTTATCTGATAGAGCATTTTTCAATCTTTCATAATCAGCAATTCGTTGGTTCCTATCGCGTTTAGTTTAAGAGATATTAATTATCGAAAATCGTCGAAAAAAAGTATCAAGCACCCCCCCTTGACAATTTTTTCTTAAGAATGAAAATTTCATCTCTTAGATTTCCATTTAAACTAGTCTATCTTATAGAGAATAGTTTGTAGAATAATCTCTGCGATTTGTAGCTATGTATCTCTTTTAGTTTACGAGATATTCGCGATTAAAAAAAACGTCAAAAATTGCAAAATGTCACTTTTTAGCACTTTTAGTCGCGTTGTTCGACCTTTTACTGTTGGAAATATAATTACTTTGTATTTTTATCTGATAGAGCATTTTTCAATCTTTCATAATCAGCAATTCGTTGGTTCCTATCGCGTTTAGTTTAAGAGATATTAATTATCGAAAATCGTCGAAAAAAAGTATCAAGCACCCCTTGACAATTTTTCTTAAGAATGAAAATTTCATCTCTTAGATTTCCATTTAAACTAGTCTATCTTATAGAGAATAGTTTGTAGAATAATCTCTGCGATTTGTAGCTATGTATCTCTTTTAGTTTACGAGATATTCGCGATTAAAAAACGTCAAAAATTGCAAAATGTCACTTTTTAGCACTTTTAGTCGCGTTTTTCGACCTTTTACTGTTGGAAATATAATTACTTTGTATTTTTATCTGATAGAGCATTTTTCAATCTTTCATAATCAGCAATTTGTTGGTTCCTATCGCGTTTAGTTTAAGAGATATTAATTATCGAAAATCGTCGAAAAAAAGTATCAAGCACCCCCCCTTGACAATTTTTTCTTAAGAATGAAAATTTCATCTCTTAGATTTCCATTTAAACTAGTCTATCTTATAGAGAATAGTTTGTAGAATAATCTCTGCGATTTGTAGCTATGTATCTCTTTTAGTTTACGAGATATTCGCGATTAAAAAAAACGTCAAAAATTGCAAAATGTCACTTTTTAGCACTTTTAGTCGCGTTTTCGACCTTTTACTGTTGGAAATATAATTACTTTGTATTTTTATCTGATAGAGCATTTTTCAATCTTTCATAATCAGCAATTCGTTGGTTCCTATCGCGTTTAGTTTAAGAGATATTAATTATCGAAAATCGTCGAAAAAAAGTATCAAGCACCCCTTGACAATTTTTCTTAAGAATGAAAATTTCATCTCTTAGATTTCCATTTAAACTCGTCTATCTTATAGAGAATAGTTTGTAGAATAATCTCTGCGATTTGTAGCTATGTATCTCTTTTAGTTTACGAGATATTCGCGATTAAAAAAAACGTCAAAAATTGCAAAATGTCACTTTTTAGCACTTTTAGTCGCGTTTTTCGACCTTTTACTGTTGGAAATATAATTACTTTGTATTTTTATCTGATAGAGCATTTTTCAATCTTTCATAATCAGCAATTCGTTGGTTCCTATCGCGTTTAGTTTAAGAGATATTAATTATCGAAAATCGTCGAAAAAAAGTATCAAGCACCCCCCCTTGACAATTTTTTCTTAAGAATGAAAATTTCATCTCTTAGATTTCCATTTAAACTAGTCTATCTTATAGAGAATAGTTTGTAGAATAATCTCTGCGATTTGTAGCTATGTATCTCTTTTAGTTTACGAGATATTCGCGATTAAAAAAAAAACGTCAAAAATTGCAAAATGTCACTTTTTAACATTTTTAGTCGCGTTTTTCGACCTTTTGCTGTTGGTAATATAATTACTTTATATTTTTATCTGATAGAGAATTTTTCAATCTTTCATAATCAGCAATTCGTTGGTTCCTGTCGCGTTTAGTTTAAGAGATATTAATTATCGAAAATCGTCGAAAAAAAGTATCAAGCACCCCCCCTTGACAATTTTTTCTTAAGAATGAAAATTTCATCTCTTAGATTTCTATTTTAACTGGCCTATTTTATAGAGAATAGTTCGTAGAATAGTGTCGGCGATTTGTACCTATGTATCTCTTTCAGATTACGAGATATTCGCGATTGAATAAATCAATAAATTGAAAAAATTTACCGCTAGCCTCCTACGGTGCCCTGAACTAGAGTCACTTTTACCGTCACCAATGTAACGCGACTGCAAATTTTAAAAGTTGGAGTATTTTTTGTAGAATAAGATAATAAAATATATTAACTTCGTGAAGTAAAAGTTCAAAAATTTTCCCAAAATTTTCAATTGCGATTATCTTCAAAACCGTCTTTTCATATATACTGCATTTAATTCTAAATTTTAAATTATATTATCTATACAAATAAGAGAGTACGTTCATAATATAAATTCTTTTCTTTGCCTTAGACTGTATCAACAACATTGGTCTCACTCTTGATTCTGTCAATTGGTGTTTGTGTACAATCAACTTGTTTTGTATCGCGTTGCAGCTCATCCGATGTGTTCAGCAGTGTTTGTTCCACTTCTTACTTAGTCCGATCGTGCGCTGCCGCGTGGTGGGCACGCGTTTATTTGCGCGGCGGTTTTTGTGACGACTTATTGCGTTTCATGTGATTTTAAATCGGTAGTTGCTAGTTTTTTTGAGTTTGCTCGCGATCTAGGCGTCTTACGAACTTCAGCGTGGCATCAAAAGATGCGGAATTAAATTTTCCGTCGGATGGTAAAAGCTTGTTGCCGGAACTCCCCCTGTAACCCTCAAAAATTTGCATAAAATTGTAATTTTTCATGGTTTTTTCGTGTTTGCTCGCGATCTAGGCGTCGCACTAACTTCAGCATGGCGTCAAAAGATGCGCAATTAAATTTTCCGTGGGGTGGTAATAGTTTGTTGCCGGAATTCGCCCTGTAACCCGCGAAAATCTCCATAAAATTGTAATTTTCCATGGTTTTTTCATGTTTGCTCGCGATCTAGGCGTCGCACTAACCTCAGCGTGGCGTCAAAAGATGCGGAATTAAATTTTCCGTCGGGTGGTAATAGTTTGTTGCCGGAATTCCCCCTGTAACCCGCGAAAATCTCCATAAAATTATAATTTTCCATGGTTTTTTCGTGTTTGCTCGCGATCTAGGCGTCGCACTAACTTCAGCGCGGCATCAAAAGATGCGGAATTAAATTTTCCGTCGGATGGTAATAGTTTGTTGCCGGAATTCCCCCTGTAACCCGCGAAAATCTCCATAAAATTGTAATTTTCCATGGTTTTTTCGTGTTTGCTCGCGATCTAGGCGTCGCACTAACTTCAGCGTGGCATCAAAAGATGCGGAATTAAATTTTCCGTCGGATGGTAATAGTTTGTTGCCGGAATTCCCCCTGTAACCCGCGAAAATCTCCATAAAATTGTAATTTTCCATGGTTTTTTCGTGTTTGCTCGCGATCTAGGGGTCGCACGAACTTCAGCGTGGCGTCAAAAGATGCGCAATTAAATTTTCCGTCGGATGGTAATAGTTTGTTGCCGGAATTCCCCCTGCAACCCACGACAATTTGCATAAAATTGTAATTTTCCATGGTTTTTTCGTGTTTGCTCGCGATCTAGGCGTCGCACTAACTTCGGCGTGGCGCCAAAACATGCGGAATTAAATTTTCCGTCAAGTGGTAATAGTTTGTTGCCGGAATTTCCCCTGTAACCCGCGAAAATTTGCATAAAGTTGTAATTTTTCATGGTTTTTTCGTGTTTGCTCGCGATCTAGGCGTCGCACTAGTTAGTTAGTTTTTTATAATTCCTTCGCCTGAAAAGGATGGCTTAGCCTTCGAAATGCGCATCGCGACATTAAAGTTATTTGTGAGACGGGGTTTTTAAACTTCCTATTAGTATTTGCACTTTTGAGGTTTTTTTGTATCACCCTGTATAAAAAATTCCTAATGTTTAGTAAAAATTTATTAATTTTTTTATTATTTTGATGCGATTTTCTTTTTAAATTATAGATTTTCTTTTGGTAACACCCTGTATATAATTTTCCCGGGATGTAACGCGAAAACAGTGCGCAATTTGCTATTTTCTAGTGTTATCGTTTGTAATTTTGCAGCAGTGAGCATAGCGCGGCTATGCAGGTCATAAACATGTTTTAAAATGACGTCATATGTCTTGTAACTATTGAACATACAAGTTATGAACTTATATTGTATTTAGTTTGTTAATAAAGAAATGTTAAAGGCAATGGCTGTATCTTATGACTTGTGCACCCCATCCTTCTATCATTTCAGGTACAGGTCACAACTTGTAAAGTATTTCTCAGTGTTATGGTCCGCTTTGAGAGCGGCGACACTAAGAAATATGTCTACAAGTCCTCAAGGAGTTCTCCCACTCGGGGGATGATCCCCACTATAAAAATTGTTAAGGTATCCTGTATGATTTGAGGCGACTTAAAAATTTGAAATATTTTTACAAGTTCTTAAAAGGATGTCCTTATAAGGAGTTCCCTCTCTCTGGGGATGATCCCCCACCATAAAAATTGTTGATATGCCTGATAATTTCGGGGATGAAGCGCAGAGGCATCGTAGCTGTAGGATGGGCCGGGAGCAATGGACGGATCGAAGCAGTGGGCGATCGACCAGAGCGCCGGAGGCGCTCTGGGAGATCGACCTGTGACTGTCTTATAACGACACGTGCCAAAAAATTTAAAAATTCTGTCACCCCTATTCTCTTTTCTTCCTTTACTCTCTCTTCTTCTTCTCTTCTTACTTCTCCTATACTCTCTCTCCTGCTGCTGCTGCTCGCTCTACTGCTCCTCCACCATCTACTACTTATTCCTATGGTTGCTTCGTTGTACTTTGCTTTTCAAGTTATTTCTAACATTTGAATCTTTAATTTTTATGGTATGCAACCCACATTTCGTAAATTTCTTATTATTTAATAAAATTGCCTTCTACAACGGAGATTCGATCCACGAACCTCCAGCGTGCTAACATATGCACATGCCACCCGAGCCACAATGCTCACTTATCAAGACGTATTCGTTTCAGGTATAAATGTTGTTGTTTTTCTCACATTTTTAAAAACAACAACACTTATGTTTCGTCATGCACACACAAAAATTAAACCACATGTTATTTTTAAACGATTTCTGAAAACTACAGAAAGGTTACAAAAATAAATAAGCTTACAAGTATAATATTAAATTGACTTTTATTGGAGCTCATACAATCTAGAAAGTAGGTTGTAATTGAAATTGGAAGTACATATTTGATCAAATTAACCGTTGAATAAATAAATAATATTACCATTTCGACATTTCGGCAAGCGGACGGTATCCGACGGCAGCCACAAATATTAGGATAAAGTCACTCCATTTCAGACTCCATGCGCGACAATTCACCGTAACTGTAAGGAACACTCGCTGAAATTCATTGTCATCCATGCCACAATCACATTAACAGCTCAAGAAACGCAATTAGTATCTATTAAAATAGACGCACAAACAAAACACGTGCTCACGAGACGACCGCGCACAACTGACTAAGCAGGAACTAGAATTGTCAGCCGACGTAAACATCTAGTGAGGACACCAGATAGATAACTGAAGTATTGTATATTTTTATAAGATTTATGTACTCGTATATATCAATTTCATTTTGTTTGGTAGAATTTGCCATTTTAATTAAAAAAAAAAATGATTTTACTTGCAAATAGGGCATTAATCTATAATTGTGTTACTGGTTTCCAATTCAGAATTTAATCTATTAAAATAATCCGGAAGTAGAATTCAAAAATTCCAATTATTGCATAATTTAAAACAAATTGCATCAAATAGGTATTATATAAATAAATTATAAATAATTTAAAATAAATAAGTTTTACATCCAATATAAAGAAATAGCTGCTACATTAATTTCAGGCTACGCTATCTTCATATAATCAACTTTTATATGTAATCCTACTCAGTTAAACCCAAAACACATTAAAATTTCAATTAATCATTTGTTATAAACCCATAAGTATAGAAAACAAGAAGCCCAATACAAATAATAATACTTTTCATTGTCTGCCAAAGAAAAACGATCATTCATTCACGTTTAAAAAAACAAATTCGCGTGTTATTTTTTACCTGATCCCAAATGATACGAACGAGAGACTCATCGGTAATTGAAATTCTACCTGTGGCTGCTGTCGCCTGTCTCTTTACATGCCGCTACCTGCTTTCACCTTATGACGCGCGTAATAAACAACCCATGGCAAACATAATGAAAAGGCGTACACATGTGCGGCACGCGAATCAAAACGCACAACAAAACAGATTCGCGCGCGTGCACTTCAACGTGCTAGAGCGTAATGAGGGAAAGAGTGCAATGAGAAAATAAACGATCAGCGTCAATTGGCACGCGCCACAGGCTCGACCTACTTTTAACCCCGCGCGCAAATAAAAAAAAAACAACATACACACCATCCCGGCACGCGACGATGAGATTTAACCCCGGGAGCAGGTAAAAAATTATTAAGTGCTTTCGTATTAACTACCAAGCAAACAAACAAACAAAACAAATGTTATTTCGTATTAAAAACCAGCCGAAATTAATAAGAAAGTCGTTAAAATTATATCTGAATAAAATTTCCGTTAAATTTTATTTTCTGGCAAGAAAAAACTGATTAGAATCTTATTTTTCATTCAAAGTTTGCGTTGAAAAGTTTAGATCTTTGAGTGACCGTTGGTACGGTCTTTGATACTTTGATTCTTTTGATTATTGCACAGGCCTTCATCACCAACGTCCGAAAATCATTCAAGTGTACACTCACCTATTGAAATTATCGCAACGCTGTGCAATGTGCATCGCAGCGCAAAGATGCATCGCATTCGTTGACGCCCAGTCCAAAATCCGGAAGCTGCTTTGGGTCACAATGCTGTCCGATCATCAGAATAACGCCCATCGTGTTTCATTGTGGAACGTTGTCAAATTTTTGATATTTCCGCTGCTTGATTTTGAAATAATCTAAAAAAATACAAAAATATAAGTTTTTAGGCAGTTTTCTTAATATTTTCTTATTAAAATTTAGTATAATTAATTTAAACTTTAATATAATTAAAATATCTTTGTTAATTTATAAGATATAAGAAGTTTTACAGTTAGTAACATAAAAAAATTGTACTTGAAATTAAATAAACACGCAAGATTGACCTCACAAGTTCATTTTTGTTATTCAACTTATCGACTGCTCCCCATACACATTTAATACAGTAAACAAACACAATAAAAGTAATGCCCAAAGCAAAAAATACCCTATTCACTTTTTAAGTTTAATTCACTGAAAATTGCATTGCATTAAAAACTCCTCTCACTCCTCATTTTTGAAGTACTTCTACAGTTATGACATCGCTTGTTTAGTTTTGCATATGTCGACATGTCTTCATCGTCATTGAACCACCGAAGGGTGTTTCAAATGTTCAAGTTTGGTTTCGTTTGGTCACTCAAGTGACACGGAATGTTATTGTGATTTAAATGTCACAAACGTCACAAATCTGATAAAGATATTTCGCAGAGTATCCAACGAAGTGTAAACGTATTGATAAAGTATAGCCAGTCAATCATTATACAATTCAATAGTCATCAACATCGACAATTTCACAGATATATCCGAAATTATTTTTTACATTTTAAATAGAATAGATTTAAATATTTAACGCATGAATTAACTTTTAAGCGTATTTCCGTTAAATTTTATATACAAACACTTTTTATAGTATTAACTGATTTAAATTCTAAACTAAAACATAATGATTAATGATAAATTGAATGTCAACCGACGGTTAACCAATGCGTGCCTATTTTCACCCCATAATAGTTATATGTGGTGCACATTCATCAAAATGAAGATGCAACAATTAATCCTTTGGATAGTTGCGCACCACGTATGAATTCACAACCTCCCAACATTCACCCCGTGTGCGCAACCCTTGTAAAAAAGATAAGCCCATATTTTATACACATTCATACATAAAACACCCAAAAAACTCCCAACATTTAGCCAGGAGGGTGGAAAAAAGTATTGCGTTAACATTACACCCCGATTCTTGTGTTGTCAGCGTGACCGTAACAAAATTATTTAACGCTACACATATACATGTATATTATATTCGTCTATGTGTGGGGATGACGATGAATGACATGTATTATAAAAGTACCGGGCGTACGAAATAAGTGAAGTACCCAGCACGGTGCATCGTCGAGCTGAACTAGCGACAGTTTCCAAAAAAAAGTTAAAATTTTTGGGGCGCAATCACGTTTATTGCTTGTGTTTGTGAATATGTGTGTGTGTATTCGTTACGATTTTTTTTGCGCTCAACCGCACGCGGCACGAGGCGCGCACCCTTATTTTGTGCGCTTTACGTATTTCACAAAAAAATTAGATGCTGGAACTGGAGCTGCCAAACATGTGCGACGTGCACAAGCTTTTGTTCGATTACATCTCACCTGCCTTTTCAATGTTCTGGACTACATACATTGATTGAGTTGAATTAGTTGAATGTTTAAGCAAAGTAGGCGGAGCTAAAGTACATACTTAATTGTTAAGAAAATTTTGATTTTTAGCTGGATTTTAAGTAATTTTATAGAATTTTTTGTAAATTATTGGACTTTAAAACGGTCTCACTTAGTTTATCAAAGTTTTAAACGAAATACATTGATAGAGTCAAATTACTTTAAAGTTTAAGTAAAGTGGGCGGAGCTAAAACATCTAATTATTGAAGATAGTTCATTTTTAGCCTGATTTTAAGCAATTTTAAAGATTTTTTTCATAAATAACGGCACTTTAAAACGGTAAAAAGTCGTTTTTGCATATTTTTGCAAATTCTGCATGCATTTCAGGGTAATAAACAAAACTCTGGGGCTGGTCAAGATGCTAGACGCTGGTTGTCGATGGTCGTGCGTCCAGTGCGCTAGTTTCAATTCTTTCTTTTATTGTGCGCTCGTAAATAACGCCATTGTCGTCATTGTCGACATTGAGGCTCATGACCATAACCGACCATAGCGAAATGGGCTACACTAAACGCGGCTCGTCTAAACTGGACCATAACTGGACTAAAATGGTCCACCAGTTCACGTAAGTCTAGAGTACCGTTAGGTGAAATTTTTGCATGTTTGCAACTTCTTAGAAGTCTACAAACGCTACAATTATTAGAAAATTTCATATTTCTCAACATGTTTGCAGCAAATGTTGAAAAAATAACAAATACAAATTATAAAGCCATTTTAAGCCTAAAGCCATAAAAATAATCATAAGATACCAAGCTGCAGTCATGCAAAATAAATTAATTAAAAAATAAATTATGCGTGAACGATCTCTTTGTTGAACCGCGTTCAATTTTGTTTTTAAACAATTTCGTTATGAAATTGAGCCGTTTTAGATATATTTAAGCAAAATTTAATACTCTGCAAGCATAAAAAAGTTTGCAATTCACATTTTAAGGTCTTCCTCGATGCGCAATTTCAATTAGGATATTTATACGCCGAGGAGATCATGTCCTTAATGTTAATACACAATAAATTTGTAATTTGTAATTCGAGCGGTGCGCGATCCGAGCATAATTTATGTAAATTAATATCAATATCGATGAAAGCCGGGCACTTAAATTACCAATAAACTAATCCATCAAAATGTAAACCCTGAAAAGCGTCCGCACTCCTCCACTCATCCGTCGCATAATTTAATTTACCATGAAAAACACATTAATTCTAAAACAAAGTCATAACGCTACCCGGCGGAAAAATTAAGCGCGCGCACTGACTCATCCACCCACACACTTGCACACACACTGAATTGTGTGTGGAGAGAGTAGGGGTAGGCAGCTAGGGGTGGCATTAGCGCGTGGGATGAATTCCGCGGGCAGCTTCTAATTTTTTTTCCTCCTTCGCTCTCTGCATGTTCCCTCGAGTTCGTTAGGAGAGCGAAAAAAAGCAACGCGCACGAAATTACCGCGTGCCACCCCTAGAGAACAGCGAGAAAAAAAACGAACGCTCACCCTAATTTTTTCCGCGTCTTCGCCCGCACCACGCTCGCGCTATTTTTTTGTTATTCCAGCGTTGCCTTTTGTAGTTAACCCCATTGTGTACGCCGCGCCGCTGCTTTACATACGCATCAATGCGAAATTACCCTTCGGAATTAATTGAATTTTACTGCGTCTTGCGCGGGTGCACAACGCATGAAAATTTATTACTCCCAAAAGCAAAACGCAATTCAAACCGAGAACAATTCCTACTTGAAATAATTACAAATTTTAAATTCGGTGCGGAAATTATTTTCCGTGTTTTAACCTAGGCAACTTTTCGAACACGAATTCTACTGTATGCAACTGAATATACAGTAATTTTAATATATGCAACTTAACATACACCAAAAATCAAAACATTGAACGAAAATCAACGAAAAATCAACAATTAGAAGCAAATATTTAATAAATATTCATCACTTACCTTTTATTATTGTGCCCTTTATGATATTAAGTAGAATTGATGTGAATTTACTTGAAATCTTGTGATTTTCCACTCGTGATCAGCCGACAGTCGCGTGTGTGACATAATGTGTGCCAGATCGGTGACGATCTAACCTCATCGGTCAAACCACGATTTTCACGATTTCCTCTCATCGTAATGAAGAAAATAAACCAGCAGCAGGAAAAGAAGTAATACACGATTAACCATTCGCAGGTCGATGCGACAGGATGGCGCTTGTTCTGCGACAACTCGCGCGGCGCGTGCACGGCGCCCACGTTCGCGCTGAAAAGGTGACAAAATCATTAATTACATAAATTCCACCTTAATAAACTCACACAATGTGTTAAACATTTAATTACAGTTCATATAATTGTTATGGATAATTTAATATCATCGTATTATGTTTGCAGATTGTGTGGTGCAACTCCACTTGTAACTTCAGCAGAATTAGCCTGAATGCAAGTACAAATAGGATAATTACTAGTTCTAGTACCTACAATGAGTATCCACTAAATCTACAGGATTCTAAGTTATTTATTACAAAGGAAAATGTCACAGGGTATGTAAATTATCGTCAAAATTTACAAATTACAACAAATTTTCATTAATTTCACTTAATTAGTCCATAACTTTTAAACTAATTACAACACATGAGTAATTTTTATACTCAGAGATGTAGAATTAAATACTTAATGAACCTGTGAAGGAATGATCACTCTATCACCAATAGTTTTCAAGTTATTCATTAAAAACTAAAGAAAAATTGATATTCTAGGACAATTAAAACTTCCGACTCAACGAGCGATTCCTCATCGCAGAAAAGCAGCAAATCGTCACCATCTCCCGAGCAAATCGACTTCATTTACAAGAAGCTGAGTGAAGCATTACCAAAGTTATTTATTCAATCAATGGATTATAGCATTTATCACCCGGATGTTATTTTCGAAGATAATATTCGTAACAAACGCACCGAGTAAGTTAAAATAACCCTAAATTTAAAACGAAGAAGTAAAATATATAAATCTTAATTTTAGGGGATTATATGCGTATGTCCAACAAGTAGCAATGTTGCGAACAATTGGACACTTGAAATACGCGTACGTAAAATTCGAAGTGTTGAAAATTACCAAAAACCCCGAAGATAATTCAGTTAAAGTACGATGGTCGATCAAAGGCATTTCAGGACTCAAAGTTATGTTCCTATTCTGGAAATACAGACTCTGGAAGATTAAGGATCTCTTTGACAAAACAGAAAAGTAAATTTTACTATTTTCATCACATTTTCGTATTAAAATAACCGAAAACTTATTATTTTTAGTTGGTATGATGGTTTTTCAACATTTTACATCAACTGCGATGGGCAAATCGTCAAACACGTGGCTGATAAGGTACTAATCATTAAATTTTCACCTTTATAACTTAAAAAATGATTAATTTTTATGTTTAGATGATGCCTGATGGTGATACAGTAACACAATCGAAGCCATCGCCTTTAGATTCTGCTAAACTAGCGTTAATTGTCGGAATAATCCCACGATTCTCCGAAATCACATTCACTTGATTCCAAACCAGTTACAAAACCAAACAAGACACACACATAAAACACCAGTTGATGAGTAGTTAGTATTATTTGCAGGCAGATACCCCTCCAGGTCCAGATTAAGTGGATTGTGAGTATTACAGGGAACCTTGTGATTGGGTTTAACTTCACATGTTGAATCAGAGGAAAATTTTGTTGTCTATCGCTGATTACTTAACTTTTGTTACAATACTTTAGCCATACTTTGATAACTAGAGAATAATCACGTTGGCCGCTATACTGCGTGTATTTATTGTTTTCTTTTTTGTAATAAATTGTTTTTAAATGTTTTCTTGAGGTTGCAATTATTTATACACAATTTATTCCTTTCTACTTTCAATTAACTACTTAGATATTACTGTTCTTACCGTTATCGTGTATCGGTTTTTGTGTTGTCCACATCTTTGGAGTCAGAATATGTAGTAGGACTTTTTCTTGCACCTGCTGCACAAAAAAACAAATGAAAAGTTTGTTAAGTACATAATTAAAGTATACACAATAACTAAAAACGTGTAAAATTGACTCAAAACTAATAATACTTGATACTCAAACGTTATTTTAGTATAAACTTAACTTTTATGGAGGTTATTTACCAATATCTTTACCTTTGCGAGGTGATAACTTAAAAATTGATACTTACACTTCCTCAATAGAAGTTTTTCGATGTTGTGAATAGGAGATTCGAACAGGACACATAATATAAACGCACCAATAAGCGTCATGACAATGTGTGCAGCCGTTTCACAGCCCTGCAATAATTAAAACTTACTTTAAACTTACTTCTTCAAAAACACAACGTGCAGCAACAAAACAAAACACACAATAACGAACATGTATGACGGGTTGTCTATAGTCCACTCTCCAAGGACTCCGCACATACAGAGTAACAATAATATACAGGATAATAAACAGAAAAATGTTACGGCCTACAAAACAATCTGGCGGTACAAGCTGACAAAGATGGCGGCGATGCACCAGCTGTCAAAGAAGACGCTTCAAATGTAATCACACTCTCCGGTGAGAACTTTGAGCAAGGCGTAGCGTCTGGTTTCACATTCGTGAAATTCTTCGCACCGTGGTGCGGCCATTGCAAACGCCTCGCGCCTACTTGGGATGAATTAGGCAAGAAATTCATTGGTCATCCTGATGTTGACATTGTCAAGGTCGATTGCACGCTAGAGGACAACAAGGAGTTGTGTAATGAACAAGAAGTGGACGGATTTCCATCCGTGTTTCTCTTTAAGAATGGCAAACGTATTTCCGAATACAATGGTAATCGTAGTCTGGAGGATTTATACGAGTTTGTTCAACAGCATTTGAGTGCTCATGATGAATTGTAATTTTCATAAAGACATCACTTTTTAATATAGGCTAGAGCGGTTAGATGTCAATTTTTGTTTGTTTTTAAAATTGTGTGAGTGTGTCCGGCGTGATTGGTGAAACAAATAAACAATTTTCTACGTAAAAGTGTTTGACCCAGTTGTGCCCTGCGGCGAGTTGGTTGTGAATCGATATGTAACGTGTGCATACGCAAGCGCCGATGCAATTGCTTTGGTGTAATGTTGGTTGCCTAACTTTTACGGTTGCAAACAGAAGCAGCGTGTTTTTTGTTCATCAGCTGGTCGTATCAGATTCACCTCGAAGGGATTAGAATAATATTAATTTAAATCTTACTCACTGCGTTTCGGTTTTGTTGTAATCATGGCGTGTAGGAAACTCGTCACGTTGTTGGGCTATGAAGATGAGCCTGTCAACGAGAAAAACAAATCACTCGCGAACTTCACAACGAACAAAGTGGGAGGTCGACCTGTAAGTAAAAACACAATAAATTATTAATTATCACGATATAAAACGACAGAAAATTATTTAGAATTAAAAATAAGTTAGTGTTATGTTATAAAATTTTTGTGCACACTAAAAAAATGCAAAAATGTATTTGGAGGAGCTGGGATTTGAACCCAGGACTTTCAGCATGCGAAGCAGACACTCTACCACTGAGTTACACCCCCGATAGGAATGACTCGACATTTTAAGCTTGTAACACGTTTCCATCTAAAACAATTACATATATCTAATGTTTCCATGGCAACACCAAACAAACCGCCATCATTTTTCGCATTTCGCACAATCATGTTTTTTACTCTTATAGGATGTGAGCACAGAAAATTCACACTTTGAAGCACCAAATTGTTCATTGTGTCAATTACCACGTCTGCTCATCGTGCAAATCTACGCTCCAATCGAAAACTCAACATATCACCGCACTCTCTACGTCTTCGCCTGTGTTAATCCCAACTGTTGGAATCAGAATGACAGGTAAAATAAAATGGCCGAAAAATTTCATTTTAAATCAATTAATTAATATAAATTTTTAATATTTTAGTTGGATTTGTCTTCGTGCTCAACATTTAGACCCATCTGCATCTACAGCCACAACAACTTCCGCTGTTGAAGCCAAAGTATTGAAAACAACCGACTGGTGCGCAGACGCAGATGATTGGGACGATGACAATTCGAATTTCGAAGAAAATGGTAACGTGGTTAACAAATCAGACGATGACGACGAAAGTGCCAGCTTAGATGACTCCATCCGCATGGGTTTGGAACAAATGGGCGTCGATGACAATGATAAAAACGCAAACGCATGTCTTGCAGAAGCCCAAGGTAAGAATTTTAGTAAAAAATAATTAATATTAGTATGGCGGCCATTACCCCAATATCCCCACTATTCAAAAACAAAACACATTTATTAACAAAATAGAGGCGAATCCAACATATTTACACATAAAAAACATAACAATTCTACATCTTTGGCTAGTAACCACAGAAAAACAGATTATATCTCTATTTCTACCCCTTTTTCATCAGAAAATGTGACACATTTTCATATGTGACAAACGTCAGCATCGTCGCAGGCATCACACGCAACAAATTTGTTCCTAAACCTTTACAAAACCCTCTCCAACCTTCAAAACGCCATGTTTCTACAACACAACCCACAGCCCCTTTATATTCCGCATGCTGATTCTGTAATCTAGCCCTTATCACCTGATATGGATAAGTTGTAGCCACAGCAATCAACTTTGACATTGCAGCAAATGTTAGATATTCAACCGTAGTCAATTTTGCAGTGATTGATGTACCTTTATACACTGAATATTGATTCTTCATCTCTTCGTAGGACATAAACTGTACTGCACCATGTGAAACACCAAAGATTCCAGGTGTAAGACCCTTGTAATAACCTCTGATACCTTCCAGTTGATAAATTTTCACCAGCGCATCAATCATTCCATTGTATCTCTCCTTCGGAGAAGTGTATTGTAAACACAGGCGTGTTTTCACCACCCAGATGGGATTCGTGATGAGCAGAGTCATCAAACCAGCTTCAGATGCAGCTAGTAAATGTTGTGCGGGTCGCAGCGGCGCTTGGAGGTTACCATTCTGTGTCCAGGTCTTAATTGTGTTGTAGAAGAGGAAGTATAAGCCCCAGGAAGTGCCAGCGCCCCATAAATTCGGCACGACTCCTTTGTACAACCCAGAGTAACCTTCATGTTTGACGATGGACTTGAATGCGTCGATTATACCATTGTATCCGGGTGTTTTCACGCGTCCATCGTTGACTGCCAGCCGGATCTTGATCACATCCAATGGATGCAGGCATAATGTGGAGACTAAACCTCCGGAGAGGCCGGCGACGAGGTGTTCGTAACGCACGTGTTGAAGAAACGCAAATGTTTGCTCATTTTGTGCTTCTTTCAGACTCGTCATGTTGTACACGCACAGATAAACTCACATGTTTAGATGTAGTAAGATGTAGTATCAGTGTTTACAAGGTTATGTTAAGATATAACTTGTTTGTGACTATAGTTTATACCGAGTGTTGCAATTTGCATTTCTTGTTGTTTTTCAAGGTGGAGCTGTTGGAACTATACAATCACCAACACCAAGCGCTGAAATAGAGGGCGCTGAAGGCGAAGCAGTGTGCATTGACACTCCGACATACCCCCAGCGTGACATCAGCGCCATTTTGAATGAAACGCATGTTTTACCGCAGGAAATCTTCCGTGGACAAGCTCCACCGCAATTCGACGCGTTTTTCATGAGTGTTTACGAGGAACAGGAGCCGCAACACTTTGTCGATCGCCATGTGCGTGAATTACTGCAAGAATATCAAGCGAATAATGATGATATTAATTTTGCAAGCGAAGGTGGTGGTGGAGTTAAAATGCCGGCTGATTCCGGCGGTGCTGGGGAGTTGACACTTGAAAAATATGAGAAGACTCATCCAGCACACGGTGATAAAATGTTTCATTATTATTTAACTAAGATACGTGAAAATCCCGGACATTTTCTAAGGTAAACCCACACATAACCTAAAATACCATACAAATCTAACCTGTATAACCTCCAATTTAGGTATAGTCGTGGTGCGAATGGTTTACTACTATATCCTCTACAAGAATCCATGAAAAGGTGCAAGTACTGCCAAGGTGACATGATTTTCGAGTTTCAATTACTACCGACGTTGATTCCTCTACTGAAATTATCCGGAGATCAATCGGATGCGACCCGGATAGAATTCGGTAATGTTTTGGTTTTCACTTGCAGCAAAAGTTGTTGGTTTGGTGATGCTCTGCGACAGGAATACGTTGTCGTACAGTCTGAGAATATCTAATGTAATAATAATGTAATATCTAACGCCTCGTTCGGCGTTCGTACTTCATCTCAACTAATTATTGCCGTATATGACGTATAAACTTAACATTTATCATAATCTTCATATTGAAATGATATGTAAGCCACATAAACCACTTGCTAGTGATGTACAACATTGATAAACGTTTATAATAGTCACATATGCCGTATAATAAATGTCTACTACGTTAAAACAAAGGAAATTGAGTTTTTCCTTAGTGGATGGACATAAGGTAGGCAACTTAATATACTTGTTTAGGATTTATACCTTTTAAGCGTGATTGGAAGTAGAAATTCAAAGAGAAGTGAAGAAAAGAGACCATGAAACTGCACTACTAGAGACTCGGGCAAGACTGAGCCTTTTATACTCGCGATTTTGCGCGCGACCGGCAAAAAATGGTGGGGGTAGCTCGGTAACTAGCTGATTGGCAAGCGCTGGGACTGGTGCATCGCACGCTGTGAACGAGCGACACAGGAGTCTTCCCCCACTCCATTTCTTCTGTTGACTACTCGCCCACAACTATAAAAGGGCCATACACAGCGCATGCGCGGTTCAGTCGGGTCTAAATCCTCCAGTAGTCAAGTCGCAGCTCTCCAAGTGCCTCTTTCTCTTCAGTTCTTTATGGTTTTCATTCCCCACGTGTCAGTAACCAAAATAAATTGGTGCTGTTTTAGAATACATTTAATATTTCTATATTTCACAATTTTTAAATATATTTTTCACATATACATATATAATTAATTAGATTTCTTCTTTGGATTTCCTGTTTGTTTCAGTGTGTGTCGTGTGTACGTGTTGCATATTACCACATTAGCTAGCCTGTCACTTGATGTCACCATAACCTCTCTTCTCTCACATTCAGCTGTCCCAACCGACGCTCATGCGCAAGCTGAACAATAACGTTGTCTGCTTGCTGATGGTTTTTTGTTGGTTTGTTTAAGTTTATAATTAATATTTATGTATAGTAATAGTTTTTTTTCTTCATTTCTTCACGGTATTATGCTAAATTTGTTTCATTTATATTTATAATTAGTAAGTAGTACTTTGTTTGCATTTGTTTTCATCCGTTTTTGTTCTCATCATTCTCATTATCCTTTCTTGCATGTGCACCAAGGATGATGGCATCACGTTATTTATAATCGTAATTAATAATTATAATAATAATGTATATTATGAATTTCATTTTTCAAATAGTACATATTTTCTTCTTGTTCGCAGTTGAAAAGTGCGCGCGCAGCGTTCGCCAATCGCCGCACGAGGTAATATTCCAACACGCTTGCGGAATCGACCACCATGTGACTGAGTAAACAATCAACGCGCAATACAATCACATTTACCCAAACACGAAACACCCCAACATACACTGTAGTCATTTCTATTCATGTAACTAGTTAAAAATCATAGAATGCGTGTTGATTTGCATGCGTGCAGTTTGTGATTGCATTGCGCGCAAGATGGCGGCCGATTTAAGCTCCGGACGCGCATGCGTCAAGTGTGTTGGACTGAGCCCCTTACCCCGCGGGCGATTATACGCGACTCCAGCGACGGATGATACACTTCCGGTCTGTGCAAGCATCCGTCACCGCCATTTTAATTCCAGCAGCCAATCACAATACTAACATTTATGTTAGTATATCTAGATAACCCACTACACATTGCTGCTGAGTACGATGTTTCAATATACGCATACCGGGTGTTTTAAATGTGTGTGTTAGATGTGTGTGTGTTTTCCGTCAAAAATATTGTGCGATTGTTTTGTTTTCATCACCAGCTAATCACGTACAACGTAGACATAAACGTAAAATGAAACAATTACGTATGCAAGTAAAAATGTGCAAATAATTGGCTATAACCTCACTTTCTCGAGTTTCTCGAGTTCCCCGAGCAGACATTCGCTTACAATAATCATAATAATATAATATAGAGATAAATCTTTGGCTATTTGGCCGCTTTGTGTTTCTTTTTCATCTTTTGTTTCGACAATATATAGAATATAAATCTCTTAAACGTTAAATAAATATTTACACATAATCATAGAGCAGCTGTGTGTGTGCGCTTCACTCAACGCCGGGCGCCATTTTGTAATCACCACGGCTGAGCCTCTCTCTCCTCACAAATAACAATCTGAATATAATTGCAATTAATAACAGCTAAAAGTTGGCTTTTTCTCATATTTTCATATACGAAAATCGAAAAACGTTTGTTTTTTTTTGTTTATGTGGAAATTTTCCATACGCGTAACGTAATTACCATTACAGTTTTCTTCTTTTTTTTTCTTTAAGTTTAAATGTTTGTGTTTTTGTTTTGCTTAACTTCGATACTCACTTGTTAATTATAATTAATTAATAAATAAGTGTATGGTGTGTATGGGTGTGTCGATTACATATTCATCTGTTTGTTTTGCATCTAAATGTCCGTGAAATGCGTGAAACAAATTTCGAATTGTCAAAACGTAAAACCCACGCCTCGTCCATGTAGCGTTCTTTTTTCTTTTTCTAGAAGGTAGTGTTGTTGGGGTCCGTCGGTGACTCACCGTCGTTCGACGGCAGAGGGGCGAGATGCGCCCCCGGTGAAACCAGCATCGTCGGCTCGGTGTTGCGCCGCTTCATCTTGCCCTTCATCTTCTTGAGCATCGTCGCCTGCGAGCCAAAGCAATGCATTCAAAATGGCCGATGATGAGACACGGAACAGAAACGAAATGAATCTCTCATACTGGTGTTTTGTTTACGCATGCGTATTAAACGACTGTTGATGTAGATGTGATGATGAATCGACACGTTTTTGTTTAAATATTTTTTTGTTTGCAAGTTTTGCTCTTGCTCTAATCGCACTAAAAATGTTTTCTGCTTTGAAACACAATCGAAACCGAGATCTTGTTTTTTTCCTATCCGCGCTAATCGTCAGTGCTCTTGCCCCCCTCCCCGTTGGCGGGTAGTATGCTGGGCTCGGTCGGCCGACGCTTGAACTTGTTTTTCTTGAGCATCGTCGCCTGGCGAGAAACAACAAGAGAACAAAAAGAAAACACCACACGTCAGCAAAAAAACACTAGTTTGCTATTCACATGTTTTGAATGGAGTGGGGTGGGGGTGGGAGTGGGGGTAAAGTGTCAAAATAAACAAATATAGGATATATATGTTCGAGTGTGGTAAGGTTATGTTACATGCAAGGAGATTGTAGTATAAGGTGTAGTGGGGTGTATGGTAGCTGTCAAAAAAGTGACAACGCGTTTTCCCTCTCTCTCTCTCTCTCTCTCTCGTTCGTGCTTTGTGCTTTGAACTCGCATTCAGTGCTTTCTTTCTACACACACCGAAACAGCATTGTTTTTTGTTCGCAATTTCATAATTTCACATGATTTACAAGCGATATTTGTAATAATTTACAGCGCCAACAGTTCCGAAGGGGGGCCAGCAGATTATCTCATCGTAAATAACAATAAAAAACGAAAAACCAAACCAATGTAACGTAGGCAACCCACTATATAGTAAAACATGCCTATGTTAAATATTGCATAAATTTTAGCTATCGAACTACCGAACTACGATTCATATATGAGAGAGACAGAGACAGAAAACTACAAAATGTAATAATTAACTAAACAAACTACAAATATGAAATAAAACAGTAAGATATAGAAAAAATAAACGAAAAAAATCATAATCAAAGGTTAGATTTAAATGTAGATGACATAATTGAGGTTATGTGATAGTATTTATAGGTTACCTTCAGCGCCGACTTGAGAACGACGACATCACATGGACTCTGCACCCATGGTTCGCCATCCACCTGCACCGGAATGTCCGAATGCAGATGAATCTTAATATGTCCACCCTTAAACACAAAAAATCATTTAAAAATGTTTTTTTAGGTTATAAACGCGTTATACCTGTGCAATGCGCATTGCTGACCGCATACCAGACTGTATCTGCCCAAGATGCACCACTCCAGTGACCCCTACAACCTCCAACATACCATCCCAATGATTGGGCTTGGAAAACTGGTCCTCTTTCTCCGGTCCCCACGGATTAGCACCCGAACCCCAGCTGAGGATGTTCAGGATGATGATCCCTTCGACCTGTGGTAGTTCCACTAATTTCCCATCCACTTCCAGGCGGACTTCCTTGTGCAGGTCCTTGCACATCTTCGGTCCGACCATTTTCCTCAAGCCCATCTTCACGTAGACGCCTTTGTTGTGCAGACGCGAGTTGAATTTGTTCGGGTTCTCTTCGCGCGCGTTGTGAAAGTCGAGGCACAGGTCGGCGTCGATCCCAATACCGAAGTAGTTGTTCATCACGAAGATCTGCGAGTTGTCCTCGGAGGTTGAGACCGCCACTGCTGGGAGAAAACATAAAAAACGTAATTTAGTATAAATAGAGTAAAAGAAAAGTGCTTATGATGAGTACAAGCGCATTTTTATACAAAACATAACCAAAAATTTCATTTTGATAGAGTTTAATTGAGGTTATGTTGATTTTTGGTTATGTTATCGATGTTGAAGTGATGGCAACTAAATACATTCATTATTTCGTATTACCTACTTTTTCTGAAAGCTTTTGTCTCTTTTTTTTTAAAGATTAATTTAACTTTGAGCTCATTTCTCTTTGGTTTAAAGTTTTTTTAAGAATAGAAACGAAAAAATCAATCAATGTTTGTTTTGGTCGAAAATGAAAATGTTGTTTTGCCGTATTCGTCTCATAACTACAAAATCGATAAGCGAACGCATTCATCGGCAAATAAAACAAAACACAAAAACAACGAAATTAAAAAAAAGCACGATAAATGCGCCCTCTTGCGTCACATGCACAAATCATACATTAAAATACAGTTTAAATTGCTGTGCAATAATTTTACATTAGTTATTGTGGTTATTAAGTATTACCTCATCGTTAGATATCCATGTTTATACTTTTAGGTTATTTTTAGGTTAGTTTATGTTAGATTAGATTAGTATATGGCAATTTAAGCAGAGCTGTCAAATTTCAAAAGCATCACACACACGCGTTCGACACACAAAATGGCGGCTAGCGAGCGAGAACTAATTCAAAACTGCCTGCTTTCGAAAAAAGTAGGTTCGGAAACACCTACGTCACAAAACGTGCTTGCACTACGTTCACAACCGCAAGTCCTCCGATTGTAAAAAATATACAAAAACAAAATGAAAAACATAACAGAATGCATTCAACTGTGACTGTGTGCTGATTGTTTATGTCTGTAATAATGTACAGGGTGTTGCTTTCTGAATTTTTTGTTTTTTCTGTTTAAAATTTCTGTGTGGGCGGCGGCGGCGGCAGCGGTAGTTAGATTTACAGCAAAACAACATCGACAATGTACTCGTATATAGAGATTATTATATACACATATTGATTGACCTGTTTTCTTAATTTGCTCATTGGTCACTTTCATTTTGGACAGTTTTTGCCTCTTCTTACCGGTGGAGTTGACCGGCTTCACACCGTCGTCCTGCTTGTCTTCCGGATGAAACACTACCGTCCACCGGTCGAGCCGGATCTCCTCGGCGTCGATGACATCCCGCAGTAGATTCAGCGGATCCTCGCCGCCGGTGTACCCAGGACCCCAACGCAACACGCGCGCCAGATCATTACCTAATCGTAGTTATTTACAGGTTATGTTGTTGTGAAAGTGTGGTAACGTTTAAAATTTCGAGGTTATGTTACCTGTGCCGAGTGGAACAATGGCGCATGCGGGTGATGAACACTGCGAGTCCTGCCCGACGTTGTCCAGACACTGCAGCACCCACCCGATGGTACCATCACCGCCACACACGAGGATCTTGTAGTTCTGAATGTTTCTGAAGACGTAGAGGCCCGGTAGGGGGCCGCCATTGTCGAGATCGAACACCTGATACGGATTGAGCAGCTTCCGGAAGCTGGACACCAGCTCCGAGCCTTGACAGCCGCCCGATTTGACATTTACGAAGACCAGCAGTGGTTGGACACCGGCTGGTACCATCGACGGCTCGATATTTGGCAACAACATTACTACAATCCCACAAAAACAGTTAAAAATAATATTTTAGGTTATAAAACTTGCAAGTCATACCTAATAAGTCTTTTCCTTCGTGTTTCGACTCGCGTAGAGCATAGAGGGCGCGCACAGCTTTATCCGAATCCTCATAAATGATCACCATCGATCCGTACTCGTAGTAAATCGGACCAATCGATGAAAACTTGTTCTCCTTACCGAGAAAATCGGTGAGGATGTTCTCATACTGACGTTCGGATAAGTTCGGCGGTAGATTGCCGACGAACAGCGCCAGATTGGGCCCGTGCGGGTCCTGTTTCAGTTGCAGATAGAAACGCATCAGCTCCATCTGTCGGATGCTATCTTTGCCCAGTTGTTTCATAATCTCCCACGGCCGTTCGTTCCATGAAAGCACGCGTTCGGTGACGCCGCGATCCAGCAGCACCTCGCTGCAGCGATAGTCCTCACATTGATACTCATTGAGATCGAACTCTTTGAGCGCTTCGCGGATTAAATCCGCCACGGTCGTGGTGCTGTCCACCGGCACGGTGCAGAATGCCTGTGAGACTTGTAGTTTACCCGGATACACCCGTACTTCACCACGGTCATTTTCTCCATCTCTGCAACCCAACATACACGAAATATATATTAGTTGTGTTCTTGTTATGTGTGTGATTGATGATTTTATAGGTTATATTTACTTGAATCGTAAGTAGACTGCCGGCCGCTTGCCTTCTTTGCGTGTGAGATTGAGAATGGGCGTTGGATCTTGTAGTCGCGCCTCGTCCGGTGAATACATGTCGGTCAGATGGAAGAAGTTCGGATCCTTGGTGATGTGAAAAGCGCGCAACGCCTGCGTTAACGCTTGTTTCAGCGTCGCTTGGCGTGACACAACCACCGTACGGAATATCCGTCGACGCATCGAACTGTTACCATCGTAAACTTTTATCACTTCTGTCAAAATAAAAACCACATTGTTATATGTAATGTTGGTTGCCTATAATTATACAAAGCTTATATTGAAATCCGCGCAACAAAACAAATCTATGCAGTACAAATCTCATCTGCATAGTGTGTTGCCTAAGTTCCGGCTTGTCACGAACACGTCATGTATTTCAATAGACACAAAAAGATGGCGTACCTTCATCCCTGTCTTCCTTTTCTTTGTTCTGTTTATCGGTGCGGCTTTGTCCGTGCGACGATTGATTCACGGCCGGCGTGTATTCCTCCTGCTCGCGATACCTGGACGCGTCGCCGCTGCTAAACTCTTCTGAAATGCTTCGCGCTGCAACCAAACATACACACAACGCATTAACAACACACACACATCCACAGCTCTATTTTTCGCATACAAAACAATACACCCTGTTAGTTATATTATTCAGAATACAGTGTTATCGTATACTATTCTACAGGGGTTTGTAAAAAAAATCTCAGTCAACGGGGGAAATGCACACGTCGCGAGCTAACCTCGCCGTTTGTCATGTGTCAACCGCTTTTGTTGATAGAGCGGCGCGTTGAGACACACGAAGAAGGAGAGCATGCCGATTTTGGACGCCATCTTGGGTGCGCGTGCGCACACTGCCATCGCAGCGACCTCTGGCTGCATTGCGCTCTCGTCGACTGCAATAACATTCCTGATCTTTAAAACAAATGAAAGCAACAACTCAACCGATAACCTAACCTTAATCTTAACCTATAACTATATATAAATATACAAATATACAGTGTGTCCGTGGTAATATTTATATGGGAATAGAAATATCTTACGTGATAATGTCTCCTTGCGTCGTACTTGCACACCGATGATGGCCTCCATGGGCACCTCAGTGCGCGGTATGCTGACGGCATGCGGCGGCAGGTAAATCGGTTCCAGGATGCCAAACGTGCACTCAGCCGGCGTCGGCAGGTTGACGTGACATGCAGCATGGCAAGTCATGCCGCACCACTCGCATCTGTATCCGGAGAGACACTCCGACGTCCAGCATGTTTTCTTGCAGAGCGCGCACTTGGAATTGCTCGGCAGGTTGCCTTCGCGCCAATGGTGCTGATGGTGGACGTACGACAGACTCTTGCCGGGCAGGTACGTCGCGTTCTCCTTGCAGTCGGCCACGGCAAAGTCCTGGCAGTCCGTATGCACAAAATACTCGCATACTAAACACATAGAAATCACATTTTTATTGTATTAAAGCATGGCGGCCATTTTGTTGTGGGCTTACTTTCACAATGTATGGATTCGCTATCGTCCAATCGCTTCCGACACACGTTGCAGAATTTCCGCTTGTGATGGAACGGCTCCGACCAACAGTGAGCTACCGGGTTCTAAAAACACACAGAAAAATAGATATAAATAGTGTTGAATTGAGGTTATGTGGTGTAATATACCTTGATAAGGCTGGCGGCGATGCTGGAACAAGGAGACACCACGGTTTTCAAACAGCGGTCATGCACCACGAAGTTGCACACTGAAATAAAAGAATTGTGTAATGTTGGTTGCCTATATTAAAAAGAATTCAATGTAATAAATTCATTTTCAGCGGGGCATAACATAAGTTGATCCGTGCGCGCCGAAAACACGACACACCGAAGACGAGAGCATCGAGAGAGCGACAGACGTCGTCGTATCGTATTGATCCGCAGCGGCGGCTACGGCGGCGGCGGCGGCGGCGGACGCTTCACCCGCCGTGCAAAACGCAGCGTCCTAGCCGAGTTAAATTTTAGCAACATTTTCAAAAAATATAAAAACAAAATGTTTTCTTCTTTAAATACGCCTAGAATAATGTTATATGTATATTGTATGTTGGGTTGCATATATTAAAATGAAAAATTTATTTTTGAGGTTTAATGATGAAAATGATGAAAATTACGGCTGGCGTTGTTGAAACCTCGGAAATAATTAGCAATCGCTGGTTTTCAAGATGGCGTTAATGAGGGATATCATTATTTGCAGCGCAAAGTGGACGGAAATGACGAAAAGTCGCCGCGAGCGAATCAAGCGTACCTGCACGCTGAGAGCGTCACGCAATTAGCGCCCCGGCCGAAAGAGATTTCTAAAGTAGACTATTTCCAACGTGTTTGTTTAAAAATACGAGTGTTGTTAAAATAAACAAGCGCGCGCGCACAGCGACGCCGAGAAAACTCAAGGACACTCGCGTCACACACACACACTTTATAAAAAGAAAGAAAAACCCTTCTTGAATTAAGCCACGTAAACTAGAAATCAAATAATTACAAATAAAAACACTGTATGCAACCCACATTGGTGGTTAGGTGTGTGTGGTGTAATCTAAGATGGCGTAAGTTGAATTTCAAACATGATGTGTGATTTTATTCGCGCTGCGTTTGTGAAGTAAATCAATGAACTCGTTGCGGGAACAGACGGTACGCGCGGATAATATAAGCCACGACGTGCCAAAAATAGTCGCCGCACGGCGTTTTATCTCCCGCTATCCCGAAACATGTTACAACAATCCGGGCTATTTTTAACGAATATTCTTTATCTATACACACGACGACGTCGACGATGTGTGAGAGGTGTGGAGCTGAGTGGTCGGGTAAGTTCGACATTGGCGTACGTGCACGACCAGCGCAGCGCGATTCAACAGGCTGAAAAACAAAACAAAAAACACGCAACCACACATACACATTATATGCATATATATACGTTGCATATAGTCGCAAGCAATGAAAAACAATAAAAGTGATTTGATTTAAATTTAGGTTAGAATGTGTTATTAAGTGTTTGCGCTCCGCGCTTGTTTGGCCATTGCGTTAGATTTCGCTGAGGTCGACGACGTCATCGCGGTGACGTCAAGCGAGTGTGCGCGTGTGTACGTTGGGTTGCGCGTCCGTTTGACCCAATTCCGCGGCGAAACGCGCGCGCTCCGGCTCTCACACACAAACAAAACACACATGTGCTCACCGCATTCCCCGAATGTTCTGCGCGCGCGCGCGTGTAAGTATGCATTCTTCAACTCGCAACATTCATCGCGTATATATACACGCATAGAAATGCGAAAAACAAAACTTGTTTGTTTTATCGGGCAAAGATAAAATGACATCACTGTCGGCCATCTTAAAACCTGTCTGGGGACATTACAACGCTTTTTCTATGATACATAGGTGTAAATTGAGGTTAGAATGGTGACACGTGTATGGTTGGAGGAGAATAAGAGTTGGGGTTGGGATGAGAGGAGGGGGGGAGCACACGGTTGACTATTTTTAGCGTCGGCGAAAAGGTCATGGATAGTGTTCGATAGTTCCGGCTAAATTTAACAAATCGGGAGACGGACCCACAATGAATACCAAAAAAATTAAAATAAAATGACAGAAGGTCATTCAGGTCATTGTTTTATGCAGGTATGTTAATTTGGTTGCATAATTTTGAATGTTTACTAGTAAGTACACATTACTTAACCTAAAAAATCTTAAAATCGTTATATCTCCGAAACTAATCGACATAAATTGATGATTTTTTTTCTAGGTTATAAATTTTTATGAAAACTACAAAATGGCGTCTGATAAATATGAAATTTTTTGTTTTTTGTGTGTTTAAAGCTACTGCGCATGCGTATTAAGCGCGAAATGAATGTTTGGTGACTCTGGTTAGTATCTGATGAGTATGCGGCGCGATTGCAGCTCGAAGCTGAAAGCTGACGAGATACACGCTCGAAATGTAGGTGAAGTGACGAACTGACGTCACTTGGAGCGAGCGAGAGAGGCGGTCGGCGTCGCGTGTGTATCCTAATTGTAGCATCGCGCACACACGCGACCGCCGCGCGCGAGAGGATCGATGCGACGGTGGCGGTGGCGGCGGCGACGGATGCTGCCATCTCCCACCCGCCGCGCGCAGCTGAATTTTCGGCGGATACACATACGCAACATGGCGACAATAAACAATTAAAGAATAGGAATGAATATGATTGACTAGTAGGGTGATGGTAACATCGGTGGTGGCGGTTACCTTCGCAGATGAAGCCCTGTTGAATGAGGCCCCACAGCATATCGCTGCAGTGGTGGCAGTAGGTGGGCTTGTGGAAGGTCTTCTTGCCGAAGCTATGGCCATGCCCGTGGTGGGCGGGCGGTTGCTCCTGCTGGCCGGTGGCGGCGGCGGCGGCCACCGACGCCATCTCGTCCCTGCGTGCGAGTTGCGCGCGTCTAGATTCACCCGCGCCACATTCACCGCGCGCGGCACGCGCTTGGCACAGCACGCATCGTCTGCGAGTCTCGATCGGCGGCGGCTGCGGCGGCGGCGGCGGCTACTTCGTCTGCTTGCGTGAGTGGCGGTGGTCGTCGCGTTACATGCCTACGTGATCTCGAAGCCGTACGCGAACCGTACCATGTTCGAGTGCGGCGGCGGCGGCGGCGGCGACGGACCGACCTAGTGGCCGCGGGCGCATCGCGCAATGTGCTGCTGCTGCGGGCGGCTGCGGCGGCCTGCTGCTTGCAGGCGCCGGACCATCGCACACTCCCACACGCACTCGTCGCGCACCACTCTCACTCGCGCTGCCGCCCCTGCCGGCGGCGGGCGATGCGTGTAAGGCTGCTGCTGCTGTGAGCTCCTGCGGCGGTGGCAGCCGTCGCGGTGTGCGTCCGTGCGGCGGGCCTTGCCTCGAGAGCGTGCGTGCGCCTGGCCGAACGGAGTGCAGCGTACTGCCTGCCCGTCTGCGCGCCGTCGCGACGCGACCTCGATCGGGCGCAGCCGCCGCCGCCGCCGCTTCGATCCAGCGCGCGCCGCGACACCTGCAAGCGCCCTCTCCGCCCCGCCCATCGCCATACATCCTTTCACCCACTCCCACAACGCCATCTATCGCCCGCAATCTAAATTTATCTCAAGTTTAAGCTTTAATTATACACAAATAATACTCATACAATCAAGTGTCATGCTCGCTCTATAATATCAGCGCATAACTTTCATATATAACAACTTTAAGTATACACGCCGCCATATTGCATCCCATCCATTTTATCCAGATATATTTATCCCAATCCGTGATCCTCGAAGAAACCTTGCGGTGTTTCCTCCTGTAAGCACAAAACACGTTTGCGTACAATTCACAAATCAATTCACACACAGAGAAAACAAAATGGACGCCATACATGTGAAGAGAAATCACAACAAATCTGTGTTTGTGCTTGATTGACACTCATTGCCTCGTGTAATTACAACCTTCAAATTAGTAATTAGTACATTATCACATGTTTAGGTATAACACTCTTAAGGTTATGTTCTAGAATCGTCTACAATACACTAACTACGTATACAATGTTACAATAATCATTTTTACAGCGTGTAAACGCTTACAATTCGTGATTAGTATAAAAATATTCAAACATAACCTATAAATGAACAACATTAGTGATTAATACATTAAATTCCAAAGTATTAGAAAGTTTTAAGGACGATTTGAATTATTTAACAAATATCTATGACTAATTTAAGGTTAGGTGTTAAGTGTGATTCAGCAGTGTGTGCCGATGGGATTCACAGCAGGCCAATATCCCGCAGAGCGCCCTCCATCGCCTCGTCCTGTCGTGTGCGCCGCCATTTAATACACGGCACGCAGAAAATGGCGGAACACAGAAACAAAAGAAAACACAACGCTAGATACACATTCTACTAAAGAAGTATTAAAGAAGTTGTCTCACCATTTGTAAGCAGTTATAACCTTATAAGAATCTACTTTATACACAGACAGAGTATAGAACACACCAATGCCACCCATCCACAAAATGGCGTCCGAACATACACAAACACAACATTTATGTACAAACATTGATAGAGTCAAATGGATAATATTACACTTTTTTTTTGTTTTCGGGAAGAAACTGTAACTAGCAAACAACGTCAGCCTTCAAATTTCAATATTTCAATATTAATCATCATAAAATGTTACAACTGTTTTGTACTGGTTAAAATAAGTAAGATATCTACAAATCTAAACAAAACACACATCTAATCAAACTACGAATATGTATATATACTTAATTTACAAACTAGTATAAAGTTGGGGATGAAATTTACAAATTTCACATTTATCTACACCTAAATTAGGTTAAAATTAGTACTGGGGTAGCGGTTAAGTTTGGTTAACAAGTTGTTTCAATAAAATTTCATTCCGTAGGTTAGAATTTACGAAAAAATTAGAGTGTTGAGTGTTTAGTTGTTACATTTTGTGTTTTGGCAAGTATTACTTCACAGCCTAAGGCTAACTTTACTTGTTGAGTGACCACTAATACTATTGGCACTTAGATATTAAACTTTTAAATGTGTAATTTGACTTGGTTATGGTTCAGACCGTTATACTTTGTATTTCCCATAAGAAATCATAGGTAATAAGTGAAGTATGACGGTCTGAATTTGTTTGGTGTGGTTTTTCGATTAGTTTTTAGTTTTCGCCTACAACGAATCGATATTAATTTATACATCAACATTACACACTCCTCTGGTTCTTACCTTCCCGTAAAAGTTCTAATACAAAGCGGCAAAGTAAAGAAAATCAATTAAATCATTAAAACTTATAAGATAAACACAACAAACACACAAAACAAGTAAAACAATTCATAATAAACTAAAAAAATTGAAATAAAATAATCTCTAACACTGTTTTGGGTTTATGTTTGTGTAGTGTTTTGTGTAATAAAATTTCGTTTCACGTCGCCGTTGATTAAAATGACACACAATTAGTGCTGGCACAAATACACACATTACACGTACAGGCAGTGGTGCAATATCGCAAATGGATTCGAATAACAATCAAGCACACACACAGATCCGTTTCGGTTTAATTCAACGCTTTACATCAAATTCAAAAACACGCAAAAATTCAAGTTTTCCTCATCGACGGAAATAAATCGCTTTTTTTTTGTTTGGTTTGTACAAAGAGTTAACGAGAGAAAAACGAGTTTTATCCTCACAGCTCAATGCAATTATCACCGTCACTAACCTCTTGCAGGAGATCCTGGGCTGCGATTGCCTTCAGCACGTTTTTCTTGCTGGTTTCTTGAATCTCTCCACCCAGTAAGAGCTCATCGAGGATGAAGTAGGCCTTTTCAAAGTTGAAGATTATATCTAACTCACACACCTATACATTATAAACATATTAAACTGTTGAATTTGTTTAAATTTGCGGTTTTAATTGACATACACTGCCAAAATACTTATCCAACAACTCGACATAGCGATGAATGATCTCCAATGTGAGCAGTTCATTGTCATCCTGCTCGATTGCACAACAAAAGTACAGACTTGCATATCTGTATTACATAAAAACAAAAATATTAGTGTTTTTGTTGCATTTTAAAGCTTTAAATATTATTTTACCGTTTGTAGACGATTTTCAAATCACGCCACTCAAGAAAACTGCACATTTTCGGCTTGCGTGCGAGTATCATCGTGATCAACTCGCGTGTAATCTTCTTCTTCAGCTTGTCCGGATGAGCGTTGTACCATTTCTGTAGTCTGAGCTTGCCCTGACGGCTGAACAACAGCATGAATTGCATCTAATTGTGTAAAAACAAAAGCAGTTTGTTAGAGAGTGTAGAAAATGGCGGATGTTTTTCCACCTGCGTTGGCGATTGTTTTATTGTGCTTACCATTGAGGTTGTTATTAACTAGACGCTGGTATGGTACACGTTGTTCATAAGGATTGAACTAATTAAACACGTAAACAGAAATTTTATCACTTCACACGTACCGCCCGAACAAACACATCACATTACTATCTTCGTGTACTAACTTTACTAGTGTACGGTTAACCTGGAAATTCTACGGCTGATGGTGACACATTCATGGTAGGCAATACATTTTACACCAAGTAAACAAATGGTAAAGTAAAGCTATGCATACACGTTTGTGCATTTGAAGAAATTTATTTTAAAAATTGTTTTTTATTGTTTATAGAGATATACAACTGTGATTGGAACTTGTGCACTCCTGACCCACAGGCAATGTGTTTATCAATTGATCCATCATACAATTGATGATTTTACACAAGAAACTTTAGTTTTTATGTGTATGACAAATTGCATACGTTAAAACCACGTTTTAATAGTGATAACCTACAAATATCATCAAAAACCAGTGAAAATAAGTATAATTATGGATAAAACACTTCAGAACAATGATTTACAGCTTAAAAAGTATTATTTTTAGTTATTTACCTTTAAGAAGCAAATAAAAAACACTTTTTGGTTGCAGGAACACATTGTACCTTCCAAAACTAGCCGAAATGGTTCTACAAGATGCTAAAACAACCTATGAAGAGCAAAATAAATGTAAGTTTATAAAATTTTAACAAATTTTACCAAATTTTAACGTAAAACTCATTTAAAACCACCAATAATTTCAGTTACTCCACAAATCTATCAACAACTCAACGCCATCTATCCCGATCAACTATTACCAGCGTTAGACATTTTAGACAGATGTAAGTTTATAAAATATCAAGTATTAACTGAAACACGTTGTGTTTATAAGTTAATATCACGCAGAAATCAATTTACACTGCAAGACAATGTAAATTTCTGCGTTTGTGCGAATTTCATCGAGAAAGTGCTAAAAAACTCGGCGGCCATTTTGTGTGAACACATTTTAGCGCTTAAACTTGCAAAAATAGTTGGTTGCATAAAAACCGAAGTCATTTCAAACGCACAAATGAAAATTTTATTGATAAATGAAGTTTATAACAATATAGGCTTCAAAGGTTTCGAAGAAAGCGAAGAAAATTAATTTTTTCATAAAAATATCATTTTAAAAGCAAAATTGAATCAAAATCAATAAAAAACGAGTTATTTTCACGAAGGACTTTGAAGGATTCAATGCTTTTAAAGGATTTGAACCTTTTGAACCTTGACGCAGACGATTAAATTGTAATTAAGCGTATTGTATGTTTGCGTCACACGTACACTTTATTTTTACTCCTTTTGTGTGCAGGGGTGAGTAAAGGACACAAATAACTACTCAGTGCGCATGCGCGTCGACCGCCAGTTCCAGGCTCGGGCGCGACTGCCGCCAACGGACGAGGACACCAGTCAGTCGTCCTGCGCGCCGCGACCGCGCGTCACCCTTCACGACCACACCACATATACACAAAAAGACAATCTTTTTTACCCACATCGCACGCCAACACCATTAAAATAAACTTAAACAAATACGGCGTGACTTGCAACTTTCCAACACCGATTTTAACCCTCATAAATGTTAAATCTCGTACATTTTAACCCGGAAAATTTTATTACGTGCGTAAAACTAGTGGAAATTAATAAACTGGTGTGAATATGTGTAAGTTTTAACGACGCAAAATCGAAATTGATTTTTTTGCGGATGCACGGTCACCGCCGGACGCAAAATGGTCATTTATTATTCACGACGACTCGTCCTTATGATATTGATATAGGACACACAAGAATGTAGTCCACCCGTCAACAGTGAGTATAGTTTTTATTCACAAAATACAAAAACAATCATTATTAGCTGTAAATTGAGGTTAAATCTGTTTGTTTGCCTTATTAGCCGTAAATTGAGATTAAATCTGTTTGTTTGTATTTTATGCCATCTAACGGTGGAATTTTTAAGGTTAGGGTAGTGTATATTGTGTAGTTTTGTGTGTGGATAAGTTATGCTGATGAGATTAATGTGCGGAAAGTGTACGGGCACAGGAGGAAGGAAATTCCGATCAAAGGTCATGATTGCCATGCAAAGCGCCGCACCAAAACGGCGTCGATATGAATTGTGGATACCGGCGAAACCGGGATATCGATTACCTTTATTACTTTTATTATTACACACCTCTCGCTATTTATGTGCGGACATTTTAGTGATTTTCATGTTTGTTTGGTTGCCTAATGAATAACTTTGACAGAAATTAATAGTTTTTTAGGTTAAAACAAGAAATAAAGTCATAATATGTTAATTTCGCACTTCTAATGCAATTAAAGGAGAAAATATTATAATTTATGTAATTATTTAAAGGAAATTCCTTGAAAATGTCAAGATATGAAAATTTTTCATAAAGAAAAATGCGGAAAACATGCGTCACGCTTTAAATATGCATTATTTACTTGCAAGTTTCAAGTTTACAACGTAAATGAATAATAAATGTATTTTTTAATGTAGGCAACACATATTACATTACAATACGTTGATTTGCAGTACAATCATAGAATATACCTCAATTATGACTCATAAATCGTATAAATATATAAAATATCTGATATTGGTTCTTCCAATCGGTAAAACAATCAAACAACGTGTTGCTGTTGCGGTTGCACGCGATCCCAACACATTTGCAGCTTGTTGTCGAACTTGTCAAGTTTACGATGTGCACTTTACGTTCATATTTATTATATCTACACATAGAATACAATTGAGGTTACGTTTCTATTATATTTACTCTTTAAATAAAGCAAACAATGCAATTTCAATTGATTTATTGTGATGTAAGTCATTTGTTATGAAAGGAAATAGGCAACCAACATAACACTAAAAACAAACAACTGCACAACACAAGGCAAACGATTTGTACGAATAAAAATACGCCGGTGGAATGGAATGTACTGGGATTTAGTTGAATGTGTAGTTGTAGTGGGAATGACGATGATAGCAATCGATCCGACGCCGATCTGTTCGGCTCGGCCTCGGAGCTTTTTATATTAACGACCTATCGTCGATGCGAAGAGACCCTTTAAGTCCATAAAGTCCTTCGCGGACCTTCATCTTCATCTATTTATAGCTCCAACACCCCACCCTAGTACTAAAACTCAACATACACAGCGTATTCAATAAAACTCCTGCGAGTTATGCAATTTTGTTTACTTTCAGTGTAAAATTAGTTGCCTATATTTTATGCTTACAGATCAATTCAAGTTCTTCCCTTCTCATCAACGAAATCAACGACCTACGAGTAAAGAGAACACCACCCTAAAACCCCTAAAAATGTGATTACCCTAATATCATAATACGATAAATTTTAAAATGACGCGCGACGGTGATATAACGACTATATTCAACCCGCGTCGCAATCGCACACCCAGTGTTCTCGTCACGGATGAAACAGCACCAAGCGGTACAGCGACACCAGGCGGCGCTGCTGCAGCAAGCGCTGCTGCTGCTGCTGCTGCAACAAACCCAGCGGCTAACACCGCAAGCACAGCGGCGAGTACAACAGGGGGAGGAACGTCAGGCAGTGCTGCCAACGGTCCTTTCACTCATGCGGATTCAGTCACGAGTAGTCAACCGGACGGCAATGCAGCCGAACAACAATCACCAGCGACGCCTAGCGGACTCACAGCAAAGTACAAATCATGTTCGGATTCTTTGTGTTCATCATCAGCGAGAAAAGTAAGTAACACTCTGTATATTAATAAAAGAATGCAAGTTTGCGTGACAAAGTTGATTAATTTACTGGATTTACGATTACGCAATGAAATAAAAAACAACCGCAGTAATAAAAAATCTTAACTGTAGGCAACCAAAATTACATTTTAAGGTTATATAGTATATTTTAGTGTGTTTCCAGTGATTTAATCAAGTATTTCACTTCTTGTTGACTTGATAAACTGTAGAATATTACATCTGACGTGTTGAAGTAGTTCTCACGCGTTATATGCAGTCGTAAACGCTAACGACGCGCTCGAACAATTCAAGCATTTATTAAAGCACATAGTTGCGTTCAGTGGGGGCGGCGGCGTGCGTTTCCGACTTCATTTGGTAGTCAAATGTCACGCCAATCATGTGATTGCGTGTGCGCTTGGCATCCGCTTTCGTGACATTGAAAATTGCCTCTAATCCGTACGTATTTACTCTAATGTAATATTTAACCTCAAAATTTTAAGTAATCATTGTGTTTATCTTAGATTGGCATACTTCCAACATAACAAGGTTGTATGTTTGGTTGCCTAACATATTGTCCTTGTATGTTTGGAATAACCATGAACTAATTCTGTTTGTTTTTCTGTACGTCTGGTTGCCTGCAGATATATTTCGGTATATGGGTGACGGTGTGTGTGACGGCATCATGGGTGGGGGCGACGCACTGCATCAAATATCTCTACATCCAGAAGCCGGTCGATTACGACGACACCATCATCGTGCCGCAGGAGGGCAACGGCGTCAATGTTACAGCATTACATCGGCACTATGTACGTAAATTTAAATTTTAAATAAACATAACCTATTTTATGTTGTTTTGTGTTATATTACAGAGTGCGAATTATAAAGCACCGTTTTTTACCACGTGGTTTGTGACCAATTGGACGATGTTATTCTTTCCGTTGTACTTCATCAGTCGGTTGGGTAGCCGACGTTGTGAGTCACCGGCGGACATCTTGTCGGAAAGCGTGCGGGATTTTCGCGATAAAGGTTTCACAGCAGGTATTAAACAAAAATTTAATTAAAACTAAAAAATAAATAATTATTGTTTGTTTTTACTTCAAGGTCGTTTCCTGACGCGTTGCTCACTGTTTTGTTTGCTCTGGGTTGGGACAAATTACATGTACATTCGTTCACTGCACATCCTGTTGGCGACGGATGTAATGGCGCTGTTTGCAACAAATGTTTCCTTCGTTTACTTGTTGTCCTGGGTGATTTTGCACGAACAGTTTGTCGGTATAAGGGTAAGTTAATATATTACGCCACATATAGGCAACCAATATTACACATGTGCACATCTGGTTGTTATTTACACGTTAAAAAATATCCCTGGAATGCTCTCGGGTTCTAAAACCTAATTTCCAGTGACTACGCGGCGCAAAACACCTTAAATATTCATCGAGCGAGCCGCAGCCGCAATCCGACTCGTGCTTGCCTCGTTGGGAATATAAATCTTATTTGCATACATTTGTATGCGTTGAAAACACGTTAGGCAACCAGTGCTACTGCATTTACATTTTCAAATGTTGTTTTATGTTTCTGGTTGAATTAGATAATGGCTGTGATAATGTGCGATACGGGGGTAGCACTGCTTGCGTACATGGATGGCATCACTGGAAGTCCAACGCTTGGTGGGGTTGTGTTGGCAACGTCGGCGGCCGCAGGATCGGCGGTGTATAAGGTGTTGTTTAAGAAAGTGATTGGTGATGCTACGTATGGACAGGTGGCGCTGTTCTTCTCGCTCATTGGCATGCTGAATGCGGCGTTGTTGTGGCCGCTTAGTTTGGCGTTGTTTCTCACAGGGGTGGAGACGCTGCATTGGGAGCGGCTGCCATGGCCAGCGCTTTTGGCGGCTAGTGCGTTATCATTAGGTATGGATGTGGAATATTATTTTAAAAAAGGTTTGTGTTTTATTTTGTTTGTTTTGGGGTTATAGTGGCCAATCTTCTGGGGAACTTCAGTGTCGTGCTCACCTACGACTTGTTTATTACACTGGGGTTGATTACGGCTGTACCTGTTTCAGCGGGTAAGTTTTTTTGAGATTTTTTGATAATTTAGGGATCCTTTTGTGATTAGGTAGGTAAATTTAGGGAGGTAAAGCCACCCGCAACGACCGCTTATTCAGGTATCTCTTGGGGACGCGTTTACCCCCACCACTTTTTGCGGGTCGCTCACAAATTTAAAAAGAAATCGCTTAGTGTGGTAAGCGCTTTGTTGTCCAGAAGTTCTCTGGCATCTTTCTCAATTCTTTTCTTTTCTTCTGGTAATTTGGGTCATGCTCAAGGGTTCTCCCTTCCCCCTCCCTTTTCCAAACATTTAATACTCCCCTTTATATCTTACTATTGCTTTTTATTTATTTATTCATACAAAATCACTTAAATCACATCAACCTATTCCTTTTTACTTTTCTTCTTCTTTTCATCAACCTTACAACATTTACCCTTCAATTTCCTAACACCTTTGATCAACAACTTAACAATCCCATATAATACTCCCAAAAGCAATAGTAAAATTCCTCCCAAAAACGCCAAAACATCAAAATAGTAATACTGCCACACCGGAATCCTTGGTCCTTTCAAATGTTGGGCCCCTTTGTGTCTGATAACATACTCCGTCCACCAGATAGCCTTCTCCAGTGGTGTCATAGGTTCATCCTGGATTCTTTCAGCTAAACGTTTGACATTTTCACGGTATACTTTATTATCCATCACTTCCAAAATGGCCGCCTTGAAGTCCTCCATTGTTAAAGCATGGCGATTCAATGTCACACCCAAACCTTTAGCTTTGACCTTCACAGCATTTGCTTCCTGATCACCCAGGAAGGGTAATACTACCATAGGTACATGGGAGTATAAAGATTCTTCCAGGGATTGAATTCCTCCTTGGGTTATGAACAATTTAACATTGGGATGACCTAAATTTAAAATATACAAACATTTAATGATTGTAGAAGGGATTAAAATTGGTCTACTTACGTAAAACATCTTGTTGAGGTGCCCACTTAGTAATCTTCACATTTTCCGGTTTTCCCGGAAGTGTATCATCTTCAAACTTCCATAAAACTTTATAGGGTAACTGGGATAACGCATCCATAAAGGTTTGAAGCATTTCTGTAGACAAATCCTTAGTTTTGACATTGGTACCCAAACTGAAGTAAATCGCCCCATTTGGAGCAGAATCCAAATAATCCTGCCAGTCCTTCGGTAAAGGTTTAGGTTTCTTCATATGAACCCCACCAGCTAGATTAATTGTACTAGGAGTGAAAGGTCTAACCGCCGTGAAAATAGGGTTAGCATTCACAAACAACATATCCGTTTGATCAAACAACTCATCCATACTAGGCACATCATCTCCATAAATTTCCTTTGCCAAGTCATCAACCATCTTCATATTGTTATCCTGCATACGTAATAATAAACCTTTCAACGCCAATGCAATCACTCTTTGAAAAAGGTCAAATTTTCCTGATAGGGTAACAAAGACATGGGATATAGCACACTATGAACTGGGTTACCCATTATTTCATGGGATCTTCCAAAAGCATCCAGGGAAGCTATCCCAATCAAAGGACAGTTGTACTTGTGTTTCAAACCATAATAAACACCAGGGAAATGTTCAATCATCACAAGGTCAAAGTGCTCCGTTTTATTTTCAAAGACCTCTTTGACCTGAGGTAGAGACACCTGATGATGAATAATATCCATGCTCATTTTGGTCATCTTATCATCCAGGAGGAATTTAAATATGTTTTGCTTGATGAATTCAGCCATCATCTTTCTGAATGGACCATAGTTCTCCTTAATACTGATTTCTTTGAAGTTTGGGAGTTTCTCCTCGGTGGGATCTGATGTTATCACAACCATATCATGACCCCGCAGGGCTAACTCACGCCAGATTTGTTGGAAGAACATTTGGTGACTGTAGGAAGCAGTTGGGACGATCGCCAAGATTCTTGCAGGGGTGACATTTTGAAGGGTAGCGAATAATAGTAATAGAATTAATACTTTCGACGCCATTTTGGGGCCACACTACAACTTTCACTACTCTTAACTAGAATTTGACTGATGGAGTGAGTTGGTTCACATGACCTAATATAAGTAGTGAAATAATTACAAGTCATCAAATTGATAAGATAAGATTTTTATTGAATGAGACAATTGTCTGATGCAATTTTGATTTTTATCAATGAATCAAGTTAATTTTTCTTGATTTTTTTGGTTTTTCTACAACAGCATAATTTTTTGATTCCTTTGATTAATAATTTGATAACCCCGAAGGTTATTCCTAGGAGTAGAATGATAACCCCTCCCAAAAATGCAAAAACATCTAAATAATAGTATTGCCAACATGGGATTCTGGGTCCTTTCAAATGTTGAGCTCCTTTGTGTCTAAGTACATATTCCGTCCACCAGATGGCTCTCTCCAAAGGTGTCATGGGTTCATCCTGGATCCGCTCAGCTAATTTCTTGACATTATCCTTGTAAACCTTGTTATTAATAACTTCCAAAATGGTTTCTTTGAATTCTTTAGTATCTAAATTATAAGGATCTAGTGTAAGACCCATTCCTTTAGCTTTGACCTTAACAGCATTGGGTTCTTGATCTCCGAAAAAGGGTAATACCACTAGTGGCATATAAGAATACAATGCTTCTTCAATTGATTGAATTCCTCCTTGGGTTATGAAGAGTTTAACCTTTGGATGACGTAGGATATCTTGTTGGGGTGCCCATTTTGTTATCTTAACATTTTCCGGTTTTCCTGGTAAAGTATCAGCATCAAACTTCCAGAGAACCTTATAAGGTAGTTGGGATAACGCATCCATAAAAGTTTGAAGCATTTTTGAAGACAAATCCTTTGTTTTGACATTGGTACCAAGACTAAAGTAAATAATCCCATTGGGAGATGAGTTTATATAATCCTCTAGGTCCTTTGGTAAAGGTTGAGGTTTCTTCATATGGACCCCTCCAGCTAGATTAATAGTACTAGGAGTATGAGGTCTTACAGCAGTGAATAAAGGGTTAGCATTTACAAATAGCATATCTGTTTGATCAAACAACTCCTCCATAGTGGGCATAGTATCATCTTTATAAACCTTCCTAGCAAAATCTTCTATTAAAACATCAATATTCCCAAACATTCTTTTGAGGAAAACTCCAAAGATTACCGTTGTCAACCTTTGAGCAAAATTCAAATCATCTTGGAATGGAAGTTGTGAATTAGGGTATAATACTCCATGAACCGGATTGCCCATAACTCCATGTGACACAGGGAACCCATCGATTGCTGATATCCCTATCATGGGACATTTGTACTTGTGTTTAAGTCCATAGTAGATCCCTGGGAAGTGTTCAATCATCAACAGATCAAAATGTTCCGTTTTGTTATTAATCACTTCCTGGACCTGTGGTAACATCATCTGATGCTCTATGACCTCCATGTTAAGTTTGACCATTTTATCACTCATCAAGAAGGAGATGATGTGTTCACTTCCATAAGCATCCATTAGTTTCCTGAATGGACCATAGTTTTCCTTAATACTGATTTCTTTGAAATTTGGGAGGTTCTCCCCGGTGGGATCTGTTGTTATCACAACCATATCATGACCTCGCAGGGCTAACTCACGCCATATTTGTTGGAAGAACATTTGGTGACTGTAGGAAGCAGTTGGGACAATCCCCAAGATTCTTGCAGGGGTGACATTTTGAATGGTAGTGAATAATAGTAATGGAATTAATATTTTAGACGCCATTTTGGGATGACTTGCCGATATCACCTCAAAACTTAGACTAGACATAGATGTACTCATATTACTTAAGTGCTTTATTTTGTATTAGGTAATCTAATCTTTTTTAATTTTGTTATCTTTGGAGGTCAAGGACCTGCAACATTTTGCAATACCCTTGAAAGATAACCATATGAATAATATTATTACAAAAACAGTAGCTACTAAAGCCCCTAACACATCAAAATAGTAATATTGGTATAAAGGTATCTTGGGTCCTTTCAAATGTTGGGCTCCTTTGTGTCTAAGGACATATTCTATCCACCAGATGGCTTTCTCCATTGGAGTCATAGGTTGGTCCTGAATCTGTGCTGCTAGTAATTTTACATTGGCTTTATATTTAGGGTCCTTTAAAACTTCTAGAATAGCATTTTTGAAGTTGTTAGTATTTAGGGTTGTGGGATGTAGGGTTAAACCTAAACCCTTTGATTGGACCTTAACAGCGTTGCCTTCTTGGTCAGCTAAGAAGGGTATTACTACCATTGGTACATGGGAGTAGAGAGCTTCCTCTAGGGATTGGATCCCACCTTGGGTTATGAACAACTTAACATTGGGATGTCCTAAAGTTGAATATAAAGGTTAGGTTATTTTTGTTGTAAATTTGAGGTTATATTTACTTAAAACATCTTGTTGGGGTGCCCATTTTGTAATCATGACATTTTTGGGTTTTCCTGGTAGTGTATCATCTTCAAACTTCCAGAGAACTTTATAGGGTAGTTGGGACAAAGTGGTCAGAATGGTCTCACGTAATTCCATGGATAATTCTTTACTTTTTACATTACTCCCAAGACTAAAATAGATCACCCCATCTTTACCCTTATCAAGGAACTGCTTCAAGTCCTAAAAACATCAAACCTCAAAATTTTAAATTTACCCATCTTAAACCTAATACCTTAGGTAATTCCCTAGGAGGTTTCATATGTATCCCCCCAGCTAAATTAATAGTCGCCGGAGTATGAGGTCTAACCACAGTGAACAAAGGGTTCGCATTCACAAACAACATATCCGTCTCCCCCAACATCTCCATAACATCCACATCAACCCCAAAGTAATCCTTAGCATACACATTCATCCTTAACCCATCAAACTGCTCAAATACTCTTGCTAACCCATTGAAGACCACAACTATAATCCTCTCCCATAAACTAATATTCTCCTGATACGGAAACAGTGAATAAGGATACAATACACTATACACCGGGTTACCCATAGCTTCATGTGAGCTCGGGAAACCATCCAGGGACACAACCCCAATCATAGGACAACCAAACCTCTTCTTCAAAGCATAAAACGGTCCAGGCATATGTTCCACCATCAATAAATCAAAGTATTCCGATTCATTCCTGACGATTTGTTGGACCTGAGGTAATCCCAATTGGAAATGAATCAGCTCCTTACCAAGTTCATCCATTTCCGAGCTGAAGAAGATGTTGAACATGCCTTGTTCAAGAATCAAATCGATTATCTTCTTAAAAGGACCATAGGATTCACGAATACTTATCTCCTTGAAATTTGGGAGGGTCTCACCCGTGGGATCAGTGGTTATCACGACCATATCATGACCTTGAATGGCTAACTGCCGCCATAGTTGTTGGTAGAACATTTGATGACTGTAGGAAGCAGTTGGGATCACTGCTAATATTCTAGCAGAATCATTTTTGTTTATAATTATAAACAGGGTTAATAAAAATAGAGAAAAATATTTTAGAAACATTTTGGGGCCTGGGGTTTGATCAACTGATGAGATAACTCAAAACTAAATCGATTTACACGTATTTATCAGTTGTCAATAGTATATCAATAGAGATAAAGTAGATAACTATTTAAAAGTTACAGTTTAACATAGGCAACCAATATTACACGTTGTGTTGCATTGGGTAATGTAATATAACCTTGAAATTTTGTAGCATTGGATGTGGTTCTCTATGGTGCTCAGTTTGAAGGCATGAAACTCGCCGGAATGATCCTCATCGCAGTGGGTTTCTTCCTCGTCATGTTCCCGGACAACTGGCCTGATTATATCACGCGTCTTCTCAGGTATGTTTAATGTTTATAATTTTTTACTACAAAACTGGTCATAAAATGTTTTACAAAGCGACGCGTTAGCAAAGTTTATGATTTAACATGCGTTAGCCGATTCATTGTCTCATTCCGTAATAATTTCCATCGATTCTCAACAATTTGAAGGTTATGTCACAAAATGTATTTATATATGGTGATATTGATGATAATGATGATGTGTTTAACTGTTTTTGTTTAAACTGTTTAATATCAATGTTAGCTATCGATATTTTTAATAATTTTTACTTAATTTTGATGTAAATTGTGTTTGTGTTTATTATTTTGATGTGTATTGGGTTGCATACGTTCGCGTATTGCGTATAAACTCAACCGATGAATTGTGAGACTTTGGTTTGGTTCTGAGGGATGATTGGGTTTGTGCTGTGTGCTGGCTGTTCATTAGCGTCGATTTCTAATTTCTTTTTGCAGAAGAACCAGTCGTGTCTTCAGGGGGAAGGTTTGTCTCTCATGTTTAATCTTTCTCTCTCTATCTTTCGTTTGCCTTATTTTTCTCTTTCTCTTACTAAAACTAACCTCACTTTAATTCGATTCATTAAATTATATATATATACGACATTGACTATATTATTATATAAACGACATAACCTCAACGCAACGTACGTTCATCGCTTTTTAGTGTGTGCGAAGTGCGAACTAACAACTCTACTTCTCCATGCAGGTGCTGTGTGTGTTGGGCTGCCAGAATTCTTTGTTGACGTACACTGCTTGTCAATCGAAACATTTTCATTATCATCATCTCACAGAATATTAAAAAAACACTTTGTATATGGGGGCGGAGCAAATTGATACATTTTTCGGTTATTATTGGTATTATTTTGTCATTGGACGTATGCTATGTGCTTATATGAATGCAATTTACTCATAAAATGGATTTTAACCTCAAAAAAGTTAGAAAAATAATTAAAAAGCGGTTTTTTGGAATACTGGTATTTTTTAAAATCAAAATATAAATATAACGGTATATATCTGAAATAATATCAAATTGAAAAATACCGGTTTTGAAAAAAATACCGGTATACCGGTATTGATACCGGTTTTTGAAAAAAAAATACCGGTATTTTTATAATTTATTATTTACTCACAAAATTAAATGAAAAATATATTTTATTTTCTAAAAAAAATACCGGTATAAATTAAAACCGGTATTTATCAATAAATCCATTTTATGATGTACAGAATGTCACCAATTCTCACATCACACCATTAATATTCAAAAACAAAGAAAATAACAACAAATAAACCAAGTGTTGTGATAAATTTTTATACAATTTTCTATTCTACAGTAGGTTGATTTTGCACTTTAGATAAAATATAATATTTAATAATATCTAGATAATATATTGAATATAATAGTCACCATTTTCGTAAATCGCTTGGACACCTTATAAATACCCCGAATTTGTTGATATATCAATTGTTATAAAATCTGTACTCGAACATACTGTATGTATATTTATTATTATGCGCTTCGAATGTGTTTTACGCTTGTTAATAATCATCATTATCATTTTTTCGTTCCTATTAACACTTGGTATATTAGCATAAGCCCCGCCTACAAAGTGGGCGGAGCAAATTGGTATTATTTCATCTATTTTGCATAATTAAACATAAAAATTTATTTTTTTTCAATGAAAAATTTATTTTGAGACTAAAAAGTGACATTTTAATAGTTTAAATAAATTAAAAATGGCTTCCTGCATCATTTTCTCATTTATTGTATTTATTACAATGTCTGCTAATTAATTCATTTGATTATTATTATTATTAAAGCAATAACTTAGCCAATAAACATTGAATTCGATAATTAACTAAATAATGCTAACGCTAGTCGTTGTCTGTTTGTATTGTTGCAGAAATATCATCATGTTGAGTCACAGTGCGAGGTACGTAACTCAAAACTAACCTCAAATACAAACCCCCACATCTCTCCCCAATAGACTCCTCCTACTGACCAATAACACACTGCATTGTGAACAAACAATACACTGACTGTATGTTGTGATAATTTACTCGTACGTTCAAACTTTTTAATTTTCAAACGTTTTTCACGTTTATTTTCGTTTAGTTTCGTTGACCTTGAGTGTGACTTACACTTGTTTGTTGTTGCTGCGTGTTTACACATTATTTGACACTGAATACATATTCTAACCTCCAAAATATCGATTAATCAACAAAATACGAACATATTTTTCACACAAATCAATTTATAGGTTATAATTCATTAACTATATTCTAGTGGCTGTGTTGTATGTGATTTTTAAGTTACTTTCCACTGAATAATCTCAAGTTATGCCGGTGCACTAACTTTTAGGCGTTTTATGACGTGTTTGACATTTGACATTTTTGTCCTTGGTGCGTGCAGGTAGTTTTCTATGCGAAAAAAACTTAAATTTACTAATATTAATTTAGAAACGAATGTTTATTCATAGAATAGTAATAATTTAAATATTTAAATAATTAAATTTAAATAATTTAACATTTCTACACTAAAACACACATTACACACCGAATATTGAACATAACAAGTTACTTAAGGCATTTACTAATTTTCTTTACTAATTCTTTATTATTATTTATATTTATTAATATGTACAGGGTGTTTCGGGAATTTTTGTAACATTTAGCATTGTTTATATCATTTTCTGAATGCTTTTACTAGTTTTGAAACATCCTGTATGAATATTCTCATTATTATCTTATCTATTTACTCTTTTAACTCTTTTTCCAAAGCAGAGAAGACAGAAATCAAAGTTATTTTTAAATAATTTTGATTTTTTCGTTGTTTTCTGCTCGTTTTTTTCATTATTTTGGGTTTATTAGTAAACGAATTAATTCGTATTAAATTCTGAGTGTATCGCTGATTCGTTGTGTTTCTCTTTTTGCATTTTATAGTATGCCGACCCCGAACAGGGGCAAAAAACGTGACTTGATGTATGTATGCGTAATCGGCTGCGTTGTCCTCCTCATGATGTACAAAATACGCTGAAGTGCGACTGTCGGCGACTGTCGGCAACCAAACACACACACACTCACACAATTCTCCATTAAATCACAATTCATTGTTTCGATTGCTTCCAAACGCGATTGTTTTCCAGACATTTTCTAACATTCTTAAAATTGGCCTCTCGGTACAAACTACGAAATTAAAAGATTTTAAATATTTTCATACGAAAATACAGTTGAGGTTAGAATTAAAGTAAAAGAGTTAAAATTGGAGGTTAGTAGCGTGACGTAACGACTCACGACGACCAATAACTTAGAATTAGTATAAAATAACTACTAAAAGACCCCTGTAGTGGTAGTTTTCTTATTTTTTTGGTTAGTTTTGTTTTTATTCTCTGTGTGTTACTGTTTTTGCAGCGGCGAAAACGAAGACGACTTAAGGCGCAAGATGAGTGCACGCCGACGCAAGTATTATGGCAGTTTTCACTATCGCTGACATTTACAACAGTTAAATAGATAAAGTAACAAAATGGCCGACAAAATGTTTGAATTAATGAAAATTTTAGCGATGTTAGGGTTGAATATATGACAATATGTGTTACACATATAGATGGCGTTAGTTGTTTCCTATTGATGACGTAATTACGTAATAAAAACCTAAACATAAACATAAAGGGAACAAGATTAGACACTAACATTCTGTATAGGACAATACCGTACAACGTAAACAGGCTTAAGTCCCTTGACTTAACTTAAGTCACTTAAATTTTAAACTTTTAAAGTAAACTACGTAAGTTTAGTACAAAATAAAAATGAAAACAAGCTCAAAATGTTTGATTGACAATTGGCTGTTGAAAGAATGTTAGAAAACGAAATTCACTCTCAATCCATTCGTGTTCGACGCCATTTTATTCCATTAGCAACACATAATACTTAACATAATTACAAGTACTTACCAAAGTAATACCATAATACCAATTAATGTTAACCTACCGTTAGTTTTTTGTCTATAAAACGAGAAATAAAAAAGTACCATTTGAAAAAACAAAACAAAAACATCATTAAACTCATTAATTTTGCAGTTCATATCATCATCATGTGTAATTATTGATGAATTAGCTAGGGAATGCGTAAATAGCGCTCGGAAGCCCCGCCCCTTTTTCTTGCCACTCGGTAGTTTTACTTAGTGTACAGAATATTATCAGTATCGTAGTTTAGAAGGTTGTTTAGTATTGAATACCGGTTGAATACCGGTATTTTGGTATACCGGTATTTAAAAAAAATTAAAATATTGGTATACATCGAAATAATATCGTTTTAAAAAATATCGGTTTTGGAAAAAATACCGGTATACCGGTATTAATACCGGTATTTGAAAAAAATATACCGGTATTTGGAAAATTAATTAAAAACTCACAAAATTACATAAAAAAATATAGTTATTTGTTTTAAAAAAATACCGGTTAACCGGTATTGATACCGGTTTTCCTGTAAAAAAATACCGGTATTCTGATTTTGATTCAATTAGGTATTTCAAAGAAAAATTCTCATTAACCGATATTTCTACCGGTATTATTTTCAAAAAACCGGTATACCGATATAAATACCGGTTTTTCACACCCCCCTAATTGCAACTTTTTAAAATATGAGAAAATACCTACAGTATACAACCCCCCTTACATTTTGAACGTTTTGCAAAACATAATAATCACATTTCGTATTTATAATTAATTTATTAGTTGTTACTTGTTGTTATATTGTTTCCTTCTTGTTGGTGACTTTTACACTCTCTGCTTATCTCTCTTTCCAATTGTACAGTGTGTGTGCAAGAGTTATTATAGTTTTCCGTTGTTGTTTTATACTCAACACAATGACATAACGACAGTTTGAAAACTAAACGAAGCGGAAATGCATTCTCACATTCACTAAACTCTGTGCACACGACATCACAGCATGACTACGTTCAACTCAACAAAATGGCGGACACTACGTATTCACATACAAACACAACATAACCACAAACACATCCGATTTGTTTGTTTGATTGTTTTTTATTCTTGTGTGTGAGGTAAGTGTGTTTATTCTTTATTTTTATACAGGGTGTAACAAATTTACACAATACTCTGTATATGCATGATTTATTTGCATGTATTGCATTTTATTCCTCTGTAGATATTTGCAAAATAAATATACAGAGTGTTATTGAAACACTCTGCATATTTGAGTAGTAAATTTAGTATTTGTAACTTATTACTGATTGAATTTGATTAATTAATTGATTAATTACGATTTGTCTCTTGTTCTTTTGTTTCGCTGTCCTTCCGAACAAAAAAAACCATTCTGTCTCTGTCTGTCTGTATCGCTCGCTGTCGCAAACAACTCTTCTGCCTATCTGCATCTGCTACTAACTCAAACAAACTCATCATCTCGATAAAACCAACCAATTGGTGAGAAAGGGCAAAGACGCCGCCGATGGCAACGACGCCGACGCAGAACCCCCACCAGTCCGACGTTCGCGACGCGCCACGTTCGCGCAGATTTTCCACTTTTCGTCTGCACACAACCAGCAACACACCGGCGGCGGAGACAGCAACGGCGGCCATTATACGGCCGTAGCCACACGCTCACCGAGACATTCACATTCACATCATGGCAGCGAGGAACAAGCGCTGATGATGCATGAAATGCCCACTACGCGGCGCTCATCGCCACTGATGCGCTTCGGCAGTCGACGGGCGTCTATGTTCTCATAAACAACATCCAAACATAACCTCTCAAACAACATCACTAGTGACATCTCAGCGGGAGAATGAAGAGAAAACCAAAGTTGTTTGTGCATGCGGTTGGTGTGAAACAAGAAACGAAATGTAAACAAATTATTTCACACACGTATCTTAACCTTATGGTTTTATATCAGAAGAAATTTGCACCCAATTAACGCATGTTAGATTTTCGTACTCATTACACAGAGAGTTATAAAATTGTGGATTCAAAATGACGCGATAAATGTTGAGTGAGAGTGAGTTGACATAACCTGATGCTAATTTTGATTCATTTGTTTGACGATAGGTGGAGCAGGCGGAGCAGGCATGGTGTGCAAGGTCCCCATCGCCGGGACGTGGTGGATTATCGTACCGGTTACATCAGATCCCATCTGCGCTCGCCTTCGGGCCGGGTCAGGTGACCGCCTCGCCGCCACCAATGCGAAGCCGCTGTGGGAGTGCCAGCGCTGGAAGCGGCTGCGGCACTAATACCCTTACAGCCGCTCGATACTATGGCACTGGCTACGATTCCGCCGGCGGATGTTATTCCGACTTCGCCGATACTTCCGGCGGTGGTCCCGGAGGCGGTTACGGCCTCACCGCAACTCCCTCGCACTACCATGCGGCGCGTGCGCGATCTCCGTCTCGATCTAGTCCGACGATCGTCATAGATGACACCACTTTCTGCGGATACAATGACCTTGACATTGTCTACACCTAACTCACCGAACCGAACATAACCTATAACTTTTACTAATATTAGCGAAGAAAAACGTAGCATATCGATTCATATCGAACAAATGTAGTGCGTAGACGTAATTAATAATGAGAAACAATCAGCAATCACGTTAACACTAATCAAATGCCAACATAATCTAAAATAACACCAATTTATGCAAGATATTTCAATACGATTTGCTTTGATTGCCGTTTACAGGGTTATTATATTAATATTTTACTGAAACAATCGTTGAAATCAATAATCTGCAATACAATCGATAAATACACCACTCAAACCGTTCACATGCACGTAGGCAACCAGTAATACAACTCTATCAACTTCTAGAGATATATTTTATTAATTGTTACCAATAATACTTCAAGATAGATCTAAAACATGTGTAAAAACATTTATTTTATGTGAAATATTCAATATCGCACAATTTGTTCTCATATTTTCTTCGATAGAACCTCAAAGTTATATTTATTGTATTGTGAACAATCTATAGCAATCTATATCTGTTACTAGAAGAATGTTATTATCTACAGTGATGTAATTTAATCAATGATACCAATTAAATCTTTTTATGCATAAATTTTCAACAATTTAAACCCACGTGTTTGGGCCGCTATAGGCAACCAACAATACACATTTGGGCCTGCTGTGCATGTGAAAACTAAAAACAAACGATTGGAGGTTACCCCGGGAGGAAAATCGTTTTTAATCAATAAAAACCGCTGAGAAAATGAACAAAGCAGCGCAAATATTAAAATCCCGGTAAATATCTATATTATTTATCATATTTTACACAATTTACACTGATTTTACTCATAGTTCTGGGCTGACAAACTTCAATAAATACCCTACTCGATTATTGTCAAGTTCAACACAAGTTCAAGCAGAAACCAAACAAAATGAAGAAATTTCTATCCCTAAACGTATTGAAAGAGGTCCTACGGATATTCTCCGTGCGCTTGGCAGCACAATAAAACGCGATATCACAGCTCCACATTATAAATATCATGATGACCCATTCATGATTCCAATGTCAAATCTAGGCAAGAGAACTTTTGCGCTTGCACGAGAATCCGGCAGGAAGACAGCACATTGGGTACGCGCTCAACATGCTAATTTATTTCAGCATAAGGATGCAGATCCACCAATTGAGATGTTCTTCCCTAAAATGGTTTATAATGAAAAGTCTGATGTCACCGAAGAAGATTTAAAATCAGTTATCAGCAATGTGCTTGTATCTGATGCTATTACTGTTTATAAGATGTTGAAAGAAAAAGGTGTTGAGATCAGCGAGCAGACAAAACAAGAATTTTTGGATATGTTATGCTTCTTTAATCATGAAGATTCTTTATCCGAGGAGTTTATTGAGGAAAGATGGTATAAACAGAGTGCTGGCAAGGAGAAAATAAGAAAAACATGGAAGTATGTACAATTATTAACAAATTTGAAGTGTATTATAGGTTAATTTTAACGTACACCAGATGGCGTGCTAAATCACCGCCATTTTGAATTTATCTGTCATATTTTAACAGGGATGGTGACCTCGCCGAAGAAATCTTCATCTCAATCAACTCCCCGAATGCAGAAATCTACTCTTCATTGATCTGCGGCATGGCTAAGTATTACCAAGTAGATCGCGCATATCAACTCTTTCAAGAAGCGCAGGAAAAGCAACTTGTTCTCAACACAAACGCATACAATGCAATCATACGCGTCGGTAACTTCCTCAAAGAATCCTATGACTTGCGTTGGTTATTTGTTAGGGATATTCTGTCAATGATGTCAACAGCTAAAGTAGCGCCTAATTTAGGCACTATGCATGCGGTGCTCGAAATTCTAAGCACAATGGGCACTAGTAGGAATACACGACAAAGTGTGTTGAAAACAATCAAAGAGTTTATACTCCTAGGGATTGAACCGTGTTTAGCCACGTGGTATTATGTATTGATCACGTATTGCAAGGAACGCGCACCGACGAGTTTCATCTTGAGAGATATCCTGCCGCATATTGAGAATAAAAATCATAAGATTATGGATGCAAAAGACACGTTCTTCTTTGTCACTGCGATGGATATATGTAGGAATCATCTACATGATCGGGAACTAGCGATGCGTGTTGATGCATTGTTGCATTACGGCGATAATTACGATTTAATAGGTGATTCTTTCAAAGAATCAATTTACTAGTAAGTTTTTTTGTGTTTTTATGTGTATACAATGTATTTATTGTGTCTTTGTACAGCCGCCATTATTTTCTGCTAATGTGTGACACGATGCCTCTTGATGAGTTCATGCAGGATGTTTATGACAAGTTAGTGCCACATATTTACGTCCCTGAACCGGCTGTAATGACAGAAATACTTAAATGTGTCGAAATGAATGCCGCAATTGAATATCTTCCTAAATTATGGACGGATATGACTTGTTTTGATCATACTGACCGTGAAAACCTCCTCACTACTGTTTTAAACATCATGGTTACCAATAAACCATCAGTGGAGAATGTAAAACTAATTGAACAGTTTGCGACGGTTGCATGGGGAGTTTGGAGTAAGATCGTTAATCAAAGCGAGAATAGAATTAAGAAATTGGCGTAAGTAACAAGTTTTTAATAGGATTTTTAATATTTTATGTTATGTTAAAATGTTTGGTTAGGTTTACCGGTGAAATGTTAGGCAACATCATGACAGTTGTCCTGTGGAACAACGATTTTGAGAAAGCATCGCTTGTTATGGATAAACTCGATAAAGATATGCATAGCGTGATTGGCATGCCAAAAATTGAAGCGTTATCTTTGTTTATCGATCATTGTATTGCAGAAAAAAGTCCATCGATTGCAATCGTAAGTTTTATCAACTTTTAAACATGATTTACACCATAAACATGTCTAATTTCTTTACAGAAATGTATACAATATTGTTCTGATAATGGATTTGCCGAAAGTGAAGAATTCGCGCAACGTTTGCAGAAAAATTTAACTCTTGATGAGTTTGACAGCGAAAAACTGTCAAAACATGTCGGTTTAGCACTTTCATCGAATGAAGAAGTAAAAAATACCAAAAACAAACAAAAAAAGAAGAGAAACAATAGGAAACAGAGTCAAACAAATGATGAATCATTTGATAATTAATTTTTGTATCATATTATAGTAAATAATTGAATTTTGCGCCTAATTATTGCCAGGCTATTTGTAAAATCCGTGCCAAGGTTTATGAACTTATAACGCATCAGTCATCGACAAACCCTTACGTATTTATTATGTTTGTGTGAGGTTGTGTTCCAATTTCTGATTGGAAAACGCGTGAATCTTTGATGAGACGCGCGCTGCGACCTTTGTCGCTTGGTTTCGAGGGTGGAGGGTGCATGTCGGGGCCTGCCTCAGCTCACAATCGTTCGTCATTTCGTTTGGCAACCATCGACAAACGCTCCTAACACATTAAAAGTGAAAGTTTTCATTTTAAATCATATTTTAATGAAAAAATTAATAAAAATTTGTTGTTGAGTGTTAATTTTGTGGCAGGTGTGCGGCGCACGTGCAAGTTAATTGAATCGTATGCCACTTTATGATTGATGAACAATTGTCGAAGCGCGTGCGGGATGCGGTTATTAGTTGGTTTAATAATAAAGTGTCTCCGTGCGGACGCCGGGTTGTATATAAGGGATGATGGCAATCGTCAACCGCCAGCCGCGTCAATATGCTGCTTGTGAGCGTGTGTATTGCGCTTGCCGTGCTGTTTCAGCCGCCTCCGGCGCACGGCGATAACTTTCCATCGTTGATTACTACTAATGCTACTTTAGGTATGTAAATTTTTATCAAAAAGGCTTAAAATCATGGTTATGCACAACTTTAACTATAGGCAACCCAAAATACACATAAATTCATCTAGAAATTCTTTTTACTATAAATTGACGTCATTTCCAGTGAAAGTTTTATATGTTTTGTATCCAATGAGTAATTCCAACAACTTGTTGGGTGAGAATGAAATTTGGGTTAAGGTGAATCATCACATCAGCGTAAGACAGGCGCAGCTTACGTCTCATCACTTATTCATCCCTTAAATTCCTTGCGTATAGCCAGGCGGCCGTGAATCCGTGCATGATTCCGACGATTCACATTATTCCAACGGTCAATGTCACTCTGCCACACATGCACACAAATATAATGAATAAATTACACAAAACTACGTTTCTTATGAATGCACAACGTTTTTTTCTTTGTTTTACATCTAAAACAATTGTAATTTATTGTTTTAGCTATAGTTATAGACAGGGAGTACCTCGCTGAAGAATTCGACGCCATTAAAGGCAGCATTGAGAATTATCTTGTGTTTGCAAAGCGAGAAATACTCAAACACGGCGGTGTGAATGTTAATTATTACACTTGGACGAGTATAAACGTCAAAAGAGGTGATTTTTATCATTTTTGAGGTTATATTAGATATTAATAGATATTTTTAGACATAACCGCAATTTTGAGCATTGCATCATGTAAAGACACGTGGAAATTATTCAAAGCATCATCAGAAGAGAATATTTTACACATGGCGATATCAGGTAATCAAAAAACATTGAAATTTATCAAAATAAATGAAAAAAATGAAAATAAACAAAATAATTTGATTTTTATTAGAAACCGATTGTCCCCGAATGCCTTCAGAGGTAGCATTCGCCGTACCACTGGTAAAAAATGGTGAAGAAATGCCACAAATCATCCTCGACCTTCGCACGTCGAAAGTGCTCAGCAAGTGGAAGTCCGTGACGATCCTCTACGACTCGACCTTAGGCATGTTTACTTCTCTCACACCAATTCCACTCAAATTTACATACAACAATGTTGCACTTGATTTCATTTATATTTATAAAACTCTTTCATCTAGATCGTGACATGGTAACCCGCGTGCTCACAGCAGTAACCAAAGAATCCGAAGCGTTGAAAAAAAACTCTGCCGTGTCGGTCCTCAGGGTAGATTCCAGCGGTACCACAACCGAACGCCGCATCGCCATTAAACACGCTCTGGAAAGCGTGAATATCAAAACAATGGGCACGAATTTCATGCCGATTGTCAGCAAAGAATCAATGGAACTCATGATGGACGTCGCTAAAAGCGCTGGATTAGTGACGCCATTAACCCAATGGTTGTACATTGTCTCTGATACTAACAACACAAAAGATAACATAAGCAGTGTGAAGAAAGTGTTATCAGATGGTGATAACATCGCATTCGCTTACAATACAACCTCAGGTGGTACCACATGTCTCGGCGGGTTGCAGTGTCACGCTGAGGAAATCCTCGAAGCTTTCTGTAAAGGTCTCGAGGCTGCAATCATCGCTGAATTTGAATTAGCTAGTCAAGTATCCGATGAGGAATGGGAAGCCATCAGACCTTCCAAACAAGAACGCAGAAATTCTCTGCTTGGTAGCGTTAAAGTATAACCTCAAATATAATCATCAACATAACCTTAAATTCTAACTTTTTAACTTTTGATGTGTAGAGTTTTCTATTGCAATACGGTACGTGTGACAATTGCACGAATTGGAAGTTCCAGGCGAGTGAGACCTGGGGCCGTGAGTTTCTGACGTCTTCCAAGCAGAAGGAAAGTGAACAGTTGCTGCATGTGGGATCATGGCGGCCGAGCGATGGCGCGTCGATGCACGACGAGCTCTTCCCGCACGTTGCGCATGGTTTCCGCGGCAGAAAACTACCGCTGGTTTCTTTTCATGTAAGCATTTGCTAAACACTCTGTATAAACAGGTTAGGCGCTGGTGATAATGGCGTTAATTTGCATTTTGTGAAATTCTTGGAGTGGTGATCACGTTTAATGCACGCGGTTGTCACGTGACACGTTGTTTACAACTTTCTGGTGTTATCCAGACTTGTATCAACGTATTTTAACAAAAAAACTAATTTTTATTGATTATATATGAAATTTATGTAAATACGGGTCTGTTTTATAAGTTTTGGGAATAGAAATATTAACATAAAACTAAATTTAGCTTAAAATCAGTGGAAGGTCATTGCTTTCTGTCAAAAATGTCAAAAATGTCAAAAATGTCAAAAAAACATTTTGGCAGTTTTTTTCTTAAAATTTCTTCTAATTTCTTATAATTTTCAGAATCCGCCATGGCAAATAATAAAATACAACGATACTGGTGTAGTGGAACATTCCGGCATTGTTTTTGACATTATCCGCGTCCTGGCGACGAGTTTAAACTTCACATACAGTGTGGAAGTGTTACAGGTGCATAAATCAGCGCGTAACGTCACTTCCGCTTCGATGTTTAACCAAACAGTCGAGGAAGCAGCCGTTGAAAACCTTGAATTATCCGATATCAACACACATTTGATACCGGATAAAATCGTGCAGATGATTCAAAGCCGGCAGGCGGCGATGAGTGCCGCTGCTTTCTCCATCACAGAAAATAATAAACAATTCGTTAATTTTACCATGTCTATTACAACTCAGCCGTATACTTTTCTAGTAGCACGGCCGAAGGAACTAGGAAGGGCGTTGTTATTCATGTCGCCATTTAATAAAGACGTAAGTGAACATAAACAACGTAAAAATAAAATAAAACTTAATTTGAGGTTATTTTTTTATAGACATGGTTATGTCTAGCTGCATGCGTCATAGCAATGGGTCCGGTTTTATATTTCATTCATAAATTCAGTCCGGTGTATGAATACAGAGGAGTGAGTAAAGCTGGTGGCCTAAGTTCGATACAGAATTGTATTTGGTTCATGTACGGTGCATTACTACAGCAAGGTGAGGTATTTGTGGGTTGCCTATAGTTGTTTGATTTTTACAATACTACCAAACCATGAAAACGCACCGAAAGATTTACCATCTTCGCTGAAATCCAAATCAAGTCGATATTTGCCTTCGGGTAAATACGGCGGTAGTTTACTATCGTCAATCACAAACTGATCGATATAATAACGCCCCTAGCGGTGGAAATTGTAATCATTACATTAATACATTCAACTAAAGTTGCATAACTTACTTTTTTAACTGGACATAATGTAACGTTGCCATTTGTTGTTGTAACTGCTGTTACACCAAAACTATTCTTTATCAGTGCATCGCATACATTAAAGGATAACCTAACAGGCGCGTATCTTTTATAAACATTACTCATAAACTTAAACGCCGCGACATTTATCTGTAATATAAATAGGTTATGTTTGTAATATCATAATATGTTTAGGTTATGTTTTTATTTTACCATTACTGTTTTTTTAACGCCAAAATCTCGCAGTAAAGTACCTTCAGCACCAAAAGCACGCGCAGTACGATTAAACTTTTGGTTTTTAAGTGTAAAATTCGCAAAAAGCGCTTTATCAACGCTTTTTAACACGATGTGGTCATGGAAAACTCTTATATCTTTCTGGTGAAAGTCCACAGAGTCGCCATTACACTCCAAGCGAAAAAATGATGTAAAAAGCACTAAAAATCGAAAAACTTCCGGAAATCTCATTGTAAATTTTGGTAATGCGTAAAAATCAAACAAAATCACTACTTTTATAATATATACTTATCAGATTTGCCTAAATTTGATGATTGTGATTATTTATAATGTATTTTTAATCACTCACACACATTTATTAACCTTTTTTACTCATAGATGGCGTTACTAATACACATTTCTTCTTTTTTCTTTTTTTGGTTTCTGAAAGGTGGAATGCATTTACCATCAGCTGATAGTGCCCGAATAATCGTCGGTTCCTGGTGGTTGGTAGTCCTGGTCGTAGCTACAACCTACTGTGGTAACTTGGTTGCATTCCTAACCTTTCCAAAAATTGATAGCCCAATCTCCACAATTGGCGATTTGCTTGAAATGCGCGATACAATTTCGTGGAGCATAAGTCCCGGTTCATATTTACAATCAGAAATAAAAATATCCAAAGAACCGAAATATCGCACTTTATATTCTGGTTCTAATTCATTAGACCTACATTCAGCGACAATGTTGCCGTTAATTCAAGAAGGCAGACATGTTTATATCGACTGGAAATTACGGTTGATGTATGTGATGCGAAGAAATTATCTTGTTACGGATAAATGTGATCTTGCGTTAGGTAATGTCAATATATACAAAATAATGGGTTCAAATTTAAGGTTATGTTGTTTTTTGACAGGTACTGATGAGTTTTTCGAAGAACGACTTGGTTTAATAGTCGCGCCTGGAAGTCCTTATCTACCACGAATAAACGAAGAGTAAAATATACTTAAATTAATTAAAAGTAAGATTTGATTTTTTATTTTAAAATTTTATTGTTTTAAGAATTAAGAGACTTCATCAAAATGGTTTGATTGACAAATGGCTGAAACAATACATGCCTAAAAAGGATAAGTGTTTCAAAGTGCGGAATGTTGCCGAAGCGAACAATCACACCGTCAACATGGACGACATGCAAGGAAGTTTCTTTGTTTTATTTTTTGGTATTGCAAGCATTTTGGGTTGCCTATATAACATAAACTGATTAATTTGCTGTTACAGGATTTATTCTTGCTTTAATGTGGATAATCGGCGAAAAACTCTGGTACAAATACGGAGTGAAAAAGATTGCCAAAGTGATACAACCATATTCATCATAATATTCATCATCTAATCTATCTAATAAGTACTAAAATATGTAGTATTACTAAAAATACTATTATACACTAACATAACCTATAATTTTCCTGTCATTTTTTGTGTTTGTGTGTGGTTATGTTGTTTTTAATACCAATATTAGAATTTCTTCTTTTTGACAATTGCTCCATACCAGGATATAGCCCCAAGTGGTTCTTTATCCGAAAGTAATTCCAGCGCAATACGATATTTCCCTTCAGGCACAAACGGCGGCATTTTATCTTCATCAGGAATATAATCATGGATGGCAAACACGCCTGGTTTAAATGGACAATCAGTAAAGTTACCGATTTTATCTCGGAATTCACCAACGCCGAAAGTATTCTTCCTCAGGGCATCACAAGCATTGATTGTAAACTTTATCGGTGCGAAAAGTTTATAAACATTGCTTGTGAATCGATATGCTTGCACACGCGCCTTTAAAAATAAATATACAAATACATAACCAACTTTTAGGTTAAATTTTAAAAGGTTATGTTACTTACCATAACTTTGCTTGGATGTGGCGCCTTGTGAATGTTTAAAGTCAACGAAAACGTGCGTTGAGTACGATTATATTTCGTATTTGTCGAGGTAATATCCGCCCATTCTTTGTATTCTTTATCTACGACAAGACGATCACTTACTATGTTGTAATCTTTTTGTGCAAACTCAGCGCCATTTGTAATTAGCACCAATGATAATATAGGCCATATTAAAAAGGCCGACATTCTGAATTCATTCATCACAATCATCTTCTGCAATATTTTGTTTAATATTACCAAAATTTAAGCGAAAAAAAACAAATTTTGCGATTTTTTTTAATGCGTTTATAATTTTCAGCGAAATTTATCGCCAAAATCATTATAAATAGATAATTACATATTAAAATAACATCATTAAAACAATTTTTAGGTTATATACTAAAATATTACACTTTTTTAAGGTGTATACTTGGTTGCATCTTGCGTTTTTCTTGAAAAATAATAAAAAAATCTTTTTCTTTAGAAAAAAAAACGCAAAAAGTTTCCAATATGAATATTTATCGTTCTCAGGAGATTATAAACTATAAATAGATGATGTAAATTAGTTTCTGATTACATTGCTAATGTTTTCCACCTTTGAATCATAGTAATTATCTCTTTATAATCATTTTTACATTTCGGTGTAAATTATAATGACATTAATCTCTATATAATTTCACAACCAAATTTTATCATACTCAATATTCATTTAAATTTTGTTCTTAAAACTTCTCATATCATAACCTAAAAAAAATAAAATGAAAACCGCCATTTTGTTTTTATTTATCATCACATTATGGAAATATACCCATACAGCCGAGTTTAAACAAAATGATTATCACATAATCAGCGATCGTCTTGTCGTCGACAAAGAATACAAAGAATGGGTTGACTTTACTGTTACAAACACAAAATACAATCGCACACAGAGAACTTTTTCAGCTGTTATAAATATACGCAAAGCTGTACATCCCTCAAGAATAATGGTAGGTTATGTTTTTTGACATTTTCTGACATTTTAGGTAAAAACTTAATTTTAACGTTTTTTAGGTGCGTGTACAAGCTTATCGCTTCTCCGGCAATGTTTACAGATTATTCGCTCCTCTGAAACTCAATATAAACGCGTGTGACGCCCTTCAGAAGAATTCATTCGGTCTTGGTGATCTACGCAACAAATACGGCAATTTAACAAACTGTCCAATAAAGCCCGGCGTGATGGCTATTCATGATTACGTGCTGGATGAAGATAAAATGCCTCCGTATATACCCGAAGGCAAATATCGTCTTGCGCTGGATTTTTTCTCCGACACCACTCCCTTAGGGGCTATTTCATGGTATGGCGCTGCTGTCAGCCGGAAGAAATTCTAAGTAGGGTTATATTTGTATATGCAACCCAATATACACCATGCACCTATGACATCCCTACTAATATTATAAATGCGAAAGTCCTGATGTTTGTTACACTTTCACGCAAAAACTACTTAACCGATCATCATGAAAATTTGAACATATATTCTTAGTGGTCCCCGAATGGTTGTAGGCTACTTTTTATTTAATAAAAAATTAATTTTAAAAAAAAATAAAAAAATTGTTTAGCCAATATGCAACTTATAATACATAGAATGTGTATAACTGGTTGCGTCTTGTTTAACACATGAACAACACAACATCCCTACTAATATTATAAATGCGAAAGTCCTAATGTTTGTTACACTTTGACGCAAAAACTACTTAACCGATTGTCATGAAAATTTGTACACATATTCTTAGTGGTCCCCGAATGGTTATAGGCTACTTTTTATTTAATAAAAAAAATTATTTTTGAAATAAAATAAAGAAATTGTTTAGCCAATATGCAACTTATAATACATAGAATGTGTATAACAGGTTGCGTCTTGTTTAACACATGAACAACACAACATCCCTACTAATATTATAAATGCGAAAGTCCTGATGTTTGTTACACTTTGACGCAAAAACTACTTAACCGAACATCATGAAAATTTGTACACATATTCTTAGTGGTCCCCGAATGGTTATAGGCTACTTTTTATTTAATAAAAAAAATATTTTTTAAATAAAATAAAGAAATTGTTTAGCCAATAATACCTCTGCATCTGGCTATTTGACTACTTTAACGCCATCTAGCATTCCAGCAATGAAGCTCAAACCTAAGTACTATAGTACCATCACACTGTATTATCACACTGTATTACCGACAGCTACGTCAACATCAAATCCAATTGACTACACTATGGAGACTGTACACTATACTTCAATAGACTATACTTTCAACCATTTTAAACTTCCCGCCATTCTACTTCATTGATACTTCTTCTGTGACTACAGACGCGTATGGAAGCAACTTCAGTATTTTAGATATTCGCGGGTTAAAGCTAGTTTTACATATTTCTTGTTTTTATGGATTAAAATAAGCGCACGACACAAAATGGTCATTTTATGTAAATAATTATTAATTAACTGATGCAATAACAATATCGGTTCGCATCATATCATCAACCGAAACTCATCGGGCAAGAAAGCGGTAATAAACTACGTGTATGCAAATTTTATTCCATTTAACGCGCGCGTTTGAGTTTTAAACATTTATCAGAAGAAAACTAGTGTGGACGATGGTTTTTACACGATTGAAAACTTAAAAATAAACGCGCACGACTGCAGAGTGATTAATACAACGGAAAAAAACGTTTTTGCATAAACAATTCACGTCTGTCGAGGCGTAGACATCGAGAAATTCTTTGATTCGTATAAAAATAGTTCATTTGCATCTTGTATGCAAGTGCATGCTGCATTTTAATGGCGGCGGTCGTGTCTAGACAAGATGGAAGACATATTGTTGCTAACGGCGGCGCACAGAATAATTAAATTTCTATTTTAGCGTGATTTTTAATAGTTTTTGAGGTTATTTGATTAAAATGAATTTTAGTAATTCTTAGGAAATGAAAATGTTTAATATTTTTGTGTCAAAACTTAGAATCCTTGCCACCTTTAATATTTATTTTTGTTTTTAATCTTGAAATGGTGCACGTGATGTTTGAATGCACACATACACGACTTTTATAAAATTTTAGAATTTTTTATTTAATTTTATCTTTAAACCACCTTATATTAAAAAGTAGTGTATATTTGGTTGCCTATATGCAACTTATATAATATAGGTGTTGAAAAAATGTACATAACCTAGTTTTTGTCTATATTTTAATGTTTTCTTTGTTTATTTAGTTTTTTTTCATAAAATTTCTTGTCTCCTGTGTACAAACGGGTTCTAACGTAACAAAATTCAAAGCATTCTCGTATCGCATATGAAATTTATGCAAATTCACTTGTTGCCTGCGTCGCCCGCTGCCGCAGCTTCCAGAACCTGCAGATACGACGCCATTTGCTATCATGTGTGTGTGCAAAATTCAAGTTTTGATTCTTGCCTGATATAAAACCACTGCTGCGACGGCGACCGGCTCAGTTTCGTCGTGCGCTTCGAAAGCAATTTATCGCTCTTTCTTAATGTGTGCCAACAACGTATGTGTCAATGAATAGTAGGCTTGACGTGTATAAACCCAGTTCGAAGTTTCTGCCAGTCATTCGGTAATTATTTCAGCTACTTTACACGAAAAACACAAAAAAATAAAATAAAAACACGTTTCACAACCGCCATTTTGATTGTGGCATAGTAAACATAACATATGTTACCTCCAGCGGCCATTTTTAATTCTTTTCTTTCATTTCTCCGTGATTTAGATTGGATAAACACCTGAGAACTCGAAAAGGCAGTCGACTTGGCAACTCCGGCAATCGGTTAGAACTGCAGGTGCTCACCCAGCTCCATCACGTGCCCTAGCTTGACCACGCCCACATTAGACACCAGTGACATCTATTAGCATCAATCGCACGCACGTCTAGGAAATTAACCTCATCGCACACCGCACACAGCATTTCAAAATGGTCCAGGGAACTTCGTACGACTACGGCACCAAGGTGACGCCCGCGTCAGCGTCCTCGTGGGAGAAGGCCTCGGCGAAGCGCTCCGGCTACGAAGCCGTGCAACGCGCCGATAAAGAGCGCCAGGAGCAGAAGGCCAAAGAGGCGAACAAGTATGGCGCGTGGGGGTCCACCTTCAAGGGGCGTGATCACTTTGCCAGCATGCATCACTGTTAAATTATTTCAGTAATGCAGGCGATAAAGTGAAAATAATCTAAATTTTGTTTGAATAACACATTACTAAACTTTAAAAATTGCAATTTTGTTTTTGTTTTGTCCGGGGCTGTGTAGCTGTAGTCGGTAGTCATTTTAATCACCATTTCGTTTGTTTTTGTTTTTTTTTTAAGTTTTGTTTTGCACCTAACACATGGAAATAATGCTTTGTACACGTAATAAATGATTAATGATCATATTGATCATATTTTTAATATGTTTTCGTTCAAGATTTGTTTTGTATCGTCCACTGGAGGTGCATCGCTGTAGTTTGGGTTGCATACAACTACTTTTAGTCATAGTTATGATTTATATTGTGCGTTCACTGAGGTGGCGCTGGCGCATGGCAGTAGTTAACCTCTGTCAAATTCGCACAAGTCGCGTGTTCATCAATAAAAGTCGTGTTTCTGTTTGTCAAATTTTAATTTCAAATAGCAAAATTTGATACATTATAAGGCAAAGAAAAAAAGTACATTTTACCCATAAAATAATACTTTCACGAGACAAACATCACTAAATTTTGTATAGAAGTTACGCTCTCCGAATTCCATCTGCTCGCACTTCTCAAGCAATTTGTTACATAAATTTGTTACTAATCATCCTTATATATAAACAATCAGTAGTAGAAAGCCGGGTGCGTACACTTCAACCAGCGGTAAGTCAGTTCAGTGCTACTTCTACAACATCCCATCATAGTACAATCAGAGTCGGATGGTGTGCTCAACGACGTCAAGTTGGTTGCATATATTTTGCATATCTTTTCGTATAGCGTGTATGTGTGTGTCAATGAGTGCGCGCATGCGCACCAGCGCACAGCCAATCAATCATCTCTATACTCATTGTGCGCCTGCGTGCTGTGATAATCTGGTTCGGTTCAACGATTAAAGAAAAAAACGTAAGAAAGCAATATATCAAAGAAAGCGTTCGAAAATAATCCAAATCTAAAAAAAAAAATTATTTGCGAAGATTTTTAGCAACTGACCAGGTTGCAGGAGTTTAATAAGTCGTATAACCCACTAAATAAAAAAGGAAGTCCCATGAAAAAAAAATTAATTAAAAAAAATAATTGTTTCGCTAGTTTTTTCTCCCCCAAGAGGTGATTTGAAATTGAGATAGGGCAGTTTTTTGTACGTAGGTATAGTATATATATATATAATTATTATATCAGAGGTTAAGTTATCAAAGTTCAACTGAAAATTTAATCAGGGCTGAATAGGATGCATGTGAGGTGGTGCTAGTGATTGATATATAATATGGTGGTGTTTTCATAGACTGACTTACTCTAATGGGATTCGTTCGTCATCACAAGTGTCGTCGTGTTGTGTCGGGTGTGGTCGGCGTGCGTCACCAGCATGGCACCGACCCTACTTGATGTCGCGCGCCCCCTCATTGGGACACGACAGTTGATACAGCAGCTGCAACAGAGTGCGCGTCGGTCGGCCACTCATGCGATTCTTGGTATAGTAGGGATACACTTTATCATCAGCCAGCATAGACACGCCAGTCGTGTCAAAGTGCAGCCAATCAATGCAGTGCACAAACTGATTGAGAAACGCCGCCGCCAGACAGGGATCACCCTTGCCCTTGCCCTTGTTATCCACATCCACCGACCTGTAGTTCGTCACCTTCTTGTCAAAGTACTTCCACAGCGGCATGCGCCACACGCGATCACCAGTGATGACGCTCGCCTTGCGCACCTGCGACCACATCGTCTGCGAGTTGGCGAACACACCCGAAGCGCCAAAGCCGAGCGCCGAGCGTATACCCGGCGTCAAACTGCCGACATCAATCAACAGACGCGGTTTGTACGTCGCCTGGCCAAAGACAATGCAATCCGCCAGCGTTAGGCGGCCCTCATTGTCCGTATCGGTAATCATTATACTCTTGCCATTCATACCCATCACCACATCGCCGCACTTCATCGCCATACCACTGGGCATATTCTCACACAGCGCAATCACCGCATTGATGTTGATCGGCAGCGAGAGGGCCGAAACGCAGCGCAGCGCGCCGACAATCGCAGCGGCACCGCTCATATCAGCACGATACCGAGACATGCCAGGACATTTCTTCAAGCAGAGGCCGCCACTGTCAAAGGTGATACCCTTACCCACCATCAGAATAGGTTTCATATCTTGCGGGCCTCCACAGTAAGAGATTTCCAGTAATACAGGGGGTTCACATGACCCGCGTGCAACCGCCATGAAGGCATTCATCTTGGCATGCTCAATCCAGTCGCGATCATGCACCTCAACGCGTATCCCGCATGGACACAGCTCATTGACGCACTCCTGCGCGAAATGCAGCGGTGTCATCAAGTTTGCAGGCGTGTCCGATAGGCGGCGCGCGAGATTCTGCGACTCCGCCTTGAACAAGCCGCGCTGGAAGCTGTCGCTATCCGGATCATCGTACAATTCAATCGAGGGAATCACTTTCCAGTGTTCGCGCATCTTGTTCTCCTGGTAGCGCCAGAGCGCAAGCGCAGTGCCTTCGGCAGCCTGCTCGGGAAAGCCAAGGCCCTCAACCAGCACACGCGTACAGCCCTGTTTGCGCAGCAGGACGCCGCCCATGCCGGCAGCCATGCGCACCGCCTCCATACCCTCGTCAATCGCTTCCAGTTCATTATAGCCCAGCTTCTCCTTACCGAGACCCACCACGGCAATGGCCCAGAATTCATTATCGATGTTATTGAACGCTTTGCCCTTGCCGGGATGCAGGCTGGCGCCCGATTGCTTTATCAATTCGAGAATCTTGTTGTCGCATTTGTCGTTGAACTTTTGCGCCGCCGGCGTGAAAACAGGCTCGCCATCTTCGCCCTCGTACACGCCCACAATCAGCCCCTTGCGTTCAGTTGGACACTCGTCGGAGCACAAGCGTCGGATGCCAATTATACGGCGGGTCACGTTCTTGAGGAAACCGCCGGGTGACCGAATCATCTTGCACGTCGAGGGGTTGTTGTGTTATTGATTGGAAATTTGGCGCTACTTGCCAAGTAGCCGAAATAGGGTTCTGATTGGGTTTCCCGTTCCGAGAAAAAGAATGTGTGCACTTCGGTTTACAGCAGGGTGTTACACATTTCACAAAAATAATTTTGAAATTGAGCGTCTGGGTTTTGAACGGTGCGTTTTGTAAAACAAACAGATTTTTTTGAGCGCCTTGCTTTACCGAAAGTGTCAATGGTTACCGCGTTATTCAAATTTTGACCCAGGTTTCTCTAGCAATTTTTACAAAATCAACAGTTTCCGCGGCCATCTTGATTCTATTTAAAACAATTGCATTCAAATCAAACAATCAAGGCGGCAATACAAAATCACGAAACTGTACGAATCTACCCGAAACTAAACGAACAGCAGTCACAAACAAATAGGTTATGTTTATTTACATTCGCATCAGTTGCGATGGCTTCAGGAAGTCAAAGTTTACCTGTGTCGCAAATATTAAAATCCAAAGCAGAATTCGAAGATGAACCCAAAAAGAAATCGCGTGAAGACTGGCGTAAGGCTAAAGAGTTAGAAGAAGCGCGTAAAGCAGGCACAGCGCCCGCTGCTGTCGATGAAGAAGGCAAAGATATCAATCCGCACATCCCGCAGTACATTTCAAGCGCACCATGGTATTATGGACAAAGTGGTCCGACTTTAAAACATCAACGTCCACAAGCGGAGAAAGAAAAAGTCTACTCACATCTTGATGAGTGGTATGACAGAGGCGTAGACACTGTAAGTTAATTAAACTCTAAAAATAAACTAAAAAACTAAAGTTTTATTTTATGTTTAGTCTAAGGTAGTGACAAAATTCCGCAAAGGCGCTTGTGAAAACTGTGGAGCAATGACACACAAAAAGAAAGAATGCATGGAACGTCCACGAAAAATCGGCGCAAGATTCTCCGGTGCAAACATCGCCGCAGATGAATACCAACAGAAGAATTTATCGTTAAACTACGATGGGAAACGCGATCGTTGGTCAGGTTATGATCCACGCGAGCACAGAACAATCATCGAAGAGTTCCAAAAAGTCGAAGACGCAAAACGTGCGTTACGAGCTGAGAAACTCAACGCAAACGAATCCGAAGAGGATGAAGATAAAGACGAGGATAAATACGTCGATGAAGTAGACATGCCAGGCACAAAAGTTGATAGTAAACAGCGTATTACCGTGCGTAACTTGCGTATTCGTGAAGATACAGCCAAATATCTACGCAATCTTGACCCGAATTCAGCGTATTATGACCCTAAAACACGTTCGATGCGTGAGAATCCTAATCCCAGCAAGGATGACACATACGCCGGTGAGAATTTTGTAAGATTCACAGGAGATACCACGAAACATTCGCAAGCGCAGTTGTTTGCTTGGGATGCACATGAGAAAGGCGTTGATGTGCACTTGTTAGCCGAACCAACAAAGTTGGAAATGCTGCAGAAGGAATACGACAAGAAGAAGGATCAATTCAAGAGTAAAGTACAACAATCTGTGTTGGAAAGGTATGGAGGTGCGGAGCATTTAGACGCACCACCGAAAAGTCTCCTGCTAGCACAGACAGAAGATTATATTGAGTATTCACGCTCGGGGAAGATCATCAAAGGGCAAGAGAAGGAGATTATCAAGTCAAAGTATGAGGAAGATGTCTACATACACAATCACACGAGTGTTTGGGGTTCGTATTGGAAAGGCGGTCGATGGGGGTATAAATGTTGCCATTCCTATATTAAAAATTCATATTGTCTTGGCGAGGCTGGTAAGGATCAAGAAGTTGATTTACCACCGTTGAATATTGAAACAACTACGACCACAGTTGATAAAATTGATCCTGTTAAGGATAAAGATGAAAATAGTAGTTCTAGTTCAAGTTCATCTTCATCATCAAGCTCTGAAAGTGAAGATGAAGAGAAAAAGAGCAAACAAAAGAAGAAATCGAAGAAAAAGAGTAAAAAACGTAAACAAAAAGAAAAACGCAAGTTAAAAGCACAGAAAAAGAAGAATAATAGTGATGATGATGATGATAATGATGGAAAAGATAAGTTAAAAGAAGCGCTACGCAAAGAAGAAGAACACCAGAAGCATATTGATGAAGTAATGAAGCTAGACGAACGAAAACGATCTTACAATTCAATGTACGACGTGAAAAAACCATCGGAAGAGGAAGTCGAAGCTTATTACTTGAAACGCAAACGAGAGGAAGATCCTATGAATCATTTTACATAATAAAATGTAAGGTTATGGTATGATATACAAAATGGCCGTTAATAACCAAATAATTTTTCTATTTGAAAATATTTTCGTATAAATTTGCGATATATTAGTTTGATAGCACTCTTCAAGTTGCAATAAGTTAATCACAGCCGCGTTTACATTCCCATCGCAACGTTTCGCCTGCTTTTTATGTTAATATAACATGAAAAGCAGGTGGAACGTTGATGCGAATGTAAAATTTGTCGAGAACTTGCTTGGAACTTGCATGTTTGTCGTCTGTCGTTAATGTAACAAGTTAATTTTTAAGTTAAATTGACTTTGTGTTGGCCAAATGGAGGCCATGTTGGACCATGCGATTGATTAGGTACGCTGTGTTGCGCGCGTCGTCAATACCGCAGTGTTCTTGCCCGACGAAGTTCATTTTGAGACTGTGGAGAGCGCCGATGAGGCCCATTGGTGTGTCCTTGTAGAATTCCATGTAGGTTTGACGCACGTCAATCCATTGATTGAAGTAGGACTCTTTGTAGAGACGCTTTCGCTTGCATTCTTTTTTGAGGCATGTGCCGAGATCCCAGTCGGACCATGTTGCGAACGTGCAGAGAGAATCGTTTTTCTTGTACTGGGTTGATACAAAGTCGAAATTGTGCAGTTTGGAGTTTTCTTGCACCCAAGAGTCAAATTCTTCGAGAACTGGCTCAATGGTTGATGCATTATTAACTGTGGATTGTTTGATGCCAGTGAGGGATGTGCAGAAGTCAGTGAGGATGGGATTTTCGGTGGGTTTGACGTATTTCTTGAATGTTGAGATGATTTCGCCGCTGGGGATGTGTAGCAAGACAGCTGCGAACTCAATGATTTCATTTGCTGTCTTGCGTGTCATTTTGGTGTTCCAGCAGGTCGCTTCGAAGTCGAGGACGATGAGGTAGTCGAATTGCTGGGCTGGCTTGGTCCGTGCTGGCAGATTGGGTTTTGTCGAGATTGTTTCCATTGCTCCCAATTTTCTAGTGTTGTGCAATAATTTGTTGAAATGATTTCTCAGCTGGGTTGAAATTCAAAAATTTTGAATGAAAGTACTTACAGTGCTAATTCACGCAGATCAGACGAAGTCATTGTTTCGGATAATTGTGGATTACTTATTTAATGTGTCAATTATTGCACCACATTTATTGCAATCGACTTTCAAATGTTTCAACTTCTGTCAGCGAATGGTCAGTGATGTGAAATTCATACAGAGGTTAGGTGTTGAAAATCGAGGGAAAACATATCATAAAGCATAAATTAAAGCTGTATCGGTATTTTTATACGCATTATTAAATTGCTTATGTGTGGTATTTTAATTTTTGATGAGTGGTATCAACCTTATTGCATATTTGATAAATGTTTTTGAATGTAATTAGTAGATAGTCGGTTAGATGGCGCCACGATGCACGTTTTCGGTAATAAATATTGCTTGAGGGTGGTAGTGAGTGCACACCGTGTCTGTGTGGATCACGCGATTTCGCGCAAGAGATAAGTTTGTTTACCTGCAGGTATCGAATCTTTATTTCGTGGATTCAAAACACACCGTTGCTGTTTGTTATGTTAGCATCGTAAATATTCTTCAATTCCCTCATGAATATTACTAACAATTTTATTGGATTATTATAAAAATCATCAAAAATCATTGAAATATATCATTATAATGATATATAATATTAATAAATAAATATTAATAAAAATATTATGTTTAGAATAATATTATTAATAACTTGTGTTAATGAGGAATCGAATAATTAGAATAATTCTGCAGTTATGTATGTTTTAAACAAGAAGTAAGAACAGATTTACGAAGATATTCATTTGCCTCATTGTGTGACCAGAGATGGCGCTAGAATGCAAATATTGGTATTAAATTCACTTTTAATGCATATTGTTTGTTTTCAGTGAGGTTGCGTTAGTATCAGTGAGTGGTCAGTGTTTGAGCGAACTCACCGGCTGCTTTAAAATAAATTCGCTTCAGTAAATAATACGAATTCAACGTGTTGCCGCGAATTAATTAAAACAATACTCTGACAATATAACAATATAAATTAATTAAGTTTATTAAACATCTAAAATAATACATAGCTGAAAATGAATATCAAAATATTTTAAAACATTCTCAAATAAAATTACTCGGTTTTTTTAAATTTTACAACTCTATAAACTTTACGATTCAAAACAAGTCATGTTTCATCCACACACAATCACATTAACGAGTTTCATAACCTCGCCGACGGTCGAACACTGTCAGAATAGTATTTATCAGAATAAAACAGCTGATAAACTCAGCAAAAATGAAAACATACGTGATTAACTGAGAAGTAAATCGGCTAAAAATGGGTAACGAGCATTCGCAAATGTCTGGATTGAACGTGGAAGAGAAAGCCATTGAAGTGACGGATTTCTGGTCGCATCACTCCGCGACTTTAAACACAGGTAACTCAAATGTTTCCACTGTTTCGGTGTTTATCGGTGAGCCCTTGGTTGGAGGATCGCTGTGGATGACGCAAACGCCTCTCGAGAAAGCAAGCAAAGTAAGTTTTCATATTCATAATTTAAACTATATTACAAGCATGAAATTGAATTATTTTTGTGATTTCCTCAAAGAACTTAATGCTGCATCGCCATCCTTGTATTCTAAAATATGTGAGCTCATGGAATAAAGGCTCAAAATACTATCTCGCCGTTGAGAAAGTTCGTCCACTCTCGCATGTACTACAATCACAATCAGTGCTACAAATCTGTATCGGTTTACATTCCATTCTGAAAGGATTGGTGTTCTTACATGAGAGAGCATTAGCATCACATAATAATGTATGCACTGCTTCAGTGTATGTCACCAAAGATGGCAGTTGGAAACTTGGGGGCTTGGAATACCTTTGTAAATTTAAAGATATTAACAATGAGTATATGAGGAAGGCAAGAGGCCATAGATATGAAAAAGCAATTGATCCCAATGAAGATAAACTGTTGGCTAGTAAACAATTGGATTTTATTGATATCTATGCATTTGCAGTGCTTGTCAATGAAGTTTTCAAGCATATCAAAGGCAACAAAGATGGTAAAATCAATTTTTTTAATTTAATCCTCAAAAAATCATCATTTTTGCATCTCTTTTAGATACAATACCATTAAATCAATTTTTGGAACTGTGTAAAACTGAATTACATCATCCAGATGTCCAACAACGACCGAAATTGTCTTCGTTGCTTGACGATGGGTTTTTCAACCATGACTTTATCACAATTCATTCTTTCTTAGTCGAACTGCCATTGAAATCCGATCAGGAAAAAGATCAATTTTTCAGTACATTAATTCCACGTCTAAGGAATTTTAAACAACAAATTGTAGCGAAACAACTTGGTGGTTTACTTTTATCACGCATGGTTTTGTTGAATAAAACAGCGCAGACCAAAGTAATTCCAGAGGTTTTAAATCTGAAAGACAACAATGACGATGCCTTATTTGATGTTTCCACGTTTAGAGAACACATTGTTCCGATTCTTCTAGAAATTTTCTGTGTGCGCGACGCGCAGATACGACTTTACTCTTGGAATATTTTAATAATTTCATTGGTTGCTTCACACAGGAACAACTACAGAATAAAATCTTACCAGAGGTATTTTTATTATTAAATTAATTCTATTATAAATTAAATTTATTATTAAAATAATTATTTTAGCTGTTGTTAGGAATCAAAGACACTAATGATCATCTAGTCGCTGTTACACTTCGGTCGTTAGCAGATTTAGTACCAATGTTGGGATCAGCCGTGGTGATTGGTGGAAAACGCGCGAAATTGTTCAATGATGGTCTCCCGATTGCGCATAAACCTTCATCTGGATCTCGGCGAAGTTCCGCGCGTGTCAGTTTACATCACATTCCTGCAATTACATCACAAAATGAGAGCGATGTGTTGAGTAACAGTTCCGGGACAGAGATTCCCCCCGATTTGATTCTTAATGAGCGGCCATCTCCTGATGGTGAAGAAGGTGACACCTCAACCATCACAGATGAAGGACTGGAAGATAATCAACTTGACGTTGAAGATAGCGTAGGTTTTCCAAATAACGAAGTCTGGGATGATTGGGATATAAACGATGTGGATAATAATGATGCGACTTCATCACAGGGCGTTGATAATATTGATAGTATTACAAATTTTGTACAATTGTCATCAATGAGTTTAACGGGGAGTCCAAACGATCAAAATGGTAATACACATGCAAATCATAACAATCGCAAGGCAGAACTGCCTGATATACTTGAACTAGATATAAAAAATGTTAAGAATGGCGAGAATTCCGAAGAGTTTGACTTTTTCCAAGACATGGAACCCGTTATCAATACGACAAGTAAGTTTTTAATTAGTGAGGATGTAAAGGCGATGCAGGAGGATGAGTCGGACGGTTATCGGAATAAAAAGATTGTGGATGTTAGTCATACCAGCGCAGCGAATATCAGTAGTACGCTCGATTGGAGTGTGAATGTCAACGCGGAACATCAGGAGGAAGGATGGGGCGATGACTTGGACGGATGGGATTAATGTTTTATTTGTTATTTGATTAAATAATATTTAAAAATACATGTGTGATGAGTTTATTTATTGGGATAGCCTTCAGCGCTTGCCTTTGATTTATGGAGTTACGGGATGATTTTACTCAGTTTGACTAAATATTAATTTCTTTTAGTCTTGAAAAATATAATTTGGAAACAAAAGTTTTTTTTACAGAAGATTTAATACAATGTTATTTTGAGTGTGTTATTTTAATCAAGTTTTGTTGTAGAACATTCAGATTTGAATTAATTACATAGTTTGATTTCATCAATTTTTAAACATAAAGTTATATATTGTGTTATTATATGAGCCGCTTATTTTGAAAGTGGCCTAACTCCATTTATCTTCAAATCGAGATATTGAAAGTTTTGCGTTTCAATGAATTTAAAAATATACGTATAAGATACAAAGGAGTCATACTGCTTAAGCGTATCTTAGGATGTTAAATTTACTGTTCCTGTTAAAGTAGTGGCAATTATTAAGTAAATAACGTGCGTTTCCTTATCGAGAATGGAGTTGGGCCACTTTCAAAATTAACAGCCAGATTCATTATAAAATTTGAAGATGCCCAAGTCCATTCAACATAATTTAAGATGTTTCAAATTGAAGAAAAAAAAACGTCTTCGTTTCACAGGCAGCTTCGTGAAGTAATACATTTTGTTTGTTAAAATCTGCCAAACCCCAAAACTTCTCAAAAATATTCTTTCTTTCTTCTTCATTATAATTTTTTGTGCACGCATTCCGACAACCACAATCTCTGGTTCGAAATTTTTTTCATGAAGAATACTTCCGGTTTAACAGCAATATCTTTTTCCTGAATTCCGTTTTATCTTTCGCACTTTTTGGATATATGGTGCATCAATCTTTTCTCCATTGTTATTTGAATCTTCATCCTCTGACGAGGAATATTATTTTATAACTCTTTTTCTTATTCGCTTTTTTTAAATTATTAATTACTATTTCTTTTTCACTATCTGAACTAAGTGGTCTTCTTCGGTTCTTCCTCATGCTTGCAATAATTTCTATAATTTAATATTAAATTTTAAGTTTTATATTAATTAAACGTACAGGTTAATTAACTAACGCAATTGTCCCAAAAATGAGGTGGACTTGTAAATACTAATTAATTGAAATTACCTTCATCGCTGCTTTCCGACATTATCAATAGTAAATACCTTGATGTAACTATAAATGGAGTTAGGCCACTTTCAAACCACACGGGTCAGTTATTCAATTAATTCGGAAAACCTATGTGTAAAAAATGTACCGTATTTTCTCTGAATATAAGCAATCTGAAGTGCGTCACTGATAAATAACATGAAGTTGTACATGTAACCATGGTAACCGGCAAAAAATTGAAAAACGGAGTTAGGTCACTTTCAAAATAAGCGGCTCATATATTGTGCTGTTTTACAATGAAACGCGGCCCGATTGACGTGACGTATAGATCTTATCGCTGCGGAGTGCGGGCCGACGGGTAGTCTTATCGCGTGTTGTTGTTTATCGTGTCGTCTCTGCTTTCTCGGCTCTCTCAGCAGAATGCGGGCAGTCTCGCGCCGGTTCGCACGCGGTGTTTGCATCTTAAAACATTTGGGCTAATTAGCATTCGGTGAATCGCGTTTTCGCTAATCGCCCATCGCGTGTATCTATTGTGGAATGTTTGTGAATGTGTTTGCTTGACTGTATTGGGTGTGCGTGCGCGTGTGTGAGTGTGATGCAGTCGGCTATTGATGTAATTGATGTCTGGTAGGTCTTAAATATTTATATTATTTGTTTTCATTAATTCTTTCTTTTATAATTGTTTTTTTGCATTAACAGTTCTTGTATTAAGCTCGAAATTTGCAAGCGTTTGCGTACTAGGACGTAGATAGTGCGGGCAAACGGGGCGTCATAACCTGGGCGCGATGTCTGGCGATGACGAAGTATATTTTCTAGCGGCCTTAATACATTTGTTGCATGTATATAGTAATTTCATTTTAGTTACACTTTGTATATTAGTTTTCCTTAATCAAAACTTGATCAAACCTTCTGAACGCACAGATGCGCTGGTGTCTCCTGTTCAGGGCACCGTATGAGGGTAGCTGTAGAAGTGACTCGTGTTCGGGGCACCGTACAAGGGCAGCGGTAGAAGTTATTCGGGTTCAGGGCACCGTATGAGGGTAGCGGTAGAAGTGACTCGTGTTCACGGCAGCGGTAGAAGTGACTCATGTTCAGGGCACAGTATAAGGGTAACGGTAGAAGTGACTCGTGTTCAGGGCACCGTACGTGGATGATTGTATTGCTGACTCCCATTCGCCAATTTTAATTATAAATTAAAATTTCATCTCTGTGATTTCCAATTGGAAAGTTAAATTGAACTAGCTTATTTGATGGAGAATTTTTCGTAGATTAAGGCGCTGTGATTCGTTCCTTTCTATCTCTTTTAGTTTACGAGATATTCGCAATTGAAATAAATCGTCAAAAATTGAAAAATTGCCATTTTAGCACTTTTAGTCGCATTTTTCGACTTTTACTGTTGGAAATATATTTATTTTATATTTATATCTGATAAAGAATTTTTCAATCTGTCGTAATCAGCAATTTGTTGGTTCCTATCGCTTTTAGTTTAAGAGATATTAATTTTTGAAAATCGTCGAAAAAAAGTATCAAGCACCCCCCCTTGGCAATTTTTTCTTATGAATTAAAATTTCATCTCTTAGATTTCGGTTTTAAATATTCTATCTGATAGAGATTGGTCCGTAGACTAATACGCTGCGATCAGATCTTATTTATCTCTTTTAGTTTACGAGATATTCGCGATTTAAAAAAATCGTCCAAAATTTCAAAATGTCACTTTTTAGTACTTTTAATCGCGTTTTTCGACCTTTTACTGTAGGAAATATAATTATTTTATATTTTTGTCTGATAGAGAATCTTCCAATCTTTCATAATCAACAATTCGTTGGTAGCTATCGCTTTTAGTTTAAGAGATATGAATTTTTGAAAATCGTCGAAAAAAAGTATCAAGCACCCCCCCTTGGCAATTTTTTCTTAAGAATTAAAATTTCATCTCCTTGATTTTCAGATTAAATGAGATAAATTCCCCGGGCGCGGCTAATCGCTCGTAAATCGCAAAATTTGCAAAAAATTAACGGTTGTCGGGGCGGATTGTCCCCGGGGTCCGCTATGGCTTTTAATAACTCGAATTATATTGAAAGTTGTGTGTATTCGCACTAGTACTCGTTGCGCTAGAAATTGTAGTTTTCTTGTTATAACTCGCGAACGCGGTCTCAAACTTAGTTGATACAAAAGATGCGGAATTAAATTTTCCGTCGGGTGGTAATAGTTTGTTGCCGGAATTCGCCCTGTAACCCGCGAAAATTTGCATAAAATTGTAATTTTCCATGGTTTTTTCGTGTTTGCTCGCGATCTAGGCGTCGCACTAACTTCAGCGTGGCGTCAAAAGATGCGGAATTAAATTTTCCGTCGGGTGGTAATAGTTTGTTGCCGGAATTTCCCTGTAATTTTTTCTTAAGATTAAAAATTTTATCTCACAGATTTCCGTTTTAAGTATCCTATCTTATAGAGACTAGTCCGTAGATTAAGATGCTGCGATCAGATCTTAAATATCTCTTTTAGTTTACGAGATAATCGCGTTTGAATAAAATGGGCAAAAATTGAAAATGTCACTTTTAGCACTTTTAGTCGCGATTTTCGACCTTTTACTGTAGGAAATATAATTATTTTATATTTTTATCTGATAGAGAATGTTCCAATCTTTCATAATCAGCAATTCGTTGGTTGCTCTGGCTTTTAGTTTAAGAGATATTAATTATCAAAAATCGTCGAAAAAAGTATCAAGCACCCCCTTGGCAATTTTTCTTAAGATTAAATTTTCAACTCTCAGATTTCCGTTTTAACTAACCTATGTTATAGAGAATAGTCCGTAGATTAAGATGCTGCGATCAGATCTTAAATATCTCTTTTAGTTTACGAGATATTCGCGTTTGAATAAAATGGGCAAAAATTGAGAAATGTCACTTTTTAGCACTTTTAGTCGCGATTTTCGACCTTTTACTGTAGGAAATATAATTATTTTATATTTTTATCTGATAGAGAATGTTCCAATCTTTCATAATCAGCAATTCGTTGGTTGCTCTGGCTTTTAGTTTAAGAGATATTAATTATCAAAAATCGTCGAAAAAAAGTATCAAGCACCCCCTTGGCAATTTTTTTTAAGATTAAAATTTCATCTCTCAGATTTCCGTTTTAACTATCCTATCTTATAGAGAATAGTCCGTAGATTAAGATGCTGCGATCAGATCTTAAATATCTCTTTTAGTTTACGAGATATTCGCGATTGAATAAAATGGGCAAAAATTGAAAAATGTCACTTTTTAGCACTTTTAGTCGCGATTTTCGACCTTTTACTGTAGGAAATATAATTATTTTATATTTTTATCTGATAGAGAATTTTCCAATCTTTCATAATCAGCAATTCGTTGGTTGCTATCGCTTTTAGTTTAAGAGATATTAATTATCAAAAATCGTCGAAAAAAAGTATCAAGCACCCCCCCTTGGCAATTTTTTCTTAAGAATTAAAATTTCATCTCTCAGATTTCCGTTTTAACTATCCTATCTTATAGAGAATAGTCCGTAGATTAAGATGCTGCGATCAGATCTTAAATATCTCTTTTAGTTTACGAGATATTCGCGTTTGAATAAAATGGACAAAAATTGATAAATGTCACTTTTTAGCACTTTTAGTCGCGATTTTCGACCTTTTACTGTAGGAAATATAATTATTTTATATTTTTATCTGATAGAGAATTTTCCAATCTTTCATAATCAGCAATTCGTTGGTTGCTATCGCTTTTAGTTTAAGAGATATTAATTATCAAAAATCGTCGAAAAAAAGTATCAAGCACCCCCCCTTGGCAATTTTTTTCTTAAGAATTAAAATTTCATCTCCTTGATTTTCAGATTTAAATGCTTATTTTATAGAGAATTGTCCGTAGATTAAGACCCTGCGATTCGTTCCTTTCTATCTCTATCTCATTGTGGTTTTAATCATTATAATACGTCTAGACTCTTGACAATGTGCTAATTTTGTGTCAAAGTTGATCGTAGTAGGAAATATTACTTTGTCTGGAAAACACACCATATATCTTGTACCAATGGAGCAAATTACAACATCTTGTGCTCATATAATACTTAAGAGTTCCTTAATAACTTACGCATCTTCCTGACCCTTTCAACCTTTTACAAGTGTTATAAAAATGGCTTACAAATCGACATTATTTTCACATTTTAAAAGTTGTCTTTAGCTAACAACCTGTATTTCGTGAACTAATACACATTTTGTGCGTTTCTGAAGGTCATGTTATAGTTTCAGAGACGCTCTACATGTTAATTGACAATATGTACTGCATACAAAAGTGGAAACACGTGGAAACATTAATTATTGATTATAATAGTCTAAATTGTGGGACTAGTATTTGTCGCATTTATAGATGCGGCTTATACGGCTTATTTTTATATTTATCGACAAGCGGGAGCACGAGAATAGTTTTGTATACAATGCTGTTATCTGCGATTCGGTGTAAACAACGTTTTCAACGCATGTATTCCGCGCGTTGTCTCCTAGCGCCGCAAGGTCGCGTGCCTTCGACGCGCCGTCTTTGCGCACCTCTTGCTTTCTTATCTTATACTGTCCCGTCGTTGTTTACGCAGTTTCGGCATGCACTATCGGTGGATTGCAGCCAGTTTTGTGCCGGTCGCTGGTTAATCCAGTCATATTTTGAGAGACTTATATCGTTTATTCGGACTTCAATATTCTATATTTGTGTTGTATACTCGAAGATCAATCGACTATTAATTTATTTGTACTTTGCGACTATAGTAATTTGTTTAATGTTCGGAAATGTCGGTTTTTGATCGTGTTTGTTATGTATATTACAAGTCATGTGATAGTGAATTTGATAACACTCTTCACTCGGCATTGTGTTTTGTGTCGGTTACTAAATTAATCGGATATATAATGCCCCCATGTTGATTCGCATCATTAAGAAAGATCCATCAGGCTCGTGTAAGTATTTTTTAACCAAACAGCACAGATTGTTTATTTTATGTTGATTGTTAATTAAAACATAATTCAAATGTAAGAAATATTTTTGTTTTAATTTATGTTTTCGCTTAGTTACAGCACTCGTTGCGCATGGCAGTCCGATAAGCTGTACACTGGTAGGTTTATAATTCAATTATTTTTTTCGGTAAAATTTATCACGTATAACCTACCTGCAGGGCCAATGAGAGGGGGTTAAATGGGATAAATTCCTTCGGGCCCGGCTAATCGCTCTTAAATCGCAAAATTAGCAAAAATTAACGGTTGCCGGGGCTCGCGGATTGTCCCCGGGGTCCGCTATGGCTTTTATAACTCGAGTTATATTGAAAGTTGTGTGTATACGCACTAGTACTCGTTGCGCTAGGAATTGTAGTTTTCTTGTTATAACTCGCGAACGCGGTCTCAAACTTCAGTTGCGTCAAAAGATGCGGAATTAAATTTTCCGTCGGGTGGTAATAGTTTGTTGCCGGAATTTCCCTGTAACCCGCGAAAATTTGCATAAAATTGTAATTTTCCATGGTTTTTTCGTGTTTGCTCGCGATCTAGGCGTCGCACTAACTTCAGCGTGGCGTCAAAAGATGCGGAATTAAATTTTCCGTCGGGTGGTAATAGTTTGTTGCCGGAATTTCCCTGTAACCCGCGAAAATTTGCATAAAATTGTAATTTTCCATGGTTTTTTCGTGTTTGCTCGCGATCTAGGCGTCGCACTAACTTCAGCGTGGCGTCAAAAGATGCGGAATTAAATTTTCCGTCGGGTGGTAATAGTTTGTTGCCGGAATTTCCCCTGTAACCCGCGAAAATTTGCATAAAATTGTAATTTTCCATGGTTTTCGTGTTTGCTCGCGATCTAGGCGTCGCACTAACTTCAGCGTGGCGTCAAAAGATGCGGAATTAAATTTTCCGTCGGGTGGTAATAGTTTGTTGCCGGAATTTCCCCTGTAACCCGCGAAAATTTGCATAAAATTGTAATTTTCCATGGTTTTTTCGTGTTTGCTCGCGATCTAGGCGTCGCACTAACTTCAGCGTGGCGTCAAAAGATGCGGAATTAAATTTTCCGTCGGGTGGTAATAGTTTGTTGCCGGAATTCCCTTTGTAACCCGCGAAAATTTGCATAAAATTGTAATTTTCCATGTTTTTTTCGTGTTTGCTCGCGATCTAGGCGTCGCACTAACTTCAGCGTGGCGTCAAAAGATGCGGAATTAAATTTTCCGTCGGGTGGTAATAGTTTGTTGCCGGAATTCCCCCTGTAACCCGCGAAAATTTGCATAAAATTGTAATTTTTCATGGTTTTTTCGTGTTTGCTCGCGATCTAGGCGTCGCACTAACTTCAGCGTGGCGTCAAAAGATGCGGAATTAAATTTTCCGTCGGGTGGTAATAGTTTGTTGCCGGAATTCCCCCTGTAACCCGCGAAAATTCGCATAAAATTGTAATTTTTCATGGTTTTTTCGTGTTTGCTCGCGATCTAGGTGTCGCACTAACTTCAGCGTGGCGTCAAAAGATGTGGAATTAAATTTTCCGTCGGGTGGTATTAGTTTGTTGCAGGAACTTGTAACCTGTCGGATGGTGAATAAAAGTTTTGTTGCCAGATTTGTCAATTGCCATTATCTTCTAAGCTGTTTTTAAAAAAAGAATGCATTTAATTTTTGATTTTAGAATACATTATATATACGAATAAGACAGTAGTACATTCATAATATAAATTTTTTGTGATTGCATTAGACTGTATCAACATCCTAAATTGTTCATAGCTTGACTCCATCACTCAATCGGTGTTTGTGTACAAACAACTTGTTTTTATCACATTGCAGCGCGTCTGATGTGTTCAGCAGTGTTTGTTCGTTCCACTTCTTACTTAGTCGATCGTGCGCTGCCGCGTGGTGAGCGCGTGTCTAGATGCGGGACGGTTTTCGTGGCGACTTATCGCCTAAATCGGTAGTTGAATTAGAATTGGTCAGCAAAGATAGAATTTAGAATTAACAAACGAATGCGGAGTGTCGTTAATGAGCTAGCGCGCGTGGAACCCGTGGCTTTAATAATGTACGCACGTGTTTGCTGTCGGCCGTCGGATGCCTTCCGTCGGCTAAAAATACCTGGTGGACTTGTTTTGTGTATTCATTTAATTATTTATTTGAATAAACATCGTTTGTGCTTCTGGTGGATTATTTCAATTGCGAAGGCCGAAGAAAATGTGGTACGTAAATACTATATTTTATGAACATTTGACGAATTAAACAGTAAATGTAAATTCATCAGCTGATAATGAAAAGCGATTAGTCACATAATTAAACATTCTAAAAATAAGTAACAATTGCTGTCACATTAGATCCCGTTTTTTGTGCTTTTGTTCCTTATTCTGTCTGTAAATGGCTTGACATGTTTGCTAATTTGAGTTTAAGAGATCTTAGTTCAGTATTGCTTTAAAAGGTGTATAATAATTAGTAATTGGATTATTTATTATGTTTCTAACCCCGCACCTATTACTTCTCCTAGGTATTCAGAAGGAAACTGGTTATAAAACTTGCACTTTTGAAGTTTTTTTTGTATCACCCTGTATAAAATAATTCCTAATGGTCAGTAAAAAATTAATTATTTTTTTATTGTTTTAATGCGATTTTCTTTTTAAATTATAGATTTTCTTTTTAAATTATAGATTTTCTTTTGGTAACACCCTGTAGATAATTTTCCAGGGATGCAACGCGAAAACAGTGCGCAATTTGATATTTTCTAGTGATGTATTTTGTACTTTTGCAGTCGTTAGTACAGCGCGGCTATGCAGGTCATAAATAAACATATTTTAAAATGACGTCATGTGTTCTGTAGGTATTGAAATTGCAAGTTCTGAACTTGTATTGTATGTAATTTGTTAATAAAGAAATGTTAAGGGCAATGGCTGTGTCTTATAACTTGTGCACCCCTTCCTTCAATCATTTCAGGTACAGGTCACCACTTGTAAAGTATTTCTCAGTGTTGTGGTCGGCTCTGTGAGCGGCGACACTTAGAAATATCTTTACAAGTCCTCAAGGAGTTCTCCCACTCGGGGGATGATCCCCACTATAAAAATTGTTAAGGTATCTGTATGATTTGTGTACTCCATCTTTTCAGCTACAGGTCAGAACTTGTAAGAATATTTTTAAGTGTCCCCTCTCGTGAGGCGACTTAAAAATTAGAAATATTTTTACAAGTTCTTAAAAAGATGTCCTTATAAGGAGTTCCCTCTCTCTGGGGATGATCCCCCACCATAAAAATTGTTGATATGCCTGATAATTCCGGGGATGAAGCGCAGAGACATCGTAGCTGTAGGTTGGGCCGGGAGCAATGGAGGCATCGAAGCAGTGGGCCTGTGACCTGTGACTGTCTTATAACGACACGTGCCAAAAAATTTAAAAATTCTGTCACCCCTATTTCTCTTTTCTTCCTGTACTCTCTTCTCTATTCTCTTCTCTTCTTGTTTCTCCTATCCTCTTCTTTCTGCTCTCTCTACTTACTCCTCTTTTTCCTTACTCCTCCACCATCTCTTCTACTTATTCTTACTGTTGCTTCGTCGTACTCTGCTTTTCAAGTTATTTCTAACATTTGAATCTTGAATTTTTGTGGTATGCAACCCTCATTTCGTAAATTTCTTATTATTTAATAAAATTACCTTCTACAACTGAGATTCGATCCATGAACCTCGTGCATGCTAGCATATGCACATGCCACCTGAGCCAGAACGCTTACTTATCAAATCTTATTCGTTTCTGGTATAAATGTTGTTGTTTTTCTCACATTTTTAAAAACAACAACATTGTATAGCCATCATACAAACACCTGCAGCCACATATAACTTTTATAACTACTTCTGGAAACGACAAAGAGGATACAAAAATAAATATGCTCTTATATGCAACATTACTTTAAATAATATTTTATTGAGACACATACATTAATAGGTAATATACATATAGACTATTACATGATAATAAATTATTTTGTATTCTATGTATTCACTGTTCCTGACAATAGGTGCAAATTGATAACTTATTCGTAGCCAACGGACGACATGCGACGGCCGGCGATCAACGGAATTCACGCGAGAACATAATAAAATGACTTTACATAGTATAGTGAAATTATATACACTAAGGCAACATGAATGAGATAACAGTTATTGCAGCCACCTCATGGACAAACAAATTTGATACATTACATGATAATTGTAAATAGAATTGATTCTACTCACTTTATTGCCTTTGCTGACAATCCTCTTTCCACACATGGGAAACAAACAAATTTCTACTAATTATAGGGGTTGCCGTCGGGACACATGTGAATAAAGCCACACAATTCTGGGTTCCACACTCCGCAATCCATTTGCTGAAGGACACAACCACCTGTTCTTAGAAAATACCGTTCATTGCCAACCGTTACAAATTACTACCGAATTAATATCTCAAGAAACGCGAAAACTTGCCATGAAGATCGACTGGCAAACAGAACACTTGCGCACCACACCGCACAGCTACGCAAGCCATACTAAGCAGGAGAAAGAAGCAACGTGAACGCTGCAAATGCAGGTATAAAAGTGATAAGAATTTCAAAACACGCAATGCAAATACTAGGTCACGTTCAACTATATTATATGTACTATACCCACAAAACAAACAAAAATAAGACATTCAATGCATAAAGATGATACAAAAATAATTTAATAAAGAATATCAATACTTGAAATATAATATTTTCACATTATTATTACAAACCTACAACATTCTTTCATCCGTTCATTTGAACGTTTAAATTTAAAAATGATCATAACCTCTGAACAGCTGAATCTGTAAATAACATCTCAACATTCTATACTCCTTAAAAATGAGTACACCTAATAAATTATGGGGAGAAATCGAAGATCCAAAATCAAATTACGTGCCCGACGTTACGGCCGACATCGAACGCTCCATGAACAATTTCTGTTTGTCAGAGTTTGACTCAGACAATGAAGATGATGACCATCGCGTCGAGCACATAACGTAAATAAATTAAACTCTATCATATTGTACAATCAAATACCAAATGTTTAATCCGTATATATTTTAAGTTTAAATTCAATGGACCCCATAATGATGTATGCCATTACACTGCACAAGTTTGCTGCAGAGATGACTGAACAGATCCAACTAGCTGAGCTAACCATTGATTCCAATCTGACAATTCTACAATCAGAAGAAGGCACACCAAAAATACCTGAACCACCAGAGATCTACTACAAACATGTGCCAAACAATCTGAATTTTATTCCTAAGGTTAAAACAGATTTTACTGAGGGTAAACCGGTAAATCATCCAGAACTAAGTCATGCAGTTGCCAAATCTGTTTTAATGCAATCTGTAGCTACCATGTTTGCTCATATTGGATATGAAAGTAAGTGACAACACAACGAATCATAAATCTCAACAGGAATAACAATTACCTGCATTTTAGCCACACACAATGACGTTTTACTGTTGATGACAGAAGTTCTGGAAGATTTTCTTAGGAAAATCAGCTACAAAATGAAAGTTGCACATGACTTGCACAAGGAAACACATGAACCTGGAAAGGAATTCCCAGTAAGGAATATTTACCACCACACAAAGTTACAAATCCCTATTTGCAAAGTAATTGTGATTTTAGGATTATGCAGAAGGAGTTCTAACAGAAATTGGTTTAGGATATCAAGGAATACACGATTATTACCAAAACAGAGTGTTGAAGTACACCACAGTGCTGCACAAACGTTGTCAGGAGCTCGTCGATTGTTATCAGAAATTGCTACAGCCGAAGCAAGAAGAAGAAGATGAAAGCATTGATGAGAACAACCAGTAATTAAACAAGTAAAGCTAAATATTCACTACACTAATTAATTATTCTATACTTAGATACGTTGGTATCATTAAAGAAGAAGAGGAGGAAGTCATCGAGGTGCAAATGCATCCGAATGTCGAAGGCAAAGCAGGCTACGCTTCTCTTCAAGAAGGCTTTCAATTACTACACACTCTGGAAGACAAGTAATGAACATTAAATAGAATACATGTAAACAAAATTCTACTAAACGTTTTTAGATTTGGAGAAGTCTCAGAAGACGGAACAAGCACTCTACCGATTTTGACAACGGCAGTTGTTGGCGATACCTTCGCCAAGCTCGGTTCTTCATCTTTCAACACGAAAAAACGAAGCAAATAAACATTATATAGAATAAGGCACGTATAATTTATTCCGTGGTAGCGTCTTCTTCGATTAATATAATGACTATATTCATAAAAATATACTCTATGAAATTTATCAAGTGTAAATTTCCTTCTCAATGAATAAAATGCATAAAAAATTCAAGTTATGTCTCCTCAAATATCAATTAATTGGTAACTTAAAATTTCAATTAAAAAAATAAAAATCTGGTTCAAAACAAGGTTAATTTTTGTTTTTTCTTACACCACGGCCCCGTCCACGCACTCGTACATGTTCCCACTTTTCTTCGTTGTTCCTGGAAAATATCATGAACAAATTACAGATTTCTGCAATGTAAATCCTATATTTTTTCTTACTTTGGTTCACCTGGAGCACGAGCAGATGTTAAAATCTCCGACAACGGAGGTGCTGTAAGCGTGGCGTCTGTTTGAGCAGAAGTGGTCAACGCTCTCATTTGCGACGTAATCACCGCAGGCATTTCCTCTTTTGGTTGCCGCACTTGTGCAACTTGAGGCTTTGACCGAATATTCTCGGCTCGTTGGGTCGCTGCAGGTTGAGACGAATCGATCTCTTGGAAGCGGCGGCGTTCAGCCTGGTGCCAATCACGACGCTGTGCTTTCGAAGCAATATCCAAACGACGCAGAATCATTTTATTCTCGCAGTATTCCGCAGGGTTGTAACATGGTGTATTCTCCTGGAAATATTTTAAAATGTTACAAAGAGGAGTAAAAAATTGATAAATAAATAACATACTTGATCCCAGTTTTCTCCATTGTCCCAAGAACTATCATCTGCAAAGTTAATCTCAATTCTATGAGTGTTGCCTTCAGCTTCGGTAACAACGCGATCAATTTGATGACGGTCAGGGCAATTGTCCATGTGATACTAACAAATAAAACATAAAATTATTTGAAATACTAGCAGAGTGTTTACTTCTTACTTTCAATTCGGGTGCAGGAACAATATGACTTGAATTGAATGCACACACCGCAGATGGAGAATCCGGATGATTGCGACGACATTTTACCAAGTGAGTAATAAAGCGATGTTTCAGCAGACGGTGCGAAGGATTATACGGACAAGTAACATAGCCCTCTTGGTATGCTTCACTATCAATTCAAATATAGGAATTAAACATTTATAAGCACATAGCTAAACAATAAGTCGTGTACTTACGAATTCATTTTGCTCTGGAGGTTATGAGAGTTCCAACAAAGAAGTGCGTCGTCTTATTTAATAAAAATGTGTGATCAGCAGAGTGGTTTTTTAGTAGTAAACAGAGGAACAACAGGTTACACGAAATTCTATGCACGCAGAAAGCAGGTTTTGGGGGGAACAATTGAGCGTTGATGATAACCTTTAAAATTTGACAATTTTTCACTGCACTCTGTTCGACTCGAAGATAGACGTTAGGATTTTATACGTGCGCGTACTCACGGATGGTTGCGAAGGAAGGAAGAGCTGAATAAGTTGCAATTTCGATTAACGCTAATGATGTTTGCGAAACAAAACTTTTTTTTCTACTGCGCCTTCTATGATCTTAACAATTTTGAAATATATAACATGTTCAAAGTGCACGGTATTGGTGGATCACAATCTACGTCACAAATTAAGTCAGTCATAAGCCAATCACAGAACGGGAAAATCGAGGGGGAATACAAGGCACCAAAGTACAACCTGCTGATCTCTGTATAAATGCGCAAACACATCAACATAAACCCTACACCCATCCCCCAACATTTTATACTGGTAACTCGTAGATATAAAAGAGCAGCGCCCTCTAGGACCTATCTTCAAAGAATCAATTTTAAATACTTTTATTGTACAGCATATTTAATTCTTAATTAATATGTTCAATGAGACTACAACGCGTAAATTTATGTACCTTTTAAAAGATTGCAAATGTAACTATCGGGATCGTCGATCAGCTCCAAAAGACCTGCAATCAGAAAAAAAAAACAATAAAATCAAATTCACAACAACCCCAAAAACAACAAAACTCACCACAAACATCACAAAACTCAGCAAAAGATGCGCACGGAAGCAGCTCGTCCACATAATAACCCAACAGACGTTCCGAGCCTTTGAGGAGCACTTCATCGTTATGCCGGATATAATCCGCCAGGTTGCTAGACCACTGATCATCCGGTCCCGACACATACTTAAAGAAGTACCTATAAATACCATCAACAATGCCAAACAACACCAGATAAGGTTTGTAAACGCCGTAATCCTTAGCGTTCTTATCGGCGATGTTCTTCACTGGACCAGAAGGATGCGCGCTGCGTACGTGCGCCGCAACCAAGAGTCTATGCAAATGCGACAGTCGATTACCATTCCACTTAGCCGTCGAGTGCAACAACACGGACATTGTGGTCCAATACAACGGTCCATCCGAGTCATAAGATGATTCTATCCATTTTTCGATGGTGGACTGTTCCAAATAGGTGCTGAGGTTGCCTTCTTCCTTCTTACTCACACGAGTTCTATAAAATAAAATTAAATAAAATTATTTAACCATTTTAAATAAAAAATAGAAATAAATAAATAACTTACGTGTTAATGACATACAGAGCCATATGAATCAAATACGGCACCATGTGCATGTTGCTCTGCGGGCCACCACCACCCGTATCCTCATGGAAACTCTTCTCATGCGCAAACCTCATCAACAAGAGTTTGAGATCATGCACAGTACTGGCATGACCAATATCCCTCAGATTAGTACTCTCCTGCAGGTAGGTGTTGTGTCTGGCGAGGCAACTAGCAAACGCAGATTCTGGCACATGCGGTCCCCAAAGTGGTAACAGACCATTACACTTGGTATTCGCATTCTGTAACGCAGCAGACTCCCATTCGTCCCTAGCTCGCGCTAATCTCACCGCACTCATGTGACAATCAACGTGGACAATGTTAAAATGTGTTACAGTATTATACCCAATCGTTTTTCGGGGTTTGGCTTCAAATTCTTCAACATTACATCTTTTAGTAAACGTATAGATTGCCAGGACCTTCGTTGGTTGATACTTGTACCCTTCACGACATATACAACAAACCAACCCAGTCTCCTCACCCAGTTCTTCCATCTGTTGTAAGATTGTTGATTTTGCTGTTACTTGACCCTTGTCGTTAGTACGCATACCAAGCTGCCCAAGTTGTTTCTCTCTCATAGCCATAGCAAGACGTTTCTTCTCTGACCTGGTAAAGTCCCTCACCTCTTCAATCTTTGTAGCAACCTGGGGGTTGGTCCTTAAAGCTTCCAGAAGATTCTCCGCGAGAGATCCAACATGTTCATCGCTAGAAACCTGTTCCAAACGATGAATAATCGGTATGGTATCTTCCTGCGACACTGCAACCTGTGTATTCTCATGGGAATGCGCCATTCCAGTGAGAAACCGTAGAATATACTTCAGTGCGGGTTTAGAGATGAATTCCTTCAACTCATCGCTATCAGTCCTTAGTAGAGTGGGTTTCACACATGGGGCATGCATGGTAATATACTCCAGGGCATCCTCAACCACTCCAAGTTCATTGATGTAATCTTTCAGAGTATTCCCAATCGCATTCTTCTCTATTCCCTCAGTCAACACACAAAACATCTCCAACTTCTGTTGGTCATCCGTCGTATGTTCAACATCATACTTGTTGAAATTCAGAATTGGTTTGAAGTGATTCAGGAGCAAGTCCATCTTATCCTCACAGCCATACACCAACGCAGCAAGCACGCGTGTTAGATGCATGAGTACAGCTTGATTGTTCCTCACACTCGAATGATTCGTGCAGCTGAGCAAACTCTGGACATATTCAGGTCCTCCGAAAGTCTGTGCAAACTCATTGAAAGACTCCAAGGTTTTGCTGGTTGCACGCGCGAGGATAGTCTCCATAATGTCGAGGAGTTGTTCGGTAACAGCCGCCTGACTAGCATCGGGTTCACCCTCCAAACACAACTGTAGAGTACGAAGGAAGACACTCATGGCGCCCACTTCCGGTTGCGTGAGAATCTCCTGCACCTTGACTACTTTTACACTCAGTCTAAACAACTTCAATAAAACCTGCAGTAAACTCTTCGCCCTCCATACATTTTGAATAGCTCCAAGTCTCTTGACCATAATCTTCAACCCACCGCACTCAGCCAGTACATTCGCCATTTTATAAACTTCTTCGTTATCAACCGCAGCTTGTGATTTATTATTCAGTGTCTCAACAAACTCTTCAGTTGCATCGCCGAGTAACCCACGCATTCTATAAATCACCCGCATTGATTCCACCTCACCACCTTCAGCTAGCCAGACTTTTTTATACACATCCTTCACAGGCAAGTCTAAACTCATAATCTTGTTGTTTACAAGCAGTTCCATTCCGTTGTCATCCTCAAGCAGCGCAACCAATTCACAATCCTGGCAAATCTTGTTCTTCACATCGCGCATAAGTGGTCCCAAGCCAGCCTCATTGCACGAATACGGATTACCCAACATTCTACCTTGTAAAAAGTCCTCCTGTTGTGCATCTTTTTCCAAAGTCAAGAAAAATTCCCCAATGTCATTCTCCTCGGGGTAAATAATAGAACATAATCTCTCAAATATGAATACTGGAGTTAAAACATCCCTCAATGCGCATTTCTCCACAGTCTCCATGCAGACACACATAAAAGCCCGCGTTTCTTCATCTGTACCTGTTGTGATATCTTCAAGAATATCCAGCAGCCTCTCTTGTGAATCATCGATTAATCTAGTTCGCTGTACAACCAATCTTCTCAGAGATAAATAACCATTTAATACAGCGCCAACCAGACGACTTTTATATTGTCTCCGAATAGCTGCATCATCAAAGAACGCAATCAATATCTCCGTGAGTTGATTCAAAGCGTAACCTTGGGTAAGATCTGATGTTAATGTAGTCTCTTCCAGGCGATGCAGTTGTTCGATTTCTTTCGTGATGAGATCCGCGATGGTCAACATGACGCCATTAATCGCCAAATATTGCGTCCATGCGTCTTGCACCAAAAAGTTGGAGAACAAATCTATATACTCCGCGGCATTCTCACCAGCTACACTTAGTTCATGCAAGTATTTAATCAACATATTGATAACTTGTTTCTTTCGGGTGTAATTACTGCAGCAGTGTTCTAGAATAAAGCAGGTGATTTGTCGGGCGCTGCGAGATGACGGGTTAAACAGAACAGTCTTCACCCATGAATCATCGCAAAGGTCCATGTCTTCCGGATCGGAAAGTTTTAACACTCTCCGCCTCCATCGGTTTCCATACTTTTCACTAAGATATAACTTCCTGACATCTTCTTTATTGGTGGGTAACGGAGTGTTTTCTTTTTTGGTTGGTTGTTTGGCTCTCCAGGCAGCATAAGACACCTGTGGGTCCTTGTTCACCCATTTGTATGCATCAATCGGGATAGTTTCATACTCACTACGAACAACAGTAGTCTGTTTATTGTTGATTTTATCTTTTAACTTCTTAGCCAGAGTAGTGTTGAAAGAATCGGCTGTTTTAGGTTTACAGATGCTATGCCATATCTGCAGACATGGTAAGATGATAGCCTCGATGACCATGGGACTCTTAGCGTCTTCGCATGCTTTCAAGAAGATGCTGACTAATGACCGCAAACGAGTCTCCCAACAATCATCGTGGATCTGTTGGAGTGACGCCAAGAGAGCAATTTCATGCCTCACACCCAAATTACCAGTCTGACCACTTAGACCCAAAGTGACTCTTTCCGTTATTAAATTACAGAGCTCTTCAGTGGCCTCGGAATTCTCTTTACTGAGAATACACAGTAATTGTCTTACTTCTTCTTGTATCTGTACGCTACCCTTACGTAAATTGTTAGCCAAGAGTTCCTGAATTAAACCCTTGGTGCACAACACTTGTCTGAGCGTGGTATTAATCGCCAGAGCTCGCAATAAAGTCAAACAATGTTCGGTGGCAGCTGTTGCACAGCCGTAACAACGTGTGATGGCACATGATGCATTCGCTGGTAACTCCAACACTTGGGAAGTACCCAAAGTTGGTGACATCTCAGAATCTCTATGTTTTCTATCATACGCAACCAGTTCCTTTCGAGAGACCAATACTTTCTGAATAATCTTACTCAATTCTTCAAAGGAAGTCTTACATTCGTTGCAATACTGCTGCGCAATCATCTGTATAGTTTTGTTGACTTTAACCTGCGATGATGTGGGTATCGCACCTGCTACAACCGACGCAGCCGTCACAGGTACCACCGTTGGTTCCTCAGTTCTCTTCTCAGACTTTTGTTCAGTCACCTTCACAACCAACAACTCCAATGAAGGTTTATTTCCCATCAGTTGTTTGTACACTCTATCCGCTTTCTCTAGAAGTGTGTTAATACTCGACACCATCTTTTTTCGATCTTCATCGTTTTCTATAGGTTCCACCGCACAGCAAGGCTTCGCCTGCAGTGTGAAATCAAACTTTGCATACTTGCAAAAACCGCACGCGTGACACAAGAAGGGATCTTTTTCATCGTAGTTAATGGCGCGGCATTTATGACATTGAAAAACGTTCTCACCACAGTTTGAACACACGCCTGGATTCGCCGGTACAGCTGCACTACATCGGGGACATTGTAGGGTCTCACTAGACGCTTGGATATTCTCATAAAAGTCAGCGTAATGAATCATCAAATTGCACGCGACAATCGGCAGAGGGAATTCAATCTTCACCTCAGTTTGTCCCGACTGCAGACTCACTTTCTTAGCGCGATGCCACAACGCTGATTTGTTTTTCAGTTCAACCACTGCCTGTACACTTCGATTTGTGTAGTAGATGTAAACAGTCCGGACCATTTTGGTCCGTTTTAAATCCCCGATTCTGATTGTAATCCGACTGATGGTATGTGAGCTTAATAACTTTACAATCTGCGTTGTTGTGGTAAACTTTGAATCGACTTTGATTGAACTCAACTTGATCGTAGACATGGGTACCTCGGGATTGTTACATACCAAACAAGGATCTGACTCGAGGTAGTACCCATCCAGTTCGACATATTGACTCATGTGAGCATACAGATTAGCATTTGGATGATGCGATAACAATTCGTTTTGTGTACGCAGGACATCCACCGCTTTATCAACATACGCGGAAATCTTAACAGAAGAATCCGGATTCTGGCTCATTTTCAGCGAGACATACCCCAGCAAATCAACAAACTGCGCTGCTTTGCGGCCATAAGTCGGTAGAAGAGGCCACAGTTGCCATAATAACTCCAGAAGTGATTTCTTCTGCTTCAATTTGGAGTTTTTATACAAAGAAAAGACCAAACTGTGCGCTTGCCAACGCAGAGTACTGTTGTTGGTCTCCAGAATAAATGTACGAATAAAACGTGCAAGTACCTCGGCAGGAACATGTTGATTAATCTGTTCGACCAATGCAATGCATGAAGCTTCCTCGAAAGCCGCTTCAGCCACAGAATCATCAGATTTCTCGCGCTCTTTCCTCGCAGTCGACTTTGAAGATGTCTCTTGCTTCTTGGTAGTGTTCTGCATCACAATGGCGCAGTTCAACAGTTGGAGAATGGTCGGAGCCACGCCTATTTAATACATAATCATATATTGTAACTATTGAATTGAAAATAAATTTAAATAAAACAAAAAATAGACCTTGATTTTTCATGCCTCTAGTTTTAACCACACTATACACCACCCATTGACTACGACCTGATAGAAACAAACTTTTCTTTACAAAAACTGATCTGAAAATAAGTCGCTTACCTTCATCTAGTATGCAGCTGACTTGGTACAACGATGGCAGGACATCATTGTGACAAATACAGAATTTCTGCCAATTTCCAACACGACTAGTAGCGATTTCGAGACACGCTTTTAAGTGTTCCACCATTTCAACCAGAGTATCGTACGGGAGTGACATGGCATGCTGATAGGACAAACTGGCATCAAAACCGCCCTTTATGCAGCATTGCTTTACAGCCTGTAGAATAAAATAATGTTAATCTTTTTTTCCTCTAAACATATGTCGACGAAATGCTTTTCATACCTTCATATGTGCATTCAAAGCGTGAATATCCCTCAACTGTCTGTACTTGTCCTTACTGCCACAAATAAACAGCAATAATTTACGTACAAGTCTCCGAATCGATGTCACCTGAGTAAACATCATATATTCACAGAGATATTTAAACCATGCGGTTTCAAACGCAGCGCTGATAGGTTCCACAATTTCAGAATGTTTGTGTACTTGATAGGGAAGACGCAACGCCATTTCGGTAAGTAATTGTGGATAGATGTAGAATATATCTGAAGCATGTCCTAGAAACAAAAATTATAAGTAAAAACAAATTGTGGATAAAAAAATATTAATTGCATACCTTTAACAAATTGTTTTAAGAATATCGGAGACATATCAGGTGGAGAATGATGTTGCTGCACCTTGAGGAGATTACCAGTTATAGAACTACTAGCGTCATCTGCTTTAGTTTCCTTCCAATAATCCAACAAAGATTGTAATAATTTGAGGCAGTAAGTAATAAAGTCCGCCTTTAAGAGAACCGTAGCTGATGTTGAAGCAACAAAGGAACTATTATCCCCTGGAACCGGTTTACTATTTGATGAAGCTTTCCATTTTGTCATGAGGACACTCAACAATCGCATAATGACTAGTTGTACTTCTCGCTGATTATTCCTTTCGCAAATATTCTCCAAATTGGGTTTAGTAATCTGTAATTCTACTACGATCGCATGCAGCAGAGCATTGAGACACGCCTTATCTCTTTCTAGATGTCCATCGAGGTCATTTGTGAGTTGTAGAATGACTTGGAAGAAAGGTATCGCCCTAACTCCAGTAACATTTCTAAGTTTAGGCAGGTATTCTACCAGTCGTTCCAACAATTGCAGACGTAGAATATGTAACCTGCTGCTATTCTCTGACTCTTGTTCGTGTTCTGTGTCAACTTCAGGTTCTTGTTCTTGCTGAGCACCGGCATGTGACGTGGTAGCCTCTGGTTTATTAGCTGCACTTTCCTGGGCATTATCACCATACGTAGAACTGCGTCCAGAAACGTTTTGTTCACCAGTAATACTCTCCACGCCACTACCACCACTTTCCGACCCAGCACCACTACCACCTTGTTCAGCGGGAGATGTCCTTAGTGTAGAACCATCTGTAGCAGCAGTACTACCTTCATCATCTGACCCACCAGCGGAAGCAGTAGTATCACTAAAATGCCCAGCTTCCTGAGCATGTTGAACCTCCTGCACAACTTGTTCTAAAGGCGCTTCGAGGGCCTGAAGAGTATGCAAAGCTTGCTGTTGGGCTTGCTCATCACCCAATTCATGTTCTTGTAAACTCAACGCTATGGCCAATTCAACCATGGTGTCATCATCATCCGCATCCAGGGTCATATCCAACAAAGGTTGAAAACTCCTCCTCCACCCAGGAACGCTTCCAATGGGTTAACATTATGATTCTCACCTTCAGCTTGACCTTGCGCTTGTTGTTGTTGTCTTTGCAGCATCTGAATAGCTTCCAAGGCTTGCCGTTGCTCTTGATTTGAAGTAGTCGGTAGTTTTTCTTCTTCAGACTTTGTAGCTGGTGGTGTTACACAGTTTGGTGGACTAGGAATAAACACCCTCCGGCGTTTACTCTTAGGTTTCAACACTCTGCTCAACGCGTGCTTGGCACTAAATGCAATCACAGGATCATCACACAGCAACAACTGCAGATACACTGCAATTGTAATATTGCTATAAGTGTCGCAACTATTAAACGCGTGGACAATCTCAACCAACGCATACACCACCTGTTCGGTATGCTTCAACCCAGGAACCACCACTGGCGCCAGATTTGAATTTTCCGGATTCAACGAGTGTAACACCCACAAAACATCCATCAACTGCAGTAATAAATGCTGATTCTTATTAGACTTAGGTGTTTGTACATCCAAGGGATCATCCAAGATAACATCTTGTATTGAAGTGTGGGAGTCGGTAAACTTGACCAAATTCTGTGGACGACTAACAGCAATCCCGCGGACAATCATCACCAAACGATAATAACTCTCCGCATCGAGGTCATTCTTATTCTTGGTAATATCAATCTCATTCATTGTTTTGAGACTAGCCAGGACATGTTGCAGGAGTTCATGGTCCTTGTACATATGATAAGCTGCCGTGGAGGAGTATAACGAAGAAAGTAAAGATGTCGCGTGCATTTGAAGCACTGGTGGTGTAGGCATGGTAAGCAACTGTGTCGCAACAGTATTCGACGCGGATTTATGCGCTGTCATTTTTTCATCGCTGGTATTCAAACAGAAACTACCATCAAGGACATCCAGACAACCTCCGACAAATTTATCAAGTTTTGTGTTGGGTACACAATTAGAAGCACTTCCTCCTTCGGGATTATCCCCTGATGTCGCGGCGTTGTTACTGGCAACACTAGGTCCACTCGGAGCTAAACTGTCATCGTGTTCTTCAGGCCATCCGAAAGCATCCTTAGGTTTCCCGTAAATTTTCAAACTCTCCAAAACAGTAACCGTTTCAGGGTCCTGCGAAGGTCCAAACATAATGGTTATCTTTTTATCAGCCTGTAGACTCTCCTCCCTTGAAAATGGTATATCAAACCATCTACTCCGTGTTGTGGTCGTTGTAATAATCCGTCCGAAGATTTCAATAAACGTTGGTGACCTTTGTGGGTCCTGGGTACCCATCAGCACACGTATCCCAGTCATAACTTGATTATTATCTGGGTTTGTAATCTCCACGGAAAACCCGAGAGCTTTGGTACAAACCACAAACAAACCATTCGTGTTCAGTCTATGTTTCAACTGTCCTACATTGTAAATCTGCAGCAAGTCATTACCGCCAATCTCCACATCGTTCATAGGATTACAATGTTCAAAGAAATCCACTGGGAACGTAACAGAACTTGGTGTTTTACCAGTTTTTACAACCTTCTTCTTCCTTGGCTTGACTACAGTTGTAACATTTACAGATGTTTGCACACTGGGTGACATCCAATACCCAGTCTGGTCCATATTAGCCATGTAGATCTTCAGACTACCATCTTCACAAAGTAAAATCAGTGTGGTGCGTTGTTCTTGTCCAGAATGATGCCTGATGGCAACCATGTCCATAATCTTAGATTTACTCGGAGTAACTTTGACTTCCTGGATAGAAAGCGTGTCAGGTCTTAGCATAAGCACAACCGGGTTGTTACTGGACTGCATCACAGCACAAATCAATCCGGGATGGTTAGGTATCTCTGTCCATTGACACAGAGGTTGTGGGGCGGGTGATTTCCCGCCATTACTCTTCGATGACGATGTGAGTGTTACCGGGAACACCACAGCCAGGCAATTATTATTGGGTGTAACGGGGGAAACAAAACTCTTCCCTTGCGCGTATGAATAAAACAGCAAGCCTAAAGTGTGAGAGTAGTAAATGGACACTCCACCACCAGCAACTTGTCCATTTACATCCGTGACATCCAGATGGAACACCTCTAGGGTATTGGTAACGTAAAAGCTGCCATGTTTCGCAGAACTTTCCTCATTTAGAGCTTCTGTGTATATATGTCCTGGAGACGACATCAGGAGAATATTATACTTGCCATCATCGTACATAAATGTACAATCTCTTATTTTACCACTGGGTACCAGGAAATAGTACTGTGGACTAAGTGCATCCTTGGCCAGGTCATAGATCTTAACAAAATCAGGCGTAATCAACGCTAATTTAGTCTGAGACCCCGGCAGCCATATTGCCTTAATGATAAAATTCCCCGAAGCTAATTGAGGATGCAACACAAGGTGATCCATCACAGCCCCGCTTGAATTAAAGGTCAAAACGTGACAATCCTTAAGACCACAAACCGCCAGGTAATCTTCATTGCACAAATTACTAGTGAGGGATAATACTGTGAAGGGTATAGGCGCAGAGGCCAATCTTGTCAGGGTTAATTTCCTCGTAGAAGAATCCGCTTGTTTCAACAGCGCGGATAACTGCAGCACGGATATCTTTCCTTTTTCATGTGCCACAGCCAATTGTTGGCGTTTACCATGTGGGGATGACATACAACACATGGTAACACGTCGAATCATATGCGCGGATAGTAATTGTCTGATAGTTTGACCTTGCTCACCCGCATAACTCATGCGGACATTCTCAAACGCGCCTTCTTGTGACCCCAACGTGGGTACCATCAATTGATCAGTTGTCTGGAACTTTTTATCGGGGCTGTGTAGATTCTGCAGGGCTTTCATCGCGCGGGAATAACACCCAACAGATGAGTTTCTCTTACAGGACATTTCAATTGCTGGTAGGATATTCTGCAGCATGTCTAATAAAATCCCCGGAACAGTAGTCTTTCCTAAATACTTCAGGATAAGTTCCTGGGATCCTTCTAATCTCTTCACGATGGTATTCTTTTTCCGTTCACGTTTAATGTAGATATCTGGTCTTTCCTTTGTAAGCAAAGCTTCTTTTTTACGCATGGAACTAGTAAGACTTTCCTCTCCAGCGATATATCCAAGACTTGTATTTGCAACCGCATTAATCGCGTTGGTCTCTAATGATTGCGGGCTGCGTTTTACCAACGCCTGACAAGAGCCGTCTTCTTTAGCTCCGCAATCACAGAAAAAGTTACCATATTTCGCATAGGTCACATCATGTCCCTTATGGCAGACTCTTGCGCATATTGAACAAACACCAACACCATCTAACATCTTGCAGGTGTGACAATGGTACCAATGTTGGTTCATAAACTCTTTCTGTGTGATCGTAAAAGTACACAGTTTGTTACATAGTGAATCTTCATCAGACTCCTCGCCACTATCTTCTTCATCATTAATCTCCTCTAACATTTCAGGGTCTTGATCCAATGGTGTTTCGTTTTCCCATGCGGGGCTAAGCGGACGTTGAAGTGGCACCTTTTGATGACTGAGGATACCATTAATCACATCACTCATGTAATCCAGCATGCAACAAGCCGCATCTAGGATAATACAGTTTTTATCCGCCTCGGGAACATTGCACAGTTTTTCAATGATTTCCGGTTTGTTAAGGTACCTTCTACAATCATCCAACCACAACTCGGATATGACAGTAAACAAAAAGATATGCCCACTGCCGGTACCAGCATCAGCCAACATAGTCATTACAACCATTAGATCAGTAAATCCGCTACCATCCAAAGGTGCTGATAAAATATGAGTCCCCAAACGCAGCAGGGCCTTGAGAATGGTACCCGCCACATCTTCAGATACATTACTAGTGGGTTTGACAATAAAGTTGGTTAACGCTTGCAATAGCTGACTATTTTCTTGAACTAAATTCTTAACTTCTTCATTGGGTGACGCCGTCTCTCCGCTTGCCTGCCATTGTCCTGATAACACCATGTCGGTTGATTCAGGACTAGTAGGTACAGCCGTTGGTCCAATTATCACATGCCTCAACCAAGTCTGCAACTTTTCCCCTTCTACATTCGCCAGTTTACTCATACTACTGCACAAATAATTCAGACTAGGATCGGTGGAACTCTTCTCGGCGCAGTTGAAGAGTTTGTTGAAGAAATGCAACACTTTCGTGCTATACTGCTGCGACATCTGCGGATTACTCACGGACATCAACACCTTGACTAAATCTTTCTCGCCGGTGAAAAACGCTTCCAAAGCTTGACGACCTGCAGATTTCTCAATCAGTCTCTCGTAGAACTTGAGGAAATTATGCAGAATCTTTTCGTTGACATTCCCATTCAAATTATTCGTGTAATTCGTTATAAGTTTATAGGTATTATCCAAAATCTGTAGATACACGCGCTTTTGATGTTCGTCAGTCTCAGCATCACCAATCATCTTCTCCAAAACCTTTGACACTGACTCCTGTAGAAACTCAGTGCGTACATCCAGTGTGGTAGAAACCAATAACTCAATTACTTTATTTTTCGTATCGGTGTTTTCTATTTGCGGCGCGTGATTGCAAACGAATTTCATGAGCCTCTGTAGAAGACATTTCAGAGACAAGTTTATCGAAAAACTATAACTGGACGATGATAATGTCTGAATATGTGTGTCAATAATCTTCAGGATAAAAGACTCCGAAACAATGATATCACCCAAATGCGGTGTCCATGTACACTCCTCCAAACTAGCAGTGTGCCACTGTTGTATGACATTATTAACCGCCGCAGGCAAAAGCGTAGCTTGATCCGGTACTAAACCAGTGGTAAGTTTTGATTTGCTCGTAGCAATCGCCAAAACCTCTTGCAAACCTTCGAAATCTTGCACGGTGTATTTCCCAGCTGGTTCACTCTGCTCCACCATGCTATGCAACAGCGACCATCTTGTACAATGCAAAATAGCTTGCGCAAGTCGCAGGACATGCGGTAGTAATTCTTGAACATACGCCGCGCCTGACACAGTCGCGCCATTAGCATCCGCCGTATTAGTTTCCGCTTCGTCCAGTAACGAAACTTGCACTTTTGCAATCACAGCATGCAGTAAATACAAATGCCACAATGGTGGAAGGGATTCTTTCGTCATAGCACCCTTTTTAATATCGGGCGTAAGCGCAATCACACAATTCTTCGCCGTAGCAATATCATACTTCAGTGTATTCACCACATCGGATACAGATTTCACTAACCTTTCGGTGTTTTGCGTATAAAGGCCTTGTTTAACCAGACAGTCTTTGAGCCACCTGGTGAAATTCTTATGCCCACATCTTGGTCCCCAAATTAACGCGTGCAGTAATAAAGGTCCTGCTGGTAGAACCTCACCGCGTTGTAATCTCTCCAAATATGGCGTAGATGGCGGTAGCAATTGCAACAATTTCCAGCAAATTGAAAAACAATACTGTGTCGCAAATAAACCAAGCCTTGTCATCTTCGAAGCGTTCCCACCAGAAGTAATATTCGTCACAGTCAGAATTTCAATCAACGCATCGAGCAACAAAGGATACCGTAGTTTATCAGGTGTACCCAGGATGAAATTACAAGCTAAACCATCCAATTTCGGCGCATCTTGGTTGTTTATCTCGAAATTGGACAAAACATAAAACGTCGGCTTCATGGTAAACTCTTCCCGGCTGATTTTGGGACAAGTATCCGCCCATTGCCATGGCGTATACATCCTTGACATATTATTTTCCTTGCTCTCTTTATCCGTATTCAAATTCGTCGAATAAAACAAATTGAACAAAATCTGCTCTAATAATTGTTGTGGTGCATCATAGAGATGTTTCATGATGTAATCAAACAAAAGCAGCAGTCGTGACAGATGCAACAACTGTGAATCACGCAGGGTACCTCGAACAACCTCCGAACACCTCAACAAACCACCAGCCAGCAAGAGAACCACCGATTTCTTCTGCATCAAGTTCAACGAATGAAAAAGATATACCAGAACCTGTGCGTGCTCCACGTTGAGGTCTTCATTGTCACCTTCAACCACCGCCGGGACATTGATCACGTTCTCAATGAGTGTATTGACCAACCGGTGCCAGATGCTAATCACCGACGCTTCTTTCTCAGTCTGCGGACGCATTAATAAAACCTGTGCGAGAACTGATAAGGTTCTGGCGTAAACCTGCAGGGGCCATCCATGCGGCACATCGGAATTCCAAGGTGAGACACCCAGATTATTCAGAAGACTAGCTTGCAGCGGTTGGAGGCTAGGGTGGGTGACCAGGTTGTGTGTATAACGTGTCAGGGCACCCGAAAAGTCACTATAGAGTTGTCCCAGGGCTAAATTTAATTTAAAAAAATACAAATAAACATACTAAAACAATATAATGAAGTTTAAAAAACTTACCAACTTCAGTCCGGGCTGTCTCCCTATCCAAATCCCGTATAATAACCGCGAGTATCACAATCTGTTGATCTGTAATCCCGCTTTTTATATACCGCGACACATAGGCGCTCTTCGAGAGCAAAAAGTGCTTATTCATAAACGCAAATATACTCGTCGCCAGCGTGATAAACCCATGCGCCTCGCCTTTCTCCGGCACAATCGAATTACCTCTATCACCCTGAATCGTCTTCACATCGGGATTATCCGTCGGCGAGGTTTTATTCTCGCTGGGCTCAGGCGGTGCGAGTGTTTCCTCAAACCATTGCCCCAACAACGGTTCACTATCATCATCTTCATCTGTCGAACTCACATCCGAACAGAGTATCATATCTTCATAGTAATAAGTCGTGGAATCGCTCAGGCTGAACGTATCGCCTTCGGGTGTATGACGCTTCAGAGTGCACGCTTTTCTATAACTCACCAGCGCGAGATAAAAGAACAACTGATTGAGCGGTGCAGTGTTTAGAATTTTCGCTACACGCTGCGAAGCTGTGTATTGCCCGGCGATTGAAATAGGCGCGGGGTCAATCTGGGGAATGGTGGTATTCCCACCGCAAACCTCCAGGTTTAAATCGTCGAATAATTCTGACAATAGTAATAAAGCGCGTGTTGCTAACGCAACAGACAACACACCAAATGAATGTTGGAATTTTACCAAACCCGAACGAGCTGAGCTCTGTGCTTCGCGTGATTTACTAGGACTGCGTCCTTTGTCATCTCGTAGATGTGGTTTTTCGCTGGTTGTCGTACACGCTGTGACGTGACTTTGAAGACCAGAAATCAACACCCATGCACCAGCTAGTAAATAATTCTGATGTACATGACCTCCGGCTCTTGTGGAAGTCTTGATTGCATTACCAATGTAGCTGTAGAGATTGAGCGCTTCTTCTACAAGTGTAACTGCGTTTGTATCCAAGTCATCCTCTTTGTGGCTGGTCTGTGATTGCACCGTGGTGCATTTTGGTGATACCGCTGAGCCCATGGATAGAATAGAACTGGCTGCTGCTTGATTCACTGCGATGTACAGCACAGACATGCTGAGATTGCAGAGTTTTTCTAGTTTTGTAGGTGTGAGCGGTTCGAGGACAGGTAGATTAATCGCTGAGGAGACTAATGTTATCTCGGCGACTGTCGATGCGAGACTGTTGCGAACCGTGGTTGCCTCCGAGTGGTTCGTGGGCAACGCGAAGGGTTTGTTCGCAAGCGCGTCTTCGATTTTAGCCCGTGTTTTCTTGATTGATGGCAGGCTGAGGCAAAGATCCACGAGGGTATCACCAGCGCGCATTGATTGCAAGCTTTCGCGATTTGCTTTGATGAATAATCGCTAAACAAATATTATCCAATAGAAACAAAGTCACCATTTTGTTTAATATAAAACTTACATTGATTTCCATCGCTGGATCACTGTTTGTTGATTCTCCAGATACTTGCGCTGGAGAATCTTGTAGAGTGTCACCATCTCGGATCGGCATTGTGAGCTGCGCGAAGATGTTCGCTGATAAATCAGTGCGTGTTTTGACATCTTGTTTGTTACTGGACTCTTTTTCTACAAAAATATTCCAAGTTATTTATAAGATATTTAATTTTATGATTTATTTTGTACCTGTTGAAGCTGGATTAGTTTGTGGTGGCGTTTCGCCCTTCATGATGTCGGTGAGAGTATCAATCTCCGCCGAGGTGAAAGTATTAATACCACTGCACAGCGAGCGAATTGCTTTCAGCGCACGCTCGACGTGGGGATGCGTACCGTCCGGGTCGAAGAACGCCGAAGTGTTCAACGAGCCGACGAGGTACTTCAGCAGGACGCCGCATGCGCCGCTCACGACCTCCAGGTGCGCCGGCGAAACTACAAAACAAGATATTTTTACAAGATTATTATTAATAGTATGACACTATCTGTGCAAATATTGTGAAATTGTTTTTGTACACTCACCGTTTGTAGCATTACTCGCAATCAAATTCGCCGATAGGACGGTAAAGGCGTTGAAAAACTCCTGGTGGCCTTCCTTCTGCTGCAAGATCTCGGCTTGACTACGACACACAGAAACAGAATTAATAAAACTCGACGATTTTGAAAACAATCGGAAGTGCAACGACAGAATGCACCGGAATATAAATAGACGTGTTTTTCGTCAGCGGATGCCGCACGAAGGTGTCAAAACGCACTCGCCGCTGACAAAAACGCGCCGTTTACAGCGGCTGATAGCTGCATGCTGGTGGTACGTACTTTTTCAAGATCACCGCACATATTTCTAGCACATCACTGCGGCCGGTCGGCGATGCGTCGACGCGCAAGAACGGTTTTATCACGGACGACCATTCGACTCCACCACTGTTGGCGGCCATTATATCTGCCATTTATTCACAACCTGAATGACAGCCAGGAATCTGGGGGAATCTAGTGATATTTAACCTTCAACAGAACAAGAACAATCACTAGACAGTTGGCAATACAATTTATACACCAGCGCCATTACTATTCCTTTAAAATATCTACAAAACTGTTTTTAACTACTTTCCAGAACACAAACATGATGTCTTTTATATAAAAAGAACATATATTTTATTTACAAATTGCTTTATCAATAGTATTCATTCAATTAATTAATCATTTTAGCTTTTAAATAGTTTTTTTTGATTGCTCTAGACAAAATCACAACTCTACTCTGGGTGAAGCAGTTATTGGTAGCGTGACAATAATTAATTTTAGTGTACGCTTTTGTACAAGTGCGATATAACGTCTGCATCTGCAAGTAAATGTTCTCCGATTTGCACGTTAAGGCCATTTTTGTCTTTCATCTGCGCAAAATGTCTACACATGTGTACTGGGTGTGTGTGTGTGTGAAGAGAACAATAAATACAATGACTGCATACAGAATTGGTCATTGCTAACTTATGTACACTACTGCGCATGTCTCCCTATAACAATTTGATTCTCATCGGTGTGTTTGTGTCCCTCGAATAAAACTATGTACAGTTTGCAAATTTGTATCGAGCAAAGAAAAAAACATCAAATCATTAAAAGTACACGATAAAACAAACGAATAATAACAGAAATAACATATCGCAACATTTACACCCTCCGCAAATATAAATTTAATTAGAATAATTATTTACCATTAGAATATATATTATATGTTTGTGTCAATAATTAAAAAACGTCTCTCAACTCGCGCGCGCTTTACGATTCGCCTAAATTAATTTATCATCATATAATAACCTTAAAATCTACTTGTGTATGTATATATTTGTAATAATATATATTCATATATTTATATATTAGATTTCTTTGTATGTGTATCTAATATCCGTACCGTAATTGTTCGCACGAAACAATCCATTACGTTCTTTGCGTTCGTATGTACAACAATATAATAATTTAATATTTGTGCCGTGTTTGTATTCGAGAAGAGCCGCCCGTGTCCTATAAGCCGCCATCTTGTTGACCTGCAGTGTGGCAAACAATCAACTTTCGATAAATTTCTTTGCTTGTGTGTACAATAATTGTGTTTAGCTTGATTTGTAAATGCACTATTTAAATATTTTTACAATGCAGGTACTTTTTTGTTTGTTTTTTATGTTATTATATATGTCTTATTGGTATGCGCCATTTTGATTTAGCTTGTCGTTTCGGCGGCGTCATTGTCCGAGCCTGCGGTGTCGTCTGTCTTGGGTTTGTCCTGTAAGGACTGTCGAAGTTCAGCGACCGCCGATCCGGTGTACAGGCGTTTAATGCCTCGTGGCAGCGCTCTGCACGACTGCAGGTTGATGGAATGCAGGTGAGGGCATTTTTTGAGGATTGCCTTCACTGGTTCGAGACTTACAGAAGATCCACATAGGTTTATCGTCCTGTAAAACATAAAAAACATACAAAAAAATAAAATAATTTACTTTTTTTTAGTTTATATTACCGTAATGGTGGATTATCAGCTTCTGTCAACGCAATCACCGCATTATCCAATGATTCCGTTGCGGTGGACCACGCCAGATCAACTTCCTGCAGACTATGACTCCATTTCTGCAGGATTAATTCGAGACCGGAGTTTTGCGCGCGTGTTATTAAACAAGCTGCAAGAAAAACATTTTAAAAACGTTTTAAAACTATATTTTTGTTGTTTCTTACCACTTAGAAACAAATGTTCGAGATCCCACGCAGGTACCTTCACCAAACCAGAATCGGTAAGCCTGATACACCCACGCACGTCCAATAAACGCAACTTGGTTGAATTTTTCAGTATCCGCTCAATACCGTCATCATCAACGCAACGCGCTGTCGTTGTTTTGTCATCTTCGATTCCTGCCAGTGATAATTCTTCAAGGCAAGGGAACCCAGGCGACGCGACCTGATCGGTGAGACTAGCAGGCGCCAACCAGATTTGACTATTTGTCAATCTTAACACTCTCAGTTTCGGGCAACCAATCTGAAGTTTCTCCACGTGGAGTAATGCTGTGTTGTGCGCAAACGTGCGTATGTTGGATATGTCCAGAAGCTCAAGATTTGCACAATTACCCTTAGAAATACATTAAAAAATTAATTTTTATGTTGTAAATAAATAATTTGAATAAAGGTTATGTACTTACAGCTATCGACGCCATAATCTGCGTAAACCCAGCGATTTTATTATGCGCCAACACTAAATGCGTCAAACGCGTGTTCATAGTTTGTCCGAGTGACACCAAAGGTTGCGCATTAATCGCAGAAGTAGACTACAATCAAAATACAATCAAATAATAGTCAAGATAGGCAACCAAACACTCACATTAATAGACGACAAGTCCAACCTCTGTAGATTCGCACACTCCGTCGTAATATACTTCAAATTATCAGCATTCAAACCCTTCCACCCGGAGAGATTCAACCCACGCAGATGCGGACAATTGTGAGTGATCTCCTCGAGCGTCGCCTGAATATCCCGCACTTTCCACTCGCCCAGATTCAGATCCTCGCAGAGCGGCAACTTGTGCAGCACCAGCCAACTGAGGCGATAATCTGTCCGCGCGCGCTCCTTCACCGCATTCAAATCGACCTTCCGCCAGAGCGACGGACTTGCACCGACATCACGCCACAACCGACACACTTTCGACAAGCGCACCACACCGGGAAGTGCTCCATCACGTCCCACGACATATTGAAATATCGACAGAAGTAAAGCAGGTGGCGTTGTTGAACCCCAGGCGCTTTGCTCCTGCGGTTCACTCGCGGCGTCGACCTGCGACGATTCAACTGTGGAATTCTTCGTGCGTTTCGCAGTCGTGCTTGATTCATGGTCAGATGTGTCCGTATCGGACGTCTTGTGCTTTTTTCGTCGGCCACTTTTCTTCTTGTTTGGCGTCAGCTAAAAAACAATAAATATTTTTAAAAATTAAAAAAGTTAAGGAAAAAATGGTAAAAACCTGTGTGTGCGTCGATAAATTACTCTTCTTGATGCGTATCTTGATGGTGTTCTTGTCGCCGCTGATCTGACTGTGGTACATAGCGACGAGAGCCTTCCGCGGCCGCCCCCGACCAGTGGCGGCTGCCCTTTTACGCACTTTACTGTTTTTATCGGCGGCGCCGTTACTAAAATTACGCGCCGCTGCACTTTTACTGTTCTTACTGTTCTCTTTCGGCGAGGTGCTCGGTTCGGAAAGCAATGAAAATTCATTGATGGACGATTCTTCATCTAAACACCCAAAAACAAGCAAAAAATAAATAAAAACATGCTTTATGATTAAGTTTATACCAATTACCTTGTGATGTTGTCGTGTTACCACTCTCGACAGAGTCCTGCGAGTCCTCGCGAAGGTGCGTCGCACTAAGTTCGCGACAGTCTTTAATATCGCTCGCGCACAGATTGTTGTTCGGCGTGTTGCACTCGGGGTGCTTCAGCACGCCGTTGGTGGCGTCGGTGAAGCGGTGCGTCGCCGCCGCCAGCAACATCTCCTCGCACAGCGACTCCTCCGCCATGGTCTTTGATAAAACTGGTGGGCACACACGCGCACTTACGTTGGCAACAACATTGTTGTTGTTGCGCTTTGCGAATGATGCATTCGGTCGAAATAATCGCAGAATTCAGCAATCTGCAAGCGAAAACATGGATGATATTATCAAGTGTTGTTGATTTTGTCGATTGTGTTTTGTTTATTCCGCCATGTTTAAATTTCGGAAAACTTTTCCATGCATAGATACACATAACACGCACTGGTGCATTGAGCGTTGTCGCAGTTTCACCTTCCGATTATCAACAAACTAATGAAGCGCAGCGCTGCGCCCGCTGTGCTTTCGTAACTCGACGACACGACGAAGAGACAGCCGCGCATATACACACACACATGCATAACACGCATTGGAAACGATCGTCCGCGGACTTGCGGACGTGCCCGTGTCCCAAAATGCAAAGGTATGCGTATTCGGCGCTACTGTAATGTCTGCGTGTTTGTGTGTTGTATGTGTGACCATGCGGGTTGCCATCCCGCGCGGAGAAAAAAACAAAACACGCACGCACACATGCGCGCTCACCTTCGGAATCGGAGAAAGATGATCGGAGAGCACCTCGCACATCACGCTCGCGCGACAATCTTATCGCGCGGCGACCGGGCGCGTCGTCGCCGTCGGGCCGTCGGCGCGCTGTCCATGTCTCTGTCCGCAGTCCTGCAGGCGGCGGCGGGCTGGCACTCGTAAACGGCGCGCACTTCGCACGCACACGCACAATCCCAAGCGAATTCACAAATATACTACACAACACCGCTCGAAAACTGCTAACTGCGTCGATTGCGCGAGACTGGCGAGAGTCGCGGCGTGAATGTGTGCCGACGGGACGGTAGTCGCGCGCGGTAGCTGCGTTCGCGTGTGTGCACCGCGATCAGTGTTGTTGACCTTGTTAGACTTACCCAAGATGCTGTTCTTTTTTGTTGTTTTCGTGGCAGGTGGCGCACTGTACGCGCCAACATGCACGCCATCTATGAACAACAACACAACTTTAAACTCCACTAGCGCCATCTATACACATATAACTAACCTATTACAACTATACAACTATAAAACTGTAAAAATACAGATTCCTATGATAAGATATTTTGACACTTCGTTGTTACAATTTTAAAATTATACAATTTAAAACAAAACAAAGTATTGCTGTGTCTTTTATTATATCGCCTCATAATTTAAACGTTTTCACACTCCCCAAACGCATTTGCAAGCATTCATTTAATTACATTTGATCACACTTATATTATTATCAGTTGTATGTTTGTTTCAATGTCATCGCCATCTTGTGTTTCCGTTTTATTTAATTTAAATGTCATAATTATTGAATACTTCATATACATAAGTCAATATCATTTAGCATTCGCGCATCGTCGCATCCGTTTACGCCTAATTAGTTGAAAAAGGTCGAAAGACAGTTAAATAGAGGGGGTGAAACTTTGCACAATATGTTAACAGGTGAAAGGGGCGAGGGACTTGTTAAACAATACATAATTATTATCAATTGGTGTGTGTGTGTGAGTGTTTAGTATCTTTAGTATATACACATGTGGTGTTCTGAAGTTTAAATCAACAATTAATCGCATTTTCTACGCCTAGAAAATATAAAACACGTTATTATCGTCGAGAATGAGTGTAACATTTTCATTTTCTTTAGATATTCAGTTGAATTCAGTCAAACGCGCGTTTCTATTCATTAATTTATAGTTAACATATTCAATTATCAATGCGTGAGCAATGTGTATGCATTTATATTCCTCTTTTGTTTGTTATTTGTCTTTTGTTCTTCAATTTCAAAGCGATTTTGTAAATCGCTGCCATTTTGTTTTTATTTTACTATTTATATAGAATAATATATGTGTTTATAGTCTTATCAGCATCGGCATTTCAAGCAACGTAATCACTGTGTGCTCGCAATGGGATGTCTTCGAAAAAATAGAATATCATAACTTTTATAAGCTCTTTGGTTAGTTTCTTTCAATAAAATATCCATTTTTTGCACTACGTTTTGACAACTTTTTGATTATCAATAGAATAAGCATTAATTTATAACAAATCAAGCATTCAATTCAATTCCCAATTGTTTTAGGTTAGAAATGTTAACAGGCTCCAATCTCAATGTATTCCCATCCATGTTTTCGTACATAACCTCTTTTAACCTTACTATTTCCGAGATATATCCGTATGCGCCATTTTTTTTCTCTCTAAATATCGAAATTAAATTTCACATTGCGCCACACGCCTAAAAATTGTACAGTAGTTAACATGATTATTCATCTTGCGGTAAAATCTGCGGAATATATTCTCAACAATTAATATCTACTTTTCTGTTCAGCTAAACAAAAACTATGCAAACACAAATCGAATTTAGTGTTTGTTGGGTTGCAGCACTTGATTTATACTTATAATTTCATTACGTTACGTTTACATGTACTGCTCTATTACGCGTTTAGTAATTTTATTTAGATGATCACAGGAGAACCCCAGATTTTAAGGTTAAGATTAAATTTTTTACGGTTACGTGTGCTGTTTCTTAGGTGTAGATTCCTACATCGGTACGTGTGATTGGAATGTTTCTTTGGTTGTAAATATTTGATATGTTGGAAAATCGCGAATGAAAATTTACTCCAAAGTTGTGTATTTGAAAGATTTGAGGCGTATGTAATTTTTTAGAGGTTAGTGGTATGATTGGTTGCCTATGTTATTTGTCTTTGTACACATACATTTGTCATCTTTGGCACCTTAAAAATATCCAACATATTCAACTAAAATCAGGTATTATCCAGGATGAATTCATCGTCGAGCACGTCCACCGTCCGCACACGCACCCCGGCGGTGGTGACCTTCTCCAAACACTCTGGTTCCACATCCGGCATAATAATACACATAAATGGTTTACCAGTGTTCGTGTCCTTGGGATACACCGTCACAGGCGTGAATTTGTTCTTTTTACCTTCCACGTAGCTCGACAACTGCTGGTAGATATCCGGGTACTGCCGTTTTAAACTAACCCCACGCTGTTGTAGATGGCGCTGTATATTCTGGAAACTAATCTCACGCAACCGCTGAATGGGTTCTTCTCTTAACGGTTTCGACGTTAGAATAATCGCCTCGGGATTCTCTACCTCCCTGTCAGGCACACGGACATCTCGACTGAGCCGCAGTTTACCACAACGTGAGACCAACTGTCGTTCCCATTTCACCGCACCGGCTGCAGGCGCTTCCGAAACCACACACACCGAAACATACAGAACCAGTCGCGAATCAGGATTGTAATTCTTGCACATTTTGACTAGTTCCGCATAGAGTGCAGGTCCCATTTCAGAGGGGAGTAGATCCGCCCATCGGACATAAGTGGGATCACCAAGGCTACCCAATCCGTTACCGAGAAATTTCTCAGCAGCCTCTGGACATGGAAAGAATATTTTCACAGCGCCTTGTCCCTGTGATAGATACCCACGTCGTGCGATTGCTGAAAGAGTTCGTAAAGTATCCTCTTGTTCCTTGGCGGCGGCAATAACCTGTCTACACAGGGTGCCCACACGTGAAAACAGGCAGGTTTTACGGTGTTTCTCCCAGTGTTCACGACGACACCCGCGACTACAATAGGTATACGAGCAGTTGTGGCAGTTTTTAAACTGTGCCGCCTCCGAGGAGCGTGGGGAGGCCGAGCGGCCGCAGCGAGAGTTACGACAGCGGAGAATCGGTGATGCGTGGAGCGAGGCACGTCGACTGTCCGAAGAAGGGCGGCTTGCAGGCTCGCTGCCTTCACTACGACGGCGAAATTGTTCTGCAGCACGCTGGTGTTCTCCTTGTCGACGAATGGGACTAGTATTAGCTGACGCCGTCCCTAAAATACACAAAATATTACTATCTACCCCTTAAATCAACTAAAAATTAATTTCTACTTGAATTTTAAACTAAAACGAAGCAAAATATGTGATATTTACCTTTTGAAAAAAGTAAGCAACCCACTTTACTTTAAATGTACGAGTATATTGGGTTGCTTACATTTAGTTTAAAGCTATAATTACAGCGTATAATCTACGTTTAAGCACATGCGCACAATCTACATTAGTCAATTCGATGAAGATTAATAGCTGAGTGCGATGATTCGTTTACTAAGCCGAATATTGTTGCTAATTATATTGCTGGTATGCAACTTTCAAGAAGCAAGAATAAAATGAGTAGTTTGTGGTGCAATTTGAATTGCAAGAGTAGAGTTGCATTAGAATGTAATTTGCTTACGCATATAGAGATACTCTGTTACAACACCGAACGGTATCATCGCGCGCGTGTATGAAAGGTTGCGTATGTCAACCGTTCGGTTCGGCACTCGGCGCTAGGGCGGCTGCGCATCAGCTGCTTTACGTTTTACGTTTTTTGGTTTAGGAACCTGCAAACGAAACTTACACATGTCTCCTACCTTGGAGACTGGGACTGGGGGCGCGCGTCGACGACGGCAGTCCGAGTAACGAATCCAGCACGTCTTCGAGTGTTGTTGATGATGGCGAGGGTCTACGACTGCCTGCCGTGCTCAAAGCGTTTGAATCTGTTACAGGAAATCAAAATTTTAAAATATACAAATAAATTCAACAAATTTACATTAAAACACCATCACACACCATTATTATAACAATTAATTAAAGATTAGTATTTAAACATAACGTGTAATTAATAATGTTAATAAAATTAAATAAAAACATGCGAAACAAAATGAAATAATGAACTTACCACATTTTTATGAGGTAAATGTGATTTCTGAATTTGAAAAAAAATAAAATTGTACATAAAATCTATTAAAAAATAAATGAAATCAAAAATATATAAAACCTCTACGCTAGACGCTACATATGTCTCTATACAAAATACAATCAGACGTTGAACTTAATTATAAACAACGAATAAAGAAATAAACATAAAATATAAAGATAGGTACATGTACAGACTCGATACAGACACAGAATAAATATGCGTTGTTTAAATATATGTTTTTTGGGTAGTATACCTATAAGAAATCTCTCTCAAATTAAAATTAATAATTTTATATACAAAATTCGACGACGCATGATCAAAACCTGCATAGTTTACACGCGTAAAATGTGAGGTGACTGATTAGTAATGTTATATTATAAATTTGTCGTCGTAATGTGTAAAAATATAAATCTATCATTTATAATATCTATAGCACCGTAGGTAAATCGCTTTCTTTTTTGTTTTTGTTTTTTAAATTATATTCCCGATGGTGTGTTCACTGCGCATGAACAAACTCACCATTATGCGTCTGCAGGTCCAACCGCAGGGTTGTCGGCGGTACCGGCGTGTGATTCATCTGCGTGGGGCTCTCCGTCAAGGTCAACGGAGTCTGTGGTGAGTCCAAGGGTCTTGTACCCACAAAAGAACTCTCCAACCAGCATAATTTCTGACTACCCCTTGGCGACGCTGATCGTGACCTCTGACTGGCAGTCTCTTGACTATCATAACTATGCTCCCTACCCCCACTCTCCGGCCTCAACCCGCTTACGTAATGCACAATCGCCGAGGTGACTTCTTTGATCGACGTCTGAATCTCGGGACTTTCCTGCGGTTGCTGCGCGTGTGGCGGTGTGGATTGTCCGAGAATGGTACTGGCGAGTCTCTCGGCGGGTGTGCGTGGCCGTGCGAGACGTTCCTGCGACCGCCAACCTAGATACGGCTGTCTGTAATTGAAGCTGCCGCGCAGGGACGCCGAGGACGGGGAGACGGCGCCGTTCGGCTGGCAGCGGGCGTTGAATGATGAGCGCGTTGAGGCGCAGGGTGAGGACGCTGTTGAGTTGAGCTTGGAGGTGGACCAGCGTACGAATGGTTGCGAATGCAGCGCCGAGGGGCTTAGCAATACGGGGGATTGTGTGGCGGAACCCAAGCTGCTCAGCGATGTGGTTTTGCTACCCGTACCTGCCCAGCGGCACTCCTTACCGCCGCCATGCGTGGATTTATTACTGCGAAGGAGGAAGCCTTCGCGTGGTACTGCGGCTTGTTTGTACCAATCGGGCACGTTCAGCTTCTGGAGTGAGCGTTGGACGCGGATCTCGTGTTCGGACATCACGCGTTCGCCGCCTTTTTGCAGCTCGTTTTCTGGAGGCTAAAAATTAAATTATATTAATTTACGTTGTGTATAGCTCAACAGAAAGTGTATAAGTGATATTTTCGTGCGTCGGCCAAATTTTGATGTAATGTTTGTTCGTGTTATCATTATTTAATCTACATTCTACGAAAATATACTTCAAATTCATTTATCTATTTAATATAACATGATAACACGTAATTTAATTAATTTAAAAAGTTTGCGCATGCGTAGAAGTTCTATTTCAGCATCATTTACACTTCCGTTACAAATTCGCCTTTTCCGTTTTGCGGCACACGTCCTATTTTCTATTTTCTACGACTTTATTTATATGCTAATGCAGCGCACGCCTCGAAACTCTCGGAAAAGTCATTCACTACTGGCTGAAATTAAAATTTCACATTGATTAGCGATGATATTAGTATTCGCAACGGTCCAGCGCAGTCTCTATCACTAATTAACACCATAAACGACATTGAATCGACCCAAAGTGCCGTTGTAATTAATTAAAACCTCCGCGGCCGTCAATGAAGCTATAAATATCATAGGTGAAACTAATGAGATCATGTCGGCTGTAGAGTAATAATTAAAAACGACACCCGATGACGAAATCGCTATAAAAGTCAATTTAATATTTTTATTTTTTATTAATAAGAAAAAAGGAAGAAAAAACGATGAAAATCAATTGAATGAGTGCAAGTTGCGTGTGGAAATTGAGTTTTAATATTTTATGTGTACCTAAAAGCCTACTATATAAATCATATTGCATAATAGCTATTCTCATGCAATGCAAGTTTACGAGTATCAATCGATACACTTAGGGTTGCCTACATACAAGTAACACGAATTGAGGTTAAAGTTACAATGAAATTTCGTATTTTCACGGCGAATCAAGTTAATTCATGATGATTCGACTACTCAACCAACGTAACAATTGTTTCCAACACAGAATGAACGCCATTTGAATTTTAAAAGGTAAAGTTCGCGTTTTGTGCACGAGTCTCGAGAGGATTCTGAGTCATCCGATCAAATCGTGGCTCATTGTTTACAATTATGCAAAATTAAAATCTAAAAAATATTATTACGACATTATTTTTACTTTAAAATAATAAATAATATTTTTTTAGTTGAAATAAAATTAAAACTGGAGACCTCACACAATGTAGACCTCACTGTGGTGATGCTGTAAACACTAAAGACATTAAAGACCACTAGAAAGGCTTTTCTTAGCCAGGGTATTGTAAACATTGTCTGCGCGCGCTATTTTCAGCGCAATTCGTATGCAATTGTGTGCATTATTAAATAAACCAACTTTAATTGTATTTTATCCGGTCGCAGGATTGTTTGCCTTCAACTGATGGTGTAGTGAATACAAATACAATAATTACATCATGGGATAACAATGCAGATGTTGACCACAGCGTTAAATCACCGATGAGAATACAAAAATAAAAGTGTAAATATAAATACTTTGAAATTAGTATTGATTGTGTTTTTTTGTTTGAATTTTTAAAGTTTAGCACAATGCAATGCACAATTTTTCGGATGGCATATTTTTACTAGTTGAGTGCCAAAGGTTTTCACCTTTTGTCGCAAACACAACCTAAAAATAGCCTCCAATGGCGCATTATGAAACCAAACTAACCGACGTTGACGATGAAACTAGCCCACAAACAGTCGAAAACTTTTCAAAACGCTTTCACAACCGACTGTCACACCGAAAACACAACACAAAAACGATTCTAAAAGTAATAGCCTATTCAAATCGTAGATATGCAACCAAATATACAAACACACACATTTAAATCCTAATTCTAACCCACAAATAAATAACACAAAACTCATGAAAAAAAAAATACAAAAATAAAAAAAATATGTTGTGTTGTGAATTATTGCGGTTTTACGATCGCATGAAATGAGCAAAATTATTACAACAACAACAATGTGGGGTAAAAAACTCGGTCACACAAACAATGCACGACACTCTTACTTACTCTCTGCATGAAATAAACTAACCTACGGCGCACGAAACGGAGGCGCATTTTAAATGAAGTACTGCACAACAAAGAAGAGAAGAAATAAATTATTAATCCAGAAAACGCATAAATTGATGATGGACTGAGTTGATTATTAAAATTGAAATTAATGGAAGCAATTAGTTCAATAATTTCAACAACGATGATGATGGCATGATTAAAGAGTCATCTCATCTCAAGACCAGGATAGTCCCAGTTGAGGACTTGGAGTACTTTGGAAAGAGTGTTTTCAGTTTATGTTCGGAATACTTTCACGCGGTTTCGTGTTGTGTTTGCTTGACCTCTCCGACTGCACTTCGGGGTGAATGCTCGAGAGCTGTCAACAGCAGAAAATATGTTAACTAAATAAATATTATCAATTTAAAAATGTTAAATTTCGCATCCCTAAACGTTTAAAATTAAATTTTTACTTCACTTTGCTTGTATTTAATTTTTTGCGATTTTCTGACACTTTGCATGCCTTCAGGTGATCAACTCTTCTATCTACACCTCCGCAGTGCGCTCATTAGCCGTGTCAAACATTACATTCACCGTTTGAGGTTGAATTCTAATCAAAAAAGTTAAAACAAAAGTTAAAGTTAAAAGGTGTGATTACTTTTCTCTTCTCTTAATTTTAATTTCTTTATTTCATTCTTAGCTTGTTTCATGTCGTGCACATGTGATCAAGATAGCACCACGCACACTGTTGCCGTTTTCATTCTTGGTGATTATTATTACAGTTGTTTCCATCGCGTTGTGTTTAGTTTACGCAGAGCGTAAGAGAAAAGCGGCACTTTAAGATGATCACAAGTCGCAAGAAGGCAGCAAAATCATCACACAACAGTCAGAAGCAAAACGAGGACGATACGCACAGTAATGAGTCGACGACCGATTATTATCCACCGCGTACACATCAAGCACACAAGATGAAAAGATATAAAAAAAGAATAGAAGAATAAAAAAGTACAGCTTATGCACTTGCACTGATAATTATCACTATGATATAGCTGATCTAACGTGATGTGATGTGAATTCGCATTTCCATTACAATAGGCAACCAACTTAACAAATGTGTTTTATGTGTGCATTTGTGATTTATGCAGAAATGTTTGTATTTGTGAATTGTAAAATATTCGCATAGATAGCGAAATGTTTTGTTTCACTTTGTACGCGCAGTTGAGAGAATCACGGAATTCGCTGTCTTTGATCGTCGACCAATACATTTAGCGATTCTACAACGCGATACAGTCGGACATAAATCTCACCAGCGAAACAAGAAACGTACAACTACAACCTACACACTATATCGATGTACATCTAATGATGTAATATAATAGAAAATAGCAAACAATTTTCTTTTTTATTTTATTTCTTTTTTGTAATTATGTGCCTTGATTGCACTTCGATAAATCTCATGATTTGACTAAAGTACATTCACTTGTATGAGTATTTCAATCAGACAGTGTAAATGAACGAACAAAGAGAATAAATGTGTTACGTGGGATGTGGGTGGATTAATGCGCCCATTCAAACCCGTCTTGTCATGTCCAGACTCTGAAAGTCAAAGATTAAAGTAAAGGAATTTACTTGTCCAGTAATATTCATTTACGCCTGTTAAATTTAGGTAATCTACATGTCACATTACTCATCACAACACATTCAATTATTTTTTTAATTTTTAATTTCGAAAACTTTCACTTTAGATGAAAATTGTGCTCATTACTCGCGGGGAGTGACAGATGTACGTACATGTACATTTAATGTTGATTGCTTTCTTTTGTTTGTTTGTTTCACATGCGTAAAATGTGAAATGTGCATTAAGAGATGTGAATATGCTTCAAGTTATATTAAGCTATTAATGTTATTCACAACAGCCGACTATTTTGTTTATTTGATGCATTCCAGATGCGGTGTGATGGGCATTTTAAAAACCAATAAATAGTCTGCATTTGTAGGGATATAATTGGCATTAAACGATAGTCTGAATAGGCTCGGAGTCTGTTCGAATTAAACGCGTCGGACATCCTGCTTATTCCGGCGGTTCGCATTTCACATTTCGCCAGCCGATGCAATTTGTCCATCATGCGCACATTGAACGCATCCTGTCATCCATCCAGCGTTCATGTCTTGATGGCGTTCAATATTTACGACATCAAAATGAACAAAAAGTGAAAACATGAAAAATTAAATATTTTCAAGCAAAATTATGTTTTTTGTTATTTTTTGGCCTAGTTTAAGTTTATCCATCAACAAAAACCTCTAAAATATTAATTTTACGTACATATAAATAAACTACACATGATACAACATGTTATACACTATCAAGTAATTAAAAAAACTAATAAAATACAAAAATAACTTCAACATTAAATTTTTCCTTCAAAATTTATTATTTTTTCTTTAAATTCCTAAATCCCCCTGTAGATAATTATAATCTCCTATTATCTCGACGTCTATTATCTTAACAATGAAATAATTCGTCTCATTCATCTAATTCAATGAATTATTCAATAAACTAATGCGTGCTTCAAGGTACTTACTGAATTTATTTAATACCGAAATAGATTATATTCTAAACACTCAATGCTTCGAATAACAACGCTTCAAACATACACATACACACAATAAAAATGCCCATATGTTGTGTAGTGTTTATATTACCAAGAAAACGTAATATTTTTCCGACGAAATCGACGCAAACAGAATTAACGAAGTGTTAACAACTCGTTAACACTAAAGATCAAACGCGATTATTTACTAGGTCAATTTCCTAACTGCCTCAAGAGTCTAAACAATTTCCAAGTTAACTTTAACTTCAATAATATTTACAACAAATATTATTTTATTTTAAACTAGCTGTTGCCCGCGACTTCGTTCCGGCAGTGTTTAATAAAAATGTAATTCGTTTTTACTCTCTTGTTCTGGACATAATCGTAGTAAGAGTCAATTCTATCAATAAGATTAGCAATTTTAATTTAAAGAAATGAATTCTATAAAGTTTTGTCAATAATGCACTTCAGCGCGCCATCTCGAATTCAACTATTTAACTATAACTATGATTGAATCTCAATGTCAAATTTTATTCTATAGAAAAGAGCTGTTTTGAGAATTTTCCCGGCAATTATTCGAATTTTTCTCACCTCTTAAACCTTCCCTAAACCTCCACGAATAATTCAAGACCAAGATAAGATAAATCCGTTCAGCCGTTTTCGAGTTTTAGCGAGACTAACGAACAGCAATTCATTTATATATATATAGATTTTTGAAAAATACAAATGACCTTGATAACTATCGCAATTAAATGTTTCCACTTCACTCCACATGAGCAGCAAATTTTGCACCTAGTGCCGGCACCCCCAAATTTTCCGGTCCATTAGCCCCCGAGTTCGTTTACATCCGATTATGTACCTACAACTACGCCTACGTCACATTGTCGCATTGTTAGTAGTCACACTTTGTGCACTCGCGCACTGCTTGCACATGCATGATTGATCCCATCTCTCATCACACTGGTGGTCCATGTTGGGGACGGCCCCTTCAAAGTGCCTTCAAAGTTAACAACCCTTTCCATTCACAACCGCAACTTCCGCAGCTTTTATCTATCAGGGAAGGGCGACGAACTTACGCAGCACAAAACAGTCACCCTGTTGCAGTCTTTTAAAATCTGCTACTGGGGACGGAGGATATGATAGCAACACGTCAGTGTGATGTGTTCTTCCTGTTCCTGTTGAACAGTGACACAATGTTTAAATGGTTCACATTTGTAAATGCAACCCTCAATACAAATAAATGCAACCCTCAATACAAATAAAAAGGGGAAGTTTAGTTGGTACTACGGGTGTGAAATACCGGTATTAATATCGGAATACCGGTTATTTTCTTTAAAAACCTATATTTTAATTTTTCATTAAATTTTCTTATTTTACCAATGCCAGAATTACCGGTTAACCGATATTTTAATATAAAAAATACCGAAATACCGGTATTAACATCGGTATATCGGTATTTTTTTTTGAAAAACCGATATTTCAATAGATTATTAATATTTTTAATTTTACAAATGCCGGTTAACCGGTATTTTAACAATAAAAAATTCCGAAACACCGGTATTCAATTAAAAATTCACATCCCTTGAAACAACTTGATTTTTTTATGTTTTCTTTGGTCAATAAAACTTATTGTTTCTTTTCTTGTGTCTTTGACTCCTTGGCTCAAGAAAGTAACCAATATATTCAATGTGGGCGACTCTCAACCATCAATTAGACTCAATTATGCATGCTGCCAGCGAATGCAATATGGAACGTGTATGTTTTGTGTTGTCCATCAACGCCTATTGTGTGCAGCGGCTGCAGTGTGTGGTAATATTCCCACTAAACCAACAAGAAACGCGCCGGCATGGCGATAACAGCCGTAACAAGAACAAGGTGTGTTTTCTTTGCCCTGCCTCGATGCCTTATTGCCTCTATCGGCGTCACACGTGTAGTAAAATATGCGCGTGTCAACAAAACTTACAAGCTTCCAGCGGAGGAAACCGCATTTCAATATTACCGCACCGATAACGCCTCAAATTCTTATCAATAGGTATTGTATAATTAATATTCAAGTAACTAAATTTTAAAAATTTAAATTTTCTTTAAAAACAAAAAAAATATAAAATTTTGTTTGATAATCTAGATGTGTAATATAAACTAGGTCCAAGTGTATATTTTTAAGATGAATTACCATCTCGTTAATGTGTTAATAGCAAAACCATGTTGCCGCATTACCATCATTACCAACTATCAACATAAACATAAATAAATGTAAAAATTCCCGTGCTATAAACATCACGTACGATTTATGTTTTTTTCTGCCTGCATAGCAAAAACAAAGGCGTCATCAATTTCTAATTTAAACCGTCCTAATTTTGCGCAAATGGTATTTGGAGTAAAATTTGAATCGAATGACAAGCACGAGGAAGTCGTTGTCGTCGTCGTCGCCGGCCCGCTGAAGAATGCGATAACGCTCGGCTGAATTGCTCGTCGAATGCGCTGTGTGCTGCATAAACCTCTCTAAGCCTAAGAATAAGTAGGCTTCATTGCGCGCGCGCTGTGTAATCGAGCGATTGCTCCAAGCTCGCAATTCGGCCCACAATGCATCGGATGTGCGCGGAATGTTTTCCAGCCGCGCCACCAGGAATTGGAATACATTCTTTGCAGCACATACGTTTGAAATTCTATTATTAACCATATGTTCGGTGCTTATACGCCAACTCAAAGCTTTGTCCATGTGAGAACACATTGTATATCAGTAATCTATATTTGGGCGGCGTTGAAAATGTGTTTACGCCAGTGGAGGCTTTTGCCATTTCAAAATTGCTATCCGCAATCAACAATTTAAGCAACAATTTCAAATTACACATCAAATTGACCTTCGTTTATGCGAGAAACGTGTAAAGAGTTTTGAAAGTTGCCTGGAAACATCATGAAACCATGAAACGCGCTAAAAATAGGCGGCATCCTCTCTTGCACACGCACTCCCGAGACGAAATAAACGCGTTTTGTTTGCGCATTAAATTCAGCATTCACCTCTCCGCTGCTGAAAACGCACGTGCGCTCATTAACTTGCGTAAAAATACCTATAAAGGAAGTAAACAAATTCCCGCTAACCTAAATTTAGACGGATTTTAAAATATTCTCTGCGTATTGTACGAGTTATGATTTCAACTCACTCACCAATAATGAAATCAATGTGTAATCAGAACGATTTCGCACCGATTGTGTTATTATTGCAATAAAAGAGAAAGTCAACTCACCTGCAACAAAGAGAAACACAATATTAACAACACAATCAATTAAAAACTTCAATTTTATAGTAATAACGAAAACACTTAGAAAATCAAATCAAACAGGAAATTGAATTCAATTCGAGTGCATTTTAAGATCTACCTAGTCATTTGCATGAATGGCCAATTCACAAGATGAAAATTCAAATCCTAAACCATAAATAAACGCCGTCGGTGTGCGTTAAACCCACTCAATTTCGTCCCGTCCCATCCAATCGATGCGATTGCGCCTAATCTTCATCTCAGTCATCTCATTGCATATTTTACTGCGTAAAGAATAAACGGTAGAAATGCCCGGCAGATAGGCTAACCATCTACCTACGAGCGATGCAAGTTATGGCGGAATTGTACGAATCAAACGAAGAACGAGGACAAAGAGGCACGCGGATTGATTGAGACGTACAACAAACCATCATTGCATAGTCAACAATGAGAGACTTTATCACTTGGAATATTAAATTAACATGTAGATGGTTACATTTTCTAACAGTACACGAACTTTCTGTTTGTGTTTTTACCTTAAAACTTACAACTTAATTTACAGCATAATAATTGAGGTAATAATTGTAAAATTACGCACTTTGAGCGTTCATCATTTGTGATATTAAAGGTCGGACAATGTATTAATGTAATTTTATTTCCTCTGCGTTAATAAATTGAAATAAATGTAGAAAATGATAAAAAGCGGAAATGACGAGCAGAAACATGTCAAAACATAATAACTAAAAATTGACATGATAAATTAGAATTGATCTTTTTCTATTTTTGGTATTTTTATATAAAATATATTTTTGTAGACAGAGAAAAATAGTAAAAATAAATTTTAATTAAATTTTACTCTAGAGATGTCGAGAAATAGTGATGAGACCATGAAATAAACGAGTGGAAAGCTTGGAAATGGAAAACCCAGTGCTGGAGATGATTGAGTCGAGATGTAATTACGACGTGCGTTGATTGGCATTTGATGAGCCGACGCATATCCCACCAACACCAAGTGTTTATCGCATATAAAAACCGGAAATAAAATATGCGCGTTTTCGCGTAGTGAAGGTGTCAAACGTTTACCTTGACCATTAAAACACGCTTCGATTGGTCCGTTCGATTGCACGAGCAACGACCTCAAATCAAATAAAACGTTGAAATTCCTTTCCAAATTCGACGCACGCATCGATTTTATAAACTACTATCCTAAATAAGCCTACAATCATTTATTCTAGACGTTTTACTTACATTTCTGATGTATTTCTCCCTCATTTTCTTCGTTTTCTCATACGTTCTGACATTATATTTGAACATTGTCACTGTTTAACACACAAAAACTATAATTAAGTAATATGGTACCAGGTGAGAGTCCAACCCAAGACTAAAATCGCACCGACATCGCGAAGGCCCTCGTATCGCACGACATTTATTGGGCCAATGCTGTTAATTAGCCCGCTGACATTACATGCAATTACGGAATTGTTACCAATTGTCGTAGTGCGCCATTATCGACTATTAGATTACGATTAATTCTTCGCCTCAAATAAATTCCACTTGAAAAACATTAAATATTCATAAATTAAAAACAAAATCAATACTTGTGCACAACAAGTACAATAATTTTTCCGTTGAAGCAGTAAATCTGTTTGTGCGTCTAAATTCCATGAATTCTTGCGTTGGTAAGCTTTTTTTCTGTGTGCTAGGCAGTAAAACCGTTTATCTGCTGCAGTGGTGCACGAAACACAATAGATGCTTAAGCTACCTGTCACAACAAAGTCATCCCATCTCTAAATAGATTTACGACCTTCAAAATGCTTTCTCAACGCTTAAAGCTAATGAATATAAACGAAAACAAAAAGCGCTACCACACGAGTTTCAAACCTAACCTCTGATATTTTGATGTGTACAAGTTGTAGTCCGATTAAAATGAGTGAAATACTGTGTGATAACTTCGAACAGCAGCTGCCGGAGATAATCACAGCGATAAATAAGTCGCGATTTGTTGCAATCGACACAGAATTCACTGCTTTGTATCTGCAAAACAGCGATCAACGCAGGTACAACACATTTATAACCTTAAAAATTATATTTATGAAATTATTTGTTTTTAGTTTGTTTGATACTCCTGAAGACCGTTATGCGAAGTTATATCGAACTGTTCAACACACAATACCTATCCAAATCGGTTTATCTGCATTTTCTTTTGATCCTGGTGTTAATATCTATCAATCTAAAACATTCACGTTTTATATTTGGCCTAAACCAATAATGAGCATCAATTTACTGATGCAGATCCAAGCGACAAGTTTCCAGTTCCTAAGCCAACATGATTTTGACTATAATAAATTAATCTACTATGGGATACCCTTCCTGAATAGAAAACAACATTTCCAAGTACAAAATGATTTAAAAGAAGAAAATTGGCCTATTGATTGTGTCATTGAGAAGTATTTAGATGATATTGACAAGAATATTCACACCTGGTGGATGTCAGATAATGAAAATGATGATAAATTGATTATTGAATCATTAAAACATAAATTAAAATATGATATTGATGCATGGTATCATCTACAGAATCATTTAAGACATAATTATCAAGATGTAAGCAAAAATAAAAGATTATGGACTGAAAAAAGTGAAGAAAATGATTTAATACTCACTAAAGTGACTGACAAAAAATTTAAAGAGTTAAATATCAAGGATAATCTCAAAGAAAACACAATAAGATCTGCTCTTGGTTTTCTCGTGTTTATCAAGCTTTAGTCTCATCAAAAACCTATTGTAGGACACAATCTTCTAATGGATTTGTTATTACTGTTAAATACTTTCGACGAGCTTCCAATATCATACAAAAAATTCAAAAGTAAACTACACAATGATTTTCCCCTGATATATGACACGAAATGCCTAAGTTTTAAAGTCCTTAGAAAAATTCCAAAGAAACTAGAATGGAAGAGGAATACACTTGAGGATTTATACGAATACTGGCTGGATGGACGCGGGAAAACAATGAGTTACAACACGCCGCTGGTAAAAACCGACATGGTGCTACAAAATAATTCATATCACCACGCGGGATGGGATAGTTACTGCACGGGTTTTGTGTTTGTGCATATGGCGCATTACATAGCCGCACGTCAATTGGGAATAAAAAGTCACAAATCAAGGAATATCACGAGTTCAGAGCATTTGCACGCTGTGAAAATGATTGAGAATCAAGTGAATTTGATTCAAGCATCCCTGTCACACATTGTAAGTTTTTCTAGAAAATTTGTTTCGTTTTAATTTATTTTTGAAGCAAATTGATGGTCCGGATCCGAAATCAACGCGTCCACCATGGTTAGTGGCTATTTCCTTGGAAAATCACCTGGATACATCTCAAGTAATTGTTTTAATTCATGTTTAATTTTTAAACAAATTAATTGTGTTTTGTTTTGAATTCGTAGGTTAGGTTAGCGTTGTCAACGTATAGACACATAGATATTGAACAAATCACGACACAAAAGGCGATTATTGCTGTGTCTTCTGTGAATGAGTGAGTATTGTTTGTTTTTGTGTGAATTATGTCTAAAAATATGCTTTTATGCAGTGCTGATGAGATTCTGGAGAGGTTTTCCAAGCGTAACGATTTTGTCATCAGAAAATACAATTCTCTACTGCATAATAAATACGCTCATCAATTATTCAAATTATCTATTGGCATGTGTGCCTTTACAGCTGTTGGGCTTTTTTATTCCATGTATAAACGTATTTAAATAAAGATTTGAAGGTGATTGTTATCTTACCGTAATTCTTTTGAGTAGTAACACAGTCATGATTTCAAAATGGCGTAGTAAACAACTGAACGAAACAAACACAACAACTAAACTGCGCGTGTGGAGTGTTTACAGTGTTGCCATGATACTATCTCACATAAACGCACCCTAGCGGTGATTTTAGAAACTAATAACCTGATTTTTTTAATTTCTTGAATATTCTAGCATATCATGATGATTAAACTGAATGAAATCGATCAGTAGGTGTAAAATTGATGCGTACGTTCATTATTTACAGTTATCCCTGCATCATGCAAGTATAATTCAGCTATCTCTGCGTATACATATGCATATACTCAAAATGGTCGCCAACGGCACGCATAACAAAGATTCTATTTGTTGTACATAACAGTTGCTTAGTTGCACGGACGATAACAGAGTGAGTACTTACATTTAAAGATTGAGAACACCGTTGAATATTTATAAGGTTATTATTACGCGTGCAGAAGCATATAAATGCTGTGTTGGTTGCATATAGTAACTTTTTATAACGCAACTGACTTTCAACTTGTAGTTATGGGAAAAGTAAAAAGTTTCGTTGATGATGTTTGCGTTAGCTGATGATAATGATGCGTCTAGCTATCAAATTACTTACGAGGTGTATGAGCAAGCGCAGTAAACGCAGGTAAAGTAAATGTTAATACTGCAGAAGTAAAGAAATAACGTACGTGAAAGGAGAGACTAAAAATAATCTTAAGTAAAGCTAATCGTCGTGGCTAGAGGTAAAAGTTGTAGATGTACTTCGTAGATAATCAAGAATTAAGATGATTTATTTCTAGGAAAGAATTACAAACGAAATTTTGAAAGATTTCATTAAATAATAATTGTAATTTATGTTTCAAGCTTTTAATTAAATTTTCTTTTAAATTTCATTATAAATCATTGATTTATCTTTGATTTTCTACTTTCAAAACCTAAAAAACAAGGTTTAACCTAATAAATAACAATATCTATTGCCTTTTGAGGATTGTGTAGTAATTTCAAAGTGGAAATCGATACAAATGTTACTCTGCAATAGAAACAGAGGAAAAACTAGTCCTTGACAGAAAAAGTGAATCAATCGAACGTAGACCTCGATAGTTAATAACTTATTGATACAACACGGAACTTGTAATAAACTTTAAACACTCATCAATATTCCAGCTCTGACCAAAGGTATAGATTTTATAAGTTTATTACCTTATTCACTCAATTTATTCCGAGTTAATTTCCCTGTTTACGCTGCGATAGTTTACAACTTTGATTGATTTACAAATGAAAGCGGCGATTGAAGAACTTGAAGTTGAAATGCAAGAAGCGTAAGCATTGTACGCATTTCAAAACGGCATAAATTCATCACGCCAATGTGGGGAATGCAATTTCTATTGAACGGATGTCAATAAAATGACTTTGGAAGTCCTCAGAGCCGGCGGAAGGAAATATTTTACAAATTTCTTGATTATTCTGTATAATATGATGATAAAAATTTATTTTTTGGGGTTAACAATGACTAGATTATTATTGAATCAAATGAAAAAAGAAAAAGTTGAATAATTTATTAAGTTTTTGAGTTATTTACGAATTTATGCTTTTAGGAGCAATCAGGGTCGTACTAACGCAATATTTAACAAATACCTAGCTCACTCTGTATATAATACTCACAAAAATATAATTTTCCCTTTAAAAAATCCCTAAATTTTCCCTAAAAGGAATAAAAAAAGAAAAAACTGTCTAACTGATTGCATTTTTGAGTTATTTATGAACTTTTCCTCGCTGCAGTTGAAGAACTAAAAGTTATTCGACCTCACGTGGTGGCACCAACTGAGGGTGGTAAAAACCCAGCTTATACCGCCGAGATAATTTATGTGCAGACACGCACAGCGTTTAGATAATTGAAAAACAGCAAAACTGCAACAAACACAACGCGTTACTCATACAAACACTCTGTATGTGACTACTTTGTACTTCCTCTGAAAAGGAGACCTTATGGTCGGTGCGCGCAACGGGGCTCACGGTTAGATAACCGTAACCGGCGCGCCGGCTGTTTGGGGCGTCCGCGCGAGGCGGAAACGAGGAAGGCGCTTCTTCCGGTGACCGGTAAGGTTCGTATAACTCGTATAACTCGTGCCTTATGATTACACTACGATTACACTCAACAGCTGACACTTAAACGATAAAAACTTTAACACTCACATTGAAATCCCACATTTTTATCATTTATCACTGGCGAGTATTAAATCCAATCGATGTGCGCTGCGTAAAAGTCTAAAACAAGGCGTTGCACTCCACAAAGTATTATATTACGCTTTAAAATAAACAAAAATTTAATTATTTTTGGTTTAAAATGAAAAAAACAATTTTTTGAGTGATTTTTCACGTTTTACGCGACGAGGACACAACTCACCGAGAGTAGGTTAGTAACACGACTCCTGATTCCGCAATGGGGTTGATTTACGCGTATGAAACGCGAGTGCGCAAGATTTTACGTGGGTGTGTTATACATATACATATGAGTTGATTGTGTATAGGTGTTTATAAATGTTTGGTACTCACCTCGACAACCTTGAGATTCTGCTTGTCGAGCAGAAACTCCATGGACTTGTGCGGCCTGCCCTGACGATGCTGCTGCAGGTGTTTATTAGGTGCACGCAATGGTGCAGCCGCAGCCGCCGCCGCGTTGTTGTTTGTCGTCGGCGGCTCGTGGCCGAGATTCATAAGACTGCGCGTCTTCGCATGGCCGTGCCCGCTTGTGATGACCGTCACCTCAGTGTCGAGGTCCGTCTCGATCAACCCCATCGGCTCCATGGGCCTCCCCCGACCCACATCGATCCGTTCACGCGGCACCTGCGCGCCGCCACCCGTTCGCTTCACGCATGCACCGACAACGCGCGGCGGCATTTTCGGAAGTGGCGGTTTCGCGCTCAACTTATCAACTATTTCAACGCCAACGCCATCAACTTGCACTTTGCTAAACTTTACATTTTCTTGTACACCTAATCCAACTACTGGTGTTGAAGTATTCGTAGTAGTGGTAATCACTTCCGGTCCTTTGAGTGGGATATAAATATAATCATCTTTCGTAGCGAGACGTTGTCCAGTCGTAGATTGAAATTGTAGTTTATTATTAACTCCAGATTCTTTTAATGATGTGGTTTGACGTTGTTTTTTCTTTTCATCTTGATTTTTAGCTGCACGAGTGGAAAACCGGAAGCTGGCGATACGAGAGAAAAATCCACCGATGCCGCGCGTGTTGCTCTTCGGCTGAACAACACCAACCGGCTCCATCGCTGGTACCGCTTGTACTGAACCAGTGAGTTTTACTTTGGAGTACCTCTCCTCGTGTTGCGCCGGTGTAGTGGGGGCTTCACAGTGTTCACTCGTATTCTCCCGCATTGGAACTTCCACACTCCTTCTCTTAGCAATAACATCATGTGGAAGTTGATGATGTTGATATCTACGACGGACAAGTTCTTCACTTACAGCAGGTTTCATACCTTCATTATCATCTGTGGAATCATCACTGACCAACACACGTTGTCTTAATGTTAATTCCGGTTGGGATCTTGTGAATAATTTCCTTGGAGGTACAACAGGACCCTGTACATCACGATCTGGAGTTGTACTACAACTAGAATCTTCATGTTCAGTTGTTATTGAAGCAGAATCATCCCTCCAGTTTACTTCAGAGATAACCGGACTGAAATGGACGCCTTTTGTGCTATTACTTAAAGATTTCACTAAATTTTTATCATTTTCATCGTTTTTTTGTTGAATTTCATTAGTGCTTATACTCCTGTTGATCAAAGAACTCTTCCTAGGCGGATATTGATAATCCAAGTCAGCCAAATTCGGTGTACTAATAACATTCCTGTTATTAATGTTATTCATAGGTGTTGATGCAACTAAATTAAGTTGTTCGATGCTTTTCACTCCGAAACTCTGTATAGATGTCTCTGAGATAGCTTTCAAAGCATTCTCACGATCGAATTTATATATAGTCATCCCTTTATCCTTCAACTTTTTATTTTTTATCTCCTCATCACTCATATCAATAGAATTAGTCATAGCTTCCAGATAACTACCTTCTCTTCGAAAAGATGAAGTCGCTTCCATGTCACTCGCTGAACTTATACTCGACGTATCATATTTTAATCTAATAGTAATTTTATCTCCATATTCAGCACGTTGATACCTCGATAGTTTCGGCATGGTGAAATCCTCCGAATGTCCAGAATCAGTCGAATCCAAACTGGATAGCGTTGATATGTCACAGTTGATTGTTGCAATTGATGCACTGGTATTAAAATTAACTGTGGATGTTATCCCACCCGCTAGATTGAGATCTTTCGGCACGCTGGAGACCACGCACGGCGCGTCGTCCGCGTTGCCACTGCCGGTGAGATTCGGGACGCTCGTCGCCGTCGCCAGCGGGCTAAAATTACCACATTCCGTCTCCGCACATGTCACCTGATCTAAATTTACTCCGACTGCTTCATCCACAACAGTAGTGATATTTCTACGTTTACCATTACGCATGAATCTCTCAATGAGTGGACTTCTATGCTCGTACTGATCAACATTACTTAAATCATGATAACTCACGCCAAAGTTCCCCGTGAAGGTCTGGAAGACATCGCCGTCATACGCCGCGAATCTATCTGCGATCTTCAGACGGTATTTCTCAAGCGCATCGTCCTGGGAGCGAATCTCAACACGAGTTTTATAAATGTTTTTATTTGTTGTTGATTGATGATGATTGATCATCATGTTAGGAATACTGGAACTCTTCATTTTTGAGTTGTAGAAGTTATCACTGTAGCCGCTGTCCTCGCTGAGGTTCTCCGAAGAGATTTTCACAGTTTTAGCGCCATTGCTATGCAACCCATCGAAACTACGCCATGTTTTTAAGTTGACTGATTTACTACTGTCGTAACGAGCTGCTTCAAGTGTCTCTTCACTATCTGCACTGTCGCTGCCACTGCTGCAATTAGCGCTGTTGTCGTACAGGAGTGAATCATGACTCTGGCGCTTCTTTTTCGGCAGCAAGTCGATTTTTAACGCTTTGTAATACTCGGCTGAATCATCATCACTGTGTGCACCACGCTCTAAACTATCGGGACTAACATTGCCTCGTCCGCCTTTTCTTTCGAGGGAATCATAGCTAAAGTTGCTGAAAATACTTGGGGAACTACTAGAGATGTCTTGGCATTGTTTCTCGAGGCTTTCGAATTGTAACAGGCTGGAGGAGCGACTGATTGAGGACTCGTCGTCGCTGAGGAGGACTTCTTGGCGGCGGCGTTTGGCGGGGCAGGCGACTTCACGGTCCGATTCACATTCAGCATCATCTGATAACACAACAATAAGATATTATATATTTTATTTGTAATTGGTCGAAGTCTAGACTGTGGTAAATCGACGCGGCGCCATTTGCAATTTTAACTTTATGGCTTTCGGGTTGTAAAGCCATATTAAGTTTAAAATCCTGTTTAATCTGATTATGAAGACTATGTCAACGTAATTTATGTTGTGTATTTATGAAAATAGTCAATATCTTCCGCATTTTGAAATTTTTTGCAACGAAATTACGTGGTGTGTTATAAAATTCTATTTCTAGCCGTAATAACTGCTTGCATTGTTCGCATATTTGCATACTTTCCGCTCGACCTCGCGCCGCATGCAAATGTCTCATATCAAAACATTTCCAAACGCATATTATGAAATATCTTTAGATCATAAAATGCAAATTCAGCCTACGAGTACGTTCTGTGCAAGTTAAAACATTCCAAACGCGTTTGCAACTGTTTGAAACGCGAATTATTCTTACTCGTGGAGTTGCACTATAGGCAACCAAACATACACTTCATGAGTATTCAGTTGCCTATAGTAAGCTTAAAATTTATTTTCAAATAAAAATTTAGTTGTTTTAAATTTTATAGTTGTTGCAAGACGTTAAAACTGTTATTTAATGATTTTAACATAATTTTAGCCAATATAACAATCGTTACGGTGTAGAAATTAAGTTTAACAGTTTGAACTCTTCCGAATATTTGTTTATGGCGTGCCGACGTGCACTAATGAACAAACTGTCTAATAATGTTGTGTACGGTAAACTTTTCAAAACAATTTATTTGCGTCATATTATTACCTATAGTTTGGATGCGTATAACAGAACCGGATTCGGAGTCGGTCGCCAGCCATCCGGCTGGGGAAGCTCGAGAGTCTGAAAAGTCACTATCCGATTGTAGATCATCGGAAGTTTCCTCCTGAATGGTCTCCAGATATGTGTAATGATTACCGCCATTTTGTAGAAACAACTCTGCATCAGCTGAAAACAAATAAAAAACAAAAAACGCTAAATTAGTTTAATTTAATTTTGATTTAAATTTAAATTCACGCATGCGCAGTTTGAGTTTTAAACTTGTATTTTATATTTTGTTTGGTTGACTCGCAATGTAAGTCTGTTTCTTGAGCTACAAGAAGGAAAGTCAAGGTGATCGAGCTTGAGAGAGGCGAGCCCGACGAGCCTCTCACGATGCTCAAGTATGCGCTTTGCGCATTTTATGCTTTCCGTGCTTTTCCACGCCTGGGATGGGCTTGGTGAACAGGTATAAAACAAATCAAAATCTAAACTATAAATTTTATTATATACTGACCCATTAAACGTAAAAATCTATAATTAGGTAATTTTATTATTGGAAAGTATAGTGCATGAAATAATTCCGCACTGTTGTGTATAATTTGCTGCTTTGTGAAATAATTGAATAATTTTAATGCAAAACGTAATTAATTTCGTACAACTCGATATTATCGATAAAAGTACCATTGGGAATAAAGCAATAAATTAACATCGGTATAAGTAGATAAAGTAAAAGCGATTCACGGTCTGATTGCGCGCTTCCATAACTCAACACGCTTTAATTTCACAAGCAAAGAAAGTACTAAGTATAGTACAAGTACAAAGAAAAAAAAACATAAATTTTCGATGATAAAATTACGTTTTAATTAAATTTATCAAATTTTTAATTTAAAACTTTCATTTTTCTCACCTATTTCAAGCATTATTCACGTATTATGTTAGTCACATCAAATATATTGTGCATATTTAACGAAGTTTCGGTTTAAACACGCTGAGTAATAATATTTACTCATTTTGTTATGACCACTGACAATTTCCATTCATTCATACTTAGTACGAATAGAATCAAGTGTACATAACATAAGTGACTTAAGTCGTGTATCCTGAATGAGTTTAATCAAATTGACCTCTTCACATATTCATTGCGATAAAAGCAACTAATCAAATACGGATATAGTCTAAATGTAAATATTAGATAAATATTATCTGTGTTTATCTATAAATATTTGATTTATAAACAAATTAAACAAATAAATTTATGTTTACCAATGAGACACACCTTAAAATTAATTAATTTATAGAAATAACGCGTAATTTCTTTTAAAAACGTTTTTTTCTATTTTTTTTTGTTTAAAATTCCGTTGTGAATACAGTTACGATAGAATATCGCACGCGAAGAAAATCACTCGCTCGGTCAGCCAGAGATGTTCGCATTGTATTGTGTTATACGATTATATCATTCATACTCGTACATTTATCACAAACAGACAATGGTGGCGTTTGTGCCGATTCACCGATTGCTTATCTCACTTCCTTTAATTACCCATCAAGTAGCAATCGTACACGTTTACACTTCCTTGAACGGCTTAAAAAAGTTTTTTAAAAATTTAAAACTCAATTCAATGCAACTCAATATATACTCGTAGTATTTTATGCCTACTATAGTCTACTTATATTTATACTTAGTGAAAGTGTATAACAACTCTATAAACAAAAGCACGATCGGAATTTAATTTTTTTATTGTTTCAACTGCCATGACTACTTCGTCAGCATTGTACTGATATATGTATATTATACTGATATGAAACAAACATTTTAATACCTGTGTAGGTTTATAAAGATTATTTTACAATTGAAATATGTGGTAACTAGCTTTAACCCGCGGCTTCGCTCGCGAATATCTAAAATAATGAAGTTGCTTCCGTACGCGTCTGTAGTCACAGAAGAAGTAACAATGAAGTAGAATGGCGGGAAGTTTAAAATGGCTGAAAGTATAGTCTATGGAAGTATAGTGTACAGTCTCCATAGTGTAGTCAATTGGATTTGATGTTGACGTAGCTGTCGGTAATACAGTGTGATAATACAGTGTAATGGTACTATAGTACTTAGGTTTGAGCTTCATTGCTGGAATGCTAGATGGCGTTAAAGTAGTCAAATAGCCAGATGCAGAGGTATTATTGGCTAAACAACTTCTTTATTTTATTTAAAAAATAATTTTTTTATTAAATAAAAAGTAGCATATAACCATTCGGGGACCACTAAGAATATGTGTACAAATTTTCATGATGATCGGTTAAGCAGTTTTTGCGTGAAAGTGTAACAAACATCAGGACTTTCGCATTTATAATATTAGTAGGGATGTTGTGTTGTTCAAGTGTTAAACAAGACGCATCCAGTTATACGCATTCTATGTATTATAAGTTGCATAATCAGTTTGTGCAGCACTTATTAATAATTCTGCAAGGAGTATTAATAACCCAGACAGTAATAGAACAAAATAACGCTCGTGTTCTTTGGCATTGATCTAAAGATACCACAAATTAAATCCTGGTCGAATATTTCGTTATCTTTCCGTCTATAATCAACCAAATTAAAATATCTAGGTTATTGCCAAATTAAATGTATAAATATTGCACGCTGGAAACAATGCCCACTCAATTCAATTCCCATGAAGTAAACTGAACTGAATGTGATTCAATGAATAAAAAAAAACGAAATAAAAACTGTGTCAGCAGTTGATTTGGCTCACTTGGTCTTAACTCTTGACTTAACTTAAGTCAGAAGTAAGAAAAGTAACGGCGCACGCAATAAAAAAAAAATCTCTTCCTTAAATCTAAAGATAAACAAAATAAAAATAAAAATAAAAAGTAAGAGATGAAAACGTGCAGTCAATAAAAATACAAATTAAATGAAACGTAGAGCGTCTAACAGTTTAATCACATTCAACATGTTCAACGTTCACATTATGCACTCTCCGGCTCGAGAATATATAATCATTTAATCATAGTCAGATGCTGAGTAATAGCTGTACGCGCATTGAGAATATAACAATGAGAAAATTATTCCTTGCGGTCGCACGTTCAAATTAAATTATATATATTTTTATAGATTTACTTGTACTCATAAAAAATTAAATAACCTTTTCATTATTTCTCGTATTTTAATCTCTACGAGTACAGAAAGTAAGAAATAATTTTATGATAGCTGTGCAATTAATTTTTTTATGACAAACACGCTTTGATTAGTTTATTGCATTCAAATCCGATTAAGTTGTGTTTTTCATCTCGCATTATTGCTGTAACTGTAAATGCAAAGCGTGGAACGCGCAAAACAAAAACAAATTGCATTACACACCTAACCTTACTTTGTCTTTTATTTAATTTTAACTAGCTTTAACCCGCGGCTTTACTCGCGAATATCTAAAATATTGAAGTTGCTTCTGTACGCGTCTGTAGTCACAGAAGAAGTAACAATGAAGTAGAATGGCGGGAAGTTTAAAATGGCTGAAAGAATAGTCTATGGAAGAATAGTGTACAGTCTCCATAGTGTAGTCAATTGGATTTGATGTTGACGTAGCTGTCGGTAATACAGTGTGATAATACAGTGTGATGGTACTATAGTACTTAGGTTTGAGCTTCATTGCTGGAATGCTAGATGGCGTTAAAGTAGTCAAATAGCCAGATGCAGAGGTATTATTGGCTAAACTATTTCTTTATTTTATTTAAAAAATAAATTTTTTTATTAAATAAAAAGTAGCCTATGACCATTCGGGGACCACTAAGAATATGTGTACAAATTTTCATGATGATCGGTTAAGTAGTTTTTGCGGGAAAGTGTAACAAACATCAGGGCTTTCGCATTTATAATATTAGTAGGGATTTTAGTTCACTGTTGAACACAGATGTAAATTTCATTGTTAATTAAATCTAAACATCTGTCAAAGACATTTTAGGAATTTAATGTCTCTTTGAAAGTTGAATGCGATATAGATTTCAAAAGTGGAGTATCCACCTGTTGCAACAGCTTGCAATCCACATAAATAAACTCATAAGTTATCTATTTTTCTTTCAGTGGTTTTCTCAAACGTCAGCGGTAAGTAGATCGACGCAAACGGTCGCATAAATAAATACTTAATAACTGTATGATGTTCAATTGCATTAGAGATTAGAGATTAGCGCTTATTCTTTGTGAATATCGATTTGCGTAAACGCAGTGGGTCAATAAGCGATAATAACATCCGAACGGATATTAGTTTGCAATTTAATCTCGTCTATCAGGATAATTAGACTTACATTTCTATTTTTTCTCGTATTTCAATAGAAAAATATTTAAAAATAGTTTAGAATGTGTATAATATTGTAATGTTTATTTTATTATATGCCATTTATTTTATTTTTTTATTTTTGTGGTAAAAATTCATTTTTTTAATTTTTTTAATGAAATTTTAAGGTTTGGTGTGCAATTGGTTGCAAACATTGTACTGCAGAATGGTGAGATCTAGGTAACCCAATTAACGAAAATGAATTCGTGCGTGCTTTCGAATATATGCCAAATTCTGAGAAATTCTCAAACGCTGAAGATGGTTGTTAGCAAAACAATACAGAATACACAATATAAAGATTATATTCATTAGAATATGTGTCTATTCTCACCAACTACCAAATGTCAAGTTAATTCCACTTAACTTAAAGTTAAAGTTAATTGAAGTGATTTAACTGAAGCTATAAATATAATTTTATTAATTAAGATTAATTTTTATAGGAAAAACTCGAAAAAATAATAAAAATCAGAAAGTTTCACAGAAAAATTATTAAAACACGAGGTGAAAGAAAAAGTTAAACATCTGTTACACGAATTAGTAACAAATCTATCTAATAATAATTACCAATCATAAATAAATTGATAAAATTCATTAAAAAACTTAATTTCTTAAAAATTCAAAGAAATTACGGGCAATAAATTAACTAAATCTATTTTAGTAAAATTTTAAAAGTAACATTTTACTGAACATTTTAACACTTAAACAATGAAACTTTATACTTATTCATGTATACTCCCATTATGTCACATGATAATGTGAGAAAAAACGCAATTGCTTAAATCTTAACCACTGCAATTGTTCGCTACATAAAATTACCTCCAAAAACCGAAATAATCTGCGTTTGTGAATGTATTGCTATTACCTGTGTATTCTGTAAGCTTCTGAATGTGTTTCTGCGCTTTGCGACTCTTGGGCATGTTGAAAGCGCATGCGTACAGTCGTGACAATCGCTGGCATCATTCCATCTCCATCAGCCACATTCCGAATCACAAGCAATTTTTAAGCGCAAGAAAAAAGTTGAAAGGTTACTCGGTGAGACTCGCAAACGCAAAACTGAATAACTGAATATGTACTCGATGAGCAAATCACATCACGGACTGTGGTGCAATAATTATTGTAATATTAAAATAAACTTTAATAAATTTTAAGTTTTTAACTTAAAGTTAAGTCAAGTTGAATTAAACATTGTTATTGTTTTGTTTTATTTTATTTTATGATAGTATTACGTGTGCTGTTGAATAAATAAAAAGTTTATGACTAGTGTGTATATGCGAATGCGGAAATCAATGTCAATTAAACGACCTCGACTTGACTTAAACCAACTAAATATAAGCTTTAACTTTATATTCACACGTGAATATATTTATACTTTATAAACCATTGGAATGTTTGGTTGATTAGTCTTCTATCTAGTAATGATGATGGTTTAAGTGACTTAAGTCACTTCCGACTTTTAAAAAATGAATAAATTTGTAAATTTTGAAGTTACACCACAAAAAACACTCTAATTAAGTTGTTAACATCTCAATCATGAGATAATAATTAAAATGTGACTAATTCACTTCACTTTTTGATATTAAATGAAACAAATACACTTAAGTATACTTTAAGTCAATTTTTCACGCGAAAATTGTTTAAAAACTTGCGTCTCGCGTCTCACATCGATAGTTTGATACTAAATCGCCACCAACTTTGTTTTGCTTATTAATAACAACTTAACTTAACTCAAACCACACCACAAACACACCATACTAGTTTAATACGCGTTCGGCTTTTGGTGGCAGTCGACGGCGCCGGATCCAACGCGAAACTAGTTTGCAACCAAGCACAATGCGTAATTATTGTGCACGTGTGGACGAATGCGAAAACAAAACTTTCAGTTGTAAATTGTAAACTTCACTCTAACTCGAAAAACTCATTGTCGTGGCAAGCGTGCAAACGCGCAAAGGACGTCTGGACATTCCAATCGGTCCAATGTTAAATGCTACACACACGCAAACATATAGATTACTACCTGAGTCATGCGCATGCGCATTATGTTATGAATTTGGAATTTATTGCAAATGCAAATCGTGTATGTGTGGGGATTAATCTTATTATGCTTATTATCACCAGTCGATGCATGAAGTAATGCTAGTGTATAATACGTAGTCTAATTACAGCTTTGTTTCATTTAAATATGTAAATCAGTGTTTAACTCGAGATTTATATTTATAGAAAGTGTTGACTATGTTGAGTTGTGTGTAAGGTCGAAAATTTTCTTTATTTTAGTGTCGCGTCGCTTGGATTTGAATTATTTATTTATATGTTGATAGAAAGTCCCTACCTACGTATAATACATATTTATTTATCTGTATGTTACTAGGGACCTGTTTGGGAGCTACCCAAAGTGAAAGTAAAGAAGAACGCTGTGAATTCTACGCGCAACCCGCAAAAAATGGAGGGGGTATAACTGCAAAAACGTCTAAAACTTATTTTTAACGATTTTATGTCTAAAAAACGTCGATTTCAGTAAAACTTGAAAAATACTTGAGTATATGACAACGTGACTAGTTTACTATGACGTCTAGCATGACTACTCCACAATAGACGACTGTGCAATGTGTTTGCAAGTGCTTCAATTGCATGCCTGCAGGTGCATTCACCTTTTAAGCCCACGCGACAGGCGTCACTCAAAATATTTCATCTTTACAAATAAATTACTCGATCAAGTAAAAAATAAAACATGCTTAGAGTTTAAAGCTTTGAAAGCTGCAAGATGCATCATGCATCGGTCATCGAGATAGCAAAGAGCTAAAATTATTCTGCGTTTGGCACTTGAACTGATTTACACACAAAGAAAACAGACACATGGAAATAAATCAAAAGGATGAAATTATAAGCATGGCTATGCTATGGCTATTTAAGTACTCGTACTGTACTGCAGAATCAGAATAAGCATCTCTTACTTTAAAAAAGAAGAAAATTTAGATTAGAGAAGAAATTTTCATCGAAAAATCGTGTGAATGTAAACTTTTACTCTGAATTTAAAAAACTTTCTGTTGTAAAACAGCAAATAAAAGACTTTTAACTATTTTCGAGTGTTTTTACGCATGTGAGCAATAAAATAAAGTAAAACAATGATATTTCACAAAATTCACATTCCGTTGCAAATCTACAACAAATCGGCGAACAACAAGCGCGGAATTTGTTAACAAAACACATAAAATAAACAAATTACTAGAAGAAACAACAAATACACCGCATTCTGATGAGAAAACTCACACAAATAAATTTTACACTCGAAAACAGCGCAGATTATTTTCCTACATCCACAAAAAACAATTTTACTACTCTTGTTTCACCTTATTTATCAACATTTAATCTTTGCGCTGATCTATTCCGGTGTCGTCTTGCTATAATTTAAATTTAAACCATTTAGCATAAAAATAAGGCTCTCAGATGACAAAAACACGACGCGGATCGAAAAGCAGAACAAGCACATTGACCTCATTGTGCATACATAAATAAATTAATCTTAAAATTAAAGAAAAACTATAAAAACGTAAATTTTAATTTTTTTCCAAATATTTGTATTTAATTTGACAATGTGGGCGCAATGAAAGTCTAAAATGTTTATTAAATAAAAGAGACACATTCCAGTGTGAATTTGCTTTGACTGCAACTGATTCCAACCACAAATCATGTTTAGTTTTAGTTTTACTATTCTTTGTGCGCTGTGCTGCGCGTTTGTGTTGTCCAGCAGCGCGTTGCGGCGGCGATCGCGATCGTGATCGTAACTTGTAACTAATTACACATTGTGACCAGCGAAGCGTACACCGCAACCGACATAAAACTGAACATACCTTTAGAATACCTCTATATACACATTCTAGTGATAATAATTTTTTAAAATTTCCTCAAAAAAATCGTTTTTAATAAAATAACGAGTAAATATCAAAAATTTTAAAGTTTTAACCTTGATTAAAAAAAAATCTTATCTATATTGATAAAAGTTTAATATTTACTGTCAAAATCGTTTCAAAAAAGTTTCTGACGATGCCCACAGGGCGAAACATGTAAAACTCATACAAAATTGTAAAATCCATATAAATCACAAAACAATTTAATAAATACATCTTATAAACATGGATTACGTATTCAAATTAGAAAATAATAAAATGTCAAAATATTGAAATTAAAAGAACCACGTGCACACGCATGCGCATTACCTTAATAATTTAAATTCACGTATTCATTCAACGTATGACTAGAAATAAATATTAATCCATGATGATTCATGTGTCGTCAGTCGCCAGCGCGTTCAATAATCACCGAGAAACAATAAAACAATGGTGATAAAATTCCGGTAATGCGATAACCAATTGTGGCCCTATTAAGCACCTCAAATCGTTGTAAACATCAAAAATTACGGATAATTACCGGGATTATTAATAAAATCATCCTTGTCCAAGAGAGTTTGCGGTGGTTGGAAGCCATACGCAGGCAACCAGGAGTTACCACCGCCAAAGTCATCGTTATCATCATCAATATCACCATTATTACGCGAGCGCAGCTGGCGGCAGCGTTCGTCGAAGTCAAAAAGGTTGAGGCCGTCGATGACGGCGCTCATCGCCGGCGGCGAGCGCCATGCGCGCTCCTCGTCGGCGGCGGCGTCCATCTCGACGGCGAAGAGTCATTCACACGCGCGCGGTCACGCAACGGTACCTCTTCTCACACCAACACAAACACAACCCGGCGAGTAGGCAAGTTCCCCTCAAGGTGGGCTTCTTCAGAGATGAAGAAGAATTTCGTTGTCTTCAACAACACAGGAGTTATTAATTATTTATTCTATATTTTTATTTTAGTAAAATTTCACTTTTCACTCTTTTAAACACTTTTTGTTAATACACTTGTTGATTCTTTTTGTGTTTGTTATTTTGATTTTTATTCAATGTGTTACCATAGGAATTGAATAATATGTAATAAATTAAGCAAATTTAACTTTTGTTTGAGTTATTATTGCTTTTATTGACGAAATCGTGTAATATCGATTGTGCATCGTTGGTTACAACGCGTCGGAGCACGGAACGCGACTGACGGGTTCGTTAGAAATTCGAAATGGCAGCCGGTCTCTCAGCCCCACACGGTAGTAGAGTCTCTCTCCGCGGTTCTCGCGGCGTAATCTCTGTGCACCGTGCATGAACTCAACACACTCGCGTTGTTGCTGGTGTTTTTTTTTCAATTCGCACTTTTATAAAGTTTTACGATATTATAGGCATTATAGGCATTATCGCGAGTAGCGAACTCAAAGTGTAATGAATAATTATTAGTATTGTTGGCTTGTTGGATGCGCAGTCATAAAATCATCATGGCATGAAGTACGAGTAAACTCAATAAGATACACACTCGTATGTGTTATTAGTTGATACATAATTACATATTATATATGTAATACTCACGGGGCTTTAATTTTTGAAATATATTTTTGTGTTAAATAACATGGTTATGCTTTTAATTATTTTTAATTTTATTTTATTTTAGTAATGATAAAATGTGTCGAAATCTTTTTATGTTTTATTATTAAATTGATTTTGATTGATTTAAAGGTGAATCTATAAACTTGTTTCATGTTTTACTTTCTAACTTTAGCTGTGACTCCAAATAAATTGTTATTCTTTAATTTTGTTTGTAGATTGATTGAAATATCGAAGAAAGAAGCACAGTTACCAATATCACAATGTTGGATCTCTACTGGATCTTTCTCTCGATGTCTCGACTTGTGCGGAAGACTAGGTCGGCCGCAATCGGCCGCATTCTCGCGCTTTTACAATTCCTCTATCATGGCATTACGCGCGCCAAGTTTCTCTGCCGCCATTTTACTCGTACAAACAGCACCACCGTTAGTTACCATTATCAAGTTAAACGCGGTTAGCTCTTCATGGCCATCACCATCAAAGTGCAGTGTGCAATGTGTACAACATAAGTTACTTAAGACACACTTTTCTAATGCTTTTGAGCAATAAAACTTGTTGTTTGGTGTTTTTTATTGATTTTTTAAGTTTTTGACAAGAAAAAATTGAAATTTTTTGTCTTTTGCTATTTTATAACATTTTCTTTCAAGATTAATATTATTTACGATTAAATTCGCTCTCATTTGTGTTTATTTTAATAAAATTAATTATTAAACCCCTAAACTCTTGAATTTTCCAGATTTTATTATCTTATCTCATAGAAAATTTCCTGCAGATTAATAATATTCAATCCGTTCCTCTCTATCACTTTTAGTTTTTAAGATAATCGCAATCAAATTATCGATGAAATTGACTTCACGCATTTCCTACACCCTAACCTCTAATCTTCGACTATTACAGTAATTAACTTTAAACTCTTTACTACTAAGTCTATTATATATTTTTTCTAAGGCAACGGTCTTGTTGTAATTGCACGTCGTGGTGGTGTTTATTTTTAGTCATTAACGCGGCGTGACGTTGAGTCGTTTGTTGGTTGTATCGATTTTTCGCTTTGTACTATGCAACATTTTCCACATTGTAATTGCATTAATAGTGCAATGTAGACTTGCACAAATTACACGAGTCGTCCCACTTGTAACAATAAATTCGACTTTGTTAGGGTTGTAAATGTTACGAATGTAGAATGTTGCGAATGTTAACGTCTTCCTGTTTCCGCAATTTTATTCAACCTCTCTCTGCGATTACTTTTATACTATTCTTTTGATCGAAGACATAGTAAAGTGTATCTTTTTAAAATTTTTATTTTTTTACTTGTTGATTTTGTTTGTGCGCATGTTACCATGACAACCAACCATTAAAAAGTTGTTTATGTTTACTTAGTATTAAAATTTTACTGATAAGATACTGTCAATGTAACATAATGACAACATAATTCGACACCGGTATAATTTACCTTATAATTAAGGCATCAAGTCAAGTTGGTAGATAAACTGACAAATAATCAATAATAGAAATTATAACTTGTGTTTAATTCGATGTTTACACAACATTCATGCGTTTTTGCTTGTTTTTCTTGTTTTCTATACCTTTTTCTTTTAGAATTAGGTTAATAATTGTAAACTAATAATATTCAAATCAAAAACAATGCATAATAGTTATAAAAACTCACCGATGTACGTGTTGCATGTTATCATTATGAAATTTATAGATTTGCACACACAATTATTACGCCATGGTTATTTAAATGTATTGTTTTTATGAGCATATTGCAACATTTCTTTGATTGTTTGTTACTGACCACTACGAAGAAAAGCATAGACTTTGATTTGTTTATTGTTTATTGCGTTACGATTTTTGTATTCGAATTTTGCAAGTGCGACAACTTAACGTGACTAAAAATATATTCCCCTAGTTTCTGCTTTGAGTCATCAATTGAATTATGATTTAATTCATTTTTATAGAATTAAACATGTATATATTTACTCTATATAATATTGTATATATTTAATTACCGTAAAAGTGTTTTTATTGTCTTTTTTGTAGTTTTTCTTGCTTTGAATTTCAAATTTTCAAATAATGATTGCCACTCTAAAGAAAATAAATTCCCTGGATAATTTTCTCCCACTTGGATAAAGCCACATCATGACGAAAACAAACCAAGTTGACAACTACCTACGAAGAATATAAATATTGATGAAGTTTAGTTAAATTATACAAATGAAACAGCATTTTTGCAAGTTATAGAAACATAATCTCACGTAGTAATATTCAAAATGTCAGCGGAGTACGAAGAAATCATAGCTGAAGAGGAAGAAGTCTCACAGAATCCATTGAATTATAGTAAGTAGCAACTTTTGCTACTAAACGAAAACAAATAAATAAATTAGTAATAAATCACGTAGTAAGCACCTGTACTTATCACTTATCTTTTTTGTAGTTGTTTTTTTCTTTGAGAATTACGGATGGTACCTGGTCATTGCATCAATAGTTGTTGCCTATATCTACAGCAGAATAAGTCCATATCTCGAAGAATATGAAAAGAAAAGAGATAGATATGAGTATGAGCAGAATGTCTACAAAAGTAAGTTTATATAATTTACCTTTTTGTGTTGAATAATGTATTAATATTGAGTATGTTCACTGATTGTCCATCATTTTTCTGCAGAAACTGATAAATTGTCAAGTCTAAGAGTTGCCAGGGAAGAAGCACTGAAGAAAGTACAAGAACAGTACAACATCGACGCCGAACGATATGTCCTGAAACAAAAAGAAGTTAGTACATATTCTACAATTATTTTTTTATAATATACTTCCCATTGAATTAAAAATTTATTTAAATTTCCATTGATATCTTGTAGAAAGAAGCTAAAAAGCGTGAGGAATATCTTGCAAGACATGATGGTAAAGGAGGTGGAAGTAAACTAGGAAAATCAGGTAAATATTAATTGAAAGTTTATGTATTATGTGATGTTCTTATCCTAAATAATGTTTTTAGAATATAATCCACTTATGGGCGATTCATCAGGAAGCACATTCAAACCTAAAAAGAAATCAGCTTGCTCAGGAGGTGGTTGTGGTAAATAACAAATTTAAATCTGTGAACAAAAGTTTAATACAAAAAAAAATTCCAAGAAAAATTAATACATTCTTATTTAGTGTATGAAGGGAATAATAATTTAATAATTTCTAGAAATGTTTTCGTGTACTTAACAAATTGACAAAAGATATGTTTGAAGTGCACTTGTTAGATTGACTAATATTTTGATTATTGAACAATAAATTAAAATATTATGAAATCAAAACATTGTTTAATGAGAAAGAAAATCTTAAACTATGTAACCGCCAAGTTGCTTGGAATCCTCTTTCTTTGATTAACGATTTGCTTGACATTTTCCATTGGAATCTTTCTATTCCGAAGCTTTTTTAACTGTTTGTAAATTGTGTAGAATTTGTTAGAATTTCAAATGTTCATTTCACAGTCCACTACTCTACTACTAGTCTATAACTACAACTAATACTACATACTACTACTACTACGACTACGTGCTTTCTACTACTACACTACACTACGAACTGTTCATAAACATATGAAACACCAACCCAAAACGACACAAAACACAAAATATAAAGATCTCTTACTTCAATATTTGTCAATTACTTTCTTTTTACTTGAATGTGACATCTTTCATTATATTTCTTCCGAATCTTCTTCATTTCATGATGTTTCTTCATAAAATTACGAAAAACTAAAAGAAATACTAAGCCAATTAAACAAATCATCACAATAAATGTTTCTGTTGACTCCACCTCATCATTAAGTGTTAGTGTAAAGTAATGAGTGTTATGAAAGTGTGTGTTGATGTGTACTTTGTCGTTCGCGTGATTCTAACGCGGATGGACACGGTTGTCCATTATAACGAATTAGCAAAATTATAATGAATTAACAAGACGCCCGAGTTCTCTAAGAGGTTCCAGATGGGTGCATCTGTCATCACCTCCAAGAGTAGTGTGTGTTGTTGATGTGCCCCTCACCACCGACAGAAGTATCTGCCCATTCCTAGATGGGTATACAACATCCAAGCATCTACTTCTAAAGGTGATGTGGGGCTCGCGGTGGACTTAACCCGGTGTCCAATATTTCGGATTTGTGTGTATATTGATACCCCCACCCCCCTTTAGATGAAACCTCGGCGTTGGGAAAAAATTATGTAGTCCAGCTTCTATATATAACAAAATTAAGAAAATTAATTAGTATTAGTTAGTGTTAGTACTTTGTAAACATTTTCAATTGAAATATTACTTTCTAAAATTAAAATAAATAATTATATAAGTGTTTTGTTAACTTGTTAAAAATTTAAATAATATTTTGAGTTGATTTTGATGATAATAATACTCACCACAGCATTTTTGCGGTTGTGCAAACCCTTAAGGGCAGCAGCCCATTCCTTGATGGGTGTACACATCGGACCCTGACCCCAAAAGGCTTTTTCTCGCTGGAAAACTGGATACATCACATTAGGTCATCCTTCATGATCTACCTCGGCGTGGATGGAACTGCACATCATTGACCTCTTCTTTAGCTAGGTTTAGGTTAACATTAATAACATTAATAATTGTTTAATTGTTTAGTAATAACAAAATGATTGAAATAATACTCACCACAATTTCTTTCCAACTTTACATACCCCCAAGGGCAGCAGCCCATTCCTTGATGGGTGTACACATCGGACCCTGACCCTCAAGAGTTCTTCCGGTCGGAAAGAAGGCTGAATCTGGTGCATACCCTTCAGGACTGACCTCGGCGTGGATGGATGGATCTTCTTCTTCTTCTTCTTCTTCTTCTGTTAACATGGAAAATATTAGAATAAATATTATTCTATCAAAAAAATTATGGTAATGTTATTCACCTGAAACTCTTTGAAATGTGCCTTATTTTAGTACAACGCCTCATCTCTCCATGGCCTCAGGATGGAAGGATCTTCTTTGCCCTCAGGATGGAAGGATCTTCTTGTTTCGCATTCAAAAACGAGACATAAGAACGTGCAACATGACTATGATTATTGACTTTCGTGCAGTTAAAACATGCTGTTGATCTGTAAAGGAATTATTAAGAATTATTTCATTTTCCCGCACTATATAGACACGCTGGCGCACTATTAATAATACACTTCTCACTGCACAGCACTGCACATAAAATTGATATCAACATTCTATTCCAATTCTACATGTTTTCCAATTTCCAATTCCAATGTTTTATGTAGTATCTTTTTTGAGGTTTTAATGTCGTCTTTGGCAATCTTAATTCTCGCTATTTCTATTTTGAATTCTTCCGTTGTAATTGATAATTTCGGATTTATCATCGGCTTGTAAACTCCATTGTCGTTTTGAATTAGTGGGCCCACAAAAGTACTCTTATCTTGGTACATCCTGGAGAAAAATCTCATCTATCTTGGTTTCTTCATGTCTTAAAAACGGTTGATCTGTAAAGGAATTGTTAAATATTTCACGACACTCCGGCACTATATTGCAACAGTCGCGCACTATTAATAATACACTTCTCACTACACTGCACTGCTCTGTACATGAAGTTGTTATCAGTATTTGATTCCAATTCCAATGTTTCTTGTAATATCTTTTTTGAAGTTCGAATGTCGTTTCTTTGGCAACCTTGACTCTTGCAATTTTTATTATTTATTTTTTCGTAGTTTCTGATAATTCATTAGGATTTCCATTAATCTGTACAAACAAACAAGCAGAACAATTTTGTGATTAGTAAAATTCAAGAATAAAACATAAAACAACTCTAAAACACATCAACGATTGGATAGCATCCAGGACCCTGTAACATATATTAAAAGATTAATTATCAATTCAAACAAAACGCCCTGAAAACATAGAAGAAATATTTAATTAGTTACTGAAACAAAATCATAATTCATTAGTAAGGATTTTTTGGATTTTTGGAACTCATTCACACTCACAATACAAATACATAATAAATCATCAAACAAATATCAATAAAACATATAAAAAATACACAAATTGCTGTAAGAAAAAGACATTAATAAGGATAAGGAAGGACCTAAAACCCTGCCTAATGTCAACCAATAGCTAAATCGCGATTATCCTGAAAGCGGAAAAAGATTAGTACACAAATATCTAAAAACAATTCATCATTCACACATCTAAGAGGAGTAGGAGACTTAAAACTAATTTAATAAGACCTGCCTTTGGTCCCTACCTAAGTACATGAGATAGCTTTGTGAGCACAGACCGATTATAATAAAAAAATACCCGCCTAACACCGACGCGTTTGGCGATCTGTGCTCGGGATGCAAAACGGTTTTGCAACGAAAACAATAGTGACCGACTGCCACATCCCAGCGGCAGCAGCCGGCTTTTGGTTGCCCAAAATTTAACACGACATACACAAATGAAATGAAATACAATACAGTGCAATACAATCATACCAAAAATATAAACATTCAACAGGCATGCCATTCATACTTATATTGCAAGCAGAGAGCAAATCTCTGCTTCAAAATGCCGCGCGCGATGCATTGAATTAATTTGTGTTAATTTGTGTTGTTCTGCGTGAACAGAACGTGTAGTGTTGTGTTGAGAATGTAAGGTAAAGGGTGTGCCTAGACACACCAAATACCCAGGAACTCCGCATTCGCCGAAACGAACCGAGCAAAAGTGTAATGTGAGTGTTTATAGTGTGTGTGTGTGTGTGTGTGTTGACCGGTTGATTTTACTCGAATGTAATATTTAAAAGTGTTCGCGATAACACTTAATTGAAACTTTAATAAAACGCGGTGCAATGTTTGCGGCAATACGGTAATACTACAATCAGTTCAAATTCAAATTAAATAAAAGCAAATCGCGGATTTTTTTATTTCGGATTTTCAAAAAGTCTTCAGATTAAGACGTTAATATTAATTACGTTGAAATATTATGATTCGCGGATAAATTAATGATTCGCGTGTTAGGGATGATGTTGTGAGCCTTTGCTCTTCAGACAACCCGATTCTTCTAACTTATTATTTCTTTCGGAAAGAAGAACTGAGCCAAAGATTCTACTAAGTCTTTATTTACAAAATATTGACCAAGAGGCGAATTACAAACTCTACTTCTGGCTCATAAGGCTGACCGAACTCCACCGAGGTTGAGCTAAGACTAAATAATTTTAGCACTAATAATCTTAAACTAAACTTATCGTAAAATACACTAGAAAGAAGGACCAAGGGTAGCCGCTCGGGTCATTGACCCTTATAATGTTTATGCTAATGTGCGGTAGGTCTGTACAAACCGTACCCTTCGGCCGGGAAATTTCAATAAAATAATAAATGGTAATAGAATATAAAACTAAAACTAAATACACAATATTTCTAACTCAAAAATCCAAGTAATGTGCAATAAACATAAATAAACCATAAATGATACGCTCATAACATCACTCCATCCTCCCCGGAAAAAAAAAATGTATATATATATATATATATATATATATATATTTTTTTTTTACGAAACTTAATTTAATCTTAAGCGCTATGGTTCTAAGTTAATCCATTAAACTTCTATTCTTATTATTGTTTCTAGTTTCACTTCCTATTCACATTCTTGTTCATTTTAAAAATTCTGTCCGATCGACACTGCACTATTCGCTTTTGTATTTGTAGTTATCACGAATGCTCCGTTATCTTCTGTTGGGGGTGACGTGTGGATCATTTCCATGTTGTCCGAAGATATGCGTACCTGGCACCAAAGGTCGTCTGCTCTAATTGTTCTCCTTCTTCTCCTTTGCTTTATCTTTCGAATGATTTTGAAAATCGTAAAGATTAACATTATAGCAACTATTGTGTAGCCACTGATGGACCATGGATGTTCAAATTTCGAAGGCTTCTTCTGGTTTAATATTTTGTCTAATTCCTCCAGCTTGTGAGATTGTACGTTGAGGTCCTCGATGTGATGGTTGATGCTCGGATCTCGTCAGTAATATCGAATGTTGGTACAAAAGTCTCGGGTAGTGATCCTCCATCGATGTCTTGCCTTGTATTCAAAATAAATAGCCCACCGTATGCTTTACATTTCTCATCAATCGTAACTATACCCGAATTTCTTAATTTAATATCTATTGGATTTTTATGTGTGCAAGTTAAAGTTAAGGTTCTTGTTTCGGTATTAAAAATAGCCAAGCATTTTTATTTGTTAGTTGAATAAAGATACTTTCTTCTACTTCTATAAGCCTTTTGTCACAATTATCGGGAATTTTATCATCGTTCTTATTAAATAATGCGATTTCACAATTATTATGATTGTGTGTAAATAGAATGGGATTTGATTGTCTGCAAATTCTGTGAAATTTGGTTGTTTCTATGCACATTGCTAGATCTTCAGCATTAATGTTTAAATATTGTTGTTTAGTGTCATCTATGCGCTGATGGTAATGAATTCCAGAACCGTTATTATTAAAATTGTTAATCTGCAACCTTTGATTTATCTTATATAGTTATCTCATATATAGTCTAAAGGATCTTATATTATTATTATTATTATTATTATTACTATTATTTTTATTATTAGTTTGATATATACTAATTGTTTTTTCTAGATTCTATACATTTTCAGTCTATTTGCATGCACTTTTTGTGTCCTTTTTCCAACTCGGATCGTGTAGTTTACATCAGAATGTTTTGTCACAATGGTGTACGGCCCATTCCACAATGGATGTAACTTTCTACATAAACCTTGTTTTATTGCCTCAGTTTTCATAAGTACCTGGTCTCCGACACAAAATACTTTGACGTTACTATGTCTGTCATAATTCTGTTTGGCTTTAATTTTAGATTTTCCTATGTTTGATTTTGCAAATTCTCTAATTTCTTGCATTTTTGAACGCAAATTTAGGACATAATCATCATAATTATAAAGAGGTTGGGGTTTCCTCGTTATAGCCGAAGGCAATTTAGCTTCATAACCAAATAGTAAGTTAAATGGTGTGTGTCCCGTTGCTGTGTGTGGGGTGGTATTATACGTAAACATGGCTGTTTGCACAAATTCGTCCCAATCTGTTTGATTTTTTGTACGGAAATGTCTTAAATACTCCGCTAATGTTCGATGTGATCTCTCTAATGCTCCATTTGTCTGCGGGTGGTATGCCGTTGTTTGTAATTTATGTATGTTCAAAAGTTTGCATAATTCTTTAAATAATTTGCTCAAAAGTTAGTACCTTGATCGGTTAAAACAAAATCTGGAATTCCATATTTACATATTATATTGTTTACTAGTTGCTTTGCAATTGTCTTTGCTTCCTGGTCGGGTATAGTCATTGCTATTGAATACTTTGTTAGATCGTCTTGTGCCGTTAAAATGTATTTATTTCCTGATTGACTACATGTTAATGGTCCTACAATATCCAAATAAATCTTTTCGAATGGCTGCGAAGATGTACTGGTGATTACTAACGGCATCTTGATCGGCTTTGTAGTTATTTTGTTTCTTTGGCAACTATCACATTTCTTGATATATTTTTGGATATCTTCTTTCATGTTTTTCCAACTGTATTTTTGCTTCATGCGTTTATAGGTTCTACTTGCACCTTGGTGTCCTCCAGTGGGTGAATCATGATACTCATGTATTAATTCTAATTTCTGTTCTTCGGTAATACTGTCGGATTCTTCAATTATCGTGTCATAATTTACTACTTTCACATTTTTGATTAAGTATCTAAGAACTGGTCTAATTTTTTCCCATTTGAAATTTCTATTATTCTTTATTGTCATTAAGTTTATTTCTTTTAAATTCATTTCTTGTAAAACGTTTACCAATTTGTTTAATACTATCCATAGTTCTTCGTAATCGTCGGTGTCAACTTCGTATTCCTTGTATATAAGGCATATTAGTTTGTTTTATATTTACTGCTTATATTATTCAAAACAAGTATGTCATTTAAACTGGGATTCTTTTGTTCGATTTCAAAAAATAAGTTGAATTTTCTGTCTAAAATTTGTAATTCGTTGCTGTTAATGTTCGGTTTCCTAGGTATAAAAATAACGTTTGCATTTCTATCTAATTCATTTTCTGTTATAAGTGCTTGCTCAATTATGTTTGGATTAGTTATGATTTTGTATTTCGTATAATTTTCAAATTCTAGGTAACCGTCTATTTCTCTGGTTTGAGTTGCATAAATTCTGCTTAGTGCATCTGCATTGGTGTTTGCTTTACCTTCTTTGTAAACTATCGTGCAGTCATATTCGGCTAACCTTAATCGGTATTTTAAGAGTCTGGCTCCTGGATCCTTTACTCTGAATACTTGTGATAGAGGCTTATGATCAGTCACAATTGTAAATTTGGTTCCATATATGTATGGCCTAAAATGATTGATTCCGAATAAAATTGCCTTCATCTCTCTTTCAGTAGTAGAGTAATTTATTTCAGCCGTATTTAGTGATCTACTTGCAAATGCTATCGGTTTATCACTTCCAATTTCGCCTTGTGATAATATTACTCCTAGCCCTTTTTTGCTCGCGTCACATGTTATAATAAATGGTTTATCGAATTGTGGATAGATTAAGATTGGCTCTGTAGTTACTGCCTGTTTTAATTCGTTAAATCCTATTTCACATTCAGGGGTCCAAACAAATTTGACATTCTTTTTTAACAGTGAGTTCAAGGGATACGCTATTTTTGAAAAATTGTTAATAAACTTCCTATAATATCCTACAAGACCAAGGAATGATTTTACGTCTTTAGGCGTTTGTGGTGTTTTAAAGTTTATCACCGCTTTTATTTTATTTGGATCCGGCTTAATGCCATTTTCCGTAATAACATGACCTAAAAATACACATTCCTTCTGCAAGAATTTACATTTTTCTATGTTAATCTTTAATTTACTTTCTCTAAATCTTTGTAGCACTTCTATAATTTTCTTTTCATGATCTACCAGTGTATTTGCATATACAACAATATCATCTACATAAACGAAACACTTTATTCCAATTAAACCTGATAGTATTGAGTTCATTAATCTTTGAAATGTTGCACTCGAGTTCTTAAGTCCTTGTGGCATTCTTTTGTACTGAAAATGTCCTGAGTCGGTACTGAACGCTGTCTTTTCTCTATCATCTACGTGCAAAGGTACTTGATGATATCCGCTTGGTAAATCTAGAGTCGTAAAATATTTTGAACGTCCCAATTGATCCAAAATGTCTGTAATATTCGGTAATGGATAAACATCTGTTGTTGTTTTATCGTTAAGCTTTCTAAAGTCTATCACTACTCTGTATTGAATTTCTCCTGTTTTATTGGACTTCTTTGGTATTAGTAGTAGTGGCGCATTATATGGCGATTGACTGTGTTCTATAATATCGTCATTGAGCATTTCGGTAATTTTGTTATTTATAATTTGCTTTTGCGTATGTGGCAGTCTGTAGGGTTTCACAAATATTGGTGCGTTATCACTTGTTGTTATTCTGTGATTCGTTGCGTCCGTGTGACTGAGCTTGTCACCTGGCAAATGTACTATATCTTCATATTCTATGATTGATTTATAAATAGATTCGATTTCTTCTGAATTTAGTTTGGAAACATCAATAGAATTCTTTATCTGCTCAACTCTTTGTAACACGTTTACCTCGCTATAATTAAAAATATTTAAATTTGTTTCCGTTTCGTCAATATTTACTGGTTCAAATTCAATAGATGGATTTTCTATCATATATTCCTTTTCTGATAAGTTTATGATTGCAATTTTAAATTCATTGTTTTTTATATTTGTCAAACATTCACTGGTTATTACTTCCTCATTAAATCTGAATTTGGGGCAATAAATTGTTTGATCTTGAGAAATACACTTAATTTTAGTTATTATTTCACATCTAGGTGGCACGCAAATCAAATTAGAAGCATCGACTGTATGTAATTTAAATATGTAATCATTTAATTTAAATGTTTGGTCTTGGTATGATATTACACCATTGTATTGTGAGATAATATCCCTTCCAATAATTCCATCAAAGGGAATATTAATTTCGTCTGGAACAACTTGGAACTTAAATGAAAAATTCGTGGAATCTATCTTTGGTGTTAAACAATACGAACCCAGTGTTTTTATTTGAACATTTGCTACTCCTACAATATTAGTTTGCTCTTCTTGCGTTATATTTTGTTTGTCAACTATTTGATTTTCTTTAATCAAGCTTAATTGAGCCGCCGTATCGACTATCAACTTTATATGTTCCTTATCTACTTGTTCTCGATTTGTTTTTACATAAATTATTTCATTCAAGTCATTAATTCTTAATACGACATGTTGTTCTTTATCCTTTTGACAATTATTAACTCCTATGTTCCCAATATTATCATTTAAAATACTATCACCCTCAATCTGTGTACTGCCTTTTAATACAGGGTTTATTGGTTGTTCTCCGAACTGACCTGCACAGTTGGAGAGCTCTCGTTTCCCGGATTTGTCAAGCGATTTATTCTGTTGTTTGATGTATTTTGGAGATTCCTTTGATTACTTCCCTGATTATTGTTTTGTCCGACGGTTTGATAATTTCTCTGATAATTATTGTTGTTACTTTGACTGAAGTTGTTATGGGGTCTAAACGTATTTTGTCTATTTCCATAATTATCTTGGTTACCTGGCCCTTGTCCATAATTAATACTTTGTGTAAAACTTTGATGGTTTCTATTAAACCTACATTGATGGGTTTGGTGGTTATTTCTATTACAAATTTCGCATTTTATGTGATTTCTCTGAAACCTGCATTGGTTTGTACTATGATTATTTCTCCCACAAATATTACAATTTAATTTATTAAAATAATTAATTCTTCCACCTTGTGTAAGACCAATCTCGCTTTCAATGTTCACTGCTCTTTCGATGACACTACTTAAATCATTAGCTTCGCAACCCAGCAATGCGTTTTGAATTTTAAAATTTAATAGCCCTCTTTTAAACCCATTTACACAAATCGTTTCTATTGTTTGATCACCTCTTTCGGCAATTCTCAGAAATTGAGTTCTTAGGGATTTTATTCTGCTTGCATACGCGTCAATATTTTCATTACTACGTTGTTTGCAGTTTGATATTTCGTTTATTAGTGTAGGAATTGATTTTGTCACTTGTTTAAAATTTTGAGTCAATTTTAATACTAATTCGTCCCATGTATCAAACTCGAAGGTTCTGACTCTTTCTAATGCGTCGCCTGTGATTTTAAAACCAATTATTATATCGATGAAATTACTTCTTCTATCTTCTGCTAACAAGTTTAAGGCAATATTCACTTGATTAATAAATGTGTCTAATTTTGAGACATCTTTCCCGTCAAATGCATCGATATATCCTAATAAATCTTTTTCACTAAATGCGTTATTGGCCATTTTTGATATTTATTTATTTACTCTTTGATTTTATTATTATTATTATTATTTTTTATTTTTATTATTATTATATTCGGGGTAGTTCGAATCGATAGAGAAACTCAAACAATGTGAACTACTTACACCGCTGTCACCAAAATGTTAGGGATGATGTTGTGAGCCTTTGCTCTTCAGACAACCCGATTCTTCTAACTTATTATTTCTTTCGGAAAGAAGAACTGAGCCAAAGATTCTACTAAGTCTTTATTTACAAAATATTGACCAAGAGGCGAATTACAAACTCTACTTCTGGCTCATAAGGCTGACCGAACTCCACCGAGGTTGAGCTAAGACTAAATAATTTTAGCACTAATAATCTTAAACTAAACTTATCGTAAAATACACTAGAAAGAAGGACCAAGGGTAGCCGCTCGGGTCATTGACCCTTATAATGTTTATGCTAATGTGCGGTAGGTCTGTACAAACCGTACCCTTCGGCCGGGAAATTTCAATAAAATAATAAATGGTAATAGAATATAAAACTAAAACTAAATACACAATATTTCTAACTCAAAAATCCAAGTAATGTGCAATAAACATAAATAAACCATAAATGATACGCTCATAACACGCGGTTTAATTAAGTTTTCGCGTTAAACTTGAAAGAATGACTATTTATAGATTTGAACTGATATTAATTGAATCGCGACCCGGGAACATGCGATAATTCATAAAATTACTCACTACTTATGTACATCCGGCGTTTCTAGCAATGCTGGGTGGATTAGCCGAATGACCAAGTACTGGTTCGACATGCCACCCCCGGATACAAGAGTGACATGTGTGCGCCAGCCTTCTGATCATGGGCATAACCACTACCTACCTTACTCCGCTCCTCGAGATAACTGCTCACATCTCGCAGGAGGATGCGTTGTATTTAGAAGTCCAGCGTCGGGCGAGATTGACCCTCTCTGGACGCAAGACCATCTTGTCGGAGTGCCCTGACCTCTCATCATAGATTTGGGTTGATCAGGTCCGTTTGGATTGGATTTGTCCTCTGCTTGATGGAATGAAGATGTGTTCAAAGTAACGAAAACCTGAAACAAAAAAAATTAGTTATTTATATAATATAAAATTCAATTAAAGATGATTTTAATTTAAAACTTAAATATTTACCATTGCTGTTGTGTCTTCCTTTACATATTAGATTGGAATGATTTATTGTTCCATGATTGGTGGTTATTTTTGTTGAGAAGTATCTGAAACAGATAAAAGAAAATAATTAATTTATCATTTTTAGTCGCTCTTTTATTAAATGATGAATTATTATTAATTTAGTTGATTGTTTATAGTGTTTATACTTACAGATGAGTTGAGTGACCACCACTTCAGTTTAGTTACTGGTTCATATTTGTTGTGAGATGATGTATTCTGCAGTAAACTGTGCTTATTATCAATCATAAAAGTTCTAAAAGCAAATTAAAACAAAAATTAATTGTTTTTATTTCTAGACAAGTATTTTTAATTGTCTTATTATATTTCTAATGCTTACCGATTGATTCCTGTGCACGCCGCTTGTTATAAGGAGTTATTTGTTGATATTTGAATTGAGATGTTGTGTAGTTTAGTGCTTGCAGGTTATTACAGTGCCGAACCATTCTGAAAATTTCAAAAAGTAATTAATTACGGTCCTGAACCATTACATGAATAGTTATTATTATTAAATAGTTCAATTGTTTGTGATTACCAATTGTGTGTCCAATATTTCGGATTTGTGTGTATGCTGATACCCCCAGTTAAAACCTTGGCCTTGTGAAGAAATGATGTATTCCAACTTCTATATAAATAATTAAGTTTTTGTTACGTTAATAAAAATTCCAATTAAATGAATAATATTTTGAGTAGAATTTGAATATAATAATACTCACCCTTAAGGGCTGCAGCCCATTTCTTGATGGGTAAACACATCGGACCCTGACCGATTGTTTGTAGAAGTAAATTATCCAATGTTGTCATTTTCCTGTGAACACAATTAAGAATTAAATTAAACGTTGGCTGTAGATATAAAAAGTTTTAAAAATACCTACTATTTTATAATTTGTCAATAATAATGATGAGGTTACCCATTAATTAAATTCTTCCAGTATTGTATTTGTTAAATTAATTTCTAGTACTTCAATAAATTCCAAAGCCATTCAAAACCTACAAAATGAAATAAATCATCAAATAAGATTTAATATATTCGGTTATCACCCGATAAGATCAAATAAACATACCATTTCATCAAATTGTGATCATAATGATGAGAATTACATAATAATTAAGCATTCCAGCTTTGATTTGGATAAATATCAATATCTTCAAAGGGATTTTCTTCAAATACCTGCAAAACAAATCAATTATTCATCAATATATTAAATAAAATCAACTAAACATACCATTCCATCAAATCTCAGTCATAAAGATCTTCATCTTCTCTAAATTATTGTCTCAACATTGCAATCAAGTATTCAATGTGCGATAATTTCTTTCCAACCCATTATAAATCGGTGCATACTGATTAAGATTATTATTTCGTGGAATTAATAAATAAAATTAAAAAAATAAAAAGGACTTCCATTAAACTCTACAAACAAACAAGCAGAACAATTTTGTGATTAGTAAAATTCAAGAATAAAACATAAAACAACTCTAAAACACATCAACGATTGGATAGCATCCTGGACCCTGCAACATAAATTAAAATATTAATTATCAATTCAAACAAGACGCCCTGAAAACATAGAAGAAATATTTAATTAGTTGCTGAAAGAAAAACATAATTCATTAGTAAGGATTTTTTGGATTTTTGGAACTCATTCACACTCACAATACAAATACATAATAAATCATCAAACAAATATCAATAAAACATACAAAAATACACAAATTGCTGTAAGAAAAAGACATTATTAAGGATAAGGAAGGACCTAAAACCCTGCCTAATGTCAACCAATAGCTAAATCGCGATTATCCTGAAAGCGGAAAAAGATTAGTACACAAATATCTAAAAACAATTCATCATTCACACATCTAAGAGGAGTAGGAGACTTAGAACTAATTTAATAAAACCTGCCTTTGGTCCCTACCTAAGTACATGAGATAGCTTTGTGAGCACAGACCGATTATAATAAAAAAAAATGCCCGCCTAACACCGACGCGTTTGGCGATCTGTGCTCGGGATGCAAAACGGTTTTGCAACGAAAACAAAAGTGACCGACTACCACATCCCAGCGGCAGCAGCCGGCTTTTGGTTGCCCAAAATTTAACACGACATACACAAATGAAATGAAATACAATACAGTGCAATACAATCATACCAAAAATATCAATAATTCATTCAACAGGCATGCCATTCATACTTATATTGCAAGCAGAGAGCAAATCTCTGATTCAAAATGCCGCGCGCGATGCATTGAATTAAAGTGTGTTAATTTGTGGTGTTCTGCGTGAACAGAACGTGTAGTGTTGTGTTGAGAATGTAAGGTAAAGGGTGTGCCTAGACACACCAAATACCCTGGAACTCCGCATTCGCCGAAACGAACCGAGCAAAAGTGTATTGTGAGTGTTTATAGTGTGTGTGTGTGTGTGTGTGTTGACCGGTTGATTTTACTCGAATGTAAAATTTAAAAGTGTTCGCGATAACACTTAATTGAAACTTTAATAAAACGCGGTGCAAGGTTTGCGGTAATACGGTAATACTACAATCAGTTCAAATTCAAATCAAATAAAAGACAACGCGGATTATTTTATGTCGATATTTCAAAGTCTTCAGATTAAGACGTTAATTGAATCGCGACCCGGGAACATGCGATAATTCATAAAATTACTCACTACTTATGTACATCCGGCGTTTCTAGCAATGCTGGGTGGATTAGCCGAATGACCAAGTACTGGTTGGACATGCCACCCCCGGATACAAGAGTGACATGTGTGCGCCAGCCTTCTGATCATGGGCATAACCACTACCTACCTTAATCCGCTCCTCGAGATAACAGCTCACATCTCGCAGGAGGATGCGTTGAATTTAGAAGTCCAGCGTAGGGCGAGTTGACCCTTCTCTGAACTCAAGACCATCTTGTCGGAGTGCCCTGTCCTCTCATCATAGATTTGGGTTGATCAGGTCCGTTTGGATGGGATTTGTCCTCTGCTTGATGGGATGAAGATGTGTTCAGTGATGAAAACCTGTAACAAATATGAATATTAGTTATCTACATAATATAAAATTCAATTAAAGATGATTTTTATTTAAAACTCTAAATACCTTTGCTGTTGTGTCCTCCTTTAAATATTAGATTGGAATGATTTATTGTTCCATGATTGGTGGTTATTTTTGTTGATAAGTATCTGAAACAGACAAAGAAAATAATTAATTTATCAATTTTAATCGTTTTTATTCGATGAGTTATTAATTTCTTTAATTGTTTATACTTACAGGTTAAGTTGATTGACCACCATTTATTCTGGTTACTTTTACTGGTACATATTTGATGATGATTTGATAATGATGATGTATTCTGCAGTAAACTGTGATTATTATCAATCATAAAAGTTCCAAAAGCAAATTAAAACAAAAAATGAATTGTTTTTATTTCTAGATAAGTAATTTCTTAATTATCTTAATATATTGCAAATGCTTACCGATTGATTCCAGTGCACGCCGCTTATTATAAGGAGTTATTTGTTGATATAAGAATTGAGATGTTGCGTTGTTTAGTGGTTGCAGGTTATTACAGTGCAGTTATTACCATTCTAAAAATTTCAAAAAAAAGTAATTAATTACGGTCCGGTATTATTACATGAATAGTTGTTTTATATCAAATAATTCGATTGTTTGTGCTTACCAATTGTGTGTCCAATATTTCGGATTTGTAGGTATGTTGATACCCCCCTCCTCTCGAGTTGAAACCTCGGCGTTGAGAAGAAATGATGTATTCCAACTTCTGTATAAATAATTAAGTTTTTTGTTACGTTAATAAAAATTCCAATTAAATGAATAATATTTTGAGTAGAACTTGAATATAATAATACTCACCCATAAGGGCTGCAGCCCATTCGTTGATGGGTAAACACATCGGACCCTGACCGATTGTGAGTAGAAGTAAATTATACAATGTTGTCATTTTCCTGTGAACACAAATCAATTCAGAATTAAATTAAACGTTGGATGGAGGTAGATATAAAAGTTTTAAAAATACCTACCATTTTATAATTTGTCAATAATAATGATGAGGATTCTCCAATAATTAAATTCTTCAAATATAGTTTTTGTTAAATTAATTTCCAGGACTTCAATGAATTCCAAAACCATTCAATAACCTACAAAATGAAATAAATCATCAAATAAGACTTAATATATTCGGTTATCACGCGATATGATCAAATAAACATACCATCTCATCAAATTGTGATCATAATGATGAGAATTACATAATAATTAACCATTCCAGCTTTGATTTGGATAAATATCAATATCTTCAAAAGGATTTTCTTCAAATACCTGCAAAACAAATCAATTATTCATCAACTGTTAAAATCAATTAAAATCAACTAAACATACCATTCCATCAAATCTCAGTCATAAATATCTTCATCTTCTTTAAATTATTGCCACAACATTGCAATCAAGTATTCAATGTGCGATAATTTCTTTCCAACCCATTATAAATCGGAGCATACTGATTAAGATTATTATTTCGTGGAATTAATAAATAAAATTAAAAAAATAAAAAGGACTTCCATTAAACTCTACGAACAAACAAGCAGAACAATTTTGTGATTAGTAAAATTCAAGAATAAAACACAAAACAACACAGAACATATCAATGATTGCCGAGCATCCTGGACCCTGCAACATAAATTAAATGATTAATTATCAATTCAAACAAAACGCCCTGAAAACATAGAAGAAATATTTAATTAGTTGCTGAAAGAAAAACATAATTCATTAGTAAGGATTTTTTGGATTTTTGGAACTCATTCACACTCACAATACAAATACATAATAAATCATCAAACAAATATCAATAAAACATACAAAAATACACAAATTGCTGTAAGAAAAAGACATTATTAAGGATAAGGAAGGACCTAAAACCCTGCCTAATGTCAACCAATAGCTAAATCGCGATTATCCTGAAAGCGGAAAAAGATTAGTACACAAATATCTAAAAACAATCATCATTCACACATCTAAGGGGAGTAGGAGACTTAAAACTATTTTAATAAGACCTGCCTTTGGTCCCTACCTAAGTACATGAGATAGCTTTTTGAGCACAGACCGATTATAATAAAAAAATGCCCGCCTAACACCGACGCGTTTGGCGATCTGTGCTCGGGATGCAAAACGGTTTTGCAACGGAAACAAAAGTGACCGACTGCCACATCCCAGCGGCAGCAGCCGGCTTTTGGTTGCCCAAAATTTAACACGACATACACAAATGAAATGAAATACAATACAGTGCAATACAATCATACCAAAAATATCAATAATTCATTCAACAGGCATGCCATTCATACTTATATTGCAAGCAGAGAGCAAATCTCTGCTTCAAAATGCCGCGCGCGGTGCATTGAACGAATTTGTGTTAATTTGTGGTGTTCTGCGTGAACAGAACGTGTAGTGTTGTGTTGAGAATGTAAGGTAAAGAGTGTGCCTAGACACACCAAATACCCAGGAACTCCGCATTCGCCGAAACGAACCGAGCAAAAGTGTAATGTGAGTGTTTATAGTGTGTGTGTGTGTGTGTGTGTTGACCGGTTGATTTTACTCGAATGCAATATTTAAAAGTGTTCGCGATAACACTTAATTGAAACTTTATTAAAAACGCGGTGCAATATTTACGGTAATGCGGTAATACGGTAATACTACAATCAGTCCAAATTCAAATCAAATAAAAGAAAACGCGAATTATTTTATGTCGATATTTCGAAGTCTTCGGATTAAGACGTTAATATTAAATACGTTGAACTATTACGATTCGCGGATAAAAAAAGTTTTCGCGTTAAAGTTTAAAGAATGACTATAGATTTGAACTGATATTTAAATCTCGACCCGGGAACATGCGATAATTCATAAAATTACTCACTACTTATGTACATCCGGCGTTTCTAGCAATGCTGGGTGGATTAGCCGAATGACCAAGTACTGGTTCGACATGCCACCCCCGGATACAAGAGTGACATGTGTGCGCCAGCCTTCTGATCATGGGCATCACCACTACCTACCTTAATCCGCTCCTCGAGATAACTGCTCACATCTCGCAGGAGGATGCGTTGAATTTAGAGGTCCAGCGACGACGGACTGACCCCTCTCTGGACTCAAGACCATCATGTGGGAGTGCCTTGACCTCTCATCATAGATTTGGATTGATCGTTGATTTCCTTTGGATTGGATTGGTCTGTCCGCTGATTGATTGAATGAAGATGTGTTCAGTGATGAAAACCTGAAATAAATTAAAATATTAGTTATTTATATACCATAGATTTAAATTTGAGATAATTAAAGATGATTTTTATTTGAAACTTTAATATTTACCATTGCTGTTGTGTCCTCATTTAAATATTAGATTGGAATGATTTATTGTTTCATGATTGGTGGTTATTTTTGTTGATAAGTATCTGAAACAGATAAAAGAAAATTACTACTATGAACTTTTTAGTCTATTTTATTACTTGATGAGTTATTATTAATTTATTTAGTTGTTTATACTTACGGATTTAGTTGAGTGACCACCATTTTAGTTTAAGTTAATTCTTCATTAAGCTTCAATTAATATGAATCATAAAAAATCTAAAAACAAATTAAAACAAAAAAATTAATTATGCACGTTTATATTTCTTGAAAAGTTATTTTTTAATTATTTTACTGTATTTCTAATACTTACCGATTTATTTCAGTGTACACCGCTCTTAAAATGAGTTATTTGTTGATATTTGGATTGAGATGTGGCTTTCTCAAGTGCTGGTCGGTTGTTATTGTGCAGAAGCATTCTAAAAAAATCAAAGAAAATAATTAATTATGTTCCTGTATTATTAAATAAATAGTTATTATTAAATAATTCAATTGTTTGTGCTTACCAATTGATTTCAATGCACACAGTTACTTGAAGTAAGTTCACTTGTTTACGTTAGCAGTCAAGATGGCTTCTTTTTAACTCTATGACATTTGACATCTTGTCAAAAAGCAAACTTGCGCAAAAAGCGACTCTACTTTAGTTCACAAAAACGCCAGCAGCGCCAAAAACGGCGACACCAACGACACGCACCCAACGAATCTCAAAAACTGAATGAAACATGGCCGTTGGGCGCTCTCTATTTATAGATTCCGAGGTGGAGTGGAGGTGGGGGTAAAAATTTTCAAAAACAGATTTTAAAAAATTTTGATTTAGATCGTTTCTAATCATTCTAACTTTACAGAAACATTCTAGAAATAAAACTAGGAATTATCATACCCTTTTTTCCTTTATTAACCCCGTAAATCAGCCACAATTAATTTTTAAAAATAACCCCAAAATTACAAGGGCTCTTATGGAGCACAAATCCAATTAGAGAAAAATTAACGAAATTCATCGTGAGTGGTATCAACGTGTAGGGCATCGCGCGCTCTTTTCAACGGTGCCTAACACGAGTCGTTTAGTGGAGGGGTTTGGGAGTAATTCACCACGAAAGTTTCAGTCGGTCACGAGTCGTCAACCGAAGAAAATCACATGCTGTCAATTGATATTTTTGTGAATTTCTCTTCAACCGCACATCAGAACCAAAATCTGACCACGGCATCGTGTTCCTTGGGTCCGATTACACCCCAGAAACTGTTATCACTTCGTAAATCGCTTTAATTAATAGTTTTTCACGCGTTTGTAAATATCAAGTGTAAACATTGAGTTTGCAGGAAAATTACGTCTTTCCTGTTGAATAAAATGCCATCACACCTGCGGCAATCGACAAGACAGCTCATAAACTATAGATTTCGATATCTTTGGAGTTGTGATACGTTTTGTGGATGCTGTGATCAACATGAAAACACATCATGTACCAAAACCAACATCAACCACCTGTTTGAGGCCCCCTGGAAGTTTATTTCAAATGCTGGCAAGCCAAACACAACTGGGATTTATTGTTTATAACATTGGCTAAGTGCTCAGTGCATTTGTTGGGATTTTTATGGTGTGTATATGAAAAGCCTGTTCAGTCATGTTCAGGTTCATCGAATGAAAGGTTATCAAGTGCATTGTTTCAGTTTTCCTGTTCTGTTGGATGTAATTTCACCTGGGAAATGTTCTAGGATGGATTAGGAATTGTTAATGAAGGTTTCCCTGCAATGGATTAGAGTATAAACGATTTCATACTTTTTCTAAAGTGTTTACATTGATGAACAGTTAAAATGTCAATTAAAATGTATATTTATTAGTGTAAATCTGTATACATTGAAATAAAACTTCTTGTGTTCCTTGACAATGTGTTATTGTTTATAATAAACATGATTTTACATGCTACAGGTTGTTATCTTTGTTTGTGTGTTGGAAATCCAACTGGACTGGTCAAGCAAACCAGCTGGTGTTCCTATTGGAGGTGATTACAATAAAAGGAGAGAGAAATTTACAATTCTGACTGCTGCAGCTTGTTAGTCTAGACTAGGTACTTCTGTAGATGTAGTTTTGAGTGATTCATAATTACTTTTATTTGTTTTTGCAGATAATTAGTGGAATGGATTAATTGGTTAGGTCAGTTTAGAGATGTTACATATTTTTGGTGATAACTTTGGAATGAGAAGGAATTTTGGAATTCTGATTGCAGACAGATAATCAGCAGGTCCGATTACTGCTATAAACATGTTTTATAAGTGAGATGAGTGGATATTTTATGCTTAAACAGAGGTGGTGCTTGAAGTTAACTGGCTGAGCAGGAATCATAGCAGGATTAGCAAGTAAATCAAAGTCTGCGAACAGTGGAAATGAATATATGAGTTTATGACAACAGAAGCCTCTTCAAGCCTGTTTAATTCTTTTTTATTTGGTATAAAGTTTGTTTAATTTGGATGAAAATTAACAAAGTTATGGGCAGAAGAAGAAACAAAAGCAAAAAATTATATAGGTATTTATTAGTGTAGTCTATTAGTGTAGTGTAGTCTAAGTCTGTATACATTGAAACAAATCTTCTTGTGTTCCTTGACAATGTGATATTGTTTATAATAAACATGATTTTACATGCTACAGGTTGTTATGTTTTGTTTGTGTGTTGGAAATCTAACTGGACTGGTCAAGCAAACCAGCTGGTGTTCCTATTGGAGATGATAACAATGAAAGGAGAGAGAAATTTACAATTCTGACTGCAGCAGCTTGTTAGTCTAGACTAGGTACTTCTGTAGTTGTAGTTCCAAGTGATTCTTAATTAATTTTATTTGTTTTTGCAGAAAATTAGTGGAATGTGGTATTTGATTAGGTCAGCTTAGAGATGTTACATATTATTGGTGATAACTTTGGAATGAGAAGGAATTTTGGAATTCTGATTGCAGACAGATAATCAGCAGGTCCGATTACTGCTATAGACATGTTTTATAAGACAAATGAGTTGATATGTTGTGCTTAAACTGAGGTGGTGCTGGAAGTTAACTTGCAGAGCAGTGATCACAGCAGGGTCAGCAAGTTAATCAGAAACTGAGAACAGGAGGAATGAATATATGAGTTTATGACAACAAAAGCTTCAAGACTGTTTAATTAGCTTTCATTTGATATGAAATTTGTTTAATTTGGATGAAAATTAACAAAGTTATAGGCAGAAGAAGAAACAAAAACAAAAAATTATAAAATTTGTCATTATCCACATCAAGCAGACATTTCAATGGTAGTCTGGTCGTATTAGGATTGAATAGGATGTCTTACAAGAACAAAATCTTCATGATAATTTAATTCTTTTTCATTTGACATAAAATTTGTTTAATTTGGAGGAAAATTAATAAAGTTATGGACAAAACAAGAAACAGAAGCAGTATAAACAAAAATTTGTCATCACTCTCATCAAATAAACATTTCAATGAGTTTCATTCACCAGTAGCATTAAACAAAAAGATTTAGAGGAGCAAAATCTTAAAGCCAAGTTATTTTTCTTTCATCTAACATGAAATTTGTTCAGATTGGATCAAAATTAAAGAAATTATAAGCAAAACAAGTAACAAACACACAACAAGTGTGAATTCATCACTGTATACCTGGAAAAAGTGTAATGCTTAGACAAATATCATAATAACCTTATAAAACCTTATAAAAGGTGATCATAGAGTCTATTTCAGTATGTTTGCTCTGTAAATAGTGTGGTATATAAGTATAAACGGACGGATGTCTTTATTATCTCTAATCCAGCTTATTCAAGTGTCTTCATTGGTTGAATGCTAACACAAAGCCATTGTACTGCTACACAACACCACAACTAAATAGGGGAGCAGAAGGCGTGCCACAAGTTGTAACTCACCCTTATATTAGACCCTTATGGTGATAAAAGGAGGGTGAGCGGCTAAAGTTAAGCAGGTAAACAGGTATAAACCGACTTACAACTAAGATTTACACCTTTTACTACCTAGTAAACTGAAATTGATAGAAAGCATCAAGAAAGAAATAGAGAAACACAGAAAATTAATGAATACTTGGCATTTATTCAGTTAAACAAGAAAGCATTCATGCTACAATGTATAAAATTAGTATAAATTCATCTCATACACAACACACAAACTGAAACGATTTCAAAGCAAAGCAGTATGTTTTGTTTAGAAAAACAAACCAATCAGTTACAACATAAGAAAAGTCAATGAAAGTAAGCGTCTATCAATCAATTTAATACAAAATGTTACAAATATTTTAATATTTTAAGATATTCTGTAAGAAAGGTGAAAAAATCACAAAATTAATAGAATTTCAATGTTTTTCTTTTTCTTGTGACATTTGCACCGTTATTACATAAAATTAATCATTACTTTACATTTATTCAGTTAATCAAGTAAATATTCATGCTACAATGTCTAAAATTAGTATAAATTCAACTCATACACGACATACAAACAATTAAAACGATTTCCAATCAAATATCCAACTTTTGTTTATAAAAAACAAACAAATCAGTAAAATTAAACAAAAAACCAATGAAAGTAAGCGTCTATCAAACAAATCAATATAAAATCCCACAAATCAGTTAAAAACCAAACGTCAGTCGTGATTAAAACGGTTTCTTCTTTCTAATAAATACAAATTTAAATTCCAAATGGCAGCGCCAATTGTGAACGCCGCTATCAAGCGCCTGCTGCCGTTGATGGACCGCATCCTCGTGAAGAAAGCTGATGCATTGAAGCAAACCACCGGAGGAATTGTGCTGCCTGATAAAGCCGTCCAACCTGTGATAGTCGGAACCGTGGTGGCGATTGGGCCCGGCCAGAGGACGAATGCCGGCGCACATATTAAACCAGCCGTGCGTGTGGGCGACGAGGTGTTGTTATCGAAGTATGGTGGCACCATGATAACAATGGATGATGAATCCGAGTTGCATCTCTATCGAGAATCTGATATACTAGCTAAAATTGAAACATAAAATGCAGTTAGAAGAATGGAATGAATGAAAAGAAGAAAATGTGTAAATTACTTGTGTTCATAATGTCTAGATGTTCTACATCTGAATTTCTGTCAATTTTAATGTAAACAATAAAAATAAAATTAATATTGTCTGGTTTAACAATAAAATTTGCGTAAATATTGATGTAAATTGATAATTATTGTGGTTTGACATGAAAAGTGTTATGCTGGTTGTATATCATGCGTATGCAAGTAAAAATTTAGTGTATTTTGGGTTGCATATAGAAAATAATGTGATATCAATTAAATAATCGCAAAAATATCAAGTTTTAGATAAATAAACATTCCTTGGGATGTTCTACGATGTATTTTGACATCTGACAAGTTGCATTTGTTAAAATAATAACAGATTAATCTATAAATACTGAAATTAATACTGTATTATGTAATAATTCAATGAAAAGTTAAAATAACGTATTTATATCTTGATTCTTGCCTTGTTTCTTAGAAAAACTATGTAATATTATGTTTAACACTTGAAATATTCGTTAATTCAATTGTTTATACTCCTTCAATGAAGAATAAACAATATTTTAGTCAAAATTGAATCGTAAAATGCAATGAAAAGGAAAAAAAGCATAAAAATGTGTGAATTATTTGTTTTAACAATATCTAGCTTATTTTCATTTGTAATTCAGTCAAATTCAAATTAAATTAATAAAGATTTAAAGATATTTAATTAAAATAATTTAATTTACTCTAATATTAAGTAAAATATTACATATTTACAATAATTCCTAGATACTTAAGCAAAATTACCTAAATTATCAATTTATCCATCAATAAATTTATTTATTGTTTAACTTAGAATATTGTTGCTATCGTCATACTATCCTGATCATTCTGAGTGTTCTTTTTCGTCGCGAACTGCACAGCGTCGTGAAGCGTGACAAAAATCTTATAAAACTCTTTCTTTTCATCCAGCAAATCACATTTTACCATTGTTTCATACACAGGTTCTATAAACACACAAAAATTAATTAATTTTCATCAATAAATAAAAAAAACAATGAATAATTTATCATTTACCTGAGCATCCAGCGATATAAATCGGAATATTCAACTTTTTATACTCCAAAGACAAAGTTTTCATCATAATAATACCTGAAGGATCAATATAACTCAAAGCTGTGAAGTCGTAGATGATACATTTCACTTCAGTTGGTTTGCTTTTATTTTTCTTGCGGTGCATTAAGTCTGTGGTTGACCCATATTGCGCAGAATCCTAAAAAATTATATTTTAAGTTATTTTTTGATAAAAATTTTAATAATTTTTATTACTGCAACTAATTTCTCCAATTTTCGTTTAATTTTCAGCTCTTCAGCTGGATTCACGCCTGTTTTTTCGTATAATGCCGCACGGAACATTGCTTTCGATGCAAAATTAATACTGCCTTGATAATGGAAGATTTTAATCTCAGGAATTTCTTCAGCCTTAAAAAAAAAAGTTTTTAGTCTGGTTTAACAACAAAATTCAATAAACATTGATGTGAATAAATAATAATTATGGTTGGACATGAAAATAGTTATGCTGGTTGTATATCAAGTGTTTAAAAGAACAAATTGAGTGTTTTTTGGGTTGCATTTTGTAGAAATTGAAGTTTTTTATGATTTTTGCACTACTTACACCTTTATAACGTTTAATATCCAAATACAACTCAGTCCCAGGCACATTTCCGAGTAAACAAGCATAAGGCTTAATTCCTCTGATAAGAATAACCGCTAATGACATGACGATACCAACGCCCAGACCAATATCAATGCTGACGAAAGTAACAGCTAAAAATGTGCCCACCCACACAATACCGTCGAGTTTATTCAGATACCAGAACTTCGGTAGGTCCTTCATTTGGAAAAGAAGACCTTTAAGAGCCACTACGATTATTCCAGCTAGAATAGCCTAAAATAAACAATAAATTATTTATTTGTTGATAAAATAAAAGAAAATGAGTAGATTTTTATACTTTTGGAAGTTGTTCAAAGTACGGCCCGACCCACATGAGGATAATGAACAGAATAGAGCAGGAAACTGCCGAGGTAATGTTGGATTTACAACCCGCATTGGCCTGGATGGAGCTGCGTGATAAGGAAGCCGCAAATGTGATACAGCTGAAGAATGATCCAACCAGATTACCCAAACCCTGAAAAATTGTAATTGTGGTTAATATTTCAGTTAATTTCAGTGATAATTTGGTTTTATATTATAAAAGTTTGTTTGTTACGCTTTCAAGCGAAAACTTCTCAATAAATCTTCATGAAATTTGGTTGACATAATCTTATGAGTATTATAAAGAATTATTTATCAAAAATTTATTAAAAAATTGCAGAATAACTAATAAAATATTAAAAATTAATATTAAAGTGTATTAATTGTAGTTTTAGTTAAATAATTCAATCTCAGATGGCGCTTGACGTGCATTACGAGCATTTTTAATTTTTTTAAAATATAATTGCGAATTTTATGAATAAAATAAAGATATAGTTGGTAATAATTAAGTTTTTTACCTGCGCTAATAATTCCTGATTAGCATCCACTTCATAATTGTATTTCTGTGCGAAAATTAAACCCATTGACAATGAAATGGCATAGGAAACAACAGCAATCATTATACACTGCACCCAGATACCGGAAATGAGGTCTTCAATTGGTGGAACACTCGGTGGTGGTAATCTAAATAAATAAATAGTAAATAACAACAATTTATTTGAATAATATGACTGTATTTGACGTACCCGCTGGGTATTTCTCCAACAACGGTGATTTTGTATTCTTTAGCAAGGTCAAATCCATATGAACACCCTGTACCCACTAAAACAAGCACCAGTTCCAATGGGAAAGGAATCGGACATTTTTTTGCTAATTTTGGCTGAAAATTAAATCAAATTAAACATTTTTACATGTTTTTCATGATTTTTATGACTTACTTTTAAGTATTCATTGTTGGCTATAGACACAATCATGGTAAGAACGGAAATAATGAATGCCATGTAGTTAAAATCACTAATATGTTCAGCAATACTGATTAAAGTCTAAAAATTAAAAAAATTTATAATGTTTTGTTTTATAATGTTATACTATGTGATGCTAGGCAACTTTATTAACACTTACATAAATATTTCCAAAGATACTCTCTTCTTTATCAGGTTTAACACCCAAAACGTCTTTGATCTGTGATACGAGCACATGTACTGCTGCCCCGGTTGTAAAACCGGAAACCAGTGTCTCTGATAACAATGTACTCACAATCCCAAGTCGAAATATGTACATTATTAACTAAAAAATGCAAAAAATTAATTTTTATCATTTTGCGCGACATTTTTTGAGAGATAATTGATTATATACCTGAAAAACACCCGTGACGAGACAAACAGACGATCCAACTCGTATTTTACAATCATTATCGGTGTCATCACAGTTGTCGTTGATTACCACACCGACCATAAGACATGTCACAGCAAAAGTGCCTAAAAATATCAAATTCACGGTTATTACCAAAAATAATTTATCCTATCCGTAACGAATTGTAATTAATGGTGTGATGGTTGCTTAAATATTTATTTTGAGTTGTTTTTGTTTTTTCAAATTTAGTTCAAGTGTTTATGACATATTAAACGTTCAGACTTTGCATTCTGAGTAATTTCACACATTTCCGCTTAGCGTTTAGATTTTTGTGTCATTTCAAGTGTCAACACCTTTATTGTTTTTTTCCATCGATAAGATAATCAGTTTTTATTAAATGTATCACTTACCCATTGAGTTGTGTTTGGCCATTCCGAAAAAAATATAAACTATAACAGGAAAAAACGCCGTGTAGATGCCCACGACGGGTGGAACTTGTGCCAATAAACCATATGCCATTCCTAAATATAAAATAAATATTAATATAAACAAATTAAACACTTTTAAGACTTAAAAATTAAAATTTTTTAAGAAAAAATGATTTAATTGTATTTTTAAGGTATGCAACTTCATTTACACCACTTATTTACTTTGCTAATGAAAAATTTAATATTTTACCTTGTGAAATATGCATAATGGCGACTGTAACACCCGCAATCACATCCGGAGTGAATTCTGCCTTCCAGTTGTACTGTGGCAACCAATCAATGATCGGCAACACACCCTTTATAAACCCTAACCCTACTTCACCTAAACAAAAACAAAAAACACAAAATGTTATGCTACATAACCTTAAATCATACCAATTATAAAAAAACTTACATTTTTTCCTCGCTTTCTCTTCATAGTTATAGTTTTCCCTTAATTCTTTATGTTCGTACAGCGGTCGATCAATCTTAATATTCGCCAGTGGATTTTCCTTCTTCTCCACGCCGCCATTTTGATTCTCACTCAAATGCAACCCGTCCATCTTTTTTTTATTGAAATGACTTAAAATCTAAAACCAATAACCATGCACGTTGTGTTTGCAGGCGTTCACAGCAACTGAATCGAAATCTGTCTGCCTGTGCGCCTGTTAATTATATTATCGAAGTGGATCGATTGTCATTAATCGTTTATCGCACTCAGAATTGGCCGCATTATCAATTTGTTATATTTGTTCGACTTTGATATTTGTAACTTTTGTAACAATCGCATTAAGTACAATCAACAATCATTCTACTGTTCAATTGGATATTAGTGAGTGCACAGATACAATATGGTGGAACATTGACAACGTTGAGCAATCATTGAGCATCATTCAGTGATAACAAGACAAATCGAAGGTAATTCCAAGTCGAGTGCACTTACAAATTATACAATACACACGTGGTTTGTACTTAAATCACTAAATGTTTAGATTTGCAATTTTTAAGTTTTTTTCACGTTTAAACACAACTTAAGTCACTTAAAGTCTGAGATACAACTAATAACTATTTGTTGAATACTTGTAAACACGTGGTTACTACTTAAGTCACTAAATTTTAAAGATTTTTGAGTTTTTTTGGGTTAAAATTTGATTTTTTTGTAAACATGACTTAAGTCACTTACGATGTGAAATAAAATTAATAACCACTTTACAGTACACACGTGGTAACTGTTTAAGTCACAAAAATTTAAGTTTTGGCGATTTTTTGTGTTGAAATTTGATTTAGACACGACTTAAGTCACTTATGACCGGAATCATAATTAATAACTACTTGTACAATACATAATCACACGTAGTTCACACTTAAATCACAAAATTTTAAAGATTTTTGAGTTTTTCGGGTTAAAATTTGTTTTTTTTCGTAAACACGACTTAAGTCACTTACGATGTGAAATTAAATTAATCACTACTTGTATAGTACACACGTGGTAACTGTTTAAGTCCCAAAAATTTAAGTTTTGATGAGTTTTTGCGTTGAAATTTGATTTAAACACGATTTAAGTGACTTAAGTCATTAAAAATAATTAATAACTACTTGTTCAATATTTGTACACACGTAGTTCATACTTAAGTCACTAAATTTTAAAGATTTTCATGTTTTTCGCGTTTAAATCTAATTTTCTCATAAACACGACTTAAGTCACTTAAAATCAAAACCACAATTAATAATTACTTGTACAATACACACATGGTTAACACACAAATCAAAAAATTTAAGATTTTTAATTTTTCTGGGTTGAAATTTAATTTAAAGCAGACTTAAGTCACTTAAGTCATGAAACACAACTAATAACTACTTGTACTGTGACTGTTTGGTGAATATTCATAACAACAACAAGGTGATATGTCTTAAGATTAATTTATCTTGATGATTACTTCATTATCACGCTCGAATGCAAATGGCCGTCCATTGACGCCATGTTATTAACCTATATTTTATGGACGGGCAATTCTCTGCTCTTGACTCACATCCTCACATGCATTCAACTCAATTACTATCTTAATCAGCGTTAAAGGTGAGATTGCAAGCGCTAAACAACACATAATAATAAAATAACAACATACTTACGTAATTTAAACTTGTAAATATCTTGCTTTTACATTCTAACCTTACTTTTTGTTTTCTTTAATTTTTTAGTTTATATTTTATTATATTTGGCACAGCACTAAGCAACTGCACTTAATCAAGGTGTGTTAAACGTGTTTTCTGGTTCACTCCGGTGTGTTTTTTGGGCGCTGTGTGTTTAAGATAACATTCAACACTTTGATATGCGGGAAATTCGTGCACATTTCTAACGGAACATCAAACATGCAAATTTTCCACACATTTTTCTTTCACTTGCACAATATTGTAACGCACACACGTGTGGTTCGAAATGAATTTTTTATATAAGTGATGAATTTTTTGTGATTTATTCGTTGCTTTTTGTTGTGCAAATATTGATATGATGATTACGTTTTTGCTGATTTCGGGTTGACAAATTTATTGGGTTGTGTTTAAACGCGTAGGGAAGCAGTACAAACACATGCGGAGTTCGTGAATAGAAAATTTACTTCCAATTGCTTAATAATTTAATAAAATACTTTGTGTAGCCTCGATTTAACGATAAACTTAGTAAAAAAGCGACATTTTCAACATGGTTATAAAAATTACATTACTAGTCCTATGTTCGGCGTGTATACCACAAGTCCAACATTAGACTCAAAAATTAATACAGAGATGCATCAATTTAACGAAAACCTCAGTAGTAATTGAGTTACCAATAAAGTTTCAATAAAACTAGTATTATTTTTATATGTGATTAAATGTGGGCCGATCCCGGAGGTACTGCAATACCGGGCCAACCCGTGATGTGAGTGGAGCAAGCCCCTAACTCCCATCCATGTCCAAAAATCAGTTTAATATACTGGACCCGCATGCGGGTCGTATCAGATATTAAGCTGATAAGAACAGATACTACACTTTGATCTTAGCCGGAGCCGAGAAGCGATACCTGAAAGTGGTTTACCCTTACCTTTTACGCAGGTAGATCGATTTTATTGCAAGAGAACTTCTTTTACCGACCCCTGTTAGGAAACTATGAAAACATTCAAATTTACCTGTGCAAACTGTCTCCCAGGTGTAAATACAAGTTTTATTGTTATAAATTTACAACAATATTTCCACAGGCAAGAATTTACATTCACTATGTAAATATTACTTATTTCTGCATATTTTCGTTATTTCCTGGCAGAAAACTTTGAATTTTGATATATAAATCGAAATTAAATCAATAATATACAACAAAATAGCTGTTTATTGTTTAAAATTAATAATAAATCAGTTTTCTAACTTCTATCAATGCAATATAATTTTTTACAGATTTTTATGCAAAAGAAGTTGCATAACTTGCAAAAAATCTATAAAAATCAAATTTTTCTGTTGAAATAATTCGTAAAACGTACAATTTTTAACTAAAAACATTAAATCGTTATCAAGAGGCTACACTGTACCTATCTTTGTGTAAAATTAATTTATGCTAAGCTGACATAAGCCTGTTGTGATCTTCTCGTTGACGAATCTCTTTTCTTTTTATCAACGCGCTCTTTGATTTCTTTCACTTCGCGTTTCAACGCTCTGTCTCTGCAAAACAAATAAATAAAATTACCTTAAGGTAAAAAAAACTCGTATCAATATTTCTATTTTAAGAACTTGACATAAAATATAACAACTACTAGTTGATAATTAAGGTTAAGTTCACGCCACAACGTCAACGTCGTTGAAGTAAAGTGCAAATTGTTTCGCGAACCGCGCCTAATCTATAATCACACTTGAGTTAATTTTTGTTTTAAATTAATTCCATGCAATACGCTCGTTATTCACTGCGGTTAAAACTATAAACATAAAATAACTCAGTGGGTACTAACGAACAAGTAAAATCTAATCAATATTTAATCTTTGCTTTTAAACTTATTTCTTTAACGTGCTTATTATTTTTTCAAACTGATTTGCATAGGCAATAGGCATAATATTAAAATGACATTTAACGGTAGTTTCAAGGATTATAAAAATGACATAAAAGGTAGGCAACTCAATATACACTACTTACTTTCTTCGCATGTGAAAACAATGAATTATCACTGCAAATGGACACAGTAATGCGACAGTCATCACGAAAAACCCGGCGATTTTCTGTCCGGTGAAGACCAGGACTGTATTCTTCTCCAATTCACCTTAATTAACACATGAAACATAATTATTTAATTTTTTTAATGTTTTTTTCTACTTCCACTTTTAAATTGCCACTTTTTCCATGGTTTTTAAGCAAAAAAAGTGATATTTTAATCACGGACGCCCAAAGCCGTGACTAAAGTACTTTAGCCATGATTTCGAGCGCATGCGCGAACTCCCATGTGTTTATAACCTTACATTTCGCAGTAATGTGCAAAAAAAGTTCAAAATTTTATAATAAAAACTTCAAAATCAAAAATAAAACGCAGAAATTCAGTGGAAGTAGAAAAGTGCCACTTAGCGCACTTGATACTTAATATATGAACTAATTTTCAACCTTTGTTATCAATTGAAGTCATGGTCATGTTGAGAATCGTCGGCGCGTCATACATCTGCACGCAGCCATTCCGATGACCTTGCCATTCATGAAATCTTAAACAAAACAAACACTTTCACACTTAAAACTTAATACTTGTTGATAAAACAACAACACTGTGTTACATTTGTAAGTTATAAGAGTATTTCAGAGTGTGAAGCACGTTCGTATGCTGTAATACACGCTGAGTAAATATTTAATATCAAGTGCAATTAATTAACGCGTGACCTTGACAGCCACAGTCACGCCGATTAGTTATATTTGTATTGTTACACAATATCAGCGATATTCTTACCTAAATATTTGAAGTATTTGTGATAATCATTGAAATTTATTGATATTAACATGAGTAACATTGATTTCAGTTATTTTTTTTTTATTTTTAGTATTTGCAAATTATTTCGTCAACGGAAATCATGATAAATGTGTTTACGATGAATTTCAGTGGGTTTTCTTATGACTAAGCAGAAAAAATCCCTTTCAAAACAGAAAATATTGTTGTAAGATGCAAGATAAGGTTAGGTTGCATGATGTGATAAGTGCTAACCTCGAAATTCACTTCACTTTATCATAATTTGACGAATTATGTCGGTGCGGTTTATTTTTGTATTGTGAATAATAAATTAGACGTGCAATTTGTGCAAGACGTACAAAGTGTGTGTCAAAGAGGTGATGATAAATTAAGAGCGCCGGTAAAATACCGCGACGCGAAATATTTCGGTGTATCTAGAATCTACATCTTGGCTTATTTATACCAGGACTCCAGAAATATATCATGTGCATCATCGCGTATGATATTCTCATTATAGTTTCTTAAAATGTTTTTCTAGTGTTTGTGCATGTTTATTTAAATGCCAAGCATAGAAATTTTAAGGTTAGAAGACTTTCAAGTGAGGTTATGAATGTTTAATGTGTCAATTTATACATTTTGTGAGATCTAACCTATAATAAGAGAAAATTTATTTATTTTATGCAATTGCAACGTGTTAGAGGTGAAAATACACCGCAAAACATCGCAGGAAATGTTTATTTATCTAAAACTTGTTGATTCTACGAATATTTCATTGAGTTTACATTAATTTTTATATGCAACCCAAAATACACACAATTTTTACTTACACACGTGAGATATATAACCAGTATAACTAATTTTCTGTTTAACCTCATTTTTTATCTAACCACATATATATTTATGTAAATTATGAAAAGTTATGTGAGATATAATTTATAAAAAAGGCAGAATTTATGCAATTGGGAGCTGTATGCAACATGTGATACGATTGATCTTTTCACTGCATAAATTCTTAGTTGCACAACATTTGGCGGTAACATAAAACGCGTAAAACCATCAACATTAAATTAAAACACGCTATATCTTTTAAATTTATAGGTTATGACAGTTACTAACCAAATATTTCATGGCAGGCAACCCACAGTTTCTATTGAATCAACCTTTTATTTATATTTCATTGATAAAAGAAAAAATATAGAATATTGTGTTTAAAAACAAAAAAAACATAAATTTTTAGGTTAAAAGACTCCTTAACCACATTTTCCAATACCTAACCTCAAAATACTATACAAATTTTGTAGTACTCTGTATATAACTGTTAAAATTCAGATTTAGAACAAGATTAATATAGATTAAACTATTTATAATCTAATTTATTACTAAATTTATTCGTTACTATGTAGGGTAAAAGAGGGTAATGGGGGTCACTTAAGGGAAAACTCAAATATAATTTAAATTATAAACAAAATACTTATTGCAATCGCTTATAAGCATTGTTTACTTAAATACCTATTATTTGAAATAATTTTCAGTCACTTTGACAATCAATTTTGGATATTATTAAAGTTTAAAAAAAAAACAGATTTGACTCCCATTACACCGACATGCGGGTAATGGTGGTCACCCTGGGGACAATCGGAATCAAACGAAATCTAGCAGATATCGCAGACATAATATTCCGCAAAGTCTCACCCAGTGCATTTCACATGAGCCCATAGCCCAAATGAAGTGCTATGAACCACATTTAATTGTTTTTTTTTTAATCGTTGCACATTAGACATCAGTTTTCCAAATCTTCATCCATCGCCCTGGCATAAGTCATCAGTGCCAATATAGGAATCATAAGTTTTGTTACTTTCCTGCAGTATCGTTTCTGCATGAAGGCAATTGAAAAATAAGTCACATTGCTTTTTATAGGCCATTTAGAGCGGACTAAAGACAAAAACGTCCATTGGGAGTCGCATGACTCCCATTGCCCACAATTGCACTATTGTGAAAAAAAAAAAATATATTTCTTCAAAACATTAATGTAATCTGAACTGCACATCACGATTTTGAATGTTTAACTAAGACTATATAAAAGTTTCATTCGAATATTGCAAGATATTCGACACTTATTTTCTAATTTGCGTGGACGTAAAATTAGATCAGCGGAGCTCAAAAATAAAATATTGGCGTATCTCAATGATACACGCACCGATTTGCATGATTTTTTGGGGGTGGCACTGGGGGGCCAGAACGGAGGTAGGAACGCCGTTTACGCGGTACTCGTAACTATTGTTTCGTGGATATATGGGTGACTCCCATTACCCGCTGACTCCCATTACCCTACTCTCCCCTAGTCACTAAATTTAAACACAGATTTAATCTTTTTTTGCATTTTACGTTTTTTCATCTTGGCGTCCGTCTGAATTGTTCGAATGTCTTCTGAGACAGCCCAGCGTAAACCCACAGCAACTGTATGAATATTTGATTAATTATGAACATTACAACGTGTGCCAAAACAACGCGTAAATCACAATGCGACGACGAGACGCCACGCCGAATAACTATGACATGGCAGCTTTCCTAAGACTCTCTAAACTACAAAACAACAAACAATAAACATAAAACTATTACTGCCTGTTTTAACAACCGCTAATTTACATAAATATAGAAGTAGATGTATAAAGATTATGAGGTTAGACATAAAAATAGGTTATGCTGGTTGTATATCACGAGTTGTCAAATAAAAATTACGTGTATTTTGGGTTGCATACAAAAATTAATGTAAACTCAATAAAATATTCGCAGAATCATCAAGTTTTAGATAAATAAACATTTCTAGTGATGTTCCCCGATGTATTTTGACATCTGACACGTTGCATTTGCTAAAATAATAATAGATTAATCTGTAAATACTGCAAATTATACTGTGTTATGCAATAATCCAATAAAAAGTTAAAATAACGTATTTATATCGTGATTTTTCGTCGTTTTTCTTAGAAAAACTATTATATAGTATGATTATCACTTGAAATATCCATTAACTCAATTGTTTATACTACAGCAGAGCGTGAAAGCTTTGCGGCTGACTTTTCTGATGAATAAACGGCTCATTAGTGTCTTTCCGTCATGGCGCTTGTGTTTTTCATGGCACCGTGCCTCAAGAAACTCACAAATTGCGAAAAACGTAAATTTTACATTTAAAACAGATAGGCCTTTGTTTTCACTTGTTTCACAATCAACCATTAAGTTATACAAATTATTTTGAAGTAATTTCGATGTAAAAACATTCATAACCTGTATTTTGGTAAAAATTAGGTTAAGTTCTATTAAAATATAGGTTAGGTTAAGTTTTATATTCAATTATTAACGTATATAACTTATTTTGGCTTTAATTTGATGTAAAAAGCATTAAAAACCTCTTTTTAGTAAAAATTAGGTTATGTTTCATTAAATTATAGGTTAGGTTCAGTTTCACAACCAATTATTAACATATACAACTTATTTTGACTCAATTTTAATGTAAAAATAATTAAAAACCTAATTTTTAGTATAAATAAGGTTATGTTACTTAAAATTCTAGGTTATCTACCTGTCACAAGTACATCTTGTAATATTTTCATGATCCGGCGTACAAATCAATCGATGATCATCACATTCCGCAGTAAAATTACAAAATTCTCCCCAACTACTCACTAAAAACAATAAAAAACACAATTACAAACAAATTTAATTTAAAAAATTCCAATAATACGAACCTAAACATAAGTAAGGAACAAATAACGCACAGAATGTGACACAGATAATTAAAAATCTAATTGAACTCATTATTATTACTTGAAATAATTAATGTTCACAATATTTATACAACGCTGGTGAAGTAATGATTAACACATGTTCGAATCACTGAATTTAAACGTTTTAAATTTGTCACCTGTCAACACACTGTCCGTATCAATTTATTCGTATTATTTTACGATTGTTTGAATCGCCGGCGGCTGGCGAACGACACACCGTCGGCGGCGGCGGCGGCGCGACGCTTCTCACGCATCGCGCGAGCTATGCCCGAGCCGATTTTATTTTTAAACTATTAATGTCGGCACGCGCGCCGGTTACCAATGCAGGTGTGCGGGAATTTCATTGAATTAATTAAAAATATTTAATTATTTTAAACTTTTGTCTGAATATTAAATATTGTTGATGTTGTTACGAATGCAGTGTGTGGTCAACTGAGCGTGTTTACAGCAAGTGGAAGAAAAGCACTAACCGCATATATGTGTTTTATATGCGTGGGAGGGTAATAAAGTTACTGCGCGGTCAAGATTGAGCTTTCGTGCGATATTTGCGATTCGTGCGATTCGTGCGAGGTGCGCTAATCAACTAAGAACTAACGATAAAGCCGTAAAAGCCACTTTGGGGCTTTAGGTACTCCCCGAAGTGAAATTATGAGCTTGCATGTGTTTAATATCATTGCATTTTGGTTGTTAATAAGTTTTCAACCCGTGTTACTCAACACATATTAATATGGTTGCATAAAATGCGTTTTTTTATGGTTTTAGGCTAGTTTTAAGTTTTAACTTGATATAAATCATGATGTAAGATTTTATATGTCATAAAAGTAAAATGTTCTATTTATATACGAAATTTTATAGTTTTTTGCCATAAAATAAAGAAAATTTGTAAAAATTCTGTGATTTTTTTGTCTAATTAATGTAATTTATTGTCTGTGGCTTTATAAATGTTAACTTTTTATATTAATATTGTTATTTACAGCTGTCAAACAGTTTACTAAGGTAAATAAATAAAAAATGAAATCTTGATGACTATTTTTTAATTATTATTCTGTGCTACTGTGCCACTGAGCCTGAAACTAAATCGAGGGCAATGAGCTTTATACAAACACATCACTTAGCCACAAAAAACTCATGCTATAAATAAACTATAAAGCTTAAACTATTAAAAAGTCAATTATTTATTTTAAATTGGTTTTTACTCATTTTCAAAGTATTTTAATGAGTTTTTTGTTTATTTATTTTATTTATACGTTAATTATATATTTTTATTGTTATTATTGTTTTTATTGTTTATATATTTATGTCTTTTATGAATATTTGGTTTGAAGAATGGAAGGATGGAAAAATACAAAGTGTGCGTGATTTCTGCGCACATTACTCGCAAGCACGCCACTTTTTTATACTCTTATTTATAAATCAATTGCCGAGGGGCCTGAAAATGGAGAAAACCACAGCGCAAAGGAAGTATCGATTAATATTTTAATTTGAGAGTAATAATTATGCAAAAAGTACGGCAGGAAAAATCCTTGAACAATGTTTTTGCATTATTATCGTTTATCATAATTGAATCATGAATTATGCCTACCTGACGGTGAGCGTATTTTATAGAAGAGAACGTTGTTTCATTGTAGGCAACCAACAATTCGTATGAGGTGAAGTAGTATTAATATTGCATTGATAAGTCCGAAAATTGATTTAAACAATAATAATTATAAACAATAAATACCAATTTTCTAATCTTTCATAATCAGCATTTCGTGGGTTGCTATATCTTTTAGTTTAAGAGATATTAGTTATCAAAAATCGTCGAAAAAAAGTATCAAGCAGATCCTAGAAGTGACTCGTGTTCAGGGCACCGTAGAAGGGTAGCGGTAGAAGTGACTCGTGTTCAGGACACCGTATGAGGGTAGCGGTAGATGTGACTCGTGTTCGGGGCACCGTATGAGGGTAGCGGTAGCCCATTTTTACTAATAATTTAAAATTACATTGCTTAGATTTCCAATGGGAAAGTTAAATTTAACTAGCTTATTTGATACAGTATTTTCCGCAGATGGCCCTGCGATTTGTTCCTTTCTATCTCTTATAGTATACGAGATATTCGCAATTGAAAAAAATCGTCAAAAATTGAAAAATTGCCATTTTTAGCACTTTTAGTCGCGGTTTTTGACCTTTTACAGCATCAAATTAACCTATTTTAAATTTCCATTTGATAGAGAATTTTCCAATCTTCCGTAATCAACAATTCGTTGGTTGCTACGGTTTTTAGTTTAAGAGATATTAATTATCAAAAATCGTCGAAAAAAAGTATCAAGCACACCCCCTTGGCAATTTTTTCTTAAGAATGAAAATTTCATCTCTTAGATTCCCGCTTTAACTAGCCTATCTTATAGAGAATAGTGCGTAGATTAAGACGCTGCGATCGGATCTTAATTATCTCTTTTAGTTTACGAGATATTCGCGATTGAATAAAATGGGCAAAAATTGAAAAATCTCACTTTTTAGCACTTTTAGTCGCGTTTTTCAACCTTTTACTGTAGGAAATATATTTATTTCATATTTTTATCTGATAGAGAATTTTCCAATCTTTCATAATCAGCTATTCGTTGGTTCCTATCGCCTTTCGTTTAAGAGATATTAATTATCAAAAATCGTCGAAAAAAAGTATCAAGCACCCCCCCTTGGCAATTTTTTCTTAAGAATGAAAATTTCATCTCTCAGATTTCCGTTTTAACTATCCTATCTGATAGAGAATAGTCCGTAGATTAAGACGCTGCGATCAGATCTTAATTATCTCTTTTAGTTTACGAGATATTCGCGATTGAATAAAATGGGCAAAAATTGCAAAATGTCACTTTTTAGCACTTTTAGTCGCGTTTTTCGACCTTTTACTGTAGGAAATATAATTATTTTATATTTTTATCTGATAGAGAATTTTCAATCTTTCATAATCAACAATTTGTTGGTAGCTATCGCTTTTAGTTTAAGAGATATTAATTATCAAAAATCGTCGAAAAAAAGTATCAAGCACCCCCCCTTGGCAATTTTTTCTTCAGAATGAAAATTTCATCTCTCAGATTTCCGTTTTAACTATCCTATGTGATGGAGAATAGTCCGTAGATTAAGACGCTGCGGTCAGATCTTAATTATCTCTTTTAGTTTACGAGATATTCGCGACTGGAAAAAATCGTCAAAAATGGACAAATGTCACTTTTTAGTACTTTTGATCGCGTTTTTTGACCTTTGACTGTTGGAAATATAATTATTTTATTTTTTTATATGATAGAGAATTTTCCAATCTTTCATAATCAATAATTTGTTGGTTGCTATTGCTTTTAGTTTAAGAGATATTAATTATCAAAAATCGTCGAAAAAAAGTATCAAGCACCCCCCCTTGGCAATTTTTTCTTCAGAATGAAAATTTCATCTCTCAGATTTCCGTTTTAACTGGCCTTTTCTTATAGAGAATAGTTCGTAGAATAGTCTCGGCGATTTGTACCTATGTATGACTTTTAGTTTACGAGATATTCGCGATTGTCGCGTTTTTTGACCTTTGACTGTTGGAAAATCATACTATCATTCATTTTCTTCTCAAAAAATATTCAAAACTTTGTTTAAACCACAACTAAACTATATTACTAAGTAAAATAATATAAATAGTGCTTTCTTGTCTTCACTTTAATATGCAAGATACTCTCCTTCACAACGAAAAACAAAACAAAAGAACTAGTAACAACAAACAGTCTGTTCGCCGCAATGAGAATATAATAATTAAACATAACAAATTCAATCAAATTCGCTCCGTTACAATATACGCAATAAGAATAAGAATCATAATAGGAAAAACTCAATACTACTAATAATAAATAAGTGAAAAGTTTAAAACTAGCATCATAGTAATAATAAGTAATAAGACGTATTCATTAAATAGATATATAGTATAAGAGATATAAATTTGCAACTCTGCTTCCTTTCTGTACAAATAGAAGCGCCTGGAAATAAATTCGGGGAAATCAAGACCAAGGAAACAAGGATCACAACAAAATGGCCGACCAAATACTTCCGCATGCTATGTTTCCCGCATTACAAGCATTCTCGGCCATTTTGCGCTTCAGTTGTGGAACGCAAGTCACAAAAACAGTCACGGTTAGTGTGTAATCTGTAATTTTTCGTTAATAAGTCGATAGTTTTTCATTCATATAATTAATTATATAATCCATCCATGTGGGGGTGTAATCATCGGTTTTGGTTGCTTTCATGTATGCGCCAAAAAGATTTCAACTAATCGCACTCATAGATTCGGCTGTCTCAGCTTCAAATATTTTGAAATTCGCCAGCTCTGCTGTACCTTCATCATTAATCAACGAATCAATGAATAATAATCAGGGGGATACAAGTAATACAATTAAGTGCACAATATTTCTTCACTTGTTCTCGGTTTTTTTGTTTTGTTTTGTTCAGCTAAGCTCAAGTCCACAAAGTATGAAACGCGCGTCTCGTTTGCATTTTGTATGCCCCTGACTCTCAGAGTGTACGGTGTGTGTGTGTCTGTGAGTGTCCTCAATGCTTTATTTACTTCTCGTTTATTTCATCTTAATAAGGAAAATTTACTAACTAACACCGATAAATATATTAATAGTACATTGTTTGTTTTTTTTTGCTTGCATGATTCTCGCGCCACACGTATGGACGCCTGTTTGGTTGTTATACTTCATTTAGATAATAATTAACACACTAATATATAATCTCATGCCGTCGCAGGATGTGCGCGCGCGCTTGTGGAACTATCATGGCTGCCATGACGTGCACGGCGCGCGCATCATCCACAATTTGAAAAATGATCTAAGTTAATATAATAAATTCATTCAGTTACTCTCGTCTTCACATCGTAATCATAATAAATACGAAAAACGCACAATAGTGTTTAATTTATTTTTTTGTTTAACCCTTGTTGTTGTTGTTGTTGCTTTGTTTTCGTCAATCGGATTATCATTTCTTAAGTACGAAGCAACCGTTTCATACTTTGTGACTTTTACATTACAATACATTTAAGATAGATGTCGCCGGTTGATGCGACCGTCTTTTTTCTTTTGTTTGTTTGTTGCTCTTCCGTGTCGCGGTGGTGAGAGATGGTGGTGGTTGTAGTTGTTGCAAGTCACACGACGGAACATTCAGCAATTAAAATTATTGATTGATTTTTTGTTGTTGTTGTTTTTCAAGTTCTCATTTGTTTCTTGTGTTCTTGTTGTTCATTTTGTTGCACCGTACTATATAAACACTAACCATCGATCGAAACAAATATATTACAAAAATTTACACAATTATCTTTATCATTAATATTTTAATTAATAATTAATTTAATATTATTATTTTAATAATATTTTTTTGTTTTTTTTTTTGCCTTTCCATTACTTACGTTTTTGTTTGCTCTTTAAATTTCTGGTATTTCGTGTTTTTTTTTTGCTATCATTAGTTCATTTTCTCAGTGTGTGTATATCTCATTTGACTATATTTATATATCATTGAAATTTCTTTCGACAAGTTGACAAGTTTGCGTGAAATAAACCTTTCATTTGTTTTTGCTCTTGTATTTCGACAGTACAGTTTGAATATAGTTTCAAGTAAGATGTAACCCAAGTTTTTCTCTCTCTATGAATGTGTTAGAACGTGTTGTAAGTAGAAGTTGTTGATTTTGAGGGCCCGGCAGCCATCTTTGAAAGCGAAAAAGATGTTCTCGTGTGTGTGGGTCTGTAATTCATCAATTGGTTTCTCTGATTTATTATTATTCTCATTTTGGTATCTTGTGACTGCAACATCGGTGTTGGTGATTTGTTTTCGGTTGTTTTTCTTTTCTTTTTAAGACGTCTCGTTTAAATATTAATATATTTTTTGTTTAGTAGTATTATTATAAATGGGCCGGGATGAAATAATGGAAAGCTGAAATGCAGACGGCGCACTCACGCTGGTGGCGCTTCACTTCGAGGTCATCATGGTAACAAACTCTGCAACACACCAAACATATCAAGAAATTAGCCTAAAATGTTTCATCACGCAATTGGAGTAATAAAAAACGTGTGGACAAAAACGAAAAGCATGACAAAGTGTAACACGGAGCAATATCCAAAATGGCCACCCATGCATACGCCATGTTTGCTCCACTTAGTCATCCTTAACCACAATTTGCACAAGAGATCTACAAAGATAATTTGCACATTCGCAAGATAACTTTCATCCAGGGATTTAGATGTAGCGCGCGGATGTTTGCGCAAATCCAAACAGTAAACATGCTCAAAACGTTGTGTTCATACACACCGTACACATACACGAAACAATAACGGTGGTTACGCTTCGTTGCAAGCTCATAAACAATTAGCAAGTATGTAACATAACATAAGTACAAGTAGAGAGATGATTATCAGTGGAATTTATGTGATTGTTTGCGTTTGTTTCCCGCTTATATGTGCAAATGTAAAATGAGCACAGGGGGTGAAGAAAATGAAGCGACTTTCACGAGCAGAACAAAGCGACTGCTTCGGTTGATTCGGGTTTGAGGGGTTGAAAATGACAAAAGAAAAACTACTAAACACAAGAGCTACGAGACTGACCAGCTTGAAGCTCGTGCGGGCGCATAACGACTGAAAACTATCAGAGCAAGCGCGCGGAAATCTGCAAGAGAGCAAACAGAAACCAAAAAAACAACGCAACACTACCAGATACTCTTGATCATCATCATCATGTAAACTATTCTAGAAATTCTATTCTCTCTCTGCGAATAAAGGCCAGCACTATGACTATTACCATAAAAATAAAAACAAACGGTGTACACGCAAATATAAAAAACACGTTGGAAAAGGTCACTAAAAAATATCTAGGATGATATCACACACACATAGGGCACCGAGAGAAGAAAAAAATGCTTTGTGTGTCGGCGCGCGTTTCACATTTTCGCAATTCGAGAAAATTGTGTCATGAAATTTACGGCCCGCTGCAGGAGGGCAGCACGGCGGCGCGCGGCAGCGACGGCGTAATAAGAGGCGGGGGTGGTAGTGGCTGGCTGGCTGGCAAGCAAGCAAGCAGCACAACCAGGACCACACCCTCGTTGCGCCCTTTTCGCCGCGGCTGGCTGGCGTTGCACAACGCGTAGCATTTCGCCACCCCGGAACACACCCCTCTGTGCAAACACAACGCCAACGTCCGCATTACTCCAAGAATGCCAAAATTCGCACAGCTAGGAAATATAAATCTACGAAAAGAAAAAAAATCTCACAGAGGACACTCTGTCGGCGAAAAATCAATGAAATTTCAGCACAGGAGATTAGCAAAAGTTAGCTGTGAGCTGACAGATCGGATAGTGCGGCGCAAAAGTCAAAAGACCAAGGAGAATCAAGGACAATGCGCGCCGCGCGCGCAAAAAATACAAGAGGGTTGCGTTAAGTAGGACGAACGCAAAAAAAAAAACGAACCACTCAAGGACAAAGCGCAAATTTATCGACATCGAAAAAACCCACACACAAAGAAATAAAAAATTTCGTTTTTTTTTCTTGTGGTATATACTGACCTTCATAATTGACCTGGCCATCACCGTCGATGTCGGCCTCCCGGATCATCTCGTCGACCTCCTCGTCGGTGAGCTTCTCGCCGAGGTTGGTCATCACGTGGCGCAGCTCCGCCGCCGAGATGAAGCCGTTGCCGTCCTTGTCGAAGACGCGGAACGCCTCGCGGATCTCCTCCTCGCTGTCGGTGTCCTTCATTTTGCGCGCCATCATCGTCAGGAATTCGGGGAAGTCAATCGTTCCATTACCTAATTAAACACATACAAAATAAACTACTAATTTGTAGCGCTAATCATTATATTATCTAAATCGTCGCGTCGCGAAATAAAATCCTAATCATTTTATTTGATGCCGCACTTGGGGGATGAAAACGCTCGCCGAAATGAAACCGTAAACACGTAAACGTCAGCCACGTTTCCCATTGTAATTATGTTATAAAAGCGTTTACTGCCCGCGCACTAGCGAGAGTACCACCAGAGAGAGAGAAAGCGCGCGCGTAGCATAGCCGCCTCCGGTGCGGGCGGCGGCGGCAGGCGACGATGGCGGCCGAAAAATCAATATCGTTCATTCATGAACACCGCGCGCTCGCTCGCTCAACTTTATTCATCGCAATCGCAATCAATTTATGCATAAACATTCATTACAAACAACACACGCAGAAAATGAAAAAAATAAATAAATACGCATGTAAATTTTCTAGATTTCTAGACCTAGATACAACATTGTTCGGGAAACAATGCCGCGCATCGCCAAAAGAATCGCAATTTGCAATTTTGGCACTTTCTTGGCAATCACAATTACGACCGCTATTAATAAACGTTAAGAGCGTGTTTTTAATGCAATGCCGCGACTTGCGTGGAAATAAGTGCGCGCTGTTTGATGACTGATGCATCGATTATTAGCTAGTGTCCAACATTATTACCCACACTCACACACACACACAGAAATATTGTGTCGCGCTTGAATTGTTTCGACTACGCGCGCCGCACAGATGCTCCGCATGCTTCGGTGACGTTATAAACAAATTAAAAACTAACACCGAAACAATAAACACATCATCTGCGAAGCCGAAAAAAGTGTGCGAACTGTTTTTTCGCGAATAATGCTACAAATTGCTAGAAAAATCAGAGATAAACACAATTCGCAGACAATATTAATAATTTTTTTTATGGGATAATTGCGTGTGTTAAACGTGTACAACGTGAAAACACGACAATACGCCGTATTAAAATTAATTGACTGTGGAAAAACAAGTCGCGCTCGCCTTGAATATCGAAAACTGTCACAATTTCGGTGATTTTTGCGTTATTTCCATGCATATTATTCATGTTTCACACCGCAGCGTGTGACTCGAACGTGTTACACTGCACAAACGTCGAAATTATTACTCATTGTGCATCCTTTTATATCAAATCCGCTATAAATAGTTGCGCGCGTGAGCCTGGCGGCGCGATTTGTTTCCATGCTGCCCACAAACACATTAACAGGGTGCAAACATTCAGAAACCACTTGAAATTGTGTAAAAACTCAAGCTGTTTAATCGGCAAATTATGAAACCGCAATTTTTACGCTGTAATCGGCACGTAAACCACTCGGAATCCACGTCGACAATCAATTACAGCAGCGCACGATAAGAAATTCACACGAATTACCTAATTTCCCCACGTCAAGTGCGTTTTAATGCGATATTTCATCACATCTACATCAATATCTACTTCAAGTGGTGTAGATATTAGAAAAATATCTGAATTCTACAAAAAAAATTACCGTCAGCGTCGACCTCGTTGATCATATCCTGCAGCTCGGCTTCGGTGGGGTTTTGGCCAAGCGACCGCATCACCGTGCCCAACTCTTTCGTGGTGATGGTGCCATCACCGTCCTTGTCGAAGAGCGAGAACGCCTCCTTGAATTCAGCGATTTGTTCCTCGGTCAGTTGATCGGCCTACAAACAAAAAACACAACACAAATGAGTGGTGGAATGCGTTTGATTGCTGTGCATGTCGTTTGGGGGAGAGGCGTCCGCGCGCGTTATCTACGATCCAGATAGGGAAGGTATACACACTGGCGTGTAGAGTATACGGGGAGAGAAGCCGCACAAGGCGGGCGAAAAAGCAACAGAGCAACAGATCAATAATACACGTACATGCACACGGTGTGCGCGCGACCCGAAACGTAAAAATTACGACGTGAACGAACCGATTAGACACCTGAAGATAATAATTACGACTAGTTTTTTTTTTGGCCTTTTATTTTCTTCCTGTGTGTGTTTGGAATTTACTGCGACGCAAAATGATGATTTCGTAAACAAACTCGAGTGTGTAACTGCACCGATATCGATTTTTGACCCCCTAAGGTGAAAATTCATCGTGCGTCGTTTGTTTCCAGATGCACAACGCGTGCGGTGCATGTAACTGTTGATTGGATAGATGTGTAGATGGTGTTGGTGTCTAGGTGTGTGTGTGTGTGTGTACACAAAACGCACGAAACACACGGTGCGCTGCGTGCGAGTTACCGCATTGCGGTAAAAATATGTACGCGCCGCCGGACTGGGAGGGCTTCGCTCGACATTCGACAATACTCAACGCGCACAAACAAATTCCTCCGCCATTTCACCCAATATCGTGTGCCTGAGTCGAATTTCACCCGGTGTTTTCACCGCGACCAATCAACGCGCAGCAAATCGATGTGCCTGTATGTGTGTACGTGTAGGTTGTACACAAATCGGCGGAGCGCGACGAAATTCGATTTTTTTCGTGTTTCCGGCTCCGGTTGCGGGAAAATACGCTTGTGTGACGATGCACTGATAATCGCTGCTTGCGTTGGTAGCGTCGATGGATGCAAAAGAGCGCTCACCATTGCGATTAGTTAGGATTTAGTTTGTGGGATGTCCCTCCGGCGGCTGGTCTTCCTTCTCCTGAGCGGCTCCGTGTATGTGTGTGAGTGTGTGATGTGCTGGATTCGGCTGCACCGCTGATCCTGCACTGACGACGTTCCCGTAATCCCAAGCTCCTGCGGGGGCGGTGGGTAGCGCGTTTATTCGGCAGCGAGTTCACCGAGTGGCGGACAACTACTGTTCTGCAAGAGTGAACTTCTGCGAACTTCGACGGCGGTGTGGTGCGGCGACAGTTGCGATTGCGACGACGTCCAGACAACAACTGACCGTCTGACGAGCGCCGAGCCGCGTCGTTCTTGACAGCCGCAGCGCGCCACGCGTCGGCGGCACTCGGGTTTCTTCGACCTACTGCAAACTGGCGCTAAATTTGAGCTGCTTATGGTGAATGCAATAAGTGTAAGCGAAGGCGAAATAGAATAGGAGAGAGATGGGGTGATCGCCGGTGTGCGACACTGTTCCGCGAATTTCGCAGCGCTGCGCTCCCGGGTTGACTGCGCACTGCGCCGTGACAGCATAACCGAGTAAAATTCCTACGCCGTTCTGCAAACAGTGAATATCCAACACAAAACGCACAAAATCCGCTAAAATATCCACCTATACATTACTTTATATAATAAACTAGATATTACAATAGTTTATACCAAGTTTCTACGTGGTTTTCATAAGAAATTTTCAAATTTTCCGCAGTGATTCTTTTCGATCGCCGTGGCGCAGTCACAGTCCGTATAGTTTTCGCACGTTGGTGGGGGGCCGCTGCGACAGCAGGGTCGGGCGCGGCATGTTTACCGCGCCGGCCGCGGCGTGCCGTAGCGGCGGCTCTGCTCCCCGATTGGTCGGCGCGTACCTGCAATGCGTCAAGCGGGAAAATTTGGTTTTGTCGCGTTTCGGCCGCCGCGGCAGAAGCGCGCCACTCCGCACCGCGTCGCCGACCGGCGAGCGACGCGCGACTCTTTTGCCGCACACCGCACGAGAGCATCCGCAGCGTGTGTGCGACTCGCGCGCGCACAGACCGCACCCGCAGCGTGCTAATAAATCCTACAATTCTTCGAAAATTGCACAATGTGTGCGTCCTGCACACATAGATCCTTAAAAAAATAGGCAGCCAAACAAACAAAAAACTATTTATACCTTCCACCGACAACAAAAGAATGTCGGACGCGACGCCTGTGGAACTATTTTTAGTTAAACTCAACGTCGAAAAGAATTATTTACAATAGACAACACAATTTACACAGCGTTAGTCATAGTTTTTTTACGCAGAAATCGAATTATTCAGAGTTGGCTTGCATGTATAGTGGGTAATCTACATTTGCGACCTTCATCCGGCAATATTTCGCCTTCTGTTTGCGATTGGCGTGTTGTGTTGTGTTCTAAATCGGGATTTACGATTGTCTGCCGCCCCTCGGCGCCTAATAACCTTCACCCTCCTTTCGCGCCCATCGTACATTCGGGTTTTGCGGTATGTCGATATACAATTCGCATGTCGAACGCAAATATTTGCGGCGCGGTGTGTGTGTGTGCGCTACATTCGGCGTCTTTTGTTTTCGGGGCATGCTTTGGAAAGTGGGGTGAAACACGCAGGGGGATCCTGAACGACCTTTGTACTGTCCTCAATGGGTGGTTGCTAGGCAATTTGTACCTGTGTCATAACCTCAATTCTCAGCTATCAGTGACACACTATACCAAATATTATGTGTGCACAAAAAGTAAATTCAATTAAATTTTACGAGTAGGTATATTAGTAATTTAGGTTGTATTTGCTCGGAAATTTATTTTATCTTATCTGTATCTTATCGGAAGGTACAAAATTCAATTAGTTAGTTATTTACAGCAGGATATAGAATATTGTAGGCAATAACTATAAATTTCGAGAGATATTGGTTGCCTATATTAAACTTGACTGTGAATTTATGTAATTTTTGTTTTTGTTTTTTTATAATCGCTAACAAGATTAAAGCCGCCTTCCGTTGTACACTGTACGCTTCCTCGTTTTTCTGTACGCTGTGCAGGACGAAAGGGACGTTAAGCAGGAAGGACCGGCCCCGGCTTAGAGGCGATGTTCGCCCGTTGTTTGAGCTTGATGATCTTTTACGGCTTCACCGCGGGCCCCACAGGCGGAACAAGGGTGTGTCCTTCGTGTTCCTGCTCACAACACAACCAAAAACTCGACGCGAACGGGGAAAATACAGTCGCTGGGCTTAAAAGGGTACAAAACATTATTTTTCGTTTGATATTAAATAACTGCACAGGAAATACCAACGTACTACCTAGGGAAATACCTAAATAACCTTAGAAAGTTATTTTATTATAGGCAACCAACAATACACATGCGGTGTTATGTTTTACATTAAAAAAATATAAATTTTTGATATTTTATAAGATAAATAACGGAAAATAAATTGTCTGTAAGTGTAAATATTTGTTTCGCTTCCGTTTGTGCGTCGTCGTGAATTGAAGAAACGGAGAAAGTAAGTTTCCGCTTTCTACCCAGAGGATTGGATTGCGGATTGTGTTGCCAGTTTGTTTTCTTTCACTGAACGACAACAAACAGCGACGGGATATTCATCGGCTGCGTGAGACGTGACTGCTGGGCGCTGAAGGATTTGATAGATTTGCGATTCCACTTGTTGAGTTTGCTTGTCCTTTTTAGCCGAAAATCGTAGCGTGCTTTGTGTTACACAGCTTGTGAAAGGATGTGCGGTATTGTTACAGTCAATTTGTCAAGTGATTTCACATCCTTTCCTGCATTTTTGAGTGTTTTTACCAGTTTTTACATTTTTAATGTAATATTAATATAGGCAACTTGTATGTGTTGTTTGTTTTGGTGACAGATTGGTTGCATATATTGAATTTTTGATTTTAGATTTAATTATTGTGAAAATTGTAGTTTTTGCGTTTTTGCTGCGTTCATCGACTTATTTACTTACTAGGCGCGTCTGCCCCGCACGTCGACGCGTAATATCTGCATTGTGACGTCGCGACGACGTCGATTATCGCGACGTGCTTCGCTTACGAGGCGCGCGCCGCGACGCTGAAAGCCTTCCAAGGATAACGAGCCGACGAGTGCAAGGACGCGCACGTACGCGCCACCAAATTTAAGCTGGAGATTACAACGAAACTAATATGCATACGAATTAAAACTGTATTTTATTACAATTTAAACCATTGTTACAATTTTTCTGAAATTTGCTTAGCCTTCACAAATAAAGTAAATATTTGCCTCGCATTCACGAACTATCCAACCTTTAAAATCTGGTATCATTGATTGTTGAACACACATTCTGTCAAGTGGCTCTGGATATGATTCATCTTCAGCCCAATTGGTGTAGCTGAATTCTCGGCCGGTACCAACCCATACAAATTTGCCTTTTTGAAGCATGGTAGTACCACCAAGCCACACTGTGTTTTTTTCTCCTATTTAATAGAAAAAATCATATTAAATTTATCACTCTAATCAGCGGCGTAGCGTGCCTTGTCGGGGCCCCGTATAAAATTTTTTTTGGAGGCCCTTATATGGAGGTAAAGGTTTTTCCTTACACACTTTGGGGGCCCCCGTGGCCCGGGGGCCCCGTATAATTGATACGGCAAATGCGGCGGTAGCTACGCCCCTGACTCTAATCCAGGCAAAGCAAATTTTCAAATTTACCAGCAATTGTAAGCAGGGCATTTATTTCTGCCTGATCTGACGAACTCTCAACTGAAGCCAAATTATAACCCAGTCTGTTGCAACGGTCGGAAGCTTGAATCCAGGTTGCCTTCACGAGATATAAAATGTAAAATGTAAATATATAAAACAAATTGAAAATTTAGGTCTAGTTACTTACTCCCTCTTTGAGAAAGTGATAAGTTTTTCCATCAGCTTGCGGAAGAATGGCAACAGCCAGAGTGCATACGACGAAAAGACACAACTTCATGATGATCGGTATGAGTTTACTCATGAATTAATAATATTTCGATTGGTTTATATACATATTATTTTAGATAAAATTTTAATGATTCCGCTAAACTGAAGTGTTTTGATACTTTATTGAAAGTTTTATTGATTACTTCTCAGTAGACTATAACATAAAGTTTTTTTTAAGATAAACTAATTGTTAATTCATTTAATGATATTTATTTCCGTATATTTCAATGTAAATGTTTGAGTATTTGAAAAATTAAGATATTCATCATTAATATTATCAAATTTGAGTAAATCTTAACAAAAATCCGCTTCCGGTTGCTATCTACATAATTACTGCAATTTTTCTTATAAAATCGTACAAAAATAATTTTTTTTAAAATTTCGTTTTCTTTTTCTGGTTTTAGGTCGTGCGAGAAATTTGACCCTTTGCTCTGCCCAGGACGCTTCCCAGGGAGACCCTACTGTCCGTGGCGTGCACATTATACATTAAACATTGACCTAGATTTGCTGATTCAAGTTCAACGCACAGGCTTCCCTCCTCATTTTTTTCCGCTTTGTCTGCGGACATTTTCACAATTTCAGCTTTTTAACCTTTCTTAGGTGATCACATTCAATTTTAAACATTATTTGAAATAAAATAAGGTTTATTGGAGAGATTAAAAGTTTATTCGGCGTTAAGTTGTTTACACTTGCTAGTTTATTGTTTGCGGAGAATTGAAACTGCATGCGAAAGCAAAGTTTTCGGAAATAACAGAATTTTATTGAAATTATTTGTCGGTGGTTCTAAAATGCGCAGTAGGAAGCAAAATAACAGATATTTATCAAGAGTAAGAGAATTAAAACTTGCCAAACACACAAAAAGTCAAAGAATAATCTTAGAAGATTCATAAATAGTATATTATTGTATCAAGTGTACTAAACGGCACTTTAACCACGTTTAGCGATGTGATGCTTACGTATTTTTTACTTCCACATGTACAGGCTCCGCCCCGTCACTAAAACCCATGACTAAAGTACTTTAGTCACGGTTTTGGCAATTCGTGACTAAAATGCCACTTTTCGTGTATAGAAACTGTGAAAAAAGTGTCGCTTTAATGGTGATAGAAGAAAAATATAAATTGAATAATTTTTTACCAAAAAAATTTGGTTATAATTAATTTATCTACATTAATGATCATTCTGCGCGTCTAAGAAATGAATCCACATCAACTTCTTCCACTCACACTTCCAACCAAATTTACAACTGTTAGCGTAATGCGCATGCAATATTGCGATAAAACACGTAACCGTAAATCACTTCATTAATTCGAATCGATTGCCGCCATTGCGCGCGCCCCAGCAATCCGTCCGGCAATCACAACGTGCACAAACAAAATTACACGCATAATGATAATGAAACCAGTCGAAGGCAAACAACACACATCAACGCAAATATTTTCCGAAACATATTAGAATTCATATTTCAACTAAAGCAATCTTAATATTCACGCAGAATTAACTAATAAACAGTTAAATAATACCTAATATTAATAAAAAGCAACGACTTGAAACGTTCTGGATAATGGTGGAATGTTTGTCGGTCGCCGCCATTGTTGAATAATTTACGCCGACGTCAATGTACACGGAATTAAAAATTTAATGAGTATTACAAAGACGCCCCATGCATACACATAGATACATGTAGATAGCGTGCGTTTATAATCTGTTTGAGGAATTAGTATTATATTAATTCGTATAGTTGGTATTTTTACTAATTTTGTTTTGTGTTATATCAGTTGCCTAACAACGAAATGTCGGATATTTGAGTAGAGGAATGTTGAATTATGTGATATTTTTAAGATTATTCAACTACGCAATGGGGTAGTGCGCAGAGGCAAATCGTCTTTGCATTTCAATATTAATAGGATGATGAATACCCTAACATTGTCGTCGGTTCATGGAAACTATCTTTGTTTCTGGGGTCGAAGCGGTTTGATATTGAATTATGGATGGACGCGTTTATGAAACACAAGATGTCGCAGGTAACCAGTTCAATGACTTCAAAACACATTCGAAAAAATGTAAAATTATAAATTATAATAAATTGTTTAAAAAAAAATTTGAAAAGCGTCCCGCCTCGTTCTCGTCTTTCTTTTACGTGTGAAACACTACGTTTATCAAAACCGCTGAAAAACTTGCACTTTAATGGTGAAATTAAAAAAAAGGAAATTAAGGAATATAAAAATAAGGCAAATTTCCAATCAAAACTACATTTTAATACAATTTTAACATGCAATCATTTTTTTGTTAGCTTCGCATATACAATAGTGCCCTGTATGGCATGCAGCTGTTTCCCATCCAGGGACGCCCCAACTGCCTTGCATCGTCATGGTCTGCAGAGCACAGTTAATGTCTGGTTCAGGAGACGGAAAACCATTTGCCCAATTGGTAAAGTTGAAATCGAGGGCCGTGCTAATCCAAACAAAATTATGATTTTGAAGAACATCGAAACCGCCAATCCACACATTTCCTCTTTCATCTATTTTTTCATAAAAATATAAATGTGATATTATTATATAAATATACGATATTGTAATACAAATATAATTACCTGCATAAGTTTTTCCATCAGCTTGCGGAAGAATGGCAACAGCCAGAGTGCATACGACGAAAAGACACAACTTCATGATGATCGGTATGAGTTTACTCATGAATTAATAATATTTCGATTGGTTTATATACATATTATTTTAGATAAAATTTTAATGATTCCGCTAAACTGAAGTGTTTTGATACTTTATTGAAAGTTTTATTGATTACTTCTCAGTAGACTATAACATAAAGTTTTTTTTAAGATAAACTAATTGTTAATTCATTTAATGATATTTATTTCCGTATATTTCAATGTAAATGTTTGAGTATTTGAAAAATTAAGATATTCATCATTAATATTATCAAATTTGAGTAAATCTTAACAAAAATCCGCTTCCGGTTGCTATCTACATAATTACTATTATTTTTTCTTATAAAATCGTACAAAAATAATTTTTTTTAAAATTTCGTTTTCTTTTTCTGGTTTTAGGTCGTGCGAGAAATTTGACCCTTTGCTCTGCCCAGGACGCTTCCCAGGGAGACCCTACTGTCCGTGGCGTGCACATTATACATTAAACATTGACCTAGATTTGCTGATTCAAGTTCAACGCACAGGCTTCCCTCCTCATTTTTTTCCGCTTTGTCTGCGGACATTTTCACAATTTCAGCTTTTTAACCTTTCTTAGGTGATCACATTCAATTTTAAACATTATTTGAAATAAAATAAGGTTTATTGGAGAGATTAAAAGTTTATTCGGCGTTAAGTTGTTTACACTTGCTAGTTTATTGTTTGCGGAGAATTGAAACTGCATGCGAAAGCAAAGTTTTCGGAAATAACAGAATTTTATTGAAATTATTGTCGGTGGTTCTAAAATGCGCAGTAGGAAGCAAAATAACAGATATTTATCAAGAGTAAGAGAATTAAAACTTGCCAAACACACAAAAGTCAAAGAAAAATCTTAGAAGATTCATAAATAGTATATTATTGTATCAAGAGCGCTAAACGGCACTTTAACCACGTTTAGCGATGTGATGCTTACGTATTTTTTACTTCCACATGTACAGGCTCCGCCCCGTCACTAAAACCCATGACTAAAGTACTTTAGTCACGGTTTTGGCAATTCGTGACTAAAATGCCACTTTTCGTGTATAGAAACTGTGAAAAAAGTGTCGCTTTAATGGTGATAGAAGAAAAATATAAATTGAATAATTTTTTACCAAAAAAATTTGGTTATAATTAATTTATCTACATTAATGATCATTCTGCGCGTCTAAGAAATGAATCCACATCAACTTCTTCCACTCACACTTCCAACCAAATTTACAACTGTTAGCGTAATGCGCATGCAATATTGCGATAAAACACGTAACCGTAAATCACTTCATTAATTCGAATCGATTGCCGCCATTGCGCGCGCCCCAGCAATCCGTCCGGCAATCACAACGTGCACAAACAAAATTACACGCATAATGATAATGAAACCAGTCGAAGGCAAACAACACACATCAACGCAAATATTTTCCGAAACATATTAGAATTCATATTTCAACTAAAGCAATCTTAATATTCACGCAGAATTAACTAATAAACAGTTAAATAATACCTAATATTAATAAAAAGCAACGACTTGAAACGTTCTGGATAATGGTGGAATGTTTGTCGGTCGCCGCCATTGTTGAATAATTTACGCCGACGTCAATGTACACGGAATTAAAAATTTAATGAGTATTACAAAGACGCCCCATGCATACACATAGATACATGTAGATAGCGTGCGTTTATAATCTGTTTGAGGAATTAGTATTATATTAATTCGTATAGTTGGTATTTTTACTAATTTTGTTTTGTGTTATATCAGTTGCCTAACAACGAAATGTCGGATATTTGAGTAGAGGAATGTTGAATTATGTGATATTTTTAAGATTATTCAACTACGCAATGGGGTAGTGCGCAGAGGCAAATCGTCTTTGCATTTCAATATTAATAGGATGATGAATACCCTAACATTGTCGTCGGTTCATGGAAACTATCTTTGTTTCTGGGGTCGAAGCGGTTTGATATTGAATTATGGATGGACGCGTTTATGAAACACAAGATGTCGCAGGTAACCAGTTCAATGACTTCAAAACACATTCGAAAAAATGTAAAATTATAAATTATAATAAATTGTTTAAAAAAAACCTTTTAAATAATGAATATTTTGTCTTTCAAGTCGTAAATTGTAGTTTTTTGTGAATTAACATAAAATTTGGGTGGAGAACACCCTGTATTTCTTATATTAATGGAGCAATTAGAGGTTAACCAGTGTCATATAAGGTTTATAAAGTTTTTTTTCAATATTTGTACTTTTTTTATACCGTGCTGCCCTAAAATATCTGTCAAATTGCTCTTTTTCTCAAAGTTTCTAAATAAAAAAGATGAAAAACACCTTGTATCTCCTGAACCATTTGTGATATTCAATATTTTTCAACTTCAGAATGTAGATTTGATAATTCTTCACACTCTGTATGCATTTTCACCTTCCTAAGCTAAGAGAAAGTCCTCCAAAATTCTATTTAAAAGGATAATTTTTAGTGAAATTACACATTTTTCCTAGAAAATACCCTGTATTTCCTAAACCAATAAAGCAATTCCAAATTTCTCAACCTCATATTGTAGATAAAAACACCCTGTATATTATACATATCATTTCATCCATTAAAACCCTCAGAAACTACCATAAAATAACTGATTTTGTACTTCCACCCACCACTACCATTACTCCACGTGTCGGCGAGTAAATGAATGTTAATCCACGTGTGTTATCACGCTGCTTACGTACTCCACGCGTCAATTTCTGCAGAACTAGCTGAATTCGTCACATTACGGCTTCACGCCCGCGCCAAAGTGCTGAAGGGCCACAAGATAAAGCTGTTGATAGGCACATCCCACCTCAGCACAGATTTCTCTCACCGGAAGACAGATCCTACGTCAGTGCGAGTACAACTCGCTACCAAACTGCTTTCCTCTTCCTCTTGCAATATCCTTCGCCTCCATCCCCAAGGAGGGTGAGCCCGGCGTATGTAGCCAACCAGTATAAGTGTTGGAAACTCACCGATCTTGTGTTCAGGTGCGGGCCGGGTCGCGGGGTCGCCTTATCGATTACTCGCGAAATGTAGGTAAAGGCCGCCGCCGCCACCGCTGTCAGGTGCTAGAAATTGCACACCGGACACCAATACGCCGTATCTACGAACTTATTTAACATACGCACGAGTTTCTTATCTCGCAACGTGATTACCATCAATTTCAACCCTTCCCCGGGCTGAAATTTACATCTTTAAACATAAATAACAAATAATCTAACAAAATAAATATTGACTAAACAAATATCAACAGGATTTGACACACAGTGAATAAACTGATATGAGATTTCTATGTTTATCTAAACCTTGTAACATATTTTTTTTCCTGGTGAACAATTCGCTACTGCGTGATATTTTTCTGTGCCGTACCACCTGCGCGCATTGTACCGACAGATAAATGATTATTAAACGACTTTCGACATGACGATCCGCCAAGCCATCCCCGTTCTTGCGCCGCAGGTCTATTTCGGGACACGCTGGCGTGTTTCGCAACATTCGTCCTTCGATACACGTCGAACAGAAGGCGGCAGAAGGGCGAGAAGGACACGACGACGATCGCAATCTATCTGCGCTGCCAGAGCCCCGCACAGCCCTAATACATATTAACAAGATTATTACATTTTTACGTTCGTACGCATCACGTGCGCTCGCATGCACTTTATACATTTTTATACACTGGATATATAGCTCATATTTCATGGGTGTACGCCGGATGTTTTATGCGTTTTAAACTTCGTATTGAAACCTTGAGGATGACGCCGAATTGAAATTGAGTTTTTCTAGGTTCCGGCATTTATTTATATACAGGGCGAGGGAAATATTAGAAGTTTATCTAATAACGCCTTGGTTTAATAGTGTATTAAATATCTAGTGCGCTAAGTGGTATTTTAATAACGTTTAGCTATTTTTTCTACTTCCACTGAATTTTCACGTTTATTTTTGTATTTAAACGTTTTATTTTAAAATTTCGGACTTTTTTCGCACACGATTGAGAAATGTAAGGTTATAAATACATGGGGGTTCGCATACCCCGTGACTAAAGCATTTTAATCATGGTTTTGGCCGTCCGTGATTAAAATACCACTTTTTATGTCTCAAAACCGTGAAAAAAGTGATGGAAGTAAAAAATGTCTTTTCACTTATGTTTCACCCTATATAAAGTTACCTACTCTTGAGATATAGTTTTATAATCTCCCGTAACGACAAGGCAAGAATATGTCGTAATAATCCAAATTAATCATAAAAATATTACTGCAAAATGCAGGAAATAACAAAATCGTAATATCGCAAAGCACAATAAACATAAAACAGCAAACAATCACGTATAGGAATACAACAAACATGAAAATATCGATAAATTACTCACATCTCAATACTTCATTATCATTTCCGCGCAAAATTCGTCTATTTGGAATGTCAGAATATATTAAATCAATAAGAAAGCAATAAACAATTAAACAACGCATGATTCAAAATAATCTCTAGCCTTGAATTTTCATTCACTTATAACTCTGGCTGGTATCACGCGAACGCACATTAACTCAACAGAGAAAAAATTGAATATTTCCATTTTCATTTCCGCTCGGCGCTCACCACAATCAGAAATCCGGCTGGATTTTAATGCGAATGGCGCACGACAACCAGCAATATAACAAGTATATACAATAAATATTACCTAACTGTTAACAATATTAAACAATGCAATGCTGTGGATCGATAATATACAAGGTATTTTCTTTCAAACAACAAGAAAATAATTCAACTAATCATTGAAGTGAGTAAAATAATATTTCATGTTGAAACTACGCGGAAATTACTCAAACACGACACCCCATTACTCCCACGCCCAGAATATCATCAAAGGTTAATTAAGTCTAATTACAACGAATCCTGTTACATTGTCTAGTCGAAGGACAATGGCACCGAAGTAAACGGAAGAATCGGACTCGTTCGTTCCACGGTGAGTGCTGTCGCCATTGATGAACTCGCTGTTTCATATTCCCCCAAGGACTCCAGAACTTTCCCCAAATTATACCTGATAAATCAAAATTTAATAAATTTTTTATTACAACATAACCTATTTAAAAAACTACTAACCAAGTATAGTGATTACTAGGATCAACCTTCGCTGCCTCTCTCAATGTGGTTTCCGCTAACCCCTGCAGACCTAGATAATGATAAACCAAACCCAATTGTTGTAATGATTTCACATGTTGAGGATTAATGGCAACTGCATTCTGGAAGCATAACTTAGCTTCCGACCATTGCTTATTATACATATGGAGTAACCCGCGCATGTGCAGAATATGATGCGACAGAGGGAATATCTGACTAGCTTCCTGTATACACTTCAATACATCATCAGGTTGATCAACGCAGAGATAAATCTCAGCAAGTAACAACCACACTTCTAATAATAAAAGATAAGCGCGTTGTGGGCCTGGGCGTGGATTAAACGAAGAAACCGACGATGCAACCTCACTTAACGCTTGTTCTACACGTGAAGCAGCTATGGATGCAGACAGAGGTTGTGCCTGAAGTGAAGAAGAGTCTTTATCAGACATTTCTGATGTATATAACTGGAAAACTGATCTTGTATCGCTTTTTCTATCACATTCAGGCACATCAGATGAAGTTCCTTCGTACATATTCTTCCATAGTTCCAACATGTTTTTAGCGGTGATCAGCGCACGCGCACCGCCTTTCTCGTGTAATTCAAGATGTGCTTTCACATACATAAGATTTAAACTATCAGGGTATTCTTCAATGGCTGCTTCGATCACTTGTAGAGCTTCTTCATGTTTACCACTCGCAGATAATAACAAACCAAGTAAATGCAGTGAAGATGAATTCTCAGGTTGTAGGTTTAATGCTGCGCCGACATTTGCAAGTGCTTCCGGGATTTTCCCCGTCACGGCGAGTTGTAAACCCATGTAATATTTACAAAGATGATCATTTGGTTCTAATTCAGTCGCCATAGCGAAATTCTCCAATGCTTGCTTGTTTAAATCAACGCGTTCTTGTTTCAACATCAAACATCTCGCTTGTAAGTGAAACCCGATTCCCATGAACATATGACAACGTCCTAGTAGACCTGTCGGATGTTTATGTTCGATGTCTTTCGCTTGAGTGCTGAATTCAGTACCCAAAGTTGGTTGATTGAGGTTTTCGTAGCAGATTTTCGCAGCGAGTAGGCAATTCGTGGCGATTGTGGGTTCCAATTTGATGACTTCTTTTAGTACCACGAGCGCATGATCGTAACGCCCGCATGAGATTAAACACAGCGCGTGTTGACGCCAGAGATGCGGCTCGTTGAAGGAGAATTTCATCGCGCGTTCCAACGACTAATAAAAAAGCTTTTAGTTTTGAATTTATTTTTTATTTATTTTAAAGGATTGGTACTTACTTCTTGTAGGAGGGATACCTGTCCCCATCGGACTGCTGCTAAAGCTAGGAGGTCATAAACAGCGGCGGCGTCTTGATAAGCCGCAAGGCGGATGTCTTTGAAGTCTGGTGATTGGGAGAGGACTGCGGAACGCACCGCCATTGCTTCGGCAACTAGTAGAAGGAGGATTACTTCTTCACAGTCAACTTTAGGAACAAACTGGAAGAATATTTAAAGAATTAACCTATAAATCATCACATTATAACCTATAATATATAAATATTAATTTACTTGATTCATTCCATTGTAGAATTTCGGTTTCCATGCATTTGTAGTTTGTCCATTTGTAGGCGACTCGTATTCCTGTCCTTGTGTAGGTTGTCCATGCATTAAAAACTCAGCAAATTGACACAGCATTTTTAATCGTACATTTCCACATCCCTGGCTTTCAATCGCCCCTAAACTCTGGCGATATCTCTCCATTGCTTCTTTATACTTTCCCTGTGATATTAAAGTTGTAGGTGCTTGTAATAACGCTACCTCTAAACAAGGATTTAATGTTTTGTTCATTGCAGGCGGTTGTGGACTGTGTGTGCCTGATGACAACGTTCCTGTGTTTGAAAATGACGAGTTTTGTTGTTTGTCCACTTCCTGCATGTATAACAACGCCAAATCCGAAGCTATTGCAAAACACTTCGATAATTCTTCTTCTTTTTCTGCTTTTTTGAATTTAGTTGTGGCTGATGTGTCTTTTTGAAGACACAGACCTTTGATTGCATAGGATTCCGCAACCATTTTTAAACTTCTCCTATAAAAACATATTTTATTATACAAATAAACAACTTTTTGTTGATGTAAACTTACAAAGGTAGTTTTTTCTGTGGTAGAGTATGTAACTCTGCCAATTTGAAGCTCTTTATCCCATCTGCATATCCTCCACAAGCATAATGCAGTTTTCCAAGTAATAAATAAGCATCAAGTGCAACTCCAGCTCTTTTCCCATTTTCATTTGATGCCTGTTGCAGATATCTTTTGGCCTCAATCAAACCCAACTTTGCACGGTTTATATTAACATCCACAGGCGGATTTTCCTCCAGATATGATTCCAATCGACCTTCACCAATGAGGAACTCTGCTAAATATTCTGGAAGCACAGGGGAATGGTCTTTTGATGACAATCTTCTAGCTTTTAGCATAGTAAGAATAAGGTCATTGAGGAATAGAATACTGAATAATTAAATGGATATTTACCAAATTCACTTGATTTTTCTTTGAGGGATGTAGCAAGCTCGATGACTTTGGCCCAGTTACCTTCTTCACGATTTTTCTCGATTTCCGTCTCGATGCGCACCGTCTGCGTGGTGTACTTGGAGGAACGACCTGTCATGATGCACAGAGAGATTTATCAGTAGGTTTAGAATTGCATTATTTAATTTTAGCGTAATTTATTTAATGTTGAGTACGATTGTTGTTGGAATCAGGAAACGGAAAATTGACTGGGTCACTTGTCAATAATTTTATACTAGGCAACCAACATTACACACTTTTACAAAATTGTGTTATTTATGCAGTTAATTAACAATAATTAATACTTTTAACTACTATAACAAATATAAATTATATTATATTTAATTTTTTAGTCAAATTTGCGTTTTATTTAAACATTTTATCAAATTTACTAAATTGGTTTGTAAAATTGAGCATAGATGGCGCACGATGTACGATTTCGAAAGTTTCGGAAGTGTTTCACACAGATAACACACATCCGCGGCGTTTCGACGGAATTTATAAATTAAATAATTATGTATCGACGGGAGTCGTGCGAACGAGACCCGCGAGGTGGGGGACACGCTGAGACCGCGACGCGCGTTCGAATCGCCCGAATGGAGTCAGCAAAGCGAACAAGGTGCGCTTCGAAGTCGCGACGATATCGTCGAAAAACAAGTTGATTATTCATTCGCTCTCTTCGCGGTTGCCACACGCTGACGGGCGCGTTCGTAGGCATTCTTTGTCGGCTGTGGTATTGTTTGTTCATACACTCGTACGCGCTTTACATACATAACTACTTCTGCGGCCTCAAAACACCACACAAAACAAGACATTCTCAGCAAAAAAATCGCAGTGAATTCGACGTAAAAATCTGCAGATTTTCATCAGTGCCCAGTGTCCAGTTCTAAAAAAACCTGTTTTTTACAAGTTAAGAGGACTTACATAAACGTAAACAACCTTCTCATTTGTATAGTGCCTTCGGTGCCAACATAAACCAACTACGCACAAACTCCAAATTCCAGAAGCAAACAAATTTCTATTTCTATTAAAACACTGATTATCGCCTAAAAATAATGTGATAACATGTGAAGTGTTGACATTCGATTGCGCATAAGGAAGTGTCGTGTGTAGGCGTCCGCAGTACGCATGCGTATGTGACTAAAAAACGTTAGGAAGAAAAAATTCGGATTTGTTTGGACATCAGTGCGGATTATGTGCGTCGGCTGTTTTTGCGACTGCGTGGCTGTGTGATGCGATGATTCCAATGATTCCGTTTGACGCTCGCCCCGTTAGCCGATAGAGAAGCTAATCGCGTCACGACGAGAGGCACCAAATCCCGCCGAGGAAGGGGCACCGTCGGGGCCGCGCCAATTATTTATCGGTAAATAAAGTAAATATACTCAACGCACACTGAGCGATTCAATACGCGCTTTGTAACATGATAGGAATAATCCTAATCGCCAATATTACATTTAGTGAAAAGAAATAGTAACATAGGCAACCAATTTTACGTATTTTGACATAAAAGCTATAAAATGGCTGCAAAATAGTTATTTTTATTTATTGATACCATATATTTCTTTAAAATTGTATTGAACGATTAAATATGCGTTAATATCATGACAGAATTACTTCTAAACGCAGTAATAGTAATATAGGCAACCAATTTGACATATTATGACCCATAAACTATAAAAATGGCTACAAAACAGCTATTTTTACTTATTTATCGTAAATTACTAATCAGCCCACCACAATTTCGCTCTAGAATCACAATTGAAATAATCCTAATCGCAATTATTATATTGCAAAGTAATATAGGCAACCAATTTTGCATTTTATGACACATAAGCTATTAAAATGGCTGCAAAATAGCTATTTTTACTTATTGATAGCATAGATTTCTTTAAAATTGTATTGAACGAATAAATATGCGTTAATATCATGACAAAATTACTTCTAAACACAGTAATAGTAATATAGGCAACCAATTTTACATATTTTGACGCTTAAACTATAAAAATGGCGACAAAATAGCTATTTTTACTAAATTTTCTTGAATTAATCATCCTAATCTCAAATATTATATTGCAAAGTAATATAGGCAACCAATTTTGCATTTTATGACACATAACCTATAAAAATGACTGCAAACTAGCTATTTTTACTTCTTTATCACAATTTAACAAACAGTAAACCACAATTTCTACGCATTGCGAATTAAATTTCATTTCTGATAACATATATTTGTTTAAACCACAAACAAGCTTTGATTTATACGCTTTATCAATGAAAGATATTAACGCACGACTCAATGTCACTGTTGTGAAATTCCGATACGCGTGTAAAAGCCCAGACCCCAGAGATTCCCCTAATACCCCATTACTACTTCACAAATTCACATTTCGAAATGCAAACTTGATTATTACCGAAGCCTGCGCTTGTCAAGACAGTCCGTCAGTCATTGACCGAGCAACTTTCTCTTCGGTCTATCCGCCATGTTTGTGCTTTTAATATCTTATACAATATCAGCTGGCTTTGGCTTTCGACACCGTGCCGTATAAGTACAAGTTGTTTATTCACTAGCAAAGCGTGTGCAGTGTAATTACACGTTTTTGTTTATAAAATTCAATTTTACGGTGTTTTTAGGTTAGTTTTTTGTTGTTCCACAAAATGGCGACCTAGTGTATTGTTATACAGGTTGCAAACATGTATCCACAGCGTGTTTTTTACTTTTTTCATGCGCGTTGGCTGTTATTACCGTAAATTATACGCGCATTGTTGTTTAATTATTATAAGTTGCTTAACAACTGCTGGAATAATTCAATGTTCGTGGAAATATACATAAATTACAAACAGCCAAACAAGATATAAAAACATCCATAGGAAATAAAAAATTATTGCATAATTATATTTAAATTTACGAATAAAAAAGAAAAAAAGGAAAAAAATCAATAAAATTGTTAAGAATTTTTCTACGAATGTTTTTATCACGTTTATCACGGTTTTAATCATGCGATAAGCATGTGATTCGATACATTAGCATTCATCCAGTAGATATTGACAATTTCAATTGTCCATTGTATCCAGTGTCGAATTTGTGATGCCGTGAAATTACCGCGAGTCAGTTCATAGAAGCGCACTTAGATCATCGGTCAGCAGGCGTTCGCTAAAGTGTTATTATCATGTAGTATGCGTCTAATTAATATAATTGACACGTGACTGCATGGACTACATCTAATTTTACTCGTAATTTTGTGTTGACATATTTAAACCCAATATATTATTAACCTAATCTATTAGGTTAAATATTACATTGTTAATCATGTATGAGTGATAATTCTCAGAAGTTTATCATGTCGAATGTGTATATTAATATAATGCGCAAAAATAGAGATAAAAGTAGAGATATACTATTTTTATAATTATATAGAATATTTATTTATGTATAGGCAACCAGCAATGCTTTGTCTATAAGTAGTGTTTGAGTTGGTTAATAGGTTGTTGTCTATTTGAGTTATTTATAGATGCACAGATCACTTTTTATTGTAAATTGGAAATATGCATACGCGTACTTGGAATTCGTCACTCTGGCGGTATTTCCCGTTGTTTATCAGATTATTTATTGCATTTTCAAATGATTTACAAACACATTGAAAATAATCGAGATATATTTGTTTATAAATCAATTACTAGCTAACTCTCGGTTTAATAATTATTGCACATATAAACTATTTTCTAGGATATGTTTTTTGAGAATAATTGCATCCTAGCGCCACCTAGATTCGAAATATATAACTAAAACTATGATATATTCTCCATATTAACTTTCAACTCTTATTTAACACCCTGTAAGTTAAATTTTAACGATAAAAAGTAGCCTATTTTATTTTCCAAGAACAAAACTATCTCGATATAAAAATTTATCAACATTGGTATAGCGGTTTTGGCGTGAAATAAGAACAAACATACAGCCATGCATATAAATCGTATTTACCAATCGTTCGGTACATCTACCGCAACTCAAACACATTTAAAACATCAATCAATTAAAAATTTCAACATTATGCCCACGTGAATGTAATATTATTACAATATATTCATTATATTAGCAGTTAATATCCAAAGAAGCAAACACAACTCACCATACTTTGTGTTATATGTCAGAAGTAAATCCATGGCTGTTGAATATTGTTCGTAGCTTATAAACATCACAATTTACGACCAGAATTAAATTATCTTCAGAACTCAACAATAAATCAATGCATTACAACATTTTATAGCGTTTAACACACAAGAAAATCCTTACTTCTCATTGTTTCATCAATACATCTCAAATAAAGTAACTTTTTCACTTAAAAACCACAACATTTACAATTTAACACATTTCCATTAACAATTCGCACTCAATTTAAACATAAAAATTACCATCTTTACTATTTCCAACCATACCGCGTAAAATCAACAAAATTGATTCAAATTTATTTAAGTTATTCAACATTCACCTGTTTATGCTTTATTTATACAATACTATGACTATGTTCCGGTACGAGTATTCATGCACGAGTCAAGGAATAAATCAAAATCATCCATTTGTTGAAATTGCTAATTAAGTTAAAATTAAACTAGTTTAGTTAATTAGATGACATTACGTGAACTTTGTCTGGCAAATAAAAGTCAACGTCAACAACACGGTATTTCAGTAGAAATAGGAATCGATGACGTATAACATAAAACAAGATGGCCGCACACGCGTCTCTGGAGAACACATCACTACATCACTAAACACTAAACACTTTACTATGGATTTTTAACGTAAACATTTAAGTAAATTTGAAACTGAATATTTTTATGTTTTGGTAATATGTTGGCGATAACATTTGTAACGATTACGAATTCCACGAAGGCTTGTTAACGACTGCACAGCTGTTTGAGACGCGTCGATGGCCAGTATCGAATTATTGGCCAACCCGTCCATCTATCTATCTACGAGTGTATAATATTATCCAGCTATATGAGTATCTAAACTAAACTTACTGACATACAAGTGCGACAAATAGTAATGCGAATGAATTAGACGCTGTTAGTACACATGTACGATATACGATGAAATTCGTGTCGATTTCACTTATGGTTACGACATTCTCGTAGTAATAAAAAAATTTAATAAATAAACACTAAATTATAGGCTAGAGAAAATATAATGTGTGTGTAGTTCAAATTTCTTATATTTTTGGTTATGGTTGTATGTATTGTAAGAGTAATGTGTATATTTGTATAATAGATGGCGTTTTAGATGGTTTCTAAAGGTTTTAGTTAGGTGTGTAGATGTTATTAACACATGTAATAAGAGATATTGTGCGACTATGTCCACCTTGACAAAAACGTCGATTCGTCGATAATTTATGAGTAAATATTCTATTTTCCGTGCCTAGTTGGGCGCAACTGTTGCGTCCTTCTAATAGTACTCTTTAATTAATTATTTCTAGGTATATAAATTATATACTTGTGATTAGGTGCTTATATAATGATTAAATAAATATAAAAATATCGGAGAAATGTGAAAACATCAAAGAAATTTAAAAATAAATCCAAACATTTTAATATTTGTCCTATGTTCGGTATGTATACCGCAAGTCCAACATTGGACTACAAAATTTAATACAGTGTAGTCTCGATTTAACGACAAATTCGGTATAACAGCGAAATTTGTACAATTTGGTTGGTTTATATTAATTTCCTCGTTATAGTGTTACAGTTTCTCTGTGTAACGACGTAAAATATTTTCATTTCTAGCAATTATGTCCTAGAATATGTTTTCATAGATATGTCATCGATGGTAACATTTGAAATATTGTTGTAATTATGATCCCAACATCCCTACAAATTGCAATGCAAATTTGTATAACTTAAGCACGATTTTTCAGCTAATTTGTTGGGGTGCACGTTACGTTACAACAAAATCATTTAAACATAACACAAGTGAATACAACTGAGTGACGCGGAATTCATATTTAGACTTCAGGAAATATTTACCGGCATTTCTACAAGAGTAATTAAGTTTATAACCAGCGTAACAAACGATTAAACAGATACTAATCCACATAAAATCAAATTATTTTTTTTTTTTTTATCTGATTCTCGATGTTTTTTATTGTTTTTAAATAAATTTTGATTAAGGATATTCCCCTGAACCCTTGTTTATTGGAAAATAACTTAGCACTCAATAAAATTAACGATTACTCATCAAGTCATATTTTGCAATCAATACCAATAACAATTTCGCTTGTTTACAACATAACTACATACTTAAATCACTTGCTCGTTCATTGTCGACCAAATTAACAGAGTGCGAAAATCAGTTCGGTATACATTATGTTATCGCGGCGTTAACCGTCAACGACCACGCAGTCGTCGCCGGCGTTGATAATGAGCGCACAAATTAAAACGCTGCAAATTATCGCAGATTGTTTACGCGTGTTGGCGTTGCCATTTCCGACCGAGGTTCACTTTCAACATTTCCATATTTACCCATTCGTACAATTAATTACTCAAGCAACACTATATAATATATTTAAAATTATTCTTGGTGTAAATAAAACTAAGATGGGTCAATAACCGAAAGATGGAAAACAAATAGTAATCTCATGTGTTTTAAACATTAGCATGCACATTTCCGGCGTTTATTACTTCCTTTCAACACTTTCAACAGTAATATTACATACATTTGGGTTGAAATAATTTGGTTTTCCAAAGTTGCAATAAAATTTAACATTGTAGGTAAGAGGATTATGTGGTTTTTCAAAGTGTTGAACATTTAGGGAAAAATCACCCTTTAGGCAATTAGAGGCGAGGGGTATTTCCTACTTAGTATACCTGTTTGTAGGGGTAGCACCTGCAGCAACATCCCACCACTTCCAAAACCAAAAACCGAAAATTTTAGCTTTATAAATAGTTTACAAGCGCATGAAATCACCAATCGTTGTTGAAATTTCGTAAGTGCAAGTTGCATCCTCGCTAAAGTGAAAAATTATTAACTTTTAAATATTTTCATCAAGGTAAACTAACAACTTCATCAAAAACACCTTTAAATTAATACTAAAATAATTTTTTTCTTATTTTTTTAAACAGATAATCCACAAAAGTCAAAAAATGATCAAAATGCCGCCATATTGGATCAACTGCCTGCTAGCACTCCTGCTGCTCTCTCAACCACCCATCACCCATGGCTCAAAACTCCACTGCAACAACATGACCACATCCACCACCTGTTCGTGCCTAGAAGCCAACGAAAACTCCTTCGAAATGGACTGCGCTAAAACCCTCGGTGTCAAATACATCATCAACAAGACCTTCGACGTCACCTGCAACTGCAAACTCGACCTCGACTTCCCCTTGGAGCCAATCGAACAAACCACGGAAGCCACCAGTTGTGATCCACTCACCCACCTTGCATCAGTGATCATCCAACCAGCGGAAACCCTCTGGGTGCGTTACTGCAACGCATCATCAGGCATCCTACCAATTCAAGAATTGATCAACAAGACTCAACCTACGACGATACGTCTACGAGGAATGGCGTTCGCTAACGATCTCATAGAACCCCAGCAATCCGGACCGGAAATATACAGAGTGTTACAGAATGTAACTAGTCTAGCATTACAAGATAACCAACTCAGAGATGTACCTTATCAAATGTTGAAAGATATGATAGAGTTGAAGGAGTTGACAATGCGTGGGAATGACATCAAAAGAATCACGGGACCTTTCTCTCCGAATCTACTGGTGTTAGAAATGGCGGATAGTAATATCACTTATGTATCACCCGATGCATTTGTTGGTTTGACCAAATTACGTGTCCTAATGCTGTTTGTGAATGATATCAGGACACTAGACGTGAATACCTTTGATGTTTTGAAGATCTCTTATCCCTGGAGTTGATGAATAATAAATTATCCGGATTACAAGGTGAGACATTCTCCAAACTGCAGAAATTGGAACTCATCAACTTGTCATTCAATCAACTCACCGAACTACCCGAGAATTTGTTCTGGAACAACACGGAATTGACCAGTATACGCCTCAAGAGTAACCAATTAACCACTCTACCAGAATTAATCTTCAGAATGAATAAGAAACTGACAAATATCACTCTGGATTCAAATAAGATTAATTACCTTCCTGATGGGGTCTTCCAAGGGTTGGAACAACTCGGAACCTTGGCTCTAGAGAATAATCAACTTGTAACTATAAAAGAAATGTGGTTTCAATCGTTGGGATCTGTCATAGAGGTGACGCTACAACATAACCTTATAAATACCATTGAAGAAAATGCTTTCAACATGATGAGGGACCTCAGAAGATTGGATTTGAGTAAGAATCAATTGCAGGCGTTGAATTTAACTACGTTCCTAAAACAGGAGAAGTTAAGATATCTTAACCTGGCGCATAATTTGCTTGAATATCTGAATGATCACTTTGATAGAAATATGATCCAATTGGAGCATATGGATTTGAGTTTTAATCTTTTGACACATGTGCCTAGTATGTTCACCAAAGTTAATCTGAAGAAGTTGAACATGCGAGGGAATTCACTGACGGCTTTCGATGTAAGTTATAACCTCAAAATTGTTATTCAACATAACCTAACCTCATTCTAATCTTTTTGTTACAGTTTCACGTCCTTGCAAACGCAGTGTCTAATGTATCACTATCCCTGGCTGATAACAAAATCTCAATGATACAAAACATGCGTGAAGTTGAACTGATTGCTGCATTAGAACAAAACTCCGTGATGTTATTGAAGCACCTCAACATCGCCGGGAATCCACTGCGATGTGACTACGCCAACTACGACCTCTTCCGCTACTTCAACTTCGCCATGGATACATCCTTCCGGTTCCAGTATGAGATCGCTTCGGATAACCTCATCTGTGCCTCACCGGAATACCGAGCTGGTCAACCATTCTACGATAAATCTTATCCGGTAAACCCGTGCGGTTTGAATTACACCATCAAAAGCGAGTTGAATTCATCCGTATGTGATTTTTATCATGTGCCAAGAGATAATATGGTCAAAGTGGATTGTTCAGCGCGAAATTTGACAGAAATACCGATTTTGACCATGCCGGATGTGAACTTACATGAAATCTGGGAGTTATGCTACGTGAAGGAAACAACCCCGATAATAATCGACGTTAATTTACGGGAGAATCGGATCAAGCATTTGCAACCAATCAGTTTTGTAAATATCAACGTCACCGTGCTGGATGTAAGTTTTAATAATCTAAGTGCGCTGACATGGATCCCACATGGTTTGAAGACTTTGAATTTGGACCATAATGCTTTCAGTCGCATTAATCAAAGCCTACTGGAACAGTTATCAATTGTGACTTTGAATAACAATCCGTGGATTTGTGACTGCGAAACAGTTCCACTCTGGATCTTCCTTGGTGACTATAAGACCATACCAAACAAGATGGAGGTCAAGTGTGTAAACAGCCAGAAATCCATCCGGAAAGTCACCAGGGATTATCTATGCCCCACCCATGCGAAGTTGATCATTACCTTGGTCAGTATCGGAGCTGCTGTTATTCTTATCCCGGCGATTTTCTTGATTTTCTTCTATAAATACAACCAGGAGATCAAGGTGTGGTTGTTCGCACATAATATGTGTCTGTGGTTCGTGCGGGAAGAGGATTTGGACAAGGATAAAATCTACGACGCGTTTATTTCCTTCTCGCAGAAAGATGAAGACTTCATTGCGGATCACCTCATGCCTAGGTTGGAACAGATTCCGGATCCTTATAAGTTATGTGTGCACATGAGGAATTGGATTCCTGGTGAGGCAATCGCCAAACAAGTAGCGGATTCTGTTTTGAACTCAAAACGTACCATCGTGGTGCTATCACCGTCATTCCTTGAAAGTGTCTGGGGTAAGATGGAGTTCCGATCGGCGCATACAACAGCAATCACTGAAGGTATCGCCAGAGTGATTATCATCATCTACGGTGATTTGGATCTTGATGATGAGCGTATTGATGAAGAGTTAAAGGTTTATCTTAAAACCAACACCTATATCCGATGGGGTGATCCTTGGTTCTGGGATAAATTAAAGTATGCGCTACCACATCGTAAGTGCCTGAATAATGCGGGGTATGTCAATCGGCGCTTTGAAAGTGTGACTGTCAACTTGGATAAAATGGACAAGATTAATCAGAATTTACCTGCGAATGTGATTAATGGTTTAAGTGTGAATCCACCGGTGGATCCGTTGCTGTTGAAGGTGCATCCGTTGGATATAAATACAAGGTGTGTGATTAATACACCGCCAGCGGAGAAGGGGATTGTTTAAGTGTGGAGATTGATTGTTACACGCTCAAATATTTTGTCAGCGGAAGTAATAGAGACTCAGACGGCTGTGTTCCATGCAAATTGTTGCTGTGGAAGACTTTAACTTTAGAATTTACGTGTACCTTTGTGAAAGGAACTATTTGCTTGTATCTATGAGGATATTGCGTTATGGTCAATATCATCAGATGTACTGTTTTATGACTATTGGACTATAATTGTACAGTTTTTATTCTTGCAAGTCATGTCGATATATTATTGCATATCGGTTTTACTTAAATATTGAAATAAATCTATTATTTTACAATTATTGTGTGACTTACCTTTGCGAGGGATTCAGATATGAAGTATTTAACATTTTATGAGTGATTTTGGAGTTCCAGAAGTGGTTTCGATGCACTTTTTTGTGTTTTTCTGGAGAAAAACGTGAATGCGACTTGAAAACAACATGGTTTCTTTAACTGTAGCTTCGTTTAGATTCGTGTAGCACGTGTTGCAGCACGAATGCGCACGCAGGGGGAAGCCACGCTTGCGCATTATGTATTTCCGCTACCATAGTGTACACTGCACAACATTGGAGTACGAGTTAAGTGTGAAACACGCTTTACATCATCGCAAATCACCCAGGCAGTTATGCAACTCATACAGCACCACGCATAATTCTAACACTTTTTTCTAAACTAAGCATGTTTATACGATTTAATTTCACTACAAAATAGTGTAGAACGCTTACTTATTTGACTTTTATCTTATTTATAAATTGTGCATCACTAAAATTTACATATTCCTCATTAAATCTGCTGATCTAACTTTTGTTTTATATTGTAGGCAACTTAAATAACAACAATTGAACATTCTGTAAGTTTCCAATGTTTAAATGCGATAATATTGTTCATCAATAATAACACTGATAATAAATCATGGCAATGTTTTTCTTTCAGTATCTACGACTTTTAATAGGACACAAATCGTCTTGAACACATGGAATGTAATCGTTCTCGCCTGAATCTCATTCTCCTCGCGAATTAAAGTATATTCTAACGCTGCAGTTTAATTTCTGTTTAATTTACATCAACATCAAAACCATTAATAGTTACACATTGAATATTCATATTTGTATGTATATAATTAGTTAGGGTTGCTCATCTCGTCGTTTACTTACGTTTGTTTCAACTTAAGACTGTGTTCATTACTTACATATCGCATTAAGAATTATTTACAACAATCGTTCATCGTTTTGAGTTTACTAAACTGGTTTTATTTGTATCTTGTATATTCATATCATCATATTATGTGGTAATATGCTGTGGTAGCAATTGTTGTGAACCGTTTTCTTGTGTGGGATTGATTACAAATGTCGCCGTCGACGCAACAAACAAAAAATCAACAAAACCAGAAAAAAACATGGCGGCTACATGACTAAACATTTTCTACAAATCTCATCGAACGAAATCAACGTGATATGTCGCCAAAATGTTCACAACGAATGAAACCTACAAGTGTGTGTCTTCCTAAGTTGGTAATCGTAAACATTTTCATTTATAAAATCAATGAATATGCACAAAACATAACCACAATAAACAATTTGTGCTCTAGAGATACGAATTCATCATGTCGTACAATATTGATTGAGTCCTCCTCCACGAGAAACAACTACTGCTGCGTGCCATCAGTAAATACGGTCGCCATTTTGTGTTTTTGGAGTAGAATCGCGTCGCGAATCAGAACACGCGTCCTGTTATTTTCTTCTCTCGTTTATTTATCGTATTTGTTTTTCTCTTCTCTCATTTATACTAATCAAGTATACACTACAATAAGAACTATACAATAATTAATCGAAGTGCGTTGCCACGCGACCTGCGGATGTCACAACGTGTAAGCCAGCCGCGCACGCGCGCTAGCGCAACGCACGTCGGTACATTATGATACAAACATGGTTTCTTTTTAAAGTTTTCCTTTTCCACTTGCGTTTTTTTTTTACATTTAAACATTAAAAACAATTATGTATGTATTTAAAAATCTCTCGCGGTCAGCATGGTTATCATCTCTGCGTGTGTGTCTTGTGTGTATCGTGTACTGTTTTGTTTCGTCTTGATCATTCATCTATATATAATATATTTATTAATAATAGTTTATAATATTCACAGACTAAATAAATTGTAACAGAACAAATAATCAAAAAATCAAACTAAAGAAGAAGAAGACTAAACATGAAAACAGAACGGGTCTTGTCTCTTCAGCTAGAGCGTCATCTCGTCACATATCATCAATTGTTTTACGATTTGTTTAAATTTTTTGGAATTATTCAATTATCATTAGAATTAATTATTAGTAAATTGGAAATACATGTGGCAACTATTTTCATATTATCATTTACACATTACATTTAACGCGATTTTAGTTGACCGGTGTTTGTTGTGTGTGTGTGTGAGTGTAAACAAAATAATTGAATTAATCTAAGAGAAAACAAGGACGGGATGTGCGCGCGCATGTCTATGTAAAAAATGGACCGAATTAATATAAAGAATACGAAGAATAAAATCAACCGAATGTACACGTGTAAAAAGATCGGATGAACAATCGAATAGGGGGTTGCCTAACATGATATATCTATACATACTCGCGTTTTTTTCATTTTTCTTTTTAAATAAGTAGCGCATTTTGTCTCATCTGATCATCTTCGTATAGTAACATGTTTAGTTTTAGTTTCAAGCCGTTTGTATAGCTAGTGTGGGTGTATATGTGGTGGTTTGCAATCGAAAATGAATGTCTGCAACTTGTCGTACAGCTGTCGTACCCTCACTCGTTCGTTTCTTGCTGTTTTTTTGCGGTTGGTGGTGGTTGTAGGTTAATACTACGCTGCTAAAATGAATCGGCAGGAGGTAGGGATGGGGATTCAGGTAAGGGGCATGTAGTCGCGAGCGAATAACTTATTTCGTGTAGAGGTAGATGGCGACGATGAGACCGTAGAGACCCAACACTTCGGCGAAAATGAGGATGAGGATCATGCCGACGAAGAGGCGCGGCTGTTGAGCTGTGCCGCGCACGCCGGCGTCGCCGACGATGCCAATGGCGAAACCAGCCGCCAGACCGGAGAAGCCTACCGATAGACCGGCTCCCAGATGGATAAAACCACTAAAATCAATCGTAATCATCGTTAGTATTATCAAAATGGCGAATTTAACCTAAAATAATTATTTTCTAGTCGCTTACTTATACAGACTGTACTCTGCTGGCTCTCCCAGCGCACCAGCGATGAGGACGGCCACGACCAGACCGTAAATGGCAATGATACCAGCCATGACCACGGGAATGATGGACTTCATGATCAACTCCGGCCGCATCACGGACATTGCCGCGATACCGGTGCCGGACTTGGCTGTGCCATAAGCAGCGCCCAAAGCTACACACAGAAAAAACAAAAAAAAATTTATTACAAAACAAAATTCACACAATCACATGCATCATGTGATTGATGATGGTGTAATAATCGTGACACACGCGCGCATGCGCACGATAAGATAAATTCACCTGACCGGAAACTTTTAATTTCATTCCTACATAATTAATCAGCATGCACAGAATCCGATTTTATCGAAAACGTTTGTACAATCAGCGCGATAAAAGATTTCTTGATATCACCGGATAAAAATTGCTTGTTTGCACGTAAAACTAAACAAGCTGCTTATCAAAAAGCCTCGTGATGTGCGTACATATGACAAAGGTACACAGAAATCATGTGCGATGTATGCACTGCTCATGTGAGCACTAATTATTATCTAATTAGTATCACATAACGACAAAACTCTCACCTTATGCAAATATCTTTCACAAACGCGAACAAATCGTTCGTTTTTTGCTTGCATTTCAACTAAAACTCAACAATATATTGTACAATATAATATTATGTGAATGAATGCTGTAGCAGTCATGTGATCCACGTGATACTAGCAAACATTTATGGATTTTACGCTACGTTTCAAACAATAAGCATGAATCACGAGACCTACAGACATTTTGAATGCACAACTCTGCAACCCACATTACACGCATTGGGAATGTGGTTGAAAATTGCGAAAATCATCAATATAATTTCCAATGGTGGTGTAAATTTGCTGGAGAATTACAAGCGCGCGTGAGCAGTGCTAAGTTATGGCCGCGATGCGCGTGGCCTTGAAGTCACATGTTTCGGCGAATAGAAATTTCTACACCGTTTTGATCACCTGAGTGATCGTTGCGCCTGATTTCCAACCACCTGCAACCGCCATCATCAATGAAATTGCATATTTTTACGTCTTTTCTCTATATGATCGCGTGAGATGGGTTGCAGGCGGCTTGTTTTTAGCCGAGTCGCAAACCGATAAATCTGTTGATGTGGACTATATGAAAAAAAACAGCCAGCGTTATTCATTTGTTTCGCGATTGATTCCCGATGGATTCATTGTTTGGCGAGGGCCCTGTATCATGATACTAGTCGGCTGATAAGTGTGTAGCAAGAGTCATATGAGCGATACGTGTTTTGTGCACGGGCGGTGTCTGGCGAAGCATGTGACCTAACCACTTAAGTGGGTCAGAACGTCGAAAATCACTTGTTTTCGACGTTTTTCAGCTCGAAAATCGGCGCTGGAAGGCCTTTCGAAGCTATTCTCGATTAATTATTCGTATCGATCTGCTCGGAGGGCAAGAGCGGCGGCACGCGCGCAACGCCCTTCCAGATCATCTTGGCGAATTGATCGCTGAATAGAATACAAGCAAACGATGGAGGAATTCGTATGGTGTGTGAATTTGGATTTGGTGATTGGTGTCGATGGCGGTGAGTGACCAAAGTTGCGAACTTATCGCCGCAATGTCTTCCGGAGAGACAAAATCGATAGCAGCGCGCGGGGCGGCGCGCGCGTATGTGTGCGTAGTACTCACCGCTGAATATGATCGCCGACGCGGCGCCCATGACGCCGAAGAACGGGCCGTAGATGGGATGTTCAGCATCAACAGTCATGATGGCGGTGCGTGCGTGTGTGGTTGCTTTTGCGAAGAGAGTTCGTCGGCGGCGCGTGTGCGAACGAGGGAGTATTTACAGGTCCGTGTGGCGAACTGAACGCACTCGACACTCAACCGTAACCGCGAGCCTACTGACAAATATGGCCTACGCGCGACGACCAGCAGGAGTGTGGGTCATATGACGGGTGCGCGCGTCGCCGTGCTGCCGATTGGCTGACGCTCGGCCTTCGCCACCCTCTAGGCCAATCACACACGCAGCGCAGGTTACGTCATGAGCGTAATCCGCTCGCCCCGCATGACCCGACACAAAAATCGCCATTTCGGCACTCGAAATCCATCAAGATTTCTCTTAAAAATCACAAAAACCACATCGCACACGACGCCCGATGAGATTCCAGGTAATTGTCACTGTTTGCGACATGTTTTTCATCACATGACCGAGCCGCACGTCAGTCACACTTCCGGTTCGGATCACAGGTTGTTCGTGACAGCGGGAAAATTCAAATCGCCGCTCGCAAACGAAGAAAATAACAAATTTTATTTCAACACATGACGAAACGTACTGGATACACTTATACAATTTAATGTTTCTCTAAAGCTTTCGCTAGTAGATCGTTCATCGACGTGAGCAGAATGCGAGGATCGTCCACCAAGCCAGCGCCGACCATCGAATTGGTAAACAACTGCACACAACAAATCACAGATAATCAAACATTTAGAGTACAACAATCACCACGGACACCACTTACTTGTTTGGTGAGTAATTCCGCCAGCTGCGGATCGGACTTGGTCAATTTATGTAATTTCTTGACGATTGGATGTCTGAAAATAGATTTTCGAATGTCCAGTCAACATAGGCAACCAACCATACACCAAAACTCAAATTTACCTCGGATTAATTTCTAATTGTGGCTGCAGGAGAGCATACCGCCTCTCTTCGGACAACTGATGACTCTGTGTGCGAATAAAATGTCGTGCAGCAGCCATTTCCTCAACAGTCACCACACACGGATGATTTTCCAGTCGTGTAGTTGCATTCACCGTGGAAGCCTTACCAGCCAACTTGTCTTTCATCCACGCAGTCAATTCATCAATTTCACTACGTTTCAGACTATCATCGCCTAAATTAGTAAGATCTGCGGCCTTTTTATCATCACGCATGTCTTTCTCGACTGACACAACGCGATAACCTTTGAATTGCTGCAGCTGCATCAAAACTAACTCATCATAAGGCTCATAACAGAAGAGGACTTCCTGTTGGCGTGTTTTTAGACTTTCATAGTAAGGAGAAGCTTCGGCAAGTGCACGACTGCATAAAAACAAAATCAAAAGTAGTTATTTGTCGCATTTTCAACGATAAATCTTACCTTGGAGCCGCCAGATAAAAAATAGTCTTGTCATCTCCTTTAACATTAGCCAGGTAATCATCTAAGCTGACTTTTAACCCTCCATCCTTGTGTGAAGACTCAAACCGCAGTAATTTCGCAATATCTTCCTGTAAATAACAAAATTCAGTTTAAATTCAAATTTAAATTTAACTTCACCCGCCATTTTACCAACTTCCAACCGGCGTCGATCATAACCCCAAAAATTTAAAGTACAAACCGCGTTAAAACCACAAACATGTGTTTTACAACAATATTAGAAGGATGTGGAGTGAAACTATCCACAGACGAGGCTGTTCCCCATCGCCTCACACAAGAACTACCCTTAATCCGATGTGAATTACGTGCTAAACTAGCCGATGAAACCGAACGTCATGACTTTATCCAACAAATGAAAGAATATCTGCAAGATGACGAGTCATTCACACTCGCCATCACGAAAACAACGCTGCACAAAGCAAAATGGAGCAGTGAGAAGCTACAGGAAAGTATCATGCACCTATTTCTTACTATTGACCAACTAAAACCCACAGCAATGAGTCTCTTACTAGAAAAGCTCCCACATAAAGTCATCGAGAATGACATAGCATTCGTAAAAACGCGCTGGAGAGTTTATGCAGCTTAAACAACTCAAACAATGAAGATACACTCGCAGAACACCTTCTAGAGAATTTAGACGTAGCTGAAATCGCCATCAAAATGGAACTTTTACACTATTTACCTAGAATTTTATCAAGTGTAAGTGATACAATCGCATCCAGACTTTTGACACTCATAGAAGAGAATGAAGACTTAGCAGAAGCCGCAATAAACTGCCTGAAACCATTCAGATACTCCCAGAAAGTCAAGATGGAGATTCTAATCTTTATTTTCAATCGCCTGCTGACCAGCCGCAGATATTACCCGATATTTCCATCGATTCTCGAATTATTATTCAATTGCTATGATGACATGGCGCAGATTTTCGACAAAACTCGTCCTACGATGGATAAAATCATGTCCAGCGAAATGACAGACTTAAAATTATCACTGCATAACATTTTAAGCATGGAAACAACTCCATGCAGGCAAGTATACGCCGCCATTTTGAAATCAACTACACCCGAAGAAACCAAACCGATTGACATTTATCTTCTGCTTCTAATCTACATAAACGACAAATTAAAGTGTAAAGTGATCGATGTGATCATCAAACGCAAAGTAAAAGGTAAAAACTTTTCAATTGACGTGTGGGAATCACTCTTTGATAAATATTTCGTTGAAAAAAGTTTTATATCTCTACATTCCGCCATTTTGGACGTGGCTATATCACTAATCGAGTCACAATCACCAGCGAATGTTTGTTTCATGGAAGTTGGCATGTTTATATATAAAAACAATTCGCGCATGAATATTGCACTGATCCACTGCGCAAACGCATGCTTTTCAAGGTGCGTGAAGTCCTGACATATTCAAAAAGCAAGAGTATCGATGTTTATTTAAAGATGTTGTTGGATATGTCTAAGGAAGGGATGTTTGAATCATATTGTGATAATATCATGCCATTTATCGGCCTGTATGAAAAGTTATCACCGAGAAACATGAAATTTATCTTCGAAATTGTCTGTGAGAATGTTGTGAAAGACACGAATTACATTGACAACTTACAGCAGGATATCACAAAGATGTTGATGGTTTGGAACAATACACGGACAAAAACCGGTGTTATCGGTGCTGTTTTACTCGCAAAATATCAATCTTTATCAACTGGTACTTCAACGAGTACCCTAAACGAATCATCAATGGAATTAGGTAATAATTCACATCGTCAAGCAATTAGTCTGCTGGATTTCACAAAGAATAAATGCCAGAACAATGCTGCATTCCTCGGACTCTTCTATGATGAATTAGCAATGTCTCTGAATGTAAACACAAGCGACAATGTTTTATCTCATTTAGTTTTTGATGTGCAAATGCAATTCGAAAAAGTCTATGTTTCTATTGAAGTGGAATCAAATCCTGATCAACGTGTACCGTTAAAAGTTCAATTTGATTTGAATGCAGCTCAGGAAGTCGATCAATCTATTTTCATAAACATTGGAGGTTTGCTACAGAAACAAAACTCTTCCCAGATGAAAATATTGATTCTACCAGCGATATTTCGATTCCTGTGGAGTGTAACACGCTTCAGGTATCAAGGAAACATGGAATCTATCGATGCGTTGTTAGGTTGCGGTGTTTTACTGCCTGACATTGAAGAAATCGACAGTTTTGGCCAAGCGGATCTGCCTCTAGTCGCAAATTGTTTGTTTCTTTGCATAAATTGGTTCAGGGAATTAGTCAGCGCATTTGTAACTCAAGCCAATGATGATATAAGACTGAAAGTCATCCAACGAGTGGAACATATCATCCTGTTGGAAGATAAACTCGAAGAAACAATGGCGATGATCCCGGATCATAAACTACCACAGAGTTACTTCTATGATGAAGCAGAAGCACCTAGAAGTGCTTCAACCAGCGCAATAAAACGTCCCAGATATGATACGACGATAAACATGACTGGAGCAAGCGCTTCAGGTAAAAAATCACTGAAAAAACGTTTTTATGATTTTCGTGAGATGGATAATGGCGTGATGCGATTATTAAAGTATCCTGTTATCAGCGCACAGATTTCTACATCACAAGCACAAACATTACGCAGTAAACAATTCCAATTCATACTTAGAGACTCAATATGCAAGTTGGGATCATTAATGAACCTACGACCTAGAGCAGAGACAATGAATGAAGTCACTGCACAGAATCTGCTTCGTGGCATGGAGAAACTCATGCCCTATGTGCATAAACAATTCTGTCTAGTCGCCATGGAGTTATTCACGTTAATCACAAACAACGACGAAGAAGATTCACAAGCTTTCTTTGAACCACACACTGTAGAACTCAAAATATCCTTTGATCTTGTCATTAATCTCTATAAACTCATTTTTTCATGGTCAGGCTTTCAACTGTCAGAAAACCGTGAGTTATTGAACAAATTCCTGAAGTATTTTCATGCAGCTGAGAATTCTTCACTGGCAACCCAACAAACACAAACTCAGATGAGTCTTGATACTTCAACAAGTACAAATGAACAGAAAAAGATGTTTATAGAGAATATGTCGAAGTATAAACAGCGATGTTTAGTGCTTTCGAGTGCTGCAGCTCTCTTAGAACTTTTAATCACCTTAAGAGGTTATATGTCTTATCAATTACAAGAAGCTGATACGATTATAGTGCAAACAGCGAAAGTTTTCCTCAAAAAGTCTTGGTTTTCTTTAACTGGTGCACCTGAACATGGCAGAGAGACAAACGATCACCTTAAATTAATCATCACAGCATATTTGAATAATACAAATGTGAAAACTCTCAATGGAATTGTAAATACACTCACAACTGAAGTAACAGAATTAAAGTCGAAGAAAGATGCATTGCAAACATTCCAAGCCATAGATAAATCAAACATTCACATAATGATGAAATGTGTTTGTTTTGCTTTACAAACTAAACTAAAGAGTGAATTGTCTACACAATTACCAATCGATGAATTATCCCTGTGGAATTATGCAGTGTTAAGCTTAGAAAAGTTGATCGATGTTGCTTTACCACTGAAAAGTCATACTTTTCTGCTTAATTTAGCAAAAACATCACTAGCAATAGTAAACTTATTCCAAAAAAGTGGTTTTACTACAATCGGGAAGGTTCTAAAGAAAAACCTGAAGAAGTGCAGACATTATTCACTAATTGGGAGAGTGTTATGCGATTCCTGCATAGATTGGCATGTGAAGCAGTCACGAAACGAATGAAAGCTTTCCTATCACTTGTTCCTGCTGTCCGAGCAACTTTAGAAAAATTCGTTTTGAATGTCAAGAAAGTTATGGTCAACTTCAAATGCTCCGTTGCGTTTTACGAAGGCATTTTAACCAATAAAAACCTTGAAGGTGAACAAATCCTAACACAAAACAGCAGTACGACTGATCTGGATGATGAAGAAGATGAATTGGATCTGTTTGATGTTGATACTAATTTGATAAGTGATGCTGGTGAACAATCAGCCAGCGAAATTTTTTGACTAATTGAAAAAACAAGCAGAATTACTTACTTTTTCAGTTTGATTGTGATTTGTTATAATGCCTTCCTTCAAAAAGAGTCCGTAATCCGCGTAGAACTTCAAATATTCCTCGGGACTCTTCTTGGATTGGTCGTGCAGGAATTTTAAGATACGACTTGTTAGAACTGAGCCTAGTTTTCTAAAAATTTAAGTTTTTCATTACAACTTTATAAAATCTTTCATTAATATATAAATTTTTGTAAATTTTAACACTTACTGAATTAATGCGCTGTTTTGTAGTAACTCCCTGGATAAATTCAGCGGAATATCATCGGAATCCACGACGCCTTTGACAAATCGCAGCCATTTTGGTAAAATGTTATCCACGCGGCTTTTTATCAACACTTTTCTAGTGTATAAAGCAACACCAGTTTCAGTTTCTCTTGATAATTCGAATAAACCAGGTTTACCATCGGGTATATACAGTAAAGCGTGGATACTGATGGGTACATCAGTGTTGTAATGCAATGTGAATCTTGGTAAGTCATATGCGCCGCTTATATACCGATAAAACTCGCTGTGTTGTTGCGGAGTGATGGATTTCGGGTCCATTAACCATAATGGCTGAACAGTATTCACTTTTTTACCGTTTAAGATGATTGGACTGCCGACAAAGTTGCTGTATTTGTTGATAACAGCGTTAATTGTCTCCTCATCGCAGAATTCACGACAATCCATCTTTAATTGCATTACTATTTTGGTTCCTGGTTGTAAACCATTGACTTCTTGGATTTCATAGGAGCCAGTGCCATCTGACGACCATTTATGCCCGATTTGTTCGCTGGATGAACGTGAGAAGACTTCCACTTTGTCTGCGACCATGAAAGCGCTGTAGAAACCCACGCCGAATTGTCCGATGATATTCCCGGCATTATCAGAACCTTGTTTATCTTTTAATTGTTCCAGAAAAGCCTAGATTTATATTAATTTTAGTGTTTTGTTATGTTTTTAGATATTTTGATGATTTTTATGTTACCTTTGAACCAGACCGTGCAATCACACCCAAATTCGAGATTAACTCTTCTTTGCTCATGCCAATACCACTGTCAGCAATAGTCAGAGTCCTCGCCTGTTTATCAGTGGAGATCTGAATCTCCAGCGACCTGTCAGGTTCAACAAAACTCTCCCTGGCTGTGGAATCTGAGAGTAAAGTGTATCTGAATTTCTCCAGAGCATCGCTAGCGTTGGAAATCAATTCACGAATGAAGACTTCCTTCTCAGAATACAAACTCCTGGCTACTATGTCGAGTAACATGCGAGTTTCAGCCTGAAATTCATGTTTTGTGCTCTGGCCAACTGGTGTCTCAGGTGTGGAAGTTGTATCTTTGGCTACTTTCGCAGCTGCTTCAGCTGTATAGTATCTAGTGGGATTGGCATGCGTATTTACTGAAATAATCATTGATTATTAATTATCTGAATGCATGTTGGATGGATGATAACCTATTGTACCTAAATTTGTTGTGGGGAGAAATCGCATCCGGTTGACGGAGAATTTATGTAATGCACGGTTTTGGATTAGACATGTGGACAAGCGCAAGGTGCGAAAGAGTCTTAGGCTTGCCATTTTTGATTCAATTTGTTATTCGAAACGTAAAATTCACTTTACAACACCGACAAAACGCACTTTAGTGTTGAAGTTTGATATTTTGACGACAGATGTCACTTAGAAACATATCGCGATAGTTTGCTGTGAATAATTGTTTAAAAAACGTCAGAAAACTGCGTATTTTTAAGTTTTATTAAACAATTATTACTTATAAATAATATATATTAGTATTAGAAGATGTTTAGTCCATATAAACATAATATATTTGTCGTAAATTATAAATTTGTGGAAAATCAATAGTTTTTGATTAATCTGAATCTGATGATGAAGATGCAGAAGATGATGATGACGAACTTGATGATGAAGAGCTTGAGGATGAACTGCTCGAGGAATCACTGCTGTCTGAGTCGGAATCAGAATCATCTGATGAGGAATCATTACTCTTTTTGGTTTTGAATTTCTTTTTCTGTGCTTCAGCCATTTCTTGTTGTGCTCTGTAAATTTTAGTATTTTAATGATTTTTTTGTATTTTTGAGGGGATTTAAGCTTACTCTTCTTGTTTTTGTTCAATAACCTTCAGTCTCTTCTTTAGTACTTTGGTGCGTGAAGATCTATGTACGTATTTGCGTTTTCCTTTGCATTCATAGGACCAGTGGCCGAATTCGAGACATTTTTGGCAGCGCACGCCTTGTGGTGGGGCAGTCTCTTGTTTTCTAAACAAATAACAATTGTTTAATTCTTTTATCACACTGTATTTAATTTATTATGTAAGAAATAGATGAGATATGCTTACTTTTTGCCGAAATATCCATGCGTACTTAATTTTAGACTCATTTTTAATTCGTTTTGTGTAATAAAAATCTCAGACAAAACAATAAACGTATTTTGTTAGGTTAGAATTTCGCCCTCTGTGATTTTTGCATGTCTTTACATGTGATGCAAGAATTATCCGCAAGAGGGCAGTTGTGATTGTATCAGTAATTTGATCATAAAAACAAAACTTGTAATTAAACCAGTTTATTATAAACAAACACTAGTGTTTGATTCTTTTACATTAAAATGTAATTACTGCGGACATATGAAGTTATAATATACTACATTAGATTGATAATCATAGGGTTTATGTCAATTTGTCTGAAAGGACGGTCAGTCGGTCACACGCACACGCATGTCACACACACGCATGCGGACGCAAACAAGCGAGTCTAAACGTCAGTGTCAAAACAGAGTGAGCAATGTTAATAACAAATTAATTTCGCGCACACGGCTCGACGACGCGAGTATAAACAAAAATCGCAAGTGACGGTCGTCGAGACACGCGTTGCCGGACGGTGTGTGCGGTCGGTGGTTGTTGTTTGCGTGCGTGTTGTGCACTTTCGGTCCTAATCGTAATCGCTCCAATTATTTTCGATTCCCAGCCGGGGCACAAGCAGTGAAAGTGTTAGAAAGGCGCTCCGCATCTCTTTACGCAATGATGTTGTGCACACAATTCGGTAAGCACTGAAATCCAGCGTGAATCATGCAGAAAACCGAAATTCGCACGTCATTTGTTTTTGTTTGCTTGTAGAATCAAACCGACGACGACGATAAATGAGAGATTATGTCTCACATTGAGGCGAATTTAAGGGCGCAAGCCCGGCTCGACTATAAATGGATCAAGACTGACCTGCAGACTACATTCCAGTCCCCGGAGGCCCTGCAGACAGCGTGGAACTCACTCATCACTGATGGTGAGCTCACTGGGCACTTCTGTGATGGTTTGCTGAATTGTGCTGGGGTTTTGGCTCGCAAGGGGCACAATGGGAAGTATTATTGTGGCTTGAGGGTAAGACATCATGAATTTAGGTTATTTTGAATGAAATTTTTATTGTTTGTGGTATATTTTTAGGTTTTAACATGCACGTGCTGCGATACGATTTGCGGGCCGAATTCGGGGTGTAATTGTGGTGCGTGTCAGAAATTGGACACTGAGGAGACCATCACGAATGCTAACACCGAGAAAGTTGACGATGCGCTTACGCCACAGAATATTTTAAATTCATGGACATGGGGACCTAAACCAAGTAAGTTTTAGGTTAATATCTATTTTATTGGTTGTTTTTGTTTCAAATTTACATAAAAACAAAGATAACCTATAAAAAGTTACGATTTATATGACAAAGCATTAGTAGTAATGACGTCACGGTGCACCCGTCAATTTGGGTTGCCTATATACGAAGCAAACACCCAAAACAAAATGGAGAGCGAAGAGAGGAAGCAAGAGAACTGCGACTGGACTGGACACATTGCGCCCCCTTTTATACCTGCGCCTGACCCGCAAAAAGTGGTGGGGGTAAACGCGCAGCTACCTGATTGGTCAACCACAGTCCAGCGGCAGGTTTCTCTTCCCCCTCTTTTCCCTCATCATCACTCTCCGGTTTTTTAGTCACGCTGGATAAATCCATGTACAATTTATTTTAGAACAAGATGATCTAGTAACCCTCATCGAAAGCCTAAACAACGAGCAACGCAAACTATGCCTGGACTCATCCAACACATCCCTCTCCGCAATCCGCCTCCATCAACGCTTAGTAATATTCAAGCGTTACTACGTCGCCATCAGTCGCGACAACAAAGCCCAACTCTTGGATCAAGAACAAAAACACCTCAACTCGAACTACACAGGCAGCGAAACCGCATTACCATCACTACTCCCACAAACCCAAACATCTTCCACCAACGTAACCGCCAGCATAGTCTCATCCATCACCAAAATAAAACGCAATGCAAGTATAGGAAGTGCACAATGCACAGACCCAACCATGGGATTAGCCAGAGTAGGATCCCGAGCAGCTCTTAATTTTTCCTTCGCTTTTCTAAGAAGAGCATGGCGTATGGGTGAAGACACAGAACTATGCAGTGAATTACTAACAGAAAGCCTCGAAGCATTACAAATGCTACCAGTAGGAACCCTGTTTGAAGATTCAAGCATGTCACCCATATGGATGGAAGTAGTTGAGAGAAGTGTCAAATTCTTGCGACAGGTTGTCACAGGCGAGATAAACGCCGGACGTGTCCCACAAGAAGACCAACACACATCATTAAACCTCCTACTGGAATTATCCCTGCAGAAAGCAAGGTTAAGTAACATGCTTGACATGTCCTTACTTTTACTTACCATGTGGGAAAAACGCACGAAAAGTGATGATAACCGCTCACATCCACAAACAGCAACAGCCCCATTGAGTCTATTTATGAAACGCTTTGAATCCATCCCATGCACGCGTATATCCCCTTCCCCTGAGGATTCCGACCCCACATGCACACAGATGTATTTAAGGTACACGCAGTTACCGGATGATGATTCCATGGAGGTAGACATGCGTCAGGCTTCGGTGTTTCTCATGTCGCATCTGGATCGACTTGCACGTCCACATATTCCTCCACAATCTTTTAACAAGAGTGTAACTAATTACAACGTGCAGCAATTCATGGCTTGGGGGTACCTCGCGTGGAATACCGGTACCAGCCCGCAGGTTATCGACGCTTTGTCCAATATAAACATCTGTCAACTATGTTGTGGGTATAGATGTCTCCTAGCGTTGTCCTTGACAGGCCTAGTGTATATTATACAGCTATGCACGGAATCACCATGTCTGCAGCTGGTGGAAGGGTTGAAGGATAAGACTGTGATTAAAATCGCCACGCATCCGGAGGGGAAACACATGATGGCGCTGACGATGACTCAAGAGGTGTATTCATGGGGTGTGGGTGATGGCGGACGTTTGGGACATGGTGATACGTTGAGTAAGGATGAACCCACTTTGATTGAGGTGTTGAGTGATAAGGATGTGGTGGATATACGCTGTGGGGGATCCTACAGTGCGGTGATTACCACTGGTGGTGTGTTATACACTTGGGGAAGGGGTAATTATGGTAGACTTGGGCATGGTACCTCGGAGGATTGTCTGGTACCCACTGTGGTGCAGGCCCTGCAAGGGCAGATTGTTGTTGCGGTTGCCTGTGGGTCAGGGGATGCGCATACGTTGTGTGTGACATCTCAGGGTAAGGTCTACTCATGGGGTGATGGTGATTATGGTAAACTAGGACGTGGTGGTTCAGATGGTTCTAAACTACCTAAACTTGTGGATCGTCTTCAGAATACTGATATTGTTAATGTCTATTGCGGGTGTCACTTTAGTATGGCACTATCTCGATGTGGGAAGGTTTATTCCTGGGGTAAAGGTGAAGGATGGAGACTGGGACATGAAACTGATGAACATGTGAGGTTTCCCCAGTTTGTGCAAACCCTGGAAGGGAAAAGAATCGCCAGTTTAAGTTTGGGTACTGAGCATGTTTTTGCGTTAACGGATAATGGGGAGGTTTACGGATGGGGCAAGAATCACTACAAGCAGATTTGTGATAGTAATGATAGTATCATCAGCACGCCGAGGAGGTTGGATGCGTTGCAGGGGCAGGAAGTGGTTGGGATCTGTTGTGGGCCGACGCAGAGTTTTGTCTGGGCGGATTTCAGCGCGTGGATACCGAATGTGAAGGTGCCGTTTGTTATTGATTTGTGTGAGGCGACTTTTCGGCAGTTGGATCAACTTCTGGAGGTTGTGTGTGAGAATAGTAAGCAGGGGACGTTCACGCAGGAAAAAGAGTGTATTGCTATCGCTACGCTCAGTTTATTGCTATTACAGGTAATTTAACCTCACATTTTATGGATTTTTGAGTTTATTTTAAACATAACCTCAAATTTTAACGTTTTTTGGTTTTATTTTAAACATAACCTCAAATTTTAGCGTTTATTGACTTTATTTGAAACTTAACCTCAAATTTTAAGGTTTTTTATGTCATTTTAAACATAACCTTAAATTCTAAGGTTTTTTGATTATATTTTAAATGTAACCTTAATTTTTAACTGTTTTTTACTTAATTTTCATTATATTTATTTACAGTTGCATTGTATGATTACAAATCAAGTCGATGCGAAGACCCTGGGTTTGGCCCCCTGGGTCTAAATTATTATTATCGCTAAAATCTCGCGTTGTTTACCTGGCGAGTTCAACTGGTATCCTACAAACCGTGCAGAATGCAGCACAGAGTACACTTCAAGCCGGATGGATTGTCATGCTTCCCACAGCGAATGAACGCGCGAATACTTTGTCAGCTTTACTTCCCAACACTGGTTTTGAACCTGGTGCGCTTTCCTGTGGTCATCGCTTCATGACAGATCTCTTGGTATGGAGTTTAATGTCCGACGGAGGGTTGGAAACTGCTTTAATGGAAGCAATGCGTGCGGAGAGTGAACTTGTTGATACTCTTGATGAAAACTATGATGAACAATCCACTTCGACCGGAAATACCATAACCATACCTCTCTTACACCTTGTAAAACAACTTTTAAAGAATAATAGCTATATGACACAGATTCGCCTGCAGGATTTTGCGAAAACTTGTAAATTGGTCCCCGTGGAGAAGATTGACAAAGATTCACCGAGTTTGAATTTATTACTGAGGTTCCAGCGGCAAATTATTGGGAAAATCTTTAAAGATAAAGAAGGAGAAGCGGCCATGTCATTGTTAAAGAAGTATCTCTATCAGGTTGCGGAGCATATTACACAGACATTGAATTTGGCGTATGAAACAGCGTCACAGAATCCAAAACATTATCTTTATGTGATGCAGATACTCAAAGGAGACATTACTGGTAGTATAACTACACCGCCATTTTGTATTTGTATGTTAAAATTTTATATTTTGTGTTTAGATATAATTTTACCCGAGTTAATTGTGTCGGTGATACTCCTAGAGCAGGAAATCGACCATTTTTTGTTCAACATGGACTGGTTGGCTGTCTTTGACTCGTTGTTATCAGCGCTTGATAAATTGTGTAAATTATCACCGAATATCGAAGCGATGGATTCGGATGACATTAGTTGGCCGGGGATTTTTCATCCGCAACCACCTAGACACTCACATAAAATCGAAGATTTACCTCTGATAAGAAAGTCGGATATGGACAATCATAACCTAGATGGTGGCCTATGGGTAATCATCAATGGAAAAGTATACGATATTCAAGATTATAGGTTAGTTCAATCATCAATCATTATTTTAACAATATTTTATATATTTTTTAATGTTTTCTTTGTGTTTAGGTGTGAAAATTCCACGCTTTTGGAAATCCTGCAGAAATACGCTGGCAAAGATGCTTCCCATGTGTTTAACAGCATGCCGCATAGTTTATCAACACTACAAATGATGGAATCCTACGTTGTTGGGACGTATTCCCAGAATGAAAGCGAGAAATTAACGCATGTGCCCTATGACAGTGTGCATGTTTCCTTAAATTTGTTAGACAGCGAGCGCCATCTGGGATACTTACTTGGTTTACACGCCTATCACATGCGGCAGAGTTTGAAACTACATGAGTCTGAAATAACTGCTAAAAACTGGTTGAATGCTTCGTTCCTCAGCGGAGGATTGCAGGTTCTACAACCGCCGAATCCCTACGAGGAGGAAAAAGGTGATGATAGAAGTACGAATTCTACAGCTGGGAATACGCCAACCGAGCCGAAGGTTACGCATAATAAACTTATACGGACCACAACCACTAGTCAGCTACCAATAAATAGGATTAATTCGTTTATCAATGCGTTGGCGGAGAGTCGACTCTCGGTACGTACAATATTTATTTATGTACAATATTTGAATGTTGTGTATTGGGTAGAATAAGTTAGAGTTTTCGTTTTTAGGATTCGTTTGTAATAGCGTTCTTGGCGATAGTCGAACAGCATTCGAAACAGAACAATTATCTCAGTCGCGTGGACTTTAGCTTCGAGCATCCGTTAGAAGAGATCAGTAGAGTCCTGTTTGCCGTGCTCCTGAAGCATCTAGGCTTTGGCTACATTCTGCTACCCATTTTAGATGCATGTAAGTCAACCGCCATATTGTTTTTCATACAAATCATGATAGGCAACTTTTTATGCACGCAGATTCCACTCAACCCAACGTGAAACTTCCCAAAGCACTCGCTGAAATGTTGAAACTAGTCTACCAAACCAAATGGAACCTGATTAAACTACGACAGGAATTGAACAGATCCTATAAAGAAATCTGCATTCCTATTCTAGAACGTTGTCGTTTTTGTTGTACGAAATCAAACCTGCGATCAGTGTCGAAATGGAAGCTTTTCGCAATGTAAACGTCCTGTATAAAGAACCACGTGTTAAGACCTTGGTTAGGAAAGTCATCAAAGACTTAAAATGTGGCCGCCATACTTCTGACATACAAAACCGGAAGACATCGTCAACGCAACTATACAATCACAATCCATAGAAAAACACAAATCATGCGAGGATTTAGCTAAGAACGCGATTAAAAAATGCGCGTCCGATGGAAAAATCGCCGAGAGTAAAAGCGACACGGATGACGTCAACAACGAAATCAAAAATGGCGGCATGGATAAGTCAACAGCGGAACGCGTCATGTCCGAGAGTTACAATCAAAATTCCAGCAAACGTAATGATTTCCTGGATGATTCCGAGAAAGAAAAACTAGAGAAAGATAAAGCCAAGGTCAAAGATCCTGTCAAGGTCAAAAAGTACGAAAATGATGCTGCGTTAGCAGGATTGCTACAGAAACTCACCGAAAAGAAAATGAAAAAGATCTCGAATGACAATATCGAATTGATGATGAAAATCTTAGATTTTGTTCTTGCCGGCAGCAAAAATGAGTCATCGAATGCCACAATCGTGAAAGACAACAGTGGGGATGTTGATGTATTAAGAAGAGCTATGTATTCACAAGTTATGCGGTGTAAAGTGAGAAAAGAAGGTTTAGAGTTAATATTTAAGTTATTAACGAAGACTTATCTTTTGACTTCGACAAAGTACGCCATTGTGAATGGATATCTAGGATGTACGAATCTCTCGAAACAAGGTAAAGTCGCGCATTGTTTGGATGATGTCCAACTTATCACACCAACGAGTAAAACTGAATTATTACTCGGTCAACTCAAAGTCACAGAATGGTGTATCGATACACTGCGGAATTACGTCCTAAGGGATTTACCAAGTCGACATGTGAAGAAAGGTCAACCCAAGGTCAACATGAACATCAACCTTGGCACCTACACCCTGTTAAGAGACGTCCCGAGAGCTAGAATGTTATTGTCTATTCTAGGAATGTTAGCTTCCAATCATTACCTACCAATGGAGTTGTCCCCGTTGATTAACAGCGGGATGATAAGTTCAGTCTTGGCGTTACTGCGTCAAACCGGCGGGGATCAGAGTATCGTACGTAAAGTTTCTGAGTTTTATGTGGTTTATGCTGATATTATATCACAGACACGTCCGAAGCGTGGTGCGTTGACAATGGCGGAAATAGCCGCCATGATGAAATTGGGTGTGAGGGTTGTACGCGGTCCGGATTGGAAATGGGGCGATCAAGATGTCGGCATATGTCGCGAGGGGCGCGTGATTGGTGAATTGGGAGATGATGGCTGGGTGCGTGTGGAATGGGCCAATGGCACTACGAATAGTTATAGAATGGGTAAAGAGGGGAAGTATGATCTGGCGTTGGCCACGCCCCCTAGCCCGATCACATCCGATACGGATAGTGAGGATTTGACAGATCAGGGACTTGGAAGTCAGATTGTAGTGCGTGATAATCAACTTATAAAGTTTTACGTGAATCAAGTATTAATTTCCTGCGTGTTATAACTGTCAGTGGTGGTTTGGCAAAGAGTAATCTAGATCCTTCCACAATGCATGGATTATCTAGCTTATTCTGCAGTACGTTGAACTCTGGTAATCAAGAGTGGTGTAGTCTGACACTCATGCACTCTATTGCGCAGACTCCACAACATTGCACTGCGCTTAGCACCAAACCATGGATCAATATGTTGTTGGGTTTCATTTCTACACAACCAAATGCATGTGGGAATGTTGTAAATCTCCCTAAACAGATTTTATCTGTAAGACTACTCAAAGAAGTTTTACAAACATGGGACTTAGATAATGGCGACATTCATAATGTCCTTGAAAAAATCCTCGGGATCCTAGGCAGGATAATATTGACATGTTGTTATGATACCAGCAATAAACCTGTGAGCGAGAATAAATCGCTCATGTTATTGACACAATCACACAGCGCTACACTCGCCGCGGAAATTGTGGGTCTACTGAGACATTTGCATGGTTTTGTTGGGTGGAACCAAGTGTTGAATTCTATACTAGCACAGAAGTTGCAGTTGGCTGCGTATTACCTTCAGAGTGATTGTAATATGTTTCATGTGTTTGATGATAGCACCAATGATCAATACATGGTGATTGCCACGTTGAATGTTTTGGGATCGTGGGATGCAAGACCACGAATCGGGTCTTATGTAGAAGTGGATAATCAAGAGGGTACTGTGACGAGGGTATCGCAAAAGGGGAAGATTTGTGTGCAGTTGCACAAAACCGGCGAGACGAATAAGTATTACATCGAGGATTTGAAGTTGCAAGCACCGCAGAATTTCAATTTGGATAAGATGCTCATGGGTGATGGGTTGGTTAAGGTCTGGGCCACGTTGTTGATCAATCGGCAGACGTCTAGTAATAGTTACGAGAGAAAGACCACGTATGGTAAGTTATATTCGACATTTTTTAGTTTTAATATTTAACTTTGAGGTTATGTTTTTTTTGTATCACAGGATTGGTTAATACTTCATATTTACGCTCGCAAATCAACATGCTCTCTGTGTTGAACGCCACAAAAGTCCTTCAATTCAACCAATCAAAACTCCGCCGTATTCTTAAACATCCCTGTCGACTCTGGAACAATCCACTGAACAGATGTCTTCCTACGAAGAAGAACCCTGCGCACCAGTTCTCCTCATTCAAAAGATTCTCATGAAAGCAACGCAGCCGTCCCCTTTGAAACCCATCTATTCCATGGAAGAACTCCAATTGGCCGCTCTCAACCTCTCTCAATACCTGGCAGCTGAAGCCTCCAATGATAAACCCTCCCCGACCACTATATCCAATGATAAATTCAAAAACATTCCTCCTCCTAGTTTAATCACAGGTATTAATCAAGCTGTGAGTGAACTCCCGACGCCCAACAGCGAGTGTTCCGTCAAGTCTATGTTTAGCGATAGTAATACCAACACAAACACGAATACCAACACAAACAAGAGTAATACCAAGAAGAAGAAGGATACAGGTGAGCAGTTACCTTCGAATCCAATTGTACAACAGATTGTCGAGATGGGTTTCACTAAGAAATGCGTGGAGAACGCGATGAAGACCATAGGTGTCGCTGCTGACGCTTTAATCACACCGGAAATAATTGTTTCATGGTTATTGGAACACCCGGATGTGGTCACATCAGATACAGAAAGTATCAGTAGTTATTACAGTTCAGACACAGAGAGTGTTTCGGATCAAGTGGAGTTGGGTATGCATGGGTACGGAGAATGTCCAGGGTTGGAAGCTGTGGGGGTTGCTGGTGCGTCTGGTACCACAGCTGTGACATCAATAGCATACAGTCAACGCACTGATTTTTTGTCCAATGATGAATATGCTATGTACATCAGGGATAACATCGAGGTGGGGATGTTGGTGAGGTGTTGTAGGAGTTATGAAGAGGTCCACGTGGGTGATATTGGCAAGGTTTTCAAAATAGACAAGGAAGGTTTGCACGATTTGAACGTGCAAGTCAACTGGCAGCACAGGATCAATACATATTGGGTGCGGTTTATTCATATTGAGTTACTGGGTTTTCCTCCGGCCCTACCAGCACCTACTAGTATTAAAGTGGGGGATAAAGTGAGGGTGAAGTCATCAGTGGCGACACCTAGATATAAATGGGGTTATGTTACGCATGACAGCGTTGGTGTTGTCACTTGTAAGTATTTTTATGCTTTTTAAGGTTAAATTTGAGGTTATATTTTGTTTTATGTATGTAGTGATTGCTGAAAACGGCCATGATGTAACCGTGGACTTTCCGAAGCAATCCGGATGGACGGGACTCATCTCTGAGATGGAGATAGTCCCCTGTAATCATGAAGGTATCGCTTGTAATGGCTGCGGGGTGAATCCCATCAAAGGTCCACGGTATAAATGTAAAACCTGTGAGAATTACGATTACTGCGAGAATTGTTTCTATACCAGGAAGAATCACAGGCATTCTTTCAATCGTATAATGGTGATTGGCGCACCGGAAGTCTACGTTGGTAAACCTGGTAAATACTATCGTAATGATTATGTAGATACAGAGGGTTTGACTATTTCGGAATGGTCAAAGTGTGTGAAGAATGTTCAGGTCTCTTCGAAAGCTAATCCTAGTCTGAGATATGATTGGCCACATTGTGTATGGCAAAGTTGTGGTAAACAAGGTGAGCATTGGATCCGTCTAGAGATACACAAAGATATTGTCATCAAAAATCTACAAATGGGAGTTGATCAAGCTGATAATTCCTACATGCCATCGGTGATTATAGTTAGTGGGGGCGCCACACCACGATCCATGGCTGAGTTGAATGTTGCCTATGTTAGAAACACGGATACCACTGTGATGGTCCTGGCCAATCAGGAAGTGCACTATCCGTTTATAGAGATTTCTATTATTAAATGCAAAAACCGCGGGATAGACTGCAAAATACACGGGTTGCGTATACAGGGTGTAAAGAAACCGACGATACATGAACTGAAAACATCTGTGTCTTTCCTGGCGAATGATTGGGACGTAGGGCAGGAGATTGGTATTGGTATGCCGTATGTCACTCAGGAGGTATCCTATGACCGTAGTGATAGGATGATTAGCGAATCTACATCAAGCACACCTTGTAAAGTCTTCGTTTGGGGATTGAATGATAAGGATCAACTTGGTGGTATGAAGGGTTCCAAGGTGAAGATACCCATGCAGTCGGACATCTTGAGTCAGTTCCGGCCGATTCACATTGCTGGCGGGTCAAAGTCATTGTTTATTGTTTCACAGGAAGGAAAAGTAAGTTGTTTTTGTATTTTAGGTTAGAAATTTATGACGCCATTTTGTTTTTTTTTGTTTCTCTATAGTTGTACGCATGTGGTGAGGGTACCAATGGTCGTCTTGGACTTGGTCACAACAGCAACGTGCCCTACCCTCGACAAATACCATTTTTATCACACTATGTGATCAAAAAGGTCGCGGTTCATTCAGGAGGTAAACACGCGATGGCTCTCACTCTAGATGGTAAGGTATTCTCATGGGGGGAAGGTGAAGATGGTAAGCTAGGCCATGGCAATCGTCTGAATCTAGACAAACCAAAAATGATTGATAAACTGCGCTCGAAACGAATTCGTGACATTGCCTGTGGTAGTTCTCATTCAGCTGCTATCAGCTCCAACGGGGAGTTGTATACTTGGGGATTAGGAGAATACGGAAGATTCGGTCACGGTGATAACATAACCCAACTTACGCCAAGACTAGTAAAATCCCTAATAGGACACAGAATCGTACAAGTTGCATGTGGTAGCCGTGATGCGCAGACCCTGGCTCTGAGTGATGAAGGTATGGTCTTCTCATGGGGAGATGGTGACTTTGGTAAACTAGGCCGAGGTGGATCCGAAGGCTGCAACACCCCACAAAATATTGAAAGATTAAATTCTTTGGGAGTCATACAGATTGAATGCGGCGCGCAGTTTTCTCTTGCTTTGACCAGAGCTGGTGAAGTATGGACATGGGGTAAAGGAGACTACTTCCGGCTAGGTCATGGCGCTGATCAACACGTGAGGAAACCCACAATCATCGAAACCTTCCGCGAGAAAAAAATCGTCCATGTTGCTGTTGGTGCCCTTCATTGTTTGGCTGTAACCTGTACAGGACAAGTCTACGCATGGGGTGATAATGATCATGGACAACAGGGTAATGGTACCACAACAGTCAATCGTAAACCCGCGTTGGTTCATGGCCTGGAAGATGTTTCCGTTAATCGTGTTGCATGCGGTAGTTCACATTCAATCGCATGGATGATGTCTGATTTACGCATGGTGAACAAACAGGAACCTGTAATTTTCTCCGCACCGAAAGATCCGCTAGGTGCGTCTATGCTTGGATTATACGATGGGGAAAAAACAACTACAACTGATTATGAAAAAGAAACAAGTTTAGGGATTATTGTCATGTCTCTGGAGAGTAATACAGCTAAACAACAAGCGCTGCAACATATTCTCAACGCGATACACATTCAACAATTAAGACAGAGTATTGTAAAAGCTCTGAGGAGTCATACCAACATGATGAGTACTTCTACAAACTCAAAAGCCACTATGGAAGATACTTCTGAATGTGTACCTATTGTAGAAGTTTTGAAAAAAGACAGCGATACTATAGTCTTAGGCGGAGGAGAAGCCCCGGTTTCTTTAACAGAACTAACCTCAATCAACAGCCATCACTCTACACCTGACAGTGATGAAAATCCTTTAGCGTTGTTGCAGAGTATGACTGCTAGCAGTTGTTCAGCGTCAGCTTCCGCTAGTATATCATCAAAACATTCCAAGATGTCTACCAGCGCCATGTCTGTCATCGCAGCAACTCTAACCTCACATGCAGAAGTTTGTGGAAATCATGATGCATCACAACTGGATGAATTTACATCACTTTTGAGTGAATCTGATGCAAGATTACTGGTAGATCTGTTAAAATTAGCTGTTCAGGAAAGGATTGAAGATGATCAAGCAAAGGAAATCTTATCCACTGCTTTAATCAACATGGGAAGCGCTAATAAACAAATTGGTGGTATGTTACTGGAGTTATGCATCACGGAATTGGAAGATACAACGAGTAATACAACCATGTTGTCTTGTACCCCGCATCCTGTTGTTCAGGAATCATCACATCCTTATATAGATGATGTCACACTTCGTGGACATGTGAGGATACCAGGTGCGGATTCCCTTCGTGTAGAGTTTGATAGAAGGTGTTCCACTGAAAGGAGACATGACCCTCTTCAGATTATCGACGGGAGTGGAAAGGTGGTTGCTACTAGATCAGGTAGAGAATGGACTGATTGGTCCACAGAGGTAAGGATACCAGGAGATGAGCTCCGGTGGAATTTCGTATCGGATTCATCTGTGAATGGCTGGGGATGGAGGTTTACCGTGTATCCAGTTGTTTCCAATCATAATCCACGGGAGATTGGTTCGGATAGGTCTATTTTGAGTCAACCTTCAGTTGATATGGTCATGTGTCTCTTGGATCCCAAGTTGTATAAATCTGTGGATGCCAGTTTGATGTCCCGATTAGCTGCGTCACTTGCCGCATGCTCCCAGTTGAGTTACCTGGCTGCTTCGCAACGTATGTGGTGTTTACAACGTCTACATCGTTTGTTGGTACATGAAGCTGACCGGAATGGTCTTGCGAATCAACTGCAACAACTGAAAGCTCATGAAAATGCGCTGGGAGGGTTGTTGGAAGCTCTTCCACAGGCACTTCTGAGACAATATGAATATGAAGATATTTCTGTGCGTGCTGGGTTACACCTGATGCACTCTGACTTCTTTAAAGTCCTTGCAGCGCTTGCATGTGATTTGGAACTGGTTAAAATCATTGGGTCCTTGTCAGATAACCACAAATGGTCTTGGTTTAGGAGGTATTGTAACGCCGCGAGGGTTGCAAAGGCGTTGATTAACCGTCAGCAGTTGCCTTTGTCTTTCTGTCATGAAGTGAGGAAGAAATCATCGGATATGACGCAGGAGATGACTGCTGATGTCTGGGACCATGAAAATCATAAGATTTTCAAGAAGGAGCATGATGAGCAACTGTTGCAGTGGTTGAGTAGAAGACCTGAAGACTGGACGTTATCCTGGGGTGGATCTGGGACCATTTATGGTTGGGGACATAACCATCGTGGGCAGCTAGGAGGAATTGAAGGGACGAAGATTAAAATGCCTACAGTTTGTGAAGCCCTGTCAAGTTTAAGACCTGTGCAGTTAGTGGGCGGGGAGCAGACATTGATTGCTGTGACAGCTGATGGTAAAGTCTATGCGACTGGGTATGGCGCTGGAGGTAGGTTAGGTATAGGAGGGATTGATTCCGTGTTGGTTCCTACTCTTTTGGAGTCCATTCAACATATTTTCATCAAAAAGGTTGCTGTTAATAGCGGTGGGAAACATTGTTTGGCTTTGTCAGCTGATAATGAGGTTTATTCATGGGGTGAGGGAGATGATGGTAAACTAGGACACAATAATAAAAAGTAAGTGGTTATATTTTGTGTAGATAGGCAACTTATTATACATTTTGTTGTAATTTTCAGCACTTGTGATCGTCCCAAACTAGTCGAAGCTCTTCAAGGCTATGAAATAATAGACATAGCTTGTGGTGGGGCACATTCCGCTGCGATTGACGCCAATGGGCAGTTATTCACATGGGGTAAAGGCCGTTATGGCCGATTGGGTCACGGAGACTCCGAAGACCAACTAAAACCTAAATTAGTCGAATGTTTACTTGGATACAGAGTAATAGACGTAGCATGCGGGTCAGGCGATGCCCAAACACTCTGCATTACCGACGATGACAACGTCTGGTCATGGGGTGATGGTGACTATGGTAAACTAGGTCGTGGTGGGTCAGATGGTTGTAAACTCCCGCAGAAAATTGAATCCCTTGCCGGATTGGGAATCATCAAAGTAGAATGTGGTTCACAGTTTTCCGTAGCTCTTACTAAATCAGGCGCTGTGTATACATGGGGTAAAGGTGACTACCATCGTCTGGGACATGGTCCAGATGATCATGTAAGAAGACCTCGAAAAGTAGCCACTCTCCAAGGGAAAAAGATCATTTCCATAGCGACTGGATCACTGCATTGTGTAGCATGTTCAGATGAAGGTGAAGTCTACACTTGGGGTGATAATGACGAAGGTCAACTTGGAGATGGCAGCACTAATGCTATACAAAGACCTAGATTAGTCACTGCGTTGCAAGGAAAAAGAATAACACACGTTGCGTGTGGTTCCGCGCATACTCTAGCTTGGTCAACGAATAATCACACTGCGTGTGCACGGTTACCAGCAGCCGCACCAATGGAATTTGATTTACTGAAAGATATCCCCATGGCGGTCCTGCATAGAAGATTGGTTATGTTGCATCATTTTGCAGAGTTGATTTGTCCGTGTATTACGATGTTCCCGATCACAGGAAGTGGTTCTCTGAGTGAATTAAGGAATATTTTGGTTTATTCTATAAAAGAAGCTACATTCCGAAAGGTTAGTAATGAAAAAAATGTAAATTTTTATATTTTAAGGTTATAAATGTCTCAGGTGATACAAGCAACGATGGTTCGTGATAAACAACATGGTCCCGTGATAGAACTGAATAGAATCCAGGTAAAACGGTCAAGATCTCGTGGTGGTTTAGCTGGCGTCGACGGAATGAAGTCAGTTTTTGGTCAAATGGTCAGTAAGTTAACTCTGTTAACATCTGAAGCACTTTCTTTACCCCATCGCGTGTGGAAGGTGAAATTCGTCGGTGAATCCGTCGATGATTGTGGTGGAGGTTACAGTGAATCCATTGCTGAGATGTGTGATGAGTTACAAAATGGCTCCCTGCCTTTACTCATACCCACACCTAATGGCAGAGATGAAGCCGGGACAAGTCGTGATTGTTTTCTGTTGAATCCACTTGCAAAATCATGTTTACACCTGAATATGATGCGGTTCTTGGGTGTTCTCATGGGTATAGCCATCAGGACTGGTTCTCCATTGAGTATTAACCTCGCTGAGTGTGTTTGGAAGCAATTGGCAGGCATGGAAATGACTCCAGCGGATTTAACAGAAGTTGATCGGGATTATGTTCCGGGATTGCTGTGTATTCGTGATATGAACCCCGATGAGAGGTTGTTTCAAAATTTGGAGATGCCGTTTTCTACTCCGTCGACTGCAGGAGTTGATGTACCGTTGAGTACGAAGTATAAGAACATCACGCATGAGAATCGATTGGAATATGTGCGATTAGCGCTTAATTTTAGGTAAAAATTTGATTTTTATAGGAAATAATTGTAAATTATGTTTTATTTTGTAAATTTTATGTTTAGGTTACATGAATTTGACGAACAAGTTAAGGCTGTGCGTGATGGCATGTCGAAAGTGATTCCGGTGCCGCTTCTTTCGTTATTCAGCGCCTATGAACTGGAAACCATGGTTTGTGGGTCTCCGGATATTCCTTTGTCTTTGTTGAAGTCTGTGGCTTCATATAAAGGTAAAATTGGTTTAATTATTGATATTTTAAGTAGTTTTATTTGGAAATGTTGTTTTTAGGTATTGATTGCACCGCCCCGTTGATTCAATGGTTCTGGGAGGTTATGGAAGAGTTCTCCAATCAGGAGCGTTCGCTGTTTCTACGTTTCGTGTGGGGACGGACACGCCTACCGCGCACGATCGCCGATTTCCGTGGGCGCGACTTTGTCATTCAAATTTTGGATAAATACAACCCTCCTGACCACTTCCTGCCCGAAAGTTATACATGTTTCTTCCTCTTGAAGATGCCACGATATTCTTGCAAGGTAAACAATTATTTTAAGCATGATTTTTCTTTTTACTTAAGAATTATTTAATTTTTAGCCTGTCCTACAAGAAAAATTAAAATATGCCATCCACTTCTGTAAGTCAATCGACACGGACGAATACGCGCGGGTAGCAATGGCCGGAGATTTAGCGGTGAGCAGCTCATCGGATGCCGATAGTGATCCGGAGATGGACAGTGACCATGAGCAGCTGATAGCGCCACCTACCACAGTTGTTTAAGGAGACTGCCAACTAAAAAAAAAGCATATATTGCCTACGAGATAGGCAACCAACAGTGCATGCACACATGCACACTAATCATTTCACATACACAATCAATTTTATTCACTTTATTCACCAGTTTTGAGGCGTTTCTTTACACACATTTTTGCTGGGAGAGTATTATTTTGCCGCTATTTATCATTTTTATATTCGAACTTCTTGAATTGCGTCGGATTTCTAGGGAGATGATAAATTCTAGTAGCTGACTATGTGGCGCACGAAAAACTCGATACACACCTTGTATACAAAAAAGAATCCTAACTATTTTGCTTACGACAAATTGAAACATTGTACATACACTATGCTGGATATGTGTTTACGTGTACGCCGAGGCAGGAGGGACAGTAAGATGTGATTTGTGTTCATATTCTATTTAAAGTTTTGTTAATTTGTTTTTTTTGCGTCGAAGTGATTGTCGAGATGTGCAGAGGCAATTTCATCGCATATTATATACATATATTATCATTAATGCCTAGTCAAATTACAAAGAGATATTAAAGTAACATAATTTGTCAGTGAAGATGACAATTTGTCAAATTATTTCGATGATTTAGTGTCATTTTTGTTGTTGAGTGTAATTTAAAGCTGTTGAACTGAAAAACGCCGCCATGTCTAAAAACGAACCGTACGATGACCCAAAACTGAAAGGATTTCAAAGATATTTCAATAACTACACGATTCGTGGTCGTTCAAATGTAAGAAAAAGAAATTTACGTCTTTTAAGATTATAATTTGGTGTGTTTTAGGTGGCAATTGCTACATTTTCAGGTTTGGCATTGATTTTTGTCTACAGAAAGCTTTTCAAGAAGAAACCCATTGACCCAAGTGATTTTTAAAGATTCGTGTAGAGTGGGTTGCCTATCATGGAACACCATCGACTAAATTTGACAGTTTTTACATAACAACTCTACGCACTACAGTTTTATGTTTTGTCTCTTTCTTACACATTGTTAAATTTATCATTGATCGCACACGTTTGTTCACATTGCATCCATTCCTGCGCACCCTGAGCACATTATACGCTCAATCGCAAAATCATTTTGTTCGTAAAACAACAAATTTCCAAAGAACGTAAGTGCATTCTATGATGTAATTCCCGGATTAGTGTTAATATTGTGTTTTATTATAGAAAATGGCTGGTGGTGATGATGCTGCAGCAGCTAAGGACTTGAAGGGTCTGAGCAAAATCTTTAATGGAGCCACTACCAGAGGAAGGGCGCATGTAAGATAATATTATATTATTTAATATAATATAAACAATTAGGAGTAAGATGTTAATTATAATCATAAATTTCAGGTTGCAATGGCCACCTATGCAAGTGTAGGACTTTTGGTAGCTTATTTCACCCTTAAACCCAAATCCAAGAAGTAATCATGTATCTAATTGTGTGTAGATTAATAAATATTTGTTAGAAATATCAATTTATGAGGTTTTGTTCATGTACTTCTTTTGTTTTTGAAGTTTTTAAGAAATTGAGGTTATAAAATGCAAAAGTAAAGAAATAACATTAAAAGAAGAGTTTATTACGTGTAGCCACTCATAAAACGTGTTATATTGGGAAGAATTTGCATTTCTACAAAATTTTGGTGTCATTTTTACCCTAAAATACGGTTTTAATTCATTAAAAAATTATATACATTGCATAACATCTGTAACATGTAAGTATTAATAAACACCACCAGGTGGCGCTGTTGTATGTTTTGAAATTGCTACAGCTGTAAACCATCTGGTTGCCTATATAAAACCACCGTTCAAATTATTTCCAACTTCACGTTGATTAATTTCTGTGCTTTATCACTGTGACTGCAATAAAACGAAGTATCCCTTAAGTAAAACGTCCTTCGAGGAATATTCAAGCATTTATTCTTGTGCGTTCGACCTTTGTGGACCTCATACCAACTAAAATAACCATAAAAGTAAGAACTTTTCATTTTGCGCGCTGTGCGTCTGCAATATCCGTTCACCATGTCAATATTAATGTAATACGACCCCGTTGTGAGGGTGCGAAAGGTACAGCACATTGTAAAAGAGATTTTCTACCTGCCGCACACAATCGCTACATGAAAGCATTACTTACTTTCGAATGGTGCGGCCTTAAGCAAAGTGCACGCATGAGTACTGGAAATAAAAGACGCCAAAGAAACGAAACGAAAAAAAGGTTGGCGTACACCTGGTCCGGGCGTCCTTAAAAGAGAACAAGCCAGGAAATTTCTTGCGTGAATCGCACCGAACTGTTCGTAAAGTACAGTAAACAAAACGTCTCTATTTATCGAGGTGTCACTGCGTATCCTGCAGCTACCGGGTAGCAGCAATAATGGCAGTAATTAATCGGCGGCGCGCAGTCACGTAAAAAAAAACGCGTAGAAGAGAAAAAAAAGTCCCGTTGTGCGTTGAACCTGCTGCCTGTAGAGTCCTACATTCACACAACATAGAGCGTTCCCGTTAATTTCGTCTCCCAGATTTATTCGGCGCGGATATATAATGCGTGGAAACGAGCGCTCCAAGCGCTCGGTGTGGCTCATGCGTACGCGCAGTTAGGAGCAAACAGAAACAAAAGAAGGCGCCGAAGAGCGGCGAAGAGAGACGAAGCGGACAGGGTCGTCCGCGAGAGCTGGCTCGCTCGCCAGACGGCCGCCATCTTGACGAGCAGCGCCATTGCCTGTGCGTGCGTGCATATACGTCGCACACACGCGCACCGCTCCCCAGTGTGTGGTAGTTGGACTGCGGAGGCAGTGCAAACCTCTCTCAGCCTGAGTAAAACAAACTCACATCATTCAACACGAATCGCCCTTTGGAAATTCAGCAAAGCATCAATTTTCAATCACCGCACAGTCCGTGTATCGCGAGTGCGCGCCTTGTACAGTTAGAAAACAATTAATTCGCGTGTTGTGAAACTGTTATTGCCCCGCATCTGGCCGCACGGGCGTGCGCGCGACTGTGTTGGTGTGCTGCTGGCGCGTAAGGACAAGGGATATATTCCGATATTTACCCGTGTGCGGAGTGTGAGTGCGTACGTACGTATTCGATCGCGACTTTGAGCCGAGGACGGACGTTCGCCTATTGTGGCCCGGGGTCGGCGGGGCCCCGCACGCGCACCTCCATGGCGTGTTTACACACGCTCAAGCAGGAGATTCGCACGCTCGAGGAGATCTTCCCGAAGCACCACGACCGCTTTCAGATTGTCTCAGCGAGCGTCGACGAGCTCAGCTGTCGTTTCATCGGCAAGAATGGCAAGAAATACGAAATACACGCCAATATCACCGTAAGTTCAACACTTCCAATATTCTAGAATGATTTATTTGTATTTTATTTTGTCTATGTGTGCGCGCATGATGTGTTTTGTGTTTACACAGCATGTTATTGTTAGCGTTTGCACTGTTAGAATCAACAACTAAACAATTGACGCACGATATGCAGCGCCATACTGAAATAAACTAACAAATTTTGTGGTTTTTGCGTTGCCAGGAGACATACCCATCAGTGCCGCCCGTATGGTTTGCTGACTCAGAGGAAACCAGCATAACGAACGCCGTGCAGATTCTATCCAACACCGAAGGGCTGGATAACCACGTCCTGCACCAGGTGTCAATACTGCTCAGAGAATTATGTCGGCTGCACGCGGTGCCCGAACCGCCTGACGTCAACCGACTGGTGATACAACATCCACAGATTACGAATAGTCGGTAAGCATACACACATTCACTCCACACTCCCAAGGTTACCAAATATAATGCAGCATAATATTTTTCTCAATATTTTGTAGATTAAGTGGTGTGGAACAAATGGAAGATGAAGGACTAGACAGTGAGCAAGATGCTGAAATGGTTGATTCAGAAGCGGAGGCTGAGGATAGTGACGCTGAAGAGGATCTAGGAATGGAAATGGATGATGGGCGGTCGAAGAATGAAGAGATGGGCGTGGAGAATCTCGCGACACTCGAACGCCTGCGGCAGAATCAGCGCAAAGATTACCTCAAGGGCAGTGTTTCCGGGTCGGTGCAGGCGACCGATCGTCTGATGAAGGAGCTGCGCGATATCTTCCGCTCGGAGTCGTTTAAGGCGAAGATGTACGAGATTGAGCTGGTGAATGAGTCGCTCTACGAGTGGAACGTTCGTCTCATGGCGGTGGACCCCGACAGTCCGCTATCGCACGATCTCGCGTTGTTGAAGGAGAAGGAGGGCAAGGATAGCATTCTGCTGAATATGCTCTTCAAGGACACGTATCCTTTTGAACCGCCGTTCGTACGCGTCGTATATCCAATCATATCAGGTAATTTTTGTGTAAATTTTAGTATAAAAGTGTTTTTTTAATGTTTTTATAAATATTTTAGGTGGTTATGTATTGGTGGGCGGCGCAATCTGCATGGAACTGCTCACGAAGCAGGGCTGGTCGTCTGCGTACACGGTGGAGGCGGTAATCATGCAGATATCGGCGACGTTGGTCAAGGGCAAGGCGCGGATACAGTTCGGCGCGCCCAAGGTCTGCTCACAGGGACAGTATAGCTTGGCGCGAGCGCAACAGAGTTTTAAATCACTCGTACAGATACACGAAAAGAACGGTAAGTAAATTTTTCATTTCAAAAATTTATTCCACTTTAAAAACACCCTGTATAATATTTTAAACAATTTCTAGGTTGGTTTACACCACCGAAGGAAGACGGCTAAGAAGACTGCATCATTATCATCCACACCTTTCCCAAAACACACACACCAACACACAAACACACCCACTACTATAATAAATAAATAATTTACGCGATTAGGTCGGAAAATCCAAAACGAGCGTGATTTATTCGAATGCATATTGTCGGCGCGGCCAATCAGAGGCATGTCGAAACACATTCACATTCGTCGCGATAATATTTACACAATTCTAGTGCCTGAGTATAGCGCACAATCGAATGCCGCCGCCAAACACTGCTCAGGTGATCATGATGATGATGATGATATGCTGGTGGAAATTAATCTAAATGCGTTATTTTGTAAAACGTAGCCGTAGCATTAACGATCTAGCGTAAAAAAAAACTATGAAAAACATTAACAATGGCATGATAGCATGGTGTATCTGTGATTTATATCTATACAATTAATATTAGTTGATAGTTATCGTACACGTGTAAGTTAATCATTTACGCTTAGTTGTACTTTTAAGTTTAGACGGCCGCCGCGGAGTGTTTGGTGGCGTTTAACGAAAGCAATGCGGACGCAACGAAGAAAATTGGAGATTTTCTTTCTTTTTGATTTTAAATGAATTTACACAGGATTTTGTGAATGCTTGACTCTGATTGGTGCGCAATAATTGAATTGAGATTTCGGAAGGGTTAACTATACTTGTGATGTTTATATTGATACTAATTTAACGATTTTACTTAGAGAATGATTACGATTCTTTCAGTCGCGCGACTTATTTCTTATCGTATAGTAATAATGGCATAATCGTGAGTATCGTATCGAATTAATTTACGTTTTTTTATTTAGATTTTTTCGTTTTTTCTTTGTGCGCTTTGTTCTGTTCTCTGCTCGCAAGCAAATCGATGCAATAATGATGTAACAAGATATGATTGAGGAGTATACACACACATAACACACCTGCGCCCACTAAACATGATGAGAACCTAATCGTAAAGACAAGAATAGACTTAATTTTGTAAATATGTATCTTAACTAGTAAGCGACAAGAGTAGGCGGGTGTACTCGATAGGGTACGTGCATAATACACACACTGACACTCACCACCAACACACACACACTCTGCAGACTTTTACCGATGTTCATCGATTCATTGTAGTCTTACGATTTAATAATTGCGGCCGTTTCGACTGGTTTTTTGCTCGGTTTGCGTTCGGTGTGGTTGTTTTCCACATGAATATCGAATCTCTCTCTCGCGCTGGACATGCAGCCAACAACTTAGCCGCCGCCACCCCCCTCTCTACCCTTCTCTACCCGTTTATCCGACGAGTTTAAATATTATTCTTTCGTACGAGGATTACTTATTCTAATATAAATACTATTATATATGATATATGATTGGAAATATGAAAAACATTGCTGTAAATATTACTTATAAATAATACGATGTGAGTATGTGGCTTTTAAGTTTAATAAATTACACATTAATTCAATTTTGGCTCGCAAATGCAAGATTTTCTTTAAAAATACAAAGAAAAATTGTTTTTTGTTGAGTATTGTTGTGATGTGTATATTGGGTTGCCTATAGTCAAACATCGAAATGTATTTTATTGTTGATAGTAATATTTTATCTATTATTTTCATTTTCTTGATAAAAACATAAACAAACTTTAGTATTGTGTGTATTTTTAATAAAAATACAACAAAACACTATAAAAAATTGATATCTATCATTATTTTTCATATATAATAAGTATTTATATTGTTTTTATTTATAAATTCTAAAAAATTAGCAATATTTTAACTCAAACTACGTATTTAATGTAAAATATAATTGTTATTTTACTTATTTAATAAGTTTACACTGTAATACTCGCAATTTTCCATGAGTTTATTGTTATTTCTCCTAATTTCTAGATGTTTCTAGTGTGACATCTGGTAACATTTGTTCGCTTGTGGTTGGCAGCGCCGCTCGCACTGTCGCACAGCTCGCAGCTCTCGCGGTCTCTGTGCAACCTCCTGACGTATTTTTTGTATGGCGAAAATTCGTGTACCAAGTGGTGGCAGTTTATCGCGTCGCATCGCCGGCCAGCACCTCGTCGCTTATCTATCGGACAAACGACGGCATTCACCCGAGGCGTAGATGAAGGTATTTATCTCCATAGCGGACGCGGGCGCCGATAGTGGTCGCACCGCGTACGCGCTCTTTGCATGTCCAGCAAGTTAGTCTTATTTCTATTCGCGTATCTCACACTGCGTGCGCTTGCAATTCCGCGAATTCATTTGATACACACAATAAGACTCTCATTTTACATCTAATTACTGCATAATAAACCGAGTGCGATCACTCGCAGGTTCATTGTCTCTACGTGTTTCTCTCCTTGCGCGCGTGCGTGTGTATGTGTGTTGTGCGTGTGTGCGGTCTGCATTTTTCTTGTTTACCATCCACTGCGCGTCGCGATGGCGAAATACTACAATCAGCACCAATCCTATCACTACTATAGTAAATATCACCGGTTAAATACTGATTCTTCAGGATTTTATTAAATTAACCGTGGTGTAAATGGTGGTAATACTAACGTGATATTTGTTTGGTGTTTGTGTTGTGGTTGGTGTATGTATGCAACTTGTTATACACCAAATTCTAACCTGGTATGTTTCTATGTTTTGTAGGTTATATTATGCCGAGGAATTCAAAAGAGATCAGTAAATATGAGAACAACGGTTCGGCGCGGCGCACGCAGACGTTCATGTCGGCGGAGGACCTCGCGTCGGGCAAGAAGTCCCTCTGGACGGAGATGGAGATAACAGGCACGATACGCAATCTCAGTCCTAACTTGTTCCGGCTGTCGCATCTGACCGCTCTCTACCTCAAGAACAACATGCTGTCGCGCATCTCGCCCGACATTGCTCAGCTGATCAACTTGCGCACGCTTGACTTGTCGTACAATAAACTGCGCTCGCTGCCTGCTGAAATCGGGGATCTTATTAATCTCAGGTAAATATTTCATAATTTTTAATTATTTTTAAAATTTTTACCTAAAATACCTAAAATTTATTGATTTACATTTATCCAATATTTTTCTTTAAATAGATTATCCTATTATCCCATAATCCTGTTGAACTCAGTTGTAAGTGTTGTGCTTGAACAGCCTGAATGGTCTTTAATGGATGGAATTTCATTTTTAGGGAGCTGCAGCTAAGCCATAACAACCTGCGTATCTTACCCTATGAGCTGGGCAAGTTGTTCAATCTGATTGTGCTGGGACTGCAGGGAAATCTGCTGAATAAGGATATCATGTCCATCTACAGCGAGCCGAATGGTACCCACAAGCTGCTCACGAACATGCTCGACAATCTTCAAGGTAAGTTCCTCTTTTTATCCCACATTTTATTCTGTTTATTATTTAAATTTATTTTTTCTACGTACAACTTGTATATTCACATCGAGTATATTGGGTTGCATATAGTTTGTACATTTTTGACATTAATAGGTTGTTGTGTTGTTTAAAATTCTTGGTACTTGAATAATGTTTAGGTTTTTAGTATAAAAATCTCTAAAATGTTATGGAAATCGACACGTTTCGCGTTGGGGTAATCACGCATTGCCCGCACGTAGATCGTATTTAAAATCACGTACACACGATTTAATAACGTACGTTTCCGAGTAAACAAAGTTGGTTTTTTCTTGCGATGGTCGTTTATGAGTTTTACCTCGGTTGCCTCGAACGAATGTTTTGTCTGCTGGACGCAGGGTTTCATTTATGGTTTACACTTAGTGTTTTTTGTATCCTGAAATATACAAAGTGATTTAAATCATTCCCATTTTGAAAATATAAACAAATTTGGTAAAATATTCAACTATTTAGTTAATTATTTTGTTACAATTTATATAATTAACTTAATTTTTATATCATTTACTTTTATTTTTATCATTTTAATGTTTTAGTTAATTTTATCGCTGTTTCTTTACGAGTTTTCTTGTTTACTTGTTCTTGTGATAGTTAAATTCGACGTATTTGTGTACCCATCTTATCTCTAGTTGTAAGTCGTGATTGAGTCATTCGGCGCGCACCGAAAAAAGACGACTGCTGCAAATTGCGCTCGTAAAAAGCGCGCGCATTTTTTTCTTCTCTTCTCTCGCTGCTCTCGATGTGGTCATGCGTGGGAACCGCGAATCGCAGGTCGAGCTTCCGATGATCCCGAACCGAAATTAAGTTGTTTAAATAAATTACCAACGGTTAATCAGCGCTCATAATTAAACACAGTCACATTAGCAGTATAATAACTTTAGTTGCTTGTAGGTTTTTTATATTGTAGTACTTGTTGAATTTGTCACTCTTGATCGCACGCGATTGTTGCTGGCTGCGGCGTGCACAGACGCCTGGCGGTGTGTAAACCAGGCCAAATGATTTCTACACGGATTTTATTCTTGTATTATATTTGGGTTGGTAACAATCGAATTATTCGGCGGCCTAACACGATTCACACATTCACAAACGCAGCGAAGAGAAGTGAAGGAATTGTGTGTTTTCTTAGGTAGATAATTTGAATATTTATATTTAATCATAATTGCCTCAACGCTGGCAGGCTTTAATTAGGATGTGTGCGAGTGTGACAACCAGCGACATTGTTTACAAATTTTTACTGAAAACTAGCGAATATTAACACAGAAACCTCTATTTTAGAATTATTTTCTTGTAATTTTAATAGAAATTTAAATTTTAATGCGTTTTGGTTTGAAAATTGTGTTTAAACACAACTAATTTTAATTATTTTTGGTATTTTGATAGATTTTACGTTTAAAAACAACATTAGTACATTTTTTTCGTGAAAATGTCACTCAAAAGACTTTTTACGATCAAAGTATAAATTACTTATATATAGTTATATTTTGCTATACTAGATGGCACTAGGATGCACTTATTTGCATTAAATATGATTTGTATGTGGTAGTGAGTGCACATCGTGTCGGTGTAAGATCATGCGATTTCGTGCAAGAGATAAACTTGTTTACATACAAAAATCAAAAATCGTATCTTCGTTCGACGTTCTTGAGTTCTTTCTCTGAAATACGCAATATTTTTATTTACAATTTCATAGCTTTAAATAAATGCAAATTATACATAAATAGTAAAAGTTATTATTAAAATTATTATTTGTTATTAGAAGAAATATTTCTATAAAAGGTTAACGCATAACATAAATCTTTTTATTTATTAATTGTATTCTTAATTATTGCAATTATGTTTAAATATTGCAAACAGTGACATTATTTTCATGCCAGCAGTGAGAAAATGTAGTTTTTGTTGATGTCAGGAGTTTTTACACTCTCTTTGGTAATCCATGCAATGCAACTTGTTTATTTATGTAAATAACTTTATAGTTTGTGCATAGATGTCGCTAGGATGCAGTTAAATGCAATAAATGCGGTTTGCAGGTGTGAATTAAGTTAACTTAACGCGCAGTGTCCATGTGAGGCACATCTTTATGTCAATACTTAAATTTATCTTCATTTAAGTCAATATCTAAGTTTTTTCTTCAAAATATTTACAATTTTTCGCAATTTTACAAAAATTATTATTTTCTTCTGTGAATCTTTAGTTTCAAACACATTTTGCAACATAATCTAAGATTAAGCACCACGTTTGTCTTGCCCAGTGCTCACATTAATTACGTATAATAAAGTATTTCGATTAGCGCAGTCATCGAGTAATTTACGAGCGATGCGTGTTTATCTGCGTGCGCGCACCGCGCGTCCAGTTGTTAATCTCCACTGCGATCGTTTTCCGCGCGAATCCTCGGCGCGCTTTGCGTGCGTACATCGATATCGACGATTTAATTATCGATAGGCATTTCCAGGAATCCGGCGGCAACAATCGCCGCTGCTCATTATTCTCATAATGCAATGGTAATTGTAATTGCGGCACATCTCGACACCGACCGCGGCGGGCCGATATTTATTATTATTAAACGCCGATATCGATAAGGATCACCTGCAACGCACTGCGCGAGAGAGATCGTTACGGCGGGAATTTATTGCCGCGTCAAAACTATACGTTTACGAAAATTTTACACGCGAAAAATTACATTTTTATATTTAAAAATAATAAAATTTATTTTTTGGTTGAATTTTAATTTAAAACGTTTAAAATTTACATAAAAATTTATTATTTTTTATTTTTTGGTTTATAATAATTGTTTTTATTTGTTTTTCCGCCTGTATGATGCATTTATTGGCTTTGGCTCTGATAAAAGAGCGATAAAACGCACAATCGGCTTTCGCTTTTGTTGCCCTTGTGTCTTCTTTCTCTCCGCGGCTCTCCTCCGGAGTTATATTTATTGCGCAATTACGTGGTGCATGTTCACCGGCATTAGACAATACACCACGCGAATAATATACCGATTATTTCGCAACCGACTGCTCTCTGGCCGCGTTGTTTAATTAGGGAAAAATTTCCACAGAATGTGCCAACATGCAGTATGCATAACTTTGCTGAACTAATATCGCGCTTGCTTTTGTTTCGGACGCTGGCCGCAGATATCTGCGTGATAACACTGTGAACATGCTTTTGTTTACTTTAGTTTTAGTTTTTATTTTTTTCTGGTTGTTGTTTTCATGTTGCTTGGTAAGTTTGTAATAATTTTTACATTGTTATGTAGTACTCTTGGGTATTTATTGCGCGCGCGCACAGCGTAAGCTAAGCAGCTTCATTTTGCTCGGAGGCTCTGGCTCTCTGTGTGTTGTGCTCTGCGGTTTATTACGTAGGACACTTTGTGGACTTATTATATTGTTCCATTGTGTTGGCGAAACAGGATCGAAATCGGAAATTTCGTATTGTCGATTGTTGTAACGGGCGAATTTTAAACAATCGAAGCACTTAGTAAATCAAATTGGAGGTTTGCAGGATATAAATTAATATTAGATTGTTGCATTGTTGTTGATGTTTTTTATTTCATGAAAAATGTGTCAATATTATACATTTGCATGTAGAGCAACCAGAGAATTTCATTATTAGGTAAATCGCGATCGTAATTTATCAATTACTCGAAAACTAGTGAAGAAAAATGGATTATTTCTTCAAATATTTGTTTAGTATTCAATTATTTATCTAAATCAGTAATAATTTTAATTATAACCATTTTTAATCAAAAGTTATAGGCATTTTTCTGTAAGTTTTAATTTTTTTAATGAAAATTCAACTTTAAGTGTTTATAACTTTTATTGCAAAATTTTAATTAACAATATTTTTGTATAGGTAAACATAGAATTTAATTACGAATCTACTTCTAAAACAATCATACCTTGAGCATGAATAATTTTCGAATAATTGCGCTTTGAACTTTAAATTTTCTTTGTTTTTCAAAAGTGCATCCATGTAAAGAGCACCGATATCCATCTCTTTATATTCTCTGTTTGCACAGCGTCTAAGGTGAAAGTTGCGATTTGTAATTTATAATCGCGCAAAAATTCTATTTCTATCCACTACTCTACATCGATGTGCAATGCAACGCGCCGCGCTGCGAATTATTCCCAACGCGTCGGCGAGCAAAAAAAACCCATTAGTTGTATTTATTTTCCTACTAATTGTAGCGAGATACTCTGCTCTAGTGTAATTATGTCCAAGTGGCAATTCGATTGGTAGATTTCGGTTTCTTCAACATTTACTCCTCTCTCTAGCGAGGAGAGGCCCAGTTTCGTATAATTACACTCGACGAATACAATTACAGTGGTGCAGAGCAGAGAGTCAAAGGTGTAATCGAAATCGGCCACAACGATCCGATGCGGAAACGACAGAGGCGATTCTTTTATGGGATCGTCTCTTGGTTTCGGCTCTTGACTTAGTTGGTCATGTAATGAGCAAAACGTTCTCTCATTGCTTTCGAAACGTAAACGTAACGTGCAAATGTATAGTTTGGTGTGGTATTTGCCTCCTGCGATGTAAATGTTCCTCCTAAATGCCAAAGTATGGCCTAATGTAATACGCGACGGAATTGCTTCTTATTGGGACGTAGGTAGACATCGTTTGTATGTAAAAATTATTTAATTTAAATCTTGCGCAAAAGAAAGCGCGCAATGATTGTTTTTTAAATGTCTAATGATGATTACACCTGAATAAGGAATTTTATTCAATTTTATTTGTCAAGTTGGAATTATTTTATCGATGCTAAGTGTAATCACAGATGATTGCTATGCTCAATGTCTTGGATTGCTTCACTGCTTCATGGTCTTTGCGCATTATTATACGCGCGGCGCGTACGTTCTCCGCTGCTGCCTGCTGCAAAGAAGCGAATTTGCAACTTTTCTTTCGCTATGCTATGCTATGCGAGGAGAGGAGTAAGCGCTTCTCGGTTTCGCGATTGTCTCGATTATAAAATTCAATAATTTATCATCGCGCCGGGCGAAATGTAGGTTGCCTGATTGGTGTTATTGGTACATTACATATTGAGTATCACCTACGTGTTTTGCTGTTGGTGTGATGGCTGCGATTTCCTTTCTAAATTCAATGACTGCGACTTGAATGCGCACATCAGCTTATCGCGAAAGATGTGCTTAATTTTGATTAAATTGGAGAATACTGCGTATTGTATTTCGATAATAAAGTAATTCATCAATTGTCGTGTTTATGGGTGGTGATCAGTTTAAATGAAAAGCGATAAGATGCAATTAATACGCTCAATATAACTTTTAAATTGAAATATTTACAGTGGTTTATTTTATCACGTTTTAACGAGGTGACAATACGCAATACTTTTATATCGACGAATAAAAATTATCAAATATTGTGATTTTACGCTGATTGGCATCTGTTTAATCTTTTATTGCGCCGGTTATAAATTCAATTATTGTCGTATAAATGCCGGTAAATATTTCCTGAAGTCTAAATATGGATTTCGCGTCGTTCAGTTGTATTCACTTGTGTTATGTTTAAATGATTTTGTTGTAACGTAACGTGCATCCCAAGAAATTAGCTGAAAAATCGTGCTTAAGTTATAGAAATTTGCATTGCAATTTATAGGGATGTTGGGATCATAATTACAACAATATTTCAAATGTTACCATTGATGTCATGTCATTTGAAAAAATATTCTAAGACATAATTGCTAGAAATGAAAATATTTTTCGTCGTTACACAGAGAAACTGTAACACTATAACGAGAAAATTAATATAAATCAACTAAATTGTACAAATTTCATCGTTATACTCAGTTTTTCGTTAAATCGAGGCTACACTGTATTAAATTTTGTTGTCCAATGTTGGACTTGCTGTATACACACCGAACATAGGCCTCCCAATGTAATTTTCGTAACCACTTTGAACAAATTTCGCATTTATACGATTTTTTTCATTTAATCGGGTTCTGTAGATAGATTAACATTCATATAACACATTTTAAACGCAAACAGAACGAGCACAACGGAAGTGGCAGCCATAATACGCGCCTGAATTCGAATCGGTAGCGCGGCGAGATTAATCTGTGTGAAGTTTGATGAATCCGATTGTGCCTAATGAGCCCAACATTGGTGAAATTGACCCAATTTTCTCTTCGCCGTTCGCGTTTCGAGCGAGAGTAATAACACCGTTTGCAGCCGCCGCAGCAGCCAGCCAGACAAGACATTGAAACGACGCCGTGTCTGTCTGTCTCTGCATCGCGGCGACGACATTGAAATATCTTGTCCGAGTGGCAACTTGTTGTTGCTATTTGCTAGTTATTGCTACTTATTGTGCGCGCACATGTGCCACTCGGCCAGGTGCCTCGGCAGCATTCATTAAACACACACACATACACACGAATGTAAAAGTACTCTTGAGGTGGCTGCGATGATTAGCACATTAGTTTCCAGTAGGAAAGCCAACATCCGAGCTTTCTCACCGCGTGTGTTTGCAGATTATGTATTAATTACTTTTGCGGCAGGCTGCAGCCACAGCCACATATTCAACATGTCAATGTTGGATGTGTAAATGTGTGCATGATGATTGCGGCATCTGTGAAGACATAAGTAGCATGTCTTACATTCGCGTGGAATTGGCAATGTTGCAAATATGGTCTTCTTCTTTTTCGCGCAACGCTGCGTTGAGTTACGCCGCACATTTATTAAGGAAGTAGAACAAACCAAATACGCTTTAAGCGTCCAAATATACTTAGAAAAACATATAAATAGTTAGTTATGTTACATTTTATTTAAAAAAAAAATTTTTTACTGCACTTCTGATTAACATAACGCGAAAAATGCAATATGTTCATAATTGGAGAGTAAAAGGCAATTGCCAAGTTATATTACGCATTGGTGAATCGCCTTTTACAACGCACCGCAGTGTATTAAAAATGTTTTGCGTTTTGAAAAAAAATTAACTGGATATATCTACGTATTTAGGTAGCAGCGCGCGGCCGCATTGCTAATGGTGATTACGATTAGCATTAGACGCTCCGACCTAGATAATTAAACAGTGAGTAATGCGCATGCGGACAATTAGATTTTACGCCTGTCCGAGGGGGTAATTAGCGGCGAAAAAGGCTGAAAAATAACGCCGCAATTATATACGTGCGCTCGCGCTGCGCCAAACACTTTTACTTAGTTTACTACGCGTCTATTATTTTGTTTTTGCGCGCGTGTGTGGATTTTCTTTTGATTGCGTTTTCTTTTGACTTAACAACTGCGCGCGTTGCGAAGACTTTCTTTCGACTCGCTCGCGCGCGCGCGCGGTTTTGTAATTTTACGATTGACGAGGCGATTTTATTGCTTATTGATTCAAATTGCTTGTTTCCGCGCTATCAAGTAAATGCCATTTTAAGAAGCTGCGCAGCACGAGAGAAAAATTAACTTACAGAGTGTCCAATGGAAATTTTAATGAAGAATTTTGTTTGTTTAACAAAATAAACACTTTGTATAATCGTAGACATCACACATTGAAACGGAAATTAATAATATTCCCAAACGACTGCTTCCTGAAATTATCACAGTTTTTATTTTTATTTTTTATTTTTCGGTTTATTTGGTTTTATACCGCGTTTTCAAGGTTTAACAGAGTTTATAATAAATTGCTTATTAGTTTAATGATTTTAATACAGTTTCTACTCGTCCTAGTCGCCGGCTTGTTATGTTGATTAGCTGTCTAGTTGTTTTATTTTTATTGCGCATGCGCGCGAAAAATTTCTACGTTATTTTCTCGACAATCTAGTTAACTTTTTCTCTTTATTGCTTGCGGTTGATATTAAAAAGTTGTAATTGTTAAATTTTTATTTTGACCGAATTGTTTCTTGATTCTTTTTAACTTTGTTTTTGCGCATTGCTTGTTCAAACATATTTAATGCTGCTGTGCTTTTATTTCGCTTACTTTATATCTACTTGGCATCGAATGAATGGGATGCTAAGCTTAAGATACCGTTTATTTTGATCAATTTACAGTTAATGACTGTTTTTGAAACTTTATGCGCGCACGAGGCGCGTATGGAACACATACGCCCGACGAGACTGGCAAAAACAGAGCGCAGAGCTCGCTGGTGAATTTTTGGTCGTGCAGCGATCGAGTTTTCAATTTGAGTTATTTGCACGGCTAGAAATTGTACATTGTTTTATCGTGCGCCATTGATCTCGAAACATAACAGTATCGAGTGTGTGATTGACGGGAATGTTGAATATTCAAGTTGAGAGTTGATGCAATTTTTTTTTCGCTGGGATTTTACATTTCTCTTGAATATGAAATTTTCTTGTACGCTGTGTAGTGCAGTGCAACTTTCTAGCTATTTCACGATCATGATCGTGTTTTTGCTCCTCTTGCTCGCCACTTTCTATATGGATTTTATAGGTACTAGAATCATTACAGTTGTAAGATTTATTTCACTCGGAATGTTTTAATTAATGCGCGCGGCGAGCGGCACAAAAAATATTAGCGTTATAGATTAATTGCCCAAATCCTTTTATTTGCGCTCATCAAACGCTATTATCGTTTCTAATATTCATTTTTACACCGTTAAGAGTAACGCTGCTTTTTCTTCTTTTTCTTTCTGCTAAACACATTACCTCAGTGTGTGTGTGTGTGTGTAACTGTGTTACAAATATTAATTTTCGACTGAGTTTTGTATTGATATTTATACAATGTGTAGTAAAATTGATGGTGACCCCGACCTAGAAAATGAAACCGCCGCCGCCGACGCGCGCGTTGTGGCCCGTTCCCAAAAAATCTCTTTGCTTCCTCGGCTCGGCTTTCTTCTTTGTGCCCACTTGATTCTTGTTTTTTTTTGTTCTTTTCTCCTGGTCGTTAACTTGCGCGGCTTCTTCTTCTTCTTCTTGGGTCGTAAAGTGTGCATGACGACGCGTAACATTAAACCCATCAATTCGAAGAAAGCGCCTGCTTTTTTTCTTCTTCTGCGCCTCCTCTATCTTGATTCTCTACTCTTCTCGGCGTGAATCATTCGGCGCAGGGCTAACCGGGTCATCGCACGTTGTGGCCTACCTATAAACTTTCTTCTTGTTGTTCATCATCACATGTGAAGTTATCATTTATTCATTGTTTGCACCTGTTGGTGTGGTGTCACTCTTTTGATTTTTCTGTTTTTATTCTTGGTTGTTTTGTTGTCGATAGAAAATAAGCATTGAAAGGAGAGTGACCCAGTTGTGTGGGCGGCTGGAAACGAGTCTTTTTTCTGTAAGATGCATCAACTTGAGTGCGTGTCGGCTGCGTGCTTAAGTCAAGCTGCTGCGGGTCTTCTTGAGACCCCTGCGACGACGCATCCGACGAGACTCGGTCTCTCGGTCGGCCGAACGCGCACCAAGAATAAGAAGACTCTTGTTGTGTGAGAGCTGGTGCTGCCGATGGCGTGTTTACTACGTGTCGGTGTGTGCCGGCTCTCCGAGAAGTAGGTTACTGCAGTCCTCCTCAGCGCACACGCATACACAATGTTGAAATAATTTTAAAAACTAAATTTTTTAAATTTTAATACAATTTTCTTATAAATAATCAAAATATTTTAATTAATTTAAAGAATTTTTGAGTAAAAATTTGATTTAAATGTGTAATGTGAGATTTTAAAGTGACTTAAGTTAAGTCTTGAGCATTTTCACTGGTTGTGTATAAATGTATAGAGCCCCACTGCTCTTTATTCATGCATCCACACAAGTCTCGATTGCGCCGCGCGCCGGGCTGCTGGGTCTCCTCGCGACGTGCCGGCCCGCCACCATTCGTTACTACTTCCATTTGGAGAGCGGCGCGCCGTCGACGGTGGCGTGCGCACAACACACAACTTGCGGTTGTGTGTACGCGCGGTGTGTTTGTTGGTGGTGTGCCGCGCGTCGAATGCTCGAAAGCGAGTCAGTCTGGCGCTGACCGCACGACGCACTCGCACGACGCTCAGCGCGGATATTCTTACGCAACCTGCGGCGGCCCAGTTTCGACAAATCGGTTGAGTTTCGTACGTTGCCAACATTCAAGCATTCGGATATAATGAGCCCCGCGTCGTCGGGACCCTTGGAAGTCGAACGCTACATTGGTGCCTGTTTGATTTCCTCGCAACAATCGCGGCATAAGAAGAACTATCATCAGCACCACCATCAGGGAGGAGGACACCATCATCAACCACAACACCACCAGCAGCATCAACATCATCAAAATGGTTTAGTACATCATCCGGATAATCTGTACAATTATCACCGGTTGCAGAGATGTAATTCCGATGGGCATTGGGCACCCAATGGTGGTGTACCTTTGCTGTATAACCACCATTATAACCCGCATGTGACCAATGAAAATCTATCGCGTCTGGCTGTACAGACACAGGGTATCCCGTTGATTTTGAGTAATAAGTATCACAATCGACGAAATAAGCATCGAAATGGAAACTTTGGTAATCCAGGTACCACAGGGACGCTTCAAACATCCACTCAACAAGGTGGTAGTAGTGGAGGTGTGCAAGTGAATGTGAAGGACCTCAAAGACGTTGGGCCCGTCAAGGGTACCACGCAGTGCACCGACACCGTGTCAATTGCAAGCGACGAAAGTTGCGCTTCCAATGCCTCGGACACCTGCCTACCACGAATTATCAAGCCTCGTAAACGCCGGAAAAAGACCGCAAACCCCAACACCACCTTAGAACCCTTCAGGTTGGTGCAGGAGGTGATTCAGCGTATTCTTCCGCACAGGACACCTGTAGCAGTAATGGTTCTGCCACATCAAGTCCAGATATAGATTATTTCGTCGCACCTTTAAATAATTACTATGGGTTTAATTATCAACATCAACAACGGCAGCATAAGATGTTGCAGGAGGAGAAGAACGAGACGCCAAAGTTGAGTCATCTCTTTGAGGATGTCCTCGAGGACCTGGACGCGAAGGATCTCAATGGTAACGAGACCTCGTGTCAGTGTCGGTATTGTGACCCCAGCGGGCAGATTTGGGACATGGATGTGGATTACCTCTCGCCGTCGTCGTTGAATTTTGGTTCCACTGGGTATTCAGACAATACACCTTCAAACCAGGCGGATTTTAATCGAGCACCTTCGAGGCCTTATCTCCGGAGGCATTCATCGGACCCGCAGAGTTTGCTGGAGAGCTTATCGACGATAAGTTTGGATGATGATTGTACATCATCTTCGTTATCTTCAGCATCCTCATCGACGTCATCGGTGCCCACAACGTTGTTGAGTGCGCCGAACTCGCCCAATCTGGAGGTGTCCACCGAGATTGTCACGTCGCACAATGGACATCGTGATTTGGAGATTAAATTCTTTAGTATTTTCTCGGGCAGTGACATCAGGGTTGATCGGAGTGTGTTTGGTGGTCAATGGTTAAGAGACACGAAGGATACTAAGTTAAGTGATGTCGAGGATGATCGAGTGGAGGAGGATAATCAGTGCACGAAATGACGAAATGCAGACGTGATCATTGTGTGATCTCATTTCTTTCTTTGCTGTTGTTGTTGTTTTTTTGTTTCGTGTGTGTGAGTTTGGTGCTGGCGAGACCAGACCAGACGCGAAACGGTTGTTTGATGGTGTTGCGAGATTAATTAGTGGGGCGCTGTGGAAACAATCGATGGACCTAATTTCCAGCCGGCGTGAATTTTTGACTGTTGTTGTGGTGTGTGCTGCGCTGGTGAAGAGTAGGTCTTGTTTGCGCACTCGAGGATGCAGTAAAACAAACGCGGATAATTGAGGAAAAGAAAGTGTGCTTTGAGCGCGTCATGCTCGGCCTGCGTGCACGACTCAAGTCAAGCCACATGCTAAGCTCTCTTCTTTCTTCTTTGGCATGAGGGGACGCGCAGAGTGCGCAAGCGCCTTTCTAAGCAAAGCGTGGCATTAGCGTTCCGTTCCGTACCGTTTCGTCGTGTAACGTCTTAAATGGTCTAACCAACCCAACGGGGCAATTGATAAACAGTATTTAAAATAAACTGTTAATCAATCAATATTTTTAAATTTTTTGGAGTCAATTGAAAATTTAGTAGATTACTATTGATTGAGTTGTTAAAATATTTTATTTCTCGTGTTGGGTTTTGAAAAGTTGGTTAGGAAGCAAATAAACGAACGATGACGGACGCGGCTCGCTGGAATTGGGTTAACAGACGTCTCACGACGAGCCGGAGTCTCGCGCATCTGCATATACACTGTGTGTTGATGATGAAGCGCTTGAAGAACGAAGAAGAAGAAGCACTGCTTTTCTCTCTGCTCTAGTGAGCGCGCTGCGCGCACATTGTGCGTGGAAAACAAAGACGCGTTAACGAATCGACTTATTAGACCTCCTCAGACCTGCTGCGCGGCGAAGAAGATTGAAGATACCGGTCAATTCGTTGAAGCAGCAAACGCATGCGCCGCGCTGCGCGCGCGTTGACTTAGTTTGGTTTCGGTGACCCACATAATCTTCTCACAAGATTTTGTCGTTTTTTTTCTCTTCGTTCATTCGTTCGGTGTGACTTTATTCTTTTACGCTTACACACACGCGTCTTGTTTATTATTCATCATTAAATTAAATTTAATGTTTTGAGTTTTTGGTTCAATTAATTAGGCGTAGATAAAGAAATGCTACGTGGTTAAATAGAAATTGGTATTTATTGTATTGGATTTATATTATTTTTGGAGTTTTTGGCTTTGGCGCACATTGCAGGGATTAATTTATTAGGTTTAAAATAAATTATTTTTTTATTGGTAGCATTTTATTGGAAATTTTTTAAACGACTGCAAATATTATGTGTGTGTCTGTGGTTTTATTTTTTTAAATTTTTTGTTATGTTTTTATTTTCCATTTTTATTTTATTTTTTAACAATTAATTTGCGTGTCTCATTATGTTCTAATTTATTTATTACGTTTATTTTCGTCATGTGTGCACGATTGTGAGTGTGCACTATATTTGTCTATAAATAAATATGTGTGTTGTCTGTCTATCTCTATCACTGATGAACGGACATCAATTTTATTTTATTTTATGTGTATTTAATTAATAATAATCTCGATTGCGTGCTTATCATTCGCAATTCATCGTAAGTTTAAAATGTTACAGGTTTTGCTTGATGACACGCAGCCTCGTAAACGTTTTCTTTGTTTGCAATTACGTGTCATCTAATTCTACATACAGATTTTACATTACGCAGATTGAACCTGTTAATGTTGTCTGGAATAATTATATCTTCATTTCTAGCGCGAATGGCACTCACTGGTGTGTCTTCATCATTGGTGCAATTTACATGTAGGTACATTGAATTTCGTTTCGTTTTTCTTTCCCGCGTGTTTCTCAATGGGACTTGTTGATTGCTTGGCCATTTTTCTTGTTTTTAATAATAGTTAATCCCGGTACACATGTCGCTGCGTGCGGACGTCGCCGGAAACGCAATGCAAATGCGTTTCAATTGCTCCACACACTCACTCCAATTAGCTCTCCTCGTTTCGTTCGTTCCTTCGTGCAGGAGGCGTATAATGCCACCACATAATACAAATCAACATATTTCATTTCCATCCACTGACCAATCCAACAAACTAAACCTCTATTTTTCTTGCATGTTACCAATGTGTAAACAATACAACACGATTTTTTCGATGTTGTGTTGTTGTTGGTGTTGTGTGCTTTGTTGCGTTTAACATTTTCCCGGCGTGTTTTATGCGTTGTTTGCGCGCATATTTCTCCACGCCAATGTCTGTCATTCTCATTGTTGTTGTCGCGCACCCGCTGCGCAGAAGAAGCGCGAGATCCTCGCCACGGAGTAGTTTACTGCGTGCCGACGTCTAGTCGCTGCGCTAGTGGTAGTGAATAGTCGTAGAATGGCGATCAAACGCAGAAAGATTTTATTCAACATGCGATGTATGCGTATTTGAATGTGTGTGTGTGAGGCGCAAGTGAAACGCAACAAGTTACAAGCTACATGCGGTTGCCGTAAAGTTTCACCGGTGGCATTGCGGCGGCACCTTGGAGCTGACACAGCTAATGCTAAGTAAGCGGCGCGCTGCAAATCAGGTGAAATTTACGTCGACCCGGCTAGATTTTCCTACTTCAGCGCGAATATACCGCATGCACACGTAAAAACACTTTAAAAACGATATTCTAGTATTGCCATCTGGTGGTGAGTAGCTATAAACACACACAGCGCCACCTATAGTGTTTATTTTCAGCTATTTTTGTTGAAATAATTATTTTTTGTGTTTTTGTTATTATAAAGTTGTGTTTTTGCGTTGGCGACGGTGGAAAGGAATGGAAAGTGACACTTTTAAATTGTCCCGTCGCCGTGCGCATAAATATTAGATTCGGACCCGGCAGGTCTCTAGGCCTTCGCCGTCGACGCCGCATGAATAAAGAAATAACTCGCATGGCGTCGACTTGGACTGTTTTCCTTTGCTATGGGACACGCCGTGCGCATATGAAGCTCTCCGCGTACTCGCACACACAACTAGTACACCTAGATATAGCGATTTTTATTTTTATTTATTGTCTTTATTATGTTTATTATTTTGTTCGTTTTGCGCTGTTTTTCGTAGTCGATTAACATTTTGATGGTTGTCCTCGCTGGATTTTTACGGTTTCATTAATATTTTGATCAAACATTAATTTACGAGACATGCTTCGCTTTAAATTCAAGCGTTTTATCGCTTTTCTTGGCTTCCTCTTGTAAAGCTGTTGTTGTTTATGGATTAGGCCTTGTTTGTACATGGTAATATGGTGATACAAATCGTTGTCGGGACCTTGAGACCCGCAGAAGTTGACAATAAATGATTGAAACAGCGCAAAGTGAAGCGATTGGATATAATCCAAGTATAAAATATTTATTTTTTGTTTTGTGGTTTTAACAAGTTGATTTACATTATTTTTTATGCGCGAATAAAGGTAATAAATTGATATTTTTATCGCCACGGCGAATTGCTTCATTAATGACTGAGGGGCTGGAATGGCAGTAATTCCGTGTCTCCAGTTGAGTTGAATTGCGCGCGGCGCGCGGAATTTGTTTGCTTCGGCTTGAATGAAATTTATTTCCCTTGCGAATTCTCAATGACATTCCCGAACTATTATTTTAATTTGCGGCCGGGTCTATGTAATCAGTGCGGTGTGCAGAATGTTTGAAATTATCGCTTGTTTGCTTTCATTCATCATTACTTTGGTATTTTTTGCGCATGCGTGATAAGAAACGGAATTTAACAATAACATATTTCTAAGTAATATTTTTTCAAGTCGAGGTTATAATTACGTTAAATATTGTAATTTATTTATATTTGCAACAAATTGTGTCGATTTTTCGAAAAATCCTAATGACCTATATATTTATGGAGTGTATCGTGATTTATTCGCCACACCAAATTTGTCTATCTTTATGTTTTGTTGTATTTTTCGATGGTCCTGAATTGGTATCGCCGTCAACCTGCCTTATAAATATTTCGCCCGCCCGCAACAACGCAATGTCATTGTTGTTACTTGCTGTTTTTTTTTATGAGCGCGCGCAGCGAATTATTTTTTTAAATTCGACGCATTTATAACGCTTTCATAGTCGTCCTCAAAGTCAAAGTCAAGTACACCTTAAAGTCAACTCTCGACGCAAACAAATTGGTTAGCTATGGCACATGAAGCAGGTACGTGTCGGAAAAATAGCAAATATGGCAATCGACATTAATAACAATCGTCACGAGGTGAGCGTTTTGCGATTTGTTTATTTTGTGTACCGCCGCGGCGCGTGTGTAGGTAATTATTTACGAGCACATCACTATTCATCATGTGCACGTTTTTGGACATCGATATAGGCACCCACTAGATAGATATTAATACAGTTTAATTGATTTATTTGAGAGAAATATGACGAACACATTGTATGTTTTTATACATTGTCATTTAATGATACTCTGTACGTCGCGCGGCGTTCGAGTCTCGAGGTTCAAGGTAATGTCAACAACAAATTATTATGATTAGTATTCGTATGCGCACTTGTTGTTTTCTTATATTTTTGTTGCGATTTTAATCGCTGCTTTATTCGGGAACAACTTGCGTGAGAAATATTTTATTTACGTCTTGTAAAAAATTTAGAATTATTTTTTGTTGCTTTTAAAAATACATTTTACCCATTTTGAAAATGTTCGGATACATAATATCTAAATGTCGATCGCGAAACGTTTTAATCGGCCATTATCCCGCCCCATAATATGTCCATTACGGCATTACGATTAGCATTTTCATTACCGCGACGACGACAACGGCTCGTGAAATACACGAATTGAATGAAAACCACTGCGCGCTGAGATAAAACCACGACGACGTCGTATAATGCTTTGAAAAGTATGGATAATGGCATTTTCCATTGACCATTGTCTAGTGTACATGTGTGTGTGTGCTTTTATCACGTCGCGCCGTCCGCGACGGCTCGTACTTTACTCGAAATAATGTATTTTTATGTGTGATACAAAGTGTTGCGTCTTTTATTTGTATTGTCTGCGTTGATTATTGAAACAATCGGTTATCTGCCGACGCCATGTTGTTTTCGAGCGTATACAGCGCCCTCATTTGCGGCTTTGATTGTAATCACGCGCATTTAATACGCGTATTAATATATGTATATCTATATCTGACGCGTCTCTCGCGCACTTGATTGATCAATCTTAATAACTCTGGTGTTTCTTTTTGTGTTGCAGGTAAGCGTTGCTTCGGCCACTTTAGATTCTTATCACGACTGATTGCTTCGGTGCAATAAATAAATGAGGCGATGCTCATCACAGGTATGATTTCTCATCAAAGACGCGCGCGATAAATATTACACAGACGTATTTTTACAATGTGTTTAATGTTTGTTGAAAATTTGGTTAAAATCGGACGATAATTGCGTGTTTTATACGGGAAAAATTAAATTTGTGCTCCGCCTACTTTGGTAATACGCATGCGCGACAAGCTCAATGCGAGAATTTTTCATTGTTTCGAAAATTTGGTTAAAATCAGACTAAAAATTCGTGTTTTATGCCTCAAAAACTAAATTTGTGCTCCGCCTACTTTACTAATGCGCATGCGCGACACACTCAATGCTTTTCTTCGTGAAACACACGCGTATTTTTGTGTTTTTACTACATTCATTATTGACCCAGATATTATCTATGCTTTTCGGTACTTTGTCTAAAGCACAGTTGAAACTGTCGAATTGAACACACGATGATTGCGTGCAATTGATAAAACGCAAACGGGCGAAATTACCAAATGATAAATTACGCATCGATGACGGCGGCGGCGGCGTCACGCCGAGTAATAACTCAATCTAATTGTGCCGCGCTTGATGATGCACCGTTAGCGCAGCGCAGCGCTCTTCTCTTTTACATTCAACAAACACAGCGAGTTTTGACGTTGTGATGCGCTTTCGATTAGCCTATACTTAAAATATCGCTGCGCCGCGGTGCGAAAAAGTGCGAAATTTCCGTCGATGGCGATTTGAGTTACGACCGAAACGCGCGAATGCGCGATGATGATCGCTGGCGCAGCTCTTTTCAAACGTCGCGTTTATTGAATATAATATTTCCCACGGCTCTGGCATCTCCAGCTGATGGTTTTGTTCATTTTGCGCGTGCGCACGCTATAAAAATATTCAAATTTGCATATTTTATATATATATTTCCACATTGAGCATCGAGAGGCATCAAGCACGCAGAGTTTATAAAGTTTAGCGCGTTGCATAAGTCACCAGATAAGTACGTATTAAGTAAGATTTACGTTGGATTTATAGATTACGTAAACGTAAAAAGTGTGGATGGAGTGTAATAGACACTAATATCGGTATTGGATATATTGATGATCGTTGGTGATTTCTATGATCAAGTTGAAGGAGGTGACTTGTGACTAAACTTGATTTACAACTGGCATTTAAACACGTGAATGCTATGCGTAATGTGCATAATAAAGTGTCGTAATGCGGAACACGTGAAATACTACGAATCGAGTTAAAAAATGAAAAATTTTGATCACAAAAAAATAATTGGAGTGGATGTGTCTGATGTAATATTTGGATAGAGATAAATTAAATTCGATTGCGATAGATATGGAGTTTTTCAAGCGTGACGCCGAAATCGGTGAAATTATTTTGTATAATTTCACATCTCGTGTCTTTTCTCTCCTCGATTCTCGCGTTTGCTTGGCTGATGTGAATTGCAGTGGTCGTGTCTTGTGTCGTTTATGTTATCTGCTCGTCGCTCGTCTGGTGGCAAATTAAGGTCGCGCTCGTCACGATTCTCCCTTTCGCGCACACCGCCTCGGATGCTTCCATTTGGTTTTGTTTCCATTCGTGTCGTGCCTAAACATCCTTCATCTGCCGCGCGGCGATCAGGCTCCAGCTCGGCTTCGGCTTCATTCAAGTGGATTCTCGGCTCTTTCGTCCTTCTTGCACACCTTTGATCGCTCCGGCCCTCCGAGAATCGTCAGAGTCGTGTCTCGTCCTGAATCGCATGATCGTCGGCGCGCTGTTTATTCTGCGGACACGTTTTCCCAACAACGTGTGTAATATCGTTCGATATTCATCTTTATATTTTATTATATAAAAAAAGTTTTGAGTTTGTTAAAGTTTTAAATGTTTTAGAAGATTTAATAGAATATTTAGTATCAAGTGCGTTAAATGGCTTTTTACAACCCGTGACTAAAGTACTTTAGTCACGGCTTTGGCTGTCTGTGAGTAAATTTCAACTTTTCATGTGTCTAAGCCGTGGATAAAGTGGGGTTTTAAAGGTGGAAATCGAAAAAAATAAATTTATTGAGTTTTTGAAGGATTTAAAAGAGTTTAATGTTGATGTAGACTTGTTGAGTGCTTGTTTATTTAGGTTTATTCGATGAAGATGAACGCTAACAACGTTTGCGAATCATTAAGTGCTTTCTTCTTCTTCTTCTTCTTCTTCTTTTGTAGGCATATTGCCTGTTCCTACTTCAGACAGGGTTTAGGTGGTCGCTCCATCTCTTTCGGGGTCTTCCCAGGGATCGCTTTCCCCTTGGCGATTTGTCCCTGGCTATTCGGACTATTCTGGTTTCGTCCATCCGTTCTATGTGTTCGTTCCACTCGATTTTGCGTCTTTTGCACCATTGTGTTATGTCTTCTATGTTGTTGCACGCTCTTCTGATGTCTTCGTTCTTTATCCGGTCGAGCAGTGTTTTGCCATCTATGTTTCTTAGTGTCCTCATTTCCGCGGTGGTGAGCAATCTCTGTGTGGTTGTCGTCTCTGCACGCGTTTCTGCCGAGTATGTAAATATGGGCCTGACTACTGCCTTGTAGATGGAAACTTTCGTCTCTGTTCTTAGATGTTTGTTGTCCCAAATCGTGTTCCTTAGGCATCCTGCTATTCTCAGGCCCTTTTCAACTTGCTCTGCTACTTCTTTTTCCACTCCTCCACTGCTGGATATGTTTATACCAAGATATCGGAACTCGCTCACTTGTTGTACGATTTGTCCATCGACTTCAAGTTTGCATCTTATTGGATGTGGTGCGATGACCATGCATTTGGTTTTTTCTGTTGCTATCTCCATGTTGAGGGCTTTGCTGGCAATGTTAAACTGGTGAATCATGCGTTGTAGGTTGTCTTCGCTATCGGAAATTAGCACGGCATCGTCCGCGTAGCACACAACTTTCAGCTCTTTCCCCCCCATCTGGTATCCTTTACAGCGTCGGACTCTTGCAATTATCTCTTCCATGATGAAGTTGAATAGCAGGGGGCTTAGGAATCGCCTTGTCTTACCCTGTTCCTACTTTTATGGGATCTGTGCGTTGTTCGGCTATTGCTAGTTGCAGTTCGTTGTTGTTGTAGATGTCCCTTATAGTATTGATGATATCAGATGCGATGTTTCTTTTTCGGAGTATGCTGGTTATGTCTTGGAGCTGCACTCTGTCAAACGCTTTCCTTAGGTCCACGAAGGAAAGAAAAGCCGGTTTGTTCCACTCCACGGCTTTTTCCTTCACCTGTCTTATTATGAATATTGCGTCGTTACAGGACCTTCCTTTCCTGAAGCCCTGTTGTTCGTCTGATAGTGTGGTGTGTGCTAATATCTTGTTCGCTAGTAATCGAGTTGTTAGTTTCAGGGTGGTGTTTAGCAGAGCTATTCCTCGATAGTTGGATGGTTCTTGCTTATCTCCTTTCTTAAACATCATTATTAGTGTGCTCAATTTCCATTCAGTTGGTACTCTCTGATGCTTCAGGATGATGTTGATAAGTTTCGTAATTTCGGCCGCGAGCACTTCTTCGCCGTATTTCAGGAGGTCATTGGGTATTCCGTCCGGGCCACTGGCTTTTCTGTTTCTGAGTTTAGCGAGTTCTGTTTCCACCTCAGATATGCTTACTATGGTTGGTTCATCAGGTTGTATGTTGACTGAGATATTAGGTTTCTCCTGGTTTGTGTCCCGGTATAGATGTTTGATGTAGTTTATCCAGGTCTCTTTGTCTATTCCCTTTGCTTGTACCAGTTCTGTGAGCTCTTTTCTCTGGTTTCTTATGGTCTTCCATACTGTCTTTTGGGTTCCATAGAAGTCATGTTCTAGTTGTTTTGAGAAGATCCTCCAGTGTTCGGATTTCGTCTTCCGTACTAACTCGTGCGTTTCTCTGCGGATTTGTTTGTAACTTTCGTATGATTCTTGCGTTCTTTGCGTGAGGTGTTGAATGTGTGCCTGCTTTTTTTCCTTGCATTTCATTTTGATTTCCTCGGTGAACCATGGAGTTCTCTTAGCAAAAGGATTCGGTTTCTTGATGATCTTCCTGCCTAGCGCTTCTTCGGCAGCCTGTTGTATGTTGCTTTTCAGCCTTTCCCATGCCGTATCAACGTTATCTCCTTCTTGTATGTTGTTGTTTGTAACTTTCTCCTTCAGTCTGTTTGCATATAGTTCCCTGGTTGTTTGGTCAGCTAGTCCTTCTGTTTTTATTTTTGTGCGCTCTTCGCATGTTTTTGCTTGTTTCTTTTGGAGGGATATTAGTCTCAGCTTCCCAATCACGAGGGCATGATCGCTTCCTATGTCTGCCGAGGTTAAGCTTCTTACATCTAATATGCTGGTTGGTGGAATTACTCGGTTTGTCACAATGAAGTCGATTGTTGATGTGTGTCCCCTTGAGTTACAATACGTGTGTTTGTGTTGTTGTTTGTGTTCGTAATATGTGTTATTTATTCGTAGTTCGTTGATTGTGCATAGGTTAGTCATCAGCGTTCCATTTTCGTTTTCTGTTTCCTCGTTGAATCTCTGCTTAACTCCGGGTATGATTCTGTTGCCAATCCTTGAGTTAAAGTCTCCTAGGATGATAGTCGCTTCGTTCTTATGGCTGTCTAAAACATGTTGCAGTGAGTTAAAGAATTCTTCTCTTACGTCTTGGGGTCTGCAGTTTTCTGGAGCGTAAATACTTATAATGTTGGTGCGTTTCCTGTAAGTGCTTTAATGGCTTTAATTGCATCTTGATTCTCGTTTATTCCTTCTTTTTAATTCCCCACTTGTGATTTATGACTGCGCGGACACTGAATAAACCCTAACAAAGGCAACAAATCTTAAATTTTGCAATGTTGCCACGTTTCACATTGAACATTGCATTTACCTATCATTTATTACACATTTTAGAATGTAACATTAAAAAATATGAATAAATTACAACATATTGACACTCGGTAAATACTCTGCACTCAAAAAATGCTAATCAATCTTTAAATGAATAATTCATGTCGTAAACGCGTCGAATATTTGCTCTACGCACGTGCGCACCGCACACAAACGTATCGAGCACATTTTTCATGCGTTGTTTGACTTGCTCAATTATTTAAGCACATTTTATTTCTGTGCGAGTTATAAGTGTTTAAAGTTTGAAGTGTGTGCGGCGACCGCTGATGGCCTCGGGTCAGGTGTTAATTGTCTACTCGAGCAAAAAAGCATTGTTCCAATTATGTGTCACACTTTTTTTCCACCGCACAAACACAATTATACACTGCTATTATCCTAGGAATGGAATATTAATTACAAAAGCACAATTACACACCTAGCGCTCCGCATGAAATGAAAATGATTCACATTGATTGATTTTTTTATTGTTTTTGTTTTAGTAATGCGAATGAATCATTAAATGTGTGTGTGTGTGGTTTGTTAGCCGACGGCGTGCGCATTAATCATAATTTAGTTTGCATTGATTTCGATTTCCATTACCACCATTGGATTTATTTCGTCTTCGTTTTCGTTGTGCTGCACCGGACAGCAAGAGTAAAGCTGAATGAAAAGCTTCGCGAAAAAATAAAAATAAATCGCGCAGCGCAATTTAAAATTCCGATAGCAGAGTCGCTTCGACGTTGGGCTTTTTTTGCAACCGCCCACGCCCTCTTTATATCTCTCCTGGGTCTTGTCGTGTTGCTTATTTACTCTGTGTGGATTTTTTCCGCGCTTGCTTGTTTCCTAAGTGCGATGATATTGACTGTGGTTAGTTATACAAAGTGTTTTGTTTCTTCAATAAAAACATAGACTTTTAATGTGTAAAACACTCGGTGAGAAGGTTTTGTTGCACGTTGTGAAAATAAAAGTATGAAGATTGTTGATTCAGGGGATATTAATAAAGTTTCTTTTTAATGCTTGTGGAAGAAGACGCTGGGTTTTGTATTAAATTTTTTGCTCTTGTGGCGTGGAGAAATATTATCTGGATGACCCTCGGATGCGAATTCGATTTTTCGAATGCAATTAATTCTCAAGCATGATTTTTACTTTTTATTTATTTTTGCTAAGTTTTATACAAGTGGTGATTTATTACGGTGCATTGTTACACTAATCATTCCGTTGATTTGTCACTGTCATTTGCATATCGATTGTTAATTAACCAATGCGCAAGTGCATTGCAACTTGAAGTTGCGTAACACTGCCAAGGTTGTTGAAACGTTCAAACATCAAAAACCGACACAATAAGCCGGTTTTTGTTTGATGTTGTGCTACAACTACAAAGTAAAAGTTGGTATAAACTTTTCTTGATTCTTGAGAAATTGCCGCCTAAATGTCAAGCGATGCGGCAGCATATCAACAAAGCCTAAAATTTTGTGTGAGTGCTGGAAAAGGAATGTTGTAGAAGTAATAAAATTTGCCTCTAATGCAAAACTGCAGCGATTTAAAGTCGAACTCGAACTTGTCGACCTTCGGATTATGTAAGTTGTAACGTTGTGGGATACAACGACACACAGCCACGACGACGATGCCGGTGCTCGCGCGCAGAATGAGAATTAATAAATTAATAATTATTGACGGTGTTGTGCCTTGTGCCGCACAACGGTGGATATCTAGACACAGCGATTGTTTTAGCTTTATGTGAAGTGTGGATACGCGTGAAATTTAACACATTTCTTTCTTTCATTTATTGCTCTGCGTGATTTTTTGTTGTGTTGTTTTAATTTCTGCTTCCGAGTAAAAACTGTAAATAATGCGCGCGCGCGAGGTGCTCGTGTTGTGTTGGTTATATTGGGCGAGCGAAAACGGTACGTCGGCACATTTTACAGCCGCTTAATTAGCAATTACTATGAATAATTGCGCGAAATTACCAGCGCACGTACGGACGATATTGTGCGCGTCAGCGGAAGGAAGGAAGCCACCGGATTTAATTGTTAATTAACTTATTTTGTTTAGGTTTAGGCATTTATGTTTTCTACCACATTTTTTTTATATTTTTCATAATTAAATTGATTAAATATTAATTAGTAATGATTAATATTAATATGCGGGTCAGATAGATGTGGAAATAATAAATAATAATACAGCGCGATTGACGTTTGTTTCTCGCGGCGTAGTGCTGCATGTGATTTACTATCATTGTTAATTGTTTGTCTAATGATTGACTGTTAGTTCGGATGTGTTACGACTGACCTAGTCGCTGGCGCGCCGCCATTCTTCTTCGAACGGTCGCCAATTAAACGGAACGAATAATAACGCGAAAGAAATGCGAGAAACACAAACAATTACGACGTCTAGCAGCCAACTATCACCACACAGTGTTTCTCGTTCTGCGCGAAACTGTTGTCTGCATGCGCCGTTGTTTGATCGTTGTTTGATGTATGTAACATGGACGAGTACACCCGTACACCCATATGCTAATGTTGACGAGAGGAAACGGGCGGCGATTGAAATGCGTTTAATTAAATGTATAACGGCGCGGAAAGAATAAATCTGGCCCAAATGTTTAGCGAAAGAAAAGAATTGCGGCTTGCTTGCTTCTAATGAGCAATTACCGCCGGCTTAATAAACGCCAGTTATTTGTTAATGCGAGCATTACGAGTAATTGTAACTGTGCCCGGTGTGTGTTGTGTTTAATTCGACGAAATGACTGATTTAATTACTGCTAATATTTGGGTTATTACTATACAGATGTTTGGATGCTTTTCACAGTTTTATAGGTTTGATATTGTTGCAATTGCTAGAGTAATAACGGTATAATAAAACTCGGTGTACGTGTATTATATATAGGTGGAAATGCTTGGAAGCGAAACGAGACACTTTCACTTGTTGTGCGCCTCTCGTCGTTGCTCGGTTTCTTGATTTCTTGCCGGCCAGCAAACGAGAAACATGCGAACATCATCAGGAGTGTGTCAGGCGTGTTTCTCGCTTTGTTTGCATTTACTTTTCCTTGTACATCAAAAGTTATATTTTTATTTTATTTTTTTAATAGAAAAAATGTAAATATAAATAAAATCAAGACGTGATCTTGATTTATTCCATTTGAGAGGTCTCACGAGACGCGTAATTACGGAATAATTAAAATTCAAGCATAATTAATCAATCTAAGTACATATTATCACTTGAGTTTTATTTTTTAGTAGAAAATCAGACGGAGGATTATGCAAGTTAATCGTTTTATTATGCTTTATTATGTTGGATGTAAAAAGTACACACCTGTGGCTTGGATTGAATTCTGATTTCGAGCTGTGACTGTTTGACTGACTGACTGACTTCACGACTTGCTGAGTTATGCCAAGGATAAAATGCAAGTCTTTGCTTTGCTTGGCTCGGGTCGCTTGCATATTATAAGAGTATCTGCGATATTGCGCTCGTATGTTGGTTGTGTTCGGTTCAGTTCTGCGCGATTAGAAGTTGAGTCGCGAGGCTGTGGCGCGCGGCTAATTAAAGTAATTTAATATCGCGTCGGATGAATTATATTTATACTCGGCGGAATAAGTACTAGGCTTTCTTGATTGAGATGTAGCAATGGAGCTAGCAGGCGATAAAAATAATTGAGTTTGTTTAATATTTGTGATTTATTTTATGGGTTTAATAGGGTGAAGACTAGGAATCGGAATTTTCAATCTGTTTGTTTTTATTTTGTTAGTTTACGAGATAATGGATCGAGATAAGGAGAAAATATATGTTAGGGCGTTTTTCCCTTATAATCTTTTTGAGCCTCCATATTTAATTATTTCACCGCACGAGGGTGCCGGTAAAAGTGACATGTGTTCACAGCACCGTATGAGGGTAGCGGTAGAAGTGACTCGTGTTCAGGGCACCGTATGTGGATGGATGTGAATAGGCTCTCATTTGCCCATTTTTTCTTAAGAATTAAAATTTCATCTCTTAGATTTCCGATTTAACTAGCCTATCTTATAGAAAATAGTCCGTAGATTAAGACGCTGCGATCAGATCCTAATTATCTCTTTTAGTTTACGATATATTCGCGATTGAATAAAATGGACAAAAATTGCAAAATGTCATTTTTTAGCACTTTTAGTCGCGTTTTTCGACCTTTTACTGTAGGAAATATAGTTATTTTATATTTTTATCTGATAGAGAATTTTCTAATCTTTCATAATCAACAATTCGTTGGTAGCTATCTCTTTTAGTTTAAGAGATATTGATTTTTGAAAATCGTCGAAAAAAAGTATCAAGCACCCCCCCTTAGCAATTTTTTTTCTTAAGAATGAAAATTTCATCTCTCAAATTTCCCTTTTAACTATCCTATCTGATAGAGAATAGTTCGTAGAATACTCTCTACGATTTGTACCTATGTATCTCTTTTAGTTTACGAGATATTCGCGATTGAATAAAATGGGCAAAAATTGCAAAATGTCACTTTTTAGCACTTTTAGTCGCGTTTTTCGACCTTTTACTGAAGGAAATATAGTTATTTTATATTTTTATCTGATAGAGAATTTTCTAATCTTTCATAATCAACAATTCGTTGGTAGCTATCTCTTTTAGTTTAAGAGATATTGATTTTTGAAAATCGTCGAAAAAAAAGTATCTTAGCAATTTTTTTCTTAAGAATGAAAATTTCATCTCTCAAATTTCCCTTTTAACTATCCTATGTGATAGAGAATAGTTCGTAGAATACTCTCTACGATTTGTACCTATGTTTCCCTCTTGTTTACGAGATATTGGCGATTGAAATAAGTCGTCAAAAATTGAAAAATGTCACTTTTTAGCACTTTTAAGAACGTTTTTAGACCTCAAATTCAGAATTTTCAATCAGTTTATTTCTATCGGTTTTAGTTTTCGATATAGTCTGAATTTTCGAAAAAGTTGATATCAAAATCAATCTCAAATCGGTCTATTGTTCGAGTTCTGCTTGTGGTTGTAGAGCATCGCCCCTTTACCGTTGTACAAATGTACATATAACAGTTACAGTTATGTATTACTCAATAATATTGGCATAAGATTAGAAACAATAGAATTGTTGATATATTTTGATTAAAATACCTAGTCTAAAACGGAAGTATCCAGGGTTGTTAAAAGTTTTATAGCCTCGCATAGGTTTCGTTGTCGCGTAGGAAAATTGCTGCCACGCACGGATAATTCCGCCAACGTTGGCGTACGCCTTGGAAAATGATTTAAAATGGCTTTATAATCAACCACTGGCCAATCATTTTGTCTAGATACGTTTAGTAAAGCAATAAAAAAGTAACGATATAACCAGACAAAGATGATACTCTTACACTTAACTTAAACTCGTATTTGTTTTTTATCTTCTGCGAATATGAGTATGATTAGTTTAAATAAGGTTAGCGCAAGGACGATGCGTGCATTATAAACTAAAACTAAACTATCGCAATTAAATGTCGAGTGCGCCGGCAGCGATCGACGACACAACGACGTTTAGCCGCATTATGCGCGGAATAATTACGGAATTACGAAACGCCGTGGTGCAGATAATCACGCTGATAATCCTCGCAACGAGCTCACGTCTTCTTGCATATCGCGTTCATCTTTATCACAACATTCGATACGATAATGATATCAGTTTTGGATTTGATTATGAGTGTGTTATCTGTATTGTGGCGCACCAATTAACCGCGTTGACATGATTACCACCCGACGAAGTAGTGTTACGCGCAACGGTAATAATTACACACACGTACATTATTTACTTCGGTGATAAGCCAGCCGCGGCGGTGGTAAATCACCGAAATGCCTTCATTTCGGGTAACAGTGCTTTGTGTCGTCGGCATCGTCGTTGCGGCCGAACGGTGTTCACAAATTATCACAAGTTTATTTTTATTCTTACACAAACGCGTGGTTTATGGTTTACAATTAACGCAAACGACAGTGTATTACGCATGCGACAACAACGGAAAAAGTCGAAAAGTGATTGATGGTGGTATAACGGTCGAGCTGCCGTTAAGTTTCGTTATTGTTATTAAATGTATTCAGATAGCCCAGAAAAAGAACCACTTCCTACGCACATGTTTGTCTTTAATAGATTATAGGGCTTGTAGGAAGTATTATATAGAGTAAGAAACAATGGTAACATGTAACTAAAGTTGTAGATTCTAGTTGCATAGCGCCAAACAAAAAATTGACAAATATTAGGATTTTACATGGATTGGAATTTGTTTTATTTTATGTTGCGCTTGTTATATAAATTACGCAGTCCAATGTTGGACTTGCGGTATACACATCGAACATAGGATTGCTAATGTTATTTTTGTATGTTTCTCAACTTACTTTTTCTTACTTTTTTTGTTAAAAAATGAACTAAACCTATTCCAATATTAATAATTTAGGTTCTCTTGCCTCCTTTGTGCTTTAAAGATCATTTCAAGACTATTTCATGTCAGTTTACGTCCAATTGCATCGATTTTGATTTATTACGGTCAATATAAAATATAGTTTACATTTAGACGATGCATAATCCATCGTCTCTCTTACCCGCGATTTTTTACCACAATGAAATAAACTAAGCTCGTAAAATATTTATCGACTTGCGTTGTGTGTCCTACCAGGTGTAATGTGTAATTATGATAAAGGCGTTGCACTCGCGGCTGTTTATACACCGGTGCACTTCCGTTCGGTTTGGGGCGCAACTCAAATGCGAACGCGTGTGGGTGCGTTTGTGAATGTGCGCGGGTTGCATATTGCATCGCATTACTTGCAATACCATCGAGTGCGCAATGCCAATGCATCTCATTTCGATTCATTCGATTGTTTCTAATCGAAACTGATTTTATATGGTCTTGTTACATTACCCAGCGCATAGTTTCTCTATGTTTCTATAATTAAATAATTTAGCGTGGATAAAGTTCAGTATTATAAGCTCTGTACTTCCTTATGTCACATTTGTGAATAATGCACCATTACACGCCTCTATATTATGCCAGACGATCGAATAAATAATCAACGTGTAGGCGCACACTGTATACAATTCCCTGACAATAATTTAAGTCTAAAAGCTCGCGCTCGAAGGAGTTGATTGTGAATGATGTAAAAGTGCGTGCGTTTGGGATGATGCATCGTGCGCAGTCGCAGCGCACGCTTTATATTCCGATCATTGTGCGCGCTCGGTGACGGGCACGTAGGTCTTTTGCATGTCATTCAATTTTGATTGCCATTGTGCGCATGCGCAAGCGATTTACATATAAAACCCGTCGCGTTGATCTTTAATATTATCGCTGGTGGATGAAAGTGTGTTTGACAACGGTGACAACAAACGCAGGTTTCGCAAGAGTTTACGTGAATTGAACGTAACGCGGATTTGTTTGAGTAATTGCCTTCGGAATCGCGTAGAAACGGAATAATTTCTTGCATGATCGAAATTTTATGTAAGCGTAATTATAATTATATCGTTTTTTGTTAACTTTTATGCAAATGTGTCGAAATAACGAAAGTTAAGAAAGTTGAGTTTTTATTGTTGAAGTTACTCTAATTATTTCATTCACTCGTTATATTTTGTAATTTTTTCTTTTCGTTGTTAAAATTTTATGACTTTCTGTTGAGGTTTTTGCTTGGTAACTAGTTACCAGTGACAACTAGACGTTAATGATACAATTTTCTATGTTATCGTTGTTGTTTATTCGCTTTGCGTTCTGCTTTTGTTCTAAACGCGTGTAATGTGCGTAATATACATGTCCACTGTGTGCAATTGTAAGGAAAACAATGACGACATATAAAGATTAGGAGAAAGGGGCGAGCGTAAAATATGAGCGCGCCTAGCATGCAATTTTCTCTCGTGTTTGTTGGTTTTGTGTGCATCTCTGCTTACTTTCTACAATAAATCTTTCATTTTTCACGATGATATTTCTCCGACATACGAATCACCAGTGTGGAGAAATGCACGCGCACAGAGAGTATTTTCTATTGCTTGTTTTTGTTTTATATTATTTCGCTCAGCTGGCGGAGATCATCTAATGCTTTGTTCGATTCGATTGCATTGCATTTGTTGCGCTTTCCATTCGCGCGACCTTTTGTTGTGTGTTTGGACGAAGAAATTGTGCCGCGGTGTATAGAAAACGTTTGTTTTCGATTTTGCAGCAATAAATACTGGATAATAGAGAGTTGTTGGATTTTAAATTGATGATGAGAGTGAAATCAATCATAATGAAATCATGAAATTACATTTATTTATTAATTTTTTAAATTTTTTATTTTAATTTTTTTATAATGGTAATTGCCGTTGGTAATCTAATAACTAGGAAATACAATATCCAACGAAGACGGTAGTGTGTTGCTTAAATTACGAATCACAGCACGAAGGAAGACGAGCGGGCATGAAAAGAAAGTCGATTTCTAAAAGTTGTGCTCGAATTTTTCGCGAAATGCGTAATGCGCGCATGATGTCTACTCCACGACGTAATCGCAGAGATGTTATTATCACTGATGACAATATGACGACGCTGTGTTGTAAATTACCACGCGCGCGCGAGAGAAAAAAATTGCAACAATTGTTCAGCTTGGGACTAAGCTTCCGACAGTCGGCCTCGTTTTCACTTCCTACACTTTACGCTTCGCAGCGACTTTATTTTTATCTGTTTTTTTTTTCGGTATAGAAATTTGTTACAAAGACACTCCTTGTAGGGAAATTGATGTGAAGCACAGCGTATTGGTATTTATATCAAGGTGATGAGCGGAAAAAATGTTTTATTGAGTGTTAACAGCGCTTGTAAGCGGATTTTTTGCGCCCATTTTTGGTGCGATCGTAGCGCGCGCGGAATCTTGCTGCTGGGTTTATATGGCAGCGCGCTACCAAAGAAAGCGTCCTCGGCGTATCACTGTATGAAATTTAATTTTTAATTGCTCTTCGCATTGCGACGCGTGTTGCATGTTGCATGGTCAGATAATTGCAAGCGCATCAAGGTGACGCGAATTAAACCATACAAAGTCAAGCAATGTCGGGTCGTTAATCATAATTTAATCATTGTTTTATTATTTAAGCATCTTGAAGAGTTTTTATGTTTTATTGCTTCTCTTTTGACATGCAACGAAGAAACGAAAAATGAATAATTAGGTACATGTTTTATGAGTGTGTGAGAGTTGAGTGGACTTATAGACTACAGGCCCATGTCCAAAAATTTATGGGTCATATGAACCATCAGGTGACCTATTTAGGACGATATAAGATCATAAAATAATAAGATTTAACACTATGCCGTCACTTGTAAGCTGTCCAACTGAGTGCTGGTGAGAATTTGAAAGTACAGGCAGAGTGAGTACATTTCGGTCATATATTTTTGTACGGCATTTTTACCATCGATAGATCTTTAAAAAATAATAAGAAAGCGCGCAGTGCCGTAAAAAAATAGTGCGCCACAAAGTCGGTAAATTTTTTTGATTTTCGAAAATTTCCAGGGTAAATTTGGTCATTCGATTTTGTACGGCATCAGTTTCGTACTGTTTCAATACAGCTTCTAATCCATTATTCCGCAACGCCGTACAAAAAATCATGCGACAAGGGGAAAAATTGAGGGTTGCAACCCCCTCTCTTTCCGTGGTCCAGGGGGTGATTTGAAAAAGTACGGCATCGGTTCCAAAACATTCTCTAGCACTCAAAAGTACTATTAAAAATAATGCCGTCAAAAAATTATTGTTCATTTGAATGTATATTAATAATTATCTTAATTTCATGGTATACTTGATGTATAAAGCTGTAAAACCATTTGACCCTGTACGGGAACTTTTTTTTTAACATGATATTGTGAAATACAATGGTTATATAGTATTGCCGTTCAAAAGAAACTGTTCAAAAAAAAATTACAGAGAAATACAAAAACTGAAATTTTTTAAATTATTGCAAAAGTTTAAATATTCATAGATTAATGAAAGATAGCAATTTTCTACATTTTTCCCTTGTTTTAAATAGTATTAAGGTAATTAAATTAGGAAAAAATAATGCCGTACATTTTAATGCAGACCATATCTTTTAGGCTGATGAAAATGACGCTACCATTTTAAGGGTACTTTATGGCCATCTGATACTGTACGGCATTAACATATTTTTGAAGAGAACAATTGATAATATGATAAAATCATTATGACGTCTAACTGAAGTGAAACGGTGTGTATATAATATCCAAGAATTGAAACTGTCAATCCCAGTATCAACAGTTTTGTATACTTTTTGGTTTAGTATATGCTTCAAACATTATTGATAAATATATATAATTGATTTGTTTCATTATAATGATGTGAATAAATAAAACAACTATTTTTTAGAAAAATTCGATATATTTGAAAATGGTAATACAAAATAAGGTTTTTATTTAAATTATTCAGTATCGGAATCAGCCGCTGAGTCGTCATCGGAATCAACGTCTTCATCGACGTCCGAATTATATGTAATATTTGTATTTACAATTTTATACTGAATACATTTTATACATAAGTAGTAAAAGTTATTATTAAAAGTATTATTTGTTATTAAAAGAAATATTTCTATAAAAGGTTAACGCATAACATAAATCTTTTTATTTATTAATTGTATTCTTTAGTAATATAATTACATTAAAATATTGCAAACAGTGACACCATTTTCATGCATGAAGTGTGAAAATGCATTTTTTGTTGATTCGAGCGAGTGTACACAACGTTTATGAATATTTATGTCTAACTTTGTGCATAGATGACTGCAAAATGCAAGAATATGCACAAAATTCACAAATTTTGCGTGTGTATCATTGACTGCACTAATGTACTTGTATTCCGACAATTTTGTTTGTATAATTTTGTCGTTTGTGTCATGTGTCCGGATCCAAAACTTTCACCGCACGCGCCCTAGTCTCGTTTCGGGTGTCTAACACGGTTTTCGGTGCTCGTCGCCATGCGTGATGCGTATTTACTTTTTATTTTGATATGCGACGCGTGCCGGCCCACGAATATTAAGTCCTGTTTAATATTCGAACGACACACATTGACACCGCGGACGCATGTGTAATGCAAATTTACTTCTAGCGAAACTTTTTAAACACAAATATTAGCGTCGCGATATTTGTTTTATTAATATTTGGTGTTACACTTGTTAATCGTGTCAAGTTCAACATTTATTTCGATTTAATTTTTTCTCGCATGTCTCGTGCGTGTTCTCTAAGCGCTGTTGAAAATATAAAGTTTTGCGACACATTTAATAACGAAATAACAATAAAATTGCCCAGAGATTCGAAGCGCGAGCGCACGAAGCACAGCGCTAGATGACTACAACGAATCAATTCTTGCGTTCAAAGCAAACAGCTTTACGAAGAAGAAAAAAAAAATAGTTATGAGTTGCGAGAGTTGTTGAGAGTTTCACTGGAGCTGATTCAAGGACTTTTTGCGATTTCATTACGATCATTACGCGTTTAATACAAATTTAATGTTAACGCACGTTTTAACGGAAAATTTAGCGCACGCACATGCTGTGGAAACACAACTTAATTTGAACTTTGCTTACGAAAATGGACTTGTAAATTTTGTTCCAAGGATCTCACATGTTCGATAATGTTTTTTGCTCCACATAAGGCAGCATGAATGATATCATCGATCGACAACGATTTGTTGAATATTTTTTACACGTTTCATGGTTTTTGAACTCGTTTCCTTGTTAAACGATGCTAAATGTCAATGTATCACTCCATTTATCCGAGTGTTGGAAGTGAGAAAAAATCCAACACAATGCGCATTGTTGAAACGTCACATTTGCATTTTGCGCTGATTATCAATAACACAAGATGTGCGTACACACCCACAATTTGACACGCAATTAGCATAGATTTACACGGCGCGGATTAGCATATGAAAAGTTTGGTTAGATAGATGAGACGCGCGTGTAAAACCTAACCTCACGATCTCGCTTTTGTCACTCAGCAATTTTGCGAGGCGTTAATTTTCGCCTCAATAGCAATAAGTGGTCGTTAAACAACAATACGCGTATTATTTATATTTATTCACGCTGAAGATTAATATTTTAATTGTGTGTTTTTAAAGGTTGCGCTCTATGAATATGCAACCAAATTTACTCGCGGCTGCTGAAGATCATGGCGTTGTTTGTATTTTGTTAGGTTTTTAGTATTTTATGCGCTTTTCGTGAGGCGCAAATCCACGTTTATAGCCGAAACGTGACGGCGTGCGCGTACATTTAGGAAACTGCCAAATTACCGCAGCGAAAAATAAAAATACTTACGAAATTAAATGGCCAGCACTCACACACTACATCAAAACTTGAAATTAAATGTAAATTGTTGCCGAATAATAGAAATTCCAACGCATGGAAGAGATATGTACGCGCAATTATAGTGTGTTAAAGAGCGTTGTCGATGAATGTGTCGGAGTCGATGATTTCCAACGCAATTAAACAACAATTAAGACGTCGAGACCATCTATCTACTCTTCCTAAACGTAATAAATTATACGCGGCGTCGATGATGAATGTTTGTGCGTTTTTATGAAGACGCGATCATCTGCTAACGTGTGTTGACTGGTGAAATCTTCATTTGGATACGCAAAACGCACAAGTTTGGTAATTGCTGAAGGCGTGTGAAAATAATTTACATTTTGCCACGTTTTCAAGTTAAAATTTTGTATTTGTTTAGTTAGTGGCTTGTAGTTTTATTTGTTGAGTATATGAAATATAGACACATTGGCAAAACGTTGATTCGCTACGCTAGTCTTGTCCTTGAGGAACGCGGCGCGCGGTTTTTTGTTACACATTAATTCATGCCTTTTCTAGTCTACACTCGAGTGCTACCTGTTGCCCGCGCTACCTAATACGTTTTTGTTTTTGCGTTTGTTGCTTGTTTCGTATCTGCTTATTCGTCGATTTAATATAGAATGAATGCTTCGAGCCGCGCGCTAATGCGCGTCGTATTACATGATTCGCTCGCGTTTTTCTTGCGCGCAACGAGCCTATTATTATGTGGATTATTTGCTGGCGTGTGTACACGTGCACGTTGGCTTATTTGGAAGATTAATCAGCAAGAAACATGAAACGTGAATTGAGTTACAATGTCACTATTTAGCGGGGCGAAGAGGTAGCGGATAAAATAGGTTTTGTGTTTTAATGTAGACAACCTGTAATGCAATGCAATATTAATTAATTGTTTGATTTCTTGTTATTTGCAGTAACGACACCAGCGCCCCCACAAAGACCGTGGATTCCGGTCAGCAGGCCAATGAGGAATCGTCCTACCTGTAAGTTGCGCTGCCATTTTGTTTTACCGCAGAAAACTTTCTCTTTCGTTGCGTTTTATTTTTCTCTCTCGCTTTGTACATTTTTCAATTAAAATATTTCTACGCGTTTGGTATGTGTCGAAGGCAGAGCAGCAATTGCGCACGATCATGTCGATTGCAGCATAATTGCATTCGACACATTCTAAATCTAAATATGTGATAGATACCACACAAGTTGCGCTTTTTTCTATCGACACCTTTGCCTGTACAGAGCAGGATTTTCTTTTCATGGTATATTTTGTTATCGATGTGATGCTTTTTGATTTTGTTTTATTTTCCTAACACCTTGTATGTTGTATGCACTTTACCGGCGAGCGGGCGATCTCCGCCATTTTGCGCGCCCAACCTGCACACTTGTGACGGCGCACCCATGCCACAACATGCATAATTTCAATTGCTCATAACGCTCTCGGGACACTTTATTGCAAGGCGCAAATATGCAAATCGCATCGTTTATGCCTTAAATCGCGACTTCCAACGTCGACATGTGCATGCTATGGCGGCATCGACATCATTTTCTCTTTCTCTCGTATATTATGAATGAATTATCAGCAGAAATGTCGAAAATTCAAGGGATACATCTAAATTAAATTAAATGAATTAATAACACACAACTTAAACTAAATATAAACATATTAACTACTATCCAATGCTTTACTTTATTAAAAAATGGCACCCGTTGTTGATTTGTTGACCATGTTTCTATTTTTCTTCTAAAGGTATATTTACGGTAATGTGCTACAACGTACTTTGTGATAAGTACGCGACGCGTCAAATGTACAGCTACTGTCCGACGTGGGCGCTCAATTGGGACTACCGCAAGAAGGGCATCATGGACGAGATCCGCCATTACAGCGCAGACATTATCAACCTGCAGGAGGTCGAGATGGAGCAGTTCTACAACTACTTTTTGCCGGAGCTGAAGAAGGACGGTTACGAGGGCATCTACTCACCAAAGTCGCGCGCGAAGACGATGGCTGAGAACGAGCGGAAGTATGTGGACGGCTGTGCCATTTTCTACCGAAGATCAAAGTATGTTACCATATAGATATCTTAATTTATTGACAGATATGTGATGTTGGTTTTGTTCTTGTGTTGTGTCCCTGTAGATTTACGTTAATTAAGGAACATTTAGTCGAATTTAATCAATTGGCAATGGCAAATGCGGACGGGCTGGATCACATGCTCAATCGTGTGATGCCGAAAGATAACATCGGACTGGCCGCGCTCCTGCAGACGACAGAAGTTGCATGGGAGCACGCGCCCGAAGGCTCAGCGCTCACGCAACAACCACTCCTGGTGTGCACGGCGCACATTCACTGGGACCCCGAGTTCTGTGACGTAAAACTCATCCAGACGATGATGCTCGGTAACGAATTGCGTTCCATTCTGGAGGAATCGGCGGCAACGCTGCGTGCGAACGATAATGTCACCGTGGACGCCAACGCCATACAACTAGTACTCTGTGGTGATTTCAACTCGTTGCCGGATTCGGGAGTCATTGAGTTTCTGAGCAGCGGGCGCGTCTTGCAGGATCACAAGGACTTTAAAGACTTCAGTTACAAGTCCTGCCTGGAGAAGATCTCCGCGTGCGACAAGCCCGCTGGCGAATTTACACATTCCTTCAAGCTCGCGTCCGCCTACAGCGAGGACATTATGCCCTACACCAACTATACTTTTGAATTCAAGGTACAGGATTAAAAAGTGACAATAAATTATATTTTTGTGCAATGGTTTATTTTTCTACAGGGTATCATCGATTATATTTTCTACTCGAAACAAAGTATGACGCCGTTGGGTCTGCTCGGGCCGCATAGCGCCGAATGGCTGAAAGAGAACAAAATCGTCGGCTGTCCCCATCCACACATCTTTTCCGATCATTTTCCACTGCTCGTCGAATTGGAAATGGTGTCGACGATAGCGCAGCAACCCATCAACGGCATTATTAATCATAGGTAACCAATTGCCATTGTGTTCCTTAAAAATAAATCTTAATAAATGAATTTTCTGCGTTTTACAATAGGTAGCAATCGATGAGAATCGCCTGCAACAACTAGCCATTGTCGCCTTGCTGTTCAGTACCTGGCTAAAATCAACACGCAAACATTTAAAACGAATGTAAACACAAACAACCAAAAAAAAAACTAAGAAACAAGAGCGGCGACTAACACAGGCGGAGAGAAGCAGATGGAAACATTTTTATATTTATTTATTCGTCGCTGGGCGGCAAGCCAACATGCGAAAATGATGCATCGAAGCTGGTAACACAGAAATTTCAAGCGAAGATTCCTGCTCTCCCATGATCCATTCTTCACCACTTTATATTGTATATGGATATTTAATATTAACTCTACTCTAAAATCGTCTATCTCTCTTGCATCGGAGGTGGTCGTGATCGTCGTCATGAAATGATGAACGTTAGGCGCGCAACCGACAAATATCAATAAGTAGACACAAACACCAAAATGTAATAACACAAACAAAAAATGTTAAGCAATGAGTATACCGGTATCAGGTCCACATGTGGAGAATTATCCTGCCAAAACGCACACATTTCCTCGTTTCTTTCGCGCGCGTTCTAACACAAACACACATACACACACATATGCACACTGAGAGACAAACAAACATAAATATGATGATATCCAATTCGCGAGTGCAGAAGTGAGATTACATTCTATACATAAGTGAAGAACACTTTGTACATAAATAATCAAATACAAAACAAACTAAAAATTTCATTGTTAGTAGGCGTATCCGAGTCCCGGGACTTTTTATTAGAGACAAATTCTCTTATCTCTCTGATTTGTTCATGATTGAAATTGGCGATTTGTGTAAGACTTGCTTATCATGTAGATAGACGTAGATTGTTGTCCATCCGAATTTTTTCTCCTCAAAAACGCAAGTGAAACAATCAAATTAAATAACTGGAATTGCAATTTTTCATAATAAATGTCCAAACAAATCCCGAACGCGCAGAGCATTCGAAATACTTTTAGAAGTATGTATTTATAATTTTAATTGATTGTATAATGCTATCCGTAATACGTTTAATTGCTTGTCAATAACTTGATTCAAGTGATAGTGTCTTTGTGATAACGAGAAGATGCTCTGCGCTGTTTGTTCAGACACCGTTTATTAACGAAGCACGAATGCGATTAATGTGGTACTTAAACTTATTTGTTATTTTCATTTTTTCCTCTAGGTTTTATTTTCTCGTTTAGTTAATTTATTGTTTCATGCTTGTAAAAACCGCTAGACAAATGGAAATGTTTCGTTTGCCGTGTCGCGCCGTGTTTGGTCGAGAGTCGAGTCGTGGGGTGTTTGAAGCAAACAAATGAAAATGGAGATCTCAATTTGATTTATAGCATTGTAACTATTGCAAATATTTTCCGGCGATTTGAGTCGCTTATTTATGTCCTCTCTATGAATCTTTTTAACTTCTCGACGTTCCTCTTCCTCCCATTTTTCAATCCCCCTGTACCTTCGTACGAATAATTAAATATTTGCTAATTAATTAGTAGAAGTATATTTAATGAAAATTATGAGGCTGAATGAATGATTAAAACTCATGTCGTTGTTTATATTTTTATTTGTATCTGATTGCAAGACGCCAATTATTATTTTTTTAAATATCTGTTTGAAATTTTACTCTCGCTGGTTGGTTGTGTACTGGACGCATTCACTTTTAAATCATGTGCATGTTTTGTTTTGCCGGTTGTTTTATTTTATTATTTTTTTATTAATGCGAGAGGGCGCAGTGTACGGTGTATGCGGTGAAATGGACAATGGTTAATTTTTTAAGTGTCGCGACGACTCAAACATTGAAACGATTGTGTTACACGAGTTTGAAAAACAAAGCATGCAAATCCCAGACGAATCCCACTGTAAGAGAAACTGATTTTTGTTTTTGTAGATGTTCTACAGATATTTATGTACAATAGATAAAATAAGAAATAAAGTGATTGATTAATTATCTCCTAGAGTTTGGAGTAGTTTCGATCGATGAACAGCATTAGATTTCTGCATAAAACGCTCCCAGTTATTCTAATGTTTACTGTGCACGATTCTCTGCGCTCGCTGCGGCTACGATCCCTGCTTATCAGCAAACGTGTGCGGTGTGCGCAGCCACGGTCACTCCAGATAAGATATAGCATAATACTTTATGTAGAGACGACTTAAGTCAGTTGCGCAGAAATGCTCGTCGTGGTTGCATCGCTGCTTATCGCGTGCCTTCGATGCAGTTTCGGTCCACGTTTTCAGTTTTTTGTTAGTTTTGTGGCGTGGTGCGGGTGTCGGTGCGTTTTCTGGATCATACCGTTTCTTGCATTGTACTTTAATAAATCACCGTCTAATGGTCATTAACAGTATTCAGTTCTAATCATTCTGTGTGGTGAACGTGATGAACCAGTACTAGAATTATCTTCAATTGTTACTAAAAGAAGTTGATATTATTCATTGTGAACTTCATGCTTTCGGAAACGGCGTTTGTTAGAGTAAACAAGTAAGTAATATGAACTCATTTTCTTGTCCCTTTTACTTGAAGTTTTAAGGGATGAACTATAGCATCTTGCATATTTCGTGAATAGTAGTAGTTGATTTGAAATTCTGTGACCTAATACGCTGATTCATGGACCCGTACAAGGGTCGCGGTAGAAATGAATTAGAGCACAGTATGAGGGTCATATCTTGGGAATCTTATGCGATATTTAATTTTTTTCTTCGAATTCTGGTGCAAGATTTTCTGACATTTTCAAAACATGTGGTGGAAAACGTTTTTAAACATTTTACCCCACAAATTTCAATTAATTTAACATCTTCTTTAATTGAGAATTTACTCTTTCATAATCTACAATTCTCTGATTTCTATCTATTTTAGTTTGGAACATATTCACTATAACAATCATTGAAAAAAAATTATCAATTCGTTTTAGCTAGCCTATCGAGAATAGTTTGTAGAATAGTCTCTGCGATTTGTACATATGTATCTCTTTTAGTTTACGAGATATTCGCGATTGAATAAAATCGTCAAAAAATGAAAAATGTCACTTGTTAGTACTTTTAGTCGCGTTTTTTGACATTTTACTGTTGGAAATATAATTATTTTATATTTTTACCTGATAGAGAATTTTCCAATCTTACATAATCAGCAATTTTTTGGTTGCTATTGCTTTTAGTTTAAGAGATATTAATTATCAAAAATCGTCGAAAATAAGTATCAAGCACCCCCCCTTGGCAATTTTTTCTTAAGAATTAAAATTTCATCTCTCAGATTTCCGCTTTAACTAGCCTATCTTATAGAGAATATTCTGTAGATTAAGACGCTGCGATCGGATCTTAATTATCTCTTTTAGTTTACGAGATATTCGCGATTGAATAAAATGGGCAAAAATTGCAAAATGTCACTTTTTAGCACTTTTAGTCGCGTTTTTCGACCTTTTACTGTAGGAAATATAAATATTTTCAAGTTTTACCTGATAGAGAATTTTACAATCTTTCATAATCAGCAATTTTTGGGTTGCTATAGCTTTTAGTTTAAGAGATATTAATTATCAAAAATCGTCGAAAAAAAGTATCAAGCACACCCCCTTGGCAATTTTTTCTTAAGAATGAAAATTTCATCTCTTAGATTCCCGCTTTAACTAGCCTATCTTATAGAGAATAGTGCGTAGATTAAGACGCTGCGATCGGATCTTAATTATCTCTTTTAGTTTACGAGATATTCGCGATTGAATAAAATGGGCAAAAATTGAAAAATGTCAGTTTTTAGCACTTTTAGTCGCGTTTTTTGACCTTTTACTGTAGGAAATATATTTATTTTATATTTTTATCTGATAGAGAATTTTCCAATCTTTCATAATCAACAATTCGTTGGTAGCAATCTCTTTTAGTTTAAGAGATATTGATTTTTGAAAATCGTCTAAAAAAAGTATCAAGCACCCCCCCTTAGCAATTTTTTTCTTAAGAATGAAAATTTCATCTCTCAAATTTCCCTTTTAACTATCCTATCTGATAGAGAATAGTCAGTAGATTAAGACGCTGCGATCAGATCTTATTTATCTCTTTTAGTTTACGAGATATTCGCGATTGAATAAAATGGGCAAAAATTGCAAAATGTCACTTTTTAGCACTTTTAGTCGCGTTTTTCGACCTTTTACTGTAGGAAATATAATTATTTTATATTTTTATCTGATAGAGAATTTTCCAATCTTTCATAATCAGCAATTCGTTGGTTGCTATCGCTTTTAGTTTAAGAGATATTAATTATCAAAAATCGTCGAAAAAAAGTATCAAGCACCCCCCCTTGGCAATTTTTTCTTAAGAATTAAAATTTCATCTCTCAGATTTCCGTTTTAACTAGTCTATCTTATAGAGAATAGTTCGTAGATTAAGACGCTGCGATCAGATCTTATTTATCTCTTTTAGTTTACGAGATATTCGCGATTGAATAAAATGGTCAAAAATTGAAAAATGTCACTTTTTAGCACTTTTAGTCGCGTTTTTCGACCTTTTACTGTAGGAAATATAATTATTTTATATTTTTATCTGATAGAGAATTTTCCAATCTTTCATAATCAGCAATTCGTTGGTTGCTATCTCTTTTAGTTTAAGAGATATTAATTATCAAAAATCGTCGAAAAAAAGTATCAAGCACCCCCCCTTGGCAATTTTTTCTTAAGAATGAAAATTTCATCTCTCAGATTTCCGTTTTAACTAGCCTATCTTATAGAGAATAGTCCGTAGATTAAGACGCTGCGATCAGATCTTAAATATCTCTTTTAGTTTACGAGATATTCGCGATTGAATAAAATGGGCAAAAATTGAAAAATGTCACTTTTTAGCACTTTTAGTCGCGTTTTTTGACCTTTTTCTGTAGGAAATATAATTATTTTATATTTTGATCTGATAGAGAATTTTCTAATCTTTCATAATCAGCGATTCGTTGGTTGCTATCGCTTTTAGTTTAAGAGATATTCTTCTTCTTCTTCTTCTTCTTCTTTTTTAAGAGATATTGATTTTTGAAAATCGTCTAAAAAAGTATCAAGCACCCCCTTAGCAATTTTTTTCTTAAGAATGAAAATTTCATCTCTCAAATTTCCCTTTTAACTATCCTATCTGATAGAGAATAGTCAGTAGATTAAGACGCTGCGATCAGATCTTATTTATCTCTTTTAGTTTACGAGATATTTGCGATTGAATAAAATGGGCAAAAATTGCAAAATGTCACTTTTTAGCACTTTTAGTCGCGTTTTTCGACCTTTTACTGTAGGAAATATATTTATTTTATATTTTTATCTGATAGAGAATTTTCCAATCTTTCATAATCAACAATTCGTTGGTAGCTATCTCTTTTAGTTTAAGAGATATTGATTATCAAAAATCGTCGAAAAAAAGTATCAAGCACCCCTCCTTGGCAATTTTTTCTTAAGAATGAAAATTTCATCAATCAGATTTTTGTTTTAACTAGTCTATCTTATAGAGAATAGTTCGTAGAATACTCTCTGCGATTTGTACCTATGTATCTCTTTTAGTTTACGAGATATTCGCGATTGAAATAAATCGTCAAAAATTGAAAAATGTCACTTTTTAGTACTTTTAGTCGCGTTTTTCGACCTTTCACTTCATTGAACTGAATTATTTCAAATTTCCATCTGATAGAGAATTTTACAATCTTCCGTAATCATCAATTTTCTGGTTGCTATCTCTGTGTAAACATAATATTACTAAATCGTATGCAACATTTCTGTTTTAACTATTATTTTCTTTTTTTATTAACAGTATTTTCCGTGCCTTGGAGTCCGATGACGTCTGCATTAGTGAGTTTATTCTTAAATTATATTTTTCGTTAATTTCTGCCTTGGACAGTGCGTTTGTGTATAACAACTTTTTTGTGTGGCGTTGCTATCTCCTCATGCCGCATGCCGTGTATATGCATATAATTGTGATTTTTCATTGTTTTTTTTGAGTTTGCGCTCGATCTAGGCGTCTCACTAACTTCAGCACTGCATCAAAAGATGCGGAATTACATTCTCCGTCGGGTGGTAATAGTTTGTTGCAGCCACTCTGCTTGTAACCCGCGAAAATTTGTATAAAAGTGTAATTTTTTATGATTTTTTCGTGTTTGCTCGCGATCTAGGCGTCTCACTAACTTCAGCACGGCGTCAAAAAATGCGGAATTACATTCTCCGTCGGGTGGTAATAGTTTGTTGCAGCAACTCTCCCTGTAACCCGCGAAAATTTGCATAAAATGTTATTTTTATGGTTTTTTTGTGCTTGCGCGCGATCTAGGCGTCTCACTAAATTCAGCGCGGCGTCAAAAGTTGCGGAATTAAATTCTCCGTCGAGTGGGAATAGTTTGTAGCAGCAACTCTCCCTGTAACCCCCAAAAATTTGCATAAAAGTGTCAGTTTTTATGGTTCTTTCGGGTTTGCGCGCGATCTAGGCGTCTCACTAACTTCAGCATGGCGTCAAAAAATGCGGAATTACATTCTCCGTCGGGTGGTAATAGTTTGTTGCAGCAACTCTCCCTGTAACCCGCGAAAATTTGCATAAAATGTTATTTTTCATGTTTTTTTCGGGCTTGCGCGCGATCTAGGCGTCTCACTAAATTCAGCGCGGCGTCAAAAGTTGCGGAATTAAATTCTTCGTTAGGTGGTAATAGTTTATTGCAGCTAGTCTCCCTGTAACTCGCAAAAATTTGCATAAAAGTGTAATTTTTTTATAGTTTTTTCGGATTTGCGCGCGATCCAGGCGTCTCACTAAATTCAGCGCGGCGTCAAAAGTTGCGGAATTAAATTCTCCGTCGGGTGGGAATAGTTTGTTGCAGCAACTCGCCCTGTAAACCGCAAAAATTTGCATAAAAGTGTAATTTTTCACAGAGAGGCTAGCGATAAAAGTGACTCGTGTTCAGGGCACCGTAGAAACCCGCGAAAATTTGAATGAAAGGGTGATTGTTGTCACCCTTTCTCGTGAAATGTTTGTATTTTTTCGAGTTTGCGCGCAATCTAGGGGGCTCACTGAATTCAGCATGGCGTCTAGAGATGCGGAATTAAAGTCTCCGTCGGGTGGTAATAGTTTGTTGCAGCAACTCCCCCTGTAACTCGCAAAAATTTGCATAAAAGTGTAGATTTTCATGGTTTTCTCGGGTTTGCGCGCGAGCTAGGCATCTCACTAGCTTCAGCGCGGCGTCAAAAGATGCGAAAATAAATTCGCCGTCGGGTGGTATTTGTTTGTTGTAGGAATTCGACCTGCAACCCGCGAAAATTTGAATAAAAGTGTAATTTTTCATGGTATTTTCGGGTTTGCGCGCGATCCAAGCGTCTCACTAAATTCAGCGCGGCGTCAAAAGTTGCGGAATTAAATTCGCGAAAATTTGCATAGAAGTGAAATTTTTTATGTTTTTTTTTTGATTTGCGCGCGATCTAGGCGTCTCACCAACTTCAGCGCGGCGTCAAAAGATGCGGAATTTCATTCTCCGTCGGGTGGTAATAGTTTGTTGCAGCAACTCTCCCTGTAACCCGCGAAAATTTGCATAAAATGATATTTTTCATGTTTTTTTTCGGGTTTGCGCGCGATCTAGGCATTTTGTTTGTTACAGGAATTCGTTCTGCGCGTTTGTTGCGTACGCACCTACTGGTAGAATTCATCATTTACGCATGCGCTACGCACTTTACTTTGTTTACGGTCAACATTGTCATCTCTCCTTGGCTCCGGCAGTGTTAGTTGTGCAGTCTTAGCGCATCTCCGTAGTGTTACATCGCGTGTTTTTAAAGTGCAATATTCAATTGGCAATCGACTGCAGTTAATGACTATTGAGTTATGATTAATTGTGTTTGTACTTTTCATAAATGCGCACATATAGTGTCTTCTTGTGATTTTCATCAGTCGGATATTACCTTTGTGGGTACAAAATTTGAAGACTATTGTGATGAGAAAATTTACATAGTAAGTAATATATTTTTACCAGATTAGATCTTATTTTTGTTATCTTTATATTTAGGTGCTATTAAGTTTTAGTTAATTTAGCGAATTAAATATGAATTAAAGTCACAAATCACAGCGCATCTGATTTGTGTTTATTTTTTAGATGTCAAGGAGTTGAACGTGTACAATCGTGCCCGCAGTCAATTGTGAGTATTGAAATTCTTATCATTTTCATATCTGCTCCGTTACCGTAGCCTGCTATATCTTTTTCTTGTTTAGTCGATCGTGCAATGTTGTTCGGCACACACGTGTTTTGTTCACAAGTCGATCTTCGTAACTAGTTTGCGCGTTTCTTATGATTTTAAGTCGGTAGTTGAATTATAATTGGTCAGTAAAGATAACATTTAGAATTAACGGACTAATGCGGCGTGCAGTTAATGAATTATCGCGCGTGGAAGCCAGAATTTTGTAGTTCTACATTGTGCGCACGTTTTTGCCGTCGGCCGTCGGATATCTCGTCGACACGAAGAATTCTTACTGGATTTATATATTTTTGTACATTTATTAAATAATTCAAACGTGAAAATATACTTCGATTTTTTCCGGTGTGGAATGAAGTCCGTAAAATCTAATCCGTACCAGTTTGTGAAGATTAAACATTCAAGTAAGTGTAACTTGTAACTTAAGTCACTTTCGTGAGTCACGTTGAACACATGTACTTAAATTTCATGTAACAGAATTAAATTTGTATATGTACTATCTTAATTATATGAGTTTGAATAAAATATAATTTAATAGTATATTTTGAAGCAGTTATCTATCAATGTTCCTATTGTCGTTTTCAGAATTAGATTTAAAGATCATATTTGATTACCTGTGTTTGAAATGCATATAAGTGATATATAAATGTTGTTGTTTTTAAAAAGGTGACAAAAACAACAACATTAATACCTGAAACGAATAGAGTTTGATAAGTGAGCGTTGTGGCTCAGGTGGCATGTGCATATGCTAGCATGCTGGAGGTTCGTGGATCGAATCTCAGTTGTAGAAGGCAATTTTATTAAATAATAAGAAATTTACGAAATGTGGGTTGCATACCACAAAAATTCAAATGTTAGAAATAACTTGAAAAGCAGAGTACGACGAAGCAACAGTAAGAATAAGTAGAAGAGAATGGTGGAGGTGTAAGTAAGAAGAGAGCAGCAGCAGGAGAGAATAGGAGGAGAAGTAAGAAGAGAAGAAGAAGAAGAGAGAGTACAGGAAGAAAAGAGAATAGGAGTGACAGAATTTTTAAATTTTTTGGCACGTGTCGTTATAAGACAGTCATAGGTCGATCTCCCAGAGCGCCTCCGGCGCTCTGGTCGATCGCCCACTGCTTCGGTCCGTCCATTGCTCCCGGCCCATCCTACAGCTGCGATGTCTCTGCGCTTCATCCCCGAAATTATCAGGCATATCAACAATTTTTATGGTGGGGGATCATCCCCAGAGAGAGGGAACTCATTATAAGGACATCCTTTTAAGAACTTGTAAAAATATTTCTGATTTTTAAGTCGCTTCACGAGAAGGGACACTTAAAAATATTCTTACAAGTTCTTACCTGTAGCTGAAATGAAAGATGGAGTACACAAATCATACAGGATACCTTCACAATTTTTATAGTGGGGATCATCCCCCGAGTGGGAGAACTCCTTGAGGACTTATAAGATATTTCTAAGTGTCGCCGCTCCAGAGCCGACCACAACACTGAGAAATACTTTACAAGTTGTGACCTGTACCTGAAATGATAGAAGGATGGGGTGCACAAGTCATAACACACAGCCATTGCCTTTAACATTTCTTTATTAACAAATTACATATAATACTAGTTCAGAACTTGCAATTTCAATACCTATAGAACACATGACGTCATTTTAAAATATGTTTATGACCTGCATAGCCGCGCTGTACTAACGGCTGCAAAAGTACAAAATATAACACTAGAAAATAGCAAATTGCGCACTGTTTTCGCGTTACATCCCTGGAAAATTATATACAGGGTGTTACCAAAAGAATATCTATAATTTAAAAAAAAATCGCATCAAAACAATAAAAAAAATTAATTTTTTACTGACCATTAGGAATTTTTTTTATATAAGGTGATACAAAAAAACTTCAAAAGTGCAAGTTTTATAACCTGTTTCCTTCTGGAGGAGAAGTGATAGGTGCGGGGCTAGCAACATAATAAATAATCCAATCACAAATTATTATACACCTTTTACAGCAATACTGAACTAAGATCTCTTAAACTCAAATTAGCAAACATGTCAAGCCATTTACAGACAGAATAAGGAATAAAAGCACAAAAAACGGGATCTAATGTGACAGCTATTGTTACTTATTTTTAGAGTGTTTAATTATGTGACTAATCGCTTTTCATTATCAGCTGATGAATTTACATTTACTGTTTAATTCGTCAAATGTTCATAAAATATAGTATTTACGTACCACATTTTCTCACTCCTTCGCTATTGAAATAATCCACCAGAAGCACAAACGATGTTTATTCAAATAAATAATTAAATGAATACACAAAACAAGTCCACCAGGAATTTTTAGCCGACGGAAGGCAACCGACGGCCGACAGCAAACACGTGCGTACATTATTAAAGTCACGGGTTCCACGCGCGATAACTCATTAACGACACTCAGCATTCGTTTGTTAATTCTAAATTCTATCTTTGCTGACCAATTCTAATTCAACTACCGATTTAGAATTACAAGAAACGCGATAAGTCGCCACGAAAACCGTCCCGCATCTAGACACGCGCTCACCACGCGGCAGCGCACGATCGACTAAGTAAGAAGTGGAACGAACAAACACTGCTGAACACATCGGACGCACTGCAATGTGATAAAAACAAGTTGTTTGTACACAAACACCGATTGAGTGATGGAGTCAAGAGTGAAAACTATGAACAATTTATTACAATTTTTTATTCGTATATATAATGTATTCTAAAATCAAGAATTAAATGCATTCTTTTTTTAAAAACAGCTTAGAAGATAATGGCAATTGACAAATCTGGAAAAAAAAATGAAAAAACAACTACTTTTAAACTTTTACTTCACGCAGTTAATATATTTTATAATCTTAATATTCATCTGCCTGATGATGCCACAGTGTGGCGAAACATGTCGCAGAGTAGTAAAAGTTTCAGTGAAACCCGTAAGGTTTATCCTTTCTATCGACGATTATAATCTTGTTCTATAAAAAATAACCTGTTACAGGTTACAGGGGGAGTTCCTGCAACAAACTAATACCACCCGACGAAGAATTTAATTCCGCTTCGATGAAGTTAGTGAGACGCCTAGATCGTGAGTAAACACGAAAAAACCATGAAAAATTACAATTTTATGACTCGTATTTAGGGCACCGTACGAGGGTAGCGGTAGAAGTGACTCGTATTCAGGGCACCGTACGAGGGTAGCGGTACATTTTTATGCAAATTTTCGCGAGTTACAAGGGCAGTTCCTCCAACCAACATATACCACCCGACGGAGAATTTAATTCCGCATCTTTTGACGCCACGCTGAAGTTAGTGTGACGCCTAGATCGCGAGCAAACACGAAAAAACCATGGAAAATTACAATATTATGCAAATTTTCGCGGGTTACAGGTGGAATTCCGGCAACAAACTATTACCACCCGACGGAAAATTTAATTCCGCATCTTTTGACGCCACGCTGAAGTTAGTGCGACGCCTAGATCGCGAGCAAACACGAAAAAACCATGGAAAATTACAATATTATGCAAATTTTTGCGGGTTACAGGGGAAATTTCGGCAACAAACTATTTCCTCCCGACGGAAAATTTAATTCCGCATCTTTTGACGCAACGCTGAGGCTAGTGCGATACCTAGATCACGAGCAAACACGAAAAAACCATAGAAAATTACAATTTTATGCAAATTTTCGCGGGTTACAGTGGAAATTCCGGTAACAAACTATTACCACCCGACGGAAAATTTAATTCCGCATCTTTTGACGCCACGCTGAAATTAGTGCGACGCCTAGATCGCAAGCAAACACGAAAAAACCATGAAAAATTACAATTTTATGCAAACTTTCGCGGGTTACAGGGGGAATTCCGGCAACAAACTATTACCACCCGACGGAAAATTTAATTCCGCATCTTTTGACGCCACGCTGAAGTTAGTGCGACGTCTAGATCGCGAGCAAACACGAAAAAACCATGGAAAATTACAATTTTATGCAAATTTTTGCGGGTTACAGGGGAAATTCCGGCAACAAACTATTCCCTCCCGACGGAAAATTTAATTCCGCATCTTTTGACGCCACGCTGAAGTTAGTGCGACGCCTAGATCGCAAGCAAACACGAAAAAACCATGAAAAATTTCAATTTTATGAAAATTTTCGCGGGTTCCAAGGGGAATTCCGGCAACAATCTATTACCACCCGACGGAAAATTTAATTCCGCATCTTTTGACGCCACGCTGAAGTTAGTGCGACGCCTAGATCGCGAGCAAACACGAAAAAACCATGGAAATTATTCCGAACTAAATTTGAAACCGCGTTCGCAAGTTATAACAAAAAAACTACAATTTCTAGCGCAACGAGTACTACGGCGCAAACACAACTTTCATTATAACTCGCGTTACGGAATTTTCTGGCCAAACATTCTTATACCGGGAGATGCAAAATTAAATTCTGCATTTGGAAAAATTAATCCGAACTAATTTTGACACCGCGTTCGCGTGTTATAACAAATAAACTACAATTCCTAGCGCAACGAGTACTATTGCGTATATGCGTATACACACAACTATCATTATAACCGGCGTTACGGAATTTTCTCGCAATAAAGTTTGATACAGGGATATAAAGAATTAAATTCCGCATCTGGGAAAATTATTCCGACCTTAGTTTAAGACCGCGTTCGCGTGTTATAATAAAAACAAACTACAATTCCTAGCGCAACGAGTACTATTGCGTATATGCGTATACACACAACTATCATTATAACTCGTGTTACGGAATTTTCTCGCAATAAATTTCGATACATGGCAATTAAGAATTAAATTCCGCATCTGGGAAAATTATTTCGAACTAATTTAGACACCGCGATCGCGTGTTATAATAAAAAAACTACAATTCCTAGCGCAAGGAGTGACAAAAATCACCCTTTTATTCAAATTTTCGCGCGTTCCTACGGTGCCCTGAACACGAGTCACTTTGACCGCTAGCCTCGTAAGGTGCCCTGAATCGAGTCACTTCTACCGCTAACAAATACCACCTGGCGGAGATTTTAATTCTGCTTTTTTTGACGCCCCGCTGAAGTTGCTAGGTCGCAGAGTTCGCATACAAACGGAAATATACAAAAATATACCTAATACTGACAATCAGAAGTATCAAACATACATACATACTGTACATATACTAAGTATACAAAAATATGATGAGACTTACAAGGAGTGCAAATCCTGAGATTGAGAATCGTAGAACAAATAGTGAAGCCAAGTAGGAAACATATCAGAGAATTGATTTGCATTAAAACCAGAATTGTTCGCATGAATCGACACTACAAAACTCGAAATTTGGAAAATGGTTGAACTGTTCTGAAGGGAAACATATCAGAGAATTGATTTGCATTAAAACCAGAATTGTTCGCATGAATCGACACTACAAAACTCGAAATTTGGAAAATGGTTGAACTGTTCTGAAGGGAAATTCCCGATCAAATAAAACAAATCAAAATAATTCAATGAAATATTTAATCAAAAGAATAGAAATACTAACACCGATTAATAAATAGAAGTCAAACAATTCTCGTGTGTAAGTTGTATTGTACGGAATAAATATATTTTTATCTGTTTTATTTTCATGCACCAACCGGCCTAGCATCTCACCTCAGTCGGGGGAGCAAACCGAAAAGAAATGTCAATAAATTCGCATATCAGGGGCATTCCAGTGTAAACATTAAACATCGGTAAAAATAAGCATTTCACAGGCGGGCAATGTATTAAATTTATATTAATTCAAACCGGAATGACAATTACAATGACGCGAAACTGAACTATGCCCATGAAATGAAGAATTTAATTATAATCTCACCCATAAACTCTCACCCTGTGTATTGTAACTCATGGAACGTCACTGGCCCTCACTGGTATTTCTTCAATTACTATAATAAATGAATAAAAGTTAAAACATGTTATATAAATGCAAAATAAAAGAATGTTATCAATTCGTGCATCAAAACCCGATGTTTGTTGTCGAAATGTGTGTGCACGGTGCATTCCACACGGCGAACGAGATAAGAACACACTAGTTGTAAATAAACACCGATAAGGGTCAATAGTCACAAGATTGAACACAATGCTAGCTGGCAATATCGGCATAAGTTAGGAAGGCTTAGATTTTAAATTGTATTTAATAAAAGATGCAAACGTTCATATGAATTTACTGTATTAATTAGGTTTTAAGACCGTATTGTTTGCAACAGAGCCGCGATACCGGCGGCGACCATGATGCGCCTGAAAGGCAAACACATGCACGGCGAACGCGACGTTACATCGGATACTGACAGACGCTTAAAATGGAAAACTAAATCAATTACATTTATCATTCTAACTTTAAATGAAGTCAATGTTATTTACGCGAATGCAGAATCAGTGGCGGATTATGCTTCAGTGGGGCCCTAGGCGCAAATCAAGTTTGGGGCCCCTAAATCCGAAAATTTTCAAAAACGGTTATTAGCCCAGTAAAATTAATAGTTTTAGCGTACGGGCGCCCCAAAGTCTACTTCAACATTCGTTTGTGCCAAAAACTCATTTCCACACCACCTTGAGGTAGAGTACGTGGCGCGTTTTTTTTTTTATCGCACACGCACTATTCCAAAATTTAATGGATTATCTTCCGATTCGCTCTTCGCGATGGACCAGGTGTTGTGCGTTAATTGTTTTCAGGACCGATCAAAATATCACAGGTAAAATTTTCTGCCATACTATCCGCGATGGGATTATCGTTTTCAATGCTATCTTGGTTCTCGAGTTCATCGTACGTGTGCTCAAAAATGGTAATCGTAATTAAATACAAATTAGAAATTTACTTTTCTTGCCTTCTCTTGGGCAAAGATTTCAATAATTTTGTCGTACTCTAGTTTTTTAAAAATATCATTTTCTATGAACATTAATGCGAAGTCATTTAAGTGCTCTTGTGAAAGACTATTGCGCAGATAGTTTTTGACTCGTTTTAAAACTGAAAATGTCCTTTCTCCACTTGCATTAGAAACGGGCAAGATCAAAAAAATTTGCAGTATTGTGTGTATATTTGAAAAAGTTGATTTTAGACCATTACTTAATGTTGCATACATTTCATATGGATCTCTAATATTTTCTTCTTGTATGTATTTTAGAAAATGAGTTAACTCATCAGTGAAATATTCTGGCTCAATATCTTTTTCATACTTAGACAATAATCGCTCTACACAATTATTAGTCTCAACACGGCTTAATTTTAAATCAAAGAAAATTTTAAAATCGTTAAGAACATTGATATAGCCCCTTCGAGTAATTTCTGATGTTAATACATCACATACAATATAAAAAATGTTGACAATAAAAAAATTTCTTGACGAAAATGCTGTATCATTTTTGTTCGTTTCATCATATGGATATTTGCGTTTTCTTTGTCTCATCTCTTTATAAGAATGATGAGCTGTTAGAGATTTAGCCTCCTCTTCAACAGTTTCAAAATTATTTCTGACCTCTGTTATAAATTCGTTTAATGATTTTAATAAACTAACACTATTAATTTGTCTTTGGTTCCTGTAAGTATTTGCTGGTAATTTCGATTCTCTGTAGGAGTTTGTTCCAGAAAATTGTTAACAGTGCCGTCTCAAATTGATTGAACTCTTTTGATAATTTTTTTGCTTCTAATTTTGAAATTGGTTCATTGGAATCTGTGGTTACCTTTATCAAGGATTGGTAAATGTCATGATAATTAAGTCTTAGGGCTAAAACAGCGTCAGCTCTTGCGGACCATCGTGTATCAATTATTCTCTTGATACTTTTAGAATTCTTATCTTTCATGCATTCAGTTAAAATATTCCACCGTCTTGTTGATGCAGCAAAGAAAATATATATATTTTGCATAAACATAAAATACTGTAATGCTCCAGAACAAGATTCCGCTGCAGTATTCCCAGCCAAATTTAAAGAATGACTTTCACATGGTATGAATTCAGCTGATTTGGAATGTTGATTTATGCGTGCCTGTAATCCACTGTACTTGCCAGACATGTTAGCAGCGTTATCATAAGATTGGCCCCTACAGTTTGTGATATCTAAGCCATAAAAAAATGATGTGAAAAAATGATAGAAAGACGAAATAATTAATATTCCAAAAAAGAGAGTTACCCGCTATTTTACAACCTCAATGGAATATTCCTCAACTCATCTCCTCCACAGATGTTCGAAATTTTAAAAAATTGGCAATATACCTACTACTCGCATTATAGCTACAACTTTCTAATGCAATATTCAAGAAAAGGTCACAAAAATTCGTGGCAGAAAACATCAAAAGTTTATTTTAAACAGTTTGTCATAAAGAAATAAAATCGGAGATAAAAAGTTTTAAGTCAGCTATATATCCGTGACGGTTGCTTTGCGGACACGTGTGAAATGCCGTTTTGGGCGCCAAGTGAAAACCAATACGCTATTCATAAAGGCGCACTATGTCTATATGGGACATATAAGTGCCAGGGGCCCCTCAGGCAACCGGGGCCCACCAGGCAGCCGGGGCCCTAGGCGCGCGCCTAGTGCGCCTAGGCCGTAATCCGCCACTGTGCAGAATAAAATAAATAGCAATTCTTACCAATTGGAAGATGGCCGACTGCACTTCACAACAGGTAAACAACATAGCCGCGATACACTTACGCGCAAATAATAAATTACAGTACTAAAGTTACTAAAGTCAAATTAAAATTAAAAAGTCAATTGATGATCGAATATAATTCGAATTGGAAAGTAGAAGTCCGGATAAACAATACGAGTCGCGCATAATACGTCTGGATTAACCAGCGACCGGCACAAAACTGGCCGCAAGCTGCATAAGCAACGACGAGGCAGTTTATGATAAGAAAACAAGAGGTGCGCAAAGCCGGCGCGTCGATCACACGCGACCTTGTGCGCGAATTGCATTTGGCAGTTTACCTGGGATCAAAACTATACTAAGATGCAGCAATATGCGGCGTGAGGTGCTGGCAACGACGACACACGGCAATGCGATAAGAAAGTGTACATTGTGTTCAAACAAACACAATTCTTGCGTCGAAGTTTCACGCTTGCTGATAAATATAGAAATAAACAATAAAAGTTTATTTTACAATTTTTAGTCCATGTTATTACCAATGATACAGTAGTTTCGAAATTTAGATTAGTAAAGGTAATAAAAAATTAAAATTCGATTTGCGTAATTCTGATTTCTTATGCTGACATATTGACAGATTTTACATTAAATAATTAAGTGATATTTAATTTGAACATGCATCGTTTCTCGTTTACCAGGTAACACATTAGTCTGTAATCATCTGCTGATAATAAAAATGTATTAGAATTAATATAAAATTGTTAGTTATATTCATGAAAGAATTGAATAATATTTGCAATTTACGATGCTAATATCATAAACAGCAACGGTGTGTTTTGATTCCACGAAATAAAGATTCGATACCTGCAGGTAAACAAACTTATCTCTTGAGCGAAATCGCGTGATCTACACGGACACGGTGTGCACTCACTACCACCAACAAGCAATATTTAATGCAAAACCGTACATCGTAGCGCTATCTAACCATTGAAAATATTTATCAACTTAAAAAAAGAATCGGATAGAAACACATAGAACGTATACCATAAAATGTAATAACAATCGGAGACTACGTCTCCACAATAAAAAAGAAAGAGAAATAAAAATACAAATTACAATCCGATCCACCCTTTCGACGATATCAATGGCCGTACGATACAAAGTTATTAATAAAAACTGTCGATGGTTAACTGATTCTTATGCTACTACCGATTTAAAACCTCGAGCAACGCGAAATGTAGAAACAAAGGTCGATTGGCGAACAAAACACGTGCGCATCGCACAACTACGCGACACAAACCGCACATGCTAGGCGAAGGCGAAACTCAATTTAATTCAAATAAGTTAATGCTAGCGCCATCTATCCACTATCCACTTACTACTAGTGGAGGTTAACTATATTTATTTAACTTCAAACAAATTCGTCTATCGTCTTCGAAGAATCAAACCAACACAGGATCATCAGAAAAACAACAGAAAACCATGTCCGCGACTTTCAAAAATGCTAAACGCAAGCTGCCACAAGCCGAATTAAGAAAGCTAATGCATGAGCACAAATCCAAGGGTCAGCAAACATCAAAAATCAACTCACCACTTGCAAAATATCCTTTTAAACAGAACATAATATTTTATTCCAATTTTCTATATTAAATATGAAAGTTTTCCTTAATATTACATTACATATAATGAAACTGGTCAGCTCATGTGCATCCTGTGCCAATCCATAGTCAGATCTGATGCTGTCTGGAAGATTCACCTCAATGCAAAACAACACAAACAAAATGTGGAGCAGGCAAAGGCTCTCAAGGAAAAAACCAACAACTTCACAACAGCAAAAAGAGCATTATCACCCACACCAGAAGTAAACAATAAGAAAGTTAAGGGAATTCTAAAAAATACTGGAAATATTACACGAGTAATAGCACCCAGCAACATTACAGTCATAGAAAATGATCAGAAAATAGAAGAAAAACACAAAAATCTGCATCCAGGTAATGAAAGAACAAACACACATCCAGATGGAGAAGAACTACCAGAAGATTTCTTTGATTCTGGACCCTCAAGTACTAAAAAAGCAAAGAAATACAAACAAAATACAAATAATACACAAAATATAGAGGAAATGGATGTCGATGAAGTTCCTACAGAGCAAATACCTGAAGGTTTCTTTGATGATCCTAAACTAGATGCAAAGGTATTCACTTACATTAAAACAAAATACAAAATAAATAGAATTAATATTTTTAGGCAAGAAATATTGAATTTAAAGATCCCATAGAAGAAGAATGGGAGCGATTCCAGAAAGAAATCAAAGATGCAGATCATGCATCTGCAGCCATTATTGCTGAAGACCAAGAAGAAGCCACAACTGAAAGACAAATTGATGAAATCGAGGAACAAATGAAAAACTGGTCCCGGGTTGTAAACTTAGAAAAGAAAAAGATTGAAATCATTCAACAAGTTAGCGATATTCACATGAATGTGAAAGAAGAAGATGAAGACAGTAGCAGTGACGATATTGACATAGATGAGTTTCTTGACTGGAGGTCTAAACGTGCATAATTTACACTATTTAGGATATTTTTATAATGTATGTAAAGAAGTTAAAATTAAAGAAATTATAAATAAAAACAGTTGTATTAGTAAGCAATAGGTCTAACAATATCGGACGCATAGGTGACACGCATTACATCTGTTAAACCTGCTATTGGAGAGGAACCATGCAGTAAAACAATTGGATCACCACTACGAATAAAACCCAGGATTTTCCCATGCAAAGCCCCATATTCCAATCGCAGTTCGATGAATTTCCGCCAGTTATCTTCTGGGGTGTAATTATCGTTTGTATCTATTAAAATCATGCATCATGTAGAAAACCTATTTTAAAAGCATACATTGAGACTATTACTAACCTGTATATTGAATCGGGAAAACAGCTCTGCAGCTGTTTAATTGTCTCGCCAGGAACTCATCTTTCATGATGGCGATGATTGGAACATTCGGTTTGAAACTTGCTACTTGTCTCACCATCGTCCCAGTAACAGCAAGGGTAATAATGGCGGCCGCCTCCACTTTATACGCAGTCTGTACCGCGCATAACGCAAGAGTTTCTTGCAATGTCCCACGTTCGATCTAATAAATTATTTTCTTAAATCATACATAGGTAAATACTAATTTATTTACCTTTGATACAAGTTCACGGAAACGCCGCCATTGATTGTCTGCCGCTTCGGCTTCAATGCAAGTAGCAGCTGTAAAACTAATACACTCAACTGGGTAACTTCCCGAAACTGTTTCGCTGATGTGAATTCCATCGGCGCCATCCATGACAGCGTTAGCAATATCAACAGTTTCAGCTCGTTTAGGCCGTGATCTATACATCATTGAGTCGACGAAATGTTTAGCCACTATTACTGGCATCCCTCTTGCATTACATCTAAATAAAACAATAATTTATAACAAAATGGCATGAATTTAGAATTTAAAAAACACACACCTTGCTATAATGCTTTTTTGCGCAATAAACACTTTCTCATGTGGGATTTCCACACCAAGATAAAAGCGATTGATTAATATAACATCGGACACGTCCATTATCTCATCAAGGTTTTGTATGGCTTGGTAACCGTCAATTCTCGCAACTATTCTTATCTTCTCACCGGCAGTGCCTACATAGTCTCTAATAGCTTGTACATCAGCTGCATTGCGTACCCTGCCTGCTAAGATGTAATGAATTCCAATACCCATGGCATTGGAAATGTTAACTTTATCTTGATCAGAAAGCGATGGCAACTGCGGTCGAATATTCGGAAGAAACACGCTTGTTAAACTTTTCAATGTACCATCGCATTCAATTATTGTTATGATATTAGAGCCGTGAATTTCGCTAACAATCAGCGAGATTGTGCCGTCACTGACGAATATTCTGTCATCCGATTGGACGATTTTCAAAATATCTTCGTAATTTATATAGACTGTGCCGCTGTTACCTTTTTCTAGATACGCTTTATCCGTGGTTAATCTTAGAATATCACCTTTCTTCACCGGACAATCCATATTCTAACAATATATATTTTTTTAATTGTTATTTACAATGAATTTCTGTTTAATAAATTAATTTACCCCCTCAAGAACACCTATGCGTATTACAGGTCCAAGAGTTTCCATCGCAATTGCTATAAACGTAGGCACGCCCGCTTTGAAATTTTCGTTAACTTCCGCTTCGCGAATATTACGAATGATTTCCGGATATGTGTTGGATGACCAGCACGACAACGGCACACAGGCAACGTTTATTCCGTTTGCAATGAGCTTCTCAAGCGTCGCGACATCTTTACTTGCAGGTCCTGTAACAATGATAATGCAATTTTTGCCGACCGCCATTTGCAAATCATACCAATATCGCACCAGATTCCAATTTTACGATATCCAACTGGTCGCGAACCCGTCTGCAGCGCGGCGTTGTGATTTAATTCGTCCTTTTTACGCTGCGCATGGCCCTGTCTTGGAATTACACCAGGTTTGACCAACTGTAAATGAAATCAGTTTTTACAAAATGGCAGACGTACCACTGAAATATACACGTACTTTCTCATAGAAAAACGGTGCATCAACCATTTTTACAACTTCTTTCAAGTGTCACTTGTATAAATTACATTAACTAATGACAGTTTTGTAATATAATACAAATATTGTTTTTGTTTGTCTTTTGTTATGAAATTGATGATTTTGAATGAAAATATAATCAAATGTACATGATTTGTTAATGTACAATTAAAATTAACTTTTATAAACAAACATTTTCATTATTTTTTTATTAATTTAAAATTAAATCATCCTGAAGCCTGTATGATGTCATTCACTTATGATTAAATCAATATTAAAGCAACATAAAACTATGTTTTCAAGTAGACTTGATAAGATAAAATTTAAAATGAATTTTAAATTAAAACTAGAAATACGACCCTGTCGATGTTATCCGCTGTGGATGCCTCATTTGACATGACTGCAACACAAAAATACCAATAAACAACACAGAATCACATGAATGCAGTCATAAAATCATTTCTTTAATAGGTTTCATTGGGACAAACAGTAGGAAATGGGATTCTTGGATTGCAGGAGGTTCGAATCAGCCGGTACTGGTGGTGTTACCACGCGTTACGTACACAATGCGCATGGTGTTGGTGAATCCTGATCCCATCTGCCAGCCAGTAATGATAATAACCGGGTCTCCTGGATTGATGAAACCCCTCTGCTTGCCGTGAAGAATGCCGTATTCAACGCGATCGTCAACGTCTTTCAGCCAATCTTGCTGTTTAGATTCGGCTAAACATAATCATAATTAGAAAAGTTAAAAAATATATTTCTAAATATTATTACCAGTGTAAATAAGAGGCAAAACGGCACGGTACAAATGCGCCTGACGAGCGGTTTGTGCCCTACGGGTCACGGCAATGATAGGACAACGTGGCCGGTATTTCGAAACCAAGTATGCGGAGCGACCGGAGGTGGTGATGACGATAATAGCAGCGGCAAGACACTTCGCTGACGCCTCAACAGCGGCGATCGCGACTGTTTGTGCCACTTCAATTGGTGCTTCCACCTAAAATACGTTAAAAATTAAATATTTAAAATGGCGGATGATTGTTAACTTTATATAGCTTACATTTGTGACCAGTTCGCTGAACAGACGATACTGCCAGATGGCAGCTTCAGCTTCCCTGCAGATACTCGCCATGGTGGCGACACATTCGAGCGGAAAATCGCCCTTGGCAGTTTCTCCCGACAACATAACGCAATCAGCGCCATCCAAGATGGCGTTCGCTACATCAGAACTTTCAGCACGAGTGGGACGCGGTTTCTTAATCATAGATTCCAGCATCTGCGTGGCGCAAATCACAGGTTTTCCTGCTTTGTTACACCTAAAACCCACAAACAATTAAATAAAATTTATATAAACTATTTATACAAATACATACTTTGCAATCATGCACTTTTGTGCCAGGAACACTTTCTCGGTTGGAATCTCAATACCTAAATCGCCTCTGGCGACCATAATACCATCGGAAGCCTTGATGATTTGATCCAGATTGTCGATACCCTGTTGATTCTCAATCTTCGAGATGATCATGATATCTTTACCCTTCTCGCCCAAAATTGCGCGGATTTCCTTGAGCGCTGAACCATCTCGAATAAAGGACGCAAAGACAATATCAACGCCTTGCTCAACGCCGAACACCAAATCAGTGCGGTCTTTCTCGGACACTCCCGGAAGGTCAACAGGGATACCCGGAAGGTTAACACCTTTTTTGCTTCCCAACATACCACCATTTTCTACTTCACACACCACAGTGGGGCCTTGCACAGCGGTAACCATCAAGGAGAGTAGGCCATCATCAACGTAGATACGATTACCGGGCTGGACCACTTTGATAATGTTATCGTAATCAACGTAGATGATTTGGCCGTTACCCTTTTCCATATAGGCACGATCGGTGGTCAGTTTCAGCTTCTCACCTTTTTTTAACTCAACTTCTGCGCTTCCACCCTATAAATTACAATTATCGTCAGTAAAAAAAAAAACAAATAAATAACTAATTATATTAAAAACACTTACACCTTCCAATAACCCTGTTCGGATTTCAGGACCTTTGGTATCAAGAGCAATGGCGAGCGGATACGACATACCAATACTCTTGCTGTAGTTCTCAACAGCAATACGAATATTGGCAATAGTCGCTGCATGGTATTCATGGGTACCATGCGAAAAGTTAAGGCGAGCAACATTCATACCAATCGCCATCATTCTTTCCAGAGTCTCCACATCACGGGACGCCGGCCCAATTGTGCAGATAATTCCAGATTGGCGTACGAAAGATGCCTGGGAGCTGATATCCAGCATGCACATGTGCTCCAGGTGCGATGCTGTGTTCAGGGCCTGCATCTGCATTGGCGGAACACTTGGGTTCGCCATCTTGAATAAAAAAATCGCCAAAAGTTAAAAAAACGCACAAAACACTCAAAAATCATTAATAAATTAAATAAAAACACAAATATTATACAAAAACAAGCAAAGAACATAATCAACATCAAAAAATTATAAAATATTATATGTAACACGCTAAAAATCGAAATTATAATAAAAACCAGGCATAAATCAAACGCAACGCAAAACTTTTACGAAAAAGTTCCAACACTTGGTTATAAACAGACCGGCTTTGGCAGTATATCTAACGTCGTCGTCCAAACCATTTTCCCTGTCTGTAATGCTAGATATTGTCTGCTGAGCAGCAATCCGTTCGTTGTGGAGCCTCGTAACACTAGCCTCCGTCCCAAGAGGCCACCGGCCACCAGCGTGCCCACTGCATACAGGCATCGCAATTTTAATCGTTTTGAATTACACAAAAATTTTCTAACACCATCACAAAAAACAATGTTTACATGACGCGAGGAAGATGTGACAATTTGTCAATGTGTAATCTGTGATCAATATGAATCAAATCTCTACGAAATCACTTACAAATTTGCTAAAATATTCGCCCTCCATTATTATTTTCTTATTTTTCTCTTTGACTTGTACTGATCAAACGCATCTATTGACAACTTACAAATTTCTGGAAATAATAACTATCCATTGTTAAGATATCACACAATACGCTTTGACAGCTTCAATTAATAATAATAATACAACGTTGCTAAACAATTATTTAGTTTCGAAAAAAAATCACGATGTGTTCATATTGATACACAGCGCACAACTAAACTGAAAAGCATGGAAAGTTTTAGCAACTCGAGACATGTATTTACTTGCAGGTGAAATAATTGTGAGCAAATCACCACATCGCCGGTGTGTATTATCACTTGTTTGTAATTGTCTCCCACGTACGTTGTAAATACTTCTAATTATAGCAATTAGATGTACAAACAAACACAACTAATATTTGTAATAATCGTAATATAATAATATCACAGCGATAGATATCATTGTGTTTATTTAAAACATTAACTAGCTGTGTGCGACATGAACTACATATTTAGGATGCTAAGGTTATGTTTACTTGTCCTTTTATATTAATATTACTATCGGAAAACGTGCGAAAATGCGCGAATTCACTTCGAAATGGTCCACATAATAAAACTCCCTCACCTTTATCGCGTGTGGATAATGTTGTTAATGGATGGTAATGTGAAAAATCGTAGAAAATAGTGTGGAATGTTTGTTGCACTCGTAGATACGTGGATTTTCTAGTCGGGCGTAGCACAGCACACAGTTCCGATAGAGTTGGAGCGGTGTCGAGGACAATGCTAGTACGTTTGGAGGTGAAGTTAATGTCGACGTTGAATTCGTACTACCACACTCGTTGGAGTTTTTTTTTTATTGCGCGCTCTATTCAACTAGTTGAATTAACTACCTAGGCGAACACGTGATATCCACGTTGTGGAAACTTGAATCGAAATTATAACTCAACGTAACTGTGAAACTCTAGCTTAGATCAGTCGGCAGCTGACTGATTGCTTCTGATGCACGTAATAATTTATAAAATGTTCGGTTTTAGGTAAAAATGCGTGGAAAAAAGGGTTCACGTGGTGATTACATGAGATAACACGGTCTGATAGTGATCTTTGAGTGTTTACATACTGTTGATTATCAATTAAACATGAATTATAGCGAAAATAGGCAAAAATCTTCCATAATAATACAAAAATGTCAATTTTTTTGATGATTTTCAGCAAAAACAAACAAAAAATGTCAATATTTTGGATAATAATTACCAAAAATACAGTCCTATTACATTTTTGTACATTTTAGGTTCAATTGATATAATATTATATAAAATGTTGAAAATTAATTACAAACATGAATTTTACACCAAAAACAAACAAAAAATGTTAATTTTTGAATAAAACACTATTGTACCTTTTCTTAAACCCTACCAATATATTTCTACTAAAATTAAAGAAAAGAATTACCTGGAAGTGTTTTGAGAGATTCCTATCAATGGCTTTCATCTTGATCTTTCCTTACAATTCCACACAAATATAATTTAATTACTTATTGATCTGTCGCCCGCACGATTATTACATTAACTGAAACACGACACAAGTGCTGAACACTACTTTATATCACAAATTAAACTATGTGTGTAGTTTTAACAAGATTTGCCACATGAATGTTTGTTTTTGTTATGTGTTTACTTCTATTTAAAGATATATTGCGACTCGTGTCGATCACGGATCACCACATCCAATACTATTTATTAACAAGCACTCTCGTGTTGAATTTCGCGTCAAAGCCGATCACTTTTTTGCGCGTTTATCTCGTCGCAGCGTTTATGATAAGACGGCGAAGCTATGCGCCACGAGCGTGTAGCGCAGCAACACAGCACGATGTCAATTGATGGGAATTGATGCGAATGAGTGTACAAGTCGTGTGCTTATCGTGGACGACTTACACTTTCGATGTCCTTCAAAGACCTTCGTAAAGACATGTGATATAGGCCCGAAAATGTGATTAAGAAGTGGTTTATTCCACGTTTGTAGAGTTTATAGGTGTTTGAATACAAATTATGTTGAATTGCAATTGAATTGTATTTAAAATGCAAAATAAATTGAATATTTGTATGCGATGTGAGTGATTAAAGTGAAAAGTATGAAAGATTGAAACACGCTGTAGAAGTTAATAGGTCAAAATGATTAAACTTGGAGATATTTTAGTCTGGAACATCAAATATGTAATAAACATATGAATAATTCTAAAATTACTTGTACTAAAATAACTTCTACCCTGTTATTTATTAAAAAATAAGAAAATATTACGTCTAACATCAAATTTGACAAAATTGTCAAATATAAACTCAAAATTTTCGTACCGAACGTAAATTTTTCTGCCTTAGTGCAAAATTAACTGTTTTCTATAAATTTTAACTAAAAAAATTAATAAAAATGGCGGAACATGCCCAAAATTGTCCAAAACTACCATGGGTATAATAAATTTCTTTAAAAAATCTAATTTTCCTAATTAATTCCACTTTTAAAAATACTAGATGATAAATTTCTTCTCAACCGACCAAGACCACGTCCCCAAACAACAACTCCAAGCCGTTTTCAATGAAAACCGTACTGATTACCTATCAAAACTCAATTTTGAATCGCCTCCCGCACGTGTACGCCTCACAAGCATAATGTGCACATTAGGACCGAAATCCAGCAATCTGCTGGACATTGAACGCATGATATGCGCCGGCATGAATGTCGCACGTTTGAAAATGGCGTTTTTCACGCGCGCTGAATGCGAGAATGTCGTGGATAACATTCGTGCCGCATGCGATATCCACAGCAAGAAGATTGGTACTATGTTTCCGCTTGCAATCGCTATTGATTTAAAGGGCCAGAGATACGGACAGGAACTTTAAAAGATGTAAAACAAAATATTAAAATATTTTGGGATGAAATTTAAAAAATGTATTTCAGCCGAGTTTAAAACTTGAATTTGAACCTGGAGAAGAAACTTGTTTAACCTCAGATCCTTCCTATGAAGAACAAGTAACTAAAGATGTGATTTACGTAGACTATAATGGAATCAACGATATTTTAGAACCAGGAGATAAATTGAATATTAACAACTCTGTAAGACTATCAGCGTTGGAAGTAGGTGAGAATCTAGGTTATGTACAAAACAAAAGGCACTAGAAACAAGCATCGGTGGTTCAGTGGTAGAATGCTCGCCTGCCACGCGGGCGGCCCGGGTTCGATTCCCGGCCGATGCAATCTTTTGAAAATTTTACCTTTAAACTTATTATTTTATTAAACTTCCAGTCGGAAGTTTTATCCGTTGTGTCATTGAACGCGCCGGTTCAATCTGCGACCGATCTGCAGTGCAATTCGATGAAGCAATCATCGACCTACCCACTGTTTCCGAAGAAGAAATTAAAATAGCTGTGGACTTGAATGTCGACATGATAATCGTGTCTAACGTACGAGATAAATTCGCCATACGTGAAGTAAGGAAACATTTAGGTGAAGAAGGCCAACACATTCAAATAATTGCAAAAATTGAAGACTTACCCGGCGTTAAGAACATTAAAGACATCGCAAAAGAAGCAGATGGAGTGTTCGTGTCCAGATCTGATTTGGAACATGCTGTACGGCCTGAAAAATTATTCATTGTTCAAAAACAAATTATTGCCGAATGTAACAAAGTAAGTAAATATACATTTTATAATATTTCCTTTATTCTTACGTGAATATGAAGGGAAAAATAAGTCAAACAAAAAAATTATAGTTCGCAGTCACGTACAAATATATAAAATATTATTAAATTAAATTTTTAACATAAAATTTATGAAAAAGTTCATTGACCCCGACGTGATTTGAACACGCAACCTTCTGATCTGGAGTCAGACGCGCTACCGTTGCGCCACGGAGTCATATACTCAACACCTTGGCAATTTACCAAATCAACAAGCAACATTTACCTGAATATCATTAAATAACTGCAACATTTAAACTTTTTAGCGAGGAACACCTGTAATTATCGCACCACAAGTTCTTGAATCAATGACCAACAGCCCTGTGCCCACCAAACCCGAAATAATGGACATAACAAACGCCATTTTAGACGGCGCAGATTGTCTTTTATTATCTCGTGAAACAGCCTCTGGGGATTACGGCTTGGAAGCCATTACAACCCTTTCAACTTTATGCAAAGAAGCTGAATCAGCCGTGCATCACCGCCAAGTATTCCAGGATTTATCCCGAGAAAACCCTTGGCCTTTCGAGCCAATCTACGCGTTAGCAATGAGCGCAGTCGAATCATCAGTCAAATCAAACGCGGCTTGTATTATTTTATTAACTACATCCGGAAGATCCGCTGAAGTTGTCGCTCGTTACCGACCAAGATGTCCGATTATTGCAATTACAAGACATGCGTGCGTTGCGAGAAAATTACAGCTTTACCGAGCTGTTGAACCGATACATTTCATTGCGAAACCGCTGGTGGATTGGAATGAAGACGTTCATAAACGCATTCAATTCGGAATCACCTACGGGAAACATTGTAATTTTATCAGAGCAGGAGATACGCTCGTTGTAGTTAATGGAACTCGCGCCGGGACAGGATTCACGAATTCGCTGAGTTTGTATTACGCGTCGGAATTCAATGCCATTTGCGCAGACGATTAAACTTTAATTTCGTACATGTATCGCCATCTATGTTTCAAAAATAAAAACATTTCACTATTGACCGAATCGTATAATTTGAAAGTTGATTGTAGCGCCATCTATTAATTAAAGTCTGAGACATGACACGACATCTGTTGATTGATGTTTTTACTACAGAAGGTTATGATAAAGTTGTTTCGCGCGGTTTTTCGTTTATATTCACTTGGCCCGTTACTTGTTGCGTTGAGTTTCGCCTGTTTTCACGTTAGAACTAAACTTTCCAAGTTAAGTTTGTATTTAATCGAATTTATAAATAAATACAAGTGTTACTACTAATAAAATGGATGTAGCCGATGTAAATGTTGGACAAATTCGCGTAAAAGACGAGGTTGGCGTGCGATGCCAGAAACTATTCCAAGATTTCCTTGAAGAGTAAGTTTTAATCACCCTCATAAAAAATAAACTAACTAAACTAATATTTTAAATTAGATTTAAAGAAGATGGAGAATATAAATACCTTGAACCAGCAAAGGAGCTCCTCATCCAGGAAAGAAGCACCATTGAAGTGAGTTTTGAAGATGTAGAACACTACAACCAGAACCTCGCAACCACCATCATTGAAGAATATTACCGCATCTATCCATACCTCTGCCAAGCAGTCTCCAACTTTGTCAAGGATCGCAGTGATCTGAAGAAAGAAAAAGAATGCTATGTTAGCTTCATTGATGTGCCTACCAGACACAAAGTCAGAGAACTAAAAACTGAGAAAATCGGCACATTGATCAGAATCTCTGGACAAGTTATTAGAACTCATCCAGTACATCCTGAACTTGTTCTTGGAACATTTGTCTGTGCTGATTGCCAGACTGTTACAAAAATGTCGAACAACAATTCAAATACACAAATCCAACGATTTGCCGTAATCCAGTCTGTAACAACCGCAGTAAATTCGTCTTGGATGTCGATAAATCCGTGTTTGTCGACTTCCAAAAGTCCGCATACAAGAAACACAAGCTGAACTTCCACGTGGTTGTATTCCACGCAGCGTGGAAGTAATTCTACGCGCTGAAAACGTTGAATTAGTCCAAGCTGGCGACCGATACGACTTCACTGGATCACTTATTGTTGTTCCAGACGTGGGAGCTATGTCTCTACCAGGAGCACGCGCTCAAATCAACTCCCGTCATAAACCAGGCGATGAAGCAGAAGGAGTCCGAGGCTTAAAATCACTCGGTGTAAGAGATTTACACTACCGCGTTGCTTTCTTGCTTGTAGCGTACAACCAACCAACCCACGTTTCGGTGGAATTGAAATGAACCTGGAAGAGATGACACCCGAAATGATGAAGAAACAGATGACAGAAGGCGAATGGAAGCACATGTATGAAATGAGCCACGATCGCAACTTATACAACAACCTAATCCACTCATTATTCCCGTCTATTCATGGAAATGACGAAGTAAAACGTGGAATTCTCTTGATGTTATTCGGAGGAGTCTCTAAAACAACCGTTGAAGGAACATCTCTTAGAGGAGACATCAACTGTTGCATTGTTGGTGATCCCAGCACAGCAAAATCACAATTCCTCAAACAAGTATCTGAATTTTCCCCTAGAGCAGTCTACACATCAGGAAAAGCATCCTCGGCAGCTGGTTTAACAGCAGCTGTTGTAAAAGACGAAGAATCTTATGATTTCGTCATAGAAGCCGGTGCGTTAATGTTGGCAGACAACGGAGTATGCTGCATTGATGAATTCGATAAAATGGATCCAAGAGATCAAGTTGCTATCCACGAAGCTATGGAACAACAGACTATTTCTATTGCTAAAGCAGGAGTTCGTGCAACTTTGAATGCAAGGACTTCAATCCTCGCTGCTGCTAATCCCATTGGTGGACGTTATGACAGAGCGAAGTCTCTTCAACAAAACATCGCCTTAAGTGCACCTATCATGTCTCGATTTGATCTGTTTTTCATCCTGGTTGATGAATGTAACGAAGTTGTCGATTATGCAATCGCGCGTAAAATCGTAGACCTCCACAGTAACATCGAAGACAACGTTGAAAGAGTTTACTCTAAAGAAGAAGTCCTGCAATATATCACATTCGCCAGGAAGTTTAAACCGATCATTAATGAAGAAGCAGCTGAATTGCTCGTTAGACATTACAATAATCTCCGATTGAGGGATACAACTGCAACTGGTAAGTCCACATGGAGAATCACCGTTCGACAACTTGAAAGTATGATCCGCCTGGCTGAGGCGATGGCTCGAATGGAGATCTCTGACGAAGTTCAACCGAAACACGTAAAAGAAGCTTACCGTTTGTTGAATAAAAGTATTATCAGAGTGGAACAGCCTGATATTCATTTGGATGATGATGAGCCGGCTATGATCAATGATGAACCCGAGGATGTGCCCATGGAGGAAGGTCCTACCAAGAGGAAACTTGTGATGAGTTATGAAGAGTATAAAACGTTGAGTAATATGATCATCGTGCATATGCGTAGGGAGGAAGCGCGCGGTGAAGAGTCCGAGAGTGATGGGATGAGGAAGAGCGACGTGTTGGAGTGGTATTTGAATTTGGTTGCTGATCAGATTGAGTCGGAGGATGAGTTGTTGGAGAAGAAGGAGTTGGTTGAGAAAGTTATTGATAGACTTATCTATACTGTAAGTTATTTTTAACTGAAGATGTGTGATGATTGAGATGATTAATTATTTATTTTATGTTGCAGGATAATGTTATTATTCCTCTGCGTAAAGTTGGGCTCAAAGGCAGTGCGAAAACTGATGAAGAAGAAGATCCGCTGTTGGTTGTCCATCCGAATTATATTATCGATCAGTAAATGTTTTAAATTTAATGTAAATTTCAAGTATTGTCACTCAATTTTTATATTTATTGAGGTTTAGACCTAGTTATTTTATATGATTCTGTATTTTTTGGATACAATTACATCTCACGTTTTATATTAACTTGTTTTCGTGTTTTACTTATTTACTGTTACTTATTGAGTATAAACGACTACTAAACAGAATTGCTAACGGAAATATCCGTCTGAGACTACTAACCCAACGAAGAGAGGAGAGAGAAGAACCTAGAGAACTGCGACTGTGTGCGATGCACGCTGCCTCTTACACCTGCGGCGAACCCGCAAAAAGTGGTAGGGGTAGATTCAAGCTACCTGATTGGTTGAGCGTAGTCCGCGAAGTGAAGACCAAAGGTAAGTGGAGAGAGAAAGGCACAGGTTGCGCGCACTTACAGCCCAGGCCCAGGTATCCCTTGCCTGCGCACCTAGTTCCTTCCCCCACCACTTTTTGCGGGTTCCTTCCAGGGTCGTCCTTCTCCCTCTACTCTTAGAGTCTTTGGTTCCACTGAGTAGCACACAAGGGTTGTATTTGTCCAAAAATATTCTCAACAAAAAAAGTATTCAATTTGGCGGAGGCAATGATCTCATATCAAGCTATTATTACATCAAATTCCTATTACGTAAAACTATATTCAGTGGAAATGTACCCATGGTTAGCTAAGCAAAAAGGAAAGATTTGTGTAAAACACGCGATAATTTGATAAGACTGCTGTTTTCTGTTGCTCTCGTTATTCGTATGCCAACGTCAGCGTGCCCCTGTTGTTTTGGTAATATGACTTCAAATGAATTTGGCGATGGCCTGATGTTATTCACACAATTCACTCGAACGAGTGAAACATTGTAATTGCCTCCCGGGAGTGATAACAACCGAAATAATACATAACTTGTTTGTTTACTGTGCGCATACTTGCAAGTTGACCGGCACTTTTGTTTGCCAGTATTAATCATTTAACCTGTGAGATTGGCGATAACTTCTGTTGTAATTTATAAACAATTGCACCGAAAGACATAATAATGGATTTTTTGTTTTGGTGTTTTGCCAAGTTTACAAAATTATTGTAGGTGCAAGCGAAAATTAAATAACAAGTTTGTTTATTGTGTAATTTACCGTTTTTGATGATTTATTGCTTATCTTGATAGATAAATGACTTGTTTTAAGGCTACAATTCATTTTATTTACACAATAGTAAAGCATTGATTTTTATATTTGAAAAATGCGCTGTGAAGACCTTAAATATGTTGAACTTTGGATTGATTACTCATGATCGTAACCAGACTAATTATTTCATCATTTGCATACAATCGAAGCGTGAAAGCCTGCTGTATGAATGCCTAATCATCCATAATTTAAAAATTAAATCCCAAAAGTAAAATCAATATTTTTTGTTTTATGGCTTTTTACTTAAAAACTGCAATTTTTCTTTTTTACGCGTTAAAATCTCGAATCTGTAACCTAATTAAGTATCTTGAAACCAGTTAACTTTGGATTCCACCCGGAGACCTCAATAAGTCACCCGAAAAGAAATAACTTCTCTGTGGTAACACCGATTGTGCGTGTCATCGCGTCGATTTGTAATTAAACTAGAAATCAATCGCCAATTCGGTCAATCCAAACAATTCCCACTTGGAAACCAGTTAAAGTCGGTTTTCGGTTCGATGTAATTATCGCGGGTTATCGCACGATATTTACATCAACTTAATGTCTCATAAACGCATACACGCACGAAATCAGAAGACAAGAGATGCGAATGACGCCACAAAGACAACAAACAAAAATCTCAATTTTAAAAACAAAAAAACGACAGAAAAAATTCCAGAAAATTAAATATTTAAAAATTCTACTCACGTTTGTTTGTAAACTGCATTGCGGTTGTCTTTTAAACAAAAATGAATCAACATTGGAACACCCACTGCAACAAAAAAATAAAATAATCATAAACAATTTGTTGCATGAAATATGTACTATTGAAATATTTATAAATTCATGAATAATGAATGCTTTTAAAAGTGAAACGCAATTTGAGAATTTTCATTGAACATTTCCTACTCAGGCGCACAGCGCTTGCAAATGCGCGATAAATAAACAATGCATACAACTGCGTTGCATTTCATGCGCTCAATAAAAACAGAAGTTGAAGCAAACAAACAGTATTATCACAGTGCAGAGAGCAGAGAACAAAGAAGAAACATAACAAAAACGCATTACTTATCAGTTTACTTTTTTGTCATTATAATTATAAGTATTATTCATGAAGATAAAGAAAAAAACACGAAATTATAAGTGTTTTAATTAAAACAAACAATTCCGTCAATTGACACAATAACCCAGTGCAATCTTCGCAATCATTATTATGATTAGTTCACTGACGTCCGGAATATCTCATGGCGAAATGAAAGTATTTTTCAATTGTCAATTGAAAATAATGTTCGTGCGCATGGAATGTGCGCAACACGCTCAGATCGCAACTCAAACAAGTGACGAATGACGAGTTCACTTAACTTTGCCGCATAAAACTTGAAAAAAAATCAAAACAAATGATGAAATAAAACGTAGAATATCACGACTGGGTCAAACAAAACATCATCTTGTTTGTCCCTCAACTTGTTTGCCGCAGTGCTTCGCATTTCAATCCACATATTTTGATAAAACAAGTTAAGTTTCGATAAAACGCGCAACACCCGACGTCACATTTATCCTATTCGTGCTGTTACCATAGCCAAGAAAACCCGATCAAAAGCAAAAGCAAGTGCTGTCGTCGTCGAGGGCCCGATCCACACCATACTCCGTTAGGTCATTTGACCTCTTCCCGACGTCACTCCGGTTTCGCGCGAGCAAAACAATCGAATTCGTTCGTGGTTTGTTTACGAATCGAATCGTATAAAACGAAAACTCCGAGCGGTGCGAGCCATAATCACCAAGCAACCAGCGAGATAACAACCACCACCACTAGAATATTAATAACTTCACTTATTACTCTGAAAAACTGAGAGCTCAAACACGCGGTGAACAGTCTACTCTCGCTTATCAACCCAGCTATCACTATCAGCTAAATAACAGATCGCTACAATTACGTACGTCAGCTCGTGCCTAACGACAAGAAACCGGTCGCGTGTATAAAAGGCATCCAGACACCGCATTCGTCCTCCAGTCGCTGAGCGTGCTTCACAGCGTTAGCTTGAAAGAGTTAACTCGACACAACCAACCAACAGTCTGTTAATTAATCAAGACTCAAGCACTTTACATTACCATACAAGATGGGTAACAGCAACAATGTTCTTAACTTCGGAGCGGGCCCTGCCAAACTTCCAAAAACCGTAAGTTTTCTTTCAATCAATTTTAATTTATGAAGTAAATTCAAGGCCAAGAATCATACGATACGAGTGTTGATTGAATGTAATTGTAATTGTACTGAGATGCAAATGATTGACCCTGACACTATGACTTGCATTCTAATCAATTTTATCACATCTCTTGTTTATTAGGTTTTGGAAGCTGTCCAAGCAGAACTCTTAAGCTACAATGGCATGGGCGTCAGCATCATGGAAATGTCCCACAGATCAGCGGAATATACCAAGATTAACAACGATGCACAAAAATACGTCCGTGATTTATTGTAAGTTTTACTTTTATTCACTTTCCGCCTTTAAAAAAATTTAATTTCCGGTTTTGACTTACAGAAAAGTACCAGATAACTACAAAATCATGTTCATGCAAGGTGGAGGCACTGGCGCATTCGCCGCTGTGGCCTTAAACCTGCTAAACAGAACTGGTTCTGCTGATTACATGATCACCGGTACTTGGTCCGGTAAGGCCGCCAAGGAAGCCGCGAAATACGGCGAAGTTAATCTCGTCTTCCCCAAACCTCCGCTGGGTACCATCCCGGATAAATCCACCTGGAAGTTCAACCCGGATGCTTCCTACGTGTACTACTGCGCGAATGAAACCGTCGATGGTGTTGAATTCTTTGACATCCCCGAGGTACCCACTGGTGTTCCACTTGTCACCGACATGTCTTCTTCAATCATGACCAGAGAAATTGATGTCTCTAAATTTGGAGTTATCTTTGGTGGCGCACAGAAAAACATCGGCCCTGCTGGTGTTACAGTCGTAATCATCCGTGAAGATCTCTGGGATCTCCGATGAAGATCTGCCCGTCTGTCTTTGACTTCACTAACATCGCAAAGGAAAACTCTGTGCATAATACCCCCGCCACTTTCTCTGTGTATGTCATGAACAAAGTCTTCGAATGGATCGACAAAGCCGGAGGTGTAAAGGAAATGGAACGTCAGGCGATTATTAAAGCCGAGATGTTATACAAGGCGATTGAAAACTCGAATGGATTCTACGCGTCACCGATTGCGCCCAATTGCAGAAGTCGCATGAATGTACCTTTCCGAGTCGGCGGTGCAAATGGCGACGAGGAGTTGGAGAAGAAATTCCTGCTCGAATCTGAAAAGGTGCAGATGCAGCAGCTGAAGGGACACAGGAGTGTTGGTGGCATGCGCGCCTCGCTCTACAATGCTGTGTCCATTGATGATGTGAAACTGCTCGTCACCTTCATGGAACAGTTCCAGAAGGCGCATAATATGTAAACGAATAAACGAATGCTGCGTGCGTGCGGTGCACGCGCCTTGTATTAACTATGATTAACTTTGACTGTATTTATTGTAAGCGCACCCGAGATATATGATAATTCTATTTTGTAATAAAAACATGACTAATAGTTAATTGGTATTATTTAACTCACCTATTACGTTTTTCCCACAAGTTTTACACGAAAGTAACACAGAGAAAGAAAGTTTCAAACGCAAAATAAAATTTGTTTGGTTTTAGTTCCTGACGCCGCCACAATTGGCGCTAGTGTCAATTTTAATTATACTGAGTGTTCCAAATATTAACTCGTAATAATAATTTAAAAAAATTGATATTACTAATATTTAAACAAGAAAAACTTGCTAAATATACGCTAAATAATGTCAAATAAGTAATTTATAAGTTATAACTGTAAAAATCCAAAAAGTACCAAATATTAAAAAATAAAAACAAAAATTTGTTTGGAAACACTTTGTATATCAAGTTTCAAATTTTATCCGCTAGAGGCTAATAGGCAACCCCTACTACTAATGACTCGGAACTTTGTGCAGGACAAAATGACAAACACTTTTGAATCATAACCTCCTAAAGTATCGCAGATTCACTCATCAGTAGTCCGTTTGTTTTCTGCGAGTTTTTCCTCTATCTCTCAATTTAAACAACATCCGAAGATGTCTCGCGGTAGCAGCGCAGGCTTCGACCGTCACATCACCATCTTCTCCCCAGAAGGCCGCCTATATCAAGTGGAATACGCTTTCAAAGCAATCAACCAAGCCGGCCTCACATCCGTGGCCATCAAAGGCCAAGACGTCGCCGTCTGTGTAACCCAGCGCAAGATCCCCGACAAGCTCATCGATGCAAGTACCATCACGCATCTTTTCCAGCTCACCGAGCACAGCGGTTGCGTGATGACCGGCATGATTGCCGACAGCAAATCGCAAGTGCAGCGCGCACGTTACGAAGCCGCACAATTCAAATACAAATACGGCTATGAGATGCCCATTGATGCATTGTGCAGACGTGTGGCTGACGTCTCACAAGTGTATACGCAGAATGCCGAGATGCGGCCGCTTGGCTGCTCAATGGTGCTGATTGGGTATGACCCTTTGAATGGGCCTTGTGTGTATAAAACTGACCCAGCTGGGTACTACTGTGGGTACAAGGCTGTGAGTGTAGGCGCTAAGCAAACTGAAGCCAATAGCTGCTTGGAGAAGATGTTGAAGAAGAAACAAGACCTCTCTCAGGATGATGTCATCCAACTTGCAATTAGCTGCTTGAGTAATGTCCTCTCAATGGACTTCAAGCCTACTGAGATTGAGATTGGTGTGGTTACCAAGGATAATCCCAAGTTTAGAAAGATGGATGAACAAGAAGTTGATAGACATTTGACTGCCATTGCAGAGAAGGATTAAATCAGTCCTGAGGTTGATGAAAATGTTTGAAATAACCTAAGCTAAGTTAATTTGTAATACTATTTTTTGTCCACATTAATAAATGGTTAAAGAAATTAGTTTGCAACTTCTAAATATCATTTCTTATATTATTTCTGTACGCAACGGACGTAATTTAATAAGTTTCAGCTTAAATTTTTAAAAATATGGCCGAAATTGGTAGCGTAAGACGTTTCATTCAATAATAACCTAGATTCATATTAATTTAAATACTAATCACTCACCTTTTTACTTTTTTTTGCTTGGAACTCGTTCACGAATGTAACAATCACCTGTTCACTGAAAAAAACAATATTTGTTGGTTTTAGTGTTATATTTTTGCATAGGGGGAGTTGTTTCCAAACTTAAATACTATCAAAAGAGGATTAATTGCACTATCACGTATGTAATAACATAACAGTTAGTTTATAAGTATTTATGAATGATTAAACTCACCTATCAACAGCTTCTCAAACGAAAATGGCGAAAAAATGACAAAAGCACTGAAAGAACAAAATTAGTTTGTTTTAGTATTACATTTTGACATAGGGGGCGCTATCTGCGTTGTTTCCAACTTAAACACTATACAAAACGACTCAACATTGTCAAAAAGAAAGAATTAAATCAACAGGTATGTAATAAAGCAATATTTTAGTTTATAAGTATTAATTAATGATTGAAAACTCACCTATCAACATCTCCCCGAACGGAAATCACTGAAGAATTCACAAAATCACTGAAAAAAACAAAATTTGTTTATGATTAGTATTCGATAACGTCAAAATTTCATACTTTTCGGTAATATTTCCTGATATTTGCTACATTCGGCAAGATTACAATCAAATAACATAGTATTGCACATTATTACAATTAAGTATACACACGTTTTGTTACATTTTTACTATTACTCCCATTTTTGTTCATTATTGTTCATAAAATTATTAATTTGAACTAAAAACAAAATTATTTGCAATACTTTAAAGTATTTCATACATTGCTTTGGTTCTATATGATATTTCTTTGTTCACTACTCTAAAAACTAAAATTTTTCAATATTTTTGTTCAAAGCATTAAAACAAAGCTTCAAAATGGCAATGGGATAATGGAAAACAACACATTTAATACTTACACTTATTAACTACTGTATTGTCTGACACTATGGGGTTAAACACCCAGTATATCAACCGTTTGCCTCATTGACTTGACTTTCATTGAGAAATAATTCAAATTATAATGAATTAAATCGAATTATTCCTCAATATTCAGCATTATAACATGATATTTTTGGTTTTAACAATGTAACAATTATAATACCTGTTCGTGCCTCGTGTTTGTGTTTGTATTCGTATTCGCGTTTCGTTTATTGACTAATTAATGCTAACGAATCACACAGTCGGAGATTCGTTGTGGTTTCACCTCATTGGATGGCAGATGACTTAAAGACCTTTGTTGAAGAAGACATACTGTGGCAATTTGTCACCCCACTTGTCTTTCATCTTCTGATATTCTTCAGGTTCCAGGAATTTGATTGTTGATGTTTTTAACATGCTAAAAGTAACAAAAAACACATTAATATGTTTCTAAACATCACCAGAATAAAAATAACGTCATAATATTAATTTTTGATAAAGATATCAATAAAAACTCTTAAAAACAAGTAAATTCCGCTTTTGACAGGCCGCCATTTTGTTAATTTTAACTTTAGACAATACCTAACCAATATTTTATTGAATTAACCAACTTACCAGTTCTGTGGGAACAATCCACAAGCAGTAGGAACCATGAAAGTCAAGCTAAACAAAAAACAAACAAAATTTACACCAATTCAACAAATTTTCTGTCAAAATTCAAAAATCTTCCAACTTACAAGCATCCAACCATCATAACTTGCATAGGCGCATGTAAATATGTCATCCGCTGCATCCAGCTAAACTTCTCCAACTTTTCCATAATAATCGGCAGGATAATCATGCCCGGAGCGCACATTGTAATACGCGACGTAATAACCTGAGTAATACCCTTGACAGCCGCAAATCTCGACTGGCCAATCACCGTATTATTCTCATCATACACATCAATACCGTTGATAATCTCAGACTGCCTCATCAGAGGGATGTTTACACAGTTAGCTGCAGCCACAGCCGCAAACGGCACATATCTCTATAATAAAAACAGGGAAAAGTAAGTTTTAAGTTTAAAAACAGTTAAAAGTTAGGTTAAACGTCATTTCACCGCGGAATCAATTTACCGCAAGAAAAATTCAAGTTTTTAGATCATTTTAACATAAAAATAAAGATTTAAAAGAAAATTAAACTTATTTAAGATTGATTTAACATAAATAAGTTTAATTTTAATCTAAATCTATTTATTTACGCGTTAAAATCATCTAAAAACTTAAATTTTTCCTCCGACGGTGAAAAAATCCGCGGCCAAACGACTTAACACTAAAAAATCAAACAATTACTTGAATAAAAGGACTGGCATTCTTCGTCCAGTAAGCTTTACACCCAAGAGCTGTAATCATCGCACTGGACGTAGCCGAAACATACGCTACACCCATCTGTGTGGTGGTGATCGGGCTGTTTGCATTCCGATTCGTGTAATTAACCAACGCGTTGAACGACTGATTCACCCACTGCCAAAACACAACCGCCGTGCTGGTTCTAAAATTAACATCAAACACATTCAATTCATATCTGGCATATCAACATTAACATACTGCATCTCTCAGATAATTATTATAACAATATCTGTTGTATAACTGTGTGGATTTGGTTATTACATAAACTTACCGATACCATTGCAGCATGGCTCCAGTGATGAGCATTCCGCCGGGAACTTGGAAAGACATCCGGCCGAAAACATTCTGTTTCTCGCCGCTGTCGGGGTGGAAAGCACTCTCGTAGAGTTTCTTCGCGTAGATGACTTCCTCCCGGTGGTACCTGGTGGTTCTTGGCCTTTGCGATAGGCAAGGACTAGTTTTTTAGCGTTGTCTAAAGTGTCTTCACTTACAAGACCACTTCGTGGGTCGGTCATCCACATGAAGTGCTTGAAACGGCCCACGAACGTGCTCTGGTCCCATAGGGGCTCGTCGATGTTCAGACGGGGTTCTAACTTGGACATTTTTGTTGATTATTGTAGAATTTTGCGGTGAATTAACGGTCGATTGTTCGAAATCGATAAAATTTGTTTAACTGCTTTGATTTTATGTTTAACACTTGTTTTTATTGAGATAAGAGGAAAATAAAGAGTGTTTGTGTTATTATGTACACAGGTATTTAGTGTCAGGTGAGAGGAGGCGAAATGTTTAGCGGTTTTTGTGCTTGGTTTAATGGTTTAGAAGTAGTAATGATCTATTCCTGCTACATCCGATGGTGTAACACTAATGATACAGTTTGTTCAAGGGCAGATGTCAAAGACACATTTTATGTTTATGATGAGTTTCAAATTGTTTTTGTTTGTATAATAGTATATTGAGATATTTATTGCTATTTAGAATGTGTTTAGTAATAATTTGAAAAGGATATATAGAGTTTAAATATTAAATTTTAAACATTTTGCACACATTGTACGATATTAAGAATTATGCGATGGTGGCGCCCTCATTCACTTGTCTTTCGGTAATATTTGATTATTTTATGCTTTTAAACAAGTTTTAACTGTAAGAGTACATTAACATTTTTATAATTATAAAGAATATGTTTAGTAGTAATTTTAAAAATAATAATAATAGTTTAGTTATTAAAATTTAAACGTTTTGCGCATATTTTCAATATTATAAATTATCCGATGGTGGCGCCCTCTTCCCCTTTTTATTCGATAATATTCGACTACTCTATGCTTGTAAACACATTTTAACCTAATCGGCAAACAAATTCTCCTCAAATTCACAAATAAAATAAAATATACGATGGCTAGCACAAATCCTGTCGAATTAATCGTTGAAGAAAAGAAAGACGATGGTGTAGACCGTCAAAAAGTAAGTTATACACCACTTCTCTCTCAAAAAAATTAAATTTTCATCTCCAAAAACAAAAATCACACAATTATTGATTTTCCTCTTAAATTTCTCTAGGTTTGTCCATTTCTCTTGAGAGTATTCCTCTCAACAAACGGATATCACCACAAAACAATGGAATACAGCAAAGGGAACGTTCCCGAAAACGAACTCCAAATCTACACATGGAGAGATGCCACTCTCAGCGAGCTGGGAATACTAGTCAAGAAAGTAAACCCAGACGCACGCCGAAAAGGCACCAAACTATCATTTGGTTTAGTTTACCCTGACAGCCGCTCACCTGTATACCGCATGCGTGAAATCGGCAGCATTACATCCGGACAAAAAGGTTCTGATGATCTCAAAACCTTAAATCAAGCTCGATTTACAATTGGTGACTACATGGATATCTCTGTATCAGCTCCAGAGCATTGGAACAACGGCCCGAGGAAAGGTTTCCAGCAGAACTACAACAATCACCGACAGCGGCCATATTGATTCTGATTTTCTTTTTCTTTAGAAATTACAGATTTCTGCGCTTAATTTTAAGGTTATGTTAGGTAATGATGAACATTGACGTCGTAATGAAACATTTCTACACATTTTGGCATTAAATTTATTTATCATTTAAAATAATTAATGGCATAATCAAAACATACATTAACATAACCTACGTTTACAAACACTTAGTTAACATACTGTGGCAGGGGCTTATAATGCGGCTTCTTACCCTTCGGCGCCTGCGCAGCTTGACCCGGTGGGAGATCTTCGAGATCCTCTTCCGGTTCCTCACAAGTACCGCCTGTTTCGTATGAATATTCACGTTTAACGCCATCTGGATCAACATAACCGTACTTTCCACGTGTTATACAATCAATACCAATGGTTTCCTCCTTGAAGGAACCATCTTCGTTCTCATAACCCCAGGTGATGCTTCCGTCAGCGTTATCTGTGCGATATTTACGCAGAATCTGCACTGGAGGTTTGCGTGTGCGATGGGAGTCATCATCAAGGTATTGAGGAGCGGGGCGACTGACAGGACGTGGTTGTTGAGCTGGACGTGGTTGTTGTGGAGCTGGTTGAGGATTTGGACGGCGTAGATGTGGCACGGCGATTTCTACAGGCGCGTAGTTTTGTTTCGGGCGGATTTGTTGCTGTTGCGGCTGTTGTTGTGGTTGCGGAACGTATTGAATCTGACGCTGCGCTGCGATTGGTCGTTCGGGACGGAATGGTGGTTGCGGACGTTCGCGTTCATCTGACTGTTCAGGTTCTACTTCTAAGAGGTGTTGGACTGGAATAGCTGCGGGTGATGGTACGTAACGGACGGGTGATGGGATATCATCGGGTTCTTCGTTTACAGGACGCACTTCATGCGGAATGTAAGATTGTTGCTGAGGGGGAGCTTGTGCGCGTGCGCGGGAACGTGTCGCTTGTTTAGGGGGAATGGCGTCGACGAATACCGCACCGGGGATTTGCAGCCGTGGGGGAAATTGTGGATATGCTGATGTTAGACATATCACTAGGAACTGAAAAAGAAAAAATATACTTGTGTTACGTTTTTGTTCAAAATAGTAATATGTAGTAAGTAATATTGGTTGCATATACTTGTTGATGTGTAATTAAAATAAGAAGAGAAATTTTCGTAGGTGAAGGTGATGTAGACGTATCGAATTGAATTTAATCGAATGTGGTGATCGAGAGGTGCAAGAAGCAGAGTTACGAACGTGAAATATTTCGAGCAAGAAGAAAGTGGAACAACTGGAGCAGCAACGAAAGTAAACTCAAGTTGTTTGACTTCTCAGAAGAACTTTCGGTGAATAAAAATATTTATCACGTTATATTGAGGTGTCGTTACATTAAGAAACAAAACATAACCAAAAATTTAGATTTTACAGTAGCGACATCTGTTTAATCTTTTGTTGCGCAGGTTATAAACTCAATTATTTTAGTAAAAATGCCGGTAAATATTTCCTGAAGTCTAAATATGAATTCCGCGTCGCTCAGTTGTATTCACTTGTGTTATGTTTAAATGATTTTGTTGTAACGTAACGTGCACCCCAACAAATTAGCTGAAAAATCGTGCTTAAGTTATAAAATATTGCATTGCAATTTGTAGGGATGTTGGGATCATAATTACAACAATATTTCAAATGTTACCATCGATGTCATGTCTTTGAAAAAATATTCTAGGTTATAATTGGTAGAAATGAAAATATTTTTCGTCGTTACACAGAGAAACTGTAACGTTATAACGAGGAAATTAATATAAACCAATCAAACCGTACAAATTTCGTCGTTATACAGAGTTTTTCGTTAAATCGAGGCTACGCTGTATTAAATTTTGTAGTCCAATGTTGGACTTGCGGTATACACACCGAACATAGGACTAATAATGTAATTTTATAACCAAATTCAACATATTTCACCATTTATCACTAAATTGAGTGATATTAATTATTTGATAATAAATATTTGTCATTTGGGTGACATTATAATTTGCAGGTTATGACACAATAGCTACTCATAAATAACTCATAAATATTGACACTGCTACATTCCACCGAAAGGTATGCGCGAATATAAATATGCAAAGCACTCCGAAAAGGTGCGTGCACCAGACAAAGCGATTACATAACCTCCACGAACCTAAATAAGTGTAAGTAGAGTGGACGCATTAAGTGAAATTACTTATGAAAGAAAAAAGTTGTCTTACGACTTACGACTTACAGTAAACTGTAAATCGCGAACATGTTTGCTGTTTTTGTTTCAAGTATACGACTTAACTTTATAAGAGACTTAAGTTAAGCACAGTAGCAATCGGAATGGATTAAATTCTATTTAAACCAATAATAATATATAATAACAATAATAATAAGAAAAAAGTGAAATGTATGTTGTAATATAATATGGATGAAAAGAAATTGTGTTAGATTACTTAATTTGCATTCTTTCGACAATTTCACTTGTGGTCGAGACAATTATTTACATAATAAACAAATAAACACATAAACAATTGAATTATGAAACATTTTTCAATGTGTTTCTGTTGAAATTAATAAAAAAATATAGAAAATTTAAAAAAAAACCCAACATTTTTAGGTTTTTAAGCTTTTATCCTCAAAAAAACGTCGAAAAACGTTTATAAACAAATAAACAATTGAATTACAAAACATTTTTCAACATGTATTAGCTAAAATTGATGAAAAACTACCTAAAATCAAAAAAAGCAGCAAAATGTTCATGTTTTCATGCTACTAACCTCAAAAAACGGTGAAAAACGTTTATATACGAATAAACAATTAAATTACAAAACATTTTTCCATGTGTTTTTGTTAAAATGAATATAAAATTACATAAAATTACATAAAACCAACAAAAAACAGCAAAATTTTAAGTTTTTAAGCTTTTAACCTCAAACACGCTGAAAAACGTTTATAAACAAATAAACAATTGAATTTCAAAATTGTTTTGAATGAATATTTATTAAAATTAATATAAAATTGCATAAAATCAACAAAAACAGCAAAATTTTAAGGTTTTTAAGCTTCTAACCTCAAAAAAGCAATTTTTTTAAGTGGTTTACCTTTTAACCTCAAAAAACGTCAAAAGACGTTAAAAACTATTTAAAAATATCAAAGTGCAGTTTGTATGTCAATGATTTATGTGTGATCAATCCACTTTAATCTCTCTGACATTAATGCGAATGCTAATGCCAACGTTAATGACATTCATGAGAAAAGCAGCCAGCAGCAACTCGAGAATCAAAGATACCTACATGAATATCAAACAACAGTTGCGCTACGCGTATAATTTACACAAGTTTTCTTCTTTCTGCAAGTTCTGCAATCACTACAAGTTGCATACAAGTACGTAATGTGAACGTTGAACTTGCACACACATTAATTAACAGTATATTAACATTTAAACATTTCAACACAATATTTTCGTGAATAAATCTCGTCTGAAGATATATCTTCGTCTTTATGAATGTAAATGAAACGAATTTCATGAATTAGAAACGCGTCTGGTTAGAAAATGAGGAAATGAAACGTGTAATTAACTTGAACATCAACTTAATCACCAGCGTTGGTTGGTGATTCATGATTTATCACAAGATTTATTACTTTACTTTACTTTTAAGTGTTTTCACCGTTTTTGTAAAAATAGTGTCATGGCGGAATTGTTAATTGTGAATTGTGTATGGTATTAATAAATGCAACCCAGATGGAATGTAGTCGATTGAAAGGTGAGAGATTGATTCGAATCAAGGTGATCTAGTTGCTAGCTGCATTTTGTTTTATGTTTTTCAACTTTCTTTTCACTTTGATCTTGATTTCTTGATTTTTACGTTCGAATAACATAAAATTATTCAATAATTCACAAGATTACTCTTAGAATTAAATTTTTGTATGATTTTTTAAAATTTTTATTGATTTCAACACAAAAAATGAGATTTTTTGAGTTTTTGATGTTAAAATACAAAATATGTGTATATTGGGTTGCATAAAAATTAAATTTAATTGTTTTAATCTAAATTTGTAACTTACCAGTGTAAATATTGTAATACCACTCAGTCTCATCTTGGCACTGTGTCTTGATGAAGTTTCTTTCACTAAATCTGCAGTTTTGTGGTGTTTTGTTTTAAATTTAAACCAGCGTGAGCGCGGTAGTGCGAAGAAGTGGTCGACTGCCGATGGGAAGCTCGCGTTTTATACCGCCACACCCTGCTACGGCTTCCTTTGCCACGACAGCCAAGAACAAGAACTCAAGATATCAAAACCAACACTCAATATTAATTAATACACATAAAACTATAACTTTTACACTTTTGACATAATTTTGACATTATTTTGACATCTTAAAACCGCCATTTTATAATAATCTCGCCATTTTTAAAAATTTCAAAATTAAACTGTTTTCTACACAAAACGCAAAAAGAAAACAAATTTCTCTTGAAATTTCTTGAAATTAATTACAAAGACGTTCAACATGCTCTAGATATTTGCAAAACAGCTTTATTTTGATTTTATACAAGATGGCGATTGTTTTTTCAAGTGTAAAACATGTTTTTATTCATATGGAAGCTCCAGTTTATTTAAATGTTCTTGTTTTGTGCAATTGTTGATGTCCGTTGAGTTGTCCGCTGTCCGAGAACACGGCGACGACTTCGACGACAAAGAAAGGCCAAACTTTCACCCTCATCTGCATCTTTCGCCATCTCGCAGTCGTCGAGCGTTAAATTTATTCCGTGTGTGTATAACTTAATGCCGACGTACGACGAATTACGAATGTTACGATTACCAATGCGAAAACAAATGAAATCACGGGCTTTTTATACGTGCATAATGAATATTAGAGTTATAAAATCAATGAAAGCATCGATGCGTGTAATTATAGGCTTTAAATTCATTTATTTATGTAAAATTAGATAATATTAGGATTTTGTAGTCATAATATGTTTTATTATAGGCAACTGTTTGTACAGCAATAAGTTATGTATATTTTAGGTTGAGTTGTGATTTCACTATATGAAACTTTACTTACAGAGCAAGCAAAACAAGTTGCCTATAACACAATAAGATAAATTTACTAAATTTTGTGCTTTTTTACGAAAAAATGAATATTTGAGTAATAAAAGCTATAAAAACATAGAAATCTATATATCTATATATATATATATATATAAATGAATTGCTGTTTGTTAGTCTCGCTAAAACTCGAGAACGGCTGAACGGATTTATGTTATCTTGGTCTTGAATTATTCGTGGAGGTCTAGGGAAGGTTTAAAAGGTGAGAAAAATTCGAATAATTGCCGGGAAAATCCTCAAAACAGCTCTTTTCTATAGAATAAAATTTGACATTGAAATTCAATCATAGTTATAGTTAAATAGTTGAATTCGAGATGGCGCGCTGAAGTGCATTATTGACAAAACTTTATATAATTAATTTATTTAAATTAAAATTGCTAATCTTATTGATAGAATTGACTCTTACTACGAGTATGTCTAGAACAAGGGAGTAAAAACGAATTACATTTTTATTAAACACTGCCGGAACGAAGTCGCGGGCAACAGCTAGTTGTTTAATATTAATTTAATAATTAATATTAGGTGTATTATAGGCAACTCTTTGAACAGCAATAAGTTTTATATTTTATAGGTTGAGTTGTGAATTCACTATATGCAACTTTACTTACATAACAAGCAAAACAAGGTGCCTATAACACAATAACCAAATTCGCAAAATTTTGTGTTTTTTACGAAAAAATGAATATTGGAGCAATAAAAACAATAAAAAACCTTAAAACTGTTTAATATTAGTTTTAATATTGATATTAAGTTGTGTTATAGGCAACTGTTTATGCTATATTGATTTATACACGCCATAAACTTGATTTTCCGTGTTGAGTTGCCTCTAAAAGAACAAAAAACTAAATTTCTAGTTTTACTATATGCAACTTTACTTACAGAACAAGTAAAACAAGGTGCCTATAACACAATAACCAAATTCGCAAAATTTTGTGTTTTTTACGAAAAAATGAATATTTAAGCAATTAAAACAATAAAAAACGATAAAACTGTTTAATATTAGTTTTATTATTGATGTTAAGTTGTACTATAGGCAACTGTTTGTGCTATATTAATGTATACACGCTATAAACTTGCTTTTCCATGTTCCGTTGCCTCTAAAAGAGCAAAAAACTAAATATCTAGTTTTACTATATGCAACCTTACTTACACTTCAACCAAAACAAGTTGCCTATATCATAACAAAGCAAATATTATCAAATTTAGTTAAAAACTCTCACAGTAAATAATAAACTATTCCATCTGAACAGTTATTACTTAACTCTTACTCATCTATGTCTAACCTGTCAAAAATAATTGTTTAAAATTGTTTAAAATTGTTTAAAACGAATTTTACACACAAATAACACTCATACAAATCCTTCCATACCAAACTAACTGGAAAAACATAAAAGTCTATTGTTAAAATGATTAATGTGAGCATTTAGAACATCCGCACACACCGAAATTGTTATTTCTGTGTCGTTATTAATTTTTTACGAGTCCAAACTGTTTCGCAGCGGCAGTGGCTTTACGTAACCCCGCATAAGAATAAATAAATAACGAGGTGTGACTAACAATTAACCAGTTGTCGCATCAATTAACCATCCATAACTCATGGCGCCATTGTCGTCCTGGACTAAATTACATGTCCGCTGTGACGTCACCGACGTAACCTCAATTATAAATGACATACTATTGCATGTCGTACACGCTGCACGCCTGACAAAAATTAAGATGCAAAAACAAAACAAGCATTTTGTTGTTGTCCGGGTGATGTTTTGACATGTGTTTGGTTATTAAAGTTATTAAACAATTTCCTCCGCGTTAAGTGGGACTTAATTTGTGTTTCCGCTGAGTAATTTTTTGTTTTTCTTGTGATTTTCGCGTTGTTTTGAAGTAAATTAAATCTGGGATTTGTTTATTTATGGAGAGACACGTTATTTTGTTAATAACAATATAATAGCAATAATTATTATTGAGGTTATGTAAATAAAATAAAAAATATTAAATTTATTTTAAAATAGACAAATTTATTGACATAATTATTGTCCAAAAATGTTTTTCAATCTTTTAATTGATTTTGACAGTTTTTCTTCTCCCCAAGGAAAACTATTAACAATTATTTAACAAAAACTATTCTATGACCTTCACAATACCCTTGACAATAAACGTACAAAATTTCATAGCAATCGGTTCGGTAGTTTTTGCTGGAAAGTGTAACAAACAGACAAAAACCAAATAAACGCATTTATTGTTAATATTTACTCATCACAATTGATGGGTTTATCTTCACAAATGTAATACATTTTCCTTGGGCAGTCCACATCATTGAAGACGAGTTGCCCGCCATCTCTGCGCAAATGCATGCAGTGTTCATTATCCTTCCAGTTGTCGGGTTGGTTGGCAGCCCAACGTACATAAGTGAAACCCTTGCCAGTGTTCATCCATACAAATTTTGCTTCCTCGGCGAGATCCGTCCCAGCAGTCCACATGGCTTCATTAGCAGTGCCTATAATCACAATAGGTTATTATTATTTGATTACTAACGCCACCTGGTTTTGGAATATTCAACTTACCCGCTGCTTTGCTTGCTGCGTCTACAGCGTTGAGTTCTTCTTCGGATTCGATTGTAGCTAGTTGCATTCCACGATATTCACAGTCTTGGAAGGCAAGATGCCAGTTAAGCTGAGAAAAATAACGAAATAAAAGTTAGAAATAAGATTAAAAGGTTTTGAAGTGTTTATTACCGATGTTGTTATAATAGTATAGTTTTTCGCCGAAACACAGGCAACCATAAGTACAGCCAATGTTAAAACAGTGAAAAACTTCATGATGGTGACTGTTGAGTGTGCTAAATGTATAAAAATGATAAAATGTACATTGTGCGTCTATTTATACAAGCAAATTTACAATTTGTAATGCATAATTCGCAAATTTTGAATTATTTATTCATAGATATGATATTTTTACATAGTAATTGTAAAATTATCTGATATTTTATCAGAACAAAAAACTAAAAATATATAATTTATTCTTACGATGTCACAACTATAGGCAACCAAAAATACATCAATTAACATACGTGTGATATTTATGTGATTTTGGTTGCCTAGAGACTGTAAAAAGACTTAACCAACAAAAATATGAATATTAATGAATAACAATGAAAATTATTCATCAAATTATTATATTTTTCACTAAAATCATATTTATATTGAAAATAAATGACAATTACCGTTGTAAATTCATATTAACACATGTGAATCATGTGTATTTCTAATTGTAAGTGCATGTTGCATGATTTCATATTGCAAACATATATTTGTCAACTAATATTCCTGGAATTATAACAATTAAGCGTTAAATCTTAAATTATGATAAAAAATTATATATAAATGCTCGTATTTTACTTTAATCGTGTTTATTTTGTGTATTTTAGTATTTTTCCATGATAAATTTGGACGAACAGATGCCAAATGTGGAAATAAGTGCGTTTTTAGTTTGTAAAATAGAAATAAAAAGCACGCAAAGTGGTTAATTCGCAAATTACACTCGCGGAGCACATTACCGTGGCTAAACGCCTTAAAAACAACGCAGAATACAAAAACTACAATATAAAATTGTCAAATAATTGTCCACAAAACAAAAAATTGACATTTTACGGATTATGATTTTTTATCTTCGAATATACGAGTAAAACATACAAGTACAGTTTATCATTAGATAAATGAAGAATAAGCAATAAGTAAATATGAAAAAAGTGTAAAAATTGATAAGCGAATAAAATTTAGCGGGAAATTTACCAAATACAGTTAAAACATTAAATTAAATTTAAGTACATAAATATTTGATCGTCAAAATAACAGCAGTTATCAAAAATATTGATGAAAATATTTTGTTCGATTCGTTATCAATGTCAATATCAATGATGCTTTTGGATGTTATATTTCGTATGTCAATACATTTTTCTCCATTAAACCATTCGAGTTTTTCAGACAGCTTACATACTTCGTCATTTTCAATACTTCCACTCTGTCCACTTATATCCAAGTTGGTTAAATTGCCATTTGTAAGCATTGGTCTAATATTCTCCAGAAACTTTTTCATTTCCAGGTTTGTATTCGTCAATTTTAAAGTTTGTATCATGCGACCACTATTTGCGTTGATTAACTCTCTCAAATTGTTGTTATCAGCCAATGATAACTCTCGTAATTCTTTGTTATTTTCTATTACATTGAAGTCAAACATTTCAAGCGATGTGTTGATGATGTGCAGCACATCCAGATTACGGAAATCTTTGAAGTTATAGTTAAAATATAGATAATCCGGGTTGTTAAATGTGCAGTTGTGGATCTTGATGTTGAATATGTCATTTTGATTGAGGATTAGAGGGGATTCTAAAGATTTCGAATTGAAAACTGTATCGGTAGTGGTGCGTTCGATGCTGACCTCTCTTGGATACTCTGATAACTTGAGTGGTTTTCCATCACATGACAGTTTTAATAAGCGTGGATTCTCTGTGTCACAATAGCTGAAATGAGGTTAGAATGAGTTATTTATAAGTAGCTATGGTGTCATAACCTACAAATTATAATGTCATCCAAATAATAAATATTTAGTTTCAATATTACTCGATTTGACGATAAATTCCTTAAAACGGCGAAATTTTTACAATTTGGTTATAAAATTACATTATTAGTCATATGTTCGATATGCATACGGCAAGTCCAACATTGGACTACAAAATTTAGTACAACGGAACATAACACATATTAATCTGCGTAAAATTCTATTGTTTGGTTAATTTTTGGTTGTTTGATGTAACTACATCTTGCGATAATGTGATATATAGATTCCAGACTATAGTAAATACTCACATTGGCGATATTGCCACGAATAACACGCAAACTAACGGTACTAGTCCCATTTTGGGAGAATTCACGCATGACCGACGTGTTCCACAGCACATTGATGACTAAATCTGATTTGAGTTAAAATGTGATAAGTCTACGCAAACGCTAACAAGATAACAAGATATGTTATTGATTGCAGTATTGATTCAACGCATCGACTGCTTTAACCTCCTAAATTTCTAAAACAATAAACGGCACACCATGTCGTCATGTCATGCCTAATTGGAATTATGTATATTCAATTTTCTATCATCATATGCATAATACTGGAAAATGTAAGGTTATAATACATGGGAGTTTGCGCACGCGCTCAAAATCGCATCCGGCAGCACCGCGCCTCCTCAAGGAGCCGCCACACATGCATATCCTTTGTTTAATTTAATAACTCAAACAACAAGTGTCGATTTAAGGTGAAATTACTAATTTAACAAATTTGTTCGATGTATTGACTGTAAATATTTGTTTTTACCGATTTTATCTGAAATACTCGCACGTATCTAATATTATCTAAACATTTCATGCTTCTGCATCGACAACAACAATAATCAACCGGAAGCACATAATTATTGTGTTTTTTTCTAATTCATAACACCGTAATATTTGTCGGCGTGTCCTAGTCATTGTTATAACATTTTATTCGCGCATAAAATTTAATTTATAGCGTTCAAGCAGTTGTGCAGTTGTTTATGGTGAAAACTCATGAAATCTATAATATCGGAATGTGTGTTTTGTTTTTCAGTTAGCAGCCTGCATTTCCGTCAATAGTGTAATGCGCAGAACGCAGAACGCGCATAATGTCTAATGAAATAAACATTAGGACACTTTGCAAGCAAATCTGTTGACCAGACGATCGGCATTGACTTTTAAGAGATCTAACGCAAGAGATAATTAAATTAGATCATCACAGTCATAGAATAATTGCAATAATATTATTATTGTGTGTTTACATTGATAAAACGCAATAAAGTTAAATATTACAAGGAATTTGATTGTTTTATAATGTTTTAATTTAGTTTTTCTACTTTTGTCTATAAAACGTCTGTTTTTCTATTGTTTTTAGATACAAAAAGTGGTAGTTTATATTCGGACCGCCAAGCCGTGAGTAATATTCATTATCTACGGGTATTATTTACGGGATGCAGCTTGCGCCTGCGTATTTGCTTACGGATTTGATTAAAAAGTTGAAATACAAAAACTCAACGTGGAAATTCAATGAAAGTAGAAAAAAACAAGCGTAAGCATCACGTGAATAAAAGTTTTTAAACACTCAATTGTTTAAACATAATCAATCTCGTGACTAAAGTCCTGTATAGCCACTTGATGCTTAATGTACTATTATTACACATGATTTGACAGTTGTACGGTGTTGAAGTCATGTTTGACAGATGATATGGCAACACTGCACGCTAAAACAAACTAAAAATACTCTAAACAGTCATTTTCCAGACAACAATAAAGAAATTCTGCGTATATTCATAGCAGAACGTGCTTATTGTTTAATTGTTAGTATTTATGTCAAGTTTTGCGGCGTAAATGTAAAGATAAACAATGATTTGACAATCGATTTGGTTTATAATATATAATCTGGGTTTTACCTTAAGCATGACTCTAGAAACCCCACGCCATCTATTTTTAAATAGAAAAATTTCATTTTTTAATGATTTCTATAAAAATATAAAAATTTTTCACGTAAAATTACAAAGAATAATAAATCAATTGCGATGTGTAATTTGCATAATATCTCCATTATGATATTACGCAAGGATTAAATTAATTCAATCGTTTTGTATCGAGAATGACAATAAAATTGTGAGAGGTTATGTTAAGTAGCGACCAGCACAATATGGAAATGGTTATCAACGCAAACGCAACAAAAGACACCTAATAAATGCAATAAAAGCAATAAAACTGAGGAAATAGTGAATAGAGAAGTATCTGAAGGACTTTAGATGCGTATAGAACAATAATTTAAACATTTGCTAACGTTAAACGTTTACTACGTTAAATAATTACATTATTATTGAGTTAAAGTTTAAAAAAATAAGAATAATAAATAATTTTAAAATGAATCGTAGACAAAATTTGCAATTTTTGTATTTATTATTCACCTGCGTAGAAATTACAAATTATTTTTGATAAAAATGAGATTGACGTGTTAAATTTTTGCATTTTTATCATTTTTCACAAAAACTACGCATAAATGAATAAAACTAGAGCTGCCATTTGCAATAAATACTTTGACACGTTTGTAACCTGCTTCATTTTGTTCATAACTAGTAAAAATGAAGGGTTTTACATTGATTATTGTTGCTATTATTGCTGGTTCAGCTTCGGCAGGCAAAAACTATTATATTTCAGAAGATAAAGTATTAAATTAGATTTTTTTTTTAATTATCAAAAAATAATTTTTAATTTTTTTTAGTTGAATTGGCATGGGGCTTATCAATCATGCGCATCACGGGGAAGACAATTGGCAACAATCAATTCATGCACAGAAGGATTAGCTGTGAAGAAAGCAATGCGTGGTGCAGGTAAGTATTTTTTTTTACTTGTACTGAATTTTCATGTTTAGTTTTTGTATTTGAACTTTTTATTTTAAAACTTTGCGCAGGCGCGAGTTCCATCCCGTGGCTAAAGTACTTTAGTCACGACCGTGATGAAATTATTACTTTTCATATCCAGAAACCGTAAAAAAAAGAACTTTTTGAATCTGGAAATAGAAACATGATTTTTTTTAAATTTTATTAAATTTTTATTATTTTGAGCTTAATTTTTGCAATTTTTGATATTCCAGGAGCAGCTAATGAAACCCTTTGGATTTCTGCAACTGATCTAGGTAAAAAAGGTGACTTTGTCTGGATGGTCAATGGTAAACCCATAGAATACTCCAAATACGGCCCTGAACAGCCTGATAATGCCAACAACGCTCAACACTGTGTCAATCTACAGCCAAACGCAGAAAACAAACAAGTTTTCTGGTATAATGGCAACTGTTCAGAACCATTAATGTATGTTTGTGAAGATAAACCAAGAATCTGTGCAGCGTAAAAATTATAAATGAGTATAACTTCTTTTACTATGAGTGTAAGAGTAAAAATAACATTTGCATAGTGTAAACTTTATATTATTGTAGTTTATTTCCGCATTTCTTTCGTAAACATCTTTCACTTTGCTTCCTTATTTCCGTATGGTCTTATGGTGTTAATGGGTATTACTTCCGTACTTCCGGTAGATTTAATAAGTCTCAAGTATCATTTATCATACTTGTAATATTTTTGTGTGTGGAAGTTAAAGTATGGGTTAAATTTGCAAAAAGTTGTTTTATGTTCGTGTCAATGTCAATATTAGTGTCAATAACATTAGAAACACATATAAATTAACATAATAGTATAAATAAACTATTATTAAATAAATATAAACAGTAAATTTTTAAAAAATTTAAATTTTTTTGCTAAAATTTAGAAAAAATAAAAAAAATCGTAAAATTTAAATTTTTTAAATTTTTTATTTGATTTTCTGTTTTAAAATTTAAAATTCACTGTGAGTAAATTGTATTAGTCGTTACAAGGTTGTATCTTGAATTATTCCTCTCTGTTTATATTTATATACCTATCTACTGCTAATTACGAAATACAAAACGTTTTGATCATTGACTACGCTTTTTTCATTGATCATGATGCTCTAATGTTTAATCGCTGATTAATGTATGCGCACTGTACTTATGCTCTACTCGACATTGTAAACAGGTTTTATTACTCGTATTCGAAATTAGTAGTTAATGATGCAGTTGAAGTATGTGGAAGTTGATTATTCTGTTCATGAAATAGGAAGTGAATCGGATGCGAATAGAAATAACTGGAATTGTTTAATATCAACTGGATTATTAGCAAAAAAAACATAAAATTCAAAGAAAAATCAATTTTGTTTAGGTAAATTCAAAAAAATTAAAATTTTGTACTTTTTCTTTGAGAATTTAATTGTTTTTTGGTGAAATTGTTGAAATAACAACAATAGCAACAATTATTAATGATAAAACATTAATTTTAAAAGTTTTTAACAGAATTAATAAAAAAATTAAAAAAATTAAAATTTTCTGGTTTTTCTTCAAAAATTTAATAGTTTTTTGGTGAAATTGTTGAAATAACAACAATAGTAACAATTATTAATGATAAAACATTTATTTTAAAATTTTTTTAACAGAATTAATAAAAAAAAAAATTTAAAAAATTAAAATTTTCTGGTTTTTCTTCAAAAATTTAATAGTTTTTTGGTAAAATGGTTGAAATAACAACAATAGTAACAATTATTAATGAAAAAACATTCATTTTAAAAGTTTTCAATAGAATAAAACAGTTTATAAGTGTATAAATTCATTTATGCAACTTTTAAGTATTTCAATACATGTATACTTGGTTGCCTACTTATACCCTTCCTAAAAATATCAAAATTTATTTATTTTTGATAAAAAAACCGTAATTCACGTTTATCACAAGTGTATTTCACAAACTTTATTTGTATTCAATCACAATACACATCCTGATAAATATCCCCGTTCATGAATGACTCTCATTCATTATTTGCATTAAAAAATCCCCGTGAACTAATCTCTAAAATCGTCCGGATTGATACAATCCGTAAATAAATCCGTCTGCGGGCGTCTAGCATCAAAGAATACGGTAAGTTCCTTGTTCCTGATCTCGGCGATTATGCTAAGCAGTGCGCAAGTTGTGCAAAAATATAAATCAATCGACGGTCACGACTTTATTTGGTTTTTTCTAAGACACATTATACGTTAGCACTCGTATGCGACATGAGTGACGTACCAATACGTTCGATTGCTCGTTGAAAAGCGTGATGTCGTGAACGCTAAAAGCGTTTGCGGTCGACACTTCAGGATTTAATTCGAAAATCTTCTTGATTTGGTGTTGTATATGTTAGCATTGTGGTTTTCGGTGTGCAATTTACCAATTGAAGACAATGAAGTGTCAATAAGTGGAAATTTTCTTGGATGTAAGAAAAACAAACAGATTTTTTTTCGTAAATTGTACAGGAGATCCTTTTGATTGTAATTGCAATGGTGTTAATGTAGAAATGTGCAAATTAAAATAAACAACTTAAAACACTTGTATAAACAACAGAATCATTTTGTATGATTGCTTTGTATCCTGGTTTATTATAAAAATTTAATTTTGAAACGAAAAAAACAAAAAAATTTGATAATAAAAATAAAAAAACAATTTTTTTAAAGTCTACCTTTAAAGAGCCAGTTTTTTCATAGTTTTGGGACATCTAAAGTGGAATTTTAAACACGGACCGCAAAAGTCGTGACTAAAGTACTTTAATCACCAACTTTAGTCACGAGGTCACTAAAGTAATAATTTTGTTTGGTTGTTTTGTATCCTGGTTTATTATTAAAAAAGGTTTAAAAAGTAAAAAAATAAAATTTTAAACCTAAAAAACAAAAAATATTTTTTTAACTTATGCAACCATAATAACTTAAATTATATAACACATATTTATGCATCTTCTGACTTCTGAAAGTGAAATCTTTTACAGCCATCTGCCGCATTCACTGCATTTACTGCTCCAGCCAGTGCCGGACTCAATGTCAATTGTTGCTAAGTATGCTCGATAATGACAAATAATTAATCTCACAATCATCGAAATGATTGCGGTGATGGTTTGACCACAGACTGACAAATTAATATGATTGCACATTGGTCAAATCAAACGATAATTACAACCAGTTTTCTTTTGTCTGTAATGTTTCTGTCTGATTCCATGTTCCGATATTTGCTTTATAGTACGAGTATAATGTATGAATACAGGTAGGTTAATAAAACGATTGCTGATTTTTATTTTATAGATGGTGCCACTTGTAATAACCTTGTAGAATGTTCGCAATCATACAAAATAAACATTTATTACTAAATGGTGATAAAAGATAAGAGATAAGAATTGAGGAAATCATCATGTGGGTTTAATATACGGGTTTAAATATATTTTTTGATTGAAAATCGACAAAAAACATTAAAATATTAAAATATTTAATATTTTGTTTAAATGTTTGAATTTTACGGTTTCATTTGTTATATTTTGTGTTTATATTTAATTTATCATCAAAATTATGCGTAAATATAACTTATTAGTCGTATTTTAATAATTTTTATTAAATGTTTGCGTTATTTAGCGCTTTTAAAGGTTATAAAGCTTATAGGTTTAGAAATCTGACACTAGGTGGCGCTGCATGTGTCACATGGGTAATTAAATTGTATTATTTTACAGTTTGTTAGTGTTACAACATAATTTTGATAAAACTAACAATATCAGAGCCATTTATTTGGAATTTGTCAATAAAACTCGATCAAAATCACAATTTAAACATTTTTATTAAATATTTTCATTATTGAGCCCTTTTAAAGGTTATAAAACTTACACCTTTAAAAAACTAGCCCCAGATGGCGTTGCATGTGCTCAGTTTGTAATTAAACAGTAAAATTAGACAGTTTTGTTGATGATACAACTTGTATTTGATACAATTAGCAGTATTAGCACAAAATATGACATGCATGAGTATGATTTACTGTCTCTGTGTGTATGTGGGTGTGTGCGTGTGTGCTGTGTATGCTCGAATGAAGCAAAATAGTGCGTTCGAGTTTTTAGTCAATTGCGCGGCTCGCAACTGGCGGCTCGCGACTCGCGAGTTGTAAGCTGTCTGTCGGTGGTCGCGGAACGAGGAAAGGAGTAAATACAGGAGTATAAATGTATTACTATCAGTGCGCCTGCCGACAGAACGCGCGACGAAATCGCATCGAACGGGCCTGATAAATAAATCCACCAAATATTTACAGTGAAGTTAATACATTTAAAAAAAATAAAAAATGATTAAGTGAAAAAAATTTAAAAAATTTAAAAATTTATAAAAATTATTAAAATATAAAAACGCGCATAAATTTCTTCCAAAATTAAAATAAATAAATTTTATTATATAAAAATTAAATTATTATAAGAATTTATGATGTTCTTAGTCAACACGTAGTAACAAATCCGAGAAACGTGTAGAAGTGATTAAAGTATTTGCTGAAAATTGTCTGGTGATAACAGATGAGCAACATACTATCGTACTTAATAAAAATTGAAGTTAATGAATGAATAAACATTTAAACTCTGAAATTAAAACTGAAGCAGAAACCGGATTTATTGAAATCCGTTGGAGAGATCAAAGTGCAAATTGTTTGATTTTTTTATTTTTTGTTTTTGGTGCGATAATCGTGCGACTTAATTAATTTAAAAGTGGGTTGGACTTTCTCTCAACAATATCAACATTATCTGCATTATCAACAATAAGAATTATTAAATAAAAATGTAAGTAATATTATTTTCATATTATTATAATTAATATTACTAAATTTAGAACAATTGTTATCAGTATACGTGTATTTTGAATTAATTGTTTTAAGAATTTAATTTCTTATCAATAATCTATTGCAAAATGCAGGTGTTGTCGATTGTGATTAGTGAGTGTGCTCTTGATACATATTTGATTTATTTGATTGTTGTTATCATGAAAAACGTGAATCCTTGAATTTCCCATGAACTGGTTTATTATTCTATTTTGTTTAATGTTTAACCACTTTAATTGATGTTAGTGGATGGTAATCACTATTTTTTGTTGTTCTAATAATAAGGGTTGTGTATATTTATACATATTTAGCATTGGGATTGTTTAAACTGCATTTATAGTAATAACAAATCAAATAATTTAGTTTTATTTATATTAAAATCAAGGGAAATTAATTTTAGATAAATTATTGTGTAAAAAGTGCGTAAAATTCATGTTTTCGACACGGAAAATAAGAAAACATTAAGTTTTTTCATGTTAAATGCAATTTTTTATTGTTTTTAGTAGCTGGAGATATAAATCATGTATTTTTTGCCCTAGTGTGTAAAAGTACACTTTTCCATATTAGGAATTTACCAAATAAATTTAAGAAAACATAATTTTCGTGTTTTAAATGCAATTTTTGATTGTTTTTAGAAAAGAGGAACTCAAAATTAGTCATTTTTGCACTAGTGTGTAAAAGTACACTTTGAAGTACTAAAAACTTTCAATATAAATTTAAAAATACATGAATTTCGTGTTTTTCATGAAATTTTTTAAATTTTTAAAAAGACAAAGCTTAAAATAAGTACTTTTGATACTAGTGTGTAAAATACAGTTTTAATCACATGAATGACAGTTATTTATTTTATATAAGATCGATTTGACAAACCGGCGTGCTGATAAACGTTTTGTGGTAAACATTTTGTAATCATTTTTCAAAGGACTAGACTTGACTCATTAGACGAAGGACATAGCAGCTAGGACGTACGCCGTAGTACATGAAATGAAGGACGAACAGTGTAGTACGAGTACACATATGTTATATGTTATTAGTTTTCAGTTCATTATCACTAAGGACAACCGTGTTGCCAGTTGATTTAGTTTTTTCGAAGAACGCTCGATAAAATCAACCAATTATCACATTTTTATAGCACATAACCTATATTAAGCACTATATTATTTCTAAAATTTTCAAAAATTTCAAAAATATAGAATGTGTTATTTGAATTGTAAATTTTAACCTTTTTTGATAAGAGTTGAGAGAAATTTGAATTTATATCAATATTTATATAATTTATCTTTGAAGTTATGAACTAGATTTATTTTTTTGTGAATACTGATATATATTCGGCGAAAATATTTTATGTGATAAGTAATAAAATTGTTGTTAACTGCTTCCAAGTATTTCAGTAAGGTTCGGTTGAATGTTCGAAATACTTTTTATCGATTATCTGCAAACATTAAACATGTGTGATTGTGATTGTGTCAGCAGAACGTGTGTGCACACTCACACTTATATAATGACGTACATGCTCTGTACACAGTGTTCAAGTGCAAGGTGCAAGTTCACCTTTTTACCTTTCTTTATCGGATTATTTACGAAGAAAACATAAACATCATTAATATCAGTCTGTTATTGAAAAAGTTTTCGCGTTTTTTAGGTTATACTAGAAAATATAATGTTATGCATGCATGTTACGCCATCTGGTAGAAAAAGAATTAACTACAAACTTATATAATGATAAAATGTGTACAACTTAAAGAAATTTAAATGAAACTTATAAATATTACATTATTAGTCCTATGTTCGGTTAGTATACCGCAAGTCCAACATTGGACTACAAAATTTAATACAGTGTAGCTTCGATTTAACGAAAAACTTGGTATTACCGTGAAATTTGTACAATTTTGATACTAAATTACATTATTAGGTCTATGTTCGGTTTGTATACCGCAAGTCCAACATTGGACAACAAAATTAAGTAATTAAGTTTATAACCTACGCAACAAAAGATAAATTAGATTCCTATTCGCGTAAAATCCCAATATTTGATTATTATTAACTCGTATTTTTCGAATTCTCAGATTTCATTGAACTCAAGATAAAATTTGTCAATTTCCGATTCCATCATGGAAACATTGAGATATTTTTATATCCGACACTTAAAGTAACAAAAAGCGACGTGGTTTTTGTAGGTGTGTAAGTGAATTATATTATTATATGATGTTTGCGGTTGTATACTGTCTCGGAAACTCATTAGCAATGCGCAAAAGTGAATACGCGACATTGAAACACTGCAAATAAACTCGGAACGTTTAACACTCAACTTGTACTTGACATTCATTCCATATATTCGCAATATCGTTGGATAATATAATAAACTTAATGTGTGCTACCAAAAGTAGTGTTTGCGGTGGTAAATTTTGAGTTTTTCAATGTTAAATGAGAATTGAGATGAGGGGAAATTTGGAAGGATGACAATTAAACTTTTTATATTATTTTGAAGTCGTTATAAATCTTTATTTTAAAGAAAATGTAATTATAGTGAAAAAAATGATAAAAAATAAAGTAAATTGGGTAAATGAGTAAAATTATAGATGAATTGTATTTAAATTGAATTAGTTTGGAAACAGTGTTGCCATATTACGCGCTACTGCATCGCACGTTGTTCCGTCGATGCAAAATGTCAAGTAGTTAGGCAACCAAATAAACATTCATCAAAATAATTCAAAATAAAATAAAACTTCTGTTTTAAAATAATATTTACTCATTAAAACATATTAATTTTGTAATTATTTATTTGAAACAAAATTCTTTTCTCTAATAAATCAAATTCAATGAAATTTAATTAAAATTTAAAAAATAATAATTAATGCATTAATACTAATCTACAATAATCTCTCTTTCTATTCTCAGGATATCAATTAAAATCACATTAGCTACTTTATTTTACTTCACTTAAGTTAACTTTACTTAACGTCTATAACAACTGTCGATAGGTTAAGATAATCAAGACACACTCAAGAAATCTTGAAGTACCTGACGTACTTGACTCTTGATTGTCATGTCAAGTACTCGTACTAAACTAAGAACTATCCGGATAAATTATGATTACTTTTATACACTAACTAACTAACTAAGTGACTAACTAACCTTTATTTATATTCATTCTACAGTGTAAATTCATTTTGCAAGCTATAATTTACAAATTTTCTTTTTCTTGCGGTTTGAACTTGATCCAAAAGACTTTTTAAGTGGAGAGCAAATCACATAAACAAATAAAAACAAAAATAAAAATATAAAGAAAGAAAATTTGTTTATGAAGTCAAGGTTATAACAATTTGGTAATTATGTGGCTTTTTTTGAGATAATGCATGTGTTGAATAATGAATTTTATTCACAAATTCTGTGTTTTACTATATTTGCGCATGAATTATGTATGCGTAAATGCAATAACTTTCTATATTTATCTTTGTTTTCTTTAATTTCCTGATTTATTCATCCGTATTCATCAGTATTAAATGTTATCTAATATTTATTTAAACTTTTTTTTACAATTTCTAGTAAAACATAGTTCCGCAGTTTGAAACTTATGAATTTTTGGTGAATTACTCGGAAATTAATTAATATTTTTGAATTATTCTTTTACAAATCTATTTATTATTAAATTCTGAACAATTTCATATAAAATAATAAGAAATATTCTATTTTTATCAAAAGTTACAACACAAATTGTATGAATTGCTATTTATCTAATTTTTGCAGTGTTGCAGTTTACAACTTTTTTAATTTTCTTTAATTGCCCGGAAACTAATCAATATTTCTGATTTATTCTTTTGCCAATCTATTTATTATTAAATTCTGAGTATAATCACATAAAAGTTATAAAAATATCTCGATTTTATCAAAAGTTACAACACAATTTGTTTCAATTTTAATTTAACCAATTTTAAAAAAGTAAATGAAAGTTTAATTGCTTATAACTTCGTTAATAATAACTCAATGAACAAAATATTCTACAATTTTATAAACAATTTAATACTTAATAAACTCCTAAAAAATTCATTACATTATTGTTTATAGTTATTGAGTTATTAATAAAAAACTAAAAACATTTCATCTTTTATTAAATATCCAACTCTACATTTGTTTATTTTCATCGAGTTTGTTGATATAGGTGAATGAACTTTCGCTTTTACACAAATGCATGTTCCACAATCTATAGCACACATTCTATTAAATTTGTATCTTGCACAATAAAATGGAATTAATTTTCATCACACGCGAAGAAAAGTGTTGAAAGTTTGCGCCTCATTAAAATAATTTAACTCCTATTTGAATTTAAACGCCAAACAAATTTCAGTCAGCAAAACCAACATACATTATTATTTATTGCATGTTATTCCGTATTTCTCAATACATAATACACACAATAATAATCATAATAAAAATAATATTTCGTGTTTAATATTACACACATTGCATGTTCATAATGTGATGTTTTATGATTATTTCCAAAAGAAAAAGGAAATAGAAGTAGAAACAGAAACTGCAACCAAGAAATACTCAAAGACTTAAGTATTAGTGAGTGGTATTACTTAAAGTGTCGCAAGTAGTGAGCGCAGTGCGCAGTGTTGGATTTATAGGTCGCATGTACTCGTAGTGAGTTGCGGCGCGCACGCGTAGAAAATTACAACTTGTAAACCACACTTAACTTCAGTAAGGCGCTGCTGGTTGCTGGTCGCTACTGTTTTAGTTGCGGAGACATTTTGATTAAAGTTATTACAGAATTACAGGTTGGTAACCGGCGACATAAGAAATGGAAGGCTGAATGCTGGATGCAATCGCGATCGCAACGCTTTCTAAATCTAAATAATCTAATGCCAAATGTGTCACATTCAAAAGTAAATATTTTGTAACTCATTATTGTAAATTTATTTGTTTATTATTTGTTTTTAAATTAAAATGTGGCAAGAAAATTTGAAAAAAAAATTATTTTGCAATTTTTTGAGTTTTTGAAGTAAAAAAATTAAATTTGCAAATAAAATTATTATTCAACTTCTAAAAATGTGCTTTTGAGGTTAAATTATGTTAATTTTGTTTTATTTTAGTGATAGAGTTCAAATTTTGACAAAAAATTGAAGTTTTATCTTACTTTCTTAATTTTTTTGTAAAATAATGCAAGAAAATGTGTTTTAATGTTTAAATAAATTAATAAAAACATATAAAATTATTTAAACATTAAAATATTAATAATATTTAACTGTTTCGTGTCCAGACATTAAAATTGTACTAAAATCCACATATTTTCGAGCAAATTCTTTAAATTTCTGTTAAATTATAGCAAAATTAAGAATTAGGAAATAATAAACATCACGAAATCTATGTCTTCATCTCATCACGCAATGCTAAACAAAAACGGTTACCAATTGATTGCTCACTGCTCACCAAATGCGTAACTCTTTTCTGCACACCAATTTAAAAGAAATTTAATGGATTGAATTCAACAAAATTATGCAAAAATAATTTAGTTTAAATAGAAACATTTAATTTGCTGCTCTAATTTATGCAATAACTAAATAATTATATTTGTGCAAAATAAAAAAAAATGTGACAGGATATTTTGTAATTTTAGCAACTTTTTTACAAACTGATCTGTAATTAAATAGAATTAGGTTCGATTCTCAATAGAAACAATTTAATTAAACAAATTAAAATATTTTTGAAACAAAATTTTGTACTTTAACCTATTTTATTAAAATAGTGAATAAAGTATAGTATTTCATTTGTGTATTTAAACTTAAAAACCGTTTATGAATGAAATTATTAAATATTTTTTCAATTTCAATGAGTTATAATTAGAATAACAGTACAAGTTGAATTCATTGACACGTATTCTCTGCCAGTGCATTAATGAACTAATTACAAGCGAATAAATGAGTCAATGTCACTCTGCTATAAAAGTGCGATTTTTATAAGACTTTTGTTTATAATATACGAGTACTTCAAGTGTACCATATTGTCTTCAATAAAAATTGTAAAATGTAATTGATTCTTGCATGACGCATATCATAATACTACTTGCATATCATACAAGTACACACTTTACTTAACTTACTCGTAAGTTACCTTAAGTCGTATTGACTTAAAACTTGCGTTAATTATTGTTCCACGAGCGTGTATAATTTCATGTCGGTAATTATTATTCACGCTATATCAACATAATCAACATTTGATCAATTTATATTTTTATCAGGTTGATCAATATTATAACCTTAATAAACAAAAGAATATTTTAATTGCATTAATTTAATTAAAAAATATAATAAAATACATTATTTTAAAATTTGTGACATCTAGGAACAAAAAATAATCAAATATTAAGATTTTACATGTACAGGTGTCTGTTAAATCATTTGCTGTGTACGATGTATTAAGTTTTGTAGTCCAATGTTGGACTTGCGGTATACACACCGAACATAGGACTAATAATGTAATTTGGTAACCAATTTCTATAAATTTCACCGTAACACCAAGTTTTTCGTTAAATCGAAGCTACTCGTATACTGTATTAAATTTTATAATCCAATGTTGGACTTACGGTATACATACCGAACATAGGACTAATAATGCAATTTGGTAACTAATTTCTACAAATTTCGCTGTTATACAAAATTTGTCGTTAAATAAAGACCACAATGTATTAATTCAATGTGTGAATAATGACACAAACCGCATCATAAACTACAATCAACTTAATTCGTTTAATTCGTGTTTAAATCCGTTAAACTCTTAATCAGTTCTCAGTACAAACACAAGCCCACCAACACAAGCACAAAATAAACAAATATTATACACACTTGTTTATAATACGAGTATACTATCATTGTCGTGAAGTGCGAAGTGCGAGGATGAAATTTGTGTCAGAAGTGTCATAAATGTCACTCAAATCATTGACTAAATCATTAATTTAATTTATTTACGCCTTCTTTTTATTATTGTGAATAATCACTGAACAAATACTTATACTTAAACTTTGGAAGAAAGTGTTAATTAAGATATAATATTGACTACAATTACGCATATTAATAATTAGTTTAAAGCTTAAACGGAGTAAACAAAAAACAATCATGGACGTAATTGATTAACACGAGTTTGATGTTATTGAAACAAATAATTATTATGAGCGCGTTTTATTATTCCGAGAAGACGATTTTTGATGGACACTCGTCCCAATGTCATAAACAAATTTATTTGACTTGAATTGCAATGAAATAATTTAAATTAAACAATAAAAACGAAAAACTTTTTAAAATCACTTTTCAAGTTCATATTTTGTTTATAGTTATATTATTTATGATTATTTAAGTATAAAATTATTAATTGTTACTATTTTTTACTATTTTGTAGTAATTAAAAGTCAAAAACATAAATAAAAACATTAAAAACGTAAATTTGGTAACCTAAACACTATAGGCAACCACACATACACATTTAAACGTCATACAAGTTGCCTACATCCCTACTAATATTATAAATGCGAAAGTCCTGATGTTTGTTACACTTTCACACAAAAACTACTTAACCGATCATCATGAAAATTTGTACACATATTCTTAGTGATCCCCGAATGGTTATAGGCTACTTTTTATTTAATAAAAAATGATTTTTTAAATAAAATAAAGAAATTGTTTAGCCAATAATACTTCTGCATCTGGCTATTTGACTACTTTAACGCCATCTAGCATTCCAGCAATGAAGCTCAAACCTAAGTACTATAGTACCATCACACTGTATTACCGACAGCTACGTCAACATCAAATCCAATTGACTGCACTATGGAGACTGTACACTATACTTCCATAGACTATACTTTCAGCCATTTTAAACTTCCCGCCATTCTACTTCATTGTTACTTCTTCTGTGACTACAGACGCGTACGGAAGCAACTTCATTATTTTAGATATTCGCGAGCGAAGCCGCGGGTTAACGCTAGTTTATGATAATTTATGTGTAAAATAATTAATTATTACTATTATTTACTATTTTGCATTTATTCTAAGTTAAAAACATAAATAAAACAAACAAACGCAATTTTTATTTTCTAAACACTACAGGCAACCACACATACACATTTAAACGTCATACAAGTTGCCTACATATAATTTATAACCAACAAAAGTAAAAACACAATGTATAAATATATCAAATAGTTTATAGCATACTCATTAATCATAAATCACTGATTGATTTCGCTCAGTATGAACGTAATTAGAATTTACTGCGTTAATAGCAAAACATTAAACATGAAACATAAAACTGCAAATCCGCGATTACAACAGTCCTTGACTCTAATTTTTAAATTTTTCACTCTCGACACTTCCACATACGAATTCCAGCTCTTCACTTTCGCACCTTCATTAATTTCTTTATAATTAACTCCATTTATTTCGCCTTGTATCCAACACTCAATGTCAATGCAATTGTAAACTATCTTAACACCCCACTAGATGTCTCTTTAAACCACATAAATTTATGTTTATTTATAATAAACATTTCATTGAGAGATAACAAAATTAATGAATTAATTCACACTTGCGGCACAATACACAAAGTTATCTCAATTCGAGGTTAAACTAAAGTCATCGGCGCCATATTAACTGTCATCCATGATAACTCAACGAATAAAACAAAAAATGAAACTTTGGATGCGCACGATTTGCGTCAAACACAATTTCAGTGTTTATGTATGATTGGAATATGAACCGTTTTGTAATTGTAATAAAACATGATATTGACCTACTAAGTTATCACCAATCAATTAATATATAACCGAATTTATGTTTTATTCCAGAAAACATGATAATCTCACAGGCAATTGGCGATTATGGCCGCTGGCAGTTCATATTAACCTTACTACTTGCTTTCTGCAATATCCCATCAACGTTTCATATATTCGTGCCGACATTCCACGCACGCGCACTGGACACATGGTGTGCCAGGCCTGCCAACTTCACGGAAGTAGATCCGTTACAATGGCGGCAAAAAACACAAAAACCCAACGATTACTGCAAAGTAATCAGGGAACAAGACCTGAAATTACAAGATGGCGAACTACAAGTAGCTGTAGATGCAAAATACATTGATTGCACCACGTGGGAATTCGATGGAGAAGGTAAACATAACCTAAAAATATAAAAATTCATTTTATGTGTTTCCAAGTGCAATATTTGAATGTTTTACTGAACTGTACGATGAATAATATTAATCTACATGGGTACATAACCGCGAGCGCACCGGAAGTTAATTGTTTCAATCATTGTCTCGCAGAGGAGAAGTTTTCTCGCTGCGCGTCGATTTGATAAATGCTTCTCGACGATGATTGATGATAAATGGCGCTCGTAAATTCGGTCGGCACTTTATAGCACTTTACATCGCTATAATATCTCACATCAACAAAATGGCTGCCGGAAGTTGACTATACACATATCTAACCTTAAATTTTTAATATTTTCCAGGTAGTACATTAATCACCGAATATGGATTGTTATGCTCCAAAGCCAATCTCATAAGCATAGCGGAAATGGTTTTCCTTGGAGGTGTGGCTGTTGGTGGTCTTGTGAGTGGAATCATCTCAGATCGTTATGGACGCAAGAAAACCCTTCTGGGTTCTGTAGCAATACAAACCATTTTGGGGGTTATAATTGCATTCAATCCTTGGTTTGAGATGTATTTGTTTCTGAGAGCAATTTTGGGTTTTGTATCGGTTTCGGTGGTTTTCAGTGGATTTGTATTGAGTATTGAACTTGTTGGTGGAGTATGGCGGACTGTCGCTGGTATTTCCTACTTATTCCCAACTTCGATTAGTTTTGGGCTTATTTCTGCAATTGCGTATTTTATTCGTGATTGGCGCACGTTGCAGTTGGCTATTTCATTGCCAGGAGCGTTGATTTTGAGTTATTGGTAAGTATTTACAACATAACCTCTAAAATTCAAACATAACCTTATTTATTATCTATCAGGTGGTTTGTTCCTGAATCTCCACGTTGGTTATTAGCAATGGGTCGCACTGCAGAAGTCCTGAAAATCCTCGAAACAGCCGCAAAGTTTAACAATCGAAAATTACCTGCTAATATTGATAAACAATTATTACCTACATCGAATTCTATCAATAATGAAACAATGGGAGTGATGGATCTTTTCAAAACACCAAAACTACGCAAAATCACACTTTGTTTATTCGTTATTTGGTTTTCTGTTTATTTTATCTACTATGGCATAACCTTAAACCTTGGAAACATTGGTGGTGATCTATATTTAGCATCTGCGTTGAGTGGATTGGTTGAAGTACCTGCGTTGGCGATAAGTATCGCCATCTTGTTGAAAATGGGAAGAAGATGGCCGCTGGCACTCACTGTTTTCTTCTCTGGGTGTTTCTGTCTGATGATTATTCCGGTTCCGTATGTTTTGAATAACGCGCAGTGGTTGATCACCAGTTTTGCTATGAGTGGGAAATTTTTAATTGCTGCGTCGAATTCGATTATGCCAGTGTTTACAGCTGAGTTATACCCGACGAAAATACGGAATATTGGAGTGGGGGCTAATAATGTACCTGCTGGTATAGCTTTGATGCTTGTTCCTTACTTGTGGGATATGGTAAGTTGTCATAACCTCAAAATTTTACATTTCAAGTAAAATTAACCTAAAATTTTGTTTTTTTTGTTACAGGCGATGTTTCATGAATGTGTACCTATGTCTATCCTAGGAGTTTCCGGTTTGGTAGGAGGGTCTATTGTGTTACTGTTACCGGAAACCGGAAACTCACAACTGCAGGAAAGCATCGAAAACAGTTCGGATGAAGAATTGTTCAAGAAAACTAATAAAATCATGGTGGAATCATGTTCGAATAACGGATCAGCTGCTTCTATGTAAATTAATTTTGAAAAAAATTATTTGTTTACGAATTATTTCGAATGTTATCAAAATAATTGCAACAAAAACATTACTCGTGATACGTTTACTCTTAACTCTTAAATATTTATTGTATAATTTATGCTGAAATTGCTACAAAGTATTTCAAAACACGATTTAGAAATTTTGAAAGTTTTCTGTTATTGTTATTAAAAATATCTATGGATAAAGTTCTTTTTGGGAACTGTAATGATAATATTTACTGATAGTTACCGATTATATACCAATTATTACTATTAGATAGTGTAAGTTTGTTTGTTACCAAAAATTTAGGATATTTTGTAATAAATAAACGTTTTTTGTACAAAAAATCAAAATGGCGCTTAAAAAGCTCCAAAAATTTAAAATTTTAATTTTTATTTTTATTTATAAAGCTTTAAACTCAAAAAGTGGTACTTTATATACGGACAGCCAAGCCGTGAGTAATATCCATTATCTACGGGTATTATCTACGGGACGGAGCTTGCGCCTGCGCATTTACCTACAGAGCAGCACAAAACCGTATGAAATGCCATGCGACGTGACTCAAACCTCAAAACTAAAGTAAAAGTATAAAAAATATCGTAAGCATCACGTGGCTAAACGTTATTAAACACTCGATTGCTTAAACTTAATCAATCTCGTGAGTAAAGTCCCCATTAAACCACTTGATACTTAATATACTATATTGATATATTTTTATTTGTTATATTATGTACATAGATTCAATATTTTCATATTTTCATATTATTTATTCATATTTATATTTACTTAGGTTTTGCTTAATTAGTTTAAGTCTTTGTTTCTAACATTTATCTCGTTTTCCTTTAATTTTTAATTTTCTTGGTTTTTATTGAGTCAGTGTGTGTGTTAACATCAATTCCTGGATGTGGTATCATTTTGTTTTTGATTTTCTTCTGGGGTTAACAACAATTTGACATTTTTGACATCAATTTGATTGGGCGTGGCCTAAACACATTAATTCATCGTCCATGCTTTATCCTCCATGCTTACAACAATTGCCTGTTCAATTTTCACTTGGAGGAATATCAAAGTCTCTTCTTCACCATCGATAATCAACTTTCCGTCGTTATTCGCTGCAAGGTCATCATCTTTATGTCTGTCACTCTGAAAAAATTAAGGTTATGTTAATAAATATTACAGATTCCTGTAATTTTTATATATTACCTCATGGCGGATGTTAAAAACAAGTTTAGAGTTGGTCACCTTTGGTACAGAGATGATTTCGTCAAGATCCAAAGACCATTCGAGTTCCCATGGTCCCCAAAGTCGACATTTGTTTACCCTCAACACATGTCTATAAAAATAACCTCAAAATTAATAAAAATCACTTTAGGAAGTCATTTTACTTACTCTAAAGTCACTATGACGATAGATCTTCCTGTTTTATCAATCCCCGAATGGGTCCAGTATGAATCCTCCTTAAACCTGCCTCCAGCAACAGTTTCCAACAGATGACAACCCATGGATTCATAGATACTAAAAGGTCCTAACCCCAAATACCGGTTTCCATACCTAGTCAACCTCTGGTGACACCTAATGGGTTCCCCTAACAAAGAAGCCCTTTTTAGGGCCTCCATGGCTACATGTACACTGTTACTCTTATCATCCGGATGTCTGGTTAACAAAGACACCAGAGCTTTACCAGTTCCCCTGAAGAACAGCTCCCCATCAGATTGTCCGTTACCATTACCATTCTGCCCACCTTTGGATGCAATTATTTGGTTCAAGGCCAGAATCACTCCTGGGTTAAAATGCCTCAAACTCCAATTGATGATTTTTGGTAACCCTTGATGGTCATACCCTGGTAAACATTGGGTCTTCTTATGAAATTGTGTTGACCACTCAACATTTCCAAAACACATTGCTCCACAGCAGCTGAAGACATGTTGACATGTCCCAGGAGACATCTTAGAGAATATAACAGATTCCCTGAATTCTGGGAGACATCTTGGATGTGTCCTGTCACTTGTGGGTTGATAGTCTGTTGAATAGCATAAGGGTTCACCAAGACCTGAAGACCCAAAACTTGGGAGTAATATTGTTGCAGAAATTGGGTCTTAAAATGGTTCCAGATGAATTTAACCATATGGGTCATAGTTTTAACTTGGATCTGGGTCAGTTCTAGGTTGATCACACGATGTTTAACTCCTTCTGATGGCATATACGGGGTCATATTCGCTGGGAAGAAATAACCTTGACATTTGGTCATAGAAGAAGGTGACGCAAGCTTAGAACCAGCAGATCCCAGATGAGATGATTGTACATTTAGAAGGATACTGGTTGATGAACACTTTATCTGTTCAATCAACAAGTTGTTTCTGATTTTGGTTAATTTTTTGGTTTTGTTTCCGAGAATCCTTGCCATATCCTTCCGGAATTGATAGGAAGATGATTTACTTTTGAAGAAAGAATTCAGGTCTTCTAAAAGTTGACTCTGAAGATGCACCTGGCAATCTTTAACCTTCAAATCAATGGATTTTACAATCATCCCAGACCTTAACAGGGACACTTCCAGAAATGGAGAATCTTTTATATTCAGATCTGAACTCCCTCCAAGTTGATTCAGAATAATAGCTTCCTGATTCTTCAGGGTTTTATTATCAATCTGTATATTTTGAATTTTAAGGTTAAGATATAGATTATTCGGAGATTTCCTAACTTGGCAATAAACAGCAGGGCTGTAACTCCTCCTCAGCTCAGCAAAAAAGGGTTTCAACATGAACATCTTCTCAAAATCAATGTGAACATAATCCTTCAACTGACACCTCTTTTGATTGGACCTGTATTTATCTTCAATCCAAGATGCTAGCTCCAAAGTCAAAGTTTTCCACTTGTGACCAACATTGACCTCCCAGGTTGCAGGGCAATCATTCAAACCCATGTACAGATGCTCCTTATGCCTGTGTTTTTCTTTATTGGTAAACAGGGACATCCCAACCCCACTTAAACTCACCAAAACCTCATAATTTACTATTTCTGAGAAGACCTTCTGAAGAGTCTCACCAAACAACACAGAATCCTGTGTGAATAATAATATTCTCTGATTGGTCTCAACTTCAGAATATATCACCCAGAAGATGATCAATCTATCCTTAGGTTTCTCTTTGGATTTCTTAGAAGATGTTTTACTTTCAGATATAGAATCTGAGTCTGAATCATCACTAGATGATACTGTATTAGGAGCATTACCAAAATTGATCCTTTCTTGACCATATTGATACCTCTCCATTAGTAGGGACCTTTCTACGTCTAAGATAAAACCATTAGATGCTTTGTTATTGTAAATATTCCAAACCAGTAGTCTGTTCTTCAAAGGGTCATCCCAGGTATACAAAATCTCATTCTGGGGACTTAGAAGTGTAACCTGTGTTAGATTCTGTTGTTGTATCTTCAAAAACAACTCCTGACACATGTTCTTAATCAAAAGCGGAGCATCCCCTGCTTTGTAATCAGTAAAGGTCACCTTGAAGGGTCCATCAATCCCTCCGGTGACTGTAACTGTCATGGCGGATATCACCCCTGGTAAATTCAACTTCAGAAGTGTTTTATGCCTTTGTGCGAAGAAGAATCCCTGTGAACTGCCCACTTTTTGCTCTTGTAGTTTAACATACATCTGATACGAAGTAGTCTCTGGCCAGAATGGGATCTCTTGACCTTGGAGAAGGTCAATCCACAGATCTGTCTTTTCATTGTGTTCCATAAACCGTAACTTTTTACTTGTTTGATTACTAACCATGAAACACGGTAATAATGTAACAATCTTCGTCATGGGACACATTTCTGATAGTGTTATCTTCAACAAAATGGCGTAGCGTTTCTTACGCACCACATCTTTACAAACAACCAAACCAGTTGTCCCTGGACAATCCAAACCAAACTCATTGGAGAATTCTGAGTCGTAAACTTTTAATTTTAGAGTTTGACGTGTGTGTCTTTTAAAACTGAAGAGGATAATATCTTCATTCGCTAACAGGGATGGATTACTTCTGTATATTGTATTGGTAGATGTCGCTTTGAGTTGTACAGACAACTGAGTCTTATTTATAATCCAATAAGATGTGAATAATAATAATTCGTAGTAATCTTCACGTTCTGCTTTGATATTTAATGGGAGATTATTCAAATCTGATTTTTCTGAGTCTGTCACCAGAGCGATTACTTTTTCATCCATGTGAGGTGTCAGGGTTAAATGCCCAGTGTAATTATGTTGGAAGGTCTGTAACCTGAAAGTTATCCTGTTATCTTTATCAGTGTCTAGGTTATAGTAGGAATTCTTTTCGCCTGGTTCAATTTTTACAGAATTCAGAACCAATTTTTCTGAAGTTGAGCTTATCTCTTGACCCTGGGGATTTATAACATCCACAGTGATAGCATAAGGTAAAAAGTTCCTGATGACCATTGCAGGTAACAACCTGATGATGTAATTTGGTACTGTATGCTTCAAAGTTTCCACCTCCAGGTTTTTTCTAAGACTACTCGTAAAGCAAAAACATCTTCTGTATTCTTCGCTTGACAGGTGAATAACTTCCCAGAATCTAAATCTGTAGCCAAATCCTTCCACCAGATACCTTTCTGTGATGGTACATATTGACCTTCAGCATATGCGGGTTGTACAAACAACTTACAATGATAAGCGATATGAATAGGGACGTTGTAGGTTTCATGAGGTTCCAAAACAGCGATTCTCATTGTTGTCTCAAAAGGGTTTGTCACATCTCCCACAGGTTCTAGGTTAAGTTGTTGTAGAACCGAAGGTTGATACAGAATTGACAAAGCAAAACAGGTTTCATTCCGGATAGATAAAGGAGAACTCAACATGATGGACATTCCATGTTTGTTGATAGCACTTCTAAATGCCAGGTAATAAATGGTTGTAGATACCTGACATGGGTGTAAACGTAGTAATTTCTGTGCATCTTTCCTTGGGCAAGATGTCTGAAGACCATAAAAGTGTGGGATGTAGATTTTCATTTGATATCTGTTGATTTTCTCATACAATTCAGTTGTACTTTCAATATTGAAGTCTAGACTGTTTACAGTATCAAAGTCATAGTTGAGTTCTTCATCTGTGAGACCCAGGTGTTTGGTTTCGTAATCATCTTCATTTTCTCCATCAATATCACTGATTAAGGAGTTTAAACCTTCTTTTGTAGGTGAATTCGGACAGGAATCTTCTTTTTCGTAAGTTTTACTGATTAATAATCTACAATCGCTTTCGCTGATCCTGGAAGCAGGTGTACCCAAGTGTTCTTTCTCGAATATCTCCACTTTTGATTTGGGACCGATGTCATTAATCAGATTAATGGATTGTGAGTTATCTGAAGGTGCTATTGATAGTGTTTTGTTAGAATACAAAGTGACCAAATCTGTGAGTGTTTTGATCAAAGCTGGGGTGATTGTGAGGTTAAAAGTGTCTTTACAATCAATTAGAAGGTATAAGGACTTCCTGAAAGGTTTTGACATGTTGATATTTGAAGGTTCAAAAGGTTCCTTCAGGTCTTCTGCATCTGGTTCATCAGGGTCTGAGTCTGTGGAGTTTTCTACTTCGCTACCATCACTTTCATTCCAATCCCTGAAGAAATAACATTGATTAATATTAATTGACTTAAGTAATATTATAAGATCTTTCTGATTACCCTGTAAATAAATCTGAGATCGCTGCAGCTAGTTTCTCCATGCTCCCATCATCATTTTCTGAGTCACTATCATCAAGGAATGTAGAAAGACTTGTTTTGACCCTTCGACTATTCCTCCCATGGAAAGAATTCGTAGGTTCCAGGTATACCATATCATCCCCACTTTCATCTTCTTCTTCATCGGTACTCTTAGAATCATCACTACCACGTTTAGGTCTACCTCCTTTGGTGATACTAGGCCTTCCGTTTTTGCTCATCTGGGGTTTGATGCCTTTACACTGAGCAATCTCCTGTGCCTTATCTTGGAATACCTTCACATTAACCTCAAAAGGTTTATAAACCCTCTCTTCCAAAACAATTGGATCAATAAACGGCTCCCATTTTTGTTTACCAGCATTGAAATAATTCGCTTGCAAAGTGAAGTCACAATTTGCATTCAACAAAAAGGACCAATCACTGATGGTAACCTCCAAGGTGGATTTAAAAACCAGCACTGGTAAAGTCTCCAACTCAAAGAGAACAATCAATTCAGTTTTCGGAAGTAGGAATACTTGATGATTATGAATTTGGGAACACCTTCTCTTTTGCGCAAAGAAAAAGTTACCCATTTGGGTATCATGCAGGTCATCTGACGTGGGATAATTCAAAACAACTTTCTTAGGTTCCCATAAATCTTCTAAATTTGTTTCTGGTTTCGCCCCAGTTGATTCAGGCATCTCTGGAACCTTAAAGTGTTCCACAATGTCATTCAGGACATCGTTAATTGCATAAACCACTTTATTCGAAAACTGAAGATAAAGTGATGAGACACTCAAAGATAACTTCTCCCCTTTCTCAGGGGTCAAAGCCTTGGATAATTCTACATCACACTGTTTCAGAATCGTATATAAATCATGTCCATCCTGTGATGAGTATAATGTATGCAACCCAGATAACGACAACACAAAATTCTCCCTCTGTGCATGCCTTGAATAATCCGATAAAATCTCAGATTTTGTAACAAAAGCTCTTCGTTTCCCCGCGGCTCCTTCCACCAAGAAAATAAACTCAGGTTTATTAACCCTCAATGCAATGGTGAGGCTCTTCCTTGCGGGTTTCTTACAAGGAAGAATATCGTCTAAATCTTGTCTGATTTGTTGGTCCATATCAACATAACCTAAATTAACCACTCCATAAACTTCTCCTTCTTTTGGCAGGCATTCTATGATGAACAAAGCGAGTTTCTCAACGAATGGTACTGATAACGTCAGGGATAACCTCCCAACAATGATATCTATACTCTTATCAAGTGTCCTGTTACGATGGAAAGTGATATCAATCACTGGCGGTTTATTCACAGTAATCATACAGTTGTTATTCTTGTTTTCGTCATACGGGGAATGTAGAATTCTGTTATCACCAGTTACAAGGCTTTCAGGACCTATTTCTTCAATGATAACAGTATCCACAGCTAGTTTACCATCCATAGAACCATCTGTATACAGGACACAGCAAGATGCCAACTCGTTAATCTGTAATTTCGCTAAACCATGATTGAGGTCCCTCATTGGAGAACTCAGCAGTTCCCCACTGTCAAAAAACAGTAAAACATTGATACCCTCACAGGATATTTTACAATTCAAGGTTTTTGTTTGGGTTCTGCGAAAAACACCTCCAGATTCCTCATTGTTGCAGATTCGTCATCATCATTTACAGAATTCTGATGACTTAGTAATAGATCTTTAGTGAGGTTATACTGAGATGAAGATTCTGTCATGTTATCCGATAGGATAGCCAGTAACATGGTAACGTCTTTCTGACCAAGTGTAACATTGATGGTATCCAGTAATCCATCAACTTCCCAGGTCATTGTTTTGATACTCTTTGACTTGGGGATGATTCTTTTGACATCTAGATGAATCTGCATAGGTTCTACAATTGTCTCTTGACTTCCCAGAGTTGCATTCATCAAAACAACTCCTCTAGATACAATAATCTCTTTTAATTTGATGAGGATATTCTCAATAGTGTCATGTTGAGTGTCCTTGAAGAAGTTTTCGATTGTAAAGTTGCCTGTGTCCACAATCAAAACATTCGGAGATGATGATTTCTGTGGAATTAGGAATACAGGACCTTTGATGTTGACACTCAAATTGATCTTGACGTTGGTTTTCAGGGATTCTGTTGCTTTCTCCATGGATGTATCCAGTTTTTCAATGGCTTTCTGACAATAGTGACCTATTCCCAGATTCAGTAGAAATCTATGTAGTTGAACAATCAATTTATACAGAAAAGTAATATGGAGTTGTCCAAGAGTAAATTTGAAGCTGGATGCTTCACTTTCTGATACATCTGAGAATCTGACGTATTTCAGTTCAAAGACTTTGTCTTCATCAGCATAGAGGACTTTTTTGTATAAAGTAACATCACTTAAGTGTTCTACATCAATAGAACTCAGAAAGGACCTGAAGACGAATCTTTCGTTTGCTCGGAACAAGAAATCTGCTTCTAGCCCTTGAAGATGGATATTCAGAATGTCAAAATCAGAGTCTAGGATACGTAGATTCAAGTCCCCTAGCCTCCCAGAATGAGAAAACTTGATGCTACCACTTGGTACAGGTACCTTGGTCTTGAAATACTTCTCATAACCTCCAAAAAGTATTTTCTTCATGTTTCCAACGATATTTGTGGTTGTTTCATTACAACTTCCGATTATTTTGTCTTTGATATACTTCCAGTATTGTATTAAGGTCCTAACAGCTTCCTGGTGAAGCATTATGTGTAAAGTACCAAAATCAGCAACCAGGGACGTTTCTACACCATGGAAATGTGACCAATAGTCAGGACAATTAGCTCCCACCTTTCTATAGAGTACAGAAAACACATCCACGGTACTAGGGAAAGGACTATGAAGTAAATCCAAGTATTGCCCACTTGGGGTTGTGTGCATCTTATCAGTAAGGATGATATTCCCCAGGAGAATTGATATGCGGGACCAAAGGTCATCAGAGCTAAATCGATTGTAATTAACCCAAAACGCAGATTTAAATATGGCGTGTCCGTTGTATCTGATGACCGTGAATAGGAGATTTGTAGTTCGTTCAGGACAAGTCTCCAAATGACCTTGATGGTGTTGCTAGGTGAGATGTTGTCTTCTAAGCCTGGTAAATCAACACATCTTGCCCATGCTTCATTTACATTTGTATTTTTTGCGTGGTGTTCTATCTTTTTATCAATAATCGATGGTTGTTTGCGTAGGCGTTCTTTGCGTTTGCGTAATCCGTCGTTAATAGTGACGCCATTTTGAATTTGCTTCAAATATTTAATCGGAAGGCTTCCCCTGTACATATCCAGCTTTAATTTGTTTATTATGTTATCTTTTAGTGTTGTTTGAGTTGTTTTAATGGTTGTTTCATTGGTTTTGTTTAATTGTTCAAAACCTTTGATGAAAGCCAAGAGATTCAAGATCTTTTTCTCGGATAGATTCACTTTGAAACTTTGAATGTTCCAGTTTATTTTGTGTTCAGCAATTGTTTTTATCTTCTTGATGCATGAGCAGTAATCAAGGGTGCTTTTCATTTTTGGGAGAAGGTGAAGTTCTGTGTCGCGTTCGCGTTTCGCTGCTTTCCAGTTGTCTTTTTCATGCAGAGCAAGGAGAATTTGTTGTCCTTTTAGTTCTACGTGGTATTTTGAGTACATTTGCTCTTCGAGCTCCATTTGGGTGGCGTTATCAGCTATTAATGATGGTCGACACAATTCTGTGCTCAATTTTAATTGTCCAAGATCGATTATTAAGATGGGTGATAGATTACTATAAAATTTACAAATAGAGTTGATTTAATGCTGGAGTCTGCATTGTGTGGACATCTAGCGGTAAATTTTTACACTAAATTTAATTTTTTGAACAAAATTTGCTTTTTAAACATTAAAAAACCATATATTTAAACAAATTTAGATTTGTATAATTATAAATTAATGTTTTAAACAAAAATAATAAACTAAACCACTTTTAATTTGATTATATTAATTTTAAATTTAAAACGTATGGTATGGTGCTGCCCCCTGACGCGCAATTTGCCTACTACGATTCTGTCAATTAAATTTATCTCATTTACACTTCGCGCCAGTTTTAACAATCAGTTAAAATTAAACAATGAAGCAGTAATGAGTGCAACCAAGTGTTTTCCAGCAATGGTAAGCGTTTCTAACACTTAATAATAACATTTAAAACGTATAAATACCTGTTCAACGGTTGTCCTTTCTCCGGTATAACAAAATACGGAAAGTTTAGCACGATATTAAAGTCCCAGTTGTTCAACAAGTGTTCCTCCATAATTTCCATCATAATTTGCGGATATTTCGCCAAATGTGGCTTGCAATTCGACCAGGAAACGTAATCCTTGTCGAAATAATTAACTATTTGTTCGTACGCATACTAAACAACACAAAAACAACAAATTTTGATTAAAAAATGCAATAATTTAATCAATATGATTAAAAATACCTTATCATAGGCACATTCCAATTGTTCCAGTACAAAATTAACTCTCATTTTGATAATTTCTTCTCAAGTATCCGCTTACCACTGTCCGGATACCGCTCAAAGTCAACTCTTAAGAAATACGCAGGACTATCATGTCCTTCATGATTCGAAGAGATAATTGGCACTAAATGCTCCTTTTCATTAGCACCTTCGATAATAATCCCTTCAATTTTCAACGCGCCTTTATCACGTTTTCTATTTTTACGCTTTACATTAGCAATCACTTCTTTTTCTCCTTTCTCAACTCTTTCCGCTTTTTCAATACGATCTCTTTGATCACCAAAATTCGGTCTGTAACTGCCAATTATCTGCGTGAGAGTCAAAACCAATATTTCCCGGTCTTTAGCATTCGTCAACGCAACACAAGTGTTACCCACACGGAAATTATACTCATATTCAATGTTTAAACTTGAATTCGTGAAGGAAGTCTCCATAAACTCCATGAAACCAATACGTTCACACAAGAGTTGCTTCTCAGGCGATGGTAATACATCCCAGAAAGATTTCTCTTGAATCGATTGTGTTTTTACTCTTAACCTAGCTTCTTGCCTAGCGATGATTATATTGGTAACATTAAGTTTATCTTCATACTGTTGAAGATCAAGTTTTAACTCCGTATCATTGGGGTTCAAAATATGCTGTTGATAAAGTTGACTATAGTATTTTGCATGGTGACGGGTTTGTTTAATCTGGGACCAAGTGTAAGGATGAACTCTTTGCATGAGAACTGCTTTATAAGCATAATGCCACCATGATTTTGCAGTGCAATCTGTTTCGGCGTTTGTTTTCTTTGAAATCTGTTTATTTTTGTTTTTAAGTTGTGTTTCCGGTCGGAATGCAATGAAATCCCATGCGATGTAAGCTCTCTGCAGTGAATCATAAAGAGATACGAGTGTTTCAAACTGTTTTTTGTCCAAATGGACGTTTAGGTCATGCACGATGCAATCGGATGATATTTTCTTTACTTGGCCGTGATCTTTGGTTATTGTCATTTTTAGTTTTATGCTCATAGGTCGTACAACTGTAAAAATATTTTTAAAAACATTAGTTTTAAACTCAATATAGGCAACTTGTTATATACGGTAGTACAGTGTGTTGCATACATTAAAATATTAAAACTTACAGAAATTGAAATCGTTTTCAATCGAATAGTTCTGTAAACTATTCGCCATGGAGTTTTTCCATGCGTAGTACCCATTGTTACAAGAAAAATCCCACTGTGGGAGTTTCTCCTCACTGTTACAATAAATACACAACGCTTCCACCTTCACTAAGTGATAACAAAGATTATCACTGGATTTATATCCAGTTGGACATGCTTTCCACTTGCTAAAATAAAATTTTACATTTTTACATCAGAAAAACAAAAAATACGCCATTTTGTCTTACTTGTTAGTATTCTCAGCTGTAATCCCACCAATACACAACCCAACCGCCATTGGAACATCCCCCAGCTGACATTCATACCTCACATGAATATTCCCAACGGATAACTGAATGTTATTAACAATATTCGTTAGTAAATGCTCGGAGAAAAGCCCGGGTCCACCAATAACCGAAAACGCATTGGCGATGGCCTCCAGCGTCTGCTTCTTAAAACCTCTAAGCAGTCTTTTGTTTTGTTCTGCATCAAATCGCTCTCCTACAATCGCCATGCACAGAACATGAATATCCTCTACGGTTACCACAATTGGTTGGTTCCAGAGTGATGACCATGGTATTTGCAATGAGATCTTTCCAATTGTACCAGCACGGACTTGTATAGGCAGTCTTAATTCATACTAAAAACATTTAATAACAAAAAATTCAAAAAAATTAATTTTTAACTCACCAAAGCTTCAGTTTTTAATTTTAAATCAGTAAGCTGAACAAGTCCGCTGAATATGCCCACGTTGAGGTTCTCCGTGTCCAAATCGACGACATATTTCCCCAGGAGTTGATTAAGGATCCTCGCCACAGCGCCCTCCAACATTCTTCTACGTTTTTCACTTGATTATCATTAAAAGCAACTACACACTACAACTACAAGCGTATTATACGTGGTATTAGACTATTTGTTTTGTATAATTGACGAATGCAGATGTTTTCGACTCGCGCGAGGGTTGCAAATCGTCGAGGGCGATATCGATTCGGCGCACGCTGTAACCCAACAGCCGCCACCACCACCTACGCGACGAAAATAGCCATGCGACGCGCGCATCCACCAAGAAAATAATAAAATAATAAAAATTTCGTTAAATTTTGATTTAATCGTTTAGTTTATTGCATCGTACGAATATGTATAGTAAAGTATAAAAGTTTTACAAGATGGCTGCACTGGTTGCATACATGCATCGCTTTTATAGCTTTTCATATCAAAAACTCGATGATTTCAGTTAAACTTGACATAGTATATCGTATAAGTTATAGTACATTACATAAATTTCCATAATACAATTGCTTGCCTTTAAAACATTACAAACTGACTTAAATATACTCATTTATTATACAGTAATATAGACAGAAGCGTTCTTAACGAATAAATATCTCTATAATACAGCTTGCATCGCAACACAACAACTAGGCTACCCAAAACACATAAACAAATATTCAATGATGATTAAAAACGTAGGGAATGTACGACGAAGCAGTAGTATCAGTTCGATGTAATCATGAATTAATTAACAGTAAACAAAATTTTCAAGTTGAATTCAATTGAAGTAAAGATTTAGATTTATAAATTAGAAGAGAATGTCGGCGTTCGTCCCGGAACTGAAGAGCATGGGTGTGTCGTGCTCTATCACATCCTCGTCTTCTTTGGCGAGGATGTCCGTGGGGAGCGGCGGTGGTGGTGCTTTGGTGACACCAAGTTGAAACTCATTGGCGGCGCCTTTGGGCGTGTAGTTGGCCAGCGTCGAGCCTAGAATCGATTGCAATCAGACATCTAAAGAGGATTTCGTTGGGTGTTTGTTAGTTGAGGTGAGGTTATGCTTACCGCTGAGTGAAGGAACTGTGGTACCACCGAGGGGTTGATTTAGGGCTGGTGTGTCATCGATGAGCATTGATGCTTCTGATGGGTATTCAAACACCTGGGGGATGGCTTCGACGAATTGTATTCGCAACTGAAATCAAAAAATTGAAAATTTTATTTTTTTATCGATTGATTGATTGATTGCGCAATATATTGAATGAAATTTTAAGGTTATGTAAGGTTTTTAAATTCAAGATTTTTTCGGATAAATTTCGTTGTTTGGGCCGCAATTTTGAATTTGTTTCAAATATTTGATCTGTAGGCTTCCCCTCGTACACATCCATCTTTAATTTGTGTATTATAAGTTCTTCTATGATTGCACAATATATTGTATGCAATTTTAAGGTTATGTGAGGTTTTGAAATTCAAAATGTCAAAATATTTGAGATATTTTGGAATTTGCTTCAAATATTTGATCGGTAGGCTTCCCTCGTACACATACATCTTTAATTCTATGATTGCACAATATATTGTACAATACATATGGTTTTGAAAGTACGTATACACAATGGAAACAAAAACACGACAATCATCCGAGCGTCATCCGGTGTGTATGTGATACGCAAGCGTCCCGAAATAAAAAAATGGCGCCGTGCCGACGAAGAGAAACCGCTGGCACGCGTATAAATTACACATCCGAAGAGGATGTACCAGCACACATTCGCAACATACATACATACATACAGTGTATTTCGTTCCGCTGAACGGTTTCGATAAATGTATTTCGTTCATCCAACGCTACAAACATGCAGAACTCAAAAATTCCATTTATTTTTTATTTTCGTATTTTGAAATTTAAGAAATGAAACATGAAACTTTACACAAGTGTTCTGCGTCTGGTTACTCCCCGGTAGCTCAACGTCTCTCATCACTTCTCTCATACAAGTTAAATGTTAAATCTCTTAAGTTGCGAGGCAATTCTCTTCGCTTCTCTTGAAATTACAAGTGCATCATGCATTCTGGCGTTAAAAAAAACATATTCCCACTTGTTTAAGACTATGAGTAGCATTTTCTCACACTACAACTGCAGCTGAGGTGGTGTATTAAATAATTATCCACACTTTTGTGTTGTGTGTGGATAATTCAACATTCCGATCGTAAATTAAACGCGCACGCATAAAATCTAAACGTGTAAGACTGTAAGCTCGATATCTATTGTACGCCAGTCAGTTTTTAATGTCTAGACATTACGAGTCAAGAGGAATACTCATTAAGTTGTGTTTATACGATGGGAAAAGTCTTAACTCATACGAGTGGAGATAAAAATTGTGTTTTTTTCTTTTTACTCGTATGGTGTTGATTAAATGGTATCCGTGGCCGTGAGCGAGAAAACCAAGAAGCCATCGGGCGACAGGTGTGTACGCCCTGATATTTACGTTTTGGTGCAGGTAGATGTTCAAGACTCAAGGTGAAAGAAATTAAATAGTTTCGAGTCCAGGTAGCTTCTCTGCGGATGGGAACAGATGAGAAAGAGGAGAAGCTGAAGGTCTACTTCTACTTCATTCAACTTTGAACATCTGCCTCACATTGAAAACGAAAATAAAAGTAAAAATAAGAAAGAATATCAAGTTAAGTTGTGTTATAATAGTTTTTATACCTGGGAAGGTATAAAGTAGGGTTTTTTGTGTTGAAAATAATATAATTGGGGTTAAATTGAGGTTAGATGTGGCAACAGAGCAAAATTTTGGAGAAAAACTTATCAAAATGATTTATTAAATAGAAGGAAAGGAAAAATAGCACATTTTTAGTCGTATTTTAATATTTTTACTTTTTCGGGTAAAATATTAGTTTTTTGTTGAAAAATGCAAAATTGAGGTTAAATTGAGGTTAGATATAGCAGCATTGCAATATTTCTGGTAAAATATCAAGTTTTAAGTTATATTTTAATAGTTTTTACCTTTTCGGGTGAAAAATAAGTTTTTTTATGTGAAAAGAGCAAAATTGAGGTTAGATTTGGCAACAACGCAAAATTTCCGGAAAAAACTTAACAAAATGTTTTAATAAAGCAAAAATGAAAAAAACATCAAGTTTTCAATTATATTTTAATATTTTTCACTTTTTCAAGTAAAAATCAAGTTTTTATGTTTAAAAGAACATAATTGAGGTTAAATTGATGTTACATATGGCAACACAGCAAAAACTTAACAAGATGTGTCACTATAGCACTTTGACGACCGGAAACCTCTCACAATGACGTATAATACCCTTCCATCCACGTCACAACACTCAACTTTTATCTTTTTTTAATCTTTTTCTAAGAAGTAAAAAGATCTCAATACAAACTCATTGAAATGTAGACATACGAGAACGATAACGACAGATAAAAAACTTATTCCCTTTTGATTGTATACTTTACAAGCGTATCACAAACTTATTTAAATTCTTGTGTTATCTTTACTGTGGTTACGAGTATATAATATGAGTACAGCAGTGTGTAGTTAACCTTGAAACGCATTTTATTACTATTATTATAACACAAGCCGATAAGAACAATATGAGCCGCGGCGATAATTTTTATTTTATTTTAATGTCGATGCTCATGTTTCCGATGCGCGGCATCAACCCACCAACCTACTTTTGATTTGTTTTTCTTCGCCATCGGCCAATCAAGCTTGGCTGCTACAATCGCAATAATAAAAGTATCGTAATGGCTGTACTGTTATTTCCGTCGAGCTGGTTATTGTTATTACGATTTTTTGCTCGCATTAACTGCGCATCAAGGTATTTGAGGCGATTTCGTGGTCAGAATCGGAAATTGCAGGTTAAAAAACATTAAAATCACTAGTGGAATATTGTCTAAGGTTATTTTAACTTTCTACGAGTTAATAATAATTCAATTTGTGAAGAAAACAACCAGGAACATGATTTAAACATTATTGAAGTATATTTATTGGTAATCATCGGGTTCGTTGCCATCCAATCTTTTCATAACCTCAAATATAGGCTCTTAAAGTGAAAAATGTGTATTATTATGTTTATTAGACGTTTTTGTAAGTTATTTTCGCATAATTTCTATGAAAACCTCTTTGGAAACATAAATAAAGCACAAATCTTTATTTAAAATGAAATTTTGAGGTTATGTCGATGTTTTCACCTTGACAGCGCCATCTATGCAAGAAATCTAAGCTATTTACTCATAAAATTGAATTATATTCGCTAATTCTACTTAATAATTAATATTTTTGCTTTAATTATTAATTTCAACTCAAATATTTATTAAAAAAATCATTTTTGAGCCAATTTCGTGGTTAGAATCAAAAATTACAGGTTAAAACCACTACAAAAATATTATCTGAACCTATTTTAACTTTCTACGAGTTAATAACAATTCAATTTGTGAAGAAATCAACCAGAAACATGATTAAAGTATATTTATTAATAATCATCGAGTTCGTTGCCTTTGAATCTATTCATAACCTCAAATAAAAGCCCCCAAAGTGAAAAACATCTATTATTATGTTTATTAGACGTTTATTTATTTATCCACTTCTCATCTTCGTGCATTGCACACAGGACATGATCACTCACTAACAACTCTTGCACTCAACTAAACTAAAAATAAACAAAGTGCATCCATCAAACATCATACTGTGTGTTACGAGGTCGTAAAACGTCGGCTAGGGTCGCGAAACTTTGTAAGTTCAAAGTATAAATGGCTAATGTAAACATACGCACGAAATGCTAAACAGACTAAACACTAAACACACTTTGAGAAATACGTTGAAATGGTGAAATACATTGAAACCTTGGACTTGACTTGACTTCACACCGAAGTTGAACCGTTTGTAAATACGGTGCTAATGAATTGTATTAGGAAAGGATCTTGAACCTGCCAGAGGTTTAAATTTGTAGACAATAGAGTTCACAGTGGAATTTGCATACAAAATTAAGTTTTGGATTAACATTAAACTTGACAGTTATGAAAAGTGATGAAAAGAAAAGTTGGTTGCCTATATTATAAGTGTTTTTTGTCTTTCTGAAAGTTATTTATGGATAATTTTTATAAAAATTTGAAAAAAATTTGAATTCAATTTGAAAGCATAAATAAAAGCAAACATTTAATAAAAACACATTTTTGAGGTTAAATTCATGTTTTCACGTTAACAGCGCCACCTATGCAAGAAATCTAAGCTATTTACGCATTAAACTTGAATTATAACGATGTGAGTGCTTAATATTTATTTTTTTCTCTTTTATTATCAATTTTTATGCGTTTTCCGACTTCCTGTAAGCAATTTACGCATAATTTCAATAAAAGCCTCTTCGAAAGCAATAATAAAGCTATAATCGGTATTCAAAAATTATTTTTGAGGTTAAATTGATGTTTTTACCTTTACAGCGCCATCTATGCAAGAAATCTAAGCTATTTACTCGTAAAATTAAATTATATTCACTAATTGTGCTTGATATTTAATAATTTCTCTCTTTTATTATTAATTTCAACGCATTTTCCACATAATTTCCATGAAAACCTCTTCAAAAGCAACAATAAAGCACAAATCTTGATTAAAACATAAAATTTTGAGGTTATATTGATGTTTTCATGTTGACAGCGCCATCTATCCAAGAAATCTAAGCTATTCACACATAAAACCTAATAAAACCGATTAAAAACCCACAAAAACACATTGTATATTAAATATTCAATGCCATTTTACCGTATTTTGTTCTTAGTCTAATATTTCATAAGCTAATACTTGTTTTATTACAATAACAATAAAATAATGTCCCAACGCGTTAATTATCGTGAAATCACTTCTACTTGCACACTTTAAACACGCCATATCATAGTATTTATTAGTAAATGTCTTTCTTGTGTCTTGGTGGTCCACAGCCGGTGGTAATAACCAGTTGCACGCGGTGCGCGACACCGTTTATTATATTCATAATTATTTATTGCGGTGGCATCGCACGTAACGCAAGAGGCAGCCGGTTAACGAGGTGTACTCGTAATTTATGGCCGCACCGATAGTGATTTCACTAATTTCACTAATGACTTGTAACAATGTGAATGTGAGCATCTATTATTTCATCATTCACAAAGAGATGCGGAGAGTTAATGTCGATGTATGCAACCAAATTCACTTTTGCAACCCAAACAACACGTAGAGCATAATTTTTTCGCTTTGCTTTTCTTTCGTTACGAGTGTTTCACTTGTTGCTTTGTTGATTTGTTTCAATTGTAAGTGCGTAGTGCGCAATGTGCATTATGAGGTTCGACGTCGTCGTCGTCGTCGCGGTCGACGTGCTCGTTGCATCGTAATTTAATACAGACCGCAACACACAACAATCAGCGATGCATTCGGGCGTAAAAATGAAACACTTTGTCGATCCACAGCGGTTTCTAAAAATGTGAATAAATAAAACTGCTTCCTTTGGCCGCTCACCACTCACCACTCACACCACTCACCACTTATTCGACAGAATACGAATTTAATCCTTACTAATATTATAAATGCGAATGTCCTGATGTTTGTTACACTTTCACGCAAAAACTACTTAACCGATCATCATGAAAATTTGTACACATATTCTTAGTGGTCCCCGAATGGTTATAGGCTACTTTTTATTTAATAAAAAATATTTTTTAAATAAAATAAAGAAATTGTTTAGCCAATAATACCTCTGCATCTGGCTATTTGACTACTTTAACGCCATCTAGCATTCCAGCAATGAAGCTCAAACCTAAGTACTATAGTACCATCACACTGTATTATCACACTGTATTACCGACAGCTACGTCAACATCAAATCCAATTGACTACACTATGGAGACTGTACACTATACTTCCATAGACTATACTTTCAGCCATTTTAAACTTCCCGCCATTCTACTTCATTGTTACTTCTTCTGTGACTACAGACGCGTACAGAAGCAACTTCATTGATTTCTAATATTTATTTGATGGATTCAACGCGGCGAAGCCGCGGGATAAAGCTAGTAATAAATAAATGTTGTTTGCTTTTCTTCGGTTTCTTCGTTTACGCCTTCATTCTTCATTCATTCTTTCAATGAATGCGATTGTAATGTAATATTGTGGAAGGTTGTTCTGTTCTTAATGATGGGTAATGTAGTAATGATGATGATGCCACAATATCACACATTACACATTATACATTAGTATGGTATTATAGATTGTATAAAGTTTAGTATTCGAATATGCGTTTATAATATCAATGTTAAACATGTATAATCAGTGGATCTACTTAAAGACACTTTAGCCTCGTTCCATTTAAGATCCGCGTTGTGTGTGGTGTGCATTTGTGCGACTTCTTGTGTTTTAAGTTTCCGTTATCCGCGATACGAGAAATCCTTGAAGATTATCATAGTGTGTTATTAAATAATCACTGGGTAATTGCAAAAATTGCAAAAAAAACAAGTGGAAATTAAATAAACATTTGTTGAAGCATAAATTATTATTTAAAAATTAATTTTTGAGGTTATTTTTAGGTTTTACCTTGACAGCGCCATCTATGCAAGAAATTTAAGCTATTTATGTATAGAATTTGAATTATCAAGACTAATTGTGTTTAATATTTAATATTTTCACTTTTATTATTGAATTTAATGCGTTTTCTGGCTTCTTGCAAGTTTTTTAAGTCAAATTTGTATAAAAATCTCTTTGGAAGCATAATTAAAGCATAAATCTTTATAAAAAATAATTTTTTGAGGTTATTTGGATGTTTTCACCTTGACAGCGCCATCTATGCACGAAATCTAAGCTATTTTTGCATAAAACTTGAAATATTACGTCTAATTGTGCTTAATATTTAATATTTTCTTTTTTTTATTAATATCAAAGTGTTTTCCGGCTTCCTGTAAGCTATTTACGCATAATTTTTATAAAAAAATGTCTTTAGAAGCACAAATGTTTATGAAAAATGAAATTTTGAGGTTATGACGATGTTTTCACGTTACCAGCGCCACCTATCCAAGAAATCTAAGCTATTTACCCATAAAACATCAATTATATTAACTATTTCTACTAAAAATTAATATTTTCTCTTTTATAATAAATTTCAATACGTTTTCCGTCTTCCTGCAAGCCATTTACGCATAATTTCAATAAAACCAACTTCGGAAGCAATAAACGTTTAAAAATTCAATGTGATTACAATCTAAATTTATTGCATCGACTCGCGCATTATTAATTCAAACATACAACAAATTATAAATATTAATACACGCTGAATTTTTAACGATTCAAGTGAACCAAATGTTGTGTGTGTATATGTGTGAGTATGTGCTTTACTAGCCATGATATGAATTAATACTCGACTCGACTCTATTTTCACTCTATTATTAGCATTAGCATAATGCATTGAAATTTAAATGAGTCGTTAAGTATTATTACTCCTTGTGGATAGGAAAACGTAAGCGCAATTATCGACTGTTATTTAATACACGTTTTATTTATAATATTTAACAAATAAAAATTTAATATTAAATTAATTCACTTAAACATTAATAAATAAATAAATATAATATTTTATCAGAAATTTCTATTTTCTCTTGTTTATTATGTAATTTTGTATGTTCGGAACTTGTACCGCAAATCAAACCATAGGATATTTGAATATTCAGTGTTTTATACGCAAATAGAGTAAAAAAACAATAGAAATGTCGCTGGTTTTGATGTGCAGTGTCCTCGGACTTGTTTCATTCCATCCATTTGAATATGAATCATTGCCTAACGCAATTTTGATGATTGTCTCGTTTTTGTGGTTTTATTGCGGCCACAGCGACGGAAACAATCGGCGAAAATTGCCAAGCACGAAATTTTCACTGCGTAGTTAATACTCGGCTGCGTAATCGTCATATCAATTGTTGCTTTCGCTTTGTGTTACCAATCGTGCTTTGTTTAGTTTTATTTTATTGTTAACTATTTCACTTTTCTTTTCTTTTCTTTAGACGCATTTTTTGTTTTGTTTTCTTGAAGATTTTCATTCACATCTGCTGCGATTAATCTTAATTTCTTTTAAAATGACAAAAAACACAATGACGAGTGCAAAGTGCTTAGATTTGCATAAAAATTTATATCAAGCGGTAATGAGACGCGAATTAGAAAGTGTCTTTTCTACGTCTGAAATAACCATCATTGTTGTACTCGTAATTTGTAATCATTCGTCGTAATAACACCAGCGAATGAAAAACAAATTAAAAAGCATAAACTCGCGACTTTTACGTTTTTTCTGTTTAATTGTAAAATTGCAGCCGAGATTAAATTACACAATAAATTGCAATTTGTGCCATACTTTTCCTTTCGTGTAAAAATACTGTTTTTTGCGTTTAAAACTATAATTTATGAACAAATATCCACTTAAGTAATAACATAAGTGCATACGAGTACATATTGTGTAGAAAGTATTAAATATACACATGCAAATTGTTTTATCAGCACGGAAACAGGAAAAGTAATTTTTAAATATAAATTTAAATATAAATATAAAACTTAACTGATGTTATATGTAAAAACACATTGTATGTGTTTTTATGAGTCATATTCTTCGTCCCCCTTTTTAGTAAAGAGCAAGATCCTCCCTAAAGATTTGCGATTTGCACTTATTACATCAAGAGGGGAGAAATCTTCCTTTCACTAAAGTCTACACTAAACTAAAATTCTGTTCACGACATTCCGACCCTCGATATTCTACCTATCCAACTGACGTCATGTTGTCTGTCGTCTTCTGCGCATGCGCAGATGTGCAGATGCAATTTAGTGCTTCACTTACCACACGCTTCACTATATTCAACATATTCTTCTCTAGCTGCACTTGAAATCGCGGAAATTCCTGCGCTGCGCTGCGCAGCCATCAAAGCATGAAAATGCGCTCAAATTGTCGACCATTATAAGAGTAAGCGTATTGCACATAATTTTTCTTTTTTTCAAAAGACATTTTTTTGTTTGTTAATATAAAAACGCGTGGATTTGCGAAGCGGAAAAAATGAGAAAGTGATTTGATTCGTTTTGTCATTTGCGTCAATTCGAGTATTCAGAGAGCATTTGCTGCTTTCTTTTCATTTGTTGTGATAGACTAAAAGAATGATTTCTACACTGTTTCTAATGAAAAATGAAACCATTGTTGTTGTTGATTGCAAAATAGTTCGTTGTTCCTTATTGCGTTTTAATGTGTCATCATACACCGCGTTAACGTGAACATAAAAGTGGAAAATATTGGTTTTTAATAACTTTGAGTCTTTTATCAAGTAAAAAGACATAAAAAGTAAGAAATTTATAAATAAATCATTTTCCAAGTGTCAAAGTATACATTTTTTGAGGTTATGAACATTTTATCACTTTAAGAACGCCATCTACACACGAAAATCCAAGTGATTTTCGCAAATAGCTCAAAATTAAACCAAATCTGTGAATATTAATTATTTATACTTCAAAAAATAACAAATTACTATCATAAATCATTCCTAAACTGTCAAAATATAAATTTTTCGAGGTTATGAGCACTTTACCACCTTTACAGCGCCATCTACACACAAAAATCTAAAATATTTTTCCTCCGAACTTAAAATTCAATCCGTTTAATGAATTTTAATTTCCTATGCTTACAAATTATACTGCAGCTTAGTAATACGAAGCTAGCAATTAATATCAAGTGTCAGCCGGTGGCTAGAGTGAGTAGAATGATTTCCGCGAATATTTTTCGTAACACTATTCGACTTTGCACTCCACCGCAAAACAAACCTGCTTACTTACAAGTACTTATTCACATTCACTAAAAACTATTTTATTACAAAGCTTCCTGCGTGAATTAATTGAATGTTTCACTTTTTTTTAATACAAAAGTATTGATTTTATAGATTATATTTCATGTAAAATGAATAATCGAATATGGAAAACTTGTAGATATATAAATATTCATCGATGTCGCATCGGAAACACTCATATTCATTATTTATTATTTAAATAGTCAACAACGCGACACACTTAGGAACAGAACATACCTTGAACTTGAAATTGCAAATGGAATTTAAATTTAAATTTAGACGTACGTACTCGTTGGTAATATAATTATAACCTTAATTTCTCGTCTAATCAACGCATAAATCAGTTTTCTCCAGGTGTTAAATTAAACATTTCCATCTTGAATATGATTTTGTGACGCTCGATTGATTCATATATTTCAACAAATGTAATCATCGGAGCACAGCTTTAGCTTTTATACTTTCACCTGACACTATTTGAATTTTTTTATAATAAAATAAAATAAAATGATGACATTGATTGTGTACACTCGTTATAACGTTATTCTATTTAACGATAATGTGTGTATGATGGCAAAATGTTAGAAAATAGAAAAATTGTTACAAAAAACATAAAAATTACATTGTCAGTCCTATGTTCGGTGTGTATACCGCAAGTCCAACATTGGATTACAAAATTTAATACAGTGTAGGCTTGATTTAACGAAAAACTCTGTAGAACGACAAAATATGTACAATTTGATTGGTTTATATTAATGTCCTCGTTATAACGTTATAGTTTCTCTGTGTAACGACAAAAAATATTTTCATTTCAAGCAATTATGAGCTAGAATATTTTTTCATAGACATGACATTGATGGTAACATTTGAAATAATGTTGTAATTATGATCCCAACATCCCTACAAATTGCAATGCAATATTTTATAACTTAAACACGATTTTTCAGCTAATTTGTTGGGGTGCACGTTACGTTACTACAAAATCATTTAAACATAACACAAGTGAATACAACTGAGCGACGCGGAATTCATATTTAGAGTTCAGGAAATATTTAGCGGCATTTTTATAAGAGTAATTGGCTTTATAACCAGTGCAACAAAAGATTAAACAGATGCCAATCCACGTAAATTCTAATATTTAGTTATTTTTTGTTTCTGGATGTAACGACACTTTGCTATCACATGCTCCGTTGTTTATAATTTTAATTTATAATTTATAATTCCGAGTCATTATAAATTATATAATACGCCGGGAGTCGTGATTAACTGTAAATGTATATAATTAATCCACTCGTATTGCCAGACAAAAATACAGTTTCGTTTCATGTGGAGTTATAAAATCGCCAAACAACCACACAAAACTAACAAATAAAAAATTAAAAATACCTCTGATCTAGTATCACAAATAAATCTTAAAAATATCAAAATCTAACCTCAAATTTATATATTTTTTCAAGTTTCCACTCCAAACTTCAAACTTAACTTCAATTCACTTCAAAAGATGTTTTTTCTTTATTAATACTTTATTAATAATACTTGGTGTCTGTTTTGCTAGAGTTTAGTTTAGAGTGTTTATATAAGCAAGCCGTAAGTTTGGTAATTAACAGCCGCGGGCAATGCCATGTGTGATGTGATGCCATCCGACATGTGTTCGATGAATGCGCAGCGCTGCTACTCGAGAAGTTTTGTTTCGTAATTGTGTTAGCCTTGCCCAAGACCCCGAAAATTTTTAACTCCAAAAGAACGCCGAAAGCAACGGTGAAACGATAAATTATTAGAGCATTTTAGTACGAGTACTACTATTCAAAAGTTACTTTTAAGTAAATAAAGTAAATAAATTCAAACCTAAATTTAAACTAAACTAAAAAAGAAAAAATGTGTTAAAATAAATTTGTTCTAAATATTTGCAAAATCCGTTAGTTATTTAGTTTCTAAAATAACAAATACGTGAAGATGATATTTAATTTTCAATTTTCACTTGTTGCTATGTGCAATATGTTAAAATTAACTACTGTAGGTGTGTTAAAATGCCAAATATCTCGCGTAGGATGAAGATACGAGTAAATAAAATTCAATGCAATTATTATCATCGCTTCCGTCTTTCACTGCACTATAAATTTTTAAGTTTTGTGAAAATTTTAAAATTTTAAAAATAACTCACCTTTGATTTCTTGGATTTTTTACTAAGACTAGATTTTCCATCGATTAACACGTTATCATTGATAAACGACACGTCACACGGACTTGGAGGTCCTTCCAGGCTCAATTCCTCTTCATCAAAGTAATCCTGTCGGGTTGATCCTGGTAATAACGTAATTCCACCTTCACCAGCCTGAAAAAAAAAAAATTTAAAATTAAAATTTTAATTTTTTTTATTTTAAACTTAATCTAAACTATAAAGCAGATAAAGTGGAACAAGTGCAAAATACATTTCGCCATAACTCGTTTAAATAAAACGTTAGAAATAAAATCGATAAGTCGAAACGGTTACGCTCAAATAACGCGCTAATCTAATCTGAACTTAATACACATATTTATTTCTCTCGTGGATAAACGCTTGAAATTCAAACTATATTAATCCGTCTATAACTCAACCCGCTGGAATTATAAGTGTAAAATAATGCGCGACGTGCAAACAGCGGAAAATCGCAATTTCCAATTAGCGATGCAAAATACTGCAGAATAATGCAAGAAGTTCTGAAGAAATTCGTTTCATAGTGATTCGTAAAGCACAAATTCCTCAATTTTCACACGCTTACTTCTTCTCTTCATGAAGAGAATACAAATGCTTGGTGTACGCTGATGAAGCGTGAAAATAACTTTCGAGTTATGCTGTGAATCATTAACTGTAGAAATATATTGCAAATATTTGTTCATTGCTGACGCTCTGACTAGTTTCGTGAGTCAAGCAATGGAAATGATTTTACGAAGTGCGTGTGGAATGATTGATGCGCCGGATTATTGTTATTAATTCGATTAAATTAAAAACTGGGTCGTGGATTTGTGTATCACAACATCCGACGCGCTTTTTGTTTATCTGCAGCTGGCAGGAATAAATTTCAATTTAAATGTATCATATACAGAGTGTTATAAACATGGTTTGTCAATATATTGTACAATCAGAGTAAAAAAAATGAATTTTTGTGAAAAATTAATGAAAATTGTGTTTTTTGTGGGAAATAAGTATTTGTGAGGTTATGGTCAGTTTGATTGGTCAATATATTGTACAATCAATCAATAAAAATTTATTTTTTTGCCGAAAATTAATGAAAAATTAAGTTTTTTTGTATTTTAATGAAATATTACCATTTTTGAGATTGTGATCAAGTTGTTTGTACAATATATTGTACAATCAATCAATAAAAATTGAATTTCTCCTCAAAATTAATGAAAAATTAAGTTTTTCTCTATTTTTGCTTAAAATTAATATTTTTGAGTCTATTTTCAACTTATATGCACAATATATTGTACAATCAATCAATCTAAATTGAATTTCCACTGAAACCATGATGAAATATGTTGATTCTTTCCATGTATTGTACATAATGACTATTTGTGAGTTCATGGGATGAGAACCGTTCGTTTCGGCTCGTTTTCAGCGCGTTCACTTTGACAGCAATTACAAGCGAAGCAACGGCACTCGCATGTTATTGTCGTCGCGCCACATGCGCACAATACAAAATGGCGCCGTGATGTGACATATGCGCTGGTCAGGAAGCCATCCTAGCATAGCATATCATGAATCACGCAAAACAACTCGGAGACAAATCTCCGTGATTGTCTCATTTCATGGCTTCAGTTCAGTTATGTAGTTATGATAATCACCTACAGAGGGTATCAATGACCCCTGCAATATATTTACGAGTACATATATTAAAACATTACATTGATCAATTAATCTATTATTTTATTACTTCTTTTATGTTTTGTGTTGTGTGTGTTGCCTATATAGTGTGTTGGCAGTTTGTAATTTCGCGAAAACGCAATTTGCGCGTCGTAAACTTTTACTACACGTACGGATTCAATCATAACATAATTTGCTAAATTAAATCACACATCGCGCGTTGTCTAATAGCTCGATTAATGAGTCACGGAGTCACGCACCTCGGCGCTAATAACAAACGAAACAAAAGCGAAACTATTGCTATTGCGTGCCGATTGTTGCAATCACAACACTAATAAATTGAGTCATGTCATTTCTTTCGTGTGCGCAATCGAATTAATCACACATTACATTCGATATTAACAAAACATTGTTAATTGTTTTTGTCACAAGTCACAAGACAAAACGAATAGTTCCGTTGCATGATTCACACAAAATGTATGCATAATACAAATATCCGTTGACAAGTTAAACGTTTTTGCTCTTATCACAAAGGTGTGTTATCACAATCATAAATTATCTAATCTTTTAAGCACATCTGATGTTTGACTGCGTCAATTGTATTTTCCAACGGATTTTCGGCATGAAATAAAAATTTATATGCAATTATTGAATAAGCATAAAGTAGGTTATGTTGCGCACACATACAGTATAAAAATATAAGAATTCCGATTGCGTGCGAGTCACACGCGATGTAATATAATAGAAAACTAAGAAAAACGCAAGTTGCATGAGAGAAAAAGTGGAAATAAAAATGCATTATTACTTAACCTCAAAAATTTGCAAAATTGAAAAAACTCACCTTTGGCATAGGAATATGTTGTGTCCGTACACATCCATCGTTCCCAATATAATCCGGCACGTCTTTTCTATCAGAAAAGTTAAAAACAATACAAGAAGCTTCAGCAGATTGCTGATTTTGCTTGGATTTGCGTGTTTTCGCCTTGGGTGGCGGCGGCGCCTCCACCACAACTTCCTTCGTGCGGGTTATCACCGGCGGCGCGGCCGGAAGTGGCGGCAGACTGTTGTTTATCACATTAGGTACGACTGGTTTCGTAACACCGTTGCACGCGGCATTGATGGCGTTCTTTTCGATTTCGCGCGGTGATAACACCAGCACCGGATCGCGATTATTCACGGGTGATTTGTACGTGGTGATGTCCAGCGTCAATGGTTCTGTCTTGGATTTTTTGAGCTCTGGTTCGGGGTGTATCACGGGTTGCACTTCTTTATCTTTATCTTTTTCCTTATCAAATTTCTCTTTTTCTTTTTCCTTCTCTTTCTCTTTTTGTACATGCACTGGACTAGAATGGAGAATCAAATCGGGTGTCTCCGATAGGGACGAAGTCTTTTTATCCTCTTCCTCTTGTATAACCATAGAGACATCCGGGATGGGACTTTGTAGGGCTTTCGGGGTGATGACTGGAGGACTCAGAGGGCTTTGGATCACACCATTTGATGTGGGACTAAGAATATTACCATTTGGAGATGTCAATGGTGAGGTCATGGTGTTATTGGAAGACTTTAGGTTTAACTTTGTAGGTTTTTTCCGCAGTGTGATGTTGTGGGTTAGTAAAGGTTCCTCTGCGCATGGGATTACAGGTTTCTGTTTTATCGGCGGTTTACTTGTGATGGTGTTCGCCTGTTTGGTTTGTATAATGATGGTTTTATAGGTGGCTACTTTAGCGGCAACCTCTCCTGTATGCTGTGGAGGTCTGGTTCGACTCTCCGGGCGGGTTTCGAATATCTTCTTCGCTTGCTTGACCACATCAGCAGGTGGTTTCTCTTTCTCTGTGATCACAGGAGTTAATCTCTTGGGTTTATTCATGCGTGGTGTGATGATTGGGTTGATGGCGAAGGTGCCATTGAGTTCTTCATGCATGGATTTTGGTCTGTTGTTTGATGGTTGGGTTTGGGTCTGCGTTGGGGCCGTTGGTGGGTCCCCTTTCGGGCTGTAGATGCGCGAAATGGCCTCGACCGAACGCGCTCGCTTCATGCTGCCGCGCGTCGCGCCACGATACCGGTTCGACGACGGGACATTCTTCACATTCCCGTTGGTCCCGTTCGTTCTCGATTCGTACAACCGCGCTGACTGCTTCTCGCCATCCTGATCCCCATGCCCAGACCCGGATTTACTATCATTCGTATAAACATCTTCATCCAATAAATTCTCCAATGATGTCGCTTTGCGTAGAATCGAAGGTCGTCGCTTGATGACAGTTTCACGAAGGGTCAGACTCAAATAACGATTCTTCAGTTTACTGACAATACCGGGACCGTACGCTAGCTCCTCCGAGGAGTCACTGTCCGTGTGCAGATGCACCATGTCGACGGTGTCGGCGCAACACGTGGTCGGCGACGACGAACTAACAGCACCGAACGTCAATGGGGAGCAGCAGCTACACGCACGCGTTTCACTCTTGCCGCTCGCGATCACACTGCCGATGGTAGGTTGATGGCCTAATGGCGGCCGGCAACCGACCGCGACCGACGCGCCACCACCTCCACCACTACTTCCTCCTACTACACCTCCTCCTCGGCAGCAGCAGACCCTGTCCAGCTGTTTATTGACTGATGGCGATGTCTCTGCTTGTGCTTGTGCTTGCGCCCGACGTCTCATTATCAGGTCGCGCTTCCACTGCGGCATTTCTACAGTAATGCCGTTATCTAGCGATGTCATGATTAAACACAGCACACTAATCAATACACGATATTTAGATTTTATTGAATTTCACGTTCGGAACGCACAGATATCACCTCGCAAACTGTAAAAATTCGCTGCGAGACAGGTGTATTAAGTGTATTGTATAATTACCCAACGCGATAAGCTGTTATCACTTGTGTTATCTTTGTTGTTTTGACATTGAGTGTTTTTTGTATTCCTCCACCCTTCCAGAGGCCATACACGGTAAAATATTGAATATTTCACAAATTGGCAGTGGATAACATTCACTTAGTAATTAATTCAGTCTTGATGCTAATTAATACACGCACTGGTTCTTTAGTATTTAGTAAAATATCACAGCTGTTTGTTTTAGTTTTTAAATTTTTTATTCACTTGAGTTTTTTTTGTTTTTTTAATGTTTGGAGATGGTGATGAGTTGGAGATTGAAATGTGCATCGAATTTTCTTGCGGTTCGCGATTTGCATGTGGTGTATCGACTGGTCGGTGTGTGGGTATATTACCGGCTGGCTGGCGTCGAGCCGCTGGAAATGGAAATCCTAATGGCACGCCATGGTTACGTGCAGCCGGGCGTCGTACTCCTCGGTTGCGTTTACCTTTTGCTTCACCTCGTGAGCGGCCGCGCGCGCGCGTTGGTGTTTTACGCCTTTACGCGAATGCAAAATTATGGTAAAAACTTTACTTTCCAGCCGTACAAACACACACACACAGCGCAGGTGACGTAACCGACCGAATGTAATTACCTCTCCACTTCTACCTGCAGTTTACTTGTCTAGTCGTTTAACGGCCACCGTCGATGTTTTTAATTGAAAACCTCTCGCACTTTAATTACGATTTTAATTTGAGCGGGCGTTTAATAACGCGACACTTGACGAGTGTGCGCTGCGCGCGATGGACGTGAATGAATGAATGTGGATGAGAATGTTTTGTGTGTTCCGGTGCGGCGAAGAATGGTGCGGAACAACGGAACGGAACCGGCGCGCCGTGCCTTACTGTTTTGCGCTCCACAGTCGTGCAATACACACATACAACACTCGAGGTCAAAGGGAATCCATAATCGTGTCGCAAACACACCCAGCGCACCCTTTTTCAGTCTAATAGAGTGGCGAAAATGCGCGCGAACGGGAGGGGTGCCGGGGATTGTCAAGGGGTGCCCGGTAATACGTTAGTCACCGTCGCGGCGCTTTAAACACACAGCGCCATCTGACAAATACCAAAAAAAGCTTTACATAGCTATCTTATATTAAATTTAGTACTACTAACGCCACCTAACGGCATACAGCAGTACTAAATATTTCCTACTTTAGTTTTTATAAAAATAGAAAACTGTTTTATTATTTTGTATTTTACACTAGCTACTCACCAGGAGATAACGCATAAAACTAAATTTTATGTAATTCTCAAGCTTTTAGTCCCTTTTTACTTATTTTAACTTGAAATGCCCAGACCTAGTCCACTCTAATGAGAATTAAGGGATAATTGACCACTATCCTTGAAGTAGTCCTCTTGGATGTAACTAACGGCACCATTGGCACCCGATAGATTTTAAGTCTGCTAACTCCGCACCGAACCCAAATTTACACTCTCCTCGCACTCCAAGCGAACACGATTAACGGAGATTCGTTTCCAGGGAGTAATATTGGAAATACTGATGACCAACCCTTTCATTTTCCCCAGTAAAATAGGTTTTTAGGTAGCGAAAACTTAAATTACTAATTAACCGACTACTAAACCCTAGAATATGTTATTTCTACGACTTAAATTAAAACTATAATTAAAATCTAGTTAAAATATAATTGTGTAATACTGGAATATGAAAAACTTTGCTTTGTGTAATTATTGTCGCGCGTTGGAAATTTGCATTTTCTTTACGTGTTGCCTTGAGCTCTATTTGCACGTGGCTTTCTTTAGTCTTTGTCAAAGAACGTTTCATTTATTAATTTCGTTAACTACAATGCGCCTTATTTGTGCACGACGCTTTGCGTGTCACGCCGCAATTTAATTAATTTCGAACTATTCTTTAAATTAATTCACTTAAGTACTTAATTCTGAATAAATGACATAATAGATGTAACCAATTGCTATAAATGAATCGAATGCATTTGTTAAAACGCAATCACGGACGTCGACATTGACGTGATTTATAATGGTTGCGTTTTGTTGGATGATGCGCTCGTTATAAATGTTCTTCGCCGGAATTCGGGCTTTCGTAATACGCTCGTAAATAATTTTTGTTATTTATTGCTTATCACGTGTCCGTGGACGATAACAAACGAGTCTATCGACTGGATAAATATAATTATAACTAATTCGTTGAAAAATCTTTTTATTTTAATCTTTTTTGTTTTTTTTGTTTAAGATGCATTAACATATTTTAATTTCGGTCTTAGATATTAATAATCACAGAAAAGGTAAAGAAAGATGAGTAGGTATTGTGGAACGTGGGAAGTTGTAATGATAAATTACAACAATTACTCATCCACAAAAGGATGATGAGTCTGTTTGTTCAGGCACGCTTTGTCGGAATTTTCGCGGGGAGTAAATGTAAACAGAGGTTTTTATTCGTGGCTTCTTTTCTTCGGTAATAGCTGGCGATATCTTTGCTTTGTGCTTTTTGTTGTCAGCGATCATTTACAAGTAATTTTTTTCTTCTTTATTTACATAACAATCAAAACAAAAAAAAACCTTCGGTTATTTTTTTTATATTATAATATTTCTAGGTTATGTTTAGGTGTATTGATTTGTATATGCAGTTGCATATAGTAAATTCCATTAATTAAAAGCAAAGTTCGCCCTTTCGCATCAATCCCCAATTACACGTCAGTCATTCTGTGCAAGTTCGTGTTTGACTTGAAGTTAGCAATCACCGGGTTGTGACGTTGAAAGTTTGAGCGCTTGCCTCTTTGTTTGCAAATGAAGGATCAACGCAACTGGTACCAGTACTAGACTTACGAGTACAAGCGCACAACTTAAGTTTTATGCGAATGCGAAGCAATGAAGCGATTGTTCGTGTGGTCGATGGGCTTGTATGTTGTACATACGTGCGGTTAAAAGTAGAAAACGTTACACAAAGTTCCGAGGAAACTTTCGATACACACGCCTTGGCGAAGATTTCCAATATGGCGCCGGTTGTTTGCGAAAGAAGCGGCCAAAACTTATTAAACTCAATTTTGTGCCTTGGCGTCTGATTATTCTAAAAATAGAAAACGTGTTTATATTTAGAATTATTCCGTGTAGTACAAACACACTGTAAAAAATGCTCAAGCTGCTGCATGAAGACGTAAGCAAAATGCAAAAACTTTAAACAACTACACAGAAAAAAGAGACGTGAAAACAGTCCGGGATCCTTCCAATTTACTTTTTTGGATGCAGGCAAGAAACGTGGTAAAAACTGATTAAAAGCTTTCGTTTTAAACTTAGATCTACCCTTTCTAACCTAAAAAAATGAATTGACGTCATTCACATAAAGATAACACACAAAAACAAAACAAAACACAAATTTAAAGAACAAAGGTTGTAGTTTTCTTCATTTGACGTCACAAAATGCATAAAATGAAAATGTAGAACGTAGAATTCCACATTGTGACGTCACACTTAAAGGATGAAAGGTCAAACGCGTAGGTTTTAATTTCTTATTGTGCATTATCCTGAATTATGTCCATTTACAATTTACAACGTATTTATTTTTGGTATTAGGTTTAATTTATATCAGCCCTGCAGATATTCAGATTATTAATGTTTTTTTCGTGTTTTTTTTTGTTTGGTGTGAAATCCACCCTTGGATGATTCTCGTGATTTCCATTTCATATAACCTTGTGTGGTGGAAAATTAATTTCGCAAGGTCTCCGGGTTTCCTTCGACATTTCGTCTGGATTTTCGGCGCTCCTCAGCGTATTAAAGCATTACACATTCATCGCGCGCTCTTGGCGTACAGGAAAAATTAATGACGTTGATTAATGTCGGCGGCGCTTCGACGCGCGCTGATGACTTGACGGTGAATAGTAATTTTTGAATAAACAAATCGAGCGTTAATTCCTTTATCGTGAAATTTACGTGTATCGCACGTGTAATTTATTCAAAATAAGATAAATAAGAATATAAAGGAAATAATCGTATTTTGATTGAGTTATCGTTGTAATAATTGCAATTGAAGCAAACATTAATATCAATTTCATTTGTCAGAGTCAACATGTCCGCATCCAATGTTATTAGTTGTTACATTAGCAAATTGTTCGATTCTAGGACGCTGTGCGCCTTGCCAATGGAAATAAACTAAAAATTCGACTCGCCTTTGTTTGCTCGCAATAAGCCAAAGATAACAAATGGCTCTACCACAATCGAATGATTTGTTGCTATTGATCCGCCCAATGTACACATATCTTTAAATTTAAGACTTTTCGAAGTTAATATTGGTGATGAATCTGAAATATAGGTAATCAGATATCGTGCACGTTTGGAATATTTGAAGGTTGGTGAATTGGAAGTCAAGAGCCACGAATGGTGAGTGCTGGTGTGGTTCAAGTGCGAAAATGTTTGCGAAACGCAGAAGGATAACGGAAATGTGAATAACGTCATTCCATCGATTTCGTCAGCGACCCAGCGCCTATGCACTTCGGCGTGAAATGGGAATGTAAAGTGTATTGACGTATAACGCGCGATAACGATAGACTGGGTTAATTACACTCCAAAAATTAAAAATTGCGTTTTGCAACACAAAAACTAAAATTTTTATATTTTTAGTATAAAATATGATTTAGTCCAGCATTTGACAGCCAGACAGCTTATTATTTATCGTGCATGCACTTGAAAAACTTTATTCGCAAAATAATTTGCGCTACAAATTGCACTGCAGTGTAAATTGTTTCGGTTTTGCAACCATTTATTATTTTGCAATTTACACGCTACAAATAAATTGGATTTATGTATACTTTTATTTTATTTCTGCGCCAACTAACAATAACTAACAATATTATAAATGTTGTGAGATAAGTTGGTCTTAACGCAATTTTGTTGTCCAAGGAAGCAAAGTAAAAAACAAAAACAAAAAGAATCATACTTGAAGAAGTGGCTAACTTCAGTTTGAACTTTTAGAGTGCTACATAGGCGAAAAAAAGCCCGGAAATCTTTTTCAATTTTTCCATTTCGCAGTTTCATGTTACAAGTTACAACTTTGCGCGTTAAAAGTTACCCGAGCGTAAACTTCGAACAATACAGCCGGAAATTGCAACAATTTAATAATTACCGATATTTTTTTAGTTTTTAAATATTTTTTCACTATTTGTGGATTATCTTTGTAAGATGTTAAGTCTGAGTGTAAATACGAATAATTTACCCTCTCAAAACGCACTTACTAGGCTTCCCATCCCCTAAAAAACCTTTCTCAGTGTGTAGGCGTTCGTTTCCATTAGTTTTTAATGCTTTCGCGTGTCGCGCGAACGTTTGTTCATCCAAAGCGTGCGGAAAACGCGAGTATGTGGAATGGAGAAATAGTGGCGGGCGCATTAAAAGTTCACGACGCCGAGTGCAAGTATTATTATAAGATTTCTGCGCGCACACGTTTGTACTTAGGTTGGTGCGGAGCAATAAAAGCAAACGGGGAACTTATGTGACGGCACGTAGCCGAAGAATGTCATCGTCGCGCTGCGTTTTCGAGCGTTTTTCACGCTCGCGTTCCTTTTGTCCGAGCAATGACTACAAAAGCACAAAACTATGACATACACTATGTTTAAATCACATACGAGTATAATATTTATAAACATACATTTGTTTACGTTAACACTCGGTATATTTTTAGGGAAGAAAATTGTGAGATATGTAATGCATTGTTGGAATATTTTTTCATCTTGACCTACATCATCATTTTCTGGGTGAATAACACTATAAATTCAATAATAAAATTTATACGACTTGCATTTTATTGATATTAATGTTTGTTGACAGTGTACGAGTAATTAAAACGATATCTTCAAAGTTGAGTTTTAAATGTTTGGTGAATGTTTTTTCGCTTGGGTATTATAGATGCTGCGCGCAAAAAGATTATTAAAAGAAGTGCGAAACTGTAAAAACGAGAAGGGTCTCTCAGGAAAAACGGATAACGAGTTACGACTCCATCCCGAGCGCGCTGGCGCCGAGCATCTTAACTTATGTCGGATGCAATTTCATTACGGTTTTTTTCTCTTCTTGTACAAGAATGAACTCGGCTTGACTTGTTGGATTTTTTGTTCCGTTTGTGTCTGGACACGGACGTGACAGTTTGGTTTTAGAATTTCTTAGGAATTGTTATGACGTCGTGTGAAAAACACGCCGTATTCTGAGTAATAATTTAGTCATTTTAGATTTATTATTATTATTTGGTAGTTAAAGAGTTTCTCTGTAATATAATGTCATTTTTAGTGTCTAGGTCCTTTGAAAGTGCCTAAAATTCATATCATAATTTGTTTCTTTTCTTAAATAATGATAATTTGATACGAAATTCTAATTTTAATTTATTATTGCTTTTAATAATTTAAATTCCGGGACTACTTTTAAGAGAATTCATAGATGGCACTAGCATAAACTAAAAATCATAAAATAGACTTATATTGCGTATTTTTATGTTTGTTGTAAAACGTGGCCACGAGAATAGTTTGGGATACAATTCCGTTACCTGCGTTTGTTTATAAACAACTTCTTTATCGCGTTCGCCGAGCGAAATACAATACACGTAGCTGCATCATAGTTTAGTTTTGATCGCAGGTAAAGTGTTTATTGCAATTCGGCACAAAGTCGCGTGTCATCGACGCGCCGCCGGCTTTGCGCATCTATAGCAATTCGCGCACATGGTCGCGTGCCGACTCGCCGGTATTACGCATCTATTGCTTTTGCCTGTGGGGTTCAGGCAGCAGGTAGTCTTATCATGAACTCTCGCGACGTTGCTAGCTCGGCTACGGCATACGCTATCGGTGGATTGCAGCCAGTTTTGTGCCGGTCGTTGGTTGATCCACGCGTGTTTCGTGCGACTTTTATCGTTTTATCGGACTTTCTTTTCTATATTTGCATTATATTCAATCATCAATCGACTATTTAGTTGTGGCATTCATCTGCAGTGTTTGATAGTGATTAATTGTGCGTTGAATGTCCATACGTTGCTAATAACATGTAACGGTCGCCGTGTGTTGGTCGCCGCTTATCTTAGAATAAAATAGGGTTAGGTTTACGAGTACATACGATTTTGTATTGGACACTACTAGGCGGTTTTCCTGCAATTAGAGGATCATTAGTACTTGAGTAAGTAATACCTCTAAAAACATTGTTACAAACAGAACAGATTGTATTGCTTGTTTTTTTTATCTATGTGTGAATATGAGCATACTATTAAATCTTACGAAATATTTCAATTAGTTTTCTTTTATTTACAGCGCTTGGTGGGTCTTGAGTGCCATGAGCTCTGCATTGGTAAGTTTAAAATTCAATTATATTTTTTCTTTAAATTATGTTTTTCTTATCGCGTTCCACATGCGCGTCGCCAAAAGTTGTTCTTTTGCATTTCTTAAAACTTGCCGTGGAACATGGATTACATCTCGCGAACCCTTTATGATTTTTTAGTGATTCCTACTTTTTCTGATAGGATAAGAGTTATTTTTTTAAATATGCACCCCTGGGCTCTAGCGTCAGGAAGGAAAACCCGACTTTTTTTTATATAGTAGATATAAAGAGATGAAGATGCACCTTTGAGCTCTTACAAAATTTAGACTTAACTGTCTTATAATAGTCGTGAATTTTTTGCATTTTTAAAAACTAAAAATACTTCGAGCTAATGTCAATTCTATTAATCGCGCGTTTTTGGTACACTCGGTGAATGTAGTTTTGTCCTTGTTTATTTTTCAACACCTCAGCTAACGTAAACAAATTTTTAGCACTTTTAGTCGCGTGTTTTTACCTTTTAGTACAGTCATTTGGTGCTAAAAAACGTGGTTGCTTGGAAAATAGTGTTGGATTGTTGAAAATTGGTATTCATATAGATTTCGATGTGCTCTTTACGAATTTAAACTTTGCCACCTCGTATCTTGTGCGCTCGCGCCACCATCTTGGAAAAATGGTGCCTAAGAACAGTTTTTTGACCATATCTCCTTTCCGACTTATTTTACAATAAACATATCTATATAATAAATTAGACTAGAGAAAATTCCCTATAATTTATGTAAGTACCTTTTCCTTGTAAAATTAGTAGTTTTGGCGTACGGGCGCCGCAAAGTCTACTTCAACATTCGTTTCTGTCAAAAACTCATTTCCACGTCATTAATGCTCCACCGAGTGATTACGACACAATTCTGACTGCTCTCTTAGCTGCTGCGGAAAAATGTGAGTCAAGACACCTGCATACTTGTTTCATTACGTTTGACCAACCCCTGTATTTCAAAGCGCGGGAAATCGTTTCCTCGTATGATGAGGACTCCAAATTAAGTAATATCGTCTTAAGACTCGGTGGATTCCATTTATTAATGTCGTTCATGGGATCGATCGGATACATAATGACTGGTAGCGGATTAAAATAGCTCTTTAACACTATTTACGCATTGAATTCAATAGAAAAAATTATGGCAGGACACGCGTATTCGCGTGCAGTAAGAGCACATATGTTGACTCATCTTTCAATTGCTAAAATTATCCTACAATCAATAGAGTTTACACCCGATCTCAGTGCAGAATTAGAGAGAATTTTATATAATTTCGATAGGTCAGTGGTACTCGTGGCAAACCTAGAAGAATGCATCAAAGAACTCGCTGAGAAATTTGAGAAACAACTGGCTAAGTTTGAAGAACGTGGTGCTACTGCAAAATTATGGGTACAATATTTCCGGATGGTTACGCTTGTAAAACAATTCATCGAGGCGGAAAGGATGGGCAATTGGAATTTACATGTCGACACAGTGCAGAAAATGATGCCTTATTTTCATGCCAGTGGCCATTTCTTATATGCAAAATCTTGTCACTTATATTTGCAAGATATGCTTCATTTGAAAGAAAGAATAACTGCTAAGGAATACGAACTTTTCACAAAGAAAGGATACTTCACAATTAGACGATCCGATAAATTTTGGTGTGGTACGTGGTCAGATATGACGATTGAGCAATCGTTGATGAGGACGATGAAATGTCTTGGTGGCCTTACTCATGGACGAGGTGTTAAGGAAAGCGTGCTCTCAAAGTGGACTTTAGGAATGGTTTTCCTGCACAATGTTTGCGACGAAGTTGAGAAGTTTTGCAATGTCGATTTTTCCAGTTCAGAGCAGCATGTCGAAATGAGAAGCTCGCGAATTAATCGTGACAACAACGACGTAAAAAAATTGACGGATTGGTTGTACCAACATTCACCTTTTCCAGAAGTAAAGGAACTCATGTCAATAAGCACTGGAATTATCGTTTTTGACGGATATCCGGAAGACGTAACAAAGCGTAGTACTAAATATGCGGAGCGATTTCGACGATGAAGAAAAAATGCTTCTGTGGATATACTGTTTGACCAAACAATGATCCCAACTGTGCCACAAACTAAATTCCTGGCTAATGATCTAAACAAGAAACGCCTCATTGAAATCTAAAAGATTAAATTTGAAGATGCAAACTTTATGGTCAAGCAAGCCACGGAAGATGCGGATACTTTAATAATCAATACTGCAATAAGCGTTTCTTCATCATTCAATTCTGTAATTGTTATAGGCGAAGATGTAGATCTTCTTATTCTTTTAACGGCGCTATCAATGCATTCAAACATATATTTACTAAAACCAGGGAAAGTAAAAATTTTGCAACAAATCTATTCAACCAAAAGCATCATCGATCAAACGGCGGCAGATCACATATTATTTTTACACGCTTTTAGTGGCTGTGATACAACATCTGCACTTTTTCATCAAGGAAAATTAAAATTTATCAATGTACTCCGCAAAAATCCAATGGGGATGGAAAAAAAGCAAGAATGGGCTAATTCCTGTCACTACACTCGAGCCCCCAGCTCCCGAAACATTGTTAAAACTAATATCTTGCAAATGTAAAAAGGGATGTCAGAAAGCCTGCGGCTGCAGAAAGGCTGGATTGAAGTGCTCCGTTATCTGTACAAATTGCAGTGGTACCTGTGATAATTCGCAAATTCCATCACAAGATAGCGATGAAGAGGAAGAATCGATTACTGTTTTTGAGCACACGTATGATGAACTCGAGAACCAAGATAGCATTGAAAACGATAATCCCATCTCGGATAGTATGGCAGCAAATTTTACCTGTGATATTTCGATCGGTCCTGAAAACAATTAACGCACAACACCTGGCCCATCGCGAAGAGCGAATCGGAAGATAATCTATTAAATTTTGGAATAGTGCGTGTGGATTAGGCCTACTAGGGATACCACGATAAAAAAACGCACCACGTACTCTACCTCATGGTGGTGTGGAAATGAGTTTTTGGCACAAACGAATGTTGAAGTAGACTTTGCGGCGCCCGTACGCTAAAACTATTAATTTTACAAGAAAAAGGTACTTACATAAATTATAGGAAATTTTCTCTAGTTTAATTTATTATATAGATATGTTTATTGTAAAATGAGTCGGAAAGGAGATATGGTCAAAAAACTGTTCTTAGGCACCATTTTTCCAAGATGGTGGCGCGAGCGCACAAGATACGAGGTGGCAAAGTTTAAATTCGTAAAGAGCACCTCGAAATTTATATGAATACCAATTTTCAACAATCCAATACTATTTTCTAGGCAAAACTACCAAATGACTGGACTATTTTACGGATGGAAATATAATTATTTTATATTTTCATTTGATAGAGACTTTTCCCATCTTTCATAATCAGGTTTTCGTTGGTTGCTATCGCTTTTAATTTAAGAGATATTGATTATCAAAAATTCTCGAAATAAGTTATAGCAGAAATATTAATTATCGAAAATCGTCGAAAAAAAGTATCAAGCACCCCCATTGGCAATTTTTCTTAAGAATGAAAATTTCATCTCTCAGATTTCCGTTTTAACTATCCTATCTGATAGAGATTGGTCCGTAGATTAAGACGCTGCGATCAGATCTTAATTATCTCTTTTAGTTTACGAGATATTCGCGATTGAATAAAATAGGCAAAAATTGATAAATGTCACATTTTAGCACTTTTAGTCGCGTTTTTCGACCTTTTACTGCAGGAAATATAATTATTTCATATTTTTACCTGATAGAGAATTTTTCAGTCTATCATAATCTGCAATTTGTTGGTTGCTATCGCTCTTAGTTTAAGAGATATTCATTTTTGAAAATCGTCGAAAAAAAGTATCAAGCACCCCCCCTTGGCAATTTTTTCTTAAGAATGAAAATTTCATCTCTCAGATTTCCGTTTTAACTAGTCTATCTTATAGAGAATAGTTCGTAGATTAAAACGCTGCGATCAGATCTTATTTATCTCTTTTAGTTTACGAGATATTCGCGATTGAAAAAAATCGTCAAAAATTGAAAAATGTCACTTTTTAGCACTTTTAGTCGCGTTTTTCGACCTTTTACTGCTAGAAATATAATTATTGCATATTGTTATCTGATAGAGAATCATTCAATCTTTCATAATCAGCAATTGGTTGGTTGCTATCGCTTTTAGTTTCAGAAATATTAATTATCGAAAATCGTCGAAAAAAAGTATCAAGCACCCCCCCTTGGCAATTTTTTCTTAAGAATGAAAATTTCATCTCTCAGATTTCCATTTTAACTATACTATCTGATAGAGATTGGTCCGTACATTAAGACGCTGCGATCAGATCCTATTTATCTTTTTTTAGTTTACGAGATATTCGCGATTGAAAAAAATCGTCAAAAATTGAAAAATGTCACTTTTTAGCACTTTTAGTCGCGTTTTTAGACCTTTTACTGCTTGAAATATAATTATAGCATATTGTTATCTGATAGAGAATCATTCAATCTTTCATAATCAGCAATTGGTTGCTTGCTATCGCTTTTAGTTTCAGAGATATTAATTATCGAAAATCGTCGAAAAAAAGTATCAAGCACCCCCCCTTGGCAATTTTTTGTTAAGAATGAAAATTTCATCTCTTAGATTTCCATTTTAACTCGCCTATTTTTTAGAGAATAGTTTATGGAATAGTAACTGCGATTTGTACCTATGTGTGTCTTTTAGTTTACGTGAAATTCGCGATTGTCTTAGGTAACAACCTGCATACATAAATGGAAACACGTGGAAACATTAATTATTGATTATAATAGTCTAAATTGTGGGACTAGTATTTGTCGCATTTATAGATGCGGCTTATACGGCTTATTTTTATATTTATCGACAAGCGGGAGCACGAGAATAGTTTTGTATACAATGCTGTTATCTGCGATTCTGTGTAAACATCGTTTTCAACGCATGTGTCCCGCGCGCTGTTTCCTAGCGCCGCATTAACTTGATGCATGCAGCGAAGTCTAGTTTAGTATAGATCACAGGTAATGTGTCTATTGCAAATTCGCGCACTAGTTCGCGTGCCTCCGACGCGCCGTCTTTGCGCACCTCTTGCTTTCTTATCTTATACTGTCGTACGGTGCCCTGAATACAAGTCACTTCTACCGCTACCCTCGTACGGTGCCCTAAATACGAGTCATAAAATTGTAATTTTTCATTGTTTTTTTTTGGTTTGCTCGCGATCTAGGCGTCGCACTAACTTCAGCGTGGCGTCAAAAGATGCGGAATTAAATTTTCCATCGGGAGGGAATAGTTTGTTGCCGGAATTTCCCCTGTAACCCGCGAAAATTTGCATACAATTGTACTTTTCCATGATTTTTTCGTGTTTGCTCGCGATCTAGGCGTCGCACTAACTTCAGCGTGACGTCAAAAGATGCGGAATTAAATTTTCCGTCGGGAGGGAATAGTTTGTTGCCGGAATTTCCCCTGTAACCCGCGAAAATTTGCATAAGATTGTACTTTTCCATGGTTTTTTCGTGCTTGCTCGCGATCTAGGCGTCGCACTAACTTCAGCGTGGCGTCAAAAGATGCGGAATTAAATTTTCCATCGGGAGGGAATAGTTTGTTGCCGGAATTTCCCCTGTAACCCGCGAAAATTTGCATACAATTGTACTTTTCCATGATTTTTTCGTGTTTGCTCGCGATCTAGGCGTCGCACTAACTTCAGCGTGACGTCAAAAGATGCGGAATTAAATTTTCCGTCGATTGGGAATAGTTTGTTGCCGGAATTTCCCCTGTAACCCGCGAAAATTTGCATAAGATTGTACTTTTCCATGGTTTTTTCGTGCTTGCTCGCGATCTAGGCGTCGCACTAACTTCAGCGTGGCGTCAAAAGATGCGGAATTAAATTTTCCGTCGGGTGGTAATAGACTGTTGCCGGAATTCCCTTTGGAACCCGCGAAAATTTTCATAAAATTGTAATTTTTTATGGTTTTTTCGTGTTTGCTTGCGATCTAGGCGTCGCACTAACTTCAGCGTGGCGTCAAAAGATGCGGAATTAAATTTTCCGTCGGGTGGTAATAGTTTGTTGCCGGAATTTCCCCTGTAACCCGCGAAAATTTGCATAAAATTGTAATTTTTCATGTTTTTTTTGTGTTTGCTTGCGATCTAGGCGTCGCACTAACTTCAGCGTGGCGTCAAAAGATGCGGAATTAAATTTTCCGTCGGGTGGTAATAGTTTGTTGCCGGAATTTCCCCTGTAACCCGCGAAAATTTGCATAAAATTGTAATTTTTCATGTTTTTTTTGTGTTTGCTCGCGATCTAGGCGTCGCACTAACTTCAGCGTGGCGTCAAAAGATGCGGAATTAAATTTTCCGTCGGGTGGTAATAGTTTGTTGCCGGAATTCCCCTGTAACCCGCGAAAATTTGCATAAAATTGTAATTTTCCATGGTTTTTTCGTGTTTGCTCGCGATCTAGGCGTCGCACTAACTTCAGCGTGGCGTCAAAAGATGCGGAATTAAATTTTCCGTCGGGTGGTAATAGTTTGTTGCCGGAATTTCCCTGTAACCCGCGAAAATTTGCATAAAATTGTAATTTTCCATGTTTTTCGTGTTTGCTCGCGATCTAGGCGTCGCACTAACTTCAGCGTGGCGTCAAAAGATGCGGAATTAAATTTTCCGTCGGGTGGTAATAGTTTGTTGCCGGAATTTCCCCTGTAACCCGCGAAAATTTGCATAAAATTGTAATTTTCCATGGTTTTTTCGTGTTTGCTCGCGATCTAGGTGTCGCACTAACTTCAGCGTGGCGTCAAAAGATGCGGAATTAAATTTTCCGTCGGGTGGTAATAGTTTGTTGCCGGAATTCCCCCTGTAACCCGCGAAAATTTGCATAAAATTGTAATTTTCCATGGTTTTTTCGTGTTTGCTCGCGATCTAGGCGTCGCACTAACTTCAGCGTGGCGTCAAAAGATGCGGAATTAAATTTTCCGTCGGGTGGTAATAGTTTGTTGCCGGAATTTCCCTGTAACCCGCGAAAATTTGCATAAAATTGTAATTTTCCATGGTTTTTTCGTGTTTGCTCGCGATCTAGGCGTCGCACTAACTTCAGCGTGGCGTCAAAAGATGCGGAATTAAATTTTCCGTCGGGTGGTAATAGTTTGTTGCCGGAATTTCCCTGTAACCCGCGAAAATTTGCATAAAATTGTAATTTTCCATGGTTTTTTCGTGTTTGCTCGCGATCTAGGCGTCGCACTAACTTCAGCGTGGCGTCAAAAGATGCGGAATTAAATTTTCCGTCGGGTGGTAATAGTTTGTTGCCGGAATTCCCCTGTAACCCGCGAAAATTTGCATAAAATTGTAATTTTCCATGGTTTTTTCGTGTTTGCTCGCGATCTAGGCGTCGCACTAACTTCAGCGTGGCGTCAAAAGATGCGGAATTAAATTTTCCGTCGGGTGGTAATAGTTTGTTGCCGGAATTTCCCCTGTAACCCGCGAAAATTTGCATAAAATTGTAATTTTACGAGTCATGGTTTTTCGTGTTTGCTCGCGATCTAGGCGTCGCACTAACTTCAGCGTGGCGTCAAAAGATGCGGAATTAAATTTTCCGTCGGGTGGTAATAGTTTGTTGCCGGAATTTCCCTGTAACCCGCGAAAATTTGCATAAAATTGTAATTTTCCATGGTTTTTTCGTGTTTGCTCGCGATCTAGGCGTCGCACTAACTTCAGCGTGGCGTCAAAAGATGCGGAATTAAATTTTCCGTCGGGTGGTAATAGTTTGTTGCCGGAATTTCCCCTGTAACCCGCGAAAATTTGCATAAAATTGTAATTTTCCATGGTTTTTTCGTGTTTGCTCGCGATCTAGGCGTCGCACTAACTTCAGCGTGGCGTCAAAAGATGCGGAATTAAATTTTCCGTCGGGTGGTAATAGTTTGTTGCCGGAATTTCCCCTGTAACCCGCGAAAATTTGCATAAAATTGTAATTTTCCATGGTTTTTTCGTGTTTGCTCGCGATCTAGGCGTCGCACTAACTTCAGCGTGGCGTCAAAAGATGCGGAATTAAATTTTCCGTCGGGTGGTAATAGTTTGTTGCCGGAATTTCCCTGTAACCCGCGAAAATTTGCATAAAATTGTAATTTTCCATGGTTTTTTCGTGTTTGCTCGCGATCTAGGCGTCGCACTAACTTCAGCGTGGCGTCAAAAGATGCGGAATTAAATTTTCCGTCGGGTGGTAATAGTTTGTTGCCGGAATTTCCCTGTAACCCGCGAAAATTTGCATAAAATTGTAATTTTCCATGGTTTTTTCGTGTTTGCTCGCGATCTAGGCGTCGCACTAACTTCAGCGTGGCGTCAAAAGATGCGGAATTAAATTTTCCGTCGGGTGGTAATAGTTTGTTGCCGGAATTTCCCCTGTAACCCGCGAAAATTTGCATAAAATTGTAATTTTCCATGGTTTTTTCGTGTTTGCTCGCGATCTAGGCGTCGCACTAACTTCAGCGTGGCGTCAAAAGATGCGGAATTAAATTTTCCGTCGGGTGGTAATAGTTTGTTGCCGGAATTCCCCCTGTAACCCGCGAAAATTTGCATAAAATTGTAATTTTCCATGGTTTTTTCGTGTTTGCTCGCGATCTAGGCGTCGTACTAACTTCAGCGTGGCGTTGAAAGATGCGGAATTAAATTTTCCGTCGGGAGGGAATAGTTTGTTGCCGGAATTTCCCCTGTAACCCGCGAAAATTTGCATAAAATTGTAATTTTCCATGGTTTTTTCGTGTTTGCTCGCGATCTAGGCGTCGTACTAACTTCAGCGTGGCGTTGAAAGATGCGGAATTAAATTTTCCGTCGGGTGGTAATAGTTTGTTGCCGGAATTTCCCTGTAACCCGCGAAAATTTGCATAAAATTGTAATTTTCCATGGTTTTTCGTGTTTGCTCGCGATCTAGGCGTCGCACTAACTTCAGCGTGGCGTCAAAAGATGCGGAATTAAATTTTCCGTCGGGTGGTAATAGTTTGTTGCCGGAATTTCCCTGTAACCCGCGAAAATTTGCATAAAATTGTAATTTTCCATGGTTTTTCGTGTTTGCTCGCGATCTAGGCGTCGCACTAACTTCAGCGTGGCGTCAAAAGATGCGGAATTAAATTTTCCGTCGGGTGGTAATAGTTTGTTGCCGGAATTCCCCTGTAACCCGCGAAAATTTGCATAAAATTGTAATTTTCCATGGTTTTTTCGTGTTTGCTCGCGATCTAGGCGTCGTACTAACTTCAGCGTGGCGTTGAAAGATGCGGAATTAAATTTTCCGTCGGGAGGGAATAGTTTGTTGCCGGAATTCCCCCTGTAACCCGCGAAAATTTGCATAAAATTGTAATTTTCCAAGGTTTTTCGTGTTTGCTCGCGATCTAGACGTCGCAAAAACTTCAGCGTGGCGTCAAAAGATGTGGAATTAAATTTTCCGTCGGGTGGTAATAGTTTGTTGCCGGAATTTCCCCTGTAATCCGCGAAAATTTGCATAAAATTGTAATTTTCCATGGTTCATAGTTTACACTCTTGACTCCATCACTCAATCGGTGTTTGTGTACAAACAACTTGTTTTTATCACATTGCAGCGCGTCCGATGTGTTCAGCAGTGTTTGTTCGTTCCACTTCTTACTTAGTCGATCGTGCGCTGCCGCGTGGTGAGCGCGTGTCTAGATGCGGGACGGTTTTCGTGGCGACTTATCGCGTTTCTTGTAATTTTAAATCGGTAGTTGAATTAGAATTGGTCAGCAAAGATAGAATTTAGAATTAACAAACGAATGCTGAGTGTCGTTAATGAGTTATCGCGCGTGGAACCCGTGGCTTTAATAATGTACGCACGTGTTTGCTGTCGGCTGTCGGATGCCTTCCGTCGGCTAAAAATCCCTGGTGGACTTGTTTTGTGTATTCATTTAATTATTTATTTGAATAAACATCGTTTGTGCTTCTAGTGGATTATTTCAATAGCGAGGCGTAAGAAAATGTGGTACGTAAATACTATATTTTATGAACATTTGACGAATTAAACAGTAAATGTAAATTCATCAGCTGATAATGAAAAGCGATTAGTCACATAATTAAACACTCTAAAAATAAGTAACAATAGCTGTCACATTAGATCCCGTTTTTTGTGCTTTTGTTCCTTATTCTGTCTGTAAATGGCTTGACATGTTTGCTAATTTGAGTTTAAGAGATCTTAGTTCAGTATTGCTTTAAAAGGTGTATAATAATTAGTAATTGGATTATTTATTATGTTTCTAACCCCGCACCTATCACTTCTCCTAGGTATTCAGAAGGAAACAGGTTATAAAACTTGCACTTTTGAAGTTTTTTTGTATCACCCTGTATAAAAAAATTCCTAATGGTCAGTAAAAAATTAATTATTTTTTTTATTGTTTTGATGCGATTTTCTTTTTAAATTATAGATTTTCTTTTGGTAACACCCTGTATATAATTTTCCAGGGATGCAACGCGAAAACAGTGCGCAATTTGCTATTTTCTAGTGTAAACATATTTTAAAATGACGTCATGTGTTCTGTAGGTATTGAAATTGCAAGTTCTGAACTTGTATTGTATGTAATTTGTTAATAAAGAAATGTTAAAGGCAATGGCTCTGTCTTATAACTTGTGCACCCCTTCCTTCTATCATTTCAGGTACAGGTCACCACTTGTAAAGTATTTCTCAGTGTTGTGGTCGGCTCTGTGAGCGGCGACACTTAGAAATATCTTATAAGTCCTCAAGGAGTTCTCCCACTCGGGGGATGATCCCCACTATAAAAATTGTTAAGGTATCCTGTATGATTTGTGTACTCCATCTTTCATTTCAGCTACAGGTCAGAACCTGTAAGAATATTTTTAAGTGTCCCCTCTCTTGAGGCGACTTAAAAATTAGAAATATTTTTACAAGTTCTTAAAAGGATGTCCTTATAAGGAGTTCCCTCTCTCTGGGGATGATCCCCCACCATAAAAATTGTTGATATGCCTGATAATTCCGGGGATGAAGCGCAGAGACATCGTAGCTGTAGGATGGGCCGGGAGCAATGGACGGATCGAAGCAGTGGGCGATCGACCAGAGCGCCGGAGGCGCTCTGGGAGATCGACCGTGACTGTCTTATAACGACACGTGCCAAAAAATTTAAAAATTCTGTCACCCCTATTCTCTTTTCTTCCTGTACTCTCTTCTTCTTCTTTTCTTCTTACTTCTCCTATACTCTGTCTCTGCTGCTGCTGCTCTCTATTTGCTCCTCCACCATCTTCTACTTATTCTTACTGTTGCTTCGTCGTACTCTGCTTTTCAAGTTATTTCTAACATTTGAATCTTGAATTTTTGTGGTATGCAACCCACATTTCGTAAATTTCTTATTATTTAATAAAATTGCCTTCTACAACTGAGATTCGATCCACGAACCTCCAGCATGCTAGCATATGCACATGCCACCTGAGCCACAACGCTCACTTATCAAATCCTATTCGTTTCAGGTATAAATGTTGTTGGTTTTCTCACATTTTTAAAAACGACAATACTGTATAGCAATCATTCAAACACCTGCAGTCAAATGTAACTTTTGTAACTATTTCTGGAAACGGCAATGAGGATACAAAAATAAATATGCCCTTATACGCAACATTAATTTAAAGAATATTTTATTGAGACTCATTCATATTTAAATATCAATACAGATTATTTGATGATAATTAATTATTTAGTATTCAATGTGTTCACTGTTCCTGACCGGAGGACATGCGACTACCGGCGGGTAACGAAATTCACGCGAGAACATAATAAAGCGAGTTTAAATAGTATAGTGAAATTATATATGAGTAAACATGGATGAAATAACAGTTACTGCAGCCACCTCATGGCCAACAAGTTTAACACATCACATGATAATTGTAAATAGAATTGATTCTACTCACTTTATTGCCCTGCATTTTCTTTTTACACGGGGAACAAATAAATTATATTACATTTTTAGAAAAATGCTAAAAAAGAACATATTTTCGCGGCCATTTTGAGACAATTTGAACTGAAATTCGCAAGGTTTTAAGGGTGCACCTTGAAAAAGGACTCGTCTTCTGTCATATAAAATAGAAATAACTTAAATATTGCCAAGGGTTCGCAAAATTTGACCAGTTTTCCACCGTAAGTTTTGAAAAATGCAAAAAAAGGGCAAATTTTCGCGGCCATTTTGAGACAGTTAGGACTGAAATTTGCGAGGTTTCAAGAGTGCATCTTGAAAAAGGACTCTCCTTCTATCGTATAAAAGGGAAATAATTCAAATATTGCCAAGGGTTCGCGAGATATGACCAATTTTCCATAGTAAGTTTTGAAAAATGCTACAAACTTTAGCAAACTTTAGCGGCCATTTTGAGACAGTTAGGACTAAAATTCGTGGTGTTTCAATGGTGCATCTTGAAAAAGGGCTCTCCTTCTATCATATAAAAGAGAAATAACTCAAATATTGCCAAGGGTTTGCGAAATATGACCAATTTTCCATCGTAAGTTTTGAAAAATGCTAAAAAAGAGCAAACTTTAGCGGCCATTTTGAGACAGTTAGGACTGAAATTTGCGATGTTTCAAGGGTGCATCTTGAGAAAGGACTCTCCTTCTATCATATAAAAGAGAAATAACTCAAATATTTCCAAGGGTTCGCGAGATATGACCAATTTTCCATCGTAAGTTTTGAAAAATGCTGAAAAAGGGCAAACTTTAGCGGCCATTTTGAGATAGTTAGGACTGAAATTCGCAAGGTTTCAAGATTGCGTCTTGAAAAAGGACTCTTGCTCTATCACATAAAAAAGAAATAACTAAAATAGTACCAAGGGTTCGCGAGATATGACCTGTTTTCCATCGTAAGTTTTGAAAAATGTTAGAAAAGAGCAAATTGTAGGGGCCTTTTTTAGGCAGTTAAAACTGAAATTCGCGAGGTTTCAAAGGTGCATCTTGAAAAATGAGTCTTGCTCTATCATATAAAGAAAAAATAACTAAAATATTTAAAATATTTTATAAGATATTGTGAAGGCTTGGCGAGATGTAATCCATTGTCCACGGCAAATTTTACAAAAATGCAAAAGCACTAATTTTGGCGACGCGCATGTGGAACGCGATAAAAAAACATACAAAATTACGATTCGCAAATTTGAAGAGAAAATATAATTGAATTTTAAACTTACCAATGCACAGCTCATGGCACTCAAGACACGCCAAGCGCTGTAAATAAGCGAAAAGAAATTAAATCAATTCATGAGATATAATACATACAAGTATTATGCATATATTCACACATTACTCGTAGCGAGAAAACTTGCAATACAATCTATTTTGCCTATAACAATGTTCTTATAGATGTTACTTACCGAAGTGCTAATGGTTCCCCAAATGCATGATTACCGCATGGCAGTGTCCAATACAAAACCCGACATTTTTAATCCCAAGATGCGTGGCGACCGACACACCGCGACCGTTACTTGTTATTCGCCGATTATGGGCATTCCACGCACAAGTATTCATTAACAAAACACTGCTAATGCTAATTATAACTAAATTGTCCATTGACAATCAAATATAATACAAATTTCGAAAATAGAAGTCCGATAAAACAATACGCGTCGCACGAAACACGCGTGATTCAACCAGCGACCGGCACAAAACTGGCTGCAATCTATCGATAGCGTATGCCGTAGCCGAGCAAGCAACGTCGCGAGAGACACTTCAGCTACACTCAAAACTAAACTATCGTGCAGCTATGTGCATTGTTTTTCGCTCGGCGAATGCGATAAAGAAGTTGTTTATAAACAAACGCAGGTAACGAAATTGGGTCCCAAACTATTCCCGTGCCCACGTTTTACAATAAACATAAAATAAGCAGTATAAGTTTATTTTATGATTTTTAGTTTATGCTAGTGCCATCTATGAATGATACAGGTATTGTCCTAGACAACAACAATAATTAAAACAATTAAAAAAGTAAAATATATTACTTTATATTATTTATAATTATTATTCAGATCAATAATTATTCTATACAATTTCTAAGTTTTGATCGAATTGGCAGCGTTGACACATAGTGATATTTAGTAAAATCACTCAAAAAGAAAGTAGCCACCTCATACAAAGCATGAAGTTGTTTCTGTAACAAGAAAAAAAAACATTAAAATTAACAATAGCAATAACTAATAATAAATAGATTATCTAATTTATACTTAACTCACTTTATTAGTAATAAACTGTGTACGATTACTCCGAATCCTTCTAACAATCATACAAACATCAACAACTTGTTCAGTCAATATGCTATCAATAAGATTACAAGCCGCAATATACAATCCAGAACCATCAGCACCATTCCTATTAAAACCAAAAACAAACAAAAAATACAAACTCAATAAAATATTAACACTTCAATAATAAATACCTGCACATTACTAATACACTATTAAATTTCGTACACTTCATCCTAGTCATCTGCAATCTCGCTGTGATAAAAATTCGCATATTCTCAGGAACATCCACATCCAAACTCCATCCTTGCAGTTCCATAAACTTAACAGTTATCTCTTTATTAGAACCAGATTGAAGTTGTACATTCATCGTATGTATATGAAAATCACTCAATTTGCTTGTATCTACATACTCAACAGTCGTTCCATTCGCAGTTTTAAAATATCTTCTTTTCTCCAGAAAACAACATCATAATCAGGTTGTAAAGAAACAATAAACTTTACATTATTATCAACAACAAGTCTCCAGAATTCATCAACTGTATTCTCAAGTGGATGTTGTGTAGCAATGAATTTTTTAGACTGGTGATACCCATCAACAAATATAGCATTAATATAACTCGATTCTTCTTCTTTTAAAGGTCGCAAAAACACCGCACATGATGGATTTGCCACAATATTTTGATCACGATTCTTCGTACAATCATTATGGAACCACACTGGACTCTCCGGTTGTAAAACACTCTCCTGCCACATAGATTCTGAAATATCTTTCATGTGTTGATCTAGAGTATCATCATCAATTTTAGAATATGCTACAGAAAAGTTTTGACTTGGATAATGATGTTTTACTTTTTCTAAGTATTGAATAAGGATTAAATGTATTAAAAGGTATTCTTCATATGTTTCTATAAAATTTCTCGTTGGTTTCGGAAAGTTTGAAGAAGATTACTTATATCCATTTGATTATTATTTACTGCTTGTTGTAAACATACATCTACCATTATAATCACCGCAGAATTTATTCCAGAGTTATTTGAGTTATGCACCAGGATAGGATGCTTTGAAGAATGCGGAACAGTTTGCAGACATTCCAGAAATGACTTAAGTATATAAGGATACCATGGGTTCTCAAGTTCCGAGTAATATTTAAAGTGTAACAGTTTAATTTTCTTTAAATAACTTCCTTGGGAAACTTTCAAATTATGTACATCATAATTTAAAAAACCTTCAACAGTTTCCGATATTATTTTTATATCTCCAAATTCAATTGAATCATTATTAGAGAAATCTGGCCAGTATTTAATTATAAATTTCTTTTTGATATCATCACTTGATGCTAACAGGATAATATTTTCTATATGCTCATCGATAATCATTTGCCAAAAATTCTGAATGTTTGTTTTCGATGGTGTTGAACACATAATATAAGCATTTATACAGTTAGGAGTCTAAAAATATATATACAGAGTAAATTAAAACTTGAAATCATGGAAGTAAAAAAAATTACTTACATCAATAAAACTTGCTTTTAATTCTGTATCAACTTTAGAACAAGGGTTTCCTATGCTATTTTTTGTCAATCCTTCGATTCTTGTATATTGCTCTTGTAAATACCCACTAAAAACAAATTCCTTTGTATATTCTTCTAAATCATCAACTTTTATTACATTAGAAATAATTTTATCTTTTGGCACTTGTCTTGAGCCAATTGGTAATAACGGAACATCCGAATATGAATCATCCTTTAATTTTGCAGGTGCATCTACTTCAGCAATTTCGGTATAAACATGTTTCTTTCTACTCGGAGTTGTAATTCGGCGTTTAATAATCAATCCGACGATTAGCATTACTCCCATTATTATTAGAAACATGACAATTAACCATTGATTCAACCCAGAAATGTAGTTGTTTAGCATTATTGGTGATTCTTTGACATCATTAATCAATAATTTTGAATTAATTGATAATGGAAACCAAGTAAAATATGTTCTTATGCTAAATTCGTCTACAATCAGTAGTTTAAAATTACATTCATCAATTCTACAATTGAATTCATCTGGAGAAGTATTCAAAACAATTTCTATATCTTCAATCATTGTGTTGTTTATATGTTTATAATAACCAATTGTCTGACATTCTAAATCAGAATATTCTGGAATATATAAAGTTGGTGTACTTCCACAATATTTCCTATTTACAGATTGATTCAATTGTTTTGAAAATACTACAACATAAACACTGCTATTCTGCATCACTTTGCCTTTAGATACCGAAATAGTCATGGAATTGTTAGTAATAAATGTTATTCTAGGTTCCCATAAAAATCGAGTTTTATTGATATTATCCCACTCGTGAACTGTTACTGAATAATTCATTCTGGAAGTATTCTGTGTCTGAAATGCTAATTGTAGATTTTCATTCCGTAGTGATGCACATTTAATATTTTCTGTATCACCCATTATATTATATTGTATTGTTGATTTGTGAAACATGCTATCATCTGGATCACATACATCGGTATAAACCACGTTTCTAATCGCAACGTTATCATCTTGGCTGTATTCAATTCGTAGAATATATTTATCTCCTTTGTTTGTTGTACTGTTGAAGGATATAAAATTCCAATTGGTGTTTCCATGGCTTTGATAAGTTTTCTCTGAAATCACTGCAGAGTTTGCGGCACTTATTAATTTTAAAGAAATTTCTTTTCCGAAATTCGTCGCTAAGAAAATACAGAGATTTTCTGAGTGTACATCAAGTACATAACTATTTATATGTTGGTTTTATGAGTTCGCGCTTCAAAATAATTATCTAAAAATATTTAAATTTAGAATAATTACAATAATCTGTATCGTTAAAATTGAAATAATTACATTCGTGATATTTCCATAAAGCATTTTTTGAAGATGAAAAACAAGAAATAATTGAATAATCATTAAATTCTGTACGATTTGAAGGAGAATACGATAATAAAATGTTATTATCAATGATTATTTGAAGATTTTCGTTATAATATCTGATTGTTATATGGCTCCAGCGATCGTTTGAAAATTTAGGCGAATATTGTGTCTAAAAATTATTAAATAAAGTTGATTTAACAGAAATTAATATAAAATACCTTTTTAAAAGTTATACATTGTCGTGAATCGTCTTCATTTTCAACACTAAATATACACTTTTGTAAAATAACTAACGTCGAATGGATTATATAGAAGTAACAACTCTTGGGTTTTATGTCCTCCTCTGTGCACATTTGAATCTCTGCATTCGACTTTCCCAAAAACGAAAAATTTAATTCAAATTGATTCAGAATTTTAAGTCGTGGTAATTCTCTATTGCTTCGTATAATTTTAAATTCTATAATTAAATTATTAAATTTATTAAAACTTTAAAAACTAAACTAAATTTATTTATTTATTATTATTCTATTACTTTCCCACGTGTAATCCAGCACAGGCCCAAACAATCCTTTGTATGCAAATTCAGTATTCCAGCCATTTGTACTCCAATCAAAGGGTAGTGGTTTTAGAAATTTATTTTTTACTGAATCTGGTGGAATTAACTTAATATTTGGTGATGTGATCCATGCAACTGCATCGTTAAAATTATTACTCTCACAAACTGCTTCAACTTTTGTTGAATTCTCAATAATATTAACATGTGCTTTCAATACATTGTTTTGAACCTCACAATACACATGTGCTGCGAGAAACAGCAGCAACACGCGCATTTTGCAAACTGACACATTTTTAATAATTTAACTTCGCAAATCGCGCGATGTATAGATTCTTGGAATTTGTTATCTAATCACCAAAAGTATACAATGGGAACATATTTTATCACTTTGGGTTACTCTGTAATAATGCAATTTGATTTTTGTGCTTCCACCTTTAAATCGCAAGTTTTTACACGGACGGCAAAGATCGTAACTGAAGTATTTTAGTCACGGTCTTTAGTCACGAGGTGGAGTATTTGCCTATGGTGCAAAATTACAAAAAAAATGACAAAAACTAATGTGGTAAAAGTAAAAAAAAATAGCATAAGCATCATGGGGCTAAACGTTGTTAAACACTTGCTACATTCGTTTTTAATCATTCTCGTGAGTAAAACTCCCATTTAACTACTAGATACTAAATATACTATTTTATTGTCGAGATAAAAATATATAACTGATTTGGACAGTTTGATAAATTATAGAAAATGCAAACTGCATTAGCCATGCTTCCGTGCATTCTGTCTAAGGAATTTGATAAATGCGATAAATCAAATTCATCTCGCAAGTTAAAAGCATCGTTGGCAGATAATCAAATATCATTTTATAATATATTACTCTCTATTCCGTAAAACTAAATAAAAGATAATTATCACTTATTCTACTTTAGTTCCTTATCGCACTTGAAAAATGATCGAATTCACTCGAAAGTAAGCCGTCTCGAGCGCGCATTGCGCACAAAATCACTAAGATTAGATTCCTGTTTAAACACACTTTCATTTCGATGATGCTTGTTCAAGTATTCTCTGATTTCGACGAATTTCCATCTCGCAACGCGCGCGATTTATTCGCATCGATTTCCATTCTCTCTTCTTTTTTTGCTTTCAATGAATAGATTAATTGATTTCGTTTATTTTTACAACGAAAAGAGTTAAATTTATTCAATGTGACGTTAAATATTTAATGTTGATTCAAGATTATTGAACGAATATATCCGGTACATTGGTTTTGTTCAAGTTCTAAAAATAAACGTTGGAATGATAAAAAAATTGAAAAGAAAATGGAAATACTCGCGGGAAGAATGCATGGAAGCGGTGGAGTGGAAAAAGATGAATACTCGTTTAAGTGGCTTTCACATTGTGACAATTTTCCAGTTAATCTTCTTTACATTCAATAAGAAAAACGAATAGAAATAAAAAAATAGTAAAAACGCAAAAAAATATATTTTAAATTTTTTCGGTTAAATTTGTATTATTCAATAGAAATTTGCTTACCAATCCATAAAATACGAGCGCAAATTTTATCGGACGCCGTCAGGTGTGTTAAGACGTCGAATCCCGCTGGATTTCCGGCTCTTGCGTGGAATGCAGCGCGCAAAGCGCATATAAAGAGATAAAGCCGGGAAGAAAAATGTGCTACTGCATCCAACAACCTCACACGGCGTAAAAATACACTGGAAATCTATAACAAAAAAATTCAACCCCATCTTACTTGGTATGTCGAGTATTCTATACGATTTTATGCACCAGTAACTCGATACTATTTGCTTACTATGCGAAATAAATACCATAAAATATAAACAAATATTTCACAGTCAATAATTTTATTTCAAAATGATTTTTGACGCGTTTCTTCCCTTGAATATATTAATCCGCACATTTCTAGTCAAAATAAAAGAAATTGTGAATATTGAGAATCACCTCGAGCTGTACGAGTACGAGTATTCGCCGACAGCAGTAACCACTTCGATCGAAACTTGGAACATTGGGCACATTTGCGAATTCGTGTCGATATTGCCATCGCCCGTGCGCAGCTGAACAATGTCTGCTCGAATCCACAATACTCCTACTGGTAGAAGTTCCAGTTTCATATTTTTGCGTTTTTGCCGCCAGCAAACGTCAGCGCGTTGCATGCGCGCATCAATTTCGCATCATCTATAAATAGGAACAAAGAATCGAATCGTGTGGATAGCTAAATGTATTTTATTTATTTTTTGTGGTATTTGCATAAATAAAGTCTAAACGTAAATTTTCCCATTGGTTTTCTTTAGCATACGTAAAAAGAAAGGTCATAACCTATATTATGTGAAAAGTGAGGAGTGCGGAGGGTGAGAATATCTCCGGCTTTTACGAATTGTGCCCGTTTGTCTTTTTTTGCGTTTTTTCTTTGCCTTTTTTGCTTATCCAAAGTGATTTTTTCCACGCCTCTGCATGTCTGCGCATCGTGTGATAAATAGCTACGCGTCGAATGCAAATATTATCGATTCAAGTCAACATTCAACTATAAAAATTCCAAAATATGCAGAAAATAAAATTTTTCTGTCATTTCTACTCAAAAACCATTCAAAAAATAAAATAATAAATATTGTAGTTTAATATTATGTGAGTTAATGATTGGTGTGATTGGAAGATAATTAAATTCGTGCTTTGTGAGACGCGCAAAGGGCGCACGGTTCTGATGAACACAATGTCCGCCCCATTTGCACATGTCATAGGCATTCCCCCCGGTACGGTATTATTAATACATGCATATTTACACAGGCGCCGCCAATTTATCGGTGAATTGCTTATCACCGCAACCCTCGCCGCCCGAAACTATCGCGCCGCTGTAACTACAGTTGCCTACCTTTGTTGTTTGATTATTGAGGGTTGCGATGCAGCTCATGTCTGCCAATTAGTAAATACACAATAATTAACTATTGATAAACACAGGAACGCACTGAAAATCAGACCTAAAATTAAACGAAATTTAAAAACGCATTAAAATATTATTTAATATATAATTTATTACCTCAACTCTTCAGATTCAATCGTCTCATCTTGTTTAACAATATTTTCTGCTCGCGATCCACTCTCAGCTTAATAATACTTATCTATACATGATAATTTCAATTATTTAGTAGTACATTATTAAAAGTAGTCACATTTGATGTTTTTAACATGTTTCATGTAATATTTACAATGTTTTTACTCATATTTTAATTATAGGAACTACAAATGTCTGCAAATAAATAATTTTACAAAAAATTGAGCGTGATTATATTAAATACTAAATAAAATTTGAAAATTTAACGCTTTTCGCTTGGTTTCCAACACAATTATCACAATATTAAAAATATTCATTTATTTTATAATTCCGAGCATTTTGACGAATTTCATTATAAATATTAATGCAGGATAATTCCCGGAAATTTATTTTTAATGCCATGATATTTATCCAATTACTTTGAAATATTTTCCATGCGAATTATTGATTTTCCCTAATAACGCAGTTGTAATAAATTACATCATCATGATAAAACGCAGTATTACGTTGTGTAATGAGCTTATGCATTACGAATTACGATAAGAATGATTTTCTGAAGATAGAGCGCTTCGATTTCCCCAAGTCGAGTAGATGTAAACATTGATTCCATGTTTTAAGTACAAATATTTGAAAATATTTATTTATACAAATTTATATTCATAACACACCACAAATACACATATTTCTTTGATGTTGTGGATAAAGTATAGTATTCTACACAGAGATAATATCGATTTTATAATGTGTATGATCTGCATTAAGGTTTATTTGTTGCGGATTGTCCCATTTGAGGCTTAAACAAATTTTAATCTCAATAGACGACCGGAGAGCAAACAAAGCGAGCCCCGAACGTAATTTATGAAACGCGAAATAATGAAATAATGAAGCACAAAGTGTATGGTAACGCATAGTTGCTAGAAACTAGACTGTATAGACTTGTGTTTCGGGATTATAATTTCCACTTGCGAGACTCGGCTGGCTTTGTAAAGCGATTATTGTTTTAAACTCTTGATTCACGACTGCGTGCGCTTGGATTATAGGTTATTATAGGTTAGAGTTCAGTGCTGGGGGTTTTGCGGGGTGTTTGATTGCGACGAATAATTAATTTTCGACAACGAGACAACCATGACAAGATTGAAATATGACAACAAAGCACGTGTTTCGAACTTGATTATGTGCGCTGTCAGTGATGATTAACTATTAACGTTCACTTATTTATAGTATTTTCATTTATAACTCGTCTGTCTGATAGTTTTACCCTGTTTGTTTAGCGATTCAGTAAGTTTTAAATATTTACACTGATTTTATTCGTTTTGACAGCTGTCAGCTATCAAAGAAAAGTTAGGCAACTTTTTTATCTTGCGTCTAAGTATGGTTACAGATGTTACAAGTTATAGAAAACTATTTAATTGCAATTATTTTTCTTTTGCGTTTTTTTCTGTGATTTTTTTTGTTTCAAGTTGTTGGTTAGGTGTTTTAATTCATTAATTTGGTTTCAGCTTCCGCAGAATGTGCGCAAGTTTTAATTGCAAATTGTAATCGTATACACTTTAGACTCTACGAGCTCTACAAGTACGCTGAATGTGAAATGAATCTACCGAAAAGAAAGCAATACTTTTGCGCGCGAGGAAATTAAAATAAACTTTTCTCATTACTCACGCTGTGTCAGTTGGGTTGTCTACCTTTTTCTCTGCTCGGGTCCCAAAAAATAAAATAAATTACTTTTATCTTCAACATTCATAGAAAATATCCTCTGACTAGTCATATTCTTGGTCCTTAAATTATAAAAAAATTAAAAATAAATTAAAATCCATGCTCATCATCATTGGGGACATTATGTTCACAACCATTAAGCCCATGATGATGCCCATTCGAGTGTCCATCAGGACTCCAATCGCCATTATGCCCATTAGTAGCATTCCCAACCCCTAGCGACGTTTGAGTAGTAAATGCACTACTAAACTCTTTCTGATTTCCTCTGGTATCTCTACTATCCCTATCTCTTCCGGGATAATACACACATGGACCCGGACTAGGTGCACGAATCCGCCTCCCGGAAGTATCCCTTACACTTGTCCCATTCACCCTCACCACACAAACCCCGTTCCGACTCATCGTTGTATTCTGCCGGTGTAACCTGATACTGGTCCGGTCGCCATTCGACATGAAACTGTCATCATGCGTAGCGCCATCTGGCGAGTCCCTTCCCGAAATACCAAACAATCCATGGCTGCAGAACAGCATCAGGAACAACCGCTTGAACTTCTCACCAAAAATCACATAGATTATAAAATTGATACTGGAATTGATCGTGACCAACAAATTACTGGTCTTGATCATTCTATCCAGCAGATCCGCATCGATTCTAATCTGAAACGATTCGATTATGTTGATTACAAGCGGGAGGACATTACACGCGAAAAACACGAGGACCACACACATTAACATCGTCGCGAGCCCGATTTCACGCCGCTGTAGTCTCGAGAGTCTCGCACGCTCTTTGTTCGCCTTCCGGACCTGATTATAAATAGCAATGTTGAGCACCGCCAGGCTGAAGAACGGGATCAAGTAGATAAAAATCAAATAACACCAATGAATGTACACGGCGAGATAAGTTTCGTTGATCCGGAGAGGTGTAGGTCGCGCACAATATATCGTCGTGTTGAACTCCTTGTCCCATTCAGCTATAATGGTTGCCTCCCATAATCTGGGCACGTTGTACAACACGGAAAACACTGTGATACAAACGACGTAGATTCTAGCCCTTCCGTAAGTACAAATGACCTTGACTTCAACGGATGACACACTGCTACGAATCGATCCAGGGAGACCATCAGGGTCAAGTACACGGAAGCTGTTTGAACAGCTGTTGCTAGTGGGTACACCACCGGAACTATATGTGGATACACATTGTAAAAGTACGTAAACATTAGACTGGTATAAGGGTAGATCCCTGGGATACCAAACAAGAGGATACTGGTGATGATCAACACAGTGTCCACTCTTGCTAGACCTATCAGGATGTAGTTTATACTCGACCTCATCTGAGGTCTGGATAGGATGATCATCGAGATGACATTCCCGAGGATTCCTAGTATCCCAATCAGGTTCAACAGGATACCATTGGTTATAAACCGGTAAAGTTCTGTGGTTTGGGTTTCGGAGTCTCTGCAGATACTGCTGTTGCGTTCGTAGGTGTCGAATACGTTGTCCCCGATGGAGAAATCATCGGTGAGGAACACCGATGTTGTATTGTTGAAGAGATCCATTTTGTTTTTAAAGTTTTGTTTAGTTGTAGACGTAGAATATTTTACGTTTGGTCTTTGTATAGGTAAAGACCTGATGAAGGGAAGCCATTGTAAATGTTTATGTTGTGTCTGCGGCTGATCGGTTGTGGAGAGGGTTGAGTGATGAATGACACCGGAGTTGAGGGTGGCGCTGGCATTTTGTCACTTTTTTTGAAAGTGTGACCGGAGTCCACGGGGCTCTTCATTAGCATTCCATCTGCAACAGAAAAACAAAATTGTGTTAAGCTGGGGGGGTCTCACGTAAAATATTGCTACTCGATGGTGACAAGTGACATGAAAAATTTCTTTTTGCAAAAAAAATTAAAATTAGGAGGTGAAATACCGGTTTTGATATCGGTATACCGGTATTTTTGGTTTTCAAATACCGGTATTTTTCAATACATATGTTTTTGATATATACCGGTGTACCAATATTTTGATTTAAAAAATACCGGTAATACCGAAAAAAATACCGGTATTACCTATAAATACCGGTATTATACTAAAAATTCACAAAATCAATCCCAATTTTATTTTTTTATATAATTATTAAAAAATATTTTTATTGTTTGTTTCGGTCGTGAAGATTTTCCCCAAAACTTTTTTAACTTTCCTTCAACTTGATTTAACTTTCCCCAAAACTTTTTATCCCTTCAATAGCCTATCAAAAGTATATAACAAGTAGCGCAGCGTGTTCGACGTTTCAATCCAAATCGAATGTAAATATTTGTTGTTTGTAAGCACACTTTACTTTCCTCCGAAAAAAGTAAAACCGAAAAATGTTTTCATATATTTCTTTCTACAAAAATATTGTCTCCCCCACTGTTATCATCTAATTTGCTTGATTACAAACTGCTGGGTGTTTTACATAGCTTTTCGTTTTGCGTCACAGTTTACGCTTTAATTAACTCTTTATCATTTTCAGCTGGCACCTAATTCCAACACCAGACACAATGTACTCATAAAAACGTCAAAATGTTTTATGATATTCAGCGTTTAATCTTTTAATGTTCCACACAGGCATAATTTTAAAAATCAATAAATTTGATTATGAATGTGAACACTCTGTATATTCTGGATATGTTTAACAATGAGACAATAAGTGTTCTGTTGTCGGTTGGATGAATAATGTCCGAAAATGTGTTTCAGCATTCGGAATTCAGTATTTCATCCGACGACATCGTAAATCATATCAGTCTACCTTCTTCATCTCCATTTTCGCTGTGTAATTCTTCCTGCGTTGGACGAGGTTAGCTTTATCATTTGACTAGTGTTTGGAATTCGCTGTCATTTCTCACATTTCCACACACATTCCACGCTGGGAAATGGTAACAATTCACAAACTAAAATTACCTCAACTTAATTCTCTAAAACTTTTCAGTAAAATAATTTTTTCTTAAAACTTGTTGAGTGTTAAACCCGCAACAAGTTAAACTAAATTAACCGATAAGTAAACTCGCTAAGTAAAGCTAAAGTAAAAGTTAACTATAATTTAGTGCAAGTTCTAGAGTTGTGGTTATGTGGTCAGTTTCCATCCGCATAATAAATGCGAAGCAGTTGATTTCCGGCACTGGAGTTCACTGAAGCACTCCCAGGACAATACAAAGTCCACAAGGCGTGCGGATCGTTCAGAAATCGAATTTAAACTGGCGTATTGCATGTCAAACAACACAAGTGCACTTTGTTATTCTCATCTGTGTGCACTCGCATCTAATATGTTCCTTAACTTGGATTTATCTTGTCAGTCTCTTTAAAGTTTAAACACTTATCTTTTAAAACGTCAAGAAATTTGGATTTTCAAGTATAAAAGTTGGAAGTGACAAAAAGTGAAAGAAAAGGAAGTAGATGGCGCTGGTTGATTACTTGTCATTCAGTTAGTGTCATTTTGTGTCAACTGTGTGGATTATATTATATGCAACCCACAAAACACAATACATACACTAAAAGGCAAAAAATCTCAAATTAAAAACATAAATAATTATATAACATGTTGTAAAATGGAATTAAACAATTATAAAAGTGATTAAGTCATTAATTTTATAGCTCTGAGAATATTTCAAGATAATTTCCATGACGTGAGACATAATTTATATGATCATATCAAATTTCGTGTACTTATAAGATGAATATTACTTGTTAATATGCAAATTTCAATTCGAAACAAATGTAGCGTAGTAACACGTAACAGGAATTAACACCGACAAGAATAGAATTAACCTCCGATGGAATTTGTAGCGTTTCGAGTACGTTTTGTACGCAGCCCTACACCGCAACACCGTCGTCTTAGCTCTCACAGTTGAGAGACAGACTTTGGGGTGGAAATGAGAATTTCCCCGACTTACGTATTGCGCGGTTCATTGGGGGAGAAGCGGTCGAATGCTAAAAGCGGTAATGGCTGCTTGTTAAATAATACGGGATTGCGTGTGCTGCGTGTTGATCGCGTGAAAATGCGTGACTTTACGTGCTTTGTATTTTCCTACAAATTTTGTTATTTATGTTTTGTTATTGGTTAAATTTAAGCTTTAAACGTAAAAATTTTATATAGAAATTTGCATTAAAGAGTTGTGTAGCATAATTTAATTATGAAATACTTAAGCGGGCAAGAATATTCTATTATATTGCATTTTGTATGTGTATATAGATCGTTTGCTTGAAATTTTACTCTGGCCTTTTAAGAGCCTTTATTGCTTAATTTTGCCGCGGCAATAACGGAACTATTTCGATACGACGTGTATCCTTGGTTGCAGAAAAGGAGCAGGGTGGAAAATGCAATTTTCTACGTTTTCCACACTACCTAACCGAGTTGATAATAACAACACAATAAAACTATAACTGAAATTAAAAAGTTTATATAAATTTTATAAAAATTAACTTTCGCCACAAAAGTTTAAGGTTTTAATATAAACTTAACTACGACTCATAATAACCTAAAAATAAATTAAAGTATATAAAGTATCAAGGGGCTAAACAAGAGTTTTATTCACGAGATTGATTAAAAGTGAGCGTAGCAAGCGTTTAAACAATCGGATGTTTAACGACGATTAATATACTATTAAATAATTAATACTGAAACAAATAATTATAAAAATATATAACTGATGATAATAATTTTTAACTTGTCTGTTAACTTTTCATCCGTAGACAATTATTGTCTTTTTTAGCTTGCAGAAAAAAAAAGGTGCTGAAATGAAAAAAAACATCGACGTGCTTTTATTTATACCCCGAGTCCTTTTCGTCCTTCACGCTTATTTCGTTCTGCAGAGTCATGATAGACTATTCTTTGCTTTCCGGTTATTCTCGTTGCCCAACCGGCGCCCACGCCCACGCCACGCACTAATGTTTAATGATAGCTGGCCGAGAGTCGTAAATACACCGATTCACAACAGATTGCTCCTTCTGGTGCGACTCTTTCTCAGGACTATTTATTATATAATTACAAGTACGTTCTAGTTATTTTTACATTTCTGAAAATATTTTGTTATCTTTCTTTACACGAAGTAATTAATTAATTAAAGAATTTCTCTGGAATTTTTAATTTAAATTTATTTTGTGTCAAAGCAGAAGATATTTGATAATTGTGCTCAAACGCTTCTCATTTTACAAATTTGACATTTAAGGTATTTGATGAGTAAAGTGTTAAGTATTCTAATATATAGGTATAACAGGCGAAAAGTTAAAATGGAAATTTTGGGATTAAGTTAAGTGTTAAAGTGTTAAACCTTTGATTCACATTCGTACAGGTTTCACAAGTTTATCTCTTTGGTGCACAATTGTACGGATTGATATAAACTACTCTTGACTTTAGCAAAAGTTTCATTACCAGAGAATGTAAATGAGAACAGAATCAAGAGATAAAGTTTTAGGTAGTAATTTGACAAGAAATTAACTTGTAAACAATTTTATAAATTTTAAACTTTTATTTAATTTTTCTACTTCCACCTTTAAAGCGTCAGTTTTTTCACGGTTTTGAGACACTAAGTGCTTTAGTCACGAGTTTTAGTCACGGGGTGGAGCTTGCGTCTGCGCATTTGCCTACAGTCCAACACAACAGCATAGAAATTTCATGCGTCGAAAGTCAAACACTTAATACTTAATATCCTATTATTCCATTTTTTATATTTTTTTGTTTTGATACTAATCATTTAAATATTTTTTTTTGTTTTCAACATTTGTAAAATTAATGAATGCGTTTCTATATTTTGTTCTGTTTGGTTTGTTTGAATAATATGTATTACTTTTCGCGTCGTTATTTTCTCCTCGATGAAAAATAATGAATCTCCTTGGAGAGATGCTGATGAAGCCTGATGCGAGCGCAGTATTAATCAAGCGCAACGACATAAATAATTACTTTTTATTTATGGATTCTCTGCGCAGGACTAAAATTTTAATCATTAAAATAATATTATTTCAAGGTAAAAAATATTTTAAATTACAATAAAAATGATTTCATAAGAAAAAGAAATAATAAGGTAATCAAAGCTATAGAAATAAGAACGAAAAAAGTTAACAAAGTCAGAAAAAAAAAGTTTAGAAAATGAAAAGAAAAAGAAGACAAGTAGACGTAAATTGAGTGTTATAAAAGGAATAAATTACTGTTGGAAATATTAAACTTGTATATGAAATATAAGAATAATAATCAACATTATTATTCCCATTTAACTAAAAATGATTTTGACTTTGATTTTATTCAAGGTTAGTTTTGATAAAATCACACACAGTTATTGTGCTTTTAGAGGTTTTTGAGGTTACATTGTGTAGATTATAGTTTATAGTTAACGCGCTGCACACGTGTGGCGCTAGTAGTGACACGATTGTTCTCGTACTACGATTGTACAAAATGGTAAACGGAATAATTACGCAACTACGAGAACACACGTTGCAATTAGAATTGGATGGATGTTGCGTTAGTTGTTATCCGCAAAATCGTATTCTCCGAATGCCCTAAATATACCTGTTTGTACCTGAGTAATTACTCGGGACACATCGCACATTCTCACGATGTCATTTACACGCTAAACTAATTCTACTCACATAATCAAAGTACTACACAATTAGAGCTTAAAAATAAACGAAATAAATACAAACACTAAATATTTAATGTATCACCCTGTATAATCTAACGTAGGCAACCCAGTAAACAAACACACATGCGCAATTATCTGCGTAGACACAATCTGTAATCAATTCCAATTCCTTGGGTAAACATATTCGGACAAACAAGTAACCTAACCTCAAATGTGTAATATTTCATAACCTCAACTTTACACTAATGTATTTTTACATTTTAGAGTGCGGAACATTTGTATTGTTGCATGTTTCAACGTAAATCCAAGCTTAATCTGACCGATGTTATCAATGTCGGTAGTAAAGTCGTTATTGTTCATTTGTTTCGATTTAGTGCCCTCGATATAGCCGATATTCGCCGATAGAACGTATTGTTTCGCGTCTATTGTACAAATCTAAACTCTAAACTGTCAAGTGGACAAGTGGACCATACACACAAGTAGGTATAGAATTCAATTGATTTCCTATACCAGTACATCTATAGACCTAAAGGACCATTAGAAGCGTATTGTATTGTATTGTATATTGAAATTAATTTAATTACAACACAATCACCGAAAACAAGAACAAAAGCCCCACAAAAACGAAATTACAATTGTAAGGTGTGAGTTAACACGCAGGAAGAAATAAATTCAACATTATACGATTTGACCTAACTCTTAAAAAGCTTAAACCCTTAAACCTTGTCCTCTAAGTCCAGTATCATGTCTAGCACCACCTCGAGATCCATAAAATGACTATTATATTGTATGACATCTATCTTTGTATCGCAATGTGTATTCTACGTTCATATCGTCGCGTAGGCAGTTGGGTCGGCTGTAAAATATGTAATAAAATAAACGTAAAGCCAGCCGGGGATAAAATAAAAAGCAGGACAAACACGACAAGACAGCACAAAGTGTGTGATATAAGAAATGGACGCGGCCGAGGCGAGATTATCTCGGCGACGATGCCGAGGAAAAGTAAATTAGAGTGGAAACAAATTAAGCTTTAAGGATTTACAGCCGCACAAAAAGGGGACACAGTGTAATGAAAAAACAGAAGGAAAAAAGCAAAAAAAAAAACAGAAAATTTCGTAAGATTTAATTGATGGTTACGACCGTGAATATCTCGTTAGGATTTATAACCAGAAAGTAATCAAACTTTGATATAAAGAATATTTTCTCTAAAAAGAATTAGATCATCAACATAACCTTAAAAATATTTGTTTGATAAATTTTTGTTTATTTTTTGTTTTTTTTTTATTTTATTTCATTTTATTTGACTTAAAATGTATCCAGATTAAACAGAAATAATTATACACGTTATGAATACGTATGAATATGTATGCAACCAAGATGTCACGATGTTTATTCCTCTGTTCATCCCTAGCTGGAATTATTTCCAGCCTAGGGTCGTCGTCGTTTGCCAAAACTGGTAAACAACGATTTATTATAAATTGCCGGCACGTGTCATGCCATCCTACATCTTCACAACGTTATTACACTAAATAATAAACAGCAAAACATAATAATTATGAAAATATATGCAACCATACATACACGAAATCTAAAATCTAAAAATAACCTACTCGTATATTATAAATAGGTTTTATACACTGTATGTTTCTTGCCAGCGACTTTTTAGGTCACCTAACACTAATAATTTCCGGTTTTCCGCTAGTTTGCCAGATTTAAACTAAACCCACGCTTCTACCCGCCGAAATTATACACATTTGACCGATTTACATAACTAAACGATAATGATGATTACGCAAATTATTCAAAACGTCAAATTTCGTAATTTATTAGTTTTTATTTTTATTTTCATTGTTCTACGAATAGCTTGAAATGTATTTTTATTTTCGGCGTTTAATATATCGTTTCATTTCCGGCTGTCACCGAGACCATTCGGGAACTCTTGTTAAATTTACATTTTCGTTTTCCGCCGTTTCTTCATTTCGCGTCTTGACTTGACTTGTGTTGACTAAACACACTTAGCGTATAAGACAATAAGACAAACATAAAAAACGTAATGTGTAAGGAGTAAAGACTAAACAACTAAAGGAAGACGATTATGCGTTTAGTATTCATGCGATGCGCAACGCAGGTTGCATATAAAGCGGATAATTTCGTCGAGTTTATTGCGTTTTTAGAATTTTCAGTGTTATTATCGTCCAAGGCGAACGCCGCCCGACGCCGGGCCGGAAGTTTAAGTTTTCCGGTCTTCTCAAGGAGCAATTTCTGCTCTCTGCTTGCCTTGTGTAAAGAAATTGATGAGTTTATAGCTCAATGAACCTTAAAATCAAATCAAATCAAACGTTAACTCATCACAAAGACTTTTCTTTATTTTTTACATTCTATGCTTATATATGTGGCCACTAGATGGCGCCATTTACTAATGTGTATATTTTCTGCTCGTTGGCGCTTTAATAACCAATAAAAATGTTTTATGTCGCGCGGATTTGCAAAATGATTGAAGTGCATGCAATGGATTGATATGATCGATGAAAATATTCAAGCATTCGCATCAAAATCGAGTGTTTATTGCGTCGACACAGAGTTTATTTCCATCGTCATCATCATCAGCGCGCGAGATCGTTATAACACGATATAATACCGGTTTTTACGCGGCCTGTCGGCAATGATGGGATATAAATGGAATTGGCAAGCGATGAAAAGCCATCAAGTCACATTAAGTCACTCTGTGAAACAACAATATTTCTAAAAGTGTTATTTTTAATCGTTATATAGTGATTTCTTAATTGTTTCCTGTTTTCCGGTTTGAAAAAATTAAATTTTTATGATTTTTTTTTGATTTCAAACAAAAATAATTCAAATATTTACATTTAAAGTATTTTAAAGTGTTTATTGTTATTTTTCCGGTTTTCCGGTCTCACAAAAAAATAATTTTCAAAGATATTTTATAAATTTAAAGCATAATAATTAATTTTTTATATATTTTATATTTTCCGGTTTTCCGGTTTTGTGAAAAACTAAAATATTGACATTTTTATCTTCAAATAGTGCTGTAATTGATGTTGTTTGTAAATTCCGCGGGTTTTGATTGAAAATAGCTTTCGGCATTGTTTCCATTGGCACCTTTCATCAAAATTAAACATGCACCTGACAGGCTACCTCGATAACGACCCTTGTAACAACTATTGAGTGAAATAATTCACTCGCATGAATAATTATTTAATTAATTAACAAGTGTAACAAATGTTTGCATTCAACCAGAAATAATTCATTAGATTCTTCGAAAACATTCAATTAATCCATGATTTTGATTTTATACGCTTGATTAGATCCGTAAGCACTGAAATAAAATATAGATAGTGCCGCGGCAACAAATATCAATTATTATCAAACTCTCGATATTAAATTATTTCGCACGGAACGTGTTAGCGGTTAATTGAAATCGAAATTCTGCTCCCGGGCGGTGTCCAATTATCGCGCGTCGAGTTTTAATAAAATTCTGCGCGTAATATTTTCGAAATATCGAAATTTCTACGTGGACCATTGTTAATTTCGTTAAATATTTGGATTCTAAAAGTATTATTAATTTCTATTTGTTGTACAAACACTTATACAATATTTTTTAAATAAACAAAGGAATTTGAATAAATTTTAGGCGTGTGGCCTTCGTCAGAGATATAGAACAATGAATTTAAATGTTCAAGGTGATTTTCTCATGTAACGAGATATTTAAAGCAATTGATTATCTCACAATTATAATTTGACTCTGGAATTGAGGTCAGTATGTGAGGAGAAGTATTAGTTGTCAGAGGTTAATTTATTTTTCGTTTTTGTGGGTAAACATTGTGTTTTTTTGTTTAAAAATTAGTGAAAAAACAAATTATGTGGAAATTTAAGGTAAGTTTTAGTTTACAATTATAATTATGATTCGGAATAGTAAAAAATAAAGTGGGTTAAATAATATTGTGGTTATTTTGTGTGAAAAATATGGTATAAAGTGTTTTGTCTCTAGTGTAGTAGACAAGTAAGACGCGAAATGTCCGGTAGTTATAAATCTGTCGGATTTACGACTTGTCTCTTGTCTCCTGCCTCTTCTGCCCAAAACACAAGACTATATAGTATAGCATATATAGTTGTAACCAGCGCATGGAGCTTGCAACTATATTATACCACATAGGATAAGTATCCGTGTGGGTGTTCGAATCTAGGGCATTTTTCTTGCCACCGCAGGAGGTCACATGACTAAGCTATGCATTTGTCTACACGACTACTAAAATATACACTGTGCTCACAGTAATGTAAAATACCGGTATCAATATCGGTATACCGATATATTTTATTTCAAATATAAAGATTTTTCAATATAAAATTACTTCCGATATATACCTGTATACCACAATTTTAATTTAAAAAATACCGGTTAACCGAAATACCGAAATACCGGTATTGCACTTAAAATTTACATTTTTAATAAAATTAGCTATATACACTCAGTATATTTTCATTTTTGGCATAGGAAACACCTAAAACTAAAAATAGTTTGAAACATTGGCTTTAAAAGAAAGAAACAATATAAAAAAACATTTTATCTACGTTGAATTGTTTGTTTGTTAACTGAAAACAAAAGAAACCCTTAAATATATTGATTCCTTGTCTGAAAATAGCACAATTTACTCTCCATATTGTTTCATTTTACGTTTAAAGAAGAAAAACATGGTTATATTGCTATATTGGTTGCCTACCACTCTCGTAATAAGAAAATTCCATGATAAAGCACAATTTCTATAATTATTACTCAATAATCATCAAAAACAACACAAACAATAACCAATACATCATCATTACACGGCATAATCTTATCTTTCTTATCAATACTTTATAAAACCGCAATTTATGTAATACTAAACTTAGTTTTTGTTTATTAGTTCAACATGCCACCATTAAAAGGGTTTCTACTAAGTTTTCTACTCTCCTTACTACTACTACAAAATGTGGAAAGTGCAAGAATCCTCGCCATCATCCCCATAGCCTCCTACTCCCACCAAATGTTCTACCAACAAATATGGCGTGAATTAGCCCTTCGCGGGCATGACATGGTCGTGGTAACAACCGATCCCACCGGTGAACAACTCCCAAACTTCAAAGAAATCAACGTGAGCGAAACATACATCCCCACGAAGGAAATGATCAACGCCTCCATAAAAGAATCAATGTTCAAGCTATTCCTCACCAATCGCATGATGGACCTTGATGAATAACATTGCATTATTCCAAATGAATTTACCACAGATGCAAGAATTGATTCATAATAAATCAGAACATTTTGATTTGATTCTGGCTGAAGCATTTCCCAGTATGCATATGGCTTTCAAACATAAGTATAACTGTCCGTTGATTTCTGTTATGTCTATTGACGCATTCTCAGCGTCGCATCAAATCATGGGCAACCCAACACACACGGTGATGTATCCTATTTCGATACTACCGTTTCAAGAGAATATGAATTTATTTGAGAGGACTGCTGTGTTCTTATTTGAAGTGGTTATGCAACTATCACAAACAAGAAATATGGAGAAATTGAATGAATTGACTAGAGAGGTATTTGGTGAAGATGTTCCGGATGTTTTCGAATTGATGAAAGAATCAGACATGTTATTTGTCAATGCGAATCCATTGTTTTCAGCGACGAGACCTCACACTCCAAGTACTATTAATCTAGCTGGAGGGGTTCATATGAAGAAACCTAAACCTTTACCAAAGGTAATTTTAAGGTTATGTTATAATTTTGAGGTTATGATGTTTTTAAATGATTTTATTTGTTTTTAGGATTTGAAAGACTTCCTAGACTCTGGTAAAGATGGTGTTATCTACTTTAGTTTAGGTAGTAATGTAAAAAGTAAAGAATTGTCTTTAGAATTACGTGAAACCCTTTTAAAAACCCTTTCTGAGCTTCCTTATAAAATTTTATGGAAGTTTGAAGATGATACTCTGCCAGGAAAACCAAAAAATGTCAAAATTACAAAATGGGCACCACAACAAGATGTTTTAAGTAAATATAACCTCAAATTTACAACTTCACATAACCTAACCTATAAATTAACTTTTAGGACATCCAAATGTCAAACTTTTCATTACTCAAGGAGGAATTCAATCCTTGGAAGAAGCTTTGTACTCCCATGTACCAATGGTAGTCTTACCCTTCATGGGTGATCAAGAAGCTAATGCTGCAAGAGTGAAATCTAAACAAATTGGGGTTATGTTGAATCCACATAAATTAACAGTTGAAGATTTTAAGGCAGCCATCTTGGAAGTCATGGAAAACAAAATTTACAGGGATAATGTCAAACGACTTGCTGATCAAATCCAAGACCAACCTATGACGCCTTTGGAGAGAGCCATCTGGTGGACGGAATATGTACTTAGACACAAAGGAGCTCAACATTTAAAAGGCCCAACTATTCCATTATACCAATATTATTATTTTGACGTTTTTGTTTTCCTAGGAGTAATTTTACTTTTACTGCTAGCAGTTTTTGTTGGTATAATTAAATTGCTCTTAAAAGGACTTAGAAAATTAACCGGATGTGATAAATCTAAAAAACTAAAGAAATCCTAATTTAAATAATTTGTAAAATAAACTTTTTACTTGTAAAATTTCACTCTCCATCAAATTCTCATCTTCGTGCTGCGCTTGAGATAAAAATTTATTAACCCCCCGAGGAGTACGCGATGACCGCTTGTACAGTGGGCGGTAGAGGAGGAGTGATAGCAGCGCCACCTTTTTCGTTCACAGCTAGTTGGTTTCACACGTTTCACACGTGCCCTTCGACCCTGAACCCTTGCTGTGTGCTTTCCGGATAGTTTATTACCGTCCAGCCGTGAAAAGCGTGGACGCCGCGGGACGAAACTGGATATCGACACATTCCTACGGGGGCGAGCTTGATCCTCAACGCGCGGCGATAAACCGGAAAGAGGAAAACTATATAAGTGTGAAAAAACATTGTGTCAGTCACGGCTCACAACACAACGTCGAGAGAGAGAAAAAGAGGAGAGATTGAACGTCATCCGGAAAGAATGTCGAATGTTATAAAAACATTATATACAGGGTGTTCAAAACCGGAAAACAGACAAAAATGTTTTAAAATGTGTAATCTATGGTTCTGAATTGATTTTGTAAAACCGGAAAACCGGAAATGTTCCTTCCTAAATTCAACCATATCAGATTTCTGACCATAAGAACGCGTTGAGACACAGTGTGTGTTAAAATTCTCTAAAACTTTATATACAGGGTGTTAAAAACCGGAAAACACGCAAAAAGTTAAAAACTATAATTTACGTTTAAACAGATATTTTCTTCTAATTCTGGAAAACCGGAAATTTTCGTCTTACTAATTCAGTCTAAAATAAGACTCCTGATAATACCATTAGATGTTGACGACTCGACGAAAACCCAGCGAATAACCACAGAGAGACGCTGATTAGACGCTGCGTGCCAAGCCACGCAACAAGACCCTGCTTATTTTCCGGCGTGCAGCCAACAAGGACAAGGACACCACGTAGCAACTCCCCGGCGGAGGAGGCGAACAAAACGCACAGCGCAAGAAGTGACTATGACACCGATCTTAGCGTATTGGAGTGAGATGACGAAAAGTGGATTGAGGGACGGCGGCAAGACGACGAAAGCCTTTTAATCAGCGCATACATCTAATTCACTAATTACTCCAAGACCAGACGGGTCTATACATTGGATCTACCCAGGCGTACAACGATTCTAACCTCAAAATAAAAAAACAAAAACATAAACGTTTAGTTTTCTTGAGTTTTTAGCGTGAAAATTTGGTGTTTTAATCAAAGTATGCATTAATTAAGCTTTGCAAATACATGTAAACTAAACTAAACGCGGTTTCCGGTTGGTTTCCCAACTATTCAATTGTGGGGAATACTCCTGAAGGACATGGAATTCTGCAAGGGACGTGCGTTCCAGTTAACGCGTTTGGTTATGTTGGGTTTCGGTTTGCTGCTGTGTGCTTCAGACAAGCATTCACTCCGGTTTCCAAAGACAATGACCGTGTCGCAGGATTGCCGACGAGGACTCTTTGAATAGTTCTCGTAAACCAACTATTAAATAACAAAATATTGAAATAATCAAAATATTTAAATAAAATATTTCGTTTCGATTGTGTATAAAGGGTTGCATATAGTAAATTATAAAAATATGTTAACACAACCTGTAAAATAGATACGTTAATTTTACTTGTGAAATTTAACACCAGAGGGCGTTGGTGTAACACATATTGGTACATATTTTACTTTTTATGAGTATGAAAGGTTGCATATAGTAAATTTTTACTAACCCAAGTTGTAAAATTAAATTTTATGTTGCCTTGTGCTACTTGCCACCAGAGGGCGCTAGTTTATTATTGGCAAAGACAAATCATGTTATGCAAACATTCCTGCTGTATGTACGTATGCATAATCAATTAATATATTATTATCGGACATTGCATCTCTGATACTGTTGACATATTGTGAAATTACCATATATTACCCTAAACATTCCAATTTATATCACGTATTCCCCGTATTCTAACCTCGAAATATACTGTATGTTTATTATTTTAATAAAATTTTCATTTCACTTAAAACACATTTTATAAATTTAGTCATGTCTGCCACGCTTCGAGCGTTTACGTCACGAGTCTTATCGGCGCAGTATTCGCGATTTCGTCCGCACGACAAAACACGAACTCCCACGCAAAGCTCCATCTCGTCCTTGATGACCTTGGCGCGCTCACAGCAACGTCGCTCCGGGCCACTCCTCAGAAAAAAAACTTTGGTGATAAAGTATTCTACTTGGAAAGTTTCTCAAAGTCATTGTATCTATTGTACACGATGTAAACGATAAAACTTTTCGACATCTGACAGCTTCAAAGAGAGCGTTTTTAATTTTTAACTTGTGTAATAACCGCTTTTACGCAGCAACAGCAGTAGCAGGACCAAGAGGATAATTTGTAGACCGGAACTAGTTAAAAGTATGCGCAACAATATGTGCCGTTTTCTGGTTTTCCGGTTCGAGCAACTTGAGTCACGACGAAAATGTTTGCAACCAGCGAACAGATTGCACATCCATGCGGCGCCGCGCGCGGAAGTATAATTCTCGACATTGCAGTAAACTTCCGGTTTGTTAAACTTTAGCCGGGATGCATAAACTAGATAACAGCGCCTACAGACTCAGCGCGTAGTAAAAAGATAACGCCGGGTTTAAATCTACGCGAATTTGATTAAATCTTTTTAACAAACCGGAAGTGGAATTAAAATAATTATACTAAAACTGCAAGAGATGCAAAATTTTATCATAATTAGACGAATACAATGCAAAGAAAAATTTAATTTTTTTTACAATTTTACAAACCGGAAGTGAACTTTATAGCTACTATTGTAACAGTTAAAAGTAATCAAGTTTCCAGGACTTCTCCGCAACAAATCCTTTCTTAGAATAGGATTGTAATAACCTTTAAGATAAATATACAGTGTGTTTCATTTAGATGTGACTTTGGACACATTGTATATATTCTAAAAAGAGTGAATTTTTAGCCTTTCTTAGTGCGTGCCGTAACACTGGCAGGCGCAGATTTATGCAGGTGTTATCCCTCCGCCGGGGGATGGAAAAAGCGCGCGCGGAACAAGCCGGAAATCACAACGGTCTTTCGTAGCCGTCTATTTTTAGCGCGAGCACATTCGTTTCCAATTACGTTTCGGATTACGTGCGGGTTTCTCTCAAGTCGAATTTCTTTTAATATCAATATCGGCGCACAGGACACGTTCCATATAGATTTATTGTTGTCTATTGTTTTCCGTTTCGTAATATCAACCGGAAGTCGTTAATTACTACGACAATAACACCAAGATTAATATTAACACCATTAAATCATTGAGAAATATTTGAAACTGCAATAATTCAAAAACCGGAAAACCGGAAAACCGGATATGAAATATTATTTATATGTAAATGTGAAAATATAAATGTTTGAGCAGATTTCACGATCTGTTTCGAAATTTTGTGCGTTTGGTGTTTATGCTCGGGGTGTTCGAAGAGGGATGAAATTAGATTTCCCAATCGTGTCGTTGGCGTCGTCCGCGATTCGAGGAAGCATTCCAATCTAGACGTTCGTTAATGTTTGCTCATTTACTGCGCTGGCTATTGAGCGAAAGCGGAAAACAAACCCATGCGCTAACCAACACCAATAAAAACGTTATAATCTAGATATGTTGTGAGTTTTATTAGTTTTGCTGACCAGGACAACAACTGACAAGAATCCGGAAACCGGAAAACCGGAAGTTAAAAAATAAAAACCGGTAAACTACTAATTAATCAATTTTATAAGCAATTTTTCGCATTTTTATAATTTTTTATTTGTTAAATTATATTTATTGTAAAAAATTTAATAAATGCTATAAACACACTGTATATATCCCATAATACACTCGTTGTATCCCATGTATTGTCATTTCTTTGTTTGCCTAATTTTATTTCCGCGTATCACATCTTTGCCTACTTGAATATCCGCTTTCCGGAAGTACATACAGATACATATCTCAATCTTGAATCTCGAGATTCACTTTCGGAATGCGGCTCAGGCGGGTCACATTGTCATACAAAGCACACGCCGGAGCAAACACATACAGATGGCGCTCCATACACACATACATATACAGATATAGAATAATCTACGAGAATTGAACAGCGCGTTGAATTTGTCGAATAAAGTGGATTGCTGTCACCGCCAGCGGAGGCGAACAATGGCGTCGATAACGAACAAAATCTGACAAATCAAATACGCTAGGCTTATTTGATCAAAGTGTCAAGTATGGAAATTTAATCATGTGAAAGAATAAAAGTTTAGTTATGGAAAATTCATAGTGTGAACATATGCACATAGATGGCGCAAGTTAAAAGTTTTTTTGTGTGAGAGGAGTGTAAATGGTTTTTCTTTGTGTTATTCTTTGTTCTTTTGATTTTTTTGTGGTCTTTTCATATTTCTACGCCCGTATTACGAAAACCTTTTGTTCTCCATATTATATTTCTGTTATTTCGACCATTGTGAGACGGCTTTCACTTTCGGTTTGCTTTCTTCCGAACAATCATCCGATGCACCCGGCGCGAGTCGACCGGTCATCGAAATAAATTATTTCGGGAAGATGGACGACCCGCCAACATCTGCCTGCGTTAAATCACCAGCGGCCATTTTATATTCCTCAAAAAAACCGTAAAAAACTAAAAAAATCAAATTTTCTTTCTGTTTTCTACAAAAAATATATACAATGTGTTTGTATAATATTTAAATTATCCAGGACCGTATTAATTTTATTTTAAGTGTACAGGACCGGATTTAAAGTAAAAATTTTCCCCAAAAACTAAAAATTTATACTTTATGATGTAATCCTCCCTAAACTTTTTCTATATCCATAAAAAATAGTTACCCAACCTACATTTCCTAACTTTCACCGTTTTTTTTACTGATAATATTTCGGTTTCGGAATATCGTGTCTTCCGGTTAGAGGCAAGATGGAGAAGCCACTCGGCGGTAACATAATAACTGGCGCGTTCCGAGGATACGCGCCGGTGATCCTTGATCCTCTAACGATAATGTCCCACTACTGGTTGCGCCGTCATCATCATCCGGAGATGATGCCTCGTGGCCCGGGCGCAACTTGAGCGCCGCACGAAACCGGCGTAAACCGAGAGGCGGCTAATATTGACGCCGGCGGAATGACTGCAAAGTAATATCGTTAGTATGCCGAGCGTGTAAGTATGGAATCACCTGAATCACCATATTTTAAAGCCCGAAAGTGTGGAATTCAAAGTGACACAATAGAAAACACCTGTTTTAGGGGTTTCAAAATAGAAGAGTACAATAGGTTTAGTATAGGCAACCCATTTTACATGTTCACAGATAATGTAACATGATTTGGGCAGGATAGATGCTCAAAAGCTGTCAAAAATCATTTTAAAGCAATAATTCGTCATAATTACGCGTTTTTTCAAGAAAATTTGATTCAAAAAACTTCTGAGAGATAAAAAACATAAGTTTAGGTTAATAATACCAAGAATAATAATAATTTTACTATAGGCAACCTTTTTACCTCTTTACGCTTAATGTAAAGTAATTTCTCGATGTTTTAAGCTTCAAAGTTGCTAAAATATCATTTTTAAACAATAATTAGTAATAATATTGCATATTTTTCAAAAATCTTTTTATAAAACACTTCTGAGAAGTAGAAAACACATGTTTTAGGGGTTTCAAAATAGAAGAGTAGAATAGATTTAGTATAGGCAACACATTATACATGTTTACACTTAATAAAACATGATTTAGGCAGGTTAGATGCTCAAAAGCTGTCAAAAATCATTTTTAAGCAATAATTCATCATAATTACGAGTTTTTTTCAAGAAAATTTGATTCAAAAAACTTCTGAGAGATAAAAACATAAGTTTAGGTGATTAATACCAAAAGTATAATAATTTTACTATAGGCAACCTTTTTTACCTCTTTACGCTTAATGTAAAGTAATTTCTTGATGTTTTAAGCTTCAAAGTTGCTAAAATGTCATTTTTAAACAATAATTAGTAATAATATTGCATATTTTAATAAAATCTTTTTATAAAACACTTCTGAGAAGTAGAAAATACGTGTTTTCGCTGTCAAAACACAAAATTACAATTATTTTACTATAGGCAACTTCTTAAACCTCTTTACATTCAATAGAACATAATTTGCTGACGTTCTAAATTTCAAAATTCTCAAAACATGTTTAAATCATAGAATTAACCATTAATTAGCCGTTATATTGCGTATTTCCAAGAAATCTGACTTCAAAAGACTTCTCTAAGAAGTTTTATGCGCATTTAAGCTTAAATGCTAAAGGACTCCGCAAGTAGAAGCAACAAAAGATAATGAAACAATGCACATCGCAGTTGCATTCACATTCGCATTCCAAGAAGCACTTGAAGTTTGCACAGCAAAAGCAAACAATAACTAAATAACTTACGTCTCTACAGCAGCACGTCGCAGTCGCGCCCTGAGTGAATATTCAACCCCATTTATTTCAATAAGTAAATTTCTTAGTTCTTAGTTCCAAGTTCACTACTACCAAGTATTGCTACTAGTACTACTCGTGCTTGTGTGTTGAAAGTGCATTAAGCGAATAAACGATGCGTGGATAATTGGATAATTAGTTCGGCTTACAACTGAAAACAGCAATTTGTGAACAAAAACTGATTCAATTAGGAAAAATTACTTTCTATAATCGTAATAGGCAACCTTTTAAGTTTAAATGGATTAACTTAATGAGAAGTTAGTTTTTAACCGATTTTGGTGTAGATTAGAATTAAAACGTTTTTGTTTTGAATGTTGTTTGAAGGATTTTCGCTGGCCTTCGCATTCTGAATTACCTTCAGGACTTTAGAGGATAACAGAGTCGTCAAATCCACTTATGTAATTAACTACGTTGAGCTGTGAATGCTGTTAATGTGAGAATTGTCAATATTTCAACATTGCGAGTGTAGATCAAGAGGTTTCCATTAGTCTTGGGTGAATAGAAGTCACTTGTAAGTTAAATTCAAAGTGATTATTGTTCAAAGCATTCATTTGTGTATATTGGGTTGCATACATTCAAGCACAACAAACTATTCTTTAATTTCAATGAATATTTTGTAATATTAATGAATTTAGGCAACTTTATTAACATAAATAATCAAAATAGGCGTTTTTAGCTGTTTATGTTTAATGTGTTGCCTATAGTTGCAGCATAAAACACATAACCATAAAACTAAATATAATAAAACTAAATTGTATTTCTTTTTATCTTATCACAGATTAAAATAGAAACTAAAAGTCAAGGTTAAACTTTATTACACGATTTGATAATTCCGTAATAAAATTTAATGTATTCTAACCTAGAAATTAGCAGCATTAAAACAAACAAAGCAAAACGTTGGCATTGTTGTGTTTTATATCTCGGGTTATGTTTGCCTCTTGGCTCAAATGTTCGCAAAGAAGAAAACTCTTTCATTTCTCTTATTGTTGCGTCCTTTCACATACATACGAATATAATGATGTTTCCTTTTTCTCTTTCATTTTGCCCATCTCTTGCAGTGCTTTTTGACAAATTGTCAAGAAACTCGGCGAAGCACTTAGATGATGACTCAAAAGACGCACCACAATACTCAAAACCCACAAATAAATAAATCATTAAAACACACTGTATTTTCAACAACTAACCTAAAAATAAATGTAAATAAAGTTGCATACCTTAACAAAAATAATTTTTTTATATTTTTAAATTTAAAATATGATTATGACTATTTTCAGCGTTGTAGACATTAAAACTTTTCCGGTTTCTGCTTTTCAACATTCCGGTACATTTTCCAGTGCATTACAAAGCAGTAACAAAGCAGGCGGGTAAAAGAAACACAGCACAGGGAAGAAGAAAACAGAATTATAATACAATTATTAGTTGTGATACTGTTTTCTGCGTGCTTTCCTTTTATTTGTCGACGGTTTCGTGCGCTTTGGCGACAGTTTCCGAACAAAGCCAGCAAGTTTCGCTGCGTTAACTTTTACTTTATCTTACTCTCACCCTTTTCATATCTTTCTATACGCATTCTAAGAATTCTGGCTTGTTACTTGTTAGTTAATTTTGTTGTGACACTTTTATGAACTTTTACATTAAGTAGAATTAGGAAATTAGCAGGAAAACGCACAAAAAACAGAAAATTATTAGGTATCAATCAATATATGCAACACATCATACAATTTTGTATCATATTGCATTCATCTAAACATTAAACTGCAATTATTTTACTATAGGCAACCTTTTTAACACTTTTACATTTAATGTAATAAAATTTGCCTATGTTATAAGCTCTAAAATGTCAAAAAATAGATTTAAGCAATAATTAGTCATAAAATTTCGTATTTTCAAGAAATCTCACTTCACAAGACTTCTGAGAGAAAAAAAACACCAATTTCGTTCATAAATACAGAAAAGTACAATAATTTTACTATAGGCAACCTTTCTAACCTCTTTACGCTTAAAATAACGCAACTTCCCACAAAAAAAATACAAAAAATTTTTTTTTAATCAATATATGCAACACAACATACATCTTTCCACCATATTCCAAAAACTCCAAATTCTACCCAAAATTAAACTTTAAATTTAACTTTAAATATAGTTTAACTAAAAACTAGTAGCATAATAAAACTTGTTCGCGTGATTTTACGACTTTGCAGGCAGTTTTAAACTTAATTAATTAAACTTGCTGGTTTCCTTCACCCGGCTGCGCTTTGTGCGGAAATGTCCGTATGTATTTATATTACACAGGCAAACTTTCATGTGCACGCGCGAATTATTTTGTTTAGCTGTGTAATTTAGATGTCTGCGAGTCGTAAAACTAAATCGGAAACATTCGCGCTGTTCACTACGTATATTTTTATGCGCTGCAACGCATGACGAGCAAGAAATTTGGCAGAAACTGCATCCTCGTCGCATGATGCATAATGTATTTATAATAATAATTCAGTCGGGCAGTTAAGTCGTTAATCGCTTTCAACTTTCAACCAAATTATTTTAGATTTACGATGATTTTATTCTATTTTTGAGGGAAAAAAAATCGCAAAAAACAAGAAAAATCCGCAAATTTTAATTTTTTTTATTAAAAGTGAATAAAGTATAGTATTATACTCGTTTAATAATATTATAAAGTGGGTATGGGAAGTTGATAATACGTTAAACTCAATTGTGTGAACTTTGCAAGTGCAATCCCATGTAAACCAAGTGTAAAGTGAATAAAACTACAGAAAACTGTAACTGTAGTTGTAGCACTAATGCCCAAATGCAAAATCGTCGTTTTGGCACGTTGTCAGCGTTGCAACTTTGCATGTAACACTCAAACTGCATGATGTAATACGTCATCTATAAAATTTCCACTTTTAAAACGTTAAAATTATTAAAATATTTTTTTAAATATTTTTTGATTCAAGTGCTGCCATCTATGCGTGTGTGAAAATAGATTATGCTAATATTGGTTTGACGTCTTGTTGTTTATGGTTTAGATTTTCAAACGCCTGCCCGTATCTATTCGATTCTAACCTATTTTATATTCATACCACTTTGCACTTTGCATGTTTGTGTGTGTTTACTATTCTATTTTCTGCCATAGTTCCTTCCGGACGTGACGGGCATGACGCGCGTAAACAACGCCTGCAGATAATCCCTTTGCGGACTCAATATGGCCGACGTGCGCACGTACACAAAGTGAATGCAAGTGAGTGCAAGATTTTGCTCGTAATTGTATGCAAATTCAACAGCATTTGGATGAGAAGGTTATTTTGGTGTAAATCTGTGTATAATTGGTTGCCTATATTATAAGTTTCACAATTTCACCAACAGGTGGCGGAAATATTTACAGATTTAATAAGAAAAGTAATTAAAAGGTAATTACAGCTAATTACTTCAGTAAATTGTTTAATATTTTTTTGCCTTTTCTTTTATTTAATTGTTTATTTTGTATTTTACGCGTTTCTCAACAAGAAATTAATGTAATATAAATTTAAACGCTTAAATTAAATTACTTTTAATTCACTTTGTCACAATTGGTTGCCTATAATAACTTTTTACTTCCACGTTTTATTTAATCACAAAAAATAAAATAAAACAAACGTAAAAATGGTGCAACGAGAATAAAACCGAAAAAAACGCTGAAAATTGCTCGAATTAAAACGTCAAATTGACTTTTCCCTTCAGGCATAAAATTCTCCCAGTGAGAATCGTGTGCCGTGGCGTGTAATTGCAGAAAATTGAATTCCCCCGCGAAAAAATGACAAAATAACTTCATAATTGCAAATTTGGTTGCATAACCCCAACGCACGCATCTCAACCCTTTGAACATCTTGTTTTCATAATTTCAATCATTCATAACACAAACTTCTAAGCATTTCCTTTGATAACATGTGTGTTTATGTCGTATGCAACCCAATTTGCATACAATTTCAATGCGAGCGCATAAATATTCCGCGAAACGTGTAAATAATCGCCTGTCGCATAACGTACGCTATTTTCATTTTCGTTTCGTTTTCGTCAAGCGAATTCCTCACCCCTCGCGCCGGTACTATCGTGGCAATTCGCAAAAGTCTACACACAATGGCGGAAAGTCCACAGCGGAAAGGACACAGCAGGAACACAAGACATAGAATACTCATTTACATCTCATTTGCCATTCCTCTCCTTGACGTCCTTTCATTACATGCAACATACATTCATCTACAGAGTGTTCAAAACCATTTTAAAATAAAATTTTACCCAAAAATCAAAAAATTCAAACACTCTGTATATTTTTATTGTGCGTTAGAAATGCATGGAATGTTTAGTATTTTTCGATTTCTTTTTCTTAAAATTCAATTTGTTTTTTTTATGTTGTAAAGTTAGGCAACCAAATATACAATATATTGTGAGACTGGTTGCCTACATGCTTTGCTAATTGGGTTTACAGCGATTAATTGATAGAAGTAGTGCTCGGCGTGTGAATGCGTCAATCAACGCATCAGGGGCGCGAATTAATTTCGAATTAATTTAGCATTGACCTGAATCGCGCGCCGTCGAATATAATACCGAGCGCGCAATCGAGCCGAAGGAAAGCTTAAGCTGTTAAGCGATTATGAAATCAATCAAAAAAGCATCAATCAGATGTGTTTGCGTCCGGAACGAAACAAAACACGCCGATAACGATAACAACTTCCAATCAAAACGTCAATAACAAGTAACAAGTTAAAGTTACACACGTAGCGCGGCGTAGTGTATATTGGGTTGCATAATAATGTAGAAATTGATTATGAGTGAGTGTGACGCTGGTTGGCCGAGCGCGCGACGATGGAGAAAAATGTAAAATCAACATTCAGTGACGCGTACTGGTAATAGAGTCGTTGAATAAACACATAGATGGAGCGCACGTCGGCGGAGAGAGCCCTCGAGAGCAATGAGGGCAATTTCCTCCTTCAACGGGTGTGTTTATTAGTTTACCTCGCGACCTTGTCTCTTCACATCTTCTTTTCGTAGATTTCTACGTGTTTCACGTGTTGCCTACATACTTTCATAACTAACCAACTTTCATACATGAATAGGCAACACAATTAACACCATAAGAGTAAATAACCTATTTTTCCACCTCATAAACGGCAAATTTAACGACCGCTCATAAATTCATAATAATTACTTCGGTGTTCAGTGGAAAATCGATTTGAGGGTGTTTTGAATCGCCTGGATGCGGAAGTACAATTATCCGGAAGAAAACTTAAAAAGTTTGTATCCACGAGATTGCTTCTCGCCAACTTTGCCAACTTCAATTGAGCAGGACTAACTAATAAACGCCCAGCGGCGAGAATAGATTAAATAACTGTAAAAGCGGCGAAGATTTCGAGGGAATTTTATCATCCGCATGAATTCTGAAGAGTCTTTCATCATCTTCCGGTAGATTTAATTCAAGTGCAAATTTACAAAGTTTTCTTTTTGGATAATTGACTAGCATGGTATTGATTTAATATAGGCAACCAAAATGACTCTCAAATTTTTATGTTTTTTATTTTGTTTATAACTTTTGTAAAACTTTATCAATTTTATCAAATTTAATATCAAATTAAAGATAATTTAATTCCCTATAAATTGATATATAATTTATTATGTTTTGAATAGAATATAGGCAACCAAAACAATTTGTATTATTCACTGAAAATTTGGTTATTTTTTGTTGATAACTTTTGTGAAACTTAACCAATTTTATCAAATTTAGTATCAAATTAAAGATAATTATATTCCCTACAAATTGGTATATAATTTATTATGTTTTGAATTTAATATAGGCAACCAAAACAACTTGAAACTAGCTGAAATATTTTGTCCTCATTTTTTGTTGATAACTTTTCCAAAACTCAACCAATTTTATCAAATTTAGTATCAAATTAAAGATAATTATATTCCCTACAAATTGGTATATAATTTTTTATGCTTAGATTATTATTGAGTGAGTTATGAGTCAAAATGTAAGTATTAATTGGTTGGTATGTTTTCAAGTTGACAAACACTAGTTATTGAAGTGTTGTGAGCATTCCAGAGTGGAATCGTCGCGTGAATGATGAAATTACGAAGTAATTACCGACTGAGAGTCGCGTGCGTGTTTATTTTCGCGTCCCAGTCGGCGAAAATTATTAATTTCTATTAATACCCGCAGCGCTTTGGCACTCGCACGTACATTATCTGCTGATATTACGCCAAAAGCAACGATTTTTCCTCGTCGTCGAGCAACTAGGCTCGTTTGATTCGCGCACAACTTATGTAAACACGTAAATAATAAATAACAACCAAAAAAACGCTAAAATTCCATCAATTTTAACGCAAAATACTAAAAAACAAATCATTTATTGATTTAATATAGGCAACCACACATACAAATGTAAAACAAGTTGCCTATATAATAATTATTTATTTTTAAGTTTTTTGGGTTAAATATCACGACTGACTGTATATTTGCGTGTAAAATAAAGTGTTTGGCGTTTTTCTGGCCGACATCTGTCTAATTTATTTTCGAGTTCAAGTACACGCCGCGCAAACATAATTTGCTCACCGCGGATTGCGCGAAACAGACGAAAACAAAAATAACCACGCAAAATGATGTGATATTTTTTCCACCAGCGCAAATTACGTCGTAATATTTTAATTATTTCCGTTCATATCGCAGCAACCAAACATACACGGTGTAAAATTGGTTGTATACATTTAGGCGTCTCGTAAAGCGAATTCAATTTGTAAATTCACGGTTTCAGCGAGAATGAATGATAAAAGCGACACATGCGCCGACGTCTCGTACCACTAACCCAATTTCCGCTTCGGATCGTCTGGTGGCGGTCCGGAGGCGGCGGCACGACGCGTTCTCGTGTTCGACAGTAAATCATGAAACTCGTTTTAAAGCACACAGAGAGAAAAAAACCGCGCGGCGTCTTTTGTCTTTTGTGATTGCCGCCCCCGGTTACAACCGCCGTTCATTTACACCCACATTTTATCTTTCCAAGGCGCTTTTTTTATCATGCAGCGAGTGTGACGACATGGCTTTCATTGCCCCATTGCCGCCACCGCCACCAAAATGTTCGGAATCTAAATGCGAGGAATGCTTTGTGCACGCTTTGAATTTTTATCATTTTTCGTTAGAACACGACTTGTTCCTGTGTGCAACGTGTTGAAATGTAGAAATCCGACTATTGTGATTTTCATCGCGCCGGGATTTGGGTTTTAGTTGTCCGACATTTGCATATTTTTAATTTCGCTCGGTGTGCTCAACTCATTCAGTTTAATGCGGCTTTCAGCGAAAACTGTGTTCAACAAACAAAGAATTTACTTTGTGTAATGCGAAGCTCAACTTGATTTGTTGAATATATTCACTTTGATATGAAATAATATTTTCCGAAACTATAGTCTACTTTTTATACTCGTATAACAAGTTGCATACTCGTACATGGAAAATTCTCGTGTATATTTTTTCACACTCAGCGCATACTTGTACTTACTTGTTGAAATAGTTTCGCACGAGTTTGAAGCATACTTAACTTTCGTTACGTTCGCAGCGTTAACGGTTTTACGTTTGCTTTGAATTTTATTCCACGGAATAAAAACCGACGAGCGCCAACATGTTGAAGGGGTAGCCTACGTAGAAGAACGATTGATGGTCGTAGTCAGACACTGGCCACTCGCAAACGGACACAAGTGCTCGCGAGTAATGTAATTGAACGTAAAAAAAAAGAACTTTAGTTCGGGAGTAAATCAACGAAAACCGATGCGCGTCAATGTGCAACCGAAGAGAATTACACGCCGCCGGCAACATGATTAGGAACTTTTGCCAGCACCTGCTTTTAAGGTTAGAATTTTTTGTATTTTTATTTGCACTTTTGTGATATTTGCACAAGTCATGTTGTGTGTATATATTACGTATAAAAAAAAAACTAACCTTGAAATCGCAGCGATTCAAAAATATTCTAGAACTTTCACTCACTTGTATTCACGCTGTCGTTTTAGTTCGTCAAACTGGAGTGTGGCGCTGCACTAAACACTAACAGGCTACACTCTGCAAGATTCTAGAACGCTCGCTCTGTCACTTGCATTCACGCTGTCGATTTAGTTCGTCAAAATGCAGCGCGGCGCTGCTGTTGATACTAACAGTCTGTACACTCTACAAAATTCTAAAACTTTCTATAACTTGCATTCACGCTGTCATTTTAGTTCGTCAAATAGTAGTGTGGCGCTGCAGTCGATACTAACAGTCCGTACACTATACAACTGTATAAGGTTATATACCTAATATGAATTCGAAAGAAAACAAAAGAAAAACACAAAATTCAAAGCCAAACAAGCGTAAAAACGTATTCAAGTAGAAAAAGCAATGGAACGCAAACCGACGCGGAGAAAACCCAGTGTGTGTGTGGTACAATAGACTAATAGCTGACCTTTAACTTTTTCTTCTGCCTTCTGCACATAAGATGATCGAAAATCTACGAGCACATCGCCGTGAACATCTGAAACAGAACGAAAGCAAATTGGTAAAAACGTATTGACTTCCACATTTAATTTGATTTCTCCTCTGCTGCGCTTGACAATGTGACAAACAAGAATAAATATTTGTTGCAATTTATGCCTATATTCGTGGAAGCTTCAAGCACACAGCACTTTATTTAAACATATTTATTTGTTTGCCTTTTTTTGATATTGCTTCACAATTTACTAATACATTTATTCGGGGATTTATGAGCGTTTCTTTATTTTCGACGTTTTTATGATTGTTTTTATCATCTTGTGCAGTAAATCATCGGCAATCCACTTCGACGTTATTCATATTCAATAATTTTATATGGTAAGTACATATTTATATTGTTTTTTATTAGAATTTGTATGTTTTTAAAAATTTTAGTGTAAAATTTCGGAATTTTCGGTTTTAACCGGTATTTAGGTATACCGGTATTTAAAAAAAAACTAAATATCGATATTTTTTAGACAGAAAGATTGTAATTACCGGTATATACCGGTATTTCCCCAATAAAAATACCGGTATACCGGTATTATCAAATTTTTCTCTATAAAAATATCGGTATTTCGGTATACCGGTATTAAAAGATCAAATATTTATAATTTTTAAAGAAAAATATTAATATACCGGTAATACCGATTTTAATTAAAAAAATACCGGTATACCGATAATACCCGTTTTTCTAATCATTTAATGATAAATTATTTTCAATTTTTACTATTTAAAAATAAAAACCGGTATTACTACCAATATTTCATACTCCCAACTAAAAAACAATAGCTGTATAATGGATTGCATACATTAGTTGTAACTTAACCTATAAATAAAACCCCTGCACGCGCTTGTAACGTAAATAAAAATAAAACTAATAGGTATTATAGTATTAGCACTGTAGGAGGAAAACATAAATGATTAATGCATTCGTGTCATTTTAGCATTATCGCGTCAATGCATTAAATATTCAAACAGCGTTCAACTCACACGTCCATTAACGCTTAACACTGCATTCTCAATCGGGGTGTTTTTGTTGTTCACCGATCCGCAACCTTCCACACGCCGCCCGAAATGTTCCGAACTTTTCGTGTGTTCGGATTGTTCGGAATTTCATGTTAGTGGATGCGAGACTAAAGACTCTAGACTCTTTTTTTAGTATTCAATGGCTACCTATGAGCTACTCAGCACCTAGTATACCTTTGTGGTGGAGTTTTTTTTTTGCGTGTGAGAGACTTCGATTTGCTCCAAATGCGAATCGCACGGAATTTTTCGTCCATTTCGATTTCGATTCCGATTTCAATTACTCCACTTATTATATCTGCGTCAGAACATTTAGAAATCGGTTTTTATTAATGTCAGACGTTCGAAAAGTTTGTGGAATGTGATGAAGTGTTATTAGTTGGGGGAGATGAACGAAATCACTTGATAAACCAGGCGTGCAATGAGTAAAAATAAACGTGTCTGGGTTTTGTTCAATTTCATACTAAATCGGCACCATAATCTGTAATTGTATGTTTGTTACTCTTTCAAGAAGAAACTAGTTACCCAATTTTGATGAAAACTTAGAATATTATAGGTTATTAATTAAAATAAGATATAGACTACATTTTGTAGCAAAAAGATAACTGAAAAAATGTTAAATTAGGGATAAAATTAACACTAAAACTCCATTTATTAAAGCTGATATACTAACATGGCATAATAAGTCAATAAAACAAGCAAATAATTATTTAGGTAAGTTTTGATTAAAATCCACCTGAGCAAAGTCCCGAGAAACGCCTGTAATCTTTTTATCTTATCACTGGTATTGAATCGTCTATATATAAGAAGCGGAATTTAGTCGTGTGTCACATTTCACATTTACTCAGTCAGTTGAAGCGTTTGGTAACACAAAGGGGCGGGTAAAAATGAGCGGACGTACTGTAAGTAAGATTATTATATAGTATATTACGTATCAAGTGGGTAAACGAAGACTTTACACACGAGATTAAGTAACATTTTAGAAGTAGAATAAATAAATTTCAATTTAATTTGATTATAACATTTTTAGTTATTTATGCCGATTCCACCAATTTACTTCGAAGATATGAAGTATTGGTTTGTACAACTCGAAGCAATATTTAATTTATCCAATATTGACGATGAACTCACACAATATTATATTCTGGTCGCATCATTAAGAGAGATAACTTCTACAATACTTCGTGAAATTATCCTCAATGGACCAAGCGCCCCACATCCTTATTTGACTTTGAAACGATTTGTTTTGGATTTATTAGAGGTACCATTCACCTATAAGTAGTTTGTTTATGTAAAAAATAAAATTATTAACTAATTGCACTTAAATGGCATTTCTATCTAATGCAAATCGTTATTCAAACTGTATTCCCATTAACAATGCCTGCAGCAAAACACAAAAGTGTCGAAAACAAATCCTTCTTGTTCGCTCCTTCGCACCGCGAATATGTATGCAGACATTGGTTGCGTGTTTGACGCCGTCACAGCGTTTCCGTTTTACCGCTTCCGCTTTGTGTGCACGCACAGCGCGGCGCGTTAAACACCGTGTCAAGAAAGTGAAAAATATTAAGCAATTCAATTTACTAAGTACATTACCAGCCGCCTTTGTTATAGAAAATTGCATTTGATGATGAATTAAATTAAATTCAGCCGTAAACTTGGTTGCATACAACTTGTCTAGCATAAAAAGCAAGTTTTGTTTGATGTTATTATCATTTTTTGTATTCCATACGACGATAGGAAGTATTTTACTGGCGGGTGCACAAAAATTTAAGCTTTGAAGTGCTCTCGCATTGTTTTAAAAATATTTGACCTGTTTATACATTTTACAAATGCTCAAAAAGCGGATTTTTACTTTTTTTTGAAAATAATATTAAATACATTAATAAAATGATTAAAAAATTAAGTTTTGAAGCAAAATTTTATTCAGTTAAAAATACCGGAAATACCGGTTTTACCGGTATACCGGGATTTCTATTGAGAATTAATACCGGTATTACCGGTATACCGAAATTTATATTCTAAAAATAAAAATGTAAATATAAAAAATACACAAAAATTTTATTTTTTTTTTTGGAAAAATTTCCGGCAATACCGGTTTTTTGAAAAATACCGGTATTTTAAATAAATCCCGATATTTCTTAATGTGAAACACAGCACAATTCCCGGATGTGTATGAAAAATAATGGCATTTACTTCCAAGTATTGCAGCACAACAAAATTGCATTTCTTCAGAAATAAAACATTCTTTAAAGAAGAAAAATTTTTCTAATAATAATTCTTTATAGATTCTTCTCTTACGTCTTTAGTAATGATGACTGATTTACTCTAAACTGTCAAAGACTTTTCCTCTATTATATAAATAGCACATCTGATACAAATTGATTGATATTGATGGAAGTTATATTTTTAGAACTTGAAACATTGTAAGTGCGTATATATAGTTGCCTATAGTCTACGAACAACGAATAACTCACAGTATATAACCTTAAATATTTTTTTCGATTGTGGTGCAAACCAATTTCCGATTGACTCACAAATACGAGTAGTCTTAAGACTAAGACTGCTCACGTTTAGGCACGAGTGGAAAAACTAAATTGGTTTAAGAATCCCCTGTTTTTGTCATTCAAGCGCTTTTTTATCTTTTTTTCTCTGTTTCCATTTCTGCCAATTCGAGATGTCATAAACAGTGAGTTTCCGCTGTGCGTTTGTGTGAAACGTGTACCCTTTTCCGCTTTGCTCGTTGTCGATCTCGTTTCCGGCGCTTAGTCATTGACTCCGCGTATTTTATTATATTGTAAAATCATATTCTTGGTGCTTTTGTCAAGACAGCGCAATTTTCAAGCCAATTATATGGAATTTTCCTTTATAGGTTGAGGAAAAGAGGAAAACTGCAAGTATTTATTCTCTTTCAAGTTAAATAAATAAATTTCTGTGAAATGTTAGTGATTTTAACCTTGATTTTGCAAAAATAGCAACCAGGTAAATACTTTTCAAAAAAAATACTTTCATATTTCACTTCCGGGTTTCCTGTTTTTTTAATATAAATTCTTAAAATTTCAAACGTTATAAAAACTTAAAAATTCATTAATTAAAATATTAAAGTATTACAAGCATTATTTTTGCTTCTGTGGATTTTTCCTTTTCGTATTTATGAACAGGCAATTTATCCTCAGCGGATTTATTATCCTACTGTGCGATTTTGGCAAACTCATCAGAGGGTTCATTTGGTAAGTGAGTATGAAAGCAAGTCAACTAATGGATTTTTTTGTTAAGTGTTTTTCTATAAAGCTACACAACCTAGATATCATAATATCACGCGGCGAGTAATAAATTATTTTACTTTTGACATTTGTCAGTTGAAACAGTGTTAGATTTTCACATAAAATTATTTTTTTTATTTCCACCTTTAAAATGTCACTTTTTACACGTTTTTGAGGCACAAAAATGGTACTTTAAACACAAGAAGTCAAAACCGTGACTAAAATACTTTAGTCATAGGCTTTAGTCACGGGGTGACTAAAGTCAAATGTGCTGATTTCACGTGGAGAATAATAAATTATTTCACTTTTGACATTTGGCAGATGATTTCAGCATAAAAATTTTAAAAACTTTTTAATGTAAAGTTTTACTCTTACTTACAAGTGATAATCTCCTCCTTTTTTTCTGCAATTAATTTCCCCAAGTGTGAATCTCTCCACCGCGAGATAAACTTAAAGTGGAATTAAAATTCGGAAAGTTATTCGCTGCTTTTAAACATTTCAGAACACTTAAATGTTCGCTAGGAGACAAAAAATAATTTACTTTTTGCTCGAATCTTATCTGGGATAGAGCAAACACAAAAAAACGCGCGCGCCTTTAAAAAGTTTCTTCAGCTGCACGGCCGAAAAGCGACCCGAAAGTGAGTTGTCAACTCAATTCGGAATTAGCAATGTAAAGTAAAATAAACCATGAAAAAACGTACCTTTCGCAAAGCAAAGCAAAGCAAAGAAACCTGGAATGAAATTGCCGAAAAAATTAATGCACTCGCAACTTTCTTAATCTTTTATCACCGCTTTTCGTAAGCAAAATCGCATTTCTATAATTTTAATTTAAATTTATTTTATTTCGTATTTTGCGCCCTTTTTATTATGCTTCCCAATCGTAAAATGTTGACTTTATGTGACCGCATCGCGAATAACGACTTGGAAGATCATAAAAACAAATAAAATTTATTTTATTTTATATACAAAGTAAAAGTTAAACAAAAAAACAAAATAATCAAAAGAAACAAAAATAAAACAAAAAATATAAAAATATGCAACTTTTTAAACATATTATTCAATAGAATACTATCCAATGTGTACAACTGGTTGCATATATACTTATGTCACACACAATCTACAAAAATATTTATTTTTCTGTCTAGAAACCACCATCGAAGGATTTATATGTTATTCATATTTATTTTTATTTATGTGTTATGGCCGTGCGCTCGTAAATGGATCCGCGTGGTTCCAAACGTGCGTAAAATTGCGCAAAAAGATATATCCACCATGGCAGATTACGGGTAATATCCTTTTTTATATTCACAATCATATTCGGAAGCATGTTTATTGCATTCAAAATGATAAATTATACTAAAATATCACATTAAATTAAACATTTAACGTGTTGAGCACTTTTGATTACACAAAAACTTATTTAATATGATATGGAATGAAATCAAATAGAAACTTTGTCGTGGGAGAATTGACAGCCAGCGTGACGCAGGTCCTGGTCCGCCTGATCCTGGTGGATTTGGTTGGTGGTTAAATTCGTCCACAAAAGTTTCGGACACGCGAAAAGCTCAGGAATTAAATCAAAATGTTTTGGTTGTTTCGGTTGTTCGGTAGTTTTGGAATGTGTTCGATACTTATATCGCAACTCAAACACATTGTATAGTTATTTTAAGCTGGAAAGGTGTCGCTATCGGCGTTGGCGTGAAATCGCCTCATAACTATTACATTATCCTTATTTTCAGGAATATAAACCGGGTTATCTTTAGTCCTTTATCGTTTTTCCTGTAGAGTTACTTGATATTTTGTTATCGGACGGTTTTATATAGTTTTATAAAGAAGGTAAAATTTAGTTATTTGAATAGTTAGTATATTTTTCTATTTTTACACTTTTTCCACGGTTTCGAGACATAAAAAGTACACTTTAGCCACGGTCGTGACTAAAGTACTTTAGTTATGGAGTGGAACTTGCGCCTGCGTAAAAATTAAATAAAAATAAAAAAACGTAAACATCACATCGCTAAACATGGTTAAAGTGCCACTTAGCACACTTGATACTTAATATACTATTAAACACCCTGTATAATAATGAAACTTAATAACAGCGTATGAAGTAATTCATATTGTTGTTCATTTCCTATTTTATACAGAAACAGCTTCTACAGAATAAATTTCCAAAGGATTTCGCACACGTTGTCATGTGACACGTGAATATTGAGACATGAAGGTAGAATGTAAGTATCGACAAAGGCGTTTGAAGTAGCTTGTGTAATTGGAATCGGCAGCTTTGAAATATGTTACATATTGCTTTTTCTTAGAACAGTGACATGTGTGTGTGTGTGTGTGTGTGTTTAAAGTTGCCTACCTGAGCTGCCAGCTTTAAATTCAAAATGAATAATGTACAATGTACACATTTACGCATAGTAAACAGGATTGAATTCCTGTTTCCTGTATTCCTGTGTTTGCGATTGCAGCGTGGGTGTTCGAGGATGAAGTTTTGTGGTGGTTGGGTTGTGGCAGGATGTTGTCGTATTTACATTTCAATTTTGAAGGTTCCAGACCTTGCAGACGGTGGTAGTCAGTATTGACACAGGTCATTCCACCTTGAGGTATGACTTTGGATTGAGTTAAACATGAATAAAGATAAATACAGCTTATAGGAGATGTAGTTACATCAAAAAGAAAAATAACTAAATATTGAAATTTTACGTGTGGCGACATCTGTTTATGCTTTTTTTAAGCTGGTTTTAAACTTAATTACTTTTGTAAAAATGCCGGTAAATATTTCCTGAAGTCTAAATATGAATTCCGCGTCGCTCAGTTGTATTCACTTGTGTTATGTTTAAATAATTTTGTTGTAACGTAACGTGCACCCCAACAAATTAGCTGAAAAATCGTGCTTAAGTTATAGAAATTTGCATTGCAATTTGTAGGCATGTTGGGTTGCATAACCACAACAATATTTCAAATGTTACCATCAATGTCATGTCTATGAAAAAATATTCTAGCTCATAATTGCAAGAAATGAAAATATTTTTCGTCGTTACACAGAACAGTTATAACACTATAACAAGGAAATTAATACATTAACAAGTAATATTAAAACGAGGCTACATTGTGTTTGACTTTGTTATGTAGCCTTTATTAAAGTAGAAAATAGATATTTAATTGGCCTACATTGTCGCTGCGTCGAGTAAAACAACAAAGCGAAAGCTTTGAGTGGCGCCTGTGTTCCGTGAAAATTCAAAATCTCTAGCGCGTTCTACCATTGAAAATGATTTCATGTGGCGGCTGTGTTGCGAGCTCTTAATAAAAATAAAAATAAAAATAAAATTCGACGTCGCGCGCGCGCTGTTTACGTCGCGTACGTGTGTCCACAAGTAGAGCTTTTATTAAATCACGTACATCTACTTCAACTCTATCAGCGCACGCAAAAAATTAGACCGAAATCTACGCAAATCCAAAAACAAATGAGAATCTTACTCGGTTTAATTAATTTTTTACCATTAATCAAAAAATTTAAAATTTATTTTTTGAAAATGCAACACTTCTGAGCATGCAAAAGTTTATCTTGACAATCTGCAATGTTATAGGTGTAATACTGCACTTTTGCAGCTTTATCCAAAGCTGAACGTCTAGGAATTCGCTGGGAATTGTAGAAAATGCAGACTGTAACGCTTGGAAGCCGAAAAGCCTCGTGAAAATATAAAACAGCTGCGTGAGCTTTTCAAGCACACCGACCTAGCCCTGGCACGCTTTCCACCGCCACAGCCCACGCTTCAAATGAGGCCCAGGCCCACATTAAAGGTTTAAACTATAAACTACTATAAACTAAACTAAGCAATAATTATTTCAATAAATATCACATCAAAAAAACGCAAATAAAATGTTTCTAGACATGTAGACATCAAGTAGTCTTAATATACGTGTTCGGTTGGTTGCTGACGTGAGTAGCCCAGTAGCCGACAGCGTTTTGCATCGCTCATTTCTCAAGTTGGCAGCTGAATTGCGCACGACTGTATGTTATTCTCTTCTTTCTTTTTTCTTTTCTATCTTTTCCACACACACACATTGCCCGCGAGTTAGTCTAAGCTGGGCGGACAGCGTAAGTAAAATAAATGCGCTTGTATCTCGCAGACAATTCGGTTTATTCACTGGATTCTGTAATTCCGTACAAAACATTTATTACCATTTGCAAGCACTTTAAGCAACGATAACAAATATTCATGTGGAACGCATTTACAATCAATTTGTAGTAATAATAAAAAGTGTTGAATATTGTTACAATTGCGATGTGTGTTTGACATGTGGATATATTCAGCTGTAGTTAAACATGTTGCGCACTAATTCGCTGTCTGTTATTTTTGCTATTTTCGCTGTCGCGCTGTCAGGGCAAACATTAAAATAGTTTATCCGCGTTGTCGCCCTCAAGCCCGCACGTAAACGCGATAAATCCTCTCGCTGCGAGCCAACTAGCCCTGTGACCGGGGTGTAAATATAAACTGGAGCGGATTAAATTACTACGATTAAATATATTGCCATAAAATTTTCATTTTGGATAATTTATGATGATTTATTTTAACTGTAAAGTGTAAAAAGTCTTTAAATTGTATTTTTATTTCCTAACTAGCTTTAACCCGCGGCTTCGCTCGCGAATATCTAAAATAATGAAGTTGCTTCCGTACGCGTCTGTAGTCACAGAAGAAGTAACAATGAAGTAGAATGGCGGGAAGTTTAAAATGGCTGAAAGTATAGTCTATGGAAGTATAGTGTACAGTCTCCATAGTGTAGTCAATTGGATTTGATGTTGACGTAGCTGTCGGTAATACAGTGTGATAATACAGTGTGATGGTACTATAGTACTTAGGTTTGAGCTTCATTGCTGGAATGCTAGATGGCGTTAAAGTAGTCAAATAACCAGATGCAGAGGTATTATTGGCTAAACAATTTCTTTATTTTATTTAAAAAATAATTTTTTTTATTAAATAAAAGTAGCCTATAACCATTCGGGGACCACTAAGAATATGTGTACAAATTTTCATGATGATCGGTTAAGTAGTTTTTGCGTGAAAGTGTAACAAACATCAGGACTTTCGCATTTATAATATTAGTAGGGATTTGACGATTTGATGCATTTTACAAGTAATCGTTATGCAATCGTCACACAATCGTCAATTGTCGATTGAATGTAATCGTATTACCATCAATAAATAATAATTTCATGATTATTTGATTGGCGATTGCGTGCAATTTTCCTATATAACACCTTTTAGATAATGTTTAGTACCTGCCTATTTTGTTAATGAACGTCAAGGTGAAATTTACTACCACCCTTGACAGTTTGACTTTGTTTAAATGCTGTTCGGAAACTATCCTTGAACGCTTTCCGAATAGTTTTATTAGTTTTGAATTTATAGCAGGTGAACGCAACCAAATTTACATCAAAATTAGTTTCTATGTTAATTAAATCGCATACATTCTGCGAACAACAATTTACCAACAAAACTCACTTCATTTACCTTTAATTGATGTTGTTGTTGTTTGTACTCTCAATTTATAGCGGAAATAAATAACAATAAATCATTGTACTCGTAGATGCATGCGATGTATGTGCATCAGTTTTTTAATTGATAACGAAGTATAAAATGGAAATTTTAATGATCCATAAATCCATTTTTACGAGAAAAACTATAAAATTATAAATCTGTAGTGCTTAATTAGTTTTTAATGGATTTCTAAGAATTTATATAAAATTTCATTAGAAATACATAAAAATAATTTAATTTTTTTTAAGTTTATTTGTATAGTATATGAGAAATGTCATATGTAGGCAACTCAATCACCACCCAAACAGTACCCTATTGTAAATTCATTGCGTGTATTGCGTGCAGTCTATCTAATCTAAACCTCCAAGAGTTATACAACTGTGAGTGAAACTTAAAGCGGTTAAAATCCAGCACGCGTTCATGCATTCATCCATTTCGTCCCCGTTTTCGTTTGCGTCCGCGTCCTTTCGTTTCAGTTGGTCTTTTGCTCGCCCTGCACACGCTTAAACCGCCGTTAAAGTAAAGCCAAACGGTGCGGCAACACAACGCAAGCTGGCAAACCAAAATGGGCGCCAACTCGAACTCGCCAAGTATTACCCTCTGGCAATACTACGGACAATACTCGCACAAAACCATAGAAAGTATACAAACCTTCTTAGGAAATACTCGTACGAGTACGTTAACTCCGAATGGCGATTTAACGATAAATAAAGTAGAAAATGAACATCTACAGCACAATCTGCTCCTGACAAATGACAATACCACATTAATATACACTATGTCCTTAATATAACCTCAAAATAATTAATTTTTGTTTTTTAAGTGAAATTTAACCCAAATTTAACCTAAAATTACCATAAACACTTGAATATTGATGTTATACCGCGGTTAAACTAATGAATACATTCACAGAATGAAGAAAGAAAAAAATGGCAATTACCCTTGCAAATCCACCTTTTAATTACCTTGCCGTTCACCTGTAACAGTAACACTCTGGCAAATAGTGCAGACAGTGCAGACACAAATTGCAAAAGTTCGCAATCGTAGCTATACTTTAATTAAAACTTTTACGCGGCGTCTCTGGTGCGATTCGGACGACAACACTAACAAAACGCTAACTGATAATCACATTGGAATACCAAATGCGTTTTTTCACTCCATATACATGCGCTTTTTTGCAGTCTAGATTGTTTTTTTGTGGTTTTAGAGGTGCGAAGGTGTAATGATGTATTTAACTCTAAAAGGATGATAAGTTTTTTTTAGATTACAACCGGTTTTTCTTGGGAAAAACCAAATTAGTATTATTTACGTTGCAATGCGTGGGAATTGATTTTTATACAGTAAGTTCAATACCGGTATTTCGGTTAACCGGTATTTTTTAAGTAAAATATTGGTAATACCGGTTTTTATAAAATTAATTAGGAAAAATAATTAGAATTTATTGATTGAAAAATATTGAAATTAAAAAAATATGGGTATACCGGTAATACCGGTTTTATATTGAAAAATATTAATATTTTTAAAAAATACCGGTATATCGTTATTAATACCGGTATTTTTAATAATTAATTTTATTTTTGTTTTTAATAATTAATTGATTAAAAAATATTGCTATTTAAAAAAATAACCGGTATAATTTTATGAATACCGGTATTTCTCACATCTATAAATGAAATGTTTGCCTTGTTTGCAAACAGACGCATGAAACGCAATTTACCCGCGCCGCGCTAGTTTGTTGCAAGTTGGTCAGAAACGCATAAATCCCAATGATACTTTGTCGTGCGCTGGTGTCCTTTATCCCAGCTCATCGTTGCATTGCGAGTTTGTTGCTTTGTTGCCGTTGCACTGATTTATAGCCAATTACATGCCACACTTGCGCGTCGTCTTCGCTCGCGCACTTGTTTCTGTTTTATTGTCCATCGCAGCACAACACACAACGCGCTTCCTGTCGCATTATCATCGTTATCAAGCTATCATTAGATGCACTCAACTTTACAACTCTAAGCTAAGTCAAACAAGCAATACTAGACTCGAAAGTTAGCAATTTTATTTGTATTAATGTGTAATACTGGTTGCATACAGTAAATGAATAGAATTTTGATTCGTTTAGGTTTTTCTTTGTTTTTAAAACGTCTAGCAAACGAACAATGCAATAACAAACAATTATAGACTTGAAATACTGCAATTTGATTTGCAATAATGTGTAAAACTGGTTGCATATAGAAAAAAAAATTGTTTCCTTTTGTTTTCTTTTGTTCTAGGAATGTGAAACAAATGAACTAAGTATTAACAAGAAATTCTAGACTTAAAAGTTTCCTATTTTATTCTCATTAATTTGTAATACTGGTTGCAAACCTTAAAAAATAAATTTTAATTTTAATTTAAGTTTTTGCTGATTTTTGTTCTAAAAACATGAAAACTAACGAAATGTTCAACGTAAAACTCAGGTATTGCTCTCATTAGCTTGTGCCGAACAATTGATAAGTGAGTTAATTGAAATGGATGGAAATCCTCGGATTTCTAAACAACTGGATGGACGAATACGCATCGCAATTCCACGCGTCGCTTGCACGTTTTTCCATTCGCTTTCATTCTTCCTTTTTCATTTCGATATGTGCAGTGAGTTGTACTTTATTAACGAGAGCAAATTTTAATTAATCCATTTGCACTCCAAAAAAAATCTATTTTTTTCACATTTCAACTACCAATTTCTATTTTTACACACTGTACATTAAAATACCCATGAAATAATTTTGATTCCATAAATATTTCACTTAAATGCCGTGATTAATTACTAATTAGCATGCATAATTATTCTACAATTATGATTCGGAAATAAATAACAAAGTTCAAGGAGTATATAAATTCCGAGACTGAAATTAATTAATTTCAGCTGTGAATTAAGTTTTAAATCAAAAGTGTCAACACAATCATCTTAAATTAACACATACATTGTCATGGATAATGTTTGAGAAGCGGTATAAGACCGAACATAACCAAAATTTAATTTTATTAAAACTAAACACATTGTATGTTTATTCTGGGCCCATTACGCTAACGAACCAAAACGAGCACTACAATAACACAAAACTATTTGCTTTAACTCCATAAATTTATTATTATTTCACATAATAACTGGATTATACATAACTAATTTATGCATTTTGTATATTTGGTTGCCTATGTGTCATCCAACGATAAATTCAAATTAAATTCATTGATTTTATTTTTCTCTCTTCATAATTTGCTTTGATTCATTATCACCAAGTCAACATCAACATCAAAATCAACATCTGTGCCTTCTGCTTTCTGCTCTCTGCCGCGACAAACAAGAACATTACGCGAACTGCAGCGTACAAGTACATCCGAATAAACTCGGCGAAGTTATGATTGTGTTATGCGCGTGTCGCTGGCACGCCGACGATTTTATTATTAACGATCGTTAAGAAGGCATTTCCTTCTTTGGCTGTCGCCTAACATGGCGAACTTTCAACGCACGAATGCCTTAATTACGCGCCGAACAACTATCCTGCGTTAATTAATTGAAAAACGCAGCCAGCGAATTGTGTCACTCAAACGGAATTGACAGAATCAGTTTAAAAAATGATTAAATGTCATATGAAATTAATTCAATGATTAAACACGTTTTACACGCACGTGTCGAAATAATATTTACATAAATAAATAAATAAATAAATATTTACGCATGCTATTGTGTGCAAATGTTATAATTTTCATTTTTTATTACTTACAATGCGTATTGTTGGATGAAAATGTAAAGTTGCTTAGAATTCCATAAATTGTTGCACTTTTTTTCACTTTTTCACTATTTTCACGAAGGTTTTTGCTTAAAAATGTTTTTTTGATTGTTTTTGTTATTTTTGTGATTTATTTATAAGAAATAATCACACAAAGTCACTAATATAATGTTTTAATAGTTTGTTTTGAGTTTGCTTCACATTTTAACACTGTAATAATAAAATTACGCACCTAGGGAGTGCTTAAAGTAATTAACTTTACACCACTCGACATTTTTAATGCGCGCTGATATTATCCTAGTCCTATATACTTAATTAAGTTAAGTACCGTATTTAATTAATCTTCTACACTTAATATAATAATATTTCTTAATATTTTTCCACTTTTCTTCACTTTTTCAAAGTTTTTTTTACTTAAATTTAATTTTAAACACTTTTTTGTTTTTATTTTATTTTAGATGTTTTGAAGTACTCACTTGTTGTGGGTTTTGGTTTGTTCGTATCTTTGCCGGTCGCGCCACCATCTTAGACAAATGGTGTCAAAAAACAGTTTTTTGACCATATCTCCTTTCCAACTCATTTTACGATAAATATATCTATATAATAAATTAAACTAGAGAAAATTTCTTATAATTTATGTAAGTACCTTTTTCTTGTAAAATTAATAGTTTTAGCGTACGGGCGCCGCAAAGACTACTTCAACATTAATTTTTGCCAAAAACTCATTTCCACACCACCATGAGGTAGAGTACGTGGCGCGTTTGTTTTTTTATCGTGGTATTCCCAGTAGGCCTAATCCACACGCACTATTCCAAAATGTAATGGATTATCTTCCGATTCGCTCTTCGCGATGGACCAGGTGTTGTGCGTTAATTGTTTTCAGGACCGATCGAAATATCACAGGTAAAATTTTCTGCCATACTATCCGCGATGGGATTATCGTTTTCAATGCTATCTTGGTTCTCGAGTTCATCGTACGTGTGCTCAAAACGGTAATCGTAACAACTTATTATGGAGATGCATTTATGCATAAAATTATTGAATTTTAGTTTAAAAAATGTGAAATTTAGTTTAACGCCATATAGATTTAAAATATAATATGAGTTAATCTATGTCTTAGCTTTTACCACAATTTTCACCTTTCCAGTCAAATTTTTGCAATAAAAAGTTGCCTACCACTTTTTCCTTGCTTTAAATTGTCTTGATTCAAATAATAAAAAATAATAATAATAATAAAAAATGATGAAAATTCATTTCCTCTTCATCGCTATCTTGTGATGGAACTTGCGAATTATCACAGGTACCACTGCAATTTGTACAGATAACGGAGCACTTCAATCCAGCCTTTCTGCAGCCGCAGGCTTTCAGACATCCCTTGTTGCATTTGCAAGATACTAGTTTTAACAATGTTTCGGGAGCTGGGGGCTCAAGTGTGGTGACAGGAATTAGCCCATTCTTGCTAACTTGGTGATAAGTTCTGAACGAATGTTGTCGGGCTGCGGCTTCTGTTGGTGGTAGCGATGCAATATTAAATTTATTTTTGTATGCTGATTTTGTGAAGCTGGCATATCTATAGATGTTTGAAGACATATTTTGCATAGTTTTCACATCACTGTAACTGTATAATTTAAGAAGGAAGAATTCGCCAGCTGTAGCAATGATCTCTGTACCAGCCTTTGGGTTTTTAAATACCTGGATAACTTCGTTTAAATCTGGATTTTTGCAGAGTACATTAATACATTTTAATTTTTCTTGATGAAAGAGTGCAGATGTTGTATCACAGCCACTAAAAGCGTGTAAGAATAATATGTGATCTGCCGCTGTTTGATCGATGATGCTTTTGGTTGAATAGATTTGTTGCAAAATTGATAGCGCCGTTAAAAGAATAAGAAGATCTACATCTTCACCGATAACATGCACGAATTGTGATACTGTGCATTGGCTTCGACCAAATCATGAACACGCTCGAGGCATTCAACAATCGCTCTACCCCAATCATCATTACGTGCTCTAGGACGTTCTGAAATAGTGTTTTACATCGATAATTTATGTACGCTATACACAATATTTCGATCACTCAAATGCGTCTGTTTTTATTTCGCTATAAATTCTGCTGTTATTTCAGCAGCGTACAAAAAACAATAATCTTTAAATGAGAATGTTGGGCACGTGGATCGCAGTTGTGGTTGAAAAGTCGTGACAACACTTCCTTTTTTAAACGCAATGATTAGTTTCTCATTATTATATCGTTTCCTACATATCTCGTGAACAACGAATGTTGAAGTAGACTTTGTGGCGCCCGTACGCCAAAACTATTAATTTTACAAGAAAAAGGTACTTACATAAATTATAGGAAATTTTCTCTAGTTTAATTTATTATATAGATATGTTTATCGTAAAATAAGTCGGAAACGAGATATGGTCAAAAGACTGTTTTTTGACACCATTTTTCCAAGATGGTGGCGCGAGCGAACAAGATACGAGGTGGCAAAGTTGAAATTCGTAAAGAGCACCTCGAAATCTATATGAATACCAATTTTCAACAATCCCGCACTATTTTCCCAGCAACCACGTTTTTTAGTACCAAATGACTGTACTAGTATTCAACTTAGAAAATAATAAAGGTTTATATTTCATTAAATTCAACGTTAAAAAATTATTAATTAAGTAAATATGATTTATTTTGTTTTGTTTTATTTATTATTTAATATAGAGGTATTTTATTGAAAACTACACGGCAAAGCAACATATTTTATTTCAACGAAACGCATTGATGTTTACAAACAAGTCTTTGATAAGAAAAATTCGTTCGAACCCAGCAGCAAGAAATTAGCGGTGAATTTAATGCTGCGGAGTGCATGCTAGCACCCTCTGTGGTGTATTCATATAGTTACGTTTAGATAAGATACATGGCGTACGTGCGAGCTCACAAGGACCCGGAATATCTCCTTCACTCTTTTTGCAGTAATCAACAGAACGAAACAAGTTTGGACATGCAAGCAAAGCATATTTATTGCGAGAAAGTGCATCCCAGCGCCATCTCGCGACTTATTATACAACTTTAATTTATTCATTGTTCAAACATTTTCATTTATTTCAACATGTTTTGAGCATGATTCTTTAAAAATTCTTTTGTAGATAATTTTTACGTTATTCACTTAACCTACCTTCAAAATTTAAACATTCTAGACTTAGTAATTATAGCTGTACCTAAAGAAATGCAGAATATAAACAATATGCTAAATAATCACGAATTAATACCTCTAGCGCCCTCTATAGCATATTTTACAAATTACCACCACATGCGACCTTCTGATCTTGTTTTGATCAGCTGTAAACCTGTAAAATCTCCAATGTCCGACGAAGAATTCAAAAAAATTACTTACAAACGTAAATCAAAGCCTCAACAACCATCTATAACTCAACAACTTGCTGATATATCACTTAACATCGACGATTTTGATAAAAACAAAGCAATAAGGTGCGTTTTTATCTATTTATTACGTTATAATTCTTTACTCTAACCTGAAATCTTGCACATTTTTCTCCTTTGGTAAAAGATTAAACAAAATTTCTATTATATAATTTCATTTTAGGCGTGTGCTTGAAGCTAAGGACGATATTCTCGCATCAGATTATTACTCAAATGTTCAGGCCTCGGTCCGGGAAGCACTCAGTTTACTACAACATAAAAATTTGGAAACACAAACAGAAAAATCAAAACAAATTCAAATAAAAGAACTGATTTGTTTTGGTATAGGATATGTATCAGATTCTATGATATCTAGATATCAATTAGCGTTAATTTTAATACTAAAAGAGGTTTATAATATTGCTAAAGTCAAAATTTGTGATCCAATTCTTACTTCAAATGATTTTTTGGTATTGGAACACTTTGAAATTGAAATAATCAAAGAGAATATTGAAGCAAAGTATATAGCACATGATTACACATTGTTTTATCTACCACATTGTCCAAAACAGTTGAGTAATAATCTTCTATGGGCAAATTGGTCTAAAAATTCACTTGAAAACTGTATTATCATCTCAAACAGTTTTCAAAGTTTAATAGAAAACAATACAAAACAAAATTTAATAGATAACGCCCAATTTGTGTATAAAATCAGTCCGTTTGTTCAAGAAATCGCCATTTTTAACACGTTTAAATATTATGAGATATTCAATGATGCAGCTATGCATGTTTTTCCTAATTTGAGTTTAATCGCTGAAGATTTTTGGTTTGATGTAAAAGAACCTAAATATCTAAGTGATATAGAGTATATTGAAGCATAAAGTGTTGAATAAACACTTTGACATTCTAGTTGTTAACAAGATGGCGTCTACAGCAAGCAAAATCGGCGTGTTGCGAGGCATCGCATCCGAACTAAAACGCAACAGTTCTGTCCCATTGAAGGATAACTTGATGTACAACTATATTATGCAGCAATATCGTCGCAATGCAACCACGGAGAAACAAATTTGCAAGGCGCATGAAGAACTCAACTTCATGGCTTCTACTTATTTGTGTTACATGAAAAGCGCACGCATCCAGAATGAAATCAATCAAGAATACAGCGGGAAAGGAGAGCGCAGCATTCAGGAGACAGCGAATCTTGTTGGGTTTAAACTTCCACATGATCCTAAATAATAATAATGTGGATTTGTCGATATATTACAAGATATTACGTAGAATAAAAAGTAAAAATTAGTTTAAACTGTTTGTAAATGAATTATAATTAGAATTCTATTCAATAGAATATAATAATGTTGTAACAAAATATTGCGGAGTATAAAAATTGCATATTGTATGTTTTGTTGGAACCATAACATGTTAAAATGTTAGGTTTTATCCAATATGGCGTCTATTACTGTGCGTATTCTTTTTCGAGGAATTTAGCGATAGTGGTGAGTTGGACATTGTGTGTACCTTCGTAGATGCTGCCGATTTTAGCATCACGGAAGAATTTCTCTTGTGGGAAGTCTTTGGTGAAGCCTACACCGCCCATCCAGTCGATGCATTTGATTGTGGCGAATTGCGCGACATCTGCGGCGTAGTACTTTGCCATTGCTGCTTCCTTTGCGAAGGGTTTGCCTTGTTCTACTAGGCGGGCTGCGTTGTATGTGAGGAGGCGTGCAGCTTCGATTTTTGTGTGGACTTCGGCGATTTGGTGTTGCATACCCTGAGAAAAGTAAGAATATTTATTTACGCTGTATTCAATTTTGTAATCCTATGTTGGACTTGTGGTATACACACCGAACATAGGTCTGATAATGCAATTTTTATGTTTCTTTTCAATTTCTTAATATTTTCAACTTTTTTTTTATGTTTCAGCTCATTTTAAACATCAAAAAGCAGTAACACACCTTCACTATAATGTTTTTTCTAAATACTCACCTGGAATTTATAAATTGGCTGACCAAACTGTTGTCTTTCCATCGTGTAAGGAAGTGTGGCATCAAATGCTCCCTGAGCACAACCAATCATCTGCGCAGCAATACCAATACGTACCTTCATTCAAAAACCAGCAGCATATTTATATCCATGGCCGAATTCACCCAAAATGGCGCTTTCATGCACGCGTACATTTTCAAACGTCAACATGCAGGTACCACTAGCACAGATACCCAATTTATTTTCTGGTTTGTTTACGGTGAATCCTGGCGTGTCACGCTCAACAATGAAACAAGTTATACCTTTATAACCCTATAAACAAAACACAAACATTTAACAAAGTAACAAAACATAACCTCAATTTTGAGCATGTTAACATACAGCTTCCGGTTTGGCATTCGCCATGACCAAGAAAACTCCAGCGATATCCGAGTTGGAGATCCACATCTTACTGCCGTTGATAACATAATGATCACCGTCTTTCTTGGCGGTTGTTTTCAACGAAAAGGCATCTGTACCACTGCTTGGCTCAGTAAGTGCAAAACTACTCACTGTATCCTTTGCCAACATAGTCAGATATTTCTTTTTCTGTTCCTCAGTACCCAGTTTGATGATAACATTACCAATGAGGGTGTTTTGTAGATCTACTAGGATACCTACGGCTGGATCTACCTTCGAGATTTCCTCTACTACTTGGATTGTGGTCATGAAGCCACATCCAGAGCCACCATATTCAATTGGGATTTCAACTCCCATCAACTGTAAATCATAAAAATTATAAAAATTAAAAAATGGTTAGTAAATAGTTTTATTACAGCGATAAATGAACTTTGGTAATAAAATTAACTCGTAAATATGTTTATTTAAAGTTTTATCAAATAATAAATCAAATTCATGTATTGTCATTGATTAATTGCTTTGGATATTCTATATATTGGTGTAATTAAACTGTAATTCCGAGTTTATTTGGATTATGATAGATTAACAGCTGTTTGTTGAGTTAATTTTTTGTTATCAAAGTTTACGTTGCATAAAATAACCATCTTAATATTTTGTGTATTGTGTGGGTTAGTGTAGTCTTGATAAAATTTATGACACACTAACTTGGTTATCATTGCGTTTTATCATTGGTCGGATGATCTCGTTTTGCGGACCACATTGTTGACGTTGTTTCATAACACAAGTTGGATAGGAGTATGATGTATTAAATAATCGCACGACGTATTCAGTAAATAAGATTTCATTTGCATAACGGGAATGAACCAATGTCACTATTATGTAACCGAAGTTTATTAATACTTTTAAAAGTTATTAATTAATTAATTTATAATTAACTAGTTGTTGCTCGCGTAAATTTTAATACTAAAATGTATTTAATTAATTTGTTGCTTGTTTCTTGAAGCTATTTAAATTTTAATATAAATTATAATAATGCACTTCGACGCCATCTCAATGTGCATTATATAACAATAGATATTTTTGATCTGCAATTTTCGAAATAAATATTGTAATTTTCGTAGTAAAAAGTATCCTATGTTCTTTGCAATATCCTTGAAAATATGTGTTCAAAATTTCATAATGATTGAGTTGAGTAGTTTATGCATGAAATCGAAACAAACATACAAAAAAACTCACCTTTGCACTTTTTATTAGTAATTAATAAGGATTAATATTATATTCTTATTTCTGAGGGTACTAAATTAGTTTATGAGTGAAACTTACGCCATTTTCGAAGAGCATATCAACGACAGAGTCCTTGATCCTGTGTTCTGCCTCCATTTCTCTCACCAATGGCAGAATTTGCTCTTTTGCCAATCTTGCAACTAAAATATTTAATTTTTGGCATTTCATTCCTCATTTTTGATCTATTCTCATAAATTTATTTTATTTTTTTACCTGTTTCCTTCATCATGACTTCGTCTTCCGATAACATGGTGAGGGGATAACGTGGCGCCGTCGCCGCGTCGCATTGTAACTTCGGTGAACACGATAGGCTACGGATCAAAGTATTTTTGGCAGCCGTGTTCTGCAAAACCACGAAAAAACATTTCTAATCACAAAGAAAACCATTTTTCAAGTGCACAATTTATTTTTCACTGTTTTTTCGTAAATCTATAAATAAATCACGAATTTACTCCAAGAAATAAGCATTATTTTTGTTTTAATACAAAAACTCACTTAAATCATTTTAATTTGCATTAATTTAATCTCAAAACTTGTTTTACTTCCCATTTCCTGTTCAACTTCAACAATACTAAAATGAATATTTAACTTACCACATTGTTCAATTTAAGAATACCTCTTAAGCTGTTCATTGTAATGGTACTTATTAACACTTGTACACTAAATACGTCTTCAATTAGACCCGGAAATAGTAATTGTAATTTGTTTGTTTGGATATTTATTAAAGTAATAAATATCTCTTGTAAAGAAAACGCACGTAAAAACTATCAACGTGTGTGCGGTGCGGCGGTGCCTGTTCAAAACTGGTTCCCCAGAGATAAGTCAACTTTGTCCAACTCCGCGAGCTCAACCAACTCAGTAACATGGCTTAACAACACGCACCGCTGAATATACAGAGTGTTGTCAGATAACAATCGAAACTGAAGTGTTGTATTTATAGTATTTTAAGTGGCATAAAAACAAAACATCGTGAAATAAAATTTGTTGAAATAACATAGTAATTTGCACATTAAATAATTATTAGTTAATAATTACTTCATTATTACTTCATGATGTTTTTAAAAGTAACATGGGGTATATGTTGCGTGTCTAGTTTATTTATTTTTTCTCCTTTTGTGTGACAAGGATAAAATATAGTTTTATATTTGAAATAGATAGAAAAATCTATTTGGTTCGGTTGGATAAGCTACACAGGATGTTTGTTAAATAATTTAAAGATATTTGGTTGGATTTACTTCGGTGTACATGTATAGAATGAAAACGAACGTGGTATGTTTTCTTATCGCCTTCACAATGTTTGCATCGTTATCGTTTGTGTGATACTCGCGTAATTCGCGCTCGGCCCGCACACGCGACTTGTTTGGTTGTTGGTGTTAGTTTTGTCAGTAGATACGAGTATAGCAGCGTCCTTGATTGCATGTGTATAAATAATCGTAGTTCCTATCACTTGTAAGTTCTATACATTGTATAGCAACGGAATTTATTTTCTGCATTTCTTTTTCTGTTGTGTAAATGTTAATTGATTGATATTTATTTTTACATATTAGCGGAAATAATCAGAATTATTTAATGTTTTTTATGTTCTTTTTATTTTGATAACTAATTAGGCACTCCTTGTGTCAAGGTTGACATTGCTAAGTGGTTAAGAGGGTACCTCTGGTAACGTAGGGAGTACGCTTTCCCCCACCACTTTTTGCAGGTAGCCCGCAGGTATAAAAGGGCAGCGTGCAGTGTGTCACGTAGTCAGTCGTTCTTGAGTTGTTCAGAAGTCCTGGTTCTTCCCTCCACTCTCTCTTCAGGACATTACATCAATTTAAAACGTGCTCAGGGATGTCCATTCCTCTTACTTTTGCCTCAAAACGCGTCAATTGATTAATTTTTTTTATTTTCTCTTCACATTTAATAAACAAAACACATATTTATCCATGGCAACTCTTTCCACTCTTCCCGCATACATGGTTGCCTACAATAAACCAACATTTCGCACTACTACTCATATTTCTATTTCGCAACTCATCATATGATTCATATCGCAACAAAACCAAAAATCATTATGTAATCATCCATCAAAACCAAAGATTCAATTAACTTAAACGCAACATTTCCTATACTTATGATTACATATTTATAAAATGATCGAATCTAGGTTTCCTATAACCTTGTAACCGTAAAAAACAAACTCAAAAGAGATAAGCGTGAAGCGCAGCGTGTGTTACTTAATGCGTTTTCACATGACTGACGACTGATGACTGCTTTGATATAGAATTAAAATGAATTGTGGAGAAATAACACGCGATTGTCGATTGTTCCATTAACTCGCATCAGTATTCGACGAGCCTTCGCGTTGTAAACAACAACACACACTCGTATTACAAGTATACCTGCAGTAAAGTAACCACACGGTAGCGCACACGTAATTTACTTAAAAAAACCGACTTACAAAGTGACTTAATTATAAATTATACAATATTCAATATTCTGAAACACGTTCGTTTGTTATCGCTGCTGTTATCATTGTGCATATATACGTGCAAAAAATATTTTTGGCATGATAAACTAAAAACAAATAATAAGTTACTTAAAAGTTGACTTAAAAGTTGACTTAAAACAGGTATTCTGACTTAATATTCGTGCTCGCAACATTCAAAACTAAATTTTGTGATTTAATATATAAAAAAGCTGTGATGTCGACTGATTATACACCAATTTATTCTAAAGAACTTGAAAAATCTTTAGAGGAAGAGTTTAAGGATATTTTAAAAGGTAAAATGATGATTTAAAAGGAGTAAAACATATTTTTAAATTTATTAATAAAATACGTGATGTAGTTTCAATAAAAACTAATAAAATCTCGAAATATTTGTATTTTATTAATAAATGAACTAGAAAATCAACAATTCAAGTTATTTTTAACTTTTAATTTATTTCTTTTGTAGATAATATATATTTAGATCATGCCGGAGCAACTTTATACTCAAAAACCCAAATCTCCGACGTGCATTCCGAATTATCAAAGAATCTATTCGCCAATCCGCATTCCAAAAGCACCGTCAGCAAATCCACCGAAGATATAATCGATTCCATTCGCTACCAGTAAATAATCACACAATAAAAACAATTTTAAACCTAACTATTGTTTAAAACAGAATTTTAGACTTCTTTGGAACATCCCCACAAGAATACAGCGTCATCTTCACATCGGGAGCAACAGCAGCGCTTAAACTAGTCGCCGAAACTTTTGACTATCAAGATGGCCGACTTGTATACCTCGAAGAAAACCACACATCAGTACTGGGCATGCGTGAATACGCTAAACAATCAACTTCATTGACTAAAAAACAATTGTTTGATGTTTTCACTGATAAAAAGTCAATGAAACATCAAGTAAATGGGAATACACAAATACAAAATGGAGATAATGATGATGATAATGTTAATGGTGATATTTATGAATATGAATCAAACAATTTGTTTGTGTATCCTGCACAATGCAACTTTTCTGGATTTAAATATCCACTTGAATGGATAAAGAAAACTCATGGCGGATATCTTAATACAAACAATAATACAAAAACAACAAAAACAGAAAAATGGTACTGTTTACTAGATGCAGCCAGTTATGCATCAACAAACCCTTTGGATCTTAACAAAACCCAAGCTGATTTTGTCTGTGTGTCTTTCTATAAAATTTTCGGATACCCAACTGGATTGGGAGCACTTTTAGTCAAAAATTCAAGTGCAGATCTTCTAAAAAAGAAATATTATGGTGGAGGTACCGTATTTATGGCCTTGGCAAGTAAAAACACTGTTGTACATCGAAGCAATCTACAAGAAAAGTATATAAACATCAAATTACATCATAAAAATGATTTTAAACATTATTTTATAAATATTTTTTAGATTTGAAGATGGTACCATATCTTTCTTATCAATCGCTTCTCTAAGACATGGTTTTGCTGCTTTGAAACGCCACAATCTACAAATATCCACAATTCAAGCACATGTCTTCAACCTAGCACAATATGTGTATAATAATTTGAAGAATTATAAACATTACAACAATCAACCGGTTTGTGTGTTGTATCACGATGGAGAATTCAAACAAATGGATCAACAAGGTGGAATTGTGAACTTTAACATCCTCAGAGCCGATGGTTCTTATATTGGCTTTGCTGAAGTGATGCACATAGCCAATTTGTATAATATTAGCCTACGTACTGGATGTTTTTGTAACCCTGGGGCATGCCAGCGACATCTAGGAATATCTACGGAGGAAGTTTTGTATTATTATGAGGTATTACCAAGAATTCATTCATTCATTAATTAATTACTTAATAATAATTACTTTTGTTGATAGATGGGCCATGTGTGTGGTGATCAACGTGATTTGATCGATGGTAAACCAACTGGATCAGTCCGCATCTCATTTGGTTATATGTCTAACAAAAAAGACGCCGACGCCATTTTGCACATGATAAAATCTTCATTCCTACAAACATTTTCACATGAAAATAATTTAAATAATACTATAGATGTGGATTTATCTAAAGCCAACTTTGGTAAATTAGAAAAGATTTACATCTATCCGATAAAATCCTGCGCAGCTCTGGAAGTCACCCATGAATGGAATTTAGTCTCGACTGGTTTACAATACGATCGAGAATGGATGATAGTCAACCAAGATGGCATGTGTTTAACACAAAAGCACGAAACACGCATGTGTATGATCCAGTCCGAGATAAATCTGCAAACAAAACAATTAATTCTTAGTTTTAACAGTAAAAGTAAAAATCATAAAAACACTGAAAAGGAAACAATTTCTGTTGATTTAGACTTAAATTTCGACAATTATCGATGCCACAGTAAAGTCTGCGGTGATAAAATCCAAGGTTTTGATTGTGGTGATGAAGTTGCCTATTGGCTGGACGCCATGTTGAATCGTGAAGGTTTACGCCTCATAAAACAATTCGATAGAAATGCTAAACACCAAGAAATCAAATTATCTTTAGTAAACCAAGCACAGTTTCTGTTAATAAACAAAGCAAGTGTTGAATGGTTATACAAACGAGTTCCTGACGTCCCCGATGAGGAAAACACCGAGAAAAAAGAATTGTTGATCAATTCAATCGCAAGATTTCGTCCTAATCTACTAATTGACTTTGGTACGCCATTCATCGAGAATAATTTCAAAGAAGTTTACATCGAAAATCTAAAATTTCTTGTCCAAGGAAAATGCACGCGCTGTCAAATGATTTGTATTGATCAATCCAGTGGAAAGAAAACAGTTGAACCTTTGCGGACATTATCACGTGAATTACAAGGCAAAATCACGTTTGGCATATACCTACAGATGGAGCAAAATCGTCAGAGTCGCTGTGCAATAGCGCCAGCCATGAGAACGACAGCCATCAACGCTGACAGCCATTGACAATGTTTATCCGCTCGGCAAATGCCTCAAAATTTTTAGTTCATCATCACCACAGAAGAAGCTTCGCACTTCTCACCTACTTTAGGACATAAATTACACGTATTATCTCATATTTTTGAATTGTGAGCATCAGCAACATGCTGCGCAATTGTCCACGGTTGTTAAAAACCATCCAAAATGGCTCCCAGACGTTCATACGTGCCAAAGGCACAAAAGCCGCAGCAAAAGCTACAAAAAGCTAAGAAAAGCACCGCCGCCTCCGAAATACCGCAAAGTATGCCGGTATGTCTTCCCATATCCGAAGTGCATCGACCTGTTCAGTCTACGCCCGGAACCGTATTGTATCAAGACGGGAGGCGCGTGTCGAAAAGGAAATATGCTTGTTCTTCTGCTGGGAATGACTCTGGTTGGTCTCGGGGCTTATCTCAGCTTTACTATACCAGTGCATTTAATCTGGTATAACTTCGAAGATGATGAGTGCTGCGATGATGAAGAATAGACGCAAAAGATGAGATAGTCGTTGAGATATTCGAAATTGAATAAATCGAAACAAAGAATTAACAAAATAACAAAGACTTTGATATTTATATTTACCATTTCTATTTGATATTCGGCTTATCGTGTGGTCATAAGTCCATTAAAACGCCAAACAACCTAATTTATCTTCAATTAGTTTTGTTCCGTCGCTTGATAAGTCTATGACTAGTGGCAGTAGAATGTGTGGTGCTTGTCACAGTCTAAATTCTTCACTTAAGTGAACAAGTCGGTTCAAAATGCCACGTGATTTGGTCTTGCGTGGTGTTTCGGGTGAAGTTTTGATTGGTGATGGACATAAGACATTCATCATCGCTGAAATTGGTCAGAATCATCAAGGGGATTTACTTTTGGCGAAGAAATTAGTTTTGGCAGCTAAAGTATGTTATTTTCTTCTTTTTTTTATGATTTTTTTTTTATTTTTAATGTTTACCTGTGGGAATATTGTAGGAAGCAGGCGCTGATTGTGTCAAATTCCAAAGAACATGTTTCCCTGCACGTTTCACACAAGTTGCTTTTGAACGTCCGTACGATAATGATAATTCTTTCGGGAGAACATATGGTGAACACCGTCGACAACTGGAGTTCAGCGATGCGGAGTTTTCCATTTTGAAAAAATATTCAACGTCTATTGATATGATGTTCACTGCATCTGCTATGGATTGTAGATCTTTGGAGAAAATGGCCGCCATGAATGTACCTTTCATTAAACTTGGCTCCGGGGATGCAAACAATTTTCCTTTGATTGAGAAAGCTGCTAAGTTGAATATTCCGCTGGTTGTGTCCACAGGGATGCAAACAATGGAGACTGTGGATAAGATTTACAACATTATACGTGCACATCATACGAATTTTGTGTTGATGCATTGCGTTTCCGCTTATCCCACGCCTCTGGCTGATGCTAACCTCAATTTGATTGGTGTGTACAAAGAGAGGTATCCTAGTGTACACATTGGGTATTCCGGGCATGAACTTGGGAGTATTGTGCATCTGGCTGTAGCTGCGGGTGCAAAGGTAAAGAAAAACCTTAATTTTTAATGTAAAAACACTAAAAATACATAAATTTTAGGTTATTGAACGTCATATAACCTTGGATAAGACCTTCAAAGGTAGTGATCATGCATGCTCATTGGATTGTCAAGAATTCAAGGAGATGGTGGATGAAGTGCGCAGAATTGAGGTTATAATGGGTAGTTACAAGAAAACAATCCTACCAAGTGAACTTCCATGTCGTAATAAACTCGGGAAATCACTTGTGGCGGCCAGAGAAATGACAGCTGGCGTAATTCTAACAGAAAACGATATTCTGGTGAAAATTTCCTATCCCATTGGTATACCAGGTGAACGCATTCAAGATTTAGTCGGTTTGCAACTAACCAAAGACTACGAACAAGATGGCGTGTTGGATTTTAAGTTTTTACAAGACCCTTCGAAGAACTTAACTACTGAAGAAGTGCTTTGAATAGTGTTTCTGTTCACAACAATTTTAATTTGAAAGTAACATGTATAAAGTTCCATATTAAAAGATTTAAAAAGAAATAAATGAATTGACCTACTGGTCAATCATCAGAAGAAGAATTTGCACAATAGAGAAATGAATACAAGTAAAATGTGATGAATTTGCTTCCTATTAAATGTTGTTGAATGATGTATAAAAGCAAGCTTCCCGTCGTACACAGAAAAACTGATAGATTATCTAGTGATTTGCGCCTCGCAGATAATTGCTACACACAAATTTAGACGAAATACATAATTATTTAACTAACCGAAAGAGAAAAATTAATAATAATTCATTAGATTAACGGAGCATTAAAAGCGCATTCTTTAACATCTTGCACCACATCTTTCCACTCCTCGTGTGTGTGAGAAGGACCCGTTTTCCAAATCGTTGTGTACGCAACACAACTTGTTAATCGCCACCATCTTGCTGCGCCTCGGACGGCAACCATCCGAGCGTCAGAATCGCATGCTCCTTATAAGTATGAAGATCTCGGTCGGATCAATCATCCGCCATTGTAATTTTTTTTTTGATAATGATTTTTTTTTTGTTTGTTTCATTTGCCATCGATCGTCGTCATTATTTGGCCACCCCCCATCCGCATCAATTTATCCATTTTTTTCCATTCGCGTTCGTGAACCACGTAAAAAAACATTCCGGACTGTTTTTGCCGCTGTATTGCTGCTGCTGCTGCTGCTGGTCGGTAAGTGTGTTTCGTACGCGCCCCCGTGTTTGTTCGTACGTCCAGTTTCGAGTTGGTCTGCGTTGCATATTAATGGTCGTTGTGCATTAATCGCTGCTGTCCCGCTGCGCGTGCCGCCGGCATTCAGTACGGTTGCGAGAACTGCGCGCCCGGCTGGTAGAACGCCGAGCGATCGCCTTGGTAAGTCGAATCCTGCGACAACAACCCGTCCATCTGCGACTGGAAGTCCGCCACGTACGGATCCTGACTGAGCTCGGCCTGTGACAATCCCGGCTGCGATAGACTAAACCCGGGCTGGGACAATCCCGGCTGTGACATGCCCTGTGTCAACTGCAGACTCTGACTGAACGTCTGCGTTTGCTCCTGGCTGAGTGTCTTGCCCTTATGCTGCATCCCCGGGCGCGTATTGAGAGGTTTACGCGTGCGCGGCGTCTGCGTCTGACGCGCCTGCATCGCTTGCTGATGTTGGTTATAAAACCTCGGCGGGATATGCGCCATATTCATAAACATACCCACCGGAACCGGCAGATTCGACATGGCGGCCTGCGCACGCTCCGGAGAGATGTACGAGATCGGATCATGCGTACGACTGAACATATCCAGCGGAACAGCGCCGCGCGGATAGTTATACTGGCCGCCATTAATGGCGACATTAGTTCGGTCATACACCGAACCGGGCACCAGCGCCTCCCTAGCGTCAAACATCGAAGTAGTCATAAAATGAGAACCAGGATTCTCAGAATTAATCAACTTCTTGGGTTTGGCAAACTGAATCATCGATTCTTTGAGGTTAGTTAACGGACCTTCAACTAGAACCTTCTGTTCTTTGTAAAAAGTCAACAAATGATTCCAAAGTGGTTGTTTTGACAGCACTTTCGGGTTACCGACGATGATAATCCCATATTTAGCGCGCGTCAGCGCCACATTCAACCGTCGCGGATCATTTAAGAACCCGATACCTTGATGTTCATTCGAACGCACGCATGACATGATAATTATATCCTTTTCTCGCCCTTGGAACGCATCCACAGAGGCAATCTCTATCTCCTGATAGAGTTTACTATGCAGGGATCCTTGATACTGCATATGTTGCACCAAATAAGCGCGTTGCCCTTCATACGGAGTGATTACACCGATTTGTTCGGGTTTGACACCGCCGCGTAGGAATCTCGTCGCGATTTTTTCAACATTCGCTGCTTCGGTGCGGTTCAAATAACTTGTTCCACTGCCGGCAATCTCCTCCTGGCCTTGTGTAACGTGGAAAAACATCGGTCTGTCAATAATCGGCCATGGGAATTCCACCTTTTTCAAACGACGCTCATCCGCACAGACGCCATTTTGTAAACTGCCTTCATAAAAGAAGTTAGACGGAAACCGGCTGAGTTCCGGATGCATACGATATTGCACTTCGAGTCTGAATGGTCGTATACCCAAGACTACCAGGCGTTCGAACAAACTCTGCGATAATCCAGCACGTGCGGCCTTTTTGCACATCACCACCGGCCCAAGCTGGCAATGATCCCCGACAAGAATCAATTGTTTAACACCCAGTACAACAGGCACCATACATTCGGGTTCGGTCGCCTGCATGCTTTCATCGATCAAAATCGAATGGAATTTCAATCGGACAAGACGCGGATCTCCTGCGCCGACGCAAGTGCAACAAATCACATCGGCCGCTTCTAATAATTCCTTCTCCGCGGCTTTCTTTAGAGTGCGATAGCGTTTCTCATCGACGGAACTCAACTCACCAGTTTCATCCTTCAACTGTTGCAATTTCTGCAGTTCGGTATTAGTCTCCATTTTACGAATTTGATTGTGCAAAGCCAAGAAACTCACTGGTGAATCAATAGCTTCACGTGACTTCGCACATAACCTCACTACTTTGAGGTTAGTACGGTGTATCTTCTCCGTGAGTTGATCCACAGCGGTGTTTGATGGCGCACAAACCAAAACAGGTCCGCCATTTTGTTTTACCAGTTGATAGACAATAGTAGCAGACGTGACAGTTTTTCCTGTACCTGGCGGGCCTTGAATCAACGACAGCGGACGTTGCAAAGCGTGTTTAACTGCATAAACCTGTGATCTATTCAAATCAGGTAAATTTGGCGCAGAGAAATGTTTCGGTAAGTGACAACGAAACAAAACCTCTTCGACTTCATGTCCCAAAAGGCGATGGTAGATGTACGGCGACACTGATGTGTCATCCACCGCGAATTTACGCAACGCAAGTTGCATACGATCGAAACTCGTTGATTTCCAGATGAAATCCACGACGAAGTTACTGCTGCATTCAGTTGGCGCACCCAGGCTATTCTTTAATTCAATCCCGATGTCTTCCCCGAAGTTATCAGGTACTTTGATGACATGTCCGACACCTGCCCATGGCTTATGCATTTCACCAACGTAACGCAGGCGCAGTTCATCGCCATGCATCAGTTTCATATCGCCGTCGGTTTTTGCCAGCGCGAAATACGCGATTGTTTTCTTGTTGAGTCCGACATCCCAACGCACATCGATATTCTCCTGCGTCTGCGACTCTTTCAATCGCTTGTCATAATCTGCCTCGAGTTTCACCAGCGGGCCGAAGATATTTTGGTACTGGTAGCCATCTTCGTAGCGTAGAAGTACCTGTTGCGGTTCTTCATCCACGCCGGGTTTTTCGAGGTCTTGGAACGTGGCGTCGACGTTTTCCTTCCATAATTCTTCGAGTTTGTTGATCTGCTGCGCGGAGATTTGACGAGCGCGTAGTTGCTCCTGCTCGGAGGGCACTTTCACCAGCCAGGTGAGGAAGCAACGGTCGGAGATGAGCGGCTTCCATTGCTCTTGCTCCCAATTCATATCCTAAATTAAAATTTTTATAATTTTTGTATTTTTAAGTAAAGTTTTATTACCTTGAGAGAATTTTGTGCAGCACAAGGTTGTCTGCACAAAAGCACAACGACAGAATCAGCTTTGGCGGGAATAAAACCCAGGACGAACACGTTGCGCACGCCACAACTGTAGCATTCCAAGACAGTCTCACCCAGAGGTCCATCTTTGTGTAAAGTCACTTCCTTGTGCTTTGCACGCACCTAAAATAAATATTTATGTAAATTTTTTACATTTTTTAAGTTTAAAGTAATATTTACTAGATGATTAATAATATGGCTTCCAGATGTATTGCCTCTGCCATTGCAAAACCACTTCTTGCAGAGGTTGCACATGACCACACAGTTAGGCTCGTGAATCCCACAATACTTGCAAGCATATTCAGGGAGTTCCTTGCTGAAAAACTCCTCATCTTCTTCTTCGAATTGTAACTCTCCTAGTGCAGATGTGGCAACAGCTAGTTTATTACTGATGCTCTTCGATGAAATCCCATTCACCTAAAGTTGAAATATTTATTATGACATGTGACAAATCACAAATCTAATTGGGTTTTTGTGGGAATTTAAGGTTGGAAACGTGCTGAAGGTGCTTACTTGTAGTCCGGATGCTTGCGGCCCGCCAAGGTCCAGCTGCGATGCCTGCGTCTGCGACGGAAGCGTAAAATCGGTGAAGTCGCAGTCGGAGCCCTGCGTGTCGGCGCCGATAAGGTCGGACTCCTCGGTGTCGAGGAACGTGAGCGTCTGCGAGCTCGGCCCGTACGCGTCCACGCTCATCTCGTGTGCTGCGTGGTCTCGAAGATTCGCTTTTGGCTTGCGAGCAGCTCGACTGAAATCACATCAGCGGACACGTTACACACGCATATTACAACCAGCACGTCGCGCGCCGCTGCGACGGTCTACACCTGTGGCAGAACGCCATATTTCGATTAATCATCATTTGTTTTTTCGTCACTCACGATCTCACGTTGCTCCAAAATGGCGCCGAATTCGAACCGGGCGCCCGTTGATTCCACACTCGGTCGACGGATTCCTGTTTCTTGCTTGTTTTCCAGCCACTCGACGCGGTGCTGATAAGCGGCGATGCGGTGAACACGTTCAAGACGTGCGACACGCTCGTCGCATCCGCTGATAATGGTAAATATATGCGCTGGGTTTCAAACGAGACACTTTGACACTAGCGCTATTTTGATGTGCGCGTTTCAAGCGCCAAAGTTGAACTCGAAAAAAAAAACAATTAATCTACCAGGAATTGGGTAAATGAATAGAGTATAACTACAAAACAAAAATTCAAACGTTTGTGTTGTGGGATATTTTGCGTATTTTTTGTAGTTTTATTCGAGAAACAAAAAACATTTTGAGGGCAAATGTCAATTGGGGTTTCGACAAACGTCAACGACGTACGAGTACACATAACCTAGCTCTGCTAATAAATACACATTCAGTTAAATTCAATTAATTAACACTCTTTACGCACCGATCACGATTCGGCTTTGTGTTTCATGTGATGGGCTAGTAACACAACGTGCACACAAATGATTTTATCCGCACTCAAGCACCAGTCGTATAACATGAATCCCACACATGAAGGGACTTTCAAAAGTTATCTCGATGAAACTGTTTTAGAAGTGAGTAAATCCTAAAAATTACAAAACAAATATATCTAATCTTGTATTTTTATAGAATATTTCGTTAAATGATAAGCAGAAGACATCATTATTAGAAGGTAATAGTTAAATTTCATGTTATTTTCCTTTATTTTTATAAAAAATTATGTTTTTAAGGTGAAACTGTGGTGCATGAAGCCCAAAAGTTCTCCTCCTGGCTCCGCTGAGTGATGTAGACATTAGAAGTGCATTAATTGGTGTGTTAACAGTAACAACCTTTAAACTATCATTTGCAAACACAAACAGTGATCAAGAACCAAATGGCCACCAGAATAACCTACTCCTAAAGCCAAATGAGATTTGTCTATCAGCTATTGAGTCTGTGTATCAAATGGGTGACAAGTCAAAGAAAAAACTTGCACCTGGCCAGAATGTAACAGGAAAGATCAAAGAATTGTTGATTGTATGTAAGGTAAGCATAGGCAACCCAACATACACTTAAAATCGCCATCTTTTAACTTTTTCTTTATTATATTATTAGAATATGAAAACAATGAGTTTCAACTTTAAACATTGTGATAAAGACAGCGGCAAGCAGATTGCGAACGCGTTGCTGCATCACGCCTTCCCGAAACGCGCGAATTTACTCTTCGCATACGAATATAAACACGAACCGCAGCATAGTCGAGAATCAAAGGACAAATTCATCTCGCGGGATGACTGGGAACGCGAGCTGAAACGCACGCAATGCCCGAATTGGCGTGTGTCGGACGTGAACGCCAACTACAATGTCTCTGTACACCTACCGGAGTATGTAGTCGTGCCCAAAGACATCACAAACGATGATATTTACAAAGGCGCGCAGGTTTTCCGAAATACCAGCTTCCCCATCTGGGTTTGGGGTAATGAATCAGCCGCATTAGTGCGCATGCCCGAAGTGTTACCTTCTGTAACAAACCGTTCGCATGAAAATACATTCCTCGCGAAGATTCATAAATGTCATCCGGAGAAAACCGAGCCGGAGATATTCGAGCTGCTCCGAGACTGTCCGACGCCACGAGATATTCAAGGAAGTTATATAAAACTGCGTAATCTATGCGTGCCGGACAGCACACGATTGTTCAAATTGCAAGATTACAAATTCTACGGCTTATTGGACGCTTGCAAATGGCTGCATCATGTCAGCGCATGCCTGTCGAAGGCTCGTGACGCTGCTGATTTATTAGAACAGCGTAAAACTGTTGTTTTGCAAGAGGATAGAGGCGCGGATTTGAATTGCGTTGTTTCTAGCCTTACGCAGTTGATTCTCGACGCGCATTGGCGCACGATGCGCGGATTCCAGGCGCTGGTGCAGAAAGAATGGGTGAGTCTTGCGCATCCGTTTCAGTTTCGACTCGGACACATTCTCAACGATGATGTGGAACCTGCGTACGTCTTCCTGCTCTTCCTCGATTGTGTGTGGCAGCTTTTACGGCAGCATCCGGAAGCGTTTCAGTTTAGCGAGACGTATCTGACGACGGTGTGGGATTCAGCGCATGTGAATATTTTCGATACGTTTTTGTTCAACAATCAACATGATCGGCAGAATGCCTATAGAGTAAGTATGATTTTTATTTAAAAATAACGAAAAATGTTGAAATAATTAGTAAAATATCGATAAATAGGACTGAAAATAGGTTAAATCGTAGTTAAAGTTCAATAATTGAATGCAAGATGGCGCTCCAGTGCATTATTATCATTTTTCAAGTCTTTAATTGTCAAAACCAAGAAAATTAATCGAAATTTTACTAAAACCTACTCTTATGAAGTCCTAATTTATTTATTTATTGTTTATACAGGGTGATAACTTAATCCCGCGATCCGTCTGGGATTGGAGTGAACAATTTGCCGAGCATGATGTTGTACTCTTCCGGAATCCATTGTATGACAAATCAGCGCGTGCGCGCCTCCGACCACAAACAGGCGCATCCGCGCTGGATGTATGGCGGCAGTGCTACTTCCGCTGGCTGCCGGATTTGGAAATACGTAATGGCGGCCAGCCGCAGGTGGACATGTGCAATCGTTTCATCGCCGAGGAAATCGACTTACTGCGACTTCAACTCAGCGATCAGCGCACAAATGGCGCCGCCGGTCAAAGCAAAACAGATCAACTCGCGTGCCTCTCTGCTGTGCATAGCTTCTATCCATTCAGCCAGTCTGGCAGAGCCGGTGGCGCCGCCACTAACAACTTCCATGACGAATTGCTTTTTGGGAACGATGCGTTCGACACTCAATCAATACTAAATCTTACCAATGATTAGCACTCACAGATCATTCTCTATTTCGTTTCCGCGTAGCGTTATTCTTTATTTATTTATATCTTCAACTGTTTTTTTTTTTAACTCGAGTTTACCTTTACGTTCTAATCGATGATGCTGCTTAACCAAATGATATTTCGCTCCACCCAGTATTCGTACTACCTTCGGTGTGCGTCGTAAGAATAGGATAGCTTTAAGTTTGTAACTTTGCTAGCGCGTAAGATGACGTATTTGTGTTTTGTTAATTTACTTCCGAGGGCGACTCCGGATTGGTGGTGTTTACATTTAAATTTTGTACTTTTGAAGGATGCGCCTATATTTATATAACGAGTTACAGCACGCAAACGTGTACAAACTATTAATAAATTTGTGTGTTTAACAACTCACAATTTATTAAACAAAACCTATCAATAGATTCATCATGTCCCAGTGTTGAAGTGGTACATCTGCATCGTCATCGTCGCCATATTTGAATTCGTACGATTGATGCGGTTGTGTTTGGTATTTTTTAAGCAAATGTGCACTGTTCTCGATTTTTTCTAGGTGATCCATGCAGACAATCCAAAGAAAAATTAGTTGTGGATTCTTCCGGATGAAATTTTCTAATGCTGCGTCGCTATGGGTCCAATCGTCATCGGACATTTGATTGAAACGCACGTATAAACGACGCAAGCGCAACAATGGTGGAATTTGTAACGTCAGGAACTCTTGTAAGTTGAAACGTGCGGAGCTGCACATATCCACACTGAAAAATGATGTTTATATTGTTTTTGTTTATTAAAACTTAATTGTTTAACTTACCTTAAATCTTTTAGGTTCTCACGGGCATATTGCAAGTCACAGAGGGAAAAGTCCGCGTTGTAATTTCGAATATTTAGTGTTTTTAGATTATCACATGATTGAAGTATCTAAAAAATATGTATTAAAAGGTGAAATCAAAGAAGTAAGGAAAAAAGATTCTTACAGGTTTAAGAAAGCCTTTTGTCACGACATCGTGCACATCAACGATGAACGTCGTTAAATTTACGAGGTATTTTATCGGTTCTAAGTTCACATTTGAAGTTATACTTCTACAAAAGAGTAAAATATTAGATATTTTATAAATCAGAATGAAATACATTTACTTACGGTCCATAATGTTCATCAATATATAAAGTTTTCACAGCGCCATATTTTGTTGTCAGTTTAATTCGCGCGTCTTCATCTGTTGGCACTACGAAACAATTTTAAATTAATTTTAAATTATGAGGTCGGGGATTATATTTGAATTTATTTGTAGTTATAAACATCACGTCGAGGTAGCGCTAAGATGCACTTATTTGCATTAATTATTTAAATTTAACTTCGTGAATTGATCATTGATGGCGCTAGGATGCACTTTCCTACGCTAAATTCACGGCAGCGTTTTTGTTGCATTTTGCATGTGTCAGTGAGTGCACATCGTGTCCGTGTGAGATCACGCGATTTCACGCAAGAGATCTAGTTTGTTTACCTGCAGGTGTCGAATCTTTATTTCGTGGAATCAAAACACACCGTTGTTGTTTATTATATTAGCATCGTAAATTTAAGCAAATATTCTTCAATTCTTTCATGAATATAACTAACAATTTTATATTAATTCTAATACATTTTTATTATCAGCAGATGATTACGGACTAATGTGTTACCTCGTAAACAAGAAACGATGCATGTTCAAATTAAGTATCACTTAAATATTTAATGTAAAATCTGTCAATCTGTCAGCATTAGAAATCAGAATTACGCAAATCGAATTTTAATTTTTTATTACCTTTACTAATCTAAATTTCGAAACTACTATATCATTAATAGATGGCAATAGCATGGACTAAAAATTGTAAAATAAACTTGTATTGTCTATTTCTATATTTATCAGCAAGCGTGAACCTTCGACACAAGAATTGTGTTTGTTTGAACACAATATACACTTTCTTATCGCATTGCCGTGTGTCGTCGTTGCCAGCACCTCACGCCGCATGTTGCTGCATCTTAGTTTAGTTTTGATCCCAGGTAAAATGCCAAATGCAATTCGTGCACAAGATCGCATGCCATCGGCGCGCCGGTCTTGCGCACCTCTTGCTTTCTTATCATCAACTGCCTCGTCGTTGCTTATGCAGTTTGCGGCCAGTTTCGTGCCGGTTTCTGGTTGATCGAGACGTGTTTTGCGACTCGTATCGTTTATCTGGACTTCTACTTTCCAATTCGTGTTATATTCGATCATCAATCCACTATTTAATTTTAACTTGACTTTAGCAACTTTAGTACAGTTATTTATTATTTGCGCGTAAGTGTATCGCGGCCAAGTTGATTTATTCATCATTCGGATGACCCATCGTCCTGATGTAAGTAACTTTGAACTTAACAGCACAGAATGTTTGTTTTTCTACGCTGTGTAAATATAATATTAGGTACTTATGTTTTCTTTTTTTATTTACAGTATTTGCCGTGCCTTGGAGTCTGATGAGTTCTGCATTGGCAAGTTTACAATTCAATTATATATTTCGTTTTATTTTCTGTGTCGATCATTACTTTGCATTTACGTGTCATTTTGTCGCGGTCCACCGCGTTGTGCAAAGCCTTCTACTAAAGCGTTAGCATTAAATAATTTAATTTTTTTGTTATTGGGAGTAACGTCTTACAAACTTGGGCGCGGGGTCCAAATATGCAGAATCAAATTCTCTATCCAGTTGTGTTTAATTATTGCATGAAAAGCGCTTATACGATACGATTTATGATTAATATTGGAAACAAACTTTTAAAACGCAGCTTTAAATTTGAACATTACGCCTCATATAGGTCAGATTTATTGCATTTGTGTACAAAACTGTAATATTTATTTAAATTTTACGTGATAGAAACATGATACAGCATGTCCCCTTTCAATTATGCGATTCGTTCTTAGTTATCTCTTTTAGTTTAAGAGATATCCGCGATTGAAAAAAATCGTCAAAAATTGAAAAATGTCACTTTTTAGTACATTTAGTCGCGTTTTTTGACATTTTACTGTTGGAAATATATTTATTTTATATTTTTATCCGATAGAGAATTTTCCTTTCTTTTATAATCAGCATTTCGTTGGTTGCTATCGCTTTTAGTTTCGAAGATATTAATGATCGAAAATCGTCGAAAAAAAGTATCAAGCACCCCCCCTTGGCATTTTTTTCTTAAGTATTAAAATTTCATCTCTTAGATTTCCGTTTTAACTAGCGTATCTTATAGAGATTAGTTCGTAGAATAGTCTCTGCGATTTGTGCTTATGTATCTCTTTTAGTTTACGAGATATTCGCAATTGAAAAAAATCGTCAAAAATTGTAAAATGTCACTTTTTAGTACATTTAGCCGCGTTTTTTGACATTTTACTGTTGGAAATATATTTATTTTATATTTTTATCCGATAGAGAATTTTCCTTTCTTTTATAATCAGCATTTCGTTGGTTGCTATCGCTTTTAGTTTCGAAGATATTAATGATCGAAAATCGTCGAAAAAAAGTATCAAGCACCCCCCCTTGGCATTTTTTTCTTAAGTATTAAAATTTCATCTCTTAGATTTCCGTTTTAACTAGCGTATCTTATAGAGATTAGTTCGTAGAATAGTCTCTGCGATTTGTGCTTATGTATCTCTTTTAGTTTACGAGATATTCGCAATTGAAAAAAATCGTCAAAAATTGTAAAATGTCACTTTTTAGTACATTTAGTCGCGTTTTTTTGACGTTTTACTGTTGGAAATATATTTATTATATATTTTTATCCGATAGAGAATTTTCCAATCTTTTATAATCAGCATTTCGTTGGTTGCTATCGCTTTTATTTTCGAAGATATTAATGATCGAAAATCGTCGAAAAAAAGTATCAAGCACCCCCCCTTGGCATTTTTTTCTTAAGTATTAAAATTTCATCTCTTAGATTTCCGTTTTAACTAGCGTATCTTATAGAGATTAGTTCGTAGAATAGTCTCTGCGATTTGTGCTTATGTATCTCTTTTAGTTTACGAGATATTCGCAATTGAAAAAAATCGTCAAAAATTGAAAAATGTCACTTTTTAGTACTTTTAGTCGCGTTTTTTGACCTTTTACGGTTGGAAATATAATTATTTTATGTTTTTATCTGATAGAGAATCTTCCAATCTTTCATAATCAGCGATTTGTTGGTTGCTATCTCATTTAGTTTGAGAAATATTAATTATTGAAAATCGTCGAAAAAAAGTATCAAGCACCCCCCCTTGGCATTTTTTTCTTAAGTTTTAAAATTTCATCTCTTAGATTTCCGTTTTAACTAGCGTATCTTATAGAGATTAGTTCATAGGATAGTCTCTGCGATTTGTGCCAATGTATCTCTTTGAGTTTACGAGATATTCGCAATTGAAAAAAATTACGTTTTTTTTTGTTGGTTTCTAGGTTTTTTTGTTTCGTTTTGATCTATAATGATCGCATTTATATTAAACTGCGTGTATTATTTTTAATTTATTGAGTATGAGTAGCATATTTAAATATAGGTCAATAATTCGGGCTGAGATGGCACTAGGATGCATTTATTTGCATTAAATATGATTTGTTTGTGGTAGTGTGTGCACATCGTGTCGGTGTGAGATCACGCGATTTCGCGCAAGAGATAGACTTGTTTACATACAAAAATCGAATCTTCGTTTTACGCTACGAGTTCTTACTAAGAATTATAGATAAACTGTTGCAGTTTAAAATTCTAATGTAAGTTTATTCATGTATAGAATATTCAAATAAGAACTAAGAATAGCATTGCTTTATTGCTTTTTTTTTTCATTAAAAAACGAAACAGGATTATTAAAATTACAAAATTGCAATTCATTCAATTCTAATACATTTTGCAATGGTAGTGAATAATTGATAATGAATAATGAATAATTTAATTTAGTTGCATTTAATTGTGTCATTTATGCTTTTACAATATTAAACTAGGTAGATTTATTTCTTATCTTCAGCTAGCATAGTGCAGTCGTCCGACGGATTGTGTTGTTGTTGTATTCTACGCCGCTCGCAGTGTTTATATTACACGCATTCCAGTCTTATCGCCGGTCGACTGTCGTGCGGTTCATTCTCTTGATTCGCAACATTTCTAGAGATTTTTAATTCCGCGAAACGCGCGTGTTATTTTCGGTGTTCAGTGCTAATTGCCCTATTCTCTGCGTCCGCTTTTAGATATCCGCAATGATTTAATGTTTCGTGTGTGTTTTGTGTTTACAAATTTGTGCAAATTATATTCGTCATCCGCAGATGATCCAACCGCTTGAATAATTTTAGTAATCGGAATATTATCACAGGTAATCAAAATTTTAATATATTATTTCCTCTGGATTCGTATATCGTATATTCGCCGGTACGTGACTACGGAATACTTGCCGACGGACGGCAGATTGTTCCTTTTTATTCGCGAGTTGCTTCTTTATAGTGTTTGTGCGTTACGTTGAAATTAAATATGTTGCATTCTCAAATACTGTTTATCACTGATTATCATATTATCAATTATCATTTATTAAATTCTAATTAATTTTCGGTCGCAGTCAAATTTATTTACCTACAGTCTCTATATTTTTATTTAGAATAATATTTAATTAAATACAGTGCAGTATAATGACGAATATTAAGCGCGGAAAGTAAATTGGCTTGGTATTTATTCAAATTATTCCTAAAATCAAAAATTATTGTTGATATAAAACTAGTGACCGCATGAGACCTCGCACAACACCCATATTATCTAAAACTCTCCGTATAGAGCATAGATTGCGCTAGGATGCACAAAATTGAATAATATTAAGTCAGGTGATTTCTCAGCTCAAGCTTGCATGTGTCAGTTAGTGGCACTCGTGTACGTGTGAGCTCGCGCTGCATGCATCTTATCCGTATTCTTTTTATTAGCGATTTGCTTGTTTACAGTACTTGCAGCGTTCAAATTAAATCTTTTCTATTCAATAAAATAATTCTACGCAAATCGTATTTTAATAAACTTAAGAAATTGTAATGTTAATGAATGAAAAATATTTAATATTTTATAGGTTATATTAGAGTTAATACTTACACGTAAATTCTCTATAATTTCGTTTGGTATAAGTCGATTGTAGATCTGATATAAATTGACCACTGCTCGTTCCATCTTTAAACTCAGATAACCAATCTTCACTTAAAATTTCATGTGACTTGTTACACTTGGAACTTAAATCAAAGCACTACAATTAAGAGACAATACATTAAACTATCATTTAAACATTCAATGAAAACATATACCAATTGCGGATCGAAGGTAATCTTATTTGAATCAGCATCAATTCGGCGATTTATCAACCAATATTCTTTTCTTCCTCGGCCGTTCACATCTACTGCTGTTGCAATTGTTTTAATCTACAATATTAAATTTACGATTCATTAGTTTTTAGTAAGTTTTGTTTAAATTTATTATTACATAGCTATTTTTAAATAATCTTACTTGTTTTAACTGTTGAAACTCTTTAAAATTTGTCTTGCAAACAACCGTTGTACCCAATAAGTATAAATACTCTAAATTAACAAGCAATGAGCAGGCATTGAGTATCATATGTTTTGGAATCCAAAAAATCCCAGTTAAATCCAACTCTTTGATTAACGTTCTCCGACAGTTTACAAGCGGTTTTATCATGTGTTGGCGAAATCGATATTCCAAGGCTAAACAAATATTGCTACACGTTGTGGAATAAAATGATTCGATTTGTTAGTCAACTATGTATAACAGAGTGAACTACTATACCTGTTCAGGTGAGTGGCAAGTGCGGAAACATCATAACTGAATGCGACTATCGCATTGTGTCTGTCCAGTGTGTCTAGGTAGGATAAAACTATTTCGAAAGCAATTACCGGGAGTTTGTCCATAATGCCTCAATACTGCAAGTAAATGACAGAATCATCGTGGGAATTGTTTAGAAATAGTAAGCTAGACATGAACGGGGATAGAGTGGACTAGGTGCACATTTATATTATAACCTAACAAACAGATACAAACACGATGTAGGAGTATGAACTTGAACAAAATATTTCGTAATATTACATACTACGTAAGCATTCGCAACGCTAATATACAGACACAAGTGAATGTAGGTCAATGAATTTATTGTGTAATATTACCTTGTGGTTTAACAAATAATAGTGGTATCTAAAAATATTTGTTTTTAGAGTTGATGGGCGTTTTACTGTGGAGATGAATTTTGTTTTAAGTACAGTGTCCGCGTACAAACTGTTTATGTCAAGTTGGTTTTTGCTTATCACGCCGTCAATTTATTGATAACGAACTATACTTTAACAGTGTGTTTAATAGCTTGTATAGATTATATAGATTCATACTTTTCCTCTAACATATACAGTTTGTGCTACTTCAATGTTATGTTTAGTTTATTATGCGCGATTATTAATCTTAACGATGCGCCTCAAACTTACGCGTGAACTGTTTAGTGTCATGTCTCGGGAACCGTTTCTATTATTTTCGTGTTTTCTTTAAATTCTTATAGCGCGAGAGTTTCCCCATGCCTTGTGGTTGAGTCATCCCCTGAAATAATGCAGGAAATGACTCAAAATGGTTCTGCAAATCTTGTAATTCTTTACGGTAAAGGCGGTAGAAGTGACTCGTATTCAGGGTACCTTACGAGGATAGCGGTAGAAGTGACTCGTGTTCAGGGTACCGTACAAATGTAGCGATAGAAGTAACTCGTGTTCAGGGCACCGTACAAATGCAGCGGTAGAAGTGACTCGTGTTCCGGGCACCGTATAAGCGCAGCGGTAAAAGTGACTTGTGTTTAGGGCACCGTATGAGGGTAGCGGTAGAAGTGACTTGTGTTCAAGGCACCCTACAAGCGCAGCGGTAGAAGTGACTCGAGTTCAAGGCACCGTATAAGCGCAGCGGTAGAAGTGCGTTTTCCGACCTTTTACCTTGCGAAATTAAATTTTTTTAAATTCTTTTCTGATAGAAGTTGTATTTATTTGCAATGGTTGTAACAGAGTATCGTTTCACAACGATAACTAGAGAGGGTATTTCGTATAGTAGTGTTTACTTTGCTTATTTGTTATTGTTTATTTCTATATTTATAAGCAAACATGGACATTCCACGCAAAAATTGTATTTGTTTTGACCACAATTTATACTTATCACGTCTCGTGTCTTGTCGTTGCCCTCCCCTCATGCCGCATCTTAGTTTAGTTTTGATCGCAGGTACCTAGCCAAATGCAATTCGCGCATAAGGTCGCGTGCCATCGACGCGCCGCCGGGTTTCCGTATCTATTGCAATTAACGCACAAGGTCGGGGGCCATCGACGCGTCGGCCTTGCGCACCTCTTGCTTTCTTATCAGCAACTGCCTCGTCGTTGCTTATGCAGTTTGCGGCCAGTTGCGTGCCGGTTTCTGGTTGATCCAAGCGTATTTTGCGCGACTCGTATCGTTTATTCGGACTTCTACTTTCCAATTCGTATTATATTCTATCATGAATCGACCATTCAATTTTAATTTGACTTTAATAACTTTAGTACAGTTATTTATTATTTGCGCGTAAGTGTATCGTGACCATGTTGATTTATTCATCATTTGGATGATCCATCGTGCTGATGTAAGTAACTCCGAACTTAACAGCACATATTGATTGTTTTTCTCCGCTGTGTGAATATAACATTACTTATGTTTTCTTTTTTTATTTACAGTATTTGCCGGGCCTTGGAGTCTGATGAGTTCTGCATTGGCAAGTTTATAATTCAATTATATGTGTCGATCGTTACTTTGCATTTTCGTGTTTTTTTTTTGTCGCGGTTTTATTTTACGAAATTTAATTATTTTTAATTATCACCTAATAGAGAATTTCCTCCTCTTTCATAATCAGCAATTTGTTGGTTTCTATCGCTTTTAGTTTAAGAGATATTAATTATCAAAAATCGACGAAAAAAGTATCAAGCACCCCCTTGGCAATTTTTTCTTAAGAATGAAAATTTCATCTCTCAGATTTCCGTTTTAACTATCGTATCTTATAGAAAATAGTCCGTAGATTAAGACGCTGCGATCGGATCTTAATTATCTCTTTTAGTTTACGAGATATTCGCGATTGAAGAAAATTGACAAAATTTGAAAAATGTCACTTTTTAGCACTTTTAGTCGCATTTTTCGACCTTTTACTGTAGGAAATATAATTATTTTATATTTTTATCTGATAGAGAATTTTCCAATCTTTCATAATCAGCTATTCGTTGGTAGCTATAGCTTTTAGTTTAGGAGATATTAATTATCAAAAATCGTCGAAAAAAAGTATCAAGCACCCCCCCTTGGCAATTTTTTCTTAAGAATGAGAATTTCATCTCTCAGATTTCCGTTTTAACTATCGTATCTAATAGAAAATAGTCCGTAGATTAAGACGCTGCGATCGGATCTTAATTATCTCTTTTAGTTCACGAGATATTCGCGATTGAAGAAAATGGGCAAAAATTGAAAAATGTCACTTTTTAGCACTTTAGTCGCGTTTTTCGACCTTTTACTGTAGGAAATATAATTATGTTATATTTTTATCTGATAGAGAATCTTCCAATCTATCATAATCAGCAATTCGTTGCTTGCTGTCGCTTTTAGTTTAAGAGATATGAATTTTCAAAAATCGTCGAAAAAAAGTATCAAGCACCCCCCCTTGGCAATTTTTTCTTAGGAATGAAAATTTCATCTCTCAGATTTCGGTTTTAACTATCGTATCTGATAGAGATTGGTCCGTAGATTAAGACGCTGCGATCAGATCTTAATTATCTCTTTTAGTTTACGAGATATTTGCATTTGAAAAAAATGGGCAAAACTTGAAAAATGTCACTTTTTAGCACTTTTAGTCGCGTTTTTCGACCTTTTACTGTAGGAAATATAATTATTTTATATTTTTATCTGATAGAGAATTTTCCAATCTATCATAATCAGCAATTCGTTGATTGCTATAGCTTTTAGTTTAGGAGATATTAATTATCAAAAATCGTCGAAAAAAAGTATCAAGCACCCCCCCTTGGCAATTTTTTCTTAAGAATGAAAATTTTATTTCTCAGATTTCTGCTTTAACTAGCCTATCTTATAGAGAATAGTCCGTAGATTAAGACGCTGCGATCGGATCTTAATTATCTCTTTTAGTTTACGAGATATTCGCGATTGAAGAAAATTGACAAAAATTGAAAAATGTCACTTTTTAGCACTTTTAGTCGCATTTTTCGACCTTTTACTGTAGGAAATATAATTATTTTATATTTTTATCTGATAGAGAATTTTCCAATCTTTCATAATCAGCTATTCGTTGGTAGCTATAGCTTTTAGTTTAGGAGATATTAATTATCAAAAATCGTCGAAAAAAAGTATCAAGCACCCCCCCTTGGCAATTTTTTCTTAAGAATGAAAATTTTATTTCTCAGATTTCTGCTTTAACCAGCCTATCTTATAGAGAATAGTCCGTAGATTAAGACGCTGCGATCGGATCTTAATTATCTCTTTTAGTTTACGAGATATTCGCGATTGAAGAAAATTGACAAAAATTGAAAAATGTCACTTTTTAGCACTTTTAGTCGCATTTTTCGACCTTTTACTGTAGGAAATATAATTATTTTATATTTTTATCTGATAGAGAATTTTCCAATCTTTCATAATCAGCTATTCGTTGGTAGCTATAGCTTTTAGTTTAGGAGATATTAATTATCAAAAATCGTCGAAAAAAAGTATCAAGCACCCCCCCTTGGCAATTTTTTCTTAAGAATGAAAATTTCATCTCTCATATTTCCGTTTTAAATAGCCTATCTTATAGAGAATAGTTCGCAGAATAGTCTCTGCGATTGTTTCTGCGATAGTCTCGTTGCGCTAGGAATTGTGGTTTTCTTCTTATCACACGCGTACACGGTGTCACAATTAGTTTGAAATAATTTTCCCACGTGCAGAATTTAATTTTGTATTTCCCTGTATCGAAATTTATTGCAAGAAAATTCCGTGACGCGAGTTATATTTAAAGTTGTGTGTATACGCACTTGTACTCGTGGCGCTAGGAGTTGTAGTTTTCTTGTTATAACACGCGAACACGGAGTCGCAATTAGTTTGAAATAATTTTCCCACGTGCAGAATTTAATTTTGTATCTCCCTGTATCGAAATTTATTGCAAGAAGATTCCGTGACGCGAGTTATATTTAAAGTTGTGTGTATACGCACTAGTACTCGTTGCGCTAGGAATTGTAGTTTTCTTGCTATAACACGCGAACGCGGTATCAAAATTAGTTTGAAATAATTTTCCCACGTGCAGAATTTAATTTTGCATCTCCCTGTATTGAAATTTATTACATGAAAATTCCGTGACGCGAGTTATATTGAAAGTTGTGTGTGTGCGCCATAGTACAACCTGAATAGTTTGTACTCGTAGTTTGCACTCTTGGCTCTTATCGGTGTTAGTGCACAAACAACTTGTTTTTATTGCGTTGCAGCGCATCCCATGCGCTCAGCAGTGTTTGTTCCATTTCTTTCTTAGTCGATCGTGCGCTGCCGCCTGGTGGGCACGCGTTTATTTGCTCAGCGGTTTTTGTGACGACTTATTGCGTTTCATGTGATTTTAAATCGGTAGTTGCTAGTTTTTTTGAGTTTCCTCGCGATCTTGGCGTCTCACTAACTTCAGCGTGGCGTCAAAAGATGCGGAATTAAATTCTCCGTCGGGAGGTTTTCTTTGTTGGAGGAACTTCCCCTGTAACCCGCGAAAATTTGCATATACTTGTAATTTTCCATGTTTTTTTCGTGTTTGTTCGCGATCTAGGCGTCGCACCAACTTCAACGTGGCATCAAAAGATGTGGAATTAAATTTTCCGTCGGGTGGTAATAGATTGTTGCCGGAATTTCCCCTGTAACCCGCGAAAATTTGCATAAAATTGTAATTTTTCATGGTTTTTTCGTGTTTGCTCGCGATCTAGGCGTCGCACTAACTTCAGCGTGGCGTCAAAAGATGCGGAATTAAATTTTCCGTCGGGTGGCAATAGTTTGTTGCCAGAATTTCCCATGTAACCCGCGAAAATTTGCATAAAATTGTAATTTTCCATGGTTTTTTCGTGTTTGCTCGCGATCTAGGCGTCGCACTAACTTCAGCGTGGCGCCAAAAAATGCGGAATTAAATTTTCCGTCGGGTGGTAATAGTTTGTTGCCGAAATTTCTCCTGTAACCCGCGAAAATTTGCATAAAATTGCAATTTTCTATGGTTTTTTCGTGTTTTCTCGCGATCTAGACGTCGCACTAACTTCAGCGTGGCGTCAAAAGATGCGGAATTAAATTTTCCGTCGGGTGGTAATATTTTGTTGCCGGAATTTTCCCTGTAACCCGCGAAAATTTGCATAAAATTGTAATTTTCCATGGTTTTTTCGTGTTTGCTCGCGATCTAGGCGTCGCACTAACTTCAGCGTGGCGTCAAAAGATGCGGAATTAAATTTTCCGTCGGGTGGTAATAGTTTGTTGCCGGAATTCCCCCTGTTACCCGCGAAAATTTGTATAAAATTGTAATTTTCATGGTTTTTTCGTGTTTACTCACGATCTAGGCGTCTCACTAACTTCATCGCGTCGTCAAAAGAAGCGGAATTAAATTCTCCGTCGGGTGGTATTAGTTTGTTGCAGGAACTCCCCCTGTAACCTCTGTGTGAAGTAAAAGTTTAAAAGTAGTTGTTTTTTCATTTTTTTTTCCAGATTTGTCAATTGCCATTATCTTCTAAGCTGTTTTTAAAAAAAGAATGCATTTAATTTTTGATTTTAGAATAGGGGAGACTGGGTACGGTTGTGACAATTTGTGTTTGATTACCAATAGTTTTGTTAATTTACCAGTTAGATCGTAGAAAAGTAACTTTTATGGTAATTTGTACATTTATCTATACAAGAGTACTAAAATGTTGGCCCTAAATACGACGTATAACTAATAAGATAAATTTAAAAAAAAAAGTCAAATTGTCACAACCGGCCACACACCAAGGACGGTTGTGACAGTGGTTGGGTGCGGTTGTGACATGCAAAAACATACACTAAAATGGCCATTCTCTTGGCAAAAATCTAGTGCATTAATATGAATGTGAAAGGAATGATTATCCAGCAATAGAAAAACTTGATGTGTTAGAGAAGCATTCGAGAATTTCTTAAAATGTTCGAGAAATGTTAAGAATGAGACATCCTGCATCCAACCTGAAGGATTTACAGTTCCAATTGATCCCACCGGTCCATCTCTAACAAAATGATCATGATAACGTATTCACGGGAATACAAAAAAGCAAAAAAACTGCAAAAAAGCATCTTGAAGCAAAAAAGAACAACTATAGTAATGTCACAACCGTACCCACAAAATTTGTCACAACCGTACCCGAACCTCTTTTTCGAAAACAAAAATTCGCCATGACTTTGTCGAATAATCTACGTAAAAAGCAAATGCTTATAAATAACTACCAATGTTCAATTTAAAAGAAACAAAAAACAGAAGTAATCTATCTGTATACAAACAACAATAATTATTAAGTGAAGCCGTACAAAAATATTTACTTTTGGCTGTCAAAAAGCAATGTGGGCTCCTAGTTACGTTAACGTCGCGCAATGACTGATGCAATACTAGGGAAAGGGTTTAAATTTGCACCCCGCTTCTTTATCCTCTTGCACCCTCCCCCGTATGACGTATAGTTTCGTTATTATGACGACTGTCACTACCGTACCCTGGCACAACCGTACCCAGTCTCCCCTACATTATATATACGAATAAGAAAGTAGTACATTTATAATATAAATTTTTTGTCATTGCATTAGACGGTATCAACATCCTAAATTGTTCATAGTTTACACTCTTGACTCCATCACTCAATCGGTGTTTGGTACAAACAACTTATTTTATCACATTGCAGCGCGTCCGATGTGTTCAGCAGTGTTTGTTCGTTCCACTTCTTTACTTAGTCGATCGTGCGCTGCCGCGTGGTGAGCGCGTGTCTAGATGCGGGACGGTTGTCGTGGCGACTTATCGCGTTTCTTGTAATTTTAAATCGGTAGTTGAATCAGAATTGGTCAGCAAATATAGAATTTAGAATTAACAAACGAATGCGGAGTGTCGTTAATGAGTTATCGCGCGTGGAACCCGTGGCTTTAATAATGTACGCACGTGTTTGCTGTCGGCCGTCGGATGCCTTCCGTCGGCTAAAAATTCCTGGTGGACTTGTTTTGTGTATTCATTTAATTATTTATTTGAATAAACGTCGTTTGTGCTTCTGGTGGATTATTTCAATAGCGAAGGTGTAAGAAAATGTGGTACGTAAATACTATATTTTATAAACATTTGACGAATTAAACAGTAAATGTAAATTCATCAGCTGATAATGAAAAGCGATTAGTCAAATAATTAAACACTCTAAAAATAAGTAACAATAGCTGTCATATTAGATCCCGTTTTTTGTGCTTTTGTTCCTTATTCTGTCTGTAAATGGCTTGACGTGTTTGCTAATTTGAGTTTAAGAGATCTTAGTTCAGTATTGCTTTAAAAAGTGTATAATAATTAGTAATTGGATTATTTATTATGTTTCTAACCCCGCACCTATCACTTCTCTTAGGTATTCAGAAGGAAACAGGTTATAAAACTTGCACTTTTGAAGTTTTTTTGTATCACCCTGTATAAAAAAATTTCTAATGGTCAGTAAAAAAATAATTATTTTTTTATTGTTTTGATGCGATTTTCTTTTTAAATTATAGATTTTCTTTTGGTAACACCCTGTATATAATTTTCCAGGGATGCAACGCGATAACAGTGCGCAATTTGCTATTTTCTAGTGTTGTATATTTTGTACTTTTGCAGCCGTTAGTACAGCGCGGCTATGCAGGTCATAAACATATTTTAAAATGACGTCATGTGTTCTGTAGGTATTGAAATTGCAAGTTCTGAACTTGTATTGTATGTAATTTGTTAATAAAGAAATGTTAAAGGCAATGGCTGTGTCTCATGACTTGTGCACCCCTTCCTTCTATCATTTCAGGTACAGGACACCACTTGTAAAGTATTTCTCAGTGTTGTGGTCGGCTCTATGAGCGGCGACACTTAGAAATACCTCTACAAGTCCTCAAGGAGTTCTCCCACTCGGGGGATGATCCCCACTATAAAAATTGTTAAGGTATCTTGTATGATTTGTGTACTCCATCTTTCATTTCAGGTACAGGTGAGAACTTGTAAGAATATTTTTAAGTGTCCCCTCTCTTGAGGCGACTTAAAAATTAGAAATATTTTTACAAGTTCTTAAAAGGATGTCCTTATAAGGAGTTCCCTCTCTCTGGGGGTGATCCCCCACCATAAAAATTGTTAATATGCCTGATAATTCCGGGGATGAAGCGCAGAGACATCGTAGCTGTAGGATGGGCCGGGAGCAATGGACGCATCGAAGCAGTGGACCGTAGACTGTCTGTTATAACGACACGTGGCAAAAAATTTAAAAATTCTGTCACCCCTATTCTCTTTTCTTCCTGTACTCTCTCTTCTTCTTCTTCTCTTCTTACTTCTCCTATACTCTCTCTCCTGCTGCTACTGCTGCTGCTCTCTATTTGCTGCTCCTCCACCAACTTCTACTTATTCTTATTGTTGCTTCGTTGTACTTTGCCTTTCAAGTTATTTCTAACATTTGAATCTTGAATTTTTGTGGTATGCAACCCACATTTCGTAAATTTCTTATTATTTAATAAAATTGCCTTCTACAACTGAGATTCGATCCACGAACCTCCAGCATGCTAGCATATGCACATGCCACCTGAGCCACAATGCTCACTTATCAAGTTTTGTTTGTTTCAGGTATAAATGGTGTTGTTTTTCTCATCTTTTTAAAAACAACAACACTATACCCATCATTCAAACACCTGAAGTCAAATGTAACTTTTGTAACTATTTCTGGAAACGACAAAGAGGATACAAAATTTATATACTTGAAAATATTATATTAACTCTTACTTTATTTCAATATAAATGCGTAACAAAATATAATAAATTTGAAAATTGTTCAAAGTTATATTGTATAATTCCAACGTATTTGCTTCATAGTGTGTAGTGAAACTGCATATACTTATGTAGCAACACTTACATCAACCACCTCACAGGCAAAACATTTAACAAACATTTAATTAATAAATGCCGTCGACGATCGACCGAATGTAAAGCACCGTAAAGCAAGTAATATCACATTCTTGATATTATCACAAGACACACGATAAACTGCCACGAGGCTGACCGACGAATAAAACATGTGCGCACCGTGCAACAACGCACGACCGACTAAGTAGGGAAGAGAATTGAGAGCCAACGTGAACCAAACAAATAGTAAACAAACAAAAAAATCAGTTCTCCAATACACAAACATTATTTATGAATACGATTTTCTCGTAACACAATTGATGCAAGGAACATTAAGGAACAACAATTTAGGAAGTAAATAAAAATCCGCATTTGTAGGTAGTGGTCAAATTCTATTTTCCCTACACGCATTGTGTACTAGGTCAACATGCTGTAAAGGTATACCATTAATACACAAGTTCGTGTGGTGTATACAAGTAAACAATTGATGCGGTTCCTTCTTGAAGGACCTTAGCAATAATCCTATATCACGAATCGTCTTTCTTGCAACATCCGTGCACTCGATGCACACAAAAATAAGTTGTGCCTGGCGTCGCATAAATTTCAACATCTCAGCATGTGTCGCTGGTCGTGCATCGTTCATTTGATTGAATCTCAAGTATAAGCGACGTAAGTGTAACGTCGAGTGTTGGTTGATATCAAAAAAGAATTTCTCCATGTTGAAGTACACCGAGCTACGCATACAAACACTGAAACCGACTCATCAAATTTACTTGCTCCAGGAAATAAAAAAAAATAAAACATACCTTAAGTCCCGCAAACTGTTGCTGGCGTATTTCAAATGTGTAAAGGAAAACGTTGCATTGTAACACGTTATGTTTAACTTTGTCAAGTTTCTGCATGATTGAAGAAGCTATATTTGGAACAAGAATTTCATTTATATTCGTAATTAAATGTCGTACTCACTGGCTTGAGAAACATATTGCCTACAGCTGAATGGACATCAATGTAGAGTGCAGTTAAATTCACGAGGAATTTTATAGGTTCCAAGTTGACCGTTGCAATACGAGGACTGTAAAAATTAACAGTATATAAATGAAAGTATGATCAAAATAACAAAAAAGACTTACGGTGTGGACTGTTCCACATTCAAAATTTTCACGTTGCGTAGTTCATATAAATACTCCTTTAGCTTCTCATCTTCAACTAACATAAAAAAATCCGATTTTAGTTATTTTTGATATAAATTCCAAGAGAAAAAGTCGATAATCACCCATAAAATCGGAATATGTAACTGTTGTGTACAATTTTTCCATATCTCTATGAATTGTCTCCATTGTTGCTCCAGCTTTAAGCAAAGCCATCCAATTTTCAATGAATATTGGATGATTGTACATTGGTAACTTTATTTTCTAAAAAGCATTACATTGAACATTGAATTAGATTGTAATGCTTAAAACTCACCACTATACTGTCAAAACAAATTTGATCGGAATAAGGAATTATCCTCCTTTCCAATAAGGAATGTGTTATTGTGTCCTTATCATTTACTGCTACTGCAACACATTTAATCTAGCTTTAAATGAATAAATGTTTCTTTTTAAAGCTTACCTTTTGCATTCCTTGAAAATCTTTAAAATTAGTATTAACTGCCACAGATGTTCCCAACAGGTACAGGTATTCCAAGTTGACTAGTTGTGCACATGCCTTCAGAATGACATGTTTGGGGATCCAAAATATTCCTGTTAGATCCAATTCCTTAACCAGTGCTTTTCTTCTGCCAATCAGAGTGTTGATCATGTTTTGTCGAAAGCGATACTCCAAAGCTAACGAAATTTTACTAAAAAATTATCAGTTATAAATAGTCATAATTTAAGTGTTTAAAACATACCTATTTAAAGTACTTCCGAGTGCTGTGACATCATAATTGAATGCAACTATTGCATTGTGTTTGTCCAGGGTGTTAAGATATGATAGAACTATTTCAAATGGCAGTATTGGTAATTTGTCCATGGTGAATGCACCTAAAACGTAACAAAAGTCAAATATAAGTTCACTAAAAACACAAAACACATACTAAGAGTAAATAATGTATGGTTATGTGTCCTATACACAACAAACACACTGCTGATTTTAACTAAGGTCATCAGATCTCCGCAGTATTTACGGTTGTATTTCATTTTTGAAAGTGTTATGCTAACTGTAAACTTCATTTCGTGCTCTTTCTGTTTGGATGAGTTACGCTTTGTATTCGTGGCTAAGTAAAATGTAATATTAGTAAAGTATTGGATTCAAAATGCATACACCTAAGGATATTCTACTTATGAGCGGCAAACGAAAGTGTGGTAAAGATTACTTCGCTGAAATTCTACTAAAAAGGTAGCAGTATAACACATTCCATTCCATAGTATTATTTAAATGTTAATAATACATGTTTCAGATTAAATAATGCAGCAATCATTCGAATCTCTGAACCACTTAAAGGCCAGTATGCTAAGGAACACAATCTTGATCACCAGGAATTGATGAGTGATGGTCCGTATAAGGAACTGCACAGAAAAGCAATGATTGAATGGAGCGACAAGATGAGAGCTAAAGAACCAGGATACTTTTGTAATATTGCTTGCAATAATGGTAATAATACTATATTTCATATAGTTAAGATATAAATTAAAATATTTTTCAGCTCCTAATGCAGATGTATGGATAGTCAGTGATATTCGAAGGAAAACTGACATCAACTGGTTTTATTCACAATTTTGTCATAAAAGTGTTTCTATTAGATCTGTGAGAATAACTGCTGATAATGCCGTTAGGCATAGCCGCGGCTGGAAATTTACAGAAGGTAATTAACAGAAAGTTAGTATGAAAAATTACAAAAATATTTTTTAGGGGTTGATGATGTTACATCAGAATGCGACCTGGATGATTATACGTCGTGGGATCTTATTGTTACAAATAACAACCCTTCAGAACAGGCATGCAAAGAAAATGTCTGCAAAATTCTACAGCTTTTAGCTTAAAATCTGTACTTAAACATTCGAATCTTTCCAAGTATTATATTCTTATTAAATATATTAATGTAAGAGTAAACCCAATGCTGGTTTGGTTGCCTATGCAATTTAGGGATGAAAATCGATTATCCCAATGTCATAGTGAGTTTACATTCGTCGGTGGCGCGTCGTAGTATTTGTGCCCAGTCAAGTTTATTGACAAAAGATACAAACACACGATGTAGTTATGTTAATTGTTGTTACGCCATCATCCCTCCGTTGATCGCACCGCACATCCGCCGGCTTGCCGCGCGAGAAACGATGAGCAAAAGGGGCACAAATGGTAAGTAGTATACACAGGAACACACGAATCCAGACAGCAGCATCACGCTTCACCCAGTTGGTCAGTGACCTAGATGTGATATCAGGCCCAGAATGACCCTTTGTGTGTTTATCGCTCGCCAGATAACCACGCATACGGCTCGGTGAACCGAGCGCAGTCGACGCTCAGCGTCTCCGCCGTCGACTACTACCTGCACCTGCCGGGCCCGCCGTCGCCTGCGATGTCCACCGTCACGCTTACACCGGGCAGGATTCGCAACATCGACCAGGACATGGAGGCGCTGAAGGCTTCCAGGGCGGATAATCCTTTCATTCGGGTAATTATTTCCAATATACAATCAAAAAAAAGCAACCAAAAATTGATTGCACTTTTAGCAAGTGATTGCAAGTCGCGAATCGCTCGCCGACTGCCTCGACGAGGTGGAGTCCGACGACGCCAACCTCATGTCTCAGGAATTCCCGACTGATCTGGACGTTGATCCGCTGTCGCTTCCAGGCATGCACGAGCACATGATCCGCAGTCCGCCGCCTGTAAACTGGCCAAGGTCTCCCAATCATCGATTCTTTCAATTTCCGAGCACAGAAGATGAAACGCTTCAAGTAGAAGTCCTGGTAAGCATATACCACCAACTAACACCAAGCAAATTTAACATTTAATACAATACAATTACATTTTAGAGTAAGGATAAAAACAAGAATAAGAATTGGGAGACGACGGACCATTCGCCGATGCGTGGTGCCTATCAAAAGTCCTACCAGGATCGATTCTCGATCCTGACGCCCAGCTCGCTGCGCTCGGGCGAAGACAGCATTCGCCTCATGTCAACGGATGAATGAAAAGGCAACAAAAAAATTATTGATTCGTTTGTGATATAGTTTTCTAGTCGATGACGTTAGCAATTAATGTTGGAAGAAGAAGAAACTCGCGTGATTGACTCGGGCGTTATTTTTAGGATATTTTTACTTGGAACTTGGAAATCAAATCGTGCTTTAGCGCTGTACTTTTAATGCACGGGGTACGTAATTAGTTCATCTTCGAGTTTTTTCAATAGTTTTACTCTCTGTATATCGCTGTTGTACGACAACACTATTCCATGTTATGTAATTTTAAATTAATCCTAGCCGAAGGAATTCGAAGCCGCATAGCGATATTTTTATACAGAAACAATTTCGTTCCAACTTGGTTTCGATTTTGATGTTTTCCAAACCACACTAAATCTCACCGCCGCCAATTATAATTATTAGAACTACTCTATTGTGTGATGTTTTGGTTGCATATCTTGCAAATTGTTTAGATTCCAATATTTTTACACGCACACAACCACTCGTGTAACGTAAATGTGAAATGTAAAACATTGCATTTAGCCACAATTAATCGATCTAGTCAATAATACAAAGTGAATTGTTTAAGCAAATCGCGCTAGCGTTAGTGCAGTTTGTGCATTTGTTAGGAGCATATCAAATTGGCGCAGGACGCAAAAAAAAACACAAATTTAAACAAATTGGCAATTGAAAAAATTTAAATTATAGCGAAATTATTTGCATCAAATGCAAATACCAGTACTAGATGAATTCTAAGTCGACTATATTACTAGTCGACGTGTTATTAAACATTGAAGCGTAAGTAAACAAACAAAAACAATTGAATTGAATCTGTTTTACTCGTATTGGTTAAATCTGCCTTGGCAGGTGCTAACAATTTATGTGTGATGTTACATTCGGAGTATGCAAATGTATGTCCAATTGATTAATAAACTGGATATTAACTACGATTAGTAAGTAAAACGTGTGTTCCATTCTTACCTTGCATCCAGCTAACCTCAAAACATGCTGCACTCTCAATTGTTTTATGAAAACTAACGCGCGCAGCAGTGCAGCACATGTTACGTTGCCTTGAAACAACAATTCGCACGCCAGCGCCATCAGTGCACAAACAACAAACTACATTTTTATTATATACAATTTGAGTAAATACAAATCTTCTTTAAATCGCTATGTGAAGGTAGAAAATTAAAAGATGGCATAGTTTATAATCATTTCAATAGTTTTTATCTTCATTATATTTATATCATGTTTGTTTTTTAATCGTTTTTAATAATCATAATGAACGCATCCATTAATTAATCATAATTATTTAATTAATCAATAATAATTAATCGAAATCGAAAAAAATATATTATCGAACAGAAGATCAATGCAATATGAATAGTTTACAATATATAGTATTTACAATTAATTCATATTAATTATTATTCTTTCATAATATTTATAATATATATATATATTTATAATTAATTATATTTATATATTTATATCTCATACAATCATGAAGAAGAGTTGATTCAGGTGACAGAAGGTGCTGGTTCTATAAACTAGATATGCTTCAGGACGTTCGTTTGCTTTCATTTTGTGTTCATTTATTTTTTGCTTCATTTGTTCACAGTTGTAATTTTCATTTGGTTTTTTGGACATTCGCCACTCAATTGTTTCACTAACGCGCGTTATTCGTTTGGTTTTCGTTTCGTTCCTTGCGATTCGGTCGATATTGCGATCTTCCCGTGTTGAAAACATTCACAATTCATAATATTACTCACTGACATTCACGCTCCGTCAGTTGTTGCATCGTTTTCATCAGATAGATTTAATAATATACAACTAATTTTTGATTTTTAGCTTCAATCAATGATTCATTACTTATATATTACAACACAAACACCTTGCGTTGAGGTCTCTCGTGGAACGTGTGTTTGCAAAACAAGAAACATTTGATTTCGAAAAGGAGGCGGATTATCATCGTCCTGTTTTAAGCATCGTTGATTTTCCGTTAATTGCAATTTGTCGTTTGATTGTAATCCGTGCGTGTCTTGGCGGAAATACAGAAACGAATCTCGAATCAATCAATCAAAGCACATCACACAGAGATGAGAATAGATATTACACAGAAGCGAATTTTCCTGCGAAACAATCATCGATGTAAACAACAGAAAAAGCGATTCGCAATTGGTTCCACTTTGTTTGATTTTTATTTTCGCATTGAATATCATGTCACGAGTTATCAATTAATCACAGTATTAAATTTCGCATCAACAATTTTATTTACAACATAAATATATCAAGAAAAATTATAATATTTTGTAATTCTTTGAAGAAAAACTGTTTTAATTGGATAAATTTTAATAAATTACAAATTTATAACATAAATCGATGCAAAATTTAATACAGAATCGTTTAGTGAAAGAATTATTATTATAACTCAATTAGTTTTTGAGTAATTTATTAATAACTAAGAAAAAACACAATTTTTCCAAACATCTGTAAGAAGTGTAGCCTATGTTATTAATCAATTACACAAAAACTAAAATAGTTACAAAAATGATTTCTTCAGCATACTATTTGACATTAAATATGTCATTCAAATATTTTAAAATTGCATTTATACAATTCTTGCTTTTCAAGTAATTAATGAATAACTCTTTGATTGCGCTGGATTTCTTTGATGATCCTAACCTTACAACATATCTAGACATTGTCATTACTCGTAAACCGTGAACAAACATTTCCCCTCCCTTTCAGCTAGAAATTTCAACATACACGCACATCAAACAAGTGGACAAGTGTTTCCGAAGCAGCCCCCTTTTTTATAATTCCATCGCTCTCCACTCTCTTCAAGTGTCGCAATGGTGGTGGTGTGTATTTTTAAATTCTTTCGTAAATTCAGTCAGTAGTCAATCGCTTATTTTTCAATAATCAATTTGCTTAGTATTTGCTTTAATATATACACATTAATTACTTTTTTTACACTCCTCAACAACAACACAAAAACAAAGCGCTCAAAATTGTGTGTAGGTGAATCCGAAAAAACTCAACCTCTCTCATCGCCGATCAAATCCGAATACATACGAGAGTGTTGCTTGCTACGAGACGTTGATAAGACAAAGAGTTGAATGAGTGTGTGTCGCCCGCCATGTATTGTTGGTTGCCCACCGTTTATTGTACTTGTAATGTAATTTATTTAATTTATAATCGTTAAGGTTAGAACACAGAAAAAATCCTATTGATTTATCATCATTTGCAAACTGTAGACTAAGAGAAGCAGACATTTATAGAAACTTTTTTTGTATTTTTGTGGTTATTTTTTTCTTTATTCTCCATTTCTTCATTGTTTACCTTCCACGTTTTTGTTTCAATATATATTTATTTAATAATTAAGATTTTTTTGGATTTTTTTTACTCGTTTTGTATTTTGTAATCGTTTATAATCTATGTACTTGTATTGTATTTTGTAAATGGATGCGTCGGCGTTTTCGAGCCGCCATTTTGTAATATCGCGCATCGCGCTGCCCGCCTGGCGTTGGTTTTTCATCTCCTGACCACCGCAGAAACTTCTCTCGCCGTCGTACAAAAATAATTCCCTCATTGGACCCCACGGCAACAAACGTGCAGCATCAACATCATCGAAAACGCCATCCAACGCATTCAATTCAATTAATTGCATAGTATTGTAATTATTATTAATGCTTTTTGTAATATTATACTTAATGTGTGTGTGTGTCAGTGTTTTTCATTTATTTATTTTATGCATTTTTTTGGTTTTTGTTTCGTTTGTGAATTTTTTTTGTGTTTCATTCGTTTCGCTACCGCGCGCACGTTCCATTTGAATATTTCGTGTGTGTGTGTCGGTGGTTATTTTATATTTTATATTATTATCAGTACCCGTGCAATCACCTGTCAAGCTCTCGAAACACGCACACGCACTCACACCATACTTTTTAGAGGCTCAGTTCTCGCTGGGACGACGAACGGCGCAGCGCGGATTCATTTTTCCGGTTTCGCTTTTGTTTACAAATCCAAAAACACAAAACACAACGCAGCACGCCGCCAAAAGAGACAATCGGCGGCGCGTCGTGTTTTACAAACTATATATGAGAGAATCATGTGTGTCCGGCGCGCGTCCGGTGCCCGCGTCAAAAAATATAAATTGGCCGAGGTTCCCGCCTTATCAAGCCGGCGGGAACCCCATGCGCGTGTTATTATTTCTCCTGTGTCTTCTCGCGATTATTATTTTGTTACTTTTTTGTTTGTTTGTATGCTTTTACTTTATTTTATAAAGAATTTGTACTCTTTGCGTGCGGGCGGGGATGTTGCGACCCGCACAGTTCTTAATTTAGTATAGCTCAAGGTGTGTATTTCAGTGTTTTGCGTAAAAATCATAATTTTCAACATCATCAACATCAACAACAAAACAATTAGATACGTGTGTGTGTGCAGCGGCGGGGACGCAAACGAGCCGGAGATCTGTTTGTTTTGTAGCCATGTAGATGGCGGGGTGGCTCGCGCATCCCTACCGCGCATGCGCAATCAATTTCTTTTTGTTTTAAAATTTAAAATTTACTTCCCGTCACGGCAATTAATATAATAGATAAAATATAATATTTAAAGGTATTAAATATTTTGTTCCTCTTGATTTGCGGGGGGCGCTGGGGGTTTTAATTAATTTAACATAAAACTATATATATAATTAATTTAAACTAATATAGAATACGAAGAAATTTTCATCCATCTTTTGCTTTGATTTTTTTTGCAGTTTTCGCAGTTTTTTTGTTTTTGTTACATTTGTGTGTGTGTGGGGTATGTGTGTAAGTGTGTGTGGATGATTACAATTTTCAACTGATTGCGGGACAATATTTTTTTCCAGAAAAATTCAATCGTGTTCGCATGAAATATTCATTTACTAGTACAATACATACACCAATCAGAGAGCAAACATTTGCAATGCTTGCGTGTGGTTTTTTTGAACGGAATTTCGTTGAGTGCGTTTTTATTATTTTTTTATTAATTTTTTTTTTTGGTTATGTTTGGTTTCACCCCATTATTTGAACGGCAATTTGTATTTTTTTAAAGATTTCCCTTTATCTAATAAGACAAGATGGCGACAGTTTGACTGTCGACTTTTTTTTATCGTTAGACTATTCTAATATATATCTCATACTCTTCCTCAGCCGCTCTCGCGCTCTCCGTACCTTCCTCATAATTTGGAAATAATTAATTTACTTGTATTTACAATATACATTAATAATCATAGATAATAATTAATATAATAATAATATTTTTGTTTCTTTTCTCATTTTAATGCCAAGAATTTCGATTTTTAGTTTCTGTTTGGTTTTTTACTTTTTACTTTAATTCATTTCTTGTAACCGAGTGTGTTTCGTGTGTTTATGTGTGGGAGTTGTGTGTAGGTGTGTGTCGGTTTTGTTTGCAATGTTTTAATAAATTTTTCGTTGACTAGAGGACTGGCTCTGGTCGCGTATGATCGCACATCGCATCGACGTTCGCCTGCGTTTGCTTGTGTAGCCGGACGGCGGCTACGCCGCCACCGCAGGCTTGTCCACCATGCACCGCCGCGTCTACATGTAGACGTCTCGGATCTCCGAGAGCGTCAGGCGGCTGGTGGACATCGTCACGCCGCTGTCGCTCGATGCCGATTGCACGCTCGAGTGGTCGTCGGTGTCGCTCTGCGTGCTCGTATAACCGATCACGTCCACCTCATCTGCAAGCAGAAAAAAAAAACATAACCATCAATAACCAAATACAGCAAGTTGCAAATTTGTGTAATTTTGGTTGCCTATATTCAAACACACCATTGATACAACTATAGTTACAGTAAGTTATAAATTCGTGTCATTTTGGTTGCCTATAGTCAAAAACACACAAGTAAATTCTGTATGGGTGATGTTGTGCGTTGCTATTGTACCCAATTTAAGGTGGAATTTGCTGACAATACACACGTACGTGCCTGTAGGACTAGAACGTTAATTAACGTCGCATTGTCTCGCTATTAATCAACAGGAATGTACGCCGGTGCGCCTCAGAGACGATTACAAACGCAGCAAATGAAAATCAGAGCATGCTGATATCTGATTGGACAATTCCGACTAATCACGCATACGCACACACAGAGAGAGAAATCGATTCATAATTAGCAATTTCGCATTCGATTCGAGTTATATCGCGCTTGTAGATTAGACTTTTACACTTTTATCAATCGCGCGCGCGCCGCCAAAATATGAATTGAACTTAATTAAAATGGCGGCGCGCATTGTAATTACGGCTGAAACATTCAATTTTCAATCAGTTGGCGCCCGCGCGGCTATATTAAGTCGTAACGAAGGCGCAATTTTATGGAAATTACACGTTCGACGTTTGCGGGAATCCAAGGGATACCAGAAGGGATACCCCCGAATGGAAACCCCGAGTTTAGATTTATATTTTCTGGCGGGCGAAACTTTATGAATTGCAAATGGAAAAATGTAGTAAATAAATCGAAAAATTCCCTTCCTCGGGTTTCCGGTCGTGAGGCACACACAACCAGCCAGCCGGGGCGGCGCGCGCGCGTACCTATTTCTTCTTCTTTTTTCCTCTTTGCTTTTCATTTTTTACTTCCGCCTTTCCTGCCCGGCCTCGGGTTTTATTTATAGCCCCGGCGCGGGCACAAAGGTGCGCTCGGCGAGGGAAACTAGCGAGCGAGAAAAACGCACTGAAAGGAAACGCGTTTCGGAGAAAAATTGCGCCCTGGCAAAAAGGGGAAATATGTTTAAAATATACAACGTACAACGAAATCGACGTAGAGGTAAACAATGCATCCACCGAGTGTGTAGAAACCTGCCACCATACACGCCCGGCGAAATCCACGCGAAGTGACCGTGAGAACAAAAGTTGTTGATTCGTTTCCAACCGCCAGTGTGGTGCTGCAGCAATGAGCGAGGCAAACAAATGCATTCGGTGGCGGCCGACAAAGTTGTCGAACGTACGAATGAATGCCAGATCAAAGGAACTTATTGAGGAAACGATGACGCGGACTCTTTTATCGTTCCTCATAAATTTACAGTTAAGGGAGAGAAAGGCGGCGGCGGCAGCGAAGAAAAAAAAAGGTCCATTCACTTTACGCTCGCCAGCGTCGCGCTTCTTTTCAATGCGAGCGGCGAGTTTCCTTCGGGATGGCTTTGCGCGCCCGGGCGATGTTAACTTAACGCGCAAACAGCCCCCGAGCGAGAGAGGCAGGGCGCGGGAAACGCGTTCGCCGAGAAAATGTCCGTCGTCAGCAAACTATTCCGGCATTTGGGGCAAAACTACCCGGACGCATCGAGTGAAAAAAATGGCCGAACCAAATGAAACGGGGACGGACCGACGACGACGGTGTGACGATGCGGTGATGATGACGGTGTTTGCAAGCCCGCACACGCGTCCCGCGTACAAAGCGGATGAAACGAACGCGGACAAATAATGAAAGGGAAACAACACGCGCATTTTTTCCCTTTTCTGCGTCGTTTTTCCCTTCGGCTGCCGCGAATTGATACGACAGCAGTGTGCGGATGAGTAGGCAACACGACAAACAGAACACTCACGCATAAATAAACAAAAAGCAGCGCACAAAACACAAACACAACAAAATGGCCAGGATCATACAATGTAAACCCTTTGAAATTTGAATTAAACATTAATCAAATTACTCCGGCAACTTGAAACTAATAAATATTAATTTTCTGCTTTAAAAATGTGCAAAGTATAGTAATCAATCTAGAAAATGTATTCAATTCCACTAAGATTTCCCTCCGAAGCGGGAGAAGAAGCTCTTCAATTTGCACTTGGCGCAAACCAAGCACACAATTGAGGTTAGCGCTGCGTCTGCGTCTGCTACGAGTGCATTGTGGAGGTTATGTGCTTCCACAGGTCTGTGTTTGCGCGAGGTGTTGGCGAGCGAAATGTGTATATTCAAGCGCGAAGACGCGCCATCGATTCCGCCCGCTTCGCACAGGTCCGATGATTCGATGTTGTTACATCATGCGTGAAACGCAAACACCGTTAACTACCGACAAATATTTGCTCTGCCGAAAAGGGACGACTCCCTTCACCTACACACACCTCTCTACATATCGCTCCGCGCGCATGATACACACGCACACACACACACAGCCGCCCCCGAAACACATCTATCAAGTATAGATTTTCACACCCCCGGGGAGCAGCGCGCTGTGCAAACGGTTTTTTGCACCCGTTTCGCACCAACAAAAAAATAACCGCCACCATTTCAATATTACTTTTATTTATAGTTCATCGATATAGGCAACCCAAAATACATGGGGAAAAATATGATCTACCCGTGTGCGATGGGTGGATTAGCTGACCATCTCGGCCGGAATCTCATTAATAAATTACACTTCTTGCGCGAGCGTGCATGCACATAACCTCGATAAATCACGCCGTGGGCATCGGGAATTCCGTAAATTTCGCGCCGGTCACGCGTTCGAGGCTTATCTCTATATTCCGCGCGAGGTTTACGAGCGACGCGTGCGCATTGGTTGCACACAGACACACTGTATGCGGATAATTCAAAGAAGACGGAAGTGACAGTCGTAAAAGCAAATTTGTTCCGGTTTACAGTCAAAAGTAACAAACTCGCACACAGAATGACACACTAGGCAACGAAATTAACTTTATTAAACATGCAAACAAAGTTGCCTATCCTACAAAACTAAAATTAACGATTTTTTTCGCATAAAACTTGTAATTTTCAATAAAATGCAAGAATAATTTACTTTCCAACTAAGTCACATTGTATGTCACACTGGCAATCAAGTAATAAGGTAATAAAGTTTATCCCCGCGCGTTTGATGGACGATTTGATGGCGGCTAATAAAAGATTATGCGGTTATACATTCGAATAGTTGCCGCAGAGAACCAAATTGCGGCGCTATTAAATTAAATCAAATTATTAATGTTGATAGTCTTCGTCTTCGCTCGGACCAATGCGCGCGTAGCTGTCACTGCTGCGTCATAACCTTAAAATGATAAAATTTCGTAATTTTTTCGACTTTTTTACTACTTTAAACGTTTTTAACGCCTGCTGGATGAAAATTCCACCTCGAGTGCGCTGCGTATACGTTGAGGTGGGGCGGTTCACTATAAAGTGAATAAAAATTCCATATAAAATTTTGATTTATGACCGCCGAGAAGATATCGCCCGAGGAAAATTCCATAAATTCGTAATCGCGGCGCTCGGCTGCGTTTTTGCTCGAGATGAGCTTTTTCTCGCGCTGCAAATGTTTTTCGCCAAATACGAAAAATCGATTTCTCATAAACTAGTGTAAATAATGATGATTTAACAATGCAACGTAAATAATTTGTTGACAAAATGGCCGCCCATTGTGCGGCGCCATCTTGTAAACACTCAGTTTAGTGCCGCTTCCGCTTTTCGCGCATTTTCTTGCGCGCCGGGTTCATTTTCCAAGATTAATGATTAAGTCCCGAAGTAATTAGACGGCGGCGAGTGACGCTTTTAGATTAAGTTTATCGCTCGCATGTTTGGTTATGTCATCCGTCCGGGAGGCGCGCGCGCGCGTACGGCGAACATAAACTGATCCATCATCAGCTCCACTTCTTACCGAACACCACGGATCGAACTAACTCCGGGACTCTGTCGTGTTGTTTGCGTTAACATTTCCAGCGCGCTAAGTTTAGCGGGGATTAACAGCAGTGGAAGTCTCCGGGAGGTAAACATTAAAAATACCGGAAGTAGACGAGACACGAGCTGGATTACACCCCGAACAAATAAACTTACTTCTATGAACAAAAAAGACGACAAAGGAGATTGATATTCATTTACGTGTAAGAAATTATTTCTTGTTATGAAAAAATTTCATATTTTTTATGCGAAATGTAAATACGATGCCCGAAAATGAATTAATCATCAAATTGAATTAAAACGACGTAATTGCCGTCGTCCTAATTGAAATACAAAAAGCAAAAATGACTAATTCACTGAACCGTGCCGCGTGCTCTCGCAAAAAGGGTTGCGGTCCTGCGCCACAGCCCGCAGAGCCGCTTTTTATTTGACAAAGGACCGAGTTTCGGAATGTCGTAAAATTTTAAACGCGCGCGCACGTCCGCACGATGAAGATTAGAACAACACGAACTCAATTAATAAATCAAACCGCGCGCAAGGAAACCCTTTTCCTATACAAAATATACAACACTTCCGGAATAAAGCACATACACATAACCAAACTTATGTTGTTGTGAATGATGGGGACACTCGGTGCCGGAGAGTCCGACGACGACAAAAGTTTAAAATAATGAATTGAATACTCGCGGGAGTGAGGCAGGAGGTAGCAGAAGGTCTATAGTACATTACATCACATTGGAGCTAATACCGCACCGGCGCCTGGGTCCGATGGAAAGGAGCGCGCAGGAGCTTGTACGTGCGTTGATTACCAGACATTTTCGGCGGTCCCAAAAGCCCGCTGCCAATTTCGTTTTGTGGAGCAAGGGCAGCGAGAACGCAATCTCGTAATGCGAATAAATCAGCGGCTAATGTGAGCCGCCAGGAAGTAATGTAATGATAACAATCACTATCATTACTTAAAATATCAAAAATTAAAATTTTGACAAAAAAGTGCGCATAACCTTCAAATTAACTCTTAGTTTCTATTTCAGAGTTTAAAAAATAATATTTAAAATAACTATCATGTTTTTGTTTTTCTTAACTACGTTAAAACTATTAATATTTTTTAATAAAAAGTATCCTATGTTCTTCTCAATATCCTTGAAAATATGTATACAACATTTCATGATGATTGGTTGAGTGGTTTCCTCGTGAAAGCGAAACAAACAAACATTTTTTATATTAATACAGATAATAATGCCTCTAACCACGCCCAAAAATACGAAAAAAATTCCCAGGACATTGTAGAAATGAACCGAGGGCAACTAGGCCGTAATGTGTTTCGGAACGCAAGAGACAATCATTTATCAGCGCCTTCGCCTTTGTTTATGCATCGCGCTTTTACGGCGCGCGAAGACGAGAGCACTTAAATTCGGTCGCGTCGTTTAGCGGCAAACGTTTTGTTTTATCATCGCGCAACACTTTATCGCCGCGCTCGCTTTATTATTCCATGTTTACACAATCAGACGATGGCAAAATTTACCAAAAACAACACAAAAAACGAAAATAATCTTAACCAAACGTACTAATGACAATGCACAAACATAAACACAACACAAGGCGTGTTTCTATATTCCTATATCGTGTGAGGGAAACAAAACACAACCCCGAAAGCATCGCGTGTAACAAATATTTTTTCCCTGTACTTCGTTAAGGAAAGTTAAAGCGTGTTCATGCTCATGCTAAATAGTTGGCGTTCAAACTCAAAACGGTGAGCTTTTAGCCGGGGCCGGAAAGTTGGCAAGTCACGTTCAGGTTCCCTACACACACACACACACGTAAGGGATGAAAACCCCGGAACACAAGAAGGCGAGCGCGCGCGCGAGTTGTTAAACTCTCATGTACTCGTAATTTCATAAACATTGATAAGAAAAGTTTCACGAATTTAATTGCCCCCTTAAAACTTTATTCCGCAAGCGTTTTTCGTCGTGTGCTGCTGAGGGTTAAACGCCCCCCGACCGGCAATCAACCACGAATGTCATGTTCATTTCAATTTAGATCCGTAAGTATATAGGCAACCCTAATTACAATATTGTAAGACTGGTTGCATATATTATACCCAACAAACACAAAAAAATAAATCTAAATAAAAATTTATTTTTAAGGGTTTAAGTTAACCTCGACCTCGGGGATATAATTAAGCGAAATTTTCGGCATTTCGAGGTGGCTGCCGGTGGGTGGTTGTCGGTTGTCTCGCGCCGAGAGTTGCGCAATAAAGCCCACTTTGCAAACAAATGGGCTATGCGCGTCGCAATTTTGCGAGAATTTCGTGTGCACTAAGCTTCGAGGCGAAACTACCACCGCCGCCGCCGCCCCCGCCGGTGGGTATTATTCCGCGCCGTATCATCTCGGGCTCTCTAATATCTGGTGCGCGACGCGCGCTTCCTGCCCTTTCTAATGTAAAATTTTATGTCGTTGCCACATGCTGGCGCAGCAATCCCTTTTCGTATTTTTTACTGCACAAAAAATACACAACAACAACCACCAGCAGCCCGGGGAGAACAAAATTGAGGTTAGGTTGGAGCAATAGAAGAATGTAATGTAGTAAAAGTGAATTGTTTTGTTTCGGAATGTTGAATTTGAATGTTTTACGATGCGCACTTAGTTATCGGATTATTGTCACGCCTCGAAGACAAAATATTTGTGCGCTGGTTATATTGGGGGTGGCTGTGTGGGTGTGTATGTGTGTGCATTTGGCATCCGACCAAATTGATTGCGTATTGCGAATAGTTTAAGTTGCCTCTTTTAAACGTTTAACTCGGTGGCTGCTTGTCGACAGTTCGCCGCGTTCGGAATCGTTTCATGCCGCCTCCAACTCCATATACAGAGTGTTTAAATATAAAAAATTAAAATAAACAAAAAACATCTCAAATCACATTTAAAAATATATCTAAACGTATTTTATGTAAATAAGTTTTTAAATTTTATTTGTTCCGGGAACACTTAGTATATTAAAAATTTCCAGCTCGATTTCGAAGCCGGTTTCGATGTCAACGGTTGTTGTGGAAATTGGACGATTTGGCTGCGCGCTTGCATAGTTTTGCTTATAAGCAGCGGCATTCGTAAGCGCACCCTCTGTCGCCGCGACCATTCCCCGATGGTGTTAGCCGCCCCCCGCCGCCCACCGTTTGGTTGTTTGTTCGAAGTGCCGGCTCGCCACACCCGCGCGCAGTTTACGTGGACACAGACGCACACTATCAGCGCATACATCTCCACTGCCAAGAAAAGTTGGTGGCAGTGGACGTCGGATCGAATAACCGAATAACATTACGGTTCCCATTCATTTCGCGACTTCTGTTTTAAGAGAGGGTGGTCTGTGTGTGTGTGTCGAAGTCGATTCGGTGGGCAAATGCCTTTTATGAGGTTCATTTGTGCCAAAACAATTGCGGCACTTGGAAACGCCGTTCGATTTTTCGCCCGCACGCCCCCGGGGGCGGTAAATAATTGTATGCAAATTGAAAATGTAAGTAATTGACAATTTGACGTCTGCAAGTTTTCTTGCTTGTGATTTTGTGCAATTTTGATTCGGAAAAGAAAAATTAATACTTCTCTCGGTGATTGCGGCGTGGAAATTACAATCAAACGTGCATTCATTCGCGTGCGCGCGCGCTCGCTTGATTTTTGCAATTTCGATGTAAATTGCAGAGCATGTAATTTCAATCATTTCCACTTCGTTATGTGCCGGTCGTTTGGTTCGATTCGCGTCGCGCCCGCAATTCATTCATATTCAGTTGCGGATTCATCGCGCGCTCGTAAAATCGTAAAATATACATCATGCGAAAACATACAGAGAATAAAAACCAAAACACAGGAGAAAGAAATCAAAAAAAATAAAAACGATTCCAGCACACTTTTTGGTAAAATTTTGCAGTTGTCGTTGTTTGTAGCAGGATGAGTGTGTGTACGTACCAGGTGCATCGTAATCGAACACGTCCGCCGTGTGCCTGTGATAGGCGTGATCGTCGCCGGGCGGAGGTGGTGGCGGGTGGCGCGCCGCGAGCAGTGTTGGGCTAGGAAGTGGTGATGACGAGTAGCCGGACTCACCTGTCTCCGAGATCGGCGATGGCGCCGACGAGTGCGACGACGTCGTCGACGACGAGTGGCTGCTCGATATCGTCGACGACGAACACTCGGACACGGAGCGCCGCTTGGACGCCGCCAGCGCCGCCGCCGCCGTCGTCGGCGAGCAGCCCTGACTCTTCGCGAGCGCGTCCAGTTTCCGCCGCAGGTACCGCTGCTCCCTGCTGAGCGTCTCCTTTATCAGCGCCTTCCTCTTATCTCTATCTTCTAAACTCTGCAACAAAGCAACAAAAAACATATATAGTATATCACTGGTATTAAACTCCGGAGCGAAACTCAATTAACTCTTCTTAAATAAATAAATAATGCAGGGCTTAAAAAAATACGCTCGCAGGAATTAAAAGAGATGAAGAGAGCGAGAGAAATACAGCGCGGAAGCGGAAGGAAAGCGATTTGGTCCTCGTTTCAGCCTGCGGGCGGCAGCGAGGGTCTTCGTTTCGAAAACTCCAACTGCGCGGAACTGAAAATTACGGGCCTGCTCAACGACCAAAGTAAGTACCGCGGCGCCAAGCGGAGCGATAGTAATTCGGTTGAGTATCTTCTTTGATCTGCGGGTTGCGGCTGCAGGGAAAAAGTCGCTCTGTGCAATTTCGGTTGCGGTTACGCCACACAACAACACAATCCACATCTTCTTATATAACCTCAACCAACAGCAGCGCACAAAAAAAAAAATTAATCAATGTAAATGTGAGTGTGTTGGAGTTGAGTTGACCCACGAAACAAAAACCAACCACCAAGCAAAAGGTCTTATGTGCGATGCGTAACGTCGACAAATGAAATCTAATTACGAAAATGAAGGCCCTAATGTATTTTCATCAGCGTTTATGACGGCGTTAAGACCTTCTTCGCCGAAAGATGACTGATTAAAGACCCAAGTCAAAGCGACGTCCGTGTACATCGTTGATGAGAAGAACAACCAAAAATTAAGCCCCCCGGAAAAAATACAAGTGGCAGGAGGTAATAAATTAGGTTATAAATTCATAACCAAACGATGAATTTCAGACGGCTGGTGGAGATGATGTTTGTCCAAGAGATGCAATGCATTAAGGAAGAAAATAAGAGCACCGGCGCACGAACCGGAAGCATTATTTCCGCATCCGCGGACGTTTCTGCAGTGGCGCATCGCCAGTACTTCTCTCTGTATATATATGTGTGTTTGTGTGGACGTACATTTGTTCGGCGTGTCTCGTTCGCGTAATCGGCCAACTTTTCTCGAAAACGCGGCAGCCAGCGTGTGTGCACGCTCGAGTTCGTCAGTTTATCTTGTTCGTGCCGGCGCCGCCGCCGCCGAGCGTGTTCGTCTTGTTTGTCGTTCGCTTATTTGTCACCCTGAGTTTAGAAAAAATAAAAACCAAACAGAATAAACTCGCAGTAGACTAGAATAAAGCTATACAATTAGTGTGTATATTTGGTTGCATATATTAATGCTTATAAAACCTGTAATATACTAGTATTATGTTATTTTTTATGCTTTTATGACGTTTCTTACGAGTAGTAATAAAATTGTGTGTGAGTTGTTTGTGTACTCATGTCGTCCGCATGTCAACAAAAAGAAAAACACAGACGTAGCACAGAACGGAAACCGAAAAAGCGGGCGCGGTCTTAAATTCGAAACTTCATAAAACTTAAACGAAAACAGCAATTTTTCCAAAGACAAACTGCTCTCAACAGGGCAGTTATGTCATTCCGGACGATTTATCCCGGACCGCCGTATATCCATCGCAGAGATCAGTAATGTACGTAAAAACAGATGTGTGTACACCGACACACACAGCATCAGAACCAAGCAAAAAAAAATCGTCTCAGATAGTTTCTCTTGAAATAGTAGGAAAAGTAGAAAGTCGAGAAGGGTAAAAAGTCAAACAAATAACACACAGCAACAAAAAGCAGTCGGTCGTCTGCGTGCAGGTTGCGAGAGATGGATCCTGACGTCATTTGTCGCAACACCCCGAGTAGTTCTTCTCGCATCGGAAAGCGAGAAGAAAAGCTATTTGTCAACACACACCCTCAGCGTGTGTGTGTATAGGTGCGGGTGAAGCAGAAGTAAAACGATCGCATCGTCTCCCGACCTCTGCCATGCCGCCGCCAATAAGAAGCCCCCAGACGCGGCGCAAGTTAAAGTGAACTTTGTTTATTGCAGGTAATTTATTTTAGTAGCACCTTAAAGCTGGACGTAATTTCGTTTGATTAAAAACACCAAAAAAAACGCGCACACACCGGAAATTAATCAAGTGACAAGAAGTTGGAAGAGATAACCTCAATACAGCGCTGTCATATTAAAGTAAAAGCGCGCGATTCATTGGCTCGTGTTCGGCGGCGGCGGGGCCCGCTTGCTTGTTGTTAGATTAACCGGAAATTTATGCAGAGATTACTTCAATTTATGTCGGATTTAAGCAAACTGCTCGACAGAGGTGGCGGATCGTATAATGCACGCGCGTATTAGCGGCGGCGGCGGCAGCGGAAGGCAACAACGCAAACACGAAGATCGTGTCGCGCGCTTGCACGCACAAAGCCGCCGAAGAAGCACGACGGCGCATTAAACCGAGTCCTTAACATGCAGGAAAACAAGCAAGCAGCACAAACACGAGGTTATGTTGTCAATCAATATCGGCTACACCAACAACGCCCTCTATCGCAACAACCAACGGATAGTGTTTGTAAAACAGTGATCTGCGGCGATGATAATAAATCGCAATTTTCCATTCGATTGTCTCGAACAATGCGCGCCGCCACATCACACCCAAACCCATCGCACCACCCCACCGCGAGCGGTGTCGTGCTCATTTGGCCGATTCGATTCACATGATTCATTGAAATCGATTATCGTCGGGTCGCCGGCGCGCTTCCATTGTAATGCGCGCCGGGGCGATCGGATGCGATCGCACCGCAAAAGCGCGCACAAAGCACGCTCGTGCACCAAGGCCCCCAGTGTGCCCCCTTGTTGCGCCGGCGAAGACCCAAAGCGACGCGACGTTTCAATAAGCTGACCGCAGAGAAGACATATACAACAAAATTCCAATCGGTTTGATTAAAATCCTCACCAACTCACAAACACACTGTATAACCATACATCTACAACCCACAAATACATCTAACCTCAAAAAATAAAAATATAAAACATATACAATGTGTTTTCATTAATTTTTAATTTTTTTTTACCTAAAACCTAAACACTCTGTATAAATATCACAACCATGCTATTATTGGGTTACTCCTGCGCAAAAGGAAACCGGATATAATACCCATGTGTTATAATGATCATGTAATAACAACTGAAATTCAATTCGCATCAATATCAAGCCATCCGATACATAGAATAACCTCGCCTATCCAAATACAACTAGCGCCATCTATAACCGCTTCTGTGAAGTAAATCACGTGATTTATAAGTCTATTATCCAGCGCTTATTCCGTCTGCGGATAGAAATGTAAGGGTTGAAGCACTACAAGCGTTGTGCAGCTGTAGGAAGTCTTCTGTTAAAGATATATTGGACACGATGTCCTAGAATCCTTCGAATCGTCCGAAATGAAACTAGCGAAGCAGTGATAGGACGACAGCAGTTACAAAACGCAGACATCGGTCCGGGAGACCCAAAGGGTCTTCGATTTTCACGGAAACTATTATACTAGCCAAGTGAATGTGAGATATGTAGACACAGAATGAGGAGCTAGTGCGGGGTGTGTTAATAGTCTCGAACACAGAGGCTATGTGCGGTTATCGCGCATAATGGCGAACGACGAATGATAATAGTGCGCGTCAGTGAATGATGACTGAAGCCGGCCGGGGCCCGGAATGGAAATAAGAGGGTTGATTATGTTTCATTGGGATGGTCTGGAATATCCCAAGGGAGCAACTCTGCTGATAAAGCGACGGGTTATAAACTTTGAGGAAATTTTTTCTTTGTTCACGAAAAGTTTCGGAAATGATAAAACTAGTGTGTATTTGGTTGCATATCTGATGTATCTTTGATGTCTTTGATTAACTTACGTTTACGTTTACGCCTCATCGAATTATGGCGTGTTTGGTTGTTTTGGTGTATTCTTGGTTGCCTGCATTGTTCAGCTTAATTCAATGTATTTATTCCGCTCCGCAGCGCTGCGCCGCATTACCAGCAACCCACTAATCATCTTATCTCATTGCGCGCCGCGGTCTACAAGACGTAATAAGATGTAGTTGCACTCCAGCGTGTAAAACCTTACAATTTTCAAAGCAACTCAGCGCGCGAGCGTCTTTCATCTCGGGATTAACTGATTACACAAACGATAAATGCAACATTTTAATTTCGCGAAAATTATAAACATGCTGAAATCGTGCGGATAACGTACGCGCACATTGCACAATGCACATTACGCTATTTACCATTACTGGCAGTAACTCTTAGCGCTTGATCTACGAGTACGTACGTTATGGCTTATGGCCATTATGGCCGGCGAGCGCATGCATAACGCATATTGGAATTTATGCGCGCCGTTCGCTTGCCAAGGCGATAAAAAATAATAAATAGTTCGACGCATAATATAACATCCCCAAACATCGTATGCATACAGTGTGTTAGTACACACTCAATTTTATAGGTTAACTTTCAAATTTACGATGATACGGTAAATCAAAATTTACGACTGCGAAAACAAATTCATAAGAGTAGCAAATTGTTTAGAAATCATTTAACTTTACTGCTATTTATATTGCAATATTGGTTGCCTATGTTATATCGCTGTGGTATTAATTAAAAGCGAATCGAACGGGCCCGGAATTAAATAATAATAATAACCGTAAAAGGGACGTCGGTTTTAAAGAGCGCTCTAGTGTTTCGGTTTCGGGTCCGTTTTGCTATTTTCCGGAGCCGGTTCGTTGAATTATTCATGTCCGTCGGATTTCCTCGCAAAAGGCATCTCCGCGCGACGCGGATCGAGGATTATTTTTTTATTCGCTGGTTATGCTCTCGCGCTAAGCAATAAAAACGCGTGCGTTTTTTGTTCTTCTTTAAACATTGAACATACTACGCTACTAGGGAAAATAATCAACGGCGAAAACTAGCGAGAGGAAAAAGGTTGACATTGACCGAAAAAAGTTTCACTCGCAACTTTGAGTCAATCTGAAAACTAGGAAATAAATGGCAATGGGATGAGTTGTGGCATATTAAGGAAGAAAGAAGCGTAGACGACGAAAATGGACAGTAACTTTTTATCACTTCAAGTGGCGGCGGAATGCGCCCCGCCCGTATAAATAAATGATGTCTATTTATCTTGCGCCGAATTTCTCCGAACGCAACAAACAAAAACACACACAAAAAAAACCGGCGAGATGACAAAGCGCAGAGTGATGATAAAAAATGAACGTATCCCTAATTGAAAACGCCATAAATCACAAATTAGCGGTGATGCGCCGAATTACCGCCATTCGTCTTCCGGCCTCGGCTTGTCGGCCATCTTGGATGATAACCGGGCGAATCGGAATTACGCGCATTTCATCCGCAAGTGACAAGTTTTTACGTGCACAAATGTTAGACATTAGAAACTTGGAATTGTGACGGTGACGTGCACGTGATGAAATTACGCTCCCATTATCCCGGCGAGCAAATGTAAGTTTGATAACTCTCCCGAACTCGACAGAGTTGCAAGTTCGCAAATTGCGTGAATTGTACCAGGAATAAAGTTGCTAAGCTTAGAGATGAGAGAATTCTCGCATCTTACCTTTATGAATCGGCGTGCTTTCGTGAGGAGACCTAAGGTAGTATGTTTGGATGCTTCGGGTCCCAAGGGCACTATCACCTTGAGATCATCCAGGCAGTGCCGCAGGTGTGCGCGTCTGCAAAAAGAGAAAACAAAACTTTAAAATACATTGCCAGATAGATTTCGGCCTTGAAATGTTCATTAACTAATATGGACACACTGTATGTGTGAGTGTATGTGAGGCTATAAGTGGTTTGTGTGTAATGTTGTTTCGCGAGCCAGACTTAAAAAGGGCATGGAACAAGACCAAAGACCAGTTTTCTGTACGCGCGCACGGCACGTTTCGTTCTATCAGTATTCTAACTCACGTCTTGTTATAACCTTTAGTTATTGCCGGCCGGGCGAGAGCCGGCATTATTCGCATTCGCTCGAAAAGTAGACGCGAAGTAAATAAACGTATCGAATGCGCTTTACGTGTGCATCGCGCGACGTGGCAACAAATCGCATGTTGTGCAAGAACCACAGCGGCCATTTTCTCTCAACACACACACACATTGTGTAGATTGGGTTGCATAACCAAAGCTCAAATTTACGATTTTCAAGGCTTTTATCTCGAAATGCCTCGCGTGCGCAAAAAGTTTTCCATAAAAAGATAAAAACAAACGTCCGTATCATTATCCCGAATTACGTCTCGCTCGCAGGGGGCTGGTACAATGGCGAAAGTAGGAAAACATTATCCATCTTCGTTTCAATCTAGGCGCGCGCGTACGACGCGGGGCGCTTTGTGTGCCGGCGTCAGAGTCGTCTCATCATCAAAGTCGACGGGCGACGCCGGATTCGGGATTCGCCGTGGTCGTTCCGGTTCGAGGTTCAAGTATCAGGCTTATCATTGTCGTAAATGCGAAAATGTGAGGAAAAGGCAATTGACGGAAGGAATGGCGGGCGGGTGGCGGCGACGATGAAAAAAGCACGAACCAAATGGAAAAATAGAACACTGCCGGCACCACTTAAAGCTCGCTCTCTTCCCCGGGCGCCGAGAGAGAAAGAGAATACTCGTCGTTGCATTTTCCGATTATTTTTCCGCCCGGCGACATAAATTTCGAACGCGAATATTGCACCGGAAGGCATCACTCACGGAAACGGCTAGTTGTCATTTTATCCGCTAGGTGGAGCTGCAAAAAACAACGAATTCTATGCGAAATAAAACCACGCGGAGATTTTAAATGATATCCGAAGCAAAAATGTGCGCTCGGGAGATTTTTCAAAGACATTTCATCAATTTTTCCAATCTCTCTCCGATATCGCGTGTGCTCGTGCGCGTCCATTTACTTTATTTGCGCGCGCGCTCGAATTCGGAATCTCGCTCGAAGGCGCGCGCGTCCACTTTAGTACGTCAACGAGTTAACAAGGACGACATCGATGCGCAGCGTCCGTCGAGAGATTCGCATGCACATTCACATTCGAGATTTCCACCGAGTCGAATTTCAATTTAATTTTATTTCCCCGGCAATATAAGTATACCGTGTATATTGAGTTGCCTACTTATATAATACACGAGTTCATTAAGCAACAAATCTTATCACGCCGCGCGCGCATTTGCATACGTTGTTTTTTTTTTCTCTCCACCCACGCCGAACGAAATTGCATAAAATTGCAGTTAAACGCTGGCCATTACCGGCGGAGTGCATGAGGGAATGGCCGCACAAACGGCATTTATAATACCGCTTAATAGATGTTATTTTCTATTCGTGCGCGCACACGGCACTTATCTAAAACATCGCGGCCAATTTAAAAACGTAACCTTTTCGAAAAAGAAATTCCGCTTAATTATCATAATTCGATATTTGCTAGTGTGGTTGCCTATATATGAAATTAGTGTATATTTGGTGGCATAAATATTCAGAGGTATTCGTGTCGGGCCGACAAAAACACACAAACAATTACAGAACGCGTCGCCGCACATTTAATTATGCACTCGGCGACTTGGTGCAAATATCAACACAACAGGTTCGCCGAGGTTCGATGCGCATTACTCGCATTACGCATTCCCTCTGCGACGGCGCGCGCGACGCGAGTATAAGATAAATATTTATGACCCGTCTTTGTATTTGCCGTGTGCAATTTTCAGCTACTGAAAGCGATAAATTTCGCTGCGCGCGCGCGCCGAGGACAAAAACGTCATAACTTGCCTAATGAATGACTTCGAAGAGTCAAGTACCAATAAATATTACGCGCAACAAGCGCGTAAACACAACCAACAACCAATAGGTATCATCATAAGTGTGAATGTGTGTAGTGTTGGTTGCCTAGCGTGAATGTTTAATTCGATTCAAACTTCATCACTATTTGCGAATCTTAAATTCAAGGCGTGGAAAGCACATGACAGTTTTCCCAGCCGGGCGCAATGAAGCGCGCAGGACGCAATAATAAGGGTGAGAACGGGCGCACGTTGTTTCGCCACGCTCTCGTGCTTCTATTAAAATAGCGACCGCAGAACCCCCGCGCGCCTCCGCCAACCTGAAAACCAGCCACGTCGAAAATGAAAACCAACTTCACTCTATTGTTACTACACTGACATAAAATATACAGTGAGTTAAATATAAAAATGTGTCTACTTCCACCTTTAAAGCCAGTTTCGAGGCACAAAAACGGCTTTTTAAACATTAAAGTACTTTAGTCACGGATTTTAGCCACGAGGCGGAGCTTGATATAACTTTTTTGAAGATATATGTATTTTTTTCTACATCCAGCTCTAAAATACCAGTTTTCCACGGTTTCGAGACACAAAAATTGGTAATTTAATCATAGACGACCAAAGACGTGACTAAAGTATCACTTAGCGCAAATAATGCTTAATAAACTATTAACTCACATTTTATTTATAGCTTAATTATAGAGAAACGACAACTTAACTCTTAGCATAAATTTAAAAAATTGGTTTGGTGTTGTTTTAACAACGCGAATAAAAGTAAAAACTACGCGAGTCCTTTTATCGCCCTCGCGTGCGACTTAATTTAATTATAAACTCTCGCGAACAAAGCGCGTTGTGCAAAAAACACACGTAGCTCATAAACAAATCCGCACACAGCTCGAGATATATCTATATATTTGCATCGTCATCTCCGAGTGCTTGTGCACTTCGCCTGCATTCGCGAGTTTGCGAGAGATGGAGTTCTCGCAAAGAATAAAACACAGCGCAAATCTAAGGCAAATAAGAAACAAGCGAGGAGCGCGCTGCACGGCGCGCGCGAAAGCACTTTAATTTCATTTGCGCTTTATGCATTTTACGTCTTCGGCGCTGCGCACTGTTTGCTCTTTTGCATGCAGCTCTCATCTCGCGGGACGAGACGATGCGCAGAAAGATGTTTTCAGCGAGATCTCTATTCTTATGTTTTGTTTATTTCGTTATCATCATCGTCATCTCAATAAAATTTCAACGCGCAATCAACATGAACTTTTCTTTTAAAATCCACATTTTTTTCTTTTCTTTTGAATTTTTTTCAATTTAAACACATTGTATGTGAATAGCATTAAACATTTACACCATTTGCATTTAACAAGGACTCGGCGCTGTCTCTCTGCGGTAACACACAGACAAGAAAGGACAAAAAGACGCGCGCGGAAAGTAAAATCGCTCGACTGCGTTTTCGATCCGACGCGTAAAAACCGCCCGAATAGAGACGCGCCGCGCGCGCTTTAATGTCGTCATTAATTTGCATTTTACAACTTGCGTCCTGACCGTACTTGCGGCCGTTTTCCGCCTTCCGGCAAAAACACGCCGACGTGTAAAACTCCCAGCGCGCGCAATCTAAAGCGCGAATCTTGTTCCAACTGTGACGCGAAATGTATGCGCATGTTACAAAATCCTACAGGGTGTATTATCAGCAGCACTTTATCTCACAACAGCTTCATTGTGATAAACATCACATATACCTATTTTCCACCAAACCGAAAAAAAACATTCCTCGGCGAAATTTAATTTCACTACGTTGACATTGTCTATATTCCAAAAATGCCATCCGAAAACGTCGGACAAAATGAGGAAAATGTTTTGATGCCAAGTGCGAATAAATGCGATAATGAAACGTTGAGGAATGCCAAGGACTTGGCACGCGCGCGCGCGTGGCGTTTATTACTATTTGGAAACGTCCGCATTTTAACGCGCGTTTGTAGGTTAGGTAGCTGTATGGTGGAGGCGCCGGGCATCGCATTGATATTTAATAAAAAAATTATTAAATTTGCTTATAATTTTTAAATATTCCCAAACGCAAACTTTTCACTATTAATTTAAATATTCCCTTTGGATAAAGTTGTTCCCGGCAGCTGCTTTTATTTCGCGCGATCCCGCTCCTTTAATTTCTCTAATGTTAACAAGTTTTTTACGCCGACGCTCGCTAAACTTTCCTAATTAAAAAGTATTAGCAACTTTTAACGCTGTTGAATAATAAAAAAATTATTTTTCTACTTGCCTAAAATGAATATTTGCGTTAGTTGTGATAGTTAGGCAACCAATATAACACCAGACCTGCAGCAGCAGCACAACTACACGAATTATAAAAGATTCATTATTTTAAGTGTTGAGGCGTTGAGGGAAAGATTAAAAAGCATCGGCGCTTCGTCCGGGCATAAATCACGTTGTCTTAACATCCCTCCCATTCTCACACACATATACCTACTGCGCGGAACACGGTTTTTACGCTTGTTTTGTTGCTTCACCTAAAATGCTTTTACATCATAAGTCATAAACGTAATGCCGGATAATGCGATAGTGCCCGGGCATGTTTTTTTGGCGCGCCGCCATATTGGTAGCAGCGATACAGATACACGTGTGTCATGTTGGTTGCCTACCATAAAATCGAATAAATCTATATTATGCATAGCAAACGTAAATAATTTCAAACAATTTATATGCATGTTTTCTGTGTGTCAGAAGGGAAAAACACACAAAAACCGGGCAACTTTCTGTATTGCCTTGCATCCGATAGTTATTTGTTTGTTCAAATTCGTATAATGCATAATAAAAAAGTTTCGATCAGATAGAAGAAATGGCGAATCGATTTCTAATATAAAACCCACCGACCGCCGACCCACCCCCAGCGCGATTCCGGTCTAATGTATATTTTCAGCACACACGATATATATTCAAATTTGTTTCCACGCTGATATTTTTTTTCTTCTCTGTTCGTGTTCGATGCACATTCCTTTGTTTAGACATCATAATATGTTCACATACAGTGTGTCTTAAAAGCTATTATATATTTTTTTGGTTGCAAACAGTTTTATTTCACTTGGTAATCACTTGCTGAGTGTGGAAAAGTTGCAAGACAAAACAAACGAATAAAACGCGCGCCCGCCCCCGGCCCCGAAATAAATGAAATGTAACGGTAATTGTTAGTTTTCTGGGGGCTGCGGCTCGGGATATTCTGATTGAAAAAGTTAGCCCACCGCCGCCGCCGAGAAGATTACTGTTTTACTCTTACACTTTCGAAACTTTACGTTTTTTTCTCTTTTTCTCTGGCCGCCCCTTCACTTGTTTGATTGTTTTAGTTTCTCCACAACAAATTAACCGATTTTTTTTTGTGTGTGTGTGTTTCGGTTCAAGTACAGACCATAATTTAGATTACTAGCCGCATGAAGTAACAAAATTGAATTTCTACGCTGTGCGTAATGTGTTGCCTACCCTCCCGGCGCCAGCGGCGGCCCTATTCGAATGGCCGGCACTCGTGCGAGATTTAAGTTGATTTGCGTCGCTCGGTTATTTAACAAATTGATGTAAATTCGTTGCGCCCCTTTTCCGTCCCATTGTTGCCCCGCCGGTAATGTATTCATTCGTGCCGCACTGCGAACGACACACAAACAACGTGTGAACTACCATGTGTCCTAATTAATTGCAAATTTCATTCGGCCGAAACAAAACAAAAACAATCGCTGGCTAAACAGAACTTCTTCGCCTGCTGATACAATGATGAAATTTATTATATCGGAAAATAGGTAGGCTACTCAACGTGCAGGTCCGAATGACCGAAGAAAAATGTTTGCGTAATATTGTGATAGATGGCGATGAGGTTGGGTTATGTTTGCGTTAAATTAAAACAGAGTGTATGGGAATGTTGTTGATATTTGCACATAGGACACACAACCGTGGGTGTGCTGGGGGGGCGGTTGTGTTGGCGGCGGGAATGTTCGTTCCAGGGCGGACGAAACAATAGAGAGAATAATGTGCGCGCATGAAAATGTCAGCGTGTTTCAGTGGATAAATTCGCGCACAAAGAAATGTTAAATATTTCGTGGTCGCGAAAACGCTTCCCGCGTGGCATGTGAACAATTTATGCGAAACTATATAAAAAAAAATGCAACCACGAGACGAGATAAAAAAAATATACGTAGATATATATAAAATGTCTCAATATTTTTCCTTAATTTTTTGTTCCTAATCCCGGCTTTTTGTGCGCCGCATTTTGCTCGCTTTTGTATAAATATAAATGACTCCATAGCCCATAGAGCACAATCACGAGCGCACGCGGACTCGTCGCGTTGTTACTGCCCCGGAATGGTGTGGCATTTATTCGCCGGCGGTTTTTACGATCGACGAGGCTTTTCAGCCCAGAGCCAGAGCTCGCGCAGCGAAACGCTCAAAAATAATACCAAAAAAAGTCTATCGCCCGTCGATAGGATGGAACCCAGAACGCGCGCAATTTCGCCCTCGGTGCGAGCGCCGGAAAATTCGACAGCGCGCTCACCAAGGAAAGAAAAAAATAAATAAAAAGAAAATGCACACACAGAGTCTCCTACACCGAAAAACCCAAGGAGAGAGAGAAGAGAGAGGAGCGAAATGAACGCGCCGCGTGGTGCTTAAATTGTCAAATAAACAAGGTTTAAGGACTAAAGTTTTCATTGTATCAATGGCAGACGCAGAATACGGAAATATAAAAAATCAACCCTCCGATGAAGAAAAAAAAGTTTGGACTAGATCTTATTATATAACACATTGGCCTAAATTAAAACATAATAGGACGACAGGACGATAAACGACAACGACATTACGCCGCGCTAAATTTAATAAATTCCCACGACCCATGCGAAAATGTGCGGAGGAATCCTTTTTCGCCGCGCATACACAGCACCCGATTATCGCGGCCCCGGGTCCGTCATAAGTAACATAAGAAAACCTCCGCGTTAGGGTTAGGTTAAAAGTTAGGTTATGAGACTAAGGAAAATTTAATTAATTCTATTTTAGTTTAGTATTAGTAGAAGACTCGCAAAAGTTAATTTAAATATTTATGTAGAATGAACATATAACTAATGCGCATGCGTGAGTTTATATCTTGCCGGATATGTATTTTTAGCAGTTTGCAGGTGTTTCGCGCGTTCGCGAAATGGCCGAATGGCACTTAAACCGCCCGTCGCCTCAATAAAAGCGACGCACCCAGCCGCAACGCGCCACACGCCGCCCCCCAGCGTCGTTGTTTCGTAATTAATAACGAAACTTTCCTACTTTTAGTGCGCGCGCTTCGGAAATATGAGAACGCTAATGTAAAGCACCTGGAGGTCCACAACTCCTCAACACTAAAAGCCAAATTCATAATATGAAGAAGAAGAAGAAAAAAACATGTTACGAAAAACAAGATGGCTGCAGCGGTGATGTGATGTGAAGTTCATTACACCGTACAAGCAGGTATAGTGTAGGTACACTAATTGGTCCATTACGAACACTACTAGATGCTGCTGGTGAAGGCGTCTGGAGGTGCTTAAACAGCACGCGGTAATCAACGATGACGCTAATCAAGACCTGCGACTCGCGTCGGTTCTCCCGTCGGGGTCGTTTCGTTACGCTCCCCCTGATGCAGGCAATTTCCCCCGTCGGCCGAAATAAAAACAATACCAACACTCGAAACTCGGCGCGTTCTGCGCTCGCCCGCCGAATGGAAAACAATGTGTAATAATGGTTGCAGCCGGAGAAATGTACGCTAAGGAGGACTAAGTAGCAGTATGCGCGACGCCGGCAAATGGAAGGCGATGTGGAAAGTACGCGAAAGCTCGTAAAAGACGAGCTTAATTAACTCAATTAAAATTAAAGCAAATTTAATTAAGCGTAAAGCGCCTCGGAGACGCGCGCGCGTTATGCGCACGGGCGTTTCGGAGCTGCGCCGCGGAGCTTTTGTTTCTATAGTTGTAAATTTAGCTGCGTTTTATGTTCCGGCCAAAGTTTTGATTGACTACTCGTTTGCTTAATTAATAACAAACTTTGAAAGTTGCAAGTTTGAATTTTCCACGGAAACAAAACCCAACTCAATCAAGCTTTTATAAATATGTATAGCAAAAAAATATATTGCGTGTGTTACATAAGCACAACCAATTATATGATATAAATAAAATGCAAATGTTAATAACCTGAAATAGCGCAAAAACCACGAGTGACACGCATGTGTAATAATTTTCGCCGTTATCTTGCGGCAATAATTTAAAATAAAAAACACAGCGCATAAGCAATCAAAGGTTAAAGATACACGTGCGCGCAGCGCGAGAGAAAAAAATTAAAGTGAGAACGAGATAACGCACAGCACGCGCACGAGAGGGCTGTTTTCCACCGATAAGTCGGTGATTGTCCGAGTCACGCACGGAAAACACAACAAATCAGTTTCTCTACGCGCCCACGGAGAGAAAAAAATTTTTGTCGTAAAAAACCACAGGTTCTAGAACCACAGGAAAAAATATAACCCGCAATATACAACTATGTATAAATGATTAAAAGTGTTGGCGAGTGATTTGAAAAATTTAATACGATATGATGATGGAAGAAATTACGTCCGAGTTGTTGTTTTGTTCGAGCGCGCGGTCGAGATTTGTTCGTGACGTGCACCCGCTTACATAATTGCGTTTGATGGGTCAATAGACCGAAATGCACGAAGTGACGAACGTGATTCATGTTCCACGATAGTTCATCGAGTCAATCAAATATTTAATAACGCCCTCGATTTTGAACTCGGTTAAAAATACACCACATACATAATGTTTAAGTAAAAATAAAATAGAAAAAGTTTGTGTGTTACCATTTCCTTCGGCCATTTCAATAGATAGAAGAATAAATTACCTGAAACAAGAAAAAATAATTAAATATAAATAAAATTATAAAGTTTTTATGAACATATGGTATATAGAATATGTTCCAACGTGTATCACTAATGACACGTTTGAAAGCTCCGCGCACATAATGATGAATTAAGAGTGGCAAGTCAAGGACGAGTTTTGGTATGCTGTGTATGCAGTACAAGTTACATTACTTTATATGTAGTATCATGAAATAATCAGAAATTACTAAATTACTGAATGTTTATAAATAAAATAATAATAGATGTTTTTGGAAGAAGAAAAAAGTTCGATTCAGCATTATCGGTAAAAGGCACTAATTCACTGATAACTGCGCGCAATAATTTATTAATGATTAGAGAGCATAAAAGCATTATAATTCATCGGGGAACACATTTTCGGCATTTCCGCGCGTTTGGCGGACGTGTGGAGGCGCTGATTATTTATAGGTTATTCCAGCATCGGCGCGTTTTGTTTGTGTGCCACGAATCGATGGCCATTCTATTATATTATACCACTAAATGCCATCATCTCTTGTCAGATAATTTTAGAACATTAATTTTTATTTTATCTATATTTATTAAAATAAAAATATATTTCGACACTTTTTCCACGGTTTCGATAGGCGAAAAATGGTATTTTAGTCACGGTCATGACTAAAGTACTTTTCGACAGATTTCAAGTGCGTGCGCGAACTCCCATGCACTTATAACCTTACATTACACCGTATTATGCCAACAATGTTCAAAATTCTAAAATAAAAAATTCAAAAACAAAATTAACCTTGAAAACTCAGTAAAAAATACGCAAGCATCACGCAAAACGTTGTTAAAGTACCACATAGCGCACTAGATACTTAATATTAATTTTATCTACATTTGTCTATTCACGAAAATAAAAATTAATGTTTTCTAGATAAAATACTAGACAATGGCTCTACCGTGACCACAAAACCACACAATGCAAGTCCACACACAAAAAATCTACTTCTTGCGCTCGGTACTGCAGCGCACTACTCCGTGAATGTTGTTCGAAAACCAGAAATGGAAAATATATCGCTCGTGCCCTCGGGGGTCGCTCGGATCGTGCGCACGACCGACGGTAATGGCCCACGACTTGCCCAACTATCAACCTTACTTACTAGCCTGTACATTGCACCGAGTGCAACAGAGTAAGCACCGGACTGGTCCGCGCCGACCATCTGCAACTTCTTGCGCTCGTATCTCAAGAACCTTCAACCTGAAGAGCCCGCCGAGAAGAAAACCACCTTGCACTGTCAGCCCGAAGCTGGATGAATGTAAAATATAACTCAAACACGCCACACACTACAAGTATTGATTTAATACAAGGTGTTGTCACCGTTGTCGTGTCAATAAAATAACTTTCCGGTCTGTTTCCGGCTATTTTAATATGGAATCTATCAAGACACAAGCAGGTAAAGCAAAGCAAGGAAAAAAATCTGTTCTTATACGCGCGCCTGTTCCATAAAACATGAGAATCAAAAACCTGGACTTACAAATATCCCTCGTCATACACCGAGTGCATATATACTACGTGTCGTGTGTCGCGCCTACCTATCACCTCTCCCTACAAAACCCTCCTCACACCGAATAGGTATGGAAAGCTTCCCGCATGCCGTGCATTAGAATAACATATTTTTGCACACACACATACAGACATACACGCAAGGTTTTCCTTCATCGGCACGCCGCCTCTTTCCGGAAAACCCAACAAAACGCCCGCTTCCGTATGCGTCGCGACGCTCTCATTTCTCATTCAGCCGCGCGCCGCGTCCCTTTCATTTCCATTCTTCCACCGCAACTTTCTATTTATGCCTTTGCGCGCCGGCAGACATCTGGCATCAAGGAAAATCTAAAAGGTTTTCAACGTGGCCGGGGAGAAGAGAAATACCTGCGCGTATTTTTACAAATTAATTTTTTTCGCTCTCCCGCAAAGCGAAAATATAATAATAGTGAAGAGGCGGGCTTTTAATTGAAAAAGTTTCGAATTACAAATGTTCGCATGTGTGATATGCGCGGCGGACATGCGAGTCGCGCGTTATATAGTTTCAAGCAGTGCAAACAATACGCGCGGCAGTATCGAAATATGATTCGCAAACAGCAAACATAAATAATTAATGCAAACAACAAACAAAAAGCTGTTTGGCCGGTGTAGCAGTAAATTAAAACGCTAAAAATCGCTTTTAATTAACTTTCGGAAAAAGTAAAAACTGTGTTTTACAACCCGAAATTTCGCGCGCGCGTATGGAGGATAACATGTGTGTGCACGCGCGGAAAATACAATTTTTATGATTTTTACTGTTTTCGGCGTAATAAAATGTCTCGCTCGAATTGAATCCGAACGAAGTTAACGTTAAAGTTTGATTGTTTCGGGAGAGAAAACTATTTTCAATATTACTCTCTTCTGCGCGCTTCGACTTGCGACGTCATCCAGGGATTTGAATTTTTATTTGCTCGCTTGCATCTTGTTTTCCATCTAAACATAAACGTAAGATACAAGGCGAGCTTATTGCAACCGGCGGTTATGGAATAAAAATAGCAAATAGAATTCTGTTGACGTTAAAATATCTAAAATAATAAAAATATTATTTTCGTAAACCAAAGTCGCAAATTTTATCAACAAAGATAAAAGCATCCAGAGAGCTCGCATCCAGACATTGTGTGTAACTATAAAACGGGTTTCACGCGCGTCCGTCTTCGGGGAAATGTAATCCGGCAACCGGAAACTGGCTATCCAACAACAACAATAACAATATCCACTACAAATATCCCGACGGCAAGTTTTAGAGTTTTAGTTGAGAAAATATTTACCAAAAAAACATGTTTTTACTTCCACTTTTCCCACGGTTTTAAGACACAAAAAGTGTACTTTAACCACGGTCGTGACTAAAGTACTTTAGCCACGAAAAACTTCAAATACAAAAACTAAACGTGAAAATTCAGTAAAACTAGAAAAATACGTAAAAATCACATCGCTAAACGTTGATAAAGTGTCACTTAGCGCACTAGATAATAAATATACAATTTTACTCCCGATTTTGAGACTTTCGCGTGATAAAAATTAAAGAACGGTTATGTAGCCGCCATTCCATCAATTTTACTGCGCCAATATGTAATGGCGCGCAAGTGCGCCATAAAGCCGCAACGGTATTAATAAAATATACCTCCGCTACCTGTATAAAATCAAAACAAGTAGCGCGCTACGATGGCGGCAAGACGCGCCACGGCTCCGATCGGCTTTTAGCCGATGTTTACGAGCGCGTGCATCGCACAAAAGCTCCGCTTTTAAGTATAATTCCGAATATTTTCGCGCGCGCGCGCTTACTTTACTACGCCATCCTAAAGTCTATAACAATGCGGCGCATCATTATCGACGTTATGCGAAGTGCGGCGTGCGCGTAAACGCAAGCTAAACTTGAACTTTATCACGCGGATATTATAGTTTTACATCGAAATCTAATACTTTTCATATTTAATATAATTTGTAACAAAATTTATTGTGGAATGCGGTTGCTGGGTGCACCACAGCCGCCGCCTCTCTTACATCACAAAATCGCAAAGCGTTTCGAGCTCTTAGCTCTTTCATTTTACGACTGGAGCACATGTCACATGAAATGCGCGCCCGTCATTTCGCAACCGTCCATACATACACGTACCTAGCATTATACAGGGTGTTCAAAATATTTAAAAATTCATTTTTAAAATAAAAACTTCAAAATAATATTTTATGAATTTAAACGTATTTTTATCATAAAATAAATATTTTTTCAAACCGATTTTATGCTGGTATGAATTCTACAACCGCCCCCCAACATTCCTTTCCGTCTTTTATGCGTTTCGTGCACAATACGCGCGACCGTCATAGAAATATGCCACACGGTGTGCGAGCGCAAACAAACATCCATCCGTCATGTCGAAATCACACGGACTAATATACAGAGTGTCCCACAAAACTCACCAAAAACCTAATACAACCCCAACCAACTTAAAACACTCTGTATAACATATCAAACGCAAAATGTACGTAGTTATGTAGTACCTCCAACAACGTGAAGTGCAGTCGCGAAGCAAATCCACCACAAAGACGCGTTTCCATTTCCGGACGACGCTATGCGATGACTCCCGTGAACTTCGTTTATCATTGCGCACGACAATCATTAAGAAGATTGCGCGCAGTAACTTTCAACCGACGGAGAGAAGTTTGATAGTTGTTGATGTCCACAAAGGAAAATATCCGTAAATATTTTACTCGTGTCTGCTGGGCGTAAAACCTAAGTGAGTGGATTCCAGATTACGCATTCTAGGTTTGTGTTGTTCCAGCCATAAAGTCAGTTGGGGTTTGAGTGCAGGTCTAAGTACACAAACAGTGCGCGTATATATTTAGTCCAGGGAATCATCCCAGGCTTCCGAGAAAGGCAGAGTGCCATTATCACGTTGCATCTACTCTCCAACCCTCTTCGGTGGATGTTAGTGTTACAACATTAGAAGATGAGTATTGACGGGCGCACGGCAAACCTCAGAGCAGCATAAACTGCAATTGCAATTTGGGAAGGTATTTAATTCCAAGCCGTTTGTGTTTTGTATACACACACACAGCAGACATTTATATAGTAGTATATAATATACAGGGTGAGTGTTCGACCCTTTGTGTAATTTTTTCTCTAGGGTTTCGCTGCGTCGGGAGTAACTAGAAGGAAATTCGTAGTCCTTCATTAAACTTTACTTCATTCGCCGGAGAGATGCGTTGCCTTCGTGTTTATCTTTCGACTCATTTCGCTTCAGTTTCACGGAATGAAACGCGCCGCGCTTATTCATCATTGTATTTTTTTTATTCTTTTCCTCGAGAGATGCGTGGGAGGCCGGCGGGAAGATTTAAAGGGTCTGGGGCGTGTTTGTTACATTTTTACTCTTACAACCCATGGCTATCCCATTAAAACAGTGATCTTTCGGCTTGGTAAATGCCGCCGTCGAAATTTTCATCAATTATTTATTAGTATACTGTAGCGAAAGTTGAACAATGAAGCTGCTGATGAGTTAGTTACACATAGCAGCGGGCGCGGGCGCAAAAAACCTTCCTCTTCTTGTTTACACAAGTTGTATGACACAGTTTAACACGCTGGGCGCGCACAAATTATAGAAGTCAAATTGGGAAAATGAGAAAAGTTAATGCGGCATTTACATATTCATCGTTTTTCGGCGCGCCGCCGCCGCCGGGGGCGCTGGCATTGTGGAGTTGCGAATTGCAATTATAAACTTGCCGGCAACAAAATACTCAACGGCGCGCATAATGACGCGTCGCCGCATAAAACACACACCAGTACACATACACGCATACATACATGCTGGGTACTTTGAGGCGCGGGAAGGCCGGGGTGGCACACGCGTTCGCCAAATTGGAAATATGTAAAATATGTTGGCGCGCGCGTATATCGGAATGTCATTCATAATGTACGCGCGACTGCAGCGCAGCCAGCGAGCTATTTGCAGTTTTGCGTAACTTTCAACGCCGCCATCAATATTAATCGACGCGAATGCGCACGCATTAATTTCTCGCGAATGCCAAAAACGCGAATATCATGCGGAGTTATTGCCATCGGTTGCATTCGTAATGAATTCACAAAATTACTAAATGCAGCGGAATATTTTCAACTACATTTAACCTCAAAACAAAAAATAACCAAACATTAAACTTTTACGCGTAGCGACATCTGTGTAATCATTTACAAACTGGTTATAAACTCAATTACTCTTGTAAAAATGCCGGTAAATATTTCCTGAAGTCTAAATATGAATTCTGCGTCGCTCAGTTGTATTCACTTGTGTTATGTTTAAATGATTTTGTTGTAACGTAACATGCACCCCAACAAATTAGCTGAAAAATCGTGCTTAAGTTATAGAAATTTGCATTGCAATTTGTAGGGATGTTGGGATCATAATTGCAACAATATTTCAAATGTTACCATCGATGTCATGTCTTGAAAAAATATTCTAGCTCATAATTTCTAGAAATGAAAATATTTTTCGTCTTTACACAGAGAAATTCTACCGCAATAACGAAGAATTAATATAAATAATTTAAAAAGTAAACCAACCGAATTGTATATCGTATTTGACCCTCGGAATAAATTCCGACACATTCGTCCTTGGCGAATAAGAAGGAAAAATGTATAAAAGTTACTCAAATAGAAACGTAACAACGAATTCCATTGTCCTGGCGTCTAGCACTTCTCCGCCCGCTTCCGCTACCACCATATTCACATCCAGCGGTGGCACATCGTTCATCGTCCCCATGCTAACCGCCCCCGCATGCGCCCGGGGATTTACACACGCGGCGAATTGCGGTGCCTGCATGTGTGTATGTGTTTTTTTCTATTTCGCCCGCCCGTCTCGTCGTCGACGCGCGCTTTGTTCGATTGTCCTCGATTCCAAGTCGTCCTCTTCAGTTAGATCACCGCGGACGCGCGCGCGCGCTTCTTGTTTTATTGCTTCCATTGGATTTGCCTCGTCAATACCCGCCCGATACGCACATGCTCGCATGCGAATAATAGAAGCACAAAATAAGGAACATCTCTCAACACACAACAAAAAAAAGTCGAACAAAATGAAATAAATTTAATTCCGCATTGGCGGACACACTGTATGTTAAAGCAATACTCAATGGTAACCTCTTTGTCGAACATCACACAGGCAATGAATGCATTCAACTATTTCCACTTGTGCGCGACGTATTTTTACATCTTTACAGCCGCATTGGCATCGCTGGAGAGAGTGTGGTGAGCCACCCCTCTCGAGTCATTCTCCTTTTTTCGCGCGCGAATTCGCTTCGGCGAAAGAAAATCCTTTGTGTCAGACGTTTTCGAGTTCTCGGCACTCGGCGTCCGCTGAATGTGTGTATGTGTGTGTGTGTGTGTCACCAGCGAGAGCTGCTATTTTCCATTGTTAACTGGTTTTCCAGCGCCGTTAACAACTTATAAGGCTACCGGAGACACAGCACGCGACAAAAATAAAATCATTCACTTATTTCTAATAGAATTTAGGTGAGAAGCCATAATCAAGTGTCTCGTCATGAAGCAATAAAAATTTGAATAGTGCAATGCCATTATCTAAAATGGAATTTCTTGTCGGTTGAGATTTATTCGTTTCCAATCGCAATTCGCGAAGAATTTGCATTTTAATTAAAATGACCGCTGCGCAGCTATACTCCCAACATATATTATAACCTAACCTCAACTTACAACTCCCCAACAGGGTTGTGTGTTGTTTATTCTGGAAACTTGTAACCATATGCGCATCATCCGCCTAATAAACACTCTTTTGTTTTGTTTAGTCTACAGCGTCTAAAAATTTTCGACTAAAACGAAGACATTGTGCTAAATATGAGAGCACTTTGCTTTGAGAAGATCTTAAGATCAACATCGAAGCATCGGAAGAGCACAAAGAAAATGTTGACTTAAAACAAAGCGTGCTTCGAGACGCGATGCACGAAGTTATAACAATAACAGCATTGTTTAAATATTGACGCTTTGATAAGTCCGAGGCACTCGAGCGGGACTTAAAGACGTTTTTATTTTACAAACATCATCATCGTAAAACATTTTTAATGTTATGCACTTATAAGTGCTTTCAAAGAGGTTTCACCCAGACACCGACGCCATCTATGATGAACTTTATACACGCCAGAGTAAACTTATATAATCTTATAACTAAATAATGCATCCAGGTAGTCTGATTTCTGACTAAATATTCCTTATCCCCCCAAAGTTGATGTCACGATGCGGAAAATCCGCGTCCGCACATTATGAAGACAATGCAGCGAGACAAAGCCACGAGACATGCTCGAACGAATCCCGGCGCGGCGTGTTGTGGGTTGTGCAGAGAGGGCTCCTCGGCGAAATGGCCGAATTATTTATGTTTGATCGGAGAAGACGCGCGTGCGGTCGCGCGTGGCATTATGTTTTGTGTCGCTTTGTCGCTCCGGGTTTGCATCCCGGTATTATTATATAAATCCCGGACAAGAAGCGTGCAAGGCAGAGCATGGCCCCGTTAAGAGTTCGGTCACCGCAAGCCACATCACGCCGCATTAGGTGGATTATTACGTTGCGAAAACAATAAAAACATGAGTTGATAATTTACTTACTGCGACGTTTACGATGATCATCATTTCGGCAATAATTAACACACATTTTACTATTAAATCAAATCAAACACTTCACTGCACGTCAACGTGTCTAAGTTGCAACTAAAAACTAAAAAATAATCTCAACAGGTGATTCCTTGATGTTGCAAATGTGGACCCCGAAACTCCTTGCGCTTGCACTGTGTGAACCCCGGTTTGCATGCATCGCGCATGCGCACACCGCTTGCATATGACTTGCGTTTTGAATAAAATCGTATAACACGCATGAAATCATATAAAATAAAATAACAGCGTTGACGTGCGGTGCGTTTAAGCCATTTACGCGTTGGTATTCAATTTCATTCGACATGTTAACTAAATAACCACCGATTGCAGCGCGTGTGATTGAAGATGGGGCATTACACTACACATTTTAATCTCTCTGCAAGCGCTGTCGTGTTCACGCGTACGCCGCGAGCCGCAATCGCGCATGCGAGATGCGAAATTTGATTATGCACGCAATTTCAAATCCGAAATTGAATTACGATTTTTTTGCGCGTTCGCGGCGCGTTCGTTAAAAATTACATGTTGCACGGATAACAGGATAACCTCAAAATCGTTATCGGATAAATTGGTATCGTATAAATTGGAAAATACCGGTATTTATATTGGAAAACCGGTATTTTTTCAGATAATAAAAATTTTCAATTGGAAAAATTAAAAATATTCATAAAAACATTAATAATTAATTTTATAAAAACCGGTATTACCGGTATACCGGTATTTTTTATTTAAAAAAACCGGTATTTGAATTAAAAAAAATCGGTATTTTGATATTTTGATTAAAAAACAACATTTTGAATAAAAATAAACCGGTTAACCGAAATACCGGTATTTCAACTTAAAAAAATACCGGTATTTTACTCAAAATTCATAAATTTTTAGGTTATTAAACATAATTTGATTATTAAGTTAATTTTTGACATGTTTCAGGCCCCAACAAGTAAAATTACGCAAATGTATATTAATACAATTAATAACACAGTGTTTCGCCCCTTCTCTCATGTATATTGGGTTGCCGAAAATGCGAATGATTTATGATTGCGGCAAATCATCGCCCCCATAATACATAATAAACATAAAATCCATTATGAATACTTTCACGCTCGATTTGCCGCCGATATTTACACCAGATCACACACATCACGCGCAAATATTTTCAAATAATCAGAAACACTGTTTTCATTCCGGGCGTATCGATCGACAAGTGCGAATAATAATACGCACGGGGGGTTGTATACGTCGGGGCGATAATTGAGCGCGGCGCTTGAGTTTTTACACTCGCTGTTTGCTTTTTTTTTTCTTCTCTACTCAACGGCCGAAATTGCAAATTCCGCGCGTCGTGATATTTCGTTTCATCCCAGCGCGCGCGCGCGCGCGTAATATACGAGAAAAAATCAAATATGTATGCGCTGGGATGTGGGGACGCACAACCGCCACCCCCGAACGTGATATTATACACACACATACATAGATATCCAGAGAGATAGCGAGGGATAAATATAGACATAACCAAAACAAACGCAGCACATGTTGGTTTGAAAGATGGAAGACAGGCTGAGTTAGAGCGGGGCGCAGAAGGGCAGTCGTGTCCCCGGGGGTGTAATAACGACACGCGGGGCCGGGCATCGCGCAGGACAAACAAGTCGTTATAACCTCATTATATAAATCACTAATGATACGGGTCTATATCGAAACACCACAGCTTTTATCTCTTTTCCTTCGAATTTTATCTTGAAAATCATTTTGTGACAATAGTAATTAATCTACAATTAATAAATTTTATTTTTTTTTTTTTAAGAAAATCTACTCTATATGTATATTTATACGTGCTTTAAAGCGGATGAAAACCGCTGTTTACCAGTTTATCACCCATGCGTATACATTGTGTATAGTGGGTTGCATATCGTGTCGCGCATAAATGCGCCGCGACAATAGGGATCAAAAATTGAGTTTATTAACACATAAAATATTCATGGCTTAAACCACACACAAAATTTACAAATAAAAACCTCAAATATTCTACGTGGATGATAAAAATTACAAAATTAAACTTTTAGGTTATGTTTTCGTTTATTTCTATGTGTATTATGTGTAAAAGGAAGAAAAAATCGATGCGCAACCCTTTTCACGTTTTCGTATTTGTCAGCCGGTGAAACCGACACCGACGACCACGCTCGCCTATCATTAACCACCACACAGAGAAAACACCGCCGCCGCCGCCGCCACCGCCACCAGTGAAAAATGACGACGAAACATGTAGGTGCACACGCCGCCGCCACAAACCGTGTATATATACATGCTCGATCAATGGCCGCGGCCAACGTGGCCGCCCTTGAGGTTTTCAGCGCCGCCGCGACAAAGTCAACGCCGCCACACACACGAAATATTAATTAATCGCAGCAAAACTACACAACCTAACCTCATTTTCATCTGGCACATCACCAAACATATTATTTCATATTTACTAGTTTTAATTATAATTTTGGCTCGAGTTTAACATAAATACAAATATTTAACATGTGTCTAAAAACACACTGTATAATATTTAATGAGATGCTTTCCTGACATCAGATGGCGTTGAAATAAATCACGGCGTAAAACAGCCGAAAATACTCTCGGCTCTCGAGTGCATTTTTCATTTCGCGCAGATATCGCCTTTAATTTGTTTGCTTCTAATGACGGGGCTCGGGGGCGGCAGCGCAAACTTTTTTGCGTGCGTAATTAAAGCGACATTTCGCCGAACGTAAATTTAAATTTGCCGCGCGCGAAGAAAAAAGTATTAACACGAGAGCGTTTTTAAAGTCGCGCGCGCGCCGCCCCCGATGTGTGAGTTGGTGTGTGCGTTTTGTTAATTTCAGCCGGCGCGCACAGTCCTTTGTGCGTCTCACGGATTAAGGCTTTCGCTAATTATAATTAATGTGCTCCTTTTTCTTTTCTGTCCGGCTTCGCCGACGGTCTCCTTGGCGAACGTCTCCCGGGTTTTTTCCCTTCGTTCATTATCCTTCGCTTCCTGCTTCATTACCGTCCAGGCGGCGGCAGCGGCGGCGGCGAAAACATTTCGCGTTTTTACACGTTTTAATTCCCCTTTTTCCAACTCCAAAACTAAAGACATCTTAAAGGATTTATTTCGTTTCACATATTATACACAAACGTGTATAATACTCAGTATTTAATAAAATATTTTTCAATTAAGTAGCTAGTGCGCTAAACGGCATTTTAACAACGTTTAGTATTGGCGCATGCGCAACCTACACTCATGACAAAAGTACTTTAGTCACGGTCGTGACTCAAATGCCACTTTTCGTGTCTTTCCAAATAAAAATACAAAAAATCGTTTCACGCATTATACACAAACGTGTATAATACTCAGTATTTAATAAAATATTAAGTATCTAGTGCGCTAAGTGCCACTTTAACAACGTTTAGCATGATTCTTACATACTTTTTCTTCTTCCACTGAATTTCCACGTTTATTATATGCGCATGCGCAAACTCAACCCGTGACTAAAGTACTTTAGTCACGACCGTGACTAAAATGCCACTTTTCGTGATTTTCAAAGCAAAAATACAAAAAAATAGATTTTATTACGATTCGAACGTGTCTAATTTCACCCGCTTTTGTTTGTTGAACTCCCCGGTTCGGTGATCGATGATATCGGCGTCGTGTATTATTATTGTTGACTTTATTAATGGCCGAAATGTTTTCCGGCGTGCTCGTTTATCTTGCGCGACGTTATAACTTATTTCGATCACATGTCATGTCCACAAAGTGATCACACACCAACAAAACATACAAAAAAGATATTCAGCGCCATCTATACGCTGTATTTTGTACAAATACTAATTCATAAAGCAAATAACCTGCAGTAACCCCAATAAATACAAAAAAAAGAGGAAAAATACGCGGCGTGCGGAAGGAAAACGTGACGATTGGATAAAATAGTATTACAACGACGGATGTGATATCTCGTTTGGTGGAATTAATATAACGGCGACAGTGGGTGCTGGTGTTGAATTTATTATGCACACCACGTGCGGCGCCACGTGCCGAATTGGGTCAAATTTATATTCCTCCCGCACGCGCGCCCGAAACGTCAAATCAAGCAATGTTTAATTGATCCATTTGTGATGTCATGGTTACTAAATTTACCCTGCGCCCTGGTATTAATTCCAACAATGATAACAAATCAAAAATATTTTTGTTGCTGCTTTTGTAAAAAGTTTTGAAAAACATTTTTACCCTCATCAATTTGATGTCGCGCCGCTTTGAGTCTCGAATTTTCATGGACACGGTCTTTTCCGCTTTCCTATTTTTATATTTATTTTTTGTGCCGGTGTCACCAAAGTTGGACATCGACACAACGAATACGGAAACAGGACATCCCCGGACAACAAAACCCGAAAGTTTTACATTGTTAAGCCTCGGGAAATGTGTATTATGAGATTATTTTCGGAAAAATGTGTTTTTTTTTCTGTGTGTGTGTGTGTGAGTTTGGAACGTAATTATTTTAATGGCACGATGAAAATTCCTTTTGATTAGTTTCGTTCATTATGCCCGACGCGCTCATGAATAAACAAAACGCGCTTTGAGAGCGCGAAGAATTCGCTTGCAGATGCGCGCTGATTCCGCTCCTTTATGTTTTATGTACTTATCTTATCAGAAATCTATCTGGACTTGAATCTGTCGGCAGCTTTCCTGCTTTCCACGCCGGCTACCCCCTTCGTTATTCGCCGCGCGGCGCGGAAAAATTGAGAAATAAAGGAAATGAATTGGGATGAGGGCCGGATGTGGATGAAGATGAGATGTATGAACAAAGAACCAGCTTACGCGATGGGAAAATTAAGAGAAGGATTTTAATATTGAGTGTTTTTAAACGAAAATTATTTTTTCTACTTTCACCTTTAAAGTTTAACTTTTTTCACTTTTTCGAAACACCAAAAGTACATTTTAGCCACGGTCGTGACTAAAGTATTATAGTCATGATGGAGCTTGCGCATGCGCAAAAAATAAACGTGGAAATTTAGTAGAAGAGAAAAAATATATAAGCATCACATCGCTAAACGTGAGTAAAGTGTCACTTAGCGCACTTGATACTTAATATACTTTTTTTCTAAATAAAATCATAAAAAAATTCTTTTTCAGAGGCCATAAGTTGAAATTTCAAATGTAAAGCACAATACCCGAGATGCTTTTGTAAAATATCAAACAAATAACACTCTGCGCCGCCCCTCAAACAAATTGCACATGTTTTCCGGGAATTCGCGAATTTAATATGTTTGCGTTTCGCTTTGTCGTAAGCCGGGAGTGTAACATTTCCCGAACGCGAAGAAATCGCACAAAGGGCGCGCGAAGGTTGAAGCTCCTTAAACAAATGGTCGAAACGGAAAGTGTACGGGAAGCCAACCCTCCGGCGCTCGCAAAAAGAACAAGAGGTAATCGGAGCGCCCGAGTCGAGCAGAGGGAAATATCCACGAATTGTTGGGATTATGCCCGAATACAACAAAGTCGACTCGTACACAAGGACAACGCGCCGAAAGAAATTCCGGAAGCGTTTGTATCGCGAATGCGTTAAAACGGAAGCCCGGCAACGCAACGCCGCCACCTAATGATAATATACCAAGTGAAAAACAAAACCCAAACCAAAATTATATCCCACAATATTCGCTATACAACATAACCTCAAATGAAACAGTGAAATAATTCAAAACGTAAAAGTTTAATTTCGAGTTTTCGGCGTCGCCGTGTATAATTTCGTGTTTGTGCTTTTGTGCAGCAAGGTATTTAGGTAAAACTTCTCTCCAGCTTTCAGAGGAGTAAAAGGAGCAGGAGGTGGAGGAGGCGGAGGAAGAAGCGTCTTGGTGAAACGCGAGCGCGAAGCCGAGAAGATTCGAACAAACAACATAAATATCACAAATGAAACAAAAGCAGCGCGCGCGCGAAGGAAACGAGCGGAAAACTTCAGCCTCGAGTCGGCGAAATAAAAAGACAAACGCCGGGATAAACAAGTAGTTGCAAAGTATAAAACTGGGATGGAATTGGGTGTGCGGGTTAACAAACAAAAAAATATTTACATAAAAATAATTAAAATCACATTTTCCAACAAAAAACACACAAACATTGTTTAAAAACTGGTTATTTTCTTCAAATTAGTATATTAAGCTCCACCCCGTGGCTAAAGCCCGTGACTAAAGTACTTTAAGCACGGCTTTGGCCGTCCGTGATTAAAATACTACTTTATCGACCTCAAAATCGTTGAAAAACTGACAAAAGTAGAAGAAAACATAAATCCCCAAAACTCATATATCAACACCCGTGTCTAAAACCCGTGACTAAAGTACTTTAAGCACGGATTTGGCCGTCCGTGTTTAAAATACCACCTTTTCCGTCTCAAAACCGTTGAAAAACTGACAAAAGTAGAAAAAAACGTAAATGCCCAAAACTAATATATCAACACCCGTGTCTAAAACCCGTGACTAAAGTACTTTAAGTACGGATTTGGCCGTCCGTGTTTAAAATACTACTTTATCAACCTCAAAATCGTTGAAAAACTGACAAAAGTAGAAGAAAACATAAATCCCCAAAACTATTATATCAACACCCGTGTCTAAAACCCGTGACTAAAGTACTTTTATGACTAAAATTCATTTTACGTCATTCCAAACCATGGAAAAACCTTGGCTTTAAAGGTAGAAGCACAATAAAATATTTTTTGCCTTTTTATATACAGAGTGTTTGTATTTTTCGTGTGTGTTTCCGAATTGAAAGGTTTACGTTGAGGTTTTTCGGTTAAAGCCTCCGTGTGTGATGTGATGCGTTCCGATGCGCTGCGCAGCGATGCAATTCGGCGTAACGAACAATCCTTCCGCTTCTACCGCCGCTGCCGCCGCCGCCGCCGACATAGCTGTCGCTGGCGTTCGCTGGATGTACGATGTACGTGAGTTTAGGGCTTTCGTTCGCACGTCCCGACGCCTGCCTGCCGCCGCCCGTGCATCGGACGATTTATCTTCGGCAAATACCCGCCCGCACGCCAAACATTTACGTTTTAACCCGAACATGAACCCAGACGGGCTGTAGCGGCGGTGGTGTGGCGGCATGCACTATGCATGCGACGTGCCCGGGCGCAATTGCATGTAAGCGAGTTAGCGGACGGGGGGCACGTCTTTTACTTTACGTGCGCGAGCACATGATTTACAAAACATCCGCCGCCCCCCACACTGCCACCCCCGCGGCTCAAGTGGATGCATAAAGTGTAGGCGCGCGCGATATCAATGTCCAATTGGTTCGTTCGTGTGGATTTTTCCACTTACAAACTTGTCTAACGTCTAAATATCTACTATGTAGGTACTGGTATGATATATACAATGTGTTCGTGGTGGGAGATATAAAGATGTAAGCATTACAAAGTTTAAGTTGCTCGGATAGAGATAATATTAATCTGGCGCTTCGCATTAACTTGCGCGCTCCGAAAACTCGAAGCGAAAGCGCGCCCCGACGCTCTGGGGGCGGCCGCCTCCGCTGCAGCATAAGAGTTAATCGAGCTTATTTAATATTGGAAAGCTTTCAGGCATTTCGAAACTCCATCCGAACGTAAATGCGGTTCGGCACGGTCGAGAAAGCATCGACGGGCGGCGGTGGCGGCAACGCCGTCTCTTCAACTACCCGCCGAACACTACATTCGAAGCAAACTACCAAACGAGTATATCAACATACCAAATGTTCAAAATTTAAATTTTCTTAGGAAAAAAATTAATAACATAAAATTTATCAACAAATTCATAAAATTTATCAACAAATTAAATAAATAATTTAATTGTGAACACACTGTATGTGTTAATGCACGGCTTGGCTGCCGTGGAGCGTTGGGCGTTCGATAATTTCAATTAGAAGAGTTTGTCGGTGCAAGCCAACACACAAACCCGCCGCCCCCCGGAGCCGCAGCACCATCCATCCGTGTGCATGCGGCGGCGGCATCATCCGCGCTTAATACCGATACGTGTTAGTCGTAACGGGCGGCGATGACGCGTTATCCGAACTCTGCCGCTGGTGGTAGTTCAACAACTACCGGCATGAGGCGGCGGCACATCAGCGATAGCTGCCGCCGCGCGGCGCGCGCTCTCCGGAGACGTCTAATGCTATTTGGGCGCTGCGAAAAGTTTCGACAAACTATCTATAACTACGTTTGCCGGAGCTAACTACGTCAATCTATCGATTTCGTCTAACTTATCAGTACCAACATGTGATAATGGACATCAGAATTAACTAGTAATTTAAAAAAAACTCAAAATAAATTTTTTGTTTAAAATTTTTTTGAACAGACTGTATATTAACCAGATTAAAGTGCAAGTGCAACTAGTCACGACTCATTTATGCTCGAGCTCGTTTTAGCTCCACGATTAATATTCGTACGTATCATGCCAAAGTTTAAAACTTCAAGTGGAACCATTAAAAAATTTATTTTTCAGTGAAATAAACGCAAAAAATGTGAAAATAGTGTTTTAGGTATCAAGTGCGCTAAGTGGCACTTTAACAACATTTAGCGATGTCAGTGATTTTATATGATCCGTCGAAAAATGTGCAGACATAATCTCCAACCCGGTACTAAAGTACTTTAGTCATGACCATGAATAAAATGCCACTTTTCGTATCTCAAAACTATGGAAAAGGTTAAAAATTAATTTTTTAGCAATATAAAAGCAAAAAAAGCAAAAATAGTATTTTAAGTATCAAGTGCGTTAAATAGGACTAAATTACTTTAGTCACGGTCGTGATTAAAGTGCAACTTTTTGTATCTAATAAAAAAGTGGAAGGAAAAAATTTATTTTTCAAAAGTAATGATTACTATTGTGCCTCTACATCTTAAATCTTCCACCGCAGAAAAAATATCTCTGAGTAAGATCCTTAAGACTCCCGCACCGCCCCGATGGGAGGATTTCGCCGAAGTATCCCGCGTGAAAAATGCGCGATCGGTTTTTGGCGGAGTCGCAATTTGTCAACTGACAGATTCAATTCTTGGCGAGATAAATTTTTCACCGACGACTTTAAAATTAGACCCATAAAATTCATTTTTGAGGTTGGTTCCTAACCACTATCATCTTAACAGCGCCATCTATGAATTTTTTCTTTAATAATTTTTTTCCTATTTTATTTTAGTTTTTGTGCATTGCATAACCCAGGGCGTTGGCAGATGAAAAATATAACAGAGTGAAAAATTGACGCAATAAACCGATGTGACGTTAAATGTCGCAAAACGCCGTTTTCCCCTTTTTTTTTGCGCCTCTCGCAACCGAGTTATCCGCACGCGCATATTTTTCCCCATTTCGCGTGCTCCCCCACAGCTCAAATATCAATCCAGGCGGGCGGGCGCGCAAATTTTCTGTTGCTGTCTCCTGGCGCGCTCGGCGCGTTTTTTCCTCATCAGCATTGTATTTTATTCGGGTGCTTTTTAAATCGCCTTGCGAGTTTTCTCGCATTCCACCAGCAGAGCTAGGCGTTGTAAATCTCGATCGAATCGCGGGCACTTTCGAGTCTCCCCAGAGTGGCACTTTGCGAAACGTCGCATATTTCGATAATTTTTCATCGTGCGGCCGCCGGGTGCCGCTGGGGGGCGGTTCCGGTGTATCGATTTGTCTATATGCAACCAATTACACACCACACTACAGTGCCTGACAGTCACAAAACGGCGTCATTTATTTCAGCGCTTTTAATTGCGCACAAAGTTTTCATAATGAAAAAAAAAATTTTTTAATAAAACGCCGCGTTTTTTATCAATCACTCACTGCCAATTAGCGCAGCGACGAAAAAATATCCATAAAAAATAATTGTGTATTGGGTTGCATAGTTTAACACACAAAATAAACCAACGCTCGTATTGCAGGTTGAGGTTATGTATGCGTGATTGTATGCAAATGTGCACTCACATAACAATGTAACGACGAGTGCAATTGCAACCGCCGCGCGTGTTGTTGTTGTTGTAACTTGCTCGCATTGTGCGTTATATAGATATATACACACATTAAATTAACAGTCGCTCTCGGGCTGTCAGAGTATGGCAATGGCGGCCGGGGCATTGACGTCGTTACGATTTCGCGTTTTCCGCCCGGCTCTTTGTTCGACGCGCGCGCAATTTCCATAAATTTCCCATTCAATTACGCATCATTTTCCTCAGCGTTTCTTTTCCGTCTTGGTCGTCGTCGAAACAAACAGCACATATCAACGCTCTGCGGCTGTCAATTAGCAGGCAACATGTTAAACGGGTTGCCTAGGTAGCAACTTATAACATGTTGTTACATAGAAGACCAACACACACAAAGAGAAAAAAACACAATGCTGCAACTTGCAGTCGGATGGAGTCGGGCTCAGAGCACGAAGCATCGTTTATCAATGACAAGCAATCGCTGTAATAAATGATCCATTGATCGCGGCTTGATTTCTTTCGCGCGCGCGCGGATTTTCGTTTTTGTGCACGCCGGCAATGACGCTGCACATGCGAAACGACGAAATCATGTTTTCAATTTGTGATCATCACTACCCATGTATTCGCACACAACAATACACACGCATGCAATGTTGGTTGCCTAGCATGAACTGCAAACGTATAACCAAACTCTTTATGTTTTAATCGCAACTTTTTTCAGCTCGCGATTTTCTTTCTGCATAATCACGTTCATTAATTATGTGCAGGAATTAATGATTAAAAATGCCGCAATAAAAAAAACAAGCGGTGCGCTTAATAATGAGCGCTGGAAAGTCGCGCGACTCCAGACCACCACCACCACCATCACTACCCTTTTACGACGTTTACGGCGTGAAAAATGCAGAGTCAGCGTCCTGACTTATCTAGTCGAGCACTTGGACGTTTTCCTTCTGCTCGAAGAGATTTCGGGGCGCAACACGCTCGGATACACCCCTAACCTTATCAGCGCCCCGGGCGCGTCGCGGATTAATCTTGTGTGTACAATACTCACGAACGGGGCGCATCAATCACTTGGCGATTATTGATAACACTCACCTGGAATGAGAAAACACTTGATTAGTACATTGTCAGTTGAAAAACATCAAGAGTAAACTTTGAGAAGCCAAAAATGGCAAAAATATTGAAAATACAACAGCGCCATCTAGGATATAAAATTTAGGACTATTTCTTTGTATAATAACGTTTGAATTATTTATTTATAACAAATAGTTTCGGAGATATAACAAAATTAAATTAATTTTCAATGTAAAAACATGAATTTTAGAATTTAAGTATGTTTGTAACGCTATAACAGCCTAAATATAAAAACTACACTAACGCCGCCTACAATATCACAAAATATAACTAATTCTTAATGTTATAAACTTTAAACCACGATTCTAACTCAAATACTTTAAGAGATATAACAAATTTAAAAATAAATCATATGCAACTGGTTATACCTACATCCAAATACATTGTAACTTATAGAATGTAACGATACAGATTGAAATTAATTTAACGTCCAAGTCACCGATAATCACCGCACACGGCTTCTGTATTCGAACGGCGCGCGATAAAAATAAAAATCAAATGGAAAGGAAATCATTTCGAATGTCCAGACAAGCGGCGACTTCGTTAACGGTCACTTTATTAGCCTTTAGATCTAGATTAATAAACGTTTAGGCTCGTAAACAAATTGCTTTTTATGTCTTTTTTTATAATCCAATCTTGATTACAATAAAATTTATTAATACGACCGGTGCAACGCCACGCGAGTTTTATACGGAATAGAGAAAGGCGAGTAGAACATGACCATGCACACACTGGAAGACACACTCGATGTATTTGTCTTGCTCGGCAATCGGGTAGAGGTAAGTCGAGTTGGTGCGCAAGTGACAAGCATGGTCACATGGTAATACCGGCGCGACCGGCGTTTTATGGCTTTCCTAGATGTTTATGGTGGTCTTTTATTATTTTTATTGGTTTTATGCCGGTGACGACATTTTTTATTGGTACGAATTAAGCATGCGCGTCGCCGAGATTGAATTTCAGTGGTTTTTAATTTATTTCAATTAGAATATACACGTATGCAACCAGTTTAACATTGTGGATGTATACTTGGTTGCAGTGGTTGAAATAAATACAATAAATGTTGTACGTTCGTTGAGAGCAATGCGGAACTCTTGGATAACAAAACGTCGTTCGGCAAGAAATGCGACTTTTCCATTCGGTACAGGCGCGCTCTCGAATGAAACGACAGTGAAGGCGCGAATGCGGAACACAATGCGAGAAATTATACCAAAACTATAATGCCTCGATGCACGATTCTCTCATTCTTTGGTTTTGTATGTGTGTTGAGTTGAGTTGAGTTGGAGAGTTGAGAGAAGAAGTGAAACAAAACACAAAACGCGAAACAATGCGCAAGCAAGCGGGAGTCTGACGAAACCGGGCGGTCATCATCTTCGAGAACGCTTCGCAACGACCGAAGGAAGCAACTATTTTCCGTGCCATTGTGCTGTCGGCGCGGAAAGCGTGCTTTTAATGGACTTTCGAGCGAAGTGTTTTTCGCGTAGGTATATCGAAAATTGCATTCGATTCCGCTTTGTTTGCGTGTCATATGCATTTACGGCGTTACACCTAAGACAGGAACAATGACACGCCATTTTCCCACCGGAAATCAATAGGTTACAATTGGAAAAGGATACTGTGAGCCATTAGCAAATGACTAAAAACGCGAAACTAACGCCATCTACGTATATCGACAAAAATTTAAAAAAATCAAATTTAAAAAATTACATTGTCCGTTCTATGTTCGGTATGTATACCGCAACTCCAACATAAGACTACAAAAGTTTAACGAAAAATTCTTTATAAAAAAAAAACAAATTTAAATAATTTAAATACAATTAGGTAAATATATTTAAAAATTACATTGTCCGTTCTATGTTCGGTGTGTATACCGCAAGTCCAACATAGGACTACAAAAGTTTAATGCAAAATTCTTTATATATAAAAAAAACAAATTTAAATAATTTAAATAGGGGAGAGGGGGGCAAAGTGGGCCCCATAAGCGAAAAAAGGGGATTTGTTTACCTTTTTTCACTCGTTACCCTATTTTTTACATCCTTGTTCAGTATTAAATATTAATAAGCCGTGTCTATCAAAATAAAAAAAATTCAGAATAGGGGGCAAGTGGGCCCCCGCCCATAAAAATTTTGCTATTACCTTTGTATCCATTTTTTGCTTAAATATTTTTTTTTTCATTTCTTACTTCGAATTTGTTGATGTGAGTTATTTTTCCCTCTTATTTATCAAAAATTTTAGGAGGCCCACTTTGCCCCTCAATTTTTTAAGCCACCTGAATTTCAGGGGCCCACTTTGCCCCCAGGGGCCCACTTTGCCCCCCCTTCCCCTACAATTAAATAAATTTAAAAATTACATTGTCCGTTCTATGTTCGGTATGTATACCGCAAGTCCAACATAGGACTAAAAAAGTTTACCGAAAAATTCTTTATAATTTTTTTTTCAAAATAATTTAAATAAAATTAAAAGCTTAAAATTTATAAAAATCAAGATGGCGACCGGATATCAATGTTATTCTGATGTAAAACAACCAAAAATGTTAAATTTGATGATTTTGTGATTATGTGCTGACACGTATCCAACATAAAACGAAATCTTGTAGACAAAGAGTGCTCCAGTCCCGCATTTGAAGACAAAGGGCAATTTCTATTTGTATTTCCATCCCTATCCACTGATGCCTATCCGAATCTGATTAAGCCCCGACACACGAGCGCGCGGACATTCGTTATTAAAGGCCGTGGATAACTCGCTGGCGACCCTGTTATAACTGTGACTACGACTTCACCCACCCGGGGCCAAGGGCCGCGCGCGGATATTATTCGAACGCACGGAACGGCTTTGCGCCTCCAGGCGCGCGCGCGCAAGTTTAAATGGACTTCCGGTCCCCAGTCCCCAATGTGCACGCCTTGGTAAGTAGGGTGTGCACAAAAGGGATTTCGTTCCGTGAGCACCTATACGATGTCAACCTGCGACTTGGCCAACACTTTAACACTTCCGCTTTGTCCTCCTGGCGCGACGCCGAAGATTATTAAGATATGTCAAGATATTATGTTATTAACTGCTTATTGATACGCGCGCGCGCGGACAAAACGAACGCGCTGCTGGGTGTAATCAATCATCGTCGTCGAGACCCCCGGACTAATGACAAACCCACGCGCCGCCGGCCGAAGACAAATACGCGCACCACGGCGTCGCTATTGTTTTATGCGATGATCAATGCGCAACCTACCAACTGGTCGTGCGCTTTTTAAATTCGAGAACAAAGCGGATTTTAATAAGAATTCCGAGGCAAATTATCGAAACAATGAAATATTAATATCGATGCGGCTGGGAAAACATCGACGACTCTATTAATCATTGCCCGAGACAGCCGGCATTTGTCATTTGTCTCATGTTTATTGAAAAACTCGAGCGCAGTTGCTTTAAAATTCGATACAATTACCAGGAACTGTTCTTTGGATAACTTTATAAGTAATCATTGAATTTTTTTCTTGAAATTTTTTTATTTTTTTAAATTGCAATAAATGTAGTATGAAATATGTCGGTGGGCAATTCGCCTTGTCGCTGATTTATTGCGCACTGCAACAAATGCGACTCTCGTGGAAAATGCATATTTTCATTATTTATATTTCGTTTATGCCGTCTCTAGGACTGAATTTCAACGTCTGCGTCCCCGCACATAATTGATATATTCATATCCCGAGAACACCGCAATGAATGTGTTGCATGTTGCAAAGTACTGTTCTACAGTTCACAACATACAGTGTGTTCACATTAATCTAAAAAATAATCAGCTAATACTTTAAATTTTATTTTTTTCATGAAAAAAACGTTTTTATTGATTTTTTTTAATGAAAATTTTACTTTAAATCTAAATATCTCCTAAACTATTAATAATAAATAAATTATTTAAACGTTATTATATAAATGAATAGTGTTATTTTCTATTCCCCAAATGGCGTTATTCTATCTTTTATAGTTTAAAAGTTATAGCTTCTCAAAAAATACCTTTGAACAATTTGTATATTCCGTGTACTGTCAGTTGCATATTGCATACAACCGCAGCAAAATGCATAGCACGCGCGCGCGCCATCTTTGCCCGCCCGCTGTGAAGTATCTAATTTACAAGATTTACACTAAGCCATCCGCGGCCGCGGAGCGCGCAAAAACGCAAGCAAACAAAAACAAAAACCGAACCGGAAGCAAAGAAATAAACGGAAACGCACGGAAACACAACGCCCGGGCCGACGTGAATGCAGATTTGCCGCGGCCATATGTTTGCGTTCGGTGAAGTATGTTGCTGCGCTGGGCCGAGGCGAGTGGAAAATTAAAATATAAAATATGAATGCAAAGCGAGGCGAAAACGTTAAATGTAAATAGCGTGGTTTCGAGAGGGTTGCGCGCCTGCATAAAATGCAGAATTGAACGCAGCGAAATAAATGCTATAATAATAAATGACTGGCAGTGTTTTCATTTCGAAACAAAAATAAAACTATTCGGTTTCCTGCATAAGAATATGCATTGATATGCAGGGTTTCGGTTTACAACATTAAAATTAAACTCATCTTCAATTTGCTATAACTTTTAAACTATTGATTGTACAGCAATAAATCAAACGCAATTTTATAGGGGAAGAGTTATAGATTTTTATAGTATAGGTGGCGCTGGAGTATATTTTATGATATGAACGCAGTTGCGTTACAAACAGACTACTTTTTGAATAAATAAATTTTAATATTTTTTTATTTCGTTATAACTTTTAAACTAATAGTCGTAGAAAAATAAACAAAATGTCATTTTGTAGTAGAATAGTGCAAGTTTTTAATAGTACAGGTGGCGCTGATGTAAATTTGATAGTTTTAACGCAGTAGCGCGTCAAATAAACAACTAATAAAAAATACATTTTAACAAATTACACATTTTTTAATTTTGCAATATCTTTTAAACTATTAATCATAAAAAAATAAATCAAACGTCATTTTATACCCAAAGACTCATACAATTTTATAACATAGGTGGCGTTACTGCATCTTTCATAACCTCACCGTAATACCCGTCCAAACACGTCCATCAAAACATCAAACTCCTCCACATATGAACATTTTCCACCGAATAAAAAAATGATTAACTTATTCAAAACGTTGATATAGATAATATCCACCCTTCGCTTGTCTTAAAAATGGAAACTTTCCCCAACTTGGTGCGTGTTACATCGTAATATACAAAAGCGCTGCGCGCTCGGAGGCGAAAGTTTCAAAAACGTATGAAAACCGAGCGCGCTCTGTACTCACGCCGGCGTTGATTTACTATCGGGTCACGTCCGGGCGCCGAGATCAACCCTAAATTGTGGGGAAACAATTTCAACTTTATATACAATAACATCATCCCGGCACTCGCACTCGTCCCAGTCTCAATACGCACACGGCTGAAATTTTTGCGAGGAAGACGAACGAACGTTTTCCGGCTTTCCACTGCGCCCGCAGCACACACATGTGATGCGGGAATATTCGGGACTTTTATTCATACCCGCGGGATCATTTAATCATCCCGCTTTTATTTTATCATCAATCGTTTTGTTTTCATTCTATTTTCATGTTTTCATGTTTATTTTAACGCAAAAAATTTTATTTTTTTTTTTTGCGTTTTTCGCTTTTATTCGAATTTAACAAGGTGCACACTCGTACTTTAATTATCTGGTCATTAATTCTGTCTCAGCGGCAGATGCGCAACATAATAAAAACTACAAGCGCATAAATAAATTATATTCGTGTGTAATTTATTGTTGTTTGCGTTAAATCGGTGGTATTTTTGTGTTTAGTGCCATTAGCAACATTTGTCCGCAACCACCGACGAATTCAATTTGTTAAATTATTCACTTGTTTATTTATATAAAAAAATAAACAACAAACGTTGGAAAAACCGCGCATGAATAAATCCGCGCGCGTATGGAAACAAAATTCGGTGCACATGTAGAACATGCATATTTATGTTTATGTTTTAATTAATAAAACACCAACACTAATATTCGGCCGTTACGTTAGACTTACCATGCGCCACGGCGTTTCGTAATGTTAATAGTTCATAAAACACATAATAAATTACCATCACGAAATGTTCTCTATTTTATCGACGAGGTTAAACATTCAAGTAAGTCACTCACGCATGCGCTGTATTAATAAAATATAGAAAACTGAATATTTATCCTAAAATCACGTCTAAAAACCTTAAAAATCATTTCTCCATAAGAATAACATTGATCTCTATAAGAAATAAAAATATTGTTTAGTTTGTTCCCGAATAACTTTTAAACTATTCATCGTAGGAACAAAATTTAAACGACATTATAATGATGAATAACGCGAGAATAACATAGACTAAATGGCGCTATTGTCACTTTCATAACCTCGGTGTAATGGCGTCGCAAAAATTACGCTTCTATTTTTACACCGAAAAAACACTCAAAAAATATATATTAAAAGGTAAAAATGTTAAAAACCAATATAAAATAACTTTATCGATGTGGTTAACTCTCAGTAAGTCACTTGCGCATGCGCAGTATTAATAAAATATACAAAATTAAATCAAATAATGCCGGTAAAGTTAACTTTTCATTTTAGATTGACTAACAATGACTACCAGAGGGATACAACATTTAATCGTTGGATTTAATATGCATATAAAACGTCACACGCCCCCGCGAGAGAGTTACGACTCGCAAAGGTGCACACACATGACTGTTTACGACGCAGGACGTAAATTAAACCGCGCATGGCGCGCACAGCTCGACAATACAACACAATATGAATAAACTATGAAACAAAACTTAATTACGGACATAATCACACGAATGTATTTATGTGTTCTACACATGAATGTGGAAAAACGAAAAAAACGGAAAAAACTTTATAGTCAATATTTTCACTATAAAAACAACATGTGTGCTGTTAGATCGCAGATAAAATTAATTTTTTATATTTTAACACCAAAAAATATGTTTTTATCAATAATTGACCACAAAACAATTTTTTTAAATTTTTTTCCATAAGAATTCAATTGAAATCAAATTTTTTGATTTTTAAATTTCATTTCGTTATAACTTTTAAACTAATAATCATATTGTAATAAATCAAACGTCATTACACTCCCAAAACCCCTAAAATTTTTATAGAATAAAAAATCCCAGTGCCATTTTATTAATCTCCGCGTAATGACGTAACAAACATACAATTTGTACACGCGCATGAGAAAAAAATCAAAAAACAATTTTTTATATTCTGGTTCACACGCAGTGGATACAACCATACTACACGTATGCTAATTAAAAATGTGCGCGGTACACGGTATATTACTTTAATTAATAAGTGTACGTATTTATGCAAATTAAGTGGTCATAAAGTGGTCGTTTCTGTCAAGCAGTGCGGCCGAATAAAACTACCATTCGACATGCTAAGTAGCCGCTAAAATAGGGTGACAGTTAAACACCGGCGCTTAAGTAGCGCCATCTCACGGCGGGGCGAAACAACGCAGTAACTGTTAAAAGTGCTAAATATTGAGCGCGACTTTTATTCCCTCATAATTTATGAACGTGTCGTTACGTTAATGTGATAATAACTCGCGGTGCGCGCACGCTGCAAACGTAATAATGAATTATTACCAACATCGGGGATAATACAAGATTAAAAACAACCCCTGGCGCGGTGTGCAACGTTCAAAATTTTAATTTTGTAAAATTTGTGAGAATTTTATAGCGTTTTGCTTTGATTTAATTAATAAATATTAATTTGTAGATTTTATACTAGGTTATGTTGAGGATGTGAATATAGGCAACCCAATATACTTTGTGAGTGTTGCAGTGTGTCGTGTATAATACAATGGTATTGTTTCTTTGTGCCGGGCTGCGACGATGGGCGTTTTGTGTCGTTCGACGTGTCGGCGCGCGTGTTTCGCCGTAATTCGGTGAATTTTTTATATCCGCTTCGGGTGCGCGCTCGAGCTCGCGCCCCGTTATGCATCCCATGCGGACGCGCGCTGATACGCATCTCGCTACACATTTAAATAACAAAAACGCGTGAATTATGCATGCCGCCGCCGGCATTTGTTCGATATTAGAGACTAAATACACCGCGCGCGCGCCAATACAAAACTCGTATTGTATTCTTTTTTGTTTTTAAATTCACCGAAATAAAAAAATTATAAATTTTTAAACTCAAGTTTTGTGCGTGATACGCGCCGATGAAAAGCATGTGTGATGTTGATGTGTGATCGATGATGAAAAATGTGTCGTCACGACAAGCCATCAAACTTTTCTCTACTTCTCTATACTTCTCGTCGCTATAAATAAAAGCGACGCGTTCACCCAATTCGCCGCCAGTTCGCTGGCTTCGCTCGTCAAACTAAACGAAAATATGTTTTTCGAAAATGTGCGCCGCGCATGCCGTTCAGGAAACCACAGAGTGTGAAGACTACAACTATGCGCAGCCATAAAAAACGGCATAAATTTAAAAATATTCACGAAAAATAAATTTTTCTATTAAAAACACTGAATTATTAGCTGAAAAACACGTCTAAAAGACTTAAAAATGATTTCTCCATAAGAATAACATTGATTTCTATAAGCAACAAAAATATTGTTTAGTATGTTCCTCAATAACTCTTAAACTAATCATCGGAGAAAATTGATTCAAACGTCATTATACAGAAGATGAATGCGAGTATAACATAGGCTAGATGGCGCTAGTGTCACTTTCATAACCTCAGTGTAATTGCGTCTCAAAAATTACATTTCTATTTTTAAAGCAAAAAATTACTCAAAAATACATTAAAACGTACAAAACTTAAAAAAAAATAAGAAAAAATATACCAAGTGAGTAAAAAAAGAAGAAAGTTAAACGCATGACCTCGTAACTTATGTCCGACACATGTATATTTTATTTTTCAATTTTCCTCCGCGCGACGCGCACATTTCTTTCATTGAGTGCTTCTTTCATCCTGTGTTTATCTACAAACATACAATGTGTCCGCGCTGCATTTAATTTCCTTGCGCGCACTCATTATAAATTGTTCCTGCGGTTGTGTAATGTTATCTTGCGCAGTTGTTTCGTACTACACAGATAATATAAACTTAGGAAAATGTTGTGTAATATTTTTCCGCGTTGGACTTGTTACTAGTTAGTTATCCGGCTGCTACCACCGCAAGGCGTGTATGTTGGGTTGCCTCCCGACTCGAGAATAGTTCCCAGCTACTTTACGAGCAGACAATGTTGTTACTTTCCTTCGTTTCTTAGTTTCGTAAGTTGTACACCTCACGCTGGCTTCCACCTCGGGGCGTTTTGTGTCTTATTATATTTCGCCTTCGAGCGAGACGATGTTCCTTCCCCGGGTCTCCTCGTTTTGTACGTTTTTCCAGCCGCTTGTTTAGTGCGAGTTGTTTTGTTTAATTTTTTTCTTCTCCGTTCTCTCCTCGCACAACTTTTTGTTTTGAAACTAGTGTTTTTTGTTCGCGTGCGCGTTTTCTACACTTGGCCAATTTGCCAACCAAGATGGCATGGCGGCGGCAGCGGAAAAGCCTCTACGGGGAACTTTTCAGACGACGCAACATGCGCGACTGATAACATAACAAGTGCAAAAGTTCGAAATGCATTTTTAATTTTTTAACCATAGGCAACCAACTTGACTGGTAGCCAACAACTGCTCGTGTCATTCTGGTTGCATACATTAAACTTTAATACACGTAAGTGTATCTAGTATGCAGTATACATTTTTATGTTTATTTTTTAATATTATTATAGCTGGCGTGGTTGAAATGCGAGCCTCAAATTGAAATGAATTCGCTTTAATGCATGTCACCTTCGTGGAACATCTACTTCTTCGCCGGCGAAAGATGGGAATAAAAAGATATTTATTATATTCCAGCGCAACAAAATGGTGTGCGAGGGTGTGTGTGAGGGTGTACACGGCTGGGAAACGTCGCCGCAGGGCACGAATTTCAATTTGCATGCCGTCACCACCGTCGCTACATCATAATATATTCAGGTACAGAAAGTAAGTTTTTTTTTACATTTTTGTCGATAACTTTTAAACCGTGAATGGTATCAAAATGATTCTTGTGTCAAATTAAAGGGTGGTAAATGGCGCATAAATAATGTAAAATTTTTTGGTTTATGACTATTAGTTTAGTTGTAAATTAACATTTAAAGTCATAAATATTCAGATATAATTTTTTTTAATATTTTTGTTAATAACTTTTAAACCGCGAAAGATATCAAATTGATTTTGGTTTCAAATTAAAGAATTATTCATCCCACATAAGCTAATCTTAAATTTGTTTATTTACTACTATTAGATTTGTAGTAAATTAACATTTAATGTGGAATTTTGAAGAAAAAAATTATTTTTTTGTGATTTTTCTTGTTATAATGCAAAAACTAAAAATTCCACATTAATAAAAATTATATCATTAAATTCTCCTATTCTTTCCCTATAAAATGATATATAAATCATTATTATACGATCAATAGTTTATGAGTTATACGCATTTAAAAAGTTACATAATTCACTTCACATAACCATAAACCTTTGTTCCGCTTACGAGCTTTAAAAACTTCGCATTTTTCCTATAAAAATATGATCGTCTATAGTCTGAAATTGAAAATTACGAAAGATTTAATAAAACACCATAAAGTAGAAATAAGTAAACGACTATCAATTCATTTCATCGTCGTCGCGCCGTAAAGTTTGCGAGCTCTCGCTTCGCGCCAAGAAGCGTCGCGCAATTCGGCGTGACAACGCAAACAAAACGATTGCTGTTGCGCGCGGCATCGTGATGCATTTCGAAGGCGATACAATTTGTATTTCCTTGTTTGCGCACTTGAGACCACGCCAGAGAGAAGACGACGACGACTCTTGCCGCCGCTTCTCGCACCTCCACTGCGCGCGGCTGGATTTTTCATTTTCATTGCCGCTCGGGCGCGCGTTGTGAACTCTTCCCGCTGGGAATCTCCACGAATCGAACACGCGCGTTTCATTTTATTTTAAGATTGAAAACTGAAATATTGTATAACGTGCGCCGGGAAAAAGGCAAACAGATATAGCGAGCGCGAGAAATGGTGAAAATATGAAAAAGCGTCGAGCAAACAACATTTCGACGAGTACAAGTATCGAGCACTCGTTTTTTTTTTACTTTTTTGATCGATGTGTCAGTACAAATAGTGTCTATCTACATCTACAACATATCGCAGGGATGATGTTGGAGGGGTTGTCGAGTATTTTTGTATAAATATTGAACGCGTTTTAATATTTACTCGCGCACTTATGATAACGCCACAAAATGAGTTTTTCCACATTTCCACGAGTTTCGGCGGCGCGAGGAATTTCATCGCGGGTGGAATAAAGTTTATCACTTGCCGGAGAGCTGCAGGCTTAAATACTTTAAGTACAGAGCTTCAAGTTTCTTAATTTCTCCCACTAGTGATTAGGGGAAAGAAAAAAGAAAAGAAAAAAATAAACACATTGTATATAAAACGGAAAAACGAAGAAAATTATTAATGTCTATAATTAAAAATTTAATTTCGATATTACAGGATATCTACAAGTGGAAATGTGAGCAAATAAAACGGAAAAAATGAAACGTGACTTGAATTCTTCGATCGTTTAACTATTTCTCCCTATTTCTACACGTGTCGGAAAAATAAACTCAACGCAAACATATAAAAATATTTTTATATTATGATGTAATAATTGAGTTTGTATTTTTTATTTTTCTGAATTTAATTTTTATGTGAAAAAATAAAAACAAAAATTTTGTAAGTGTAGCAAAAGAAGGAAGAAACTTGCGAAATTTGTTTCGAGTTAAGTAAGAGATATCGCTCTTCCGCCTTTCACGAAACGCGCTGTTTCGCAGCCGTGAGGCAAGAGATGAGAGCACGAAGACGCAAAGCAGAGAAGAAAAAACGTAACAACTTTTTTTATTTCTTCATCGGCGCGGTGCCTTTTTTTATTACGCTACGTTTTCGTCATTCTAATCATCTCCCTGTTGCTATAAAGTCAAACTCAAACTCAAACAACAAGAGGTTAACAACCTGCACGAAAATAAAAAATAAAAACACAAAAAAAAATTACGTTAAAAACCGGTTTTTAAATTAATTTAGAAATGGAATAAATATAATATTTAATAATATTCTGTCGTAATCTATTATGTCGTAAATCGCGAATTATCTCTTAGGCAATTACAACACGTGCATACAATGTGTCTGGGAAACACCCTCACGACGCGTAAATTGAGTTAGGTCACGAGTCACGCGGCGCGTAAATTACCCGCATTTCGCAATCAATGCCCGTCGATGGCTCGATACTTAATATGCACTTATATTTACATGCGAATTAACTTAGCGCTAAACGCTATGTGAAACAGAACAAAACGTGTTGATTAAGACAACGCACCAGACAGGAAACTATAAACTATGAACAAACACATATAGATAACGCAGGGCAACAGTGTAATAGGTGTCTTTTACGACACTATGAATCATTTAAATAATATTTTGTCATTTTTACACCAAAAAACTAAAAATAACCAAATTTTAAGATTTTACAAGTAGCGACATCTGTTTAATTTTTTGTTGCGCTGGTTATAAACTCAATTACTCTTGTAAAAATGCCGGTAAATATTTCCTGAAGTCTAAATATGAATTCCTTGTCGCTCAGTTGTATTCACTTGTGTTATGTTTAAATGATTTTGTTGTAACGTAACGTGCACCCCAACAAATTAGCTGAAAAATCGTGCTTAAGTTATAGAAATTTGCATTGCAATTTGTAGGGATGTTGGCATCATAATTACAACAAGATTTCAAATGTTACCATCAATGTAATGTCTTTGAAAAAATATTCTAGCTCATAATTGTTAGAAATGAAAATATTTTTCGTCGTTACACAGAGAAACTCTAACGCAATAACAAGGAAAGTATTATAAACCTACTAAATTGTATAAATTTCGCCGTTATACAGAGTTTTTCGTTAAATCAAGCCTACACTGTATTAAATTTTGTAGTCCTATGTTGGACTTGCGGTATACACACCGAGCATAGGACTAATAATGTAATTTTTACTCAGTTTTTGTTTGTTTTTGATTAAATCGAGTACCGTTAAAACTTAAAACGAGGCCACATTGTATTTCATTTCATACTTTCATTGTTGCAGGTAAAATTATCGAAGGTTATTCAAAGATGGCACGACGCTTATTAATATTGCAGCTGCATGGGCTGCATACGTGATGCGCCTACAGTGTATGCAACTTAACACACTTACACACACACGCGCACAAATTGAAGACAATGCGACGCGAATTAAATATGTATGCACAATGCGAAATGAAATTACAAGGAGCGCAGCGAAGAGACTCCTTAATATTCAATTTAATATGCATATTTAAATCAATATGGCGTGTCGGTGTATGTGTATAAATTATTTATTAATTTGTCAATCTATCATGTAGCAGTAAATTGTATTTATATTTTTCATTTCTCATTGTTCAGGTTAAAGTTACAGTTGAAAATTGCAATTAACAAACAAACATGTTGCGAAAACGGTTGCGATTCGTTACATTCTTCTTATTATTATTACTCGTGCTCTGTATGTGCCAGTCGTAGCTAATTACATATATTATACATTATTCATACGAATACTCGACGCGCTCGAATGAGTGTAATGCTAACGTTTTTTCGACGAAATGCGTACAATGAAATTATTGTTTTGCACACTCGCCCACAACATAACCTAATATTATATGTAATAAAAGTAAAAAAACCTAAAAATTACATTTCCGGTTATCCGGAAGTATTTTGCCGGAAGTTATAAGCAAAAATAAAATTTTGCTTTGAAAAAAATTAGTTTTTAACGTGTATACGTCAAAATATTAAAAAATCAGTAGCGCCACCTATGTTACTAAATGTACAACTAAATACTCCATCTATTGGTGAAAAAATCAACTTGACAACTTTTTAGTTTAGACTTTATACGCTGCGTAATTATTCACAACTTTTTGCTTCATAACTCTTGAATGACTCACTCTTTTTTCATGTGTCAAATGTCAGATGAAAGAGAATGTCATAATGCATAAAATGTATAATTTTCATTATCCTGTGATGGTTTTTCCGTAAGTTATAAACAAAAATGTAAAATTTTGCTCTAAAAATAGTTTTTAACCTAAAATGCTATGTCAAAATGCAATAGCGCCACCTATGTGACAAATCTATAACTAAATACGCCATCTACCGATCAAAAATAGCCAAAATTCTCTCCCTAACCTTACTTTAACTAACAAGCAGCATGTGTTATGTGTGTTACACTGTATGCACCATCAGCAATATGATGTTGATAGTGGATACGCTGGGTTATCGAGACGATATTGATTTTCGCCGGCCAGATATGGCACGAACGCGTATGGAAAGTGCTAAACTGTGCCCTCACCCTCACATCCCTCACCGCACGACGACGTACTTTGAAAATTGATGAGACGACGCGAGTGCTAGAGTGCATGAAGACGTCAACATGATGTGATATCGAAAACTTAAAAAGTTACTTTGTGCTACGCGCCGCGCGCTCATATTCGTGGAATTCAAAACCGCATCGCATGCAATGTTGCAAACGTGCAATTAACGCGCGTCCACGTCTGTCTACGGTCGGTGCGCTTAGCCGGCAACCCAACATACAAGCAATTATATAGTAAATCTACAAATGTAAGTAGTTATAGAGTGAATATTGTGTATACACTCAGTGGAATATGGCGTAGTTGAACAAGGGTAATTTGGGATAGTCGACGAGAGGCGGTGAGACCTTATCAACCCTTCGACGCGCTAGTTGCGGCGATGGCGCACACAATATGCATGATTTGGCAACAACGCACTTTCGACAGCACACGCGCGCTCACAACTGTCCACCGCTGCATAATTAGACCATAAATGAGCGTGCGGCCCGAATATGAACATACAATGTGTCCGGAGAAATTATTAAAAATAATTATTTACTAAAACTCAAAAAATATTATTTCATTATTTTAAAAATAAATTAATATCAACTAAAAAAATTAAATTAATTTTGATGGTTAGTTTTAACACCGTGTAAATTTTTGGTAATCATAACCAGTGGACAAAATGAACGTCAGACAGGATATTTGCATATAGAGAGGATGATGGCACTGGACTGCACATCTGCGAGAGCTGAAATATTGATTTCATGTGTTTCGATGCGTAGATGTGTGCGTTTGCAACCCGCATAACATCCATCAACTTTTAAACGTATTCCTTCAACTGTCAAACCACGCTATATTCCCCGAAAATAAAGCAAAATAAACTTTAATTTAATTAAATTACAATTTCAACCCTTTGCACCTTCTCGCGGTTAGCTGCATGCCGAGAACGTAAAAATTCAGTTTTTGCGCGCACAACCCTTGCCTTTCCCGGGATGTGAAAGCTCGCTCTTGCCTCATGCATAATTCATTCGAGCGCGCGGCTTTTAAGGGGATAGTAAATAAACAGGACGACGACGACGTCGACGAGCAGACCTGCAGGACTAAAGACTCGGCCGAAATAAAGCAAAACGAGCGCGACGCAACACGACAGCAGTCTTGCGAAGTGGGTGAATACGCGGCGGCGGTGGCGGTGATGGTGGAGAAGAGGGTTGGACCAGTTCGAGGACTAAGAAAAGCAGCAGCTAAGCACGCTGTGCTATTCATGCGGTAAAAATGAAAATGCAGAATTGAAAGTTCATGAGAGTAGAAAGCGGAAAATGGGGATGTGATGGAGGAGGATAATCTGTAGATGTGGGTCTGCATGATGGTCCATAGGGTGCGCGAGAATGTGTTGTAAGGTTAGTATACAAAAAAGAGCTAAACTTTACATTCTGCATAATTTTTCGCAACTTTTTGCTTCATAACTCCTGAATGACTCGGGTGATATGATTATACAAAGTGTCACATGAAAGAAGGTATCATTGAGCATTAAATGTGCAATTTTTGTTATCCGGGGAGTTCTTTTCCGGAAGTTACAAGCAGAAAAGTAAATTGTTTGGTCAAAAAATTGGATTTTAGTGTGTATATGCAATTTTTCGCTACATTTTGCTTCATAACTCTTGAACGACTTGGGCAATAGTATCATACCAAGTGTCACAAGAAAGAGAATATCAATACCTATAAAATGTACAATTTCTATCACCTGGAAACTATTTTCCCGGAAGTTATAAACAAAAAAGTAAAATTTTTCATTAAAAAAATTGGTTTTTAGTTTGTATATGCAATTTTTCGCTACATTTTGCTTCATAACTCTTGAATGACTCAACCAATATTATCATACCAGGTGTCACAAGAAAGAGGATATCATAACCTATAATATGCTATTTTTACAATCCGGAAACTATTTTCCCGGAAGTTATGATCAAAAAAGTAAAATTTTCCTCCAAAAAATCAATTTTAGCCAATATACGTCAAAATATAAAAAGCACACTAACGCCACCTACATTATTAAATCCACATTTAAATCCCCCATCTATGTGTGAAAGAACCACCTTGATACCTCTTTTACTTCCGGCGCAAAGTGAAAATGTAAATTGTGTTAAAAAATAAATAAAAAGTATGTAGGTAATAAAAGATGAAAAATACAGATATAATTGAAATTCTTGTACCCACAGCGCAAAAAGAATATCAATATTCTTATACACTCATCTCCTGCACTTGAAGCAGTAGCAGCAGCAGCCGAGAAAAAAAAGCACCGCTCGGATGAAAAATGTTCCTACATTTTATTTCGCGTTTTTTTCTCCTGCGCGCGGCGTTTTGCTTTCGGTCGTCCGCGTGCTCGAGTTTTATTTTTTCGACGCAAAGTTTAAGCTCCTTTGCGCAAGAGAGGCCGGAACTCGGAGCCGGGATGGCGTATTAAAAGGCCGGCGGGGCCCTCGCCGAAAAAATAAGACGTATAGAGCGGCGCACGCGACGCGCACCAGATGAACGCGAAGCAAAGAGGAAGAGCAGAGGAAAAAAAATTACGAAAACGAAGAAGCTGAAGAGCGCCGCGCGCCAGGAAGAGAAGCGCAAGTGATTTCCAATTGATTCGGAAACTTTGTGCTCCACTTATTTCTTTTTCCCCTCCGCCGGATGCGCGTGGAGGGTTTTCGACAATTTTCGAGAAGAACGACGGAAGATGAAAACACGCCACTCCAAATAATTACAATATAATTAGTATATATCCGTGGACACACTGTATGTGAACTTTAATATACTCCTCACTCGCAAACGTCTAATATAATCATAGCAGCGACGAAGATAAGACGCGGGCAAAACGGAGGGTTTTGATGCGAGTGTGGAACAAAGTCCTTGGGACGACCTTCCGCGAAAAGGACAACCCGCACCCCCTGCTTGGAAACGGCAAGCAACTTTGCTGGTTAAACTTCTTACTTTCGGGGTGACGCCTGAACTTTCCTTTTCCGCTTCCGCGTTTCCTCATTTCCGCGTTTTCAAAATTTTATTAATATTTCGTGCAAAATAAGTTGCCTATACTCACACACATTTATAATATTCAGTATTTACCTGTAACAAACAGAAAAAATTAATTAGTCAAATATTTTACTTTAAAAATAAAAAAAAAATCTTTGACATGAAGACATCAATCGTTGCGCTTTTCTACAGAGGGTGAGGTTTCTTAGCAGGAGTCGCGATTATTAAACACGAGAAAGGTTGGCAGTTTGCGAAATCATTCGAGGTTGGAAACGTTTGAAAGCGCAAAGTTTAAAGTTGGCAAAGGGGTGGCGCGCGCGCACACCAAAAGACTCTATATATATATATATATATAAAAGGCGAGTTGCACGGAAAGGGTTGGAAGTTGGAATTATTAGTTTCGTCGAGGACGCCCCTTTTCGCAAAGCGTCGATATTACCGATATTGCGTGAAACACGCGAAACACGAACGCAGAACAAAAGCTGCTGCGGGGGTGGAGCTCGCGATGGATAACAAAGACACTCGTTTACAATCCCCGAAGGGGGGCTGCGCTGTCACAAAGACACAATGCGTCAATTTTAAACAGCGTGCTGAACACCACAATTGAATTCATGATGGAATTTAATATTTGACATCTAACCTCAGATATAAACGAGACATTTATATTGGAGGAGTTAAATGTGTTGCATATATGCAGTATTACGAGTAGTCTAGTAAAAAATAGAAACACATTAGGCAAATAATGCGCATGTGGTGAAACTGCTTCGGTGAAGAAACTTTCACATTTGCATTGCACTTATGTCAGGCACTTAAATAAACAAACCGTGTAAGTATGGTTGCGGTAAAGTGCGCTACTACAATGGCGATACATTTAAATGGCTGCTTATTTATGCACGACACGTTTCTTTGGATACGTTTTTGGATGTTTTGAAAGTGCAGAGTCATGTTAAATTTAATTTTTTTGATAATGTATGGAAAAAAATTGTGTATTGGTATTATAGGTTGCCTATAATTTGAAAGTAGCTGTAAAATTTTGTGCTTGAAAGTATCTCACGCATAGAAAATTATAGACATTATAAGATTAGAAACAAAAAAAGTAAAATTTCGTTTTGAAAAAAGTCGTTTTTGTATATTTTTTTCACATTTTGCATGATAACTCCCGAATGACATATTCTATATTATCATACCAAGTGTCACGTGAAAGAGGATATCATAACGCATAAAATCTATAGTTTTTATTATCCGGAAACGTTTTCACCGGAAGTTATAAGCAAAAAGGTGATTTTTTTTTTCTAAAAAAATTGTTTTTTGCCTCTGTATGCCAAAACTATAAAACTACACTAACGCCATTTATATTATTAAATCCACAATTAAATTCTACATCTATTAGCAAAAGAACCAACTTGATATCTCTTTTACTTTCGACGTAATCTTCAAAAAACTAAACAAATGCAAGTATGGTTGCTGTAAAATGCGCTACTACACTGTCGATACATTTAAATACCTTCTTATTAATGCGCGACACGTTTCTCCACATATATTTTTGAATATTTCGAAACTGCGAAATCATGTAAAATATATTTTTAGCAAATTGTGTATTAGTAATACGTGTTGCCTACCATTCGAAAGTAGCTATCGCTACTTCAGCTATGCTCGTATACATTGGTACTAAAAAGTAACTCACAGGAAAATAAAGAGATTATAAAGTCGTTTGGCCGAAACAACAAACATATATAATGAAACAATAAATGCCACGCGGGGCAAAAGTACGCAAACGTGCGCGCGGCGTCGGCCATTAGTCATTAGTTAGTAATAATAGAAGTTTTTACTTTGCGCGGATGCACGACGTGCACTTTCTACACTTGTAGTTCTTCAACTTTTTCAACTCCAACCAACATACATATGAATGCATTGTATGTAATTCATATGCAAACAAACATCAAATACTATACTCGAACTTTTTCAAACAAATAAAATTATAAAATTTAGTCACGCATCAAAATTAATATAAAAGGATATCCTAACATATAAAATATGGTTTCTATTATCCGGTAACTATTTTTGCGGAAGTTATGAGGAAAAAAGTAAAATTTTGCATTAAAAAATTCGTTCATAGCAAATTAACGTAAAAATTATAAATAATGCAATAGCGCCACCTATGTCATTAAATCTACAACTAAATTCTCCATCTATTGGCGAAAAAATAAACTTATTATCTTTTTTAGTTTAAATTTTACATTTTGCATAATTATTCACAACTTTTTGCTTCATAACTCACGAACGACTCACTCTTTTTTAACGTACCAAACGTCATATGAAAGAGAATAATATAATACAAAAAATGTATAACTTTCATTATTCGGTTATTATTTTTCCGGAAGTTATAAACAAAAAACTAAAATTTTGCATTTAAAAAATTCGTTTTTAGTCTCTATTCATCAAAATATAAAACAAAACCAATATTTTTAAATCAAAAAATTTATACCTAAATACATATGCAACCAAATAATAAATACTATACATTATCATCCGAATAAAATAATGCAATTTACGCACGCGTCAAAATAAAGACCAAACAATATGTGTGTTTTTGGCAAAACGTGAAACAATTTCGGCTAACTTGTAGCAAATTTCTATTTACGTCGCCCGAATGTGTGTTTTTACCGCATTATGGATATACGCATACGCATTCGTGCACCGCTGGCGAATATTTTGGCAGCGCGGTGAAAAAATCCACAAGCGCGCGCGCGTCCCGCCGCCGCTGCCAAGAAATTTATTTTGCAATTCGATTTTTCACCGGCGTATTTTTAATTTTCACATATTTTACAGCCGTGTGAAAATTTTATTTACACTGTCAATTGGCAAAGTGTAGCGCGTAGTAGAGAGATAGTAAACGTGCAAAAAAACACACACACGCTGCGAGCAATGCGAACAAATAATAAATTATGCAAAAAAATAAATGTAGGCAATGCTTATTTTTAGCGGCGATTGGAATTCACGCAGAAAAACAAGTTTAACTTTTTCGCTGCTAACGTAGGTTAAGATTTCACATCATTTACACATCATTAAAATGCATTTATTTGAGGTTAGGTTAACATAACCTTGATCATAACCTATCCAGTGTGATAAAATTAAATATACGCAGAGAATATAATCGATTTTAGGTGCGTGAGGCACAAAACCACCCTCTGCGTGGATAACTCTAGCAACAACATTGAGACATTAAATATTTATGCATTAAATTGTGTTTCTCTGACTGCGGTGCGCGTGATAATCGAATTTAATTGCCTACACACACATGCATTGCGCATGCGCCATAAACAACACATGCAAATGCTACAAGAAGTCAGAAAAGGTGAAACGAAAGCCATTCGAACGTGTAAAACCGGTAGTGCATTCTGTACACACATTAAAATTACACATACAATGTGTTTTTATTTTTTACTACAAAAAAATTCATTTTAGTGATAAAATTGAACAATAAAACAATTTTCGATTTATCCACTAAGTTCGCCCGGAAAACCGCTGCGCTGTGCAGAAAATTTCCCAAGGAAAATTCGCCGCGTGCGCGGAAAACACACAAAAACAGTCTCCGACGTAAGCAAAACTCACTCAGTGCCGAATTTGTCAGACGTCGACAACGATTGCGCACCGCCAGCAAAATTCTCATTCGGAATAAAATTTGAGGTTAGCAACTGGTGAATTGCACTTGTTAGGCAACTCATATTACATCATAGAAAATTACACTCTGAGAGTTAATTTACGCTGGATATCGGAATAAAGCAGAGATACGACGATAAATAATAAAGAAAGTTTTGCTGCTGCAGCTTGGAGAGCAAGGTCGGGAGTTTTTCTTCAATGTGTTTTTTTTTCTCGCTGCTGGCAGCGAGTCAAACCGAAACCATATTGCCTATTACGACGGCACACGCAACGTGATGAACGGAACTGCCACGCACGCCCGCCGGCATGGATGTGTAATATTTTTTCGTTTGTGACACGCCGTAATAAAACATGCGCGATATGTATAGGCAACCCAAATAACGTCATCAATATGGCCGCGTGAATTAAACATCACGAATCGGATTAACTTGTGCATACAACTCGCAGTGCACCTGTATCTGGAGGCGGCGGTGGCGGCAGCAATCGATTGCAATCCGTGGAAATTTCCTTGCGTTCTAATAATATAATATTATACCTCCACATTTATACACTGTATATGTATAAGTAATATAAAGAGATATATGCAACCAAATATACAATCACCATGTATAATTGGCTGCATATCGTGCGTGTGAAGAAAAAAAAGTGCTCAATTAGCATCGATCCACCATCGAGATATCGCCGCGCGCGCATAAATAACCCACCGGACGGGTTTAACGCGCGTTAAAACTGTGAAAACTATATCAAAACGGCAATTTGCATAATTTATGACTAAATCTGGCGTGCAGTCTCTGTGCGCGCGCCCTCCCATGCATATATTCCTTTGTAATGCAATCGATACACACAACCCAAGCGCCCGAACCGAGGGGGCAGTGGCTATACAGTGCGCACGCGGAAGGGTTGAACATTTCGCATAATATCCACCGACGGAATTCGACATTTGCATAAAATCATTGCGATATTACGATATCACACTATAAACTTTAACATTGAAATCGCGGTTAACCACTACGCATACCCCCCACCACCACACATACAATGTAGGTAGTACTAATCAAGAGAGAAAAATTTAATTCCGGTGTGTGCTTGTGTGATGTTTCATGCTCGTGAAAAGATATTGATCGCGCAGCGCACATGTTCGAGGCACGCGGTGGTTTCGCAAACGCGCGCCGGGGTGAGAGAGCGCCTAGAAATTTACCTGCCGCCGCCGGCACACACACATATATACATAACCTAAGTTGGTAGCGCGCATCGATTGCGCATGCGTACGACTGACTAGCGCTCCGTTTTGCACTCGTCCTTAAAGTTTCCATGCGCGTAGCGCGTAGGGTGATACGTTCGTTCGCCCCGCGTGCTACAGTGTAAGGTCAAGGTCAAAGCGAAAAATCTCCGAGTTTGACTTTGACAGATCAATTCATAGCAGAGGGAATAATTTAAAAATATCACGTGTAAATCGAAAGGATGCACTGCGGGTGGCCTGCCTGCGAGGGGAAACTCGAGCGCGCAAATAGGGAAATAAGCAAATAAGGAAGCAGCGCGCCGCCACGTGCGGGCGCACGCCTAGGCGAATTGATTTCGACTCTCATTTCCGGCTGCGAGGCGCGTGCATGCCCTTCCGAGAGAAGTGTAAGCCGACGAGCAAGCAAACACGGACGGATTACGCCATTCCGCGTAATACCTGCATTTATTACGTCTACTAATAGAGAATTTTCTCGGTTTGCTATTTTTACAACTATAGGCAACCAAATAATCATATATCCAGAGTATATATGGTTGCCTAGAATAAAATAAAACAAAAAATCACCGGAAATTAATAAAAACGAGCACTTTACGGACCGGAAATCAATGTGGGTTAAACAACTTCCACTCCAGGTGGTCAATTGTCTTCGAAGTGACATTAAGACAACAATTACAAGTGTGTTTAGTGTTTTGTTCGCCTAAAAGCACCGTAAATTATTATCAGACAAACATTTCCTTTCCAACTACCTACATTAGTAGATAATAACCTCAAATATAAAAAACTTTTAAAAAGTTTTATTTTATCAGAAAATATCGTAAACGTAAAACCCAAGATTATTTCAGGTATGTCTTACATGACAAGGTCGTCCGTTGGTGCACGCAAGGTCAGAGACATGCTGCTCTTCTTTATTCGTATTTTCCTTGCGTTTACACACCACATACCGGCGTAATATAATATTACCATCATACATCATAAGAGAGAGAGATAATTCGAGGTTATGTTAGACGCTTGTGTGCGTATTGAATTACCATCGCATTGTATTGAGAGTAGGCGCAAACAATAAAACAGAAGTCGGCGGAACGAGCGAACGGGGAAGATGCGTGTCTTTCCCCGCGCTCGGTGTCGTGGGTAAGAAGAGAGGAAAGAGACAAATAATTAGCGCGTCTGAGAACGCGATGCCGCATTGTGCGAATGGCAAATAAGACAGACCGAGGAGCAGTCGTGGAGGCGCACTAGAGACGCGGAACGCTTTTAAGTCTTTAATTAGACGTTAAATACGGGTTCACTCACTAGATCTATAGACATAAATAGAATGGGTGTATGGTATAGGAAAGTCATTTAAACTACCACAATATGGAGATAGTGGAGTTGTGAGTTATGTTTCGAGCTTTTGAAGATGTTTCAATCATGTTGGGAGCAAATAAAAAGTTAAAGTGGGTTCTTTTGTTAATTATCTAGAAGATGAAAGTTTTATTTAATTAAATTTTTGTTTTTTATATGGAAAAATTAATTTTGAAGCAAAAAAATCATTTTTTGATAATTTTCGTCGTTTTTTTAACTTTTAACCTCTGTAATTGCCAAATTATTATTATAAATGTTTTTGTTTATGTTGTATATTATGCATTTTGTTGTTATCTATGCACCAAAGCAAAAATAACGTTTCTATCTCTTTTAGTTTCCAAGTTATTTATAATTTTGCTACAAATTTCGAATAAAAATACAGAAATATCATAATTATCAGTTATGACTCAACTTTAAAACTGTACAGAAGGCATTTTAATCATACTAGAACCAAATAAAAAGCTACAATGCCTTCTTTAGTTAATTATCAATCACATAAATGAATAAAACAATAAAAATTTAATTAATTTTTACTTTAAAATGCATTTTAAAGCAAAAAATTCAATTTTTCGCCAATTTTGCAACTTCTAAGCTCTGTAACAACCAAACTATTATATAAACTATATTTATTTATATCAAATATCACGTATTTTGTTGTTATCTACACATAAAACCAAAAATCCCCTTTCTATCTCTATAACTTCAAAAGTTTTTGCTCAATTTATTAAAAAATCTCCGTTAAAACAGGAAATAATACCTCAAAGCACACAAAAACTCTAAAAATACCTTTTTTATTTAATTGTGATAAACTCAAATTTGTTTTTCACCTAGATATCTCATGAAACAAACGCCGCTCTTAAAAATACGCCTATCAGCGCAATTTACCCGTCTCATACGATTAGATAATGAGACGAAACGCGTGCGTGAAAACATAATACTAGAAAATATACACAAAAACATACACACACACCAACCAGCAATATACACAACGCGAACAACGTTATGTGTTATATCATAGCAAACATGTCAAAAAAACACACCTAATCGCGTTCCCATTGCTCCGATAGCAAGTGTGCAAGTGACTTTGAAGCTTGAGTGAACTTAACCTTAACCTAGCGAAACGCGAATACTAAAAAAACACTCATCGCGAACCTCAAAACGAAACGGATTACGTCACGTATAAACAAATCTAAAATACACGCACACAATGCGCGATAAACTTAGATTTTAAGCTATGCGGACGTGCGCGCGGTCAAGTTTCGTTCAAGTTTTCCTTATCTACGAATTAAATTAAAATTTTGTAGAGAAATTCGTAGATTTACACACGGATGGAATTTGCTGAGGCAAGCAGATTTTGTTGTGCATTTAGAAAATTAGTGATATAGTCACAGAACAAGAAATAAATTAGGATTTTTGGAAAAAATACGCAAAATTTTTGCAAAATTCAACAAAAAAATTGAAAAATTTCACATAAACTGCTCTGTAACTTTTGACATAATAAAGTTATCACTAAAATCTTTTCAAATATAGATTAATAATTTACTACTAATTAAACTAGAGAAGAAATCATTACGGTTACTTAATTAGTTTTCGAGCAATCACGAAAAAACAAACTAAAAATTGCATTTTTTTCGTAATATTCACGAAAAAAATTAATAATTCAACACAATTTCTCTTGTAACTTTTAAACTATCAAAGCTATCACTAAAATATTGTCAGATTTCGACTAGGAATTTAATACTAAATAATTTAGCAAAGAAATTATTATTATATCTTAATTACTTTTAGAGTAGTCGAAAAAACAAAACGTAAACATTACGATTTTTCCCAAACTTAAAAAAAAAACTCAACACAAATCACCCTGTAACTTTTAAACTATAAAAGTTATCACTAAAATATTTTCAAATCTAGATTAAAAATTTAATTCCAAATAACCTAGCAAAGAAATAATTACCGTAACTAAATTACTCTTCGAGTAATCATTGAAAAACCTAATCAAATTAAATTTATGAGCCACGTAAGCGCACCACGACTATATGTGCATTATCCTAATCGCGTTCTACACATTTCCTTCAATAATATTAAACGCCCGCCTCGCTTATCACTTATCACCGAGCGAGCGAGTCGTAAATTATCATCGTTCAAATATTGTTATTACGCCGAGGCGATAATGATGCGCATTGTTGAGTTATTGTCGAGTAATTATTTACAAGCATCAACATTAAGCAAATATTATCTAAACGCGCGCTGTGCTTTCGTATTTTATATAATGTTATTATCGCAATACAAACAAGCGGACAATAAATGTCTGGTCGGTAATGTGTAATATTATTTAAATATTCTAATAATACTCGAATAATACAATCGAAATTTATTCATGTTCAGAAATAATTAGAGGATTGCAATTGTAATTTAAATAAATTAATAAATAACAATGCATTTTACTCGAATTCAGTAAAATACAGAGTAAAATAATTATTATGTATATTTATTTATTAATAAAATGAACGTCGAGTATACTTTACTTAGATAAAACGTGTCGGTGTGACATTTGATGCGCTTTGATGTGACGAGCAAATAATTTTAAAAGCGAGACATGTAATAAATATGAATTTGTTCAAGATAACAAACTTATCGCTAATACTTTGGATTATTATCGCAAAAAACTCAAAGTTTTATAAAATTTCAAGTAATTTCTCGTAAATACGGTCCTGAGTATTGAAAAAGTTAAATAAATACGACTCTATTCGACATTAAACTTTTTTTTCTTACCAAAATCAGCAAAATATTGAAGAAAATGTATTTACCTGAAACAAAAAAAAAAAATAAATCAGTAAAATGTAATATTTTGATCACTTATTGGTTAAATATTTAAAGTTATTTATCAAGGTGTATTTTTGCAGCAATGACCATGAAAATAAATTTGGCACAGTTAGATACAACTTGACGCGCAAGTGTTGCGGTCAATCAACACTTTTTCCCAAGTTTTCGTATTAATTTTAAGCGTGTTTTTTTTTCTTTTCACTGAAAAAAACTCTAAATAAACATGCGCCAGCTGTCATTCATGTTTTGCTTTATTAATCGCTTTACGTAAACGCAAATTGGCACTACGGCACTACCTCTAAGTCATTATTGACTTATTGATATTTTTTTAACCACAAAATTTCAATTTTCTTTAAAAATGCAAAAAAAAATTGAAAGGAATTTATTATTTGAAGCTCAGCGCCATCTAGACATGGAAAATCATATTTTCTTAGTGAAGAATATCTTGTTACGGTGGTGTGACTATAGAATATCTCAATTTCCGTAAATTTTATGTTTTCCTCGCTTTTATTCAACATTTTCACCAAAAATTAAACATTTTTCACCATAATTTCAATCCATACACCTTCTAACAATACAAAACGATATTTTCTAAAAGAATAACACCTTGTTATGCTGGTATAACTATAAAATATCAAAATTTTCGATAAAAATGCAATAAAATCAAAACAAAACGTAAAACAAGTTCAGCCCTGGCGAATTACTCATACCAGTCATTATCTACATCGAAAACTTGCTTCTTTAGTTAATAATACAATCATAACAATTTAACTGGTCTGGTTGACCATGAAATAATCGAAATTCAAAACGAAAAAAAAAGTGAAATGCACATTACAGCATAATACACATAAATGATTAAATCAAACTTAAATAAAAATTACAATAATTATACAAACGAACAGCGTTAATTCAACTTTAAACGCTACGAGAATAAAATTGTTACTTATTTTTTCTTTTCGCTGAGAAAATTAACAATGCAAATTGCATGTTTCAAAGTAGCAATTAAAACTTTTCAAACTCGTCTGTCCCCACAACTAGCACTTAAAAACAAATTTATAGCAAAATAAATAGAACACATTGTATATTTACCTATTAAAAATTATAAAAATCATAAAAACATTAAAAATTTTATTATGAGTCATACATAATATAATCTTTCACTTTTATCCTCAAGGATTACGAATTACGAATAAAAGTAATTACAAATCAATGTCCAACTCACACCAACACCACCACACTGTATACTCCTAGGTTCCTAGTGCTTAAAGGTGTGTTACCCCTGAATAGAGCGAATGGTGGAATGAACAAATGAACGTAATTCAGGCGGCGCGAGTGGTTTATTTCGTTTTCGCTCGACGAGTACACCAGGCTCAACAAATGGATTTGCATTCGCGTAACGAGCGCGCGTACACCCACCCACCCACACACAAACACACACATATACATCGAGAGAGAGAAAATACTTTGTGTGTCCTGCGTGAGTGTTGCATGCAGTGCGCTCGAGCTAATGTATTGGCCCGGTTGGCATTGCTCAAGGTTAATGCTAATACGCGCTAATGTGTGCCCCAGTCGTTACACATCTAACAAATGTTGCATGCGAGCAAATAATAAGGATAACTCGCCGCACCGCGTCGCATTTTGGCTAATTTTGACAAATGTACATGATGAAAGTATTAATACAACTAATATCCAGCAATATAACCTTAAAACACTACTATTTCACCCTAGGCAACCAAAAATACATTCGCCATCTATCGGAATACAAAAAAACTTAAATTTTAAGTTAAAAAATTATGTTTTAAGTGATAAACAATCAACAAAAACGTTAATTACGGATAAATATGACTAATATCAATACATATAACCTTAAAATGCCATAATTTTACTATAGGCAACCGAAATATCACAAAAATTGCATTTTTAGACAACGCCATCTATCGGAGAATGTAAAACTTAAGTTTTCACCAAAAATATTATGTTTTAGGTTATTTACAATCAATAAAAATGTAATTTACGTGAATTCGTGTGTTTTAAACACATGTAAGACAATTTTTGTTAATTTAATTTAATTTTAACCCGTCACGAGATGGCAAATCGCCGTGGTTAGCGCAATTATGACCCACGAATGCCGTAACCAACCCAACGTGCGCGAATAATGAGAGTAGCGATTACATCGCGGGGCTATTAAACAATTGAACAAAAAAAAAAGAAAAAATGCGTCTGTTTAAGTGTCGTATACCATATTGCATAATACTCCTCGAATTTACTAGTAAAATCAACACAACACAACACAGACCGTATATGAATGACAGTAGAATGTGTAACTAGAACTTATTTTTAGTGTTGCCAAGGTAGCACTAGCAAACAGATCACATCGCATCACACAGCTGTTCGCAAGGTCGCACTTATTGTACTAAAGTTCAGCCAGCGCTAGAGAGAAGAAAAAACTGCATGAAATTTAATTGAAAATAAACAAAATTTACGCTAATTGATTATTAATCGAAAAGTCGACGTTAAACAATTTCAATTATAGCTAAATTTGTGTGCGCTGCGCTGCTAATTAATTCGATTGCGAGCATCAAATGTAAATAAAATTCGGAATTCAGTCGGGCGTACGCGCCGCGTGCAGAGAAAAGCCGGGATAAAAAGAGACGCGCGGATAAAATATAAACATAAACAGATTTGCGAAATTAATTGTGGAATATTTTTAATGTAACCCTTCAGAATTCGTTATTAATGCCGGGAATAATATACACATCAAACGATGCAAATTCCAATATAAATTAATTAATATTGATAAATATTAAATTAACGACAAATTTAAAGCTAAATAATCATTTCTCTGCGGTAAAATAAAACTAGAAAAATTACATTAGTAGTACCTATGCACGGCATGTATACCGCAAGTCCAACATTGGACAATAATCCCTACTAATATTATAAATGCGAAAGTCCTGATGTTTGTTACACTTTCACGCAAAAACTACTTAACCGATCATCATGAAAATTTGTACACATATTCTTAGTGGTCCCCGAATGGTTATAGGCTACTTTTTTTATTTATTAAAAAAAATATTTTTTAAAGAAAATAAAGAAATTGTTTAGCCAATAATACCTCTGCATCTGGCTATTTGACTACTTTAACGCTATCTAGCATTCCAGCAATGTAGCTCAAACCTAAGTATTATAGCACCATCACACTGTATTATCACACTGTATTACCGACAGCTACGTCAACATCAAATCCAATTGACTACACTATGGAGACTGTGCACTATACTTCCATAGACTATACTTTCAGCCATTTTAAACTTCCCGCCATTCTACTTCATTGTTACTTCTTCTGTGACTACAGATGCGTACGGAAGCAACTTCATTATTTTAGATATTCGCGAGCGAAGCCAAGGGTTAAAGCTAGTATTTAATACAACTAATATAAGGAAATATAACCTTAAAACACTACTATTTCACCCTAGGCAACCAAAAATGCATTTTTTAGCAACGCAATTTAAGCATTTTTTTGCCAATCCACGTGAAATCTAATATTTAACTATGCCTCAATGAAATTTCACCTCTCTATAACGAAATACTAATTTTTTAATTAAAAATATTAACTTAAAACACTCTGTATAATAATAATGGCGGCGTATAATGAACTCATCCATCATAAGAGATGAACTATTACTGTTAATGCACGTATGCGCTGCACAATGGCGAACGTGCGATAAGAAGCCATTATCTACTATTTTTGTAGACGAACGACCTTGTTACGAATACTGGTTAGTTACACACATAGCCATCAACAAACAAATAATCACACTACATGTGCACACAAATAGTTGATTATAAAAATCAAATATTTGATGATATGCACACACAAAAACATATTCTACACCTAGTTTTATAAATACATTATAACATATCTGCGAGCATAAAAACAATTGTTGTGTCTACGTGGTGGAAAATAAATATTTAATGACGCGAATGAAAAATGTTCCACCATTCATACATTCCGCGCGCTCGCAGCCGTACGAAATAATTAAATCCACGACGTTTTGCTCAGCTGATAAACGTCTCAAACTCTCCGAGTTTCATACAAAACAAGATCAACGAATATTATAAAATTAAAAATACGCAAGTTCAATGCCTGATAAAAGCCACGCGCGAAAAAATCATCATACTTAATAATACTTAGCAGCGTGAAAAACAACAATTTCAAACGTTAGACTTGACTAATGTTAATTTTAATGTGAACGTTGATAAAATATTTCGAAATCATAATCACAAAGTCATGGCGACTTGAGCATGTGGCACGACGCGCGCGCGCACACACGTTACATGTTACAAGTTAGGTTAGGTCAAGTCGCGAGACTGCTAGAGGTTAAGTTGAGCGCGGTGTGCGCGTTGGATTGTTGAATTTTCGACGCCGCGCATACGATTTCCATAATTCCATAATTATTAACTATTTGCCGAGGCAGGGAACAAAACATGCGCCGTATGAGCGCATAAATATTTCTATTGGTAGAATGGATATCATAGAAAACATTAAGTTATTAGAATTTTAAATTTTGTTTTTGTAGTTTTATATTTTTAGCACATTTTTGGATAAAAATTTGAGTTAATTGAAATTTTCGCAAATTATTTCAATCAAAACCACATTTATTTGTGAAAAATTAAAATATTTAAATAAATAATATCTCGATACTGTGAAGGGACTATAGATTTTGACGGAATTAAATATATTAGCTTTTAAAATTTTTATTTTCGTGTGTTTTTTTTATGATTTTAGTAAATTTTTATCAAAATTCCACGAATTTCCATGACTTTTCGCTATTATTTTGATTACAGCGCCATCTAGACATGGAAAATCATATTTTCTCAGAGAAGAATATCTCATTGCGGTGGTATGACTATAGAATATCTCAAATTTAGTTAAATTTTTGTTTTCTATTAAATTTTCAACTTTTTTCAACTTTTTCAGCACTTTTTCGTAATTTTTTGCGACAAATTCGATGACTACAGCATCTGGTGATTTAACAAATGTATTTTCTGAATGAATAACATCTTATTACTATGGAGTAACTATAGAATATCACCAAATTCAATTTATTTGCAATTATTTTCTCAATTTTTGCCTAAATTCCTCAAATTGCAATTTTCTTCTCCCACAGCGCCACCTAGTGATGAAAAACAACACTAACCCAATGACTAATATCTTTTAACTGCGCCATGACTATAGAATATGACTAGATGTGGCAGGTAGATACTCGCACAGCCGAAATGATTTTACTGTTGCTGTTGATGATGATGATGATGACTGTATTTGCTCGCCGTTTAAGCATCCACACGGCGCGCACCACACGAAATGCAAGAACAATCAACGCGTGACGCTGAACGCGGAATTACAATGGCTGCGCTAGCGAGCGTAAAACGCCACGAGATGGGGAAATGCTAACGGTGATAACGCAGACTTTTGCTCACTCTGTCTGTATATGTGTGAGTGTTCTTCGGCGGCGGTTAACGACTGTATAATTATGGTCGTTTTGTGACTTTTGTGAGTTTCTTATTAGACCACGAAGAAGAACTCTTCTTCTCTACGTGTATTCAACACAGCAAAATACTACTAAATAAAAACACACTGTATGCGCGCGCAAACTGAAAACATGTTATGCTAAGCGCACGAATGTAAATTAAACGTTTCGGCGTGCGTCGCCATAATGCGAAACGCACCGCACCGCGCTTCGACGACGAACGTCGTCGCTATTACTATTTTCGATGCAAAAAACTAGAACTCCGCCAAGTTAAACCACAAGCGCACATTTGGTGCAACGTGCACGAAAACACAGAGAGAAACAAAAAATTAAATAAAACAACTTACACATAGATATAATGCGTAAGCATACTAAACATACAACGCATGATACGAGATATTGTAAATTAATTTATTTATTGTAAGCCACACATATGCCTATGTGTTTTGTTTATGTGTGTGTGAGTGCGTGCGCGACCTCAATACGCGCGCGCGACTCGCAAACCGCGCGCGCTGCGCTCGAAAGACAAAAAGGTCGTTGGCTTTTACGACTTGTTGTTTCGAACACACACACACACATATAAAGAAAAATTTATACAGAGCGCCACATGACTGACACGTATACATTGCTTAATATTCGCATCGCAAAAACATACAATACGTCCATATACCCACAACATATGCAACCAGTTATACATTATACATTAATTGAGTTATTAATGTATTCAAGCGAATATTATGGCGTATATTGCGCATGCGCGTATATCTGAGTACTGAGTATGTTTCTGATAATGATATCGAGTGCAACAAAAGTGGGCGTCTTGTTTGTTTCGCGCAGCGTGTTTAATTGTGTTATTGTTGGTGCACGTACTCGCAGCAGACTTGCACACACAATTTAACTGATATTTATAGACATACAGTGTGTTTATATAAAAAAAATATTCAAAATTTTATTTATTTTTGGTGTTTTTGTGACAGCTGGACACTTTGTATGTTGGTGTGCACGTGGACAATGTCCGCACGCACGCGTGTCGCATAAATAAGTAAATATTCACACATGCCCACATCGAAAGCGCTAAATAAAATAAATATTATATACACCCACACTTGGGAGTCATATGTTTACAGTTAGGATGGGTCAGTTTATCCATAAACGTATAAAAATCAATTATTTAATTGTTTTTATGTGTTTTTAGTGGGAACACACTGTATGTGTGTGCGGTGTGCCATTCCGCTTTTGTTTATTCTTGCGCGCTGTGGCAATTATAGCCGTGCGCCTTATTCTTTTGCAAATTTATTGTGTAAGCAAGTACGCGTTGCGCCAAAAACGCGCAATACCTACTTATTGCTAAGTATTTGCTATAGTCGCGACGTAATTGCATGATGAGTGACACAGAATAGGAATAAATTTTTGGAAATTGTAAACGTGCGTAAAAAAAAGCATCCGCTTAACCCAGGAGTGAGCTTCTTGCTTTGCGACCAAATACGTAAACACACACGCCGAGGCGCTGGATAAATAAATAAGCGCCTTCCTGGAATGTGTTTCATCGGCTGCGAAATATCGTTAATAAAATAAACCACTTACGGGCCACGAGAACGCCCCGGACAGAAAACAGTTTTATCTACGAGTTTAAACTTTCATAAGTTGAAAACGAAAACTTTCTAGCTTTTCTTACTGTAAACACTCACGTAAGAATGGAATGAAACAAAATGAAGAGGTTTTTGTTGTGAATTTACGCCATGAGTAATCATAAATTCATTTTTAATACCTACTTTAATATCATTACAAAATAGAAAATTGTATATTTTTTAAAGAAAAAATGCAAAAAAATGCAAAAAAAAATGCAGAAAACGTAAAAAACACAGTTTTTCTCAAATTACTGCCTATAACAAGCTCTAATAACACCGGGGAACAAAAAAATAACTAAATATTTTTCGTTGTTACACAGATAATCAACAAATTGATACAAATTTATTGTTAAACGGAGGTTAAACTGTGTTTGTTTATCTTTAAAGATCAATAAATCCACAAATTATTCACGAAAATCTATAAAAATAAGTTTATTACTAAAATAATTTAAGATTTTATTCCTCAAAAACAAAAAAATCTCATTTTTACTCCAAAAGAAACGAAATTATTCCGTAAAATTGCAAATTACACGCGATTGTATGTAGTAATCGGCTGGATACTCGTTGTTCTAGCCTCGACTCTTACGAGTCTAGTATCTCCAAGATAAAATAAATCGCGCGAAGAAAAAAGCAAATAAAATCCAAAATGGAACTGGTTTCTCGCTGCGTGCGCGCGCACTCGCGATCGCATGCAGGCAACCAGTGTGCGAATGGTTTGTTTGGCTATTCGGTGCGTCTGGTCGATGTCTTGTTTTATTGTCTGGTTATTATCGAGTTACGAGCGTTGTCATCGATTGACCGGAGCCTTAACCGGGGCTCAAGTGTTCTCTCATATCATATATTATCATCCATAACGTCATACAATTAAAACTAAGCACCATTTAAAACCGAAACAGCAAAAAATAAACGTTTTCTTCTTTATTCCTCTATACTTAATATTTTTCTATACTTAAGTAGAGCGTAATAATAAAACGAAACGCAATCAATTATTACGCAACACCGAGACGTTGTTAACTAATATTTAACTAACGGCGCGAGTGAATCAACACGTTCATTGTGCATTGTGTGCAATCGCCTTTTTGTGTGTGCGGTGCAATACGAGTACAACACCGAGACAACATAAATTACTTTCTATTTTCAATATTTTCCCAGATAATATTCGAATTTATCCACGATTTTTTGCGCGCTGTTCAAACACGTCGGGATCACATGCGCGTCAATCAAAAAGCCCATTCGATGTGCGTGCGGTGTGCGCGCATCGCGAGTATTACGAAACGAATTAAGTGCAGTCATTAAATGTGGGGCCCCCATTATTCAATCGTGAGAGCAAGCGAGCAAACGCACGAGTATTTATAGGTTTTTCGTATTAGTACTCGTGCAAAACACCAAATTAAAATATTTTTCGACAAAATCTACTCAAATATGACGTCTTATTATAATATAAATTCATAGAAAGATAAAATTTGTACAATTTAGTAGATTTTCCTCAAAAATTCAATAAAAATTACATTATTAGTCCTATGTTCGGTATGTATACCGCAAGTCCAACATAGGACTACAAAATTTAATACAGTGTAGCGTTGATTTAACGAAAAACTCTTTATAACAACGAAATTGTACAAATGAAATGGTTTATATTAATTTCCTCGTTATAGCGTTACAGTTTCTCCGTGTAACGACGAAAAATAATTTAAATTCAAATAATTATGAGCTAGAATATTTTTTCAAAGACATGACATCGATGGTAACATTTGAAATATTGTTGTAATTATGATCCCAACATCCCTACAAATTGCAATGCAAATTTCTATAACTTAAGCACAATTTTTCAGCTAATTAGTTGGGGTGCACGTTACGTTACAACAAAATCATTTAAACATAACACAAGTGAATACAACTGAGCGACGCGGAATTCATATTTAGACTTCAAAAAATATTTACCGGCATTTTTCCAAAAATAATTGAGTTTATAACCTGCGCAACAAAAAATTAAACAGATGTCGCCACATGAAAAATCTAAATATTAGATTTTTTTGTTAATAAAAATATTTTTTTTAATTATTAGTCTGCGAAATCAATTTTTCCTCACACCTGACAAATATTTGCTTATCACACACTGCGGATCAATAATGATAGCATTCTAATATCACTAATAATGTCTGCCCAGTCTACCTACGTGTACCCACGCTGATAAAGCGATAAGATAAAAATAATCCGCGGAATTAAACCGTTTTTTTTTTCATAATTATTATTTGCGCAAAATGCAAGTACAAAGTATCATCTCACTCACCTGTGCTTTTCCAGTTCGTTATGCGACGTCCTGGAACAGAAACTGAAAATGAATGTAAGTAAATCCGTCTGAGTAAACAACATCAATAATAAGTAACATGCTCATGCGCATTATGTGTGCATTGTTCGTTCGGTTTTTAATCAAGGAAAGCAAGGTTAGACTAGGTCAAGAAAGTATCAAGTTAAAATAAAATTATTACTGCAACAGCACCAACAACTGCAACACAACAACAGTGTTGGTATTTTTATGTTTTTTATTTTAATCTCTGTCGGCTTATCGCTGTTTTATTGTGTTTCAGAGAGTAACTTGTTGTGTTGAAGTGTGTGGTGCGAGTGCAACAAATGCACGCGTCGTCATGGCAACAAAACAAACAAGTCATGGCCGCTCGCCATTTTCTCCGCGGCGCAAATTTCATCACTACACGCACAAAGCGAAGAAATGTGTCCGCGTGCGCGCACGCACCGAGAGCGGAGAGTTCGCTCAACCCAGTGACACAGTGCGAGAAAAAGCCGCGAGAGAGAAGGAGATTTAATTCCCGCGCGCGCGGTGGCGGCGGCGATCGAAGTAAACAAGAAATTCGACTGTGCGTCGACTGTGGCATTGAGCAGCCAGCAGCGCACCAGCTGTTCACTGTGTGCATGTTCTCGCTCTCGCACTCGTTCAACATCGGCATCGGTCGTGTGAATGTGTGAGTATGCGCCAGCCGGTACAACCCAGAGCTATAGAAACAAAGAAACCACTCTTTGCAAGCAAGCGCGTCGCATGAAACACACGCGTACACGTGCCCGGCTAACACACAATTAACGCACGCATTTTATTATTTATTTATTTACAACTGCACACATCATCACATCAGGTGATATGTTTAAGGTTAGGTCAACGGCGGCCATTTTGTCGAGTGTGTCGAGTGCCATTAAATTTAAATCAAAAATTCATTAGTAAAAAATTCTGTGTTGTAATGTTGAAGAAAACATTGTGAGAATTCTTTGCGTAGGAAAACAAACAAATGCACACACAACAAACACACACAGCGAGCGAAAAAAAAAGAAAGAAATTCAGTGAATGTGTGTATAGTGAACTCACCTGCTTCCCTGAGATTTTTTCGTCTTTGGCCTTTTCATCGGATTTCTGAGATCGTCGGGCATCGGTCGCGTCGATGCGTAACCATGTTCCAGTCCTGTTGGGAATGCCACAACAACGCGTCAGACAAATGATGTACAAATGATCGCCGACATTTTAAAAGCCATTCAACAATATCGCACCGTCAATTGTTTCAGCAATGTGTCACATACAATGTGTCTTGACGATGCGATATTTTGTTATATATATTTACCTCTATCGCGTCTCTCGATAAACTCGGCGGCCTTAAGCAACGTGAATAATGAAGCGTTCATATTTGCCCGCAAGAGTACAATGCGCAGAGCAGCAGCACTTGTTGTTACGTTGTTGTGATATTTTTACTTGTCGCGAAACTTTTCTCGATTCCAGGTAACGCACAACAAAACACAGCGCGGAGTATGCGTGTGTGCCGTCGACGACGAACTGGGAACACGTATGCAATTGCACGCTGCGCGCCGCACGAACAAAAAAATCAACGTCGCGCGCGCGCGCCTTTCGATGATGATGAGTTACGAATTCGGCGCAACAACAAAAAACTGTGTGTGTGCAAACTTTGTTGTTTTTTTTTCGTGTGGAGATTGTGTTTTTCTTTCGCTCGGCGCACGCCTGTGATAATCCTCGGCGGTTTTTCGTGTTACGCACTTGTTTGCTTGCTTGTTTGTTGTTCGTGTTTCGGCGGCGGCGGCACAAAGAGACAAAGGTTGTTGCGGCGGCGTTGAGGACGAGAGTTCGGACGACTGCACACGCACGAAGGGAGTAAGCAGCACGCGCCACGCACACTGGAGACTCACTGACTGGCTGCGATTTATCGAACAAGTCGCAGCGTCGCGGGCCAGCCGCGAGCGCGATGCCCGGTGCCGATCGGGTTTATTCGACTACACTCGGCGGTTAGCTACCATCTAATACAATATACACAGCGTTTGGCGTATTTACAAACAGAAATAGAAAACACTACTAACCTCAAAATATATATTAGAATGAGTTTACATTTGATTGACAAGTTCGATGTTTAATAGTTTTAGCGCATTTTGCAAGACACGTTCGATTGATTTGAGTAAATAAATACGCGCGTGCATAGTTGGCAGTAAATGTTCTTTAGCCTCCTAAAATTCAGCTTATTTAACACTATTTTTGAACGATATAAATAAACAAATAAAACTTACAGTTATTATTTTGATGCGGCTGTAATACACACTGAATGCAGTGGAGAAATGCACTAAAAACTCGTACAACTTTTGAAAGTTTAGTTTTCCTTCCGGTAAATCACAAACACACTTTTTTATCACATCGGGGAACTGTGCAAGGAATGCATAGATTAAATCCCATTCTTCCTATGAAAAAATAAACAAATAACACATATTAAATGTGTTTTTCTACATTTTTTGGATTAAAAATACTCACTGATAACCTCAAAGTTGAAAAATCTATGTTTTCAATGGTAGGCAACTTATTATGCGTGTTTTTCTCTATTTCTGACTCAAATCTCCGTAAAATACTACTTATTCTTGCTCCGTTGTAAATAACAAACGCTGCATCTTTAATTACATGATGTTTAGAAGCCAAAGAAATAGTTTTCTGTGGAGTATTTTGAATCATTTGAAAAGTAACAGCTGCATGTCCCAATTTGTCAATTTTTTGCTTCCAGTTTGGTTTTTCTGATATTTTTCGAACTCCATATTTGTGTTCGAACATCATACGCATATTCGACGCATATTCACTGAAACAATCAATTAAATAATGTTTTTAAAGCTTTAAATGTTATTTAATAACAAATTTTACTCGTAAATGTCTGTAGATGTTAATAATTCTTCTTTCTGCCCTTTTTCATTCACTACACATCCACATAATATCTTTTTATCATGATTATCACTTGATTTTGTTATTAGAAATATTTCTTTTGCATCTTTCTGCATATTTGTGTCAAAATTAATAAAATTCATGATAATCCCATGTAAAATTTTAACTCTTAGTTCAGATACATGTTCATTCGTATTCTCTACAGTTACTTTCAGTCCTGGTTTCAATTTATAGCAACCATATTCATTATCACTAATTATTTCATTTAAAATTCTCTCTGTGACAAATTGTCGATCCAGAAATACATGACAATTTGTTTTAATCACACAGCATTTATTTAATTTTATATTTAAGTCGTTATTTTCGTCAATTATTTGTGAAATTGAGTCTTCATTGATTGTTTTATTGTGTAATTCACTCGCATAATCAAAAATATTCTCACAAGTTTTGGAAGAGTTGAGTTTCAATTGTTTCCATGCTGCAAAGTTTAGATTTGTTTGAAAACTTAAATCACCAAGTATCGTCAGTTGTTTATTGTGTATTCGGAACGCTGATGGGTAACTGTCGTCATTTGTTAATAACTTTGATAATTGTTTTGTCACTTGATTTAATAAACACTCTTTTGTTTTCGTAGGGGATGACATTTTGTAGGTTACACTCGTGATAACAACTCGCGTGTTTGTACGTCGACATGTGTTTTATTTTCACGTTGAAAGATACATGCTGCGCCATCTGCTGTGCATACTATTCACTACATCTTATAACCTTGAGCCTAAAAACACGAATTTATGTTTGAAAAATACAATTTATTGCTAATATTTTAGTAAAGAATTAAAATATTACTAATTTAAATCAATTATTGGCACAATTTTGACTTTAAAATGTCTGGATAACGATTTCGTGTGTTTCATTTTCTCGTAGAAAGATACATGCTGCGTCATCTGGTGGACGAATCAATAACTATATGACATTAACTTATATTTAAAAACACAAATTTATGTATGAAAACCCCAACTTTTTGCAGATATTTCAATAAAATGCTAAAACATTACTACTCCAAATTAATTATTAATAAAAAGTTAAATTTTTAATGTCTTCTAACACGTTGTAAATAGAGAATAAATATAAATTTAAAGGGATTATAAGTGACATTTAGTGACACTGACACATTTCCAGCCACGTTAACCTAATATTTTCAACATTCCCAGGCACCGACTAGCGCGACGAGTTTATCTTGTAGCAAATCACAAGAAACCGCGATAAATATGCCCGCAAATCGGTGTAAACCATACAAAAATCGCTCGAAATAATGTCCGAAACGCACGTACTCACGTCGCGGCGATAGCTGACGTCACACTCAGTTTCGGTAACGTAACGGATTCCTCATTCTTGAAACACGTTTCAAGTTTTAACATTCCTATGAAAATCGGAATGCAATTTATTAACTATCAACAAAATTAAAACAATAAAAATTAAATCTGTGAAGAAAACACATCAAAATGAAGAATTTGACGAGTTTATTATCACTTTTGATAGTTTTATTTGTTTGCTGTACAAAAAGTGAAGCACATTTGCTTGAATCAATCTACTGTGGCAAACAAAACTGCTATGATGTGCTAGGAGTGGACAGAGATGCTAATAAATCAACCATAGCGAAGACTTATCGTAAGTTAGCACGACAATACCACCCGGATTTACATCGAGACCCAGAAGCAAAGATAAAAGCAGAGGAACAATTCAAAATCGTAGCAACAGCATATGAAATATTAAAAGATGACGAATCTCGCACAGATTATGATTATATGTTGGATAATCCAGATGCATATTACGCACATTATTACCGGTATTATCGACATCGTATGGCACCAAAAGTCGACGTGCGAATCGTCATCTTTGTCACAATAAGCATCATTTCAATAATTCAGTACTTCAGCGCTAAACAACGCTATGAATTCGCGATAAAATACTTCATGACTGTGCCAAAGTATCGCAATCGTGCGATGGACATCGCGAAAGAAGAAAATCTCCTGCCGAATGATAAAAAATCACGAAAATCCAAACAAGAGCAAAAGGAAGAAATCGAGCGGATTGTCCAGAAGATAATCGAAGAAAAAATGGATATTAAAGGTTCCTATGCAAAACCAACGATATTCAACATTCTCTGGATACAATTATTAATATCACCCTACACGATAACAAAAAATCTAATCTGGTATATTAAATTTTGTCGAAAACACTTCCTGTCGAAAGATCCGGACTACACCGAAGAGGAAAAGTATTATTTGATACGAACATACCTCAAAGTAGGCGTGCATGAGTTCGAATTAATCGAAGAAGAGATCCGCGAGGGTTATTTAGAGAAGAAATTGTGGATTCGTGAGAAGTTTGATGCGTGGAAGGTGATTGAAGATGAGAATCGTAAGGTGAAGCTGGCGGAGAACAATAAGTACAAGCAATATCGTCGGTATATCAAGAAAAGTGGCGTGCCACGCATGACATTCGACGATTCTTAATGTTGATTAATGTTTAAGATACTAAGAGTAGATTTTATACAAGATGTGCTGTTTTCCGTCTCTACTAATAATTTTAATCTATTATTAAGTATTTTTTTCTTGAAACGAATGTAATATAAATATAAACGTAAGAGATACTGTGCAACTGGAAATGAAATGAATTCTTATTAAATGTGTAGATTATATTTGTAAAATTGTAATATATTTGATGGAAAATGATTTTTGTGTTTTTCTTTGATTATTTTCATTTAAACTTAAGAATTTCTCTAAAATTAGAAATATTTATTCTTAAAAACGTGGTAGATGATAATACTGTTTTCACGCCACCTAGTGGTGCATTATTGAAGTATAGTTATGATTAAACCTTCATATTAACTTTCATCGCAAATTTAACACCATTTAAGTTATAATTTTCAAACAAAAAAATCTTATATTCTTCCCAATACTCTTGAGAACATTTATACAAAATTTTATGAAAATCCGTTGAATAGTTTCCGCGTGAAATTGTAACAAACAAACAAATTCACTTTCGCATTATAATAAATACTATTTTTTCAGTTTAAAAGATACAATACACAAAAATCGTTGTAAATTTTAAAATTTGTATAAAAAAATTATTATTTAGATGGATACGCACCGTTTTTCCGATGCCTTTGCAAAATACCTTCCTTCACAATCGCAGATTGCGCCTGCCAAATATCCATCGATATAGAAGTCACCACTTGATTCTTCTTCATTGAATCCATCTGAGTTATATTCAACCGAGACTTTTTATCCAACGGTAATAAAGTTGGTATTTCATCATCTAAACAAAAAAAATTCAATAAACATGATTTTTCGGTTAAAAATAAAGTTTTTACCTAATGTTAACTTAATTTTTCCATCATTCAAAATAAAAGACGTGTAGAAAATGTTCTCTACCGTCAGGCCAAAGTCTTCAGTATCAATAACAAATTTATAATAATCTACAGGCATGTTATCATTCTTTTTGTACTCATCATTGAGTGCTTTCATGTAAAATCTCAAAATATCTTCAGATTTCTTATCGTTTTCATTCTCCAAGTCAACAACTTTGATCAGATGTTTCTTGACTGCTTTCTGTGAGTTTGTTTCCTTTTGTTTCCTCACTTTCGGTGGAGGTTCTGGCCTGTGTGTCAATCCACCGTAAATTGATGAGAAACTAGTCAAACAAGGCATAAATTTATCTAGCATCACATGTTCTCCTATTACATCTAAATGATCAATTGAATATTCATCTGGTTGACCATTGGACAGGAAACTTGTTAGTTTATCAACAAATTCGTCTGAATTGAATGTGTGTTGAGTGTAATTGACTTTCTGGATGCATTTATATGCAACATGAGTTGCAATGTTGTAAATATTTGCGTCCATGAAGGTTTCATCGACGTGTTTGATGCGTTCCTCATCGTTGCACTCATCGTCGATTTCTTTCAGGTTTTTGAGCACGTTTTTGATGGTTTTTATTGATGATGGTTGGATTTGATCAGTTTCATCTGAATAATTTAGAGATTTATTAAAGTTAGGAGAGTTTATATTGAAAAATGTTACCTGTAGTGACTACAGTGTTTAGTAGTTGACGGATACGACACTTTCTCAGTGGAGGCATTGTTATTACTTAAATTATAAACAAATTGTAAAGAAGTAACAGGCAACACAAACAGAAAAATATTTAAGGTTAGTTTAAAGTTTTGTTTGAAAATATTGTTGCAATGGTTGCCTATATATAAAAAATTTCAGCCAAAATTTAAAAAGATATTTAATAAATTGTAAATTTTTATATCTACTAATGTAAATATATTAGTTAAATATATTTTATATTGTTTTAAAATGCAAAATGTCGGTTTCCCTAATAAAAATGTCAACCGATCATAGTCGAATCAATCCGAAGCGATCAAAACATGGCGGATATTACCATTCGCTTTGTTTTCTTTTTTCAATCTTCAGCAGCGATTCCCAGCGCACTGCGAACGGCTCTCATGCGTCCGGACGTGAGAAACTAATCACAATACAATAAGCAATGAAACGTACACCGCGAAACGGGACCAACAACGACGCGTAACGCGCCCGGAAACATACTTTAAAAACTTGCGCAGCTTTCTGCAACTTCAAAATCATTGCGGTTATGTTATTGAAGGCCCCAAGTGGTCCAAGTGCAACACCAGCCACATCCTGAAGACCTGGACGATGGCGGCGACCGCAGGCGATGTGGAGGAGTTCCTCAATGGTCCATTAGTGACCTGGGTATGTATAAACTACCCAAAACAAAATTTGCTTTTATTATTTGCTTTTTATTAAATAAATCAGCTTGGAACATGTGTGAAAAGACCAGAGGGTCTCCAAGTCTATGAGAGCTTCCACGACGGCGGGCCCATCATCGAAGTGCTACTCCAGATAGACCCAGAGCCAGCCCAGCCAGTGCCTACATTATCCAACCTACAAGGACTGAGTATCATTGCTTCCCGAATCAAAATCTTCCACAGCATTATAAAGAATGTAAAAACAATCTACGAGCAAGAATTGGGCCAGGTTGTGATTGCGCTGCCGGATTGCGTCGCGATTGGTCGTGCGCCAGGCTCACAGGAATCTTTAGAGCATTTAAAATTGTTAATTTTACTTTTGCTTGGATGTGCGGTTCAAGGACCAACAAAAGAGATTTTTATTACTCGCATTAAACAGTTGTCTTTGGAGGCTCAACATGACATTGTAGAATGCATTAAAAGGGTAATTTTTTAATATTTTACTAAGAAAATTATTAATTTTGATTTTTATAGGTAACTGATGATCAAACAATTGTTTTGACACAAGACTGGCCCGAACAGTCTTTGCAAAACATCTACGGCCATCTGCGAACGTTAACAAGCGAAAGAGATTCGCTGTTTCAACACTGGGTGAGCGACCTTGGACAGGAAATACCTGCGCCTGTCACCACCGATAAAGACGGCTTTGAATCTAATCATTTGGCGGTTGAGTTGGCTGATTGGAAGTCACGACTGCGAAAACAAAGACAAGAATTGTGAGTAACTCCTTAATAATGTTTATATTACTGATTAATCATAGTAATATTCATTAATTTATTGTTTTTGTGTATAGAGAAGAAAAAACTGAACTTTTGACGGAATGTAAAGAAGAACTTGAACATGCGAATTCACTGGTGTCAAAAATCAAGGCGGAAAATACTGAATTACTCGCAGAAGCTCGAAAAGCTAAGGCATATCGAGATGAAGCAGATGCCATTCGAGAAAAAGCCGAACGCGCTGATAAATTGGAAGCAGAAGCGCAGAGATACCGCGAGCGATTGGCTGATACCGATTTTTATCGTGTGCGCGTCGTGGAACTTCGTGAAGATAACCGTGTTCTGCTAGAAACTCGCGAAATGTTGGAAGCGCAACTTGCAAGATCCAGACAACGTGCTGAGCATGTTTTAGAACTTGAAGCTGAGGTTCTACAACTAAAACAAGCGATTAATGATGTTACATTGGAACGCGATGCTGACCGTGAGCGAATGGGTGAGTTAATCGATGAAAATGTTCAATTACAACAAGTTACGAAACAAGCACTACAAGAAAACAGCTCCATAACACTAGATTCTGATCTGGAAGAGTCCAATTCCGGTGATAATAGTTTATCGGAACAGTTGACGAATAATGCGCAGGCGCGTGCGTTGAAATTAGAACTTGAAAATCGTAAATTATTATCAACGATTGATTCGTTGAAAGAATCAAACTTTCATGAGAGTAGTAAGAAGTTACTAGAGATTGAAAAGGAGAAGAAAAAGTTAGAGTTGAAACATGAACAATTACAAGAGAATTTCGAGAGGTTAAGACAACAAAATCGTGAATTAGATGACTTATTCAAAGCGTCAATTCAAGAAAATAGAAAACTACAAAGTTCGTTTGATTCAAATAAAATCATCGCGGATCGCCAAGCGCAAGATATACAAAACGAACGCATAAAAATCGAAGAACTAGAGAAAAATATCGATTCTCTGACAAAAGAAAAACAAAGAATTCAGATATTAACGGATAATATCAAAAAACGAGCGGATGATGCCGAAAAAAGTCTCGGCGTTGTTTCCGAGCAGTTGGAAGCCGTTCAAGAAGTGGCAAACAAAGCAAAAGAATACAAAACACAAGTGGATGAATCAAAAGAGAAGATTTTACAAACCGAGAAGGAAATTGCAGCCGCCCAGAGAGAAGTGGCTAAGTATAAAGAGACAAATGAGGTTAAAGATCGAACTATCGATGAGCACCATGCGCAGATTGAGATTATCAAAAAAGAATTACAGAGGGCGCTGAAAGACAGTGATTCACTCGCGGTACAATTAGAAAAACAACAGGAAAATGAACAGAAATTACAAGAATTAAGTTCACAAACTGCAATCGCGACTGTTACAATCGACAATCTACAAAAAGATTTAATAAGTCACAAGTTAACCAATGAAAAATGTAAGAAAATCTTAGAAAAACTCGGATTGAATTTCGATTTACTGGATCTCGATGTAAATGTTTTGCTTGAAAAAGTCTTTAGTAATCAAGACCTTGTCGGTACATTCGTCGTCCGCCAACCGGAAGTCGAACAATTGAGTATTCAACAGTTGGATGAACTTAAAACACTACAGAAATCCAATGCGGATCTACAAAGTGCTAACGCGACACTCCAGGTTGACGTTTCCACGCTTACAAGTAAGATTAACTCACTGCAAGCTCAACAAACCGCTTTACAACTCGCAAATAGTCAACTGGTAGCCGAAAAAGAAGACTTATCCAAGTTGAATGAAGGTTTTATAAGCAAACATGACACTCTACTGCATGATCAAGTCACAATTCGTACTCTATACGAACAACTGAACGCAGAATATGAAGAATTGACAAAAGAACAGGAACAATTGAAGAAAAACAATCGGGATTTACGCATTGAAGTGCGCACGTTGAATGAATCAAGTACAAGTCACGAGAAGAAGATCGCTACGCTTGAATTGGAGAAAGAAGCGTTGAAAAACGAGTCGAAGAGTTTGGGTAATTTACGCACGGAACATTCGAAGCTAAAAGATGATTTTCGTAATCTGTTCACGGCGAATGATCGCTTGAAAACCGAATACAAAGCAATGCAAGAAGAGATTAAAAATTTGAAGAGTGAAAGCTGGCGATTGAGGTTAGGTAACTCCGAAATGCAAGGTGAATTAAACACGCGTAGTGATGTTGTAGGGACGCTGCAACTTGAAAACGCAAAACTACGCCAACACTGCGATATTTTACTGGATATGAATCATAATTTAGATACAGACAGACGCGCGTTGATGGATCATGTATCTAAACTCCTCTCACAGTATCATTCTCTATTGATGCATTCGTTAGAAGACAAACAACATTATCACATGGAAGAGAAACACTTCACAGATAAATTAAACAACCTCTGCCGGCAGAAAGAGAAACTAGAAGAGAAGATCATGGAACACTACAGGAAATTAGACAATGCTTCCGGTAAAAAGCGAGGATTCGGCGCTACATTAGCACGAAGAGTTCGTAGAGCTACAGAAGCATTGAATAAACTCCCTAATCGTCATCGTCGGAGTTGGCATGAAGATACAATTCGACTAACACAATCCGGAGATTCCGGTGGTAATGATTCGGATTCCACTGCAGAGGAAAAGCCGCAACCCACCTTACAACACGAAGCATTAAAACGTGTCCCTGGCAATGTCGGTAGTCTAAAACCACGAGATGAGATTGCACTTAGAAGAAGCCATCGTGATTTGTCAAGTCATCGTAATAGCATCGCTGGTGATCAAGTCGGACCGTTGAGTTTAGGTTCAGTAGGAACAAGAAGAACTGTTTATCTATCCGAGGATGACCCCAATACGTCTACACCACAGGGTAATGCTGTTACAAGCAGTGCAAACACCGGCGGAACAAATACACCGACTAACAATGGCAGTGGTGGTGGAAATCCGCCATTGTTGGTCTACAATCGTATCTCCACTGTGATCGGTGCACAAGCAGCGCCATCTACAACCACAACTAACGAACAGCAAGAGAAAAGTAAGGTTAATAATACCACGCCCTCCGCGGGTGAATTACGCACGTCGGAGAACAATGCCAAAGAGAACGCCATCTGGTACGAGTACGGATGCGTTTAGATTGTAATATTTTAGGTTAGAAATGCTTCCTTTCTTCATCGTATTAAATTGTATAAGCATAACGACGCTACGCAACAATCAGGATGAGAACGAATCAAAATTTTGTGATAGTTTTACATTATTTGACAGCTATTTCGATCTCCGCAGCAACTGATCATGATAATAATTAATCAACCAGAAATTAATAGTTCCTTATATAAGAATATGTATATGTACTTAACCTGCGTCTTGCCTTAACCGACTGCTTCGCGCAAATGCAACAACCGATGTATTTAATTGTTATGTACTTAATCGAAACTTAGTCGTAAGTAATTTAATAATTTAACGAACGCACTCATACATGACTAACCATGATGTTTATTTCGTAACTTAAGTAATTTAACCGTCAACTTATCTAGTGCATTAAGTTTTTTCGATAGTTTTGGAAGATTTGAAGACATTTATTGATACGTTTCGAGCTGGTAGATGAAAAACGAGCAAATAATTGTGATTTTCGTGTCTTAGGCAATACACAACTCCATTGATTGTCTTATGATGATGCATTTTTTACAACGTTTTAGACAAATTTACCTCTAGAGCAGGTTTTTATACTCGACTTTATACCAGTGTCTTCTTTATATAGACAACAAACATTATTTATACAATATATGTATATGTACTTATACAGAATGCGAGAAATATAAATATGTAGCTAGAATGTGAGGTTAAGAAAAATTTACGGTACCTTTGGGGATTTAAAGTTGGATCCGCCAACCATTATGCTTTTTCCTTGGGTTGAGCCAGGTGGTAATGTTGAAATTACACTCTAATATCAAAAACAAAGAAAAACGTATAAAAATTAAGAAATTTTGATGGTAAATAAATTTACCCTTGGTTTTTGATCATCAACGGACATAAACCCCACAGACATACTGGCAGTGCTGTGTCCCCATAGGACAGTACCCTCTCCACTTGGAAGAACATGCGTTACTAAAACTCCAGCGTTTTTATCGTTCGCTGTTGTTAAATATCGCGAATCTATTAAAAAAAATTAGAAAAAAATAATGTTTTTATTAATTTTATGTAATAATTTACTTACTAAGGAATTTATTCGTCATGCTTTTAGCTAAATCCGGCGTAGGAAATGTGGAACCCTTCAAATCTTCACAAATTTCCTTCGCTAGTTGCGTACGGACTAAATACTCCCCACAACCACTCGTGGTTGAAGCTACAGAAACTCCATCAGCATCAAAACTATCCGCCCATACACCACTGGCATACAAAGCTCCCTGCCCGACTCTTCCGGGTCTTTTCAGGAGTAATCCACCGCTACTGCAACCGGATGCGACGTGACCACGTAGGTCACAACAAACTGCGCCTACTGTATCCATGCGGACGTTATCATCTTGGATTTCTTCGTTTATTTCTTTCTTTTCTTCATTTTCGCACTCTAATTGTTTCAAAACGGCGCTGTAACTTAATAGTTTCTTCATAGCTCGTTTTGTTATTAATTGTTTGTTTTTACTGTTGTTATTCCGTATTTTTCAGCGTGTAAGCGTGCTCCGTCTCCGACTAGGAGTGATGGTGGGATTAGACCCACAGGCAGTGATTGTGTTTGTCTTACGCATAAATCACAGGCGAGTTCGATGGGGTTTTTGATGTTTGTTGCGGCTCCACAACCGCCGTGTAGGAGATTCGAGCCGTCCATTACAGCAGCGTCGCATTCAACACGACCCGCTGTTGTTAAATTCGAACCGTAGCCGGCGTTTGTTATGGGATCATCTTCCAGAACTTGAATTTATAATTATTTACTACTTGTCTAGTTTATTAAATAAATAAAATAAATATAATTTTAATATGTAGATGTGGATTTAGTGTTTTTTACCTTTTATTGCAGCTGTGACGGCTTCAAGAGCTGTGCCTCCCGATTTTATCACTGCCATGCCTGCTCGACAGGCCTTTTTGCAGCTTAATTTGTATTTTGGATGTTTACTATAATGATGATTACCAGCACCTGAAGATTTTAATAGTTTAATGTTATTTTATTATAAATTTGTTAAAAATTTGGTGTACCTGAGTGTACGGCGATCATTTTTCACTTTGAATGCTGGATAATGTTGTTTTAAATCAATTTAAACTCGCTGCGGTTCAGAACTGTGTTTTTAGAGGTTGTGTTGTCAATTAATTGTATTGTTTGGTAATGTCACTGTGCGCCCTCTATGCTACTTTTGAAAAGGAAGTATGAAGAAGAACCACTAAGGAGAAGTGGTCACTTGGACCTTTAATTGTTCCTCAAAATCTCAAATTGTGGGTTTAGGTAGTTGGATTCTCTCAAAGTAAATTGTTTGACCGCGGGGTGACGTCTGACCAGAGGGTAGCTCCGCGTTGCACCTTTTATACCAGCGCTGGTCCTGCCTGCAGGATTAACTTAAGAGTGGCGAAAGGGTAAACATGGTGCGTCATCATACCCAGGTTCACTGCAGCCACCCGCAAAAAGAGGAGGGGGTAGTGGGTTGGCTGCTACAGAGTAGCACATAGCATTTTCCCCTCGTAGCAAACCTTCCCCCACCACTTTTTGCGGGTACAACGGCTCGCTTGACCCCAGTAGCTTCAGTCGTGCCTGAGTCGTCTAACGGTCCAGTCGCAGTTCTTAGGGTTTTCTCTCCCCTCTCCCTTTTTCCGGGTTTTGGTCTACCTCGTGGTCATACTGCAATTTTTTTTGGCATTGCAACAGCAAGTATCATCTTCAGTTGTGTTAATTTTTTCAGTGGACAGTTTCATTAAATTCATTTGAAAATTTCCTGTATGTTTGGTTGCATACCTAACGTCACTTGTTCTTCACATAACAAACACATAACCGTGTAGTGATAAAGAATCTTGTCAAAATGTCCGCAATAATAAGGTAAAAACCACACAAAACCCACATAAATACTCAATTCCTCCACAAACCAAACAATAATAAACACCACTTGATACTCCACATAAAATAACTCTAAAAAATGCAATCACAGCTGTTTCTAATCTATATTATGTAATATCCACACAGGTTAGTTGGACCAGGCAGAAGGGCAATCAACAACCTGCTGGCAACCCAAACGCAATCATCCCTCGTGCGAGCGATACAAATCAAAGCCCTGCCACGCAATGACACCCCCACGGCGCTCCACGAGCACGACACCAGCAACATGCAGCTGGGCCGTCCAATGTCGCCACATCTTACCGTTTACCAACCACAACTCACCTCCTTCTTGTCCATTACGCATCGCATCACCGGCATGGGAATGACCGCATACATCTACATGCTTGCGGCAGGCCCACTTTTCTGGAAGGACTACAACTCATTCATCACTGCTTTTGCTGGTTTGGGACCAGCAGCTCATGTGACTGCTAAGTTCCTGATTGCTTTCCCTCTTGCCTATCATGTTGTCAATGGATTAAGGCATTTAGCATGGGATAGCGGTAAATTCCTGACGATTAAGGAGGTTTATTCTACTGGTTATGCTATGGTTGGGATGAGTCTTGTCCTAACTGCTTTCTTCATGTCATTGTAAAGTGAAATCTTTAAATTTCATCAAAAAAACTTAATTATTTTGGGTATTACTTAGCATATAATTGAATTTATGTCTTATTAATTTATTTAATGCAAAGTAAAAGTTTATAAAATTACTTTTTCCTCTCATATTGAAATTTATAAACTGGCGCTGATTCCTTTGTACCTTTTTTAACCTTTTTAGGTTTCAATAAGTGTTTACCACTTTCTACTCGCCTAGCAACTTCTAATTTTTGCTGAATCACAGCTAATTCTCTTTCTCGCTCAACTCTTTTACCTAATTCCCTGTAAACACTTCTTTTCTTCTTTGCTGCTTGTTCCAATTTATGCAAATCCACATCTGGTAGCTCTTTACTTGCCAATGCATTCATTTTGTTTAAGTTTTTCTCATCTCCTTGATCTTCACCTTCTAAATTCTTAGGAAAAACAATTCTTTTGTTTAAATGTCCATTTAATACATTTGTCATATGTAATTCAGCTTGCATCCTTTCTATTTTCTTCAGTTCTTGGGTGCGTTTGAACCTGATGTACTTTAAATCTTCAGATCGCTTGAATTTCAGTTGATCTGGGGTGTCTTCATCTTCAGAGTCTTCTTTTTCTATGTGTTTACCATCGGTGATTTGTGAGTTTATCATGTGATGATAGAATTCATCGGGGTTTTTGTTGAGCGCGCGTTTTCGGAGGACTTTGAGGGTGGTTTTCTTGGTGTTGAAGTCTGTAGCACGTTGAACGTAATCTTTCTTCTTTTCGAGGAGACCGAGGTGTTTACGGAGTTCAGGTTGATGACGCTCACGATGAGTTTTCTGGTTGGCTTTCGCCGCTTTTTTCCACACAGACATTTTTAGTTTTTGAAGTTAGGAAGTATTAATTGATAATGAATAATTGTGTTTTGAAGAAACACATGAATCAAATGAAGCACATGAATTATTTGAGGCTATGATCAACATGATATGATCACTGGAATTGAAGAAGAAGATTGAATTGACTTGCTAGCATTTTGAAAGCGCTTTCAACTGCCTCCGTGGCGCAATGGGCAGCGCGTTCGGCTGTTAACCGAAAGGTTGGTGGTTCGAGCCCACCCGGGGGCGTTTCTTTTTGATCCTTTTTCCTTCCTTCAATGTAACATTACATTGATAAAGGTTGTTATCCTTGATAACATTGCATTCCAAACATCTTTTTATACACAATAGGAACAAAAAAACTTATCAAAATCTCCTCCTATTTATTCTCTTATCACAAAATGATAAGAAATGCATTCTTTTTCGAATTTCCCGCAGTACAAAGTGACACTGATATAAATCAATTTAGTTTAACCTGAAATCCCTTATCTGGAGCTTAAACTCCAGAAGCAAATGAAGTAAACTAACAAAACACATCCGCAAACTCTAATTAAGTTATAAATTGAGGTAGATAAGTTCTGTTCTATTTATAATCATCACTTACTACTCAAATTCATTTGCATTCATGTGAATTTTGTTCTGTATCAGTCAGAAATGATAAAAATTCATTGATTTCTCTTCATTATATTTCTAAAACCACAAAACTATAAACTTATACTCATAATACTTGTGGGAATGTTTCTGGTCAATATTAAATTACATTATTTAATATTCATATCATATTTCAGAAATGTGAAGTTGTGAAACCATTCATTTCTCACTCAACTCTACAAGATGAAGTGTATTCTGGTCTTTGACCATCTAAATGATGTTATCTACACAAAATACAACAAGAAGTTTGCTAAACATGTCAACACATTCGCAAAGACCCAAAAATTGGTGCCCACTGAGAGTCTGGACAGTAAACTACTAACAAATGTGATTGTGCAGATATTTTCACCTATTGTCACCTCACAGAGGATTATGAGTTGCCAATTTGGTAACTCATACACATCTATACAATGCCAAGATGGTATAAATATGACTTTCGAAGATGTAAGTAACTAATTTATACTTTTACATTGATTTTTCTAAGATTTTTATAAAAATTTGACTGAATTTTAGTATATGGGATACTTATTTGTGTGCATTGGACTTGAAGAAGTCAGTTCAATGAAGAGATCTCTGAATATCTGTGTGACAATGGTCAGGTTCATTTGTGGACCAAATGTTATCATGTAAGTTTAATTTTTGTGCCTTCCAAATGAAAAATTATAATTTTTTGTTGAAAGGTTGAAGAGTAACCCACAATTGGCATCTCTAGTCACAAAACTGCTTGATTCTTGGTCATTTCTACAGAGTAATGATCAAGCAATCTTTGTGGAAGCAGTAGAACAATTAATTGTCAACGCTGACACCAGCACAACTACTTTAGGAGTTCTACAAGAAGCTATTGAAAAACTACGGTGCCAAACCGAGTCGAACAAAAGTCACGCGTTAATTCTAGTCGAAAATAAGTTCCTTGCGTTATATTCTAGGTACGTACACATTTACATAACCTACAAATACTTTTAAAGCAAGGTTAAACTCACAAAATCTATCAAAATGCGTTTCTAACCTCAAATATTTATGTTTAGTCAAAATGCGAGCGATCTAGGACCTACCGACATAGTATTCCTCACACTTTTGTGCCAAACGCTTCAAAAACAAGAATGCGAATCGGATAAATCCGACAGTGAAGAAGAATTCTACAGTCCCAGCTCATCCCCGATAGCTTCCACACGTTCATTGGTCGAGGCGTTCGAACCAGAGCAACATTTAGATCTGATTAGTCACCAAGTGTTGCTAACAGGCGCAAATTACGAACCGAAATGTGTGCCGCATGCTGTGCATATAAAGAGGTTAACTGATGATGCAAATGGCGTCGGTGGCGTCCATCTTGTCATCCTGATGGAGACAGGATCTGCAACTTTAAGCACAGCTCTGTATAACACATTTTCGCACATTCATATCCTGCAAACCGTGCAGATTCAACGACAAGTTGATACTTTACGTCCTGCATTCGAGAATTTAGATGTTTCCGTGAAGAAACTCTGCGATAATTTGAAAAAATCGAAGAATAACGCGATTGAAAGTTGTTACAAGCAACTAGGAAAGATCTGGGAGCTTATGAAGAAGAAATACGTTGAATTCATCAAAGGTAGATCAATGGAAGCTCTACTGAGGGCAGAATCATGCACTCCGACACTTTTGGATTGTTTAAAAGAGATTCTTTCATTGACATCTTTTGATCACACGGTTTTAAAGTCTTCGCAGATTTATGTCAATGAAATTGCAGAGTCTGTCAAGGAAAAACTAGCGAACTACAGTGAATTCTTCAAGGTTAAAGCAATGCGCAACTTTTCTCTTGGATCATATCCTTTTTCATACGCCATTTTTGTTTGTTTGTAACTTGGCTTGAAAGTTTTGGCCTTAATCGCATTGATTACTAGTGATTCCCTAACGATCAATAAGTATCTGGAGGAGTTTCCCGGACTGGTGCATTTTGTCTACATCGATCGCAGTTCGCATCGCGTGACCACGCCGAGTTTGGATTTTAATTCCGAACAAACTAATACTTTGACCAAAAGCAAGGTTAGGAACATTTTTATAGCAATTTTAAGTAAAAATAACTAAATTTCTCACTAGATTTGGTCGATGATTAACTTCTCACGTGCGCATCTACAAGAAGGACACTTATCCCTGATGTGGAAGGATACAACATTCAACTACGCGTATTTTCTGTGGTTTGAAGACACTTCCGGGGCGCCATTGAAACCAACAGTGTTTCCTACGCACGCTTCGAAAGTTTTACCCCAGCCTGGTATTATCTGCGGTGATTTCTATCAGTAAGTTGGTAATACTGCGTTGCCAATGGCAACCGTTGTTATGTCACATTGGTTGCCTATATAACTTATATTTTACACAGGAAATTGAAAGAATTGTGCTTTCCGAAGATGTCGCCGCATAAAATCCGCTGCTACGAGTTATTCTGCATACATTTGGGTCTTGCGACGTCAACTTGCGTGTTGGAACATACCCGGCGCTTAGCTGCGACTATCTGGGAGCTGCGTGGACATCCAAATCATCCGATGGACTTACTTTAATTAAATTAAATTATTATTAATATTCTTAAGCTTTGTGGTAGATAACGCGTATTATTACATTCCGCTTATGATCTAGTCAATATCTAATCCAAATATAGTCGTTTGTGATGCAAAAACTCGAATATATTACGATTACAACATAAAGGTTACAAAGGCACACCGCGTTTGGTTCAATTTTGCACGGAAAGCAAACTTATATTAACTTTTCCGGCTTGAATTACGCGTGACTCTTGGACTGTCCAGGTTTGTACTTGGTTTCTTGTCCTTTTCGATTTGTTCATCTTCTGCTTTTTCCTTAACTTCTTCTTTGCTGTCTTCTTTTTTAATTTTTACATCACCAGCAGATCGCAAACTTCTTCTCGGTTTTATACTCATCGAAGTTGAAGTTAGGTTAGATCTGGTTTTCACTGGTGTTTCCGGTGTACCTAATAAATCCTCCAGTGATTCATCATTATCCAAAGTATTCAACTTTGTCCGTAATTCTCGTACTCTTTGCTCTAAATTATGCATTTCTTCCTCGGAGGTTTTCATCTGTTCAACTGTCCGAGCAATTCGCTCATCTAACGCTGTTTCTATGCAACTTACAGTCGCATATCCATGAATTTTCTTTGGTAAACCACGCACGATTTCCCGGAAAATCGTCGAACAAGCTTCGGGTTTCTTATAAACATCATGCGGATCTTTTAAGTTAGCAATGTGCATCGGCAGCGGTTGATACGCAGACATATGATACCGAATAAACGTTTGTGAAAAAATATGCTTCTCGTCATTATCAGCGCCAGCGCGTGCAGTTAACAAACACCATGTGAAATGCTCAGGTGCTTGCGGCATGAAATACATAGCCAATTGTTTCATAACAATTTTTTCACGCAATGTTAATTTAAAAGAAGAAATGCGTTTGAATTTGTACCAGGAAACAACGTGATCCTTTTTATCGCCGAGTAGGGTGTCCAGTTTGTTTGGATCTATCTTGCCAGCATTATCGAAGAAGTGACCAAGGCGTGGGCAGGGAAATACTGAATTGATTTTGATTGTGTGCTCGATTGTCACCACATCTTGATCATTGTCAGTAATTGTACGTTTTTCATTGCGGATTATCTCACCCAAGAGAAATCCTTCCTAAAAACATTAAAAATTATGAATAATAATACAAATATTGTAAATTTATTTGATAAATACTTGGTCATGATCATTTCGAACATTCTCATACAAAAGCAGAGAGAATGCAGTGCCTGACACATTAACAAACACGCTCATTTTGTTACTAATAATATAATTTAATGTTACACACTATATTTATTAATAATTACTGCTTTTAAACACTTATTCACTACTCATTACACTTTTTATTTTGTGATAAGGTTAAGATATCCTACTTTATCTGCAGTGGGGGCATTTTCATTGTCATGGCAACCCTGCATCCATTTACAAATCAATTTATTTAAAAATGTTTTAAAAAACTCCACAAAACTATGGTAAATCACCCTTAAACATTTATAACAATATAAATAACTTGTTTTTCTTTTTGTTTAATGAAAATCATCACAGTGTGCCTCGAAATTCACCTGACATCACTGTCGAAATGTCGGAATAATCATCAGATAGAGCAGGAGTGATCTTGAAATAAATTGAACAGTGTGCAGTTGAATCCGACATTCTGTTATCGTAGTCCACAGCGTGCATAGCCAGGGAGTAAACACGGTGTGTATATAATATTCTAAGGTCATGAACAATTAAATAATCGCATGGCTAATGTCCATTTTTTGCTTGTAGAAATTTTAGATTGATCAAAATGGCGGTACCCAAACTCAAATTGAATGCTGGCATTGAAATTCCACAATTGGGACTTGGCACGTGGAAGGTATGCAAATTATTCATTACATGTTTAAAAAATAATCAATAATCATGTGTTTTGTTGCATTTTTTCAATTTTTTTGTATGAAAAATGTTACCGAATGTAAAAAGTAACTTAAATATGTTACAAAAACACTTTTCTGATAAAACACTATCATGCTATGTCATGTTATGAACTAAAGTGGTTGATAAAACAAAATTTTTCCAATTTGGGTCAAAATATTACATAATATCCAATTTTTCTCCATTAGTCAAAGCCTGGTGAAGTTACCCAAGCTGTAAAAGACGCCATTGACGTCGGTTACCGTCACATCGACGGTGCCCACATTTACCTCAACGAAAAAGAAGTCGGGGCCGCTCTAGACGCCAAATTCAAAGATGGTACCGTCAAACGTGAGGACGTTTTCATCACCAGCAAGTTATGGAACACCTTCCACAGCCCCGACTTAGTCGAACCAGCTTGTCGCAACACCCTTGCTGATCTAGGTCTGGAATACCTCGACCTCTACCTTATCCACTGGCCATTCGGTTTCAAAGAAGGCACTGATGAATTACTCCCCACGAATGATGATGGTACCGACGCCGCTTCCGACGTAGACTACGTGGATACCTGGAAAGCAATGGAGGAACTCGTCTCCAAAGGCCTGTGCCGCGCCATTGGTGTATCCAACTTTAACCAGAGCCAAATTGAACGTATCCTGGCGGTGGCGAAGATTGTCCCTGCAATGAACCAGATTGAATGCCACGCTTATCTTAACCAGAGTGAATTGAGCAAGTATTGCGCCTCCAAGGGTATTACCATCACAGCTTACAGTCCTCTGGGATCTCCTGATCGTCCATATGCTAAACCCGGTGAGCCTGCGCTGTTGGAAGACCCGAAATTGCAGGAAATTGCTGATAAGTACAAGAAGAGTATTGCGCAAGTCCTGCTGAGGTACCAGCTGGATCGTGGACATGTTGTCATCCCGAAGAGTGTGACCAAAACACGCATTGCTGAAAATTTCAACATCTTAGATTTTAAACTCACTGATGAGGATCTGGCGACTGTGAATGGTTTTGATCGTAATTGGCGTGTGTGCCCGATGACAGGGTAAGAAGAATTCAAGTAATAATTTAATTTCAATCAAAAATTAATGTTTTTTTTGTTTTCAGATCTGCTGCACATCCTCATTACCCTTTCTAAGGAATTCTAAGGATGAAATGCAATATTTAATTGAATGTAACATTCAAATATAAATCAATTCGTGATTTTATCCATTTTGTTTGATTGTGTTATGTAATTTTGTCCTTGAGACAAGATGAGAGTTGTTTGATTATCGTAATCAGTCCAGTTCCGCATTTTTTAATGTTTTATCAGAAGTGTAGCAGGTTCTGGCAACACTGTGTTATTTTCCTGCTGAAATATGTGTTTTTTGTAGATGTAGATGTAGATGTAGAGGAAAGTTATGAAACATGATGTAAATGTAAAACATTCATTTCATAATATGAATCAATATTGGTATAACACCACAACCAATACAAACAATTAACGAAATTGTTTCACTGCGTTTGCGCTCCCTGCTCCTGCTACAACCAGCAAGAATACAGCATACAGCTGTAGAGTTATAAATTCCTGCTGTGTGGCATCAAAAACCGGCATTTGAAGGTTGTTTCTCCACTGCATCACATCAACATCAACAGCATGTAAGTCCAACATCATACATTTCAATTAATTGAATGCAAACAGCGACATAAGTGTTTGCCAGATTAGGATAATCGTTATATCAATTACTGCCGCTGTTATTTTCCACTTTGTTTGTGTTTGCATTGACTAGTCTATGATTTATTCTCTATTCGCACACTGGTTGTACATTACGAGTGAATTGAACCTAACATTGCATAATATTTCATCTCATCTCATAATAAGTAAACATCAAAAGCACTCACTGATAACAAATTTCTATATAAGTAGATCCTCTGCTAGAAACTCATAAGTGGTGTTTTTAGATTCAACTAAAATGGCTGTTCCAAGCATCAAACTGAACTCTGGCGCTGAAATCCCACAATTGGGTCTTGGTACATGGAAATCGAAGCCTGGTGAAGTGTGCAATGCAGTGAAAGATGCCATTGACATTGGTTACCGACACATTGACTGCGCCCACATCTACCAAAACGAAAAAGAAGTCGGTGAAGGTCTTCAGACAAAGTTAAAAGATGGAACAGTCACACGTTCAGATCTTTTCATCACCAGTAAACTGTGGAATACATTCCACAGTCCACAATTGGTCGAAGGTGCTTGTAGAAAGACCTTGGCTGACCTTGGACTTGAATATCTCGACCTCTACCTAATCCACTGGCCAGTGGGTTATCAGGAAGGCGGTGAGCTGTTCCCTCTGAAACCAGACAACACCGCAATCGCATCCGATGTTGATTATGTTGACACATGGCTAGCGATGGAACAACTGGTATCCAAAGGTTTATGCCGTTCTATTGGCGTGTCTAACTTCAATAAGAAACAAATCGAACGTGTCCTGGCCGCTGGAAAGATTGTCCCTGCTGTTAACCAAGTGGAATGCCACGCATATCTCACCCAGCATAAACTAAGCGCATTCTGTGCTTCCAAAGGCATTGTCCTCACAGCTTACAGTCCTCTAGGATCTCCAGATCGTCCATGGGCCAAACCCGAAGAACCTGTCCTGCTGGAAGACCCGAAACTGAAAGAAATCGCTAATAAGTACAAGAAGAGCACCGCGCAGGTCCTGCTCAGGTATCAAATGGAGCGTGGGCATGTTGTGATCCCAAAAAGCGTCACCAAATCCCGAATTGCTGAAAACTTTGATATTTTGAACTTTAAACTCACACCTGCGGATGTTGCAATCATCGATGGCTTCGATCGCAATTATCGTATTTGCCCAATGACACCGTGAGTAATTTATTATTCAGATATTGATTGATATCTAATCGTGTTTTGCATTTTTAGTTCGTTTGGACATGTTCATCATCCGTTTGAGAACGATGAGTATTGATTATGCATTATTTAAAAGTTAATAAATCAACCTGAACATAACCTGTGTGTTTATAACATACAACATAACCTCATTCAGCTTCTATTGGTTCTTTATTCTAATATTTCTGCGACAAATCAAAGATTTAGTTATTAACTGCTTATAATTCTACACGGATAGGTGGATACTCCATGATTTTCTGTTGTACGCACTCTTTGAATGCATTCAAATCAGAATCCTCGTTACGGTATGTTATGTCCAGGTAAATATTTAGTTTGTCCCTCCACTGACCAAAGAAGCTCTCCTTCATTAAATCGAATTTGATTTGATGTGCGTGCATTTCTATTTCTGCCGTCTCGATCAAACCTCTTATCTCATCCAACTGATCCCATCCTTTCACGAAACAATCATCGTCATCCACATGACAGTTGACTACAGCATTCTGGGTTTCGCCCGCACGTTCTTCCAAATCACTCAAAGTCGTCTCGAATTTGGCGTAGATCCTTCCGAATTCACTCCACATTGTCCTCTTCAAAGCTATCACACTAGCGTTGTAATGCATTGTCATAAAGAAGCGGTCATTGGAGAACTCTTGATAACACGCGTTGATATCCACATCGATTTCATCAGCCTCTTCATGCATTGCCACAACTTGTCGATTGGCTTGCAAGTCCTGATCCCTCATCAGCATGTTCAGTGATTTCTCATAAGCGGCGGTCTCGGTTTGGATGTTTAATGCGTTTGCTTCGTAGGCGCTAATACTATCGAAGTAGTCAGGCATTGCATCGAATAATTTCTTTATGAGTGAGTTGGATTTTTTAACTCTTTGTGATAATTTAGTGCTGGTTGTTGAGGCATCAGTAAACTACAATAAAATTGATTAATTTGCTTAGTTTAATGTAAAATTTGTAATTACCTGTAGCAGGATGAATGCACAAAGGCAGAGAATGAGTTTGGAAGGCGTCATGATGAAATTTGAACTTGATAATAGACAATAGATGCATTTATAAACATTTTAATCTAAAAATTGCGATAAAATTTCGTATTATCTGTGACTCACTCATTTTAACACGTTGACGCCGGCGCGGTTTTGCCCGGCGGCCCAAGCACATTTCGCAGACTTGCGGAATGCGCAGGCGCACGTTCAAAGTTCGGGGCATGATCGTGCTTCTCCGCGCGCGCACACGACTGAACGAAACTATATAGAATACAGGGCAAGTCGCATGATTTGTGAAATTGTGAAATTTCGTGGAATTTGTAGAAGGGGCCGGTTAACATGTTGACGCCGGCGCATCGGGCGGCGTTTGAGCGTTATCAGCTCGCTCGAGTTGATGCAGCTGGTGGTTTATGCTTTGCTTCGGCACGAAACGATTGTTTTGGCTGGTGCTTTGGTGCTTTGAATTTGCAACTTACACTAACATTCAGTTCATTGAATTATTTGTTTCGTCGTATTTGTTTCCATTTTTTTTTATATTAGGTCACGCCGGCGTCAACGTGTTAAGTGTACGGCACGTACTTAATACTACCCTGCAGACTTGCACATAACAATAAAGCCGACCCTGCACACATAAAACACTACCGTAACATCCTGTATATAACCTGAAAAATAAAATTCCCACCGGTGGGTCACGCCGGCGTCAACGTGTTTTAATCTATGATTCATTATTTTATCTTGATTATGATGCATTTTCAATAGATTTCATCACATATTTAACGAATTGATTGCTTATGGAATATTCCTAATCATATTTAACACATAACCTAACTCTAACCTCAAATAAAACCTAAAATAATATTATTATAGGGGAAGGTAGCCTAAGTTGGACCACCACGATATCCGCGGACTGTTGATGTTTTTGCAAAAATAGACAGGCCCCTTGTTTTACTCGTATTTATAAACAATTGATTCAACTATTTGAGTTAAAACTTGCCGCGTGCTTTCGTCGTGACAACAACTTTGTGTATTCTTGATTATCAAATCTATTATAACGACGTAAGTGCATAAGCTGTCAAGCTGTTTAAACGTTAGATTTCACAATTATTATTATATCATCAGAAAGCATATTTATTTATCTATAATTTATAATATTAATTTGGAGAGGTTTTGTTATATTAAGATTGTTGTTGATCATTATATATAAATTCTTCAAGTTGCCCAAGTTGGACCAAAGACAGGCACCGGGGATTTAACAGGGAAAACGTATATCATTTTTTCGACCTCCTAGAAAAGCTTGTGGACGAGCACAACTCTTCGAAATGATCCAATGTATGAAATGCCGCACTTTGGTTTAAACAAAATGTGCTTGTGTTAGAGCTAAAACTAAAATTTACTATTGTGTCAATTGCCGTTAAAAAAGCATGGTCCAATTTAGGAAACCGCGCGGTCCAATTTAAGAAACCGGTTTCTTAATTTGGACCAAAAACAAATTTTTTTTAAATTGAAATTTGAGGGGTATAAATATAATTTTTACTTAAATCAAAAATATCATTTTGTAGGTAAGCTTTGTAGGTTACTTTTCCGCTACTTAATTTTTATTGACAGTTTATATGTGGCTCTATAAATCAAAAAATATAAAAATGGTCCAAATATGGCTACTTTCCCCTACATTGTTTTGACGGCGTTGTACATTATTAAGATAAAAATTTCATATTACCTGTGATTATGATGCATTTTCAATAGATTTCATCACATATTCAACGAATTGATTGCCAATGGAACATTCCTAACCTTATTTAACTCATAATCTAACTCATAACCTAACTCTAACCTCAAATAAAACCTAAAATAATATCATTATGCATTGTTTTGACGGCGTTGTACATCCAAGGCCTCTCTCATCACTACAAATAGCCCACACGAATACGCCGTCGACTGTCCACCATAAATACTCGCATCGAGAGGAACAGAGGAAGGGTTTCCCGCGGGTTTCAGCGCCGGGACGAGATCGCCACTCGCGAACCACGACGACACCGAGGCACAACGACACCGAAACGGGTTTTACACCGCAACGCGCCTAATTTCCACCCACACACTCAAAATTAATAAAAATTAACAAAAAAATAAAAACAAAACCGAAACAATAATAGTTAATGTGAATAGGAATGAGTTTCGTGCGTAGTTTCCTCGGTAAAATGGCGACCGAACAAGACGACGTGTGTAAGGACGAAGAAAAGGACGACGAGGACGATGTGAGCACGGCCACATCAACGGATTCAGCGGATACTGGAATATATAATGTTAACAGCGATGTGGAGACGGCATCTTTGGATGCTGATTGTTCAGCAATTTCGAACTTTTTTGGATATTGGTAAGTAAAAAACACTTAAATATCTAATATTACGCGTGTTACAACGTTTTATGCGTGAACGTTCACCAGAAAAACAGACAAAACGCTATTTTTATAAAGTTTCACACCGTAAAGCATATCCTGCGTGTTCGTGAAAGTTCAAGTTTAATAATAGGACGTCGTGGATTAAATAAATAAATTCTAGCGGTTATTATTTCTGTCTTTATGTAAAACTGCGTCAAAACGACAAAATTATACACTTACGATGTACATTTGCCAAATGATGCGTATTTTTATATAAAAAACACGCAAATTGTCTCAGAAACAACACAAAACTTAATTTTTGATATGAAAAATACGAAATAATCGTTTATTTGATGAATTTTACGATGTTTAAAGTAGTGAATCTATTTATTCATCGAATTGATTTGGCAATCTGCGCGACCACATTGCTAGATCAATCTTCTTCGCGTTTTTTTTCTCGTCGACGCGCTCTGAATACTCGAATCCTCCTCGCGTGGTTGGCACGCGTCGATAATCCGTCTATTAGCACATCCAAATATAAGCTGCGCGCGATAAATTAACGGCGGGCGCGCGAAAAAGTGGCAAATTGCACGTCGACCGAGTAATTATGTGAAGGACGTGTTACAATGACTATTAACACACTATTTTGACACTACCTAACCGTATTCTCTGGTGAACTTGAAGGGGATTATGAGTTTTACTAGGATTAAGCTCAGAAAAAATAGTAAATAACGTAACAAACGTTTTTTTAGTCATGGACGACATGAAGGTGTCATTGTTTTCTTTGGTGTCTATCCAAATGAGATCATACGAAAAGATTACGGAGGTAATTTGCGAAACTAGTGCAAAATTGAGGTTATAATTAGATTTTTGAATTATTTGTTTAATAAATTAAGAATAGATGGTTTCAAGGCCAAGTGCACTTTGGTTTTAGTTGTGCAGTGGATAAAAGTTTCGAAATTTGTTATATTTATACATCAACTTGGTGTTGAACAGCTGTAGGTTGATTTTTTTCTTGGCAAATCTGTTTTATTTCAGCCGCAAATTGTTTTATTTATTAATTTTGAGTGCAGCTGTGTATGCCTAATAAATTTACATCTTTATAGTCAATTAATTTGATATTTTGTGAGGCAACATAATAGGTTATGTTATGTTAGGTTATGTATGATTTAAAACAGTTGGTATATCCGAAGACATGCGGAAGTATTCATTTGCTTCGCCCGAATTCGAGTTATTTCTTGCCGGCGCACCGATTTAGGCGTCGAGTTAAATTTAAAATCATTTGAGGACGCCGGGCGTCTTTTCCAACCGCCGCTCCTTCCTGACTCTTTTGTTGCTCGTGTTCGTGTTCGTGTTCGCACATTATGCGTGGCAGTAGAGCGACGCCATCGAGCAAACTATGTCACAAACACATCCAGTACAAACTAAAAAACAAATCGACCGTCTACATTCCTCCAATTTGTATTTAAAACCAGTAAAAACATCATACTTTCAATTATAACCTAAAATTACGTAATTACAACAATAAAATGGCTGCCGGATGTAATACTAAACAAGATGGTGGGCAAAGTGAAGATATTGAGCAGGATGATAAAAAAGATCAACTGATTAAGATTGTAATTGAGTTATCTTTGATGGATGAAACAAATACAGTGCGTTCCAAGTGTTTCCTGCACCTAAATTTGGATTTGAAAGAGTTGGAGAGTAAACACTCGTTGGATTTCGATGTGGAAGTGTGTAGGCAACTTGTGCCGCACGTGGCGTTCTTTCTACGGGGAAAATGCGCCGCAAATCGGATTGTTTTGGAAATGTATTTACGAAATTTGTGTTTTGGTGAAGCAATCTGAGTACAGAACAACAATAAATGCATTTATGACTTGTTAGAGTGTGTATTATATTGTTTTATATGAGAAAAAGTATTATTTTATTTAATTATGTAGAATAAATCGAATAAAACCGTTATTTTAGAGGTTATGAAGCTATTTTTGGCGGTTTAAAGATAATTTTAGTTGATTTGCGTCTACGCGTGTGGTTTTCATAAACAATATGTGCAATATTACACATTTTCTAAATTATAACTGCCAGAGTGCATAAAATATAAGAATTTGTAGCATAAACTTAATATTTTCGAAATTTACGCGATATATTCGCACTCAATACCAAAAAGATTAAAAACAGTTTATTTTCTTTGGCAACATGTCCGAAAAATAGGTTAATATTAATAAAACACAGTAAAAAGTTATCCTACACATTATTTGTTGTCTTTAATTACATCAGGTGGTAATTGCAGTTAGTGACATCGTAAATTTAACCAAATGCGCAGTTGAAATATCACCGGAGACGATTGGCAAGTAATTAGCTAGTCGATGAAAGCAAATCGCTCGGGCACTCGAATTGCACCCACACCTACTTGTTGCAATAAGTAGATAGATACTAAAAATACACAGGAAGGTGATTTTCTTGACCTATCTGTAAATTTATCCTTGTATAAAGTATAAGTTTATTTTATTGTATTAAAATAATAACGTTTTGCTTTAATTTTGTTTTGGACATGTACCTAGCGACATCTATGTAGAAATAGTTTAAATTTAAGTATCAAAAAGTGTTTGTGACATGTTTAAAATGATTAATGATTAAAAGTCGTAATTTTATGAGGCGTAAACACAAATGTATTACGTTTCTATGAATTCCATCCAACGAAAAGCGTAGTACGAGTATTTTGACGTCGTGTTGACTATTTCGGTATACAAAGACCTAATTATAACCTAGTTTATGAAACGCTCAAAATAACTGTCACATTTAATCCCATTTTTGCCAAACTCATTTTGTTTTACAACTGAAACACAAACATCGCAATAAAATTGAAGTTTTTCATCAACAAACAATGAAATAATTAATTTTAAGTGTTTTTGACTCTGTCACGAAGAAAAATTGTTCTTCCGGTAATTTTGTCTGCCGTAAAAAGGTTATTGAACACAGACTTGAAAGGTGATGCGTGCAAAGTGCATGTTTTTTTCCGTCTGTCAACTTTTGGCACGCATGCACGCCTTTTATGCGTTTATCCTGTCATGCACGACAAACTTCAGAAGTATTTCACATGAAAGTGAAATTATAAATCGTCAGACATTAATTTCATGGGACGTGGACCACAAAAACACTTTTTAGAACAAAAAATTACATTTTAATCAGATTTAACCTCAAAAAGACATTTGATGCATAACCTAGTGTGATGTTGGTTGCCTATAGTTAAAAATAAAATTTTTATAATTTTAGTAGTAAAAATGCGGTTATTGAATTTGCAACGTGTCTAATTGATTGAGCATGACTTAATTTAATTTATTTAGAGTGTTGTGAGTAAAAATACTCAGCATATCCACAGCTTAAAGCACTCTGATGTCTGATGTCTTATGCATTTTGCACGAGGAAAAACAAACGCGCGCCGGACGCAAAACATAAAGAATCGTAAAGTTATAAAGCTATAAATATATTCACGAATGTGTGCGTGCATGCACGTCAGTTGTGCGTCTACGACCTGCACGCGTATTTCACTCCTGCCTCCAAGCACGCCCAACGCAGCAGGAAAAGAAAATTCGCTTGAAATAAATACTCACTCAGTGTGCAAATTGCTTTCAAACCCACAACACCACAATAACTCAATCCTCAACGAAACCAATTTAATGTGCATTTAATTATAATTAAATTAAATTCGAAAAAAAAACTTTTAAAAAATGTTCAGTTTCTTTTCGCGTGGTAAAAAGAAGGTGGATGTGAACGCGAACGACCTACCCCAAAACCAACCAACACAAAACACATCCCCACACATCTTCACGCCGTTTTTCCAAGTGACAACGTCAGTGGTTCCCAACGCAAGCGGAAATTTAAGCACAAATTCAAATTCCGAAAGGAAAACCGAGCCGACCCAGAATTCCACTCCTGTCGCACCTTTCATAACCGATGCTAGTTGTACGCCTAGCGATGGAATTGGCAATGGGATTGTGAAAATGTGTAAAAATAAAACCGAAGCGCCCGCCGTCGGCAGTTGCAGCGAGAGCGGCGCGAGCAAAACGACCGCGACCACCGTCGACGCGGTGGTCGACTCGAACGATAACTGCCACACAGCCACCCCCGGCGGCGTTCGCACCACCTCCGGCACGACAATGAGTAGTGTTAAACCCGCTGGGCATGGTACCATCGCCATCTCGCCGCGTATTCCCACCCCGAACGCATCGCGACGAAATTCGGCCGTTACACCCACACCAACGCCACCCGAAAGTCCACGCATCGTCGAAGTCTATGGCGATTGCAATGGATTTCCACACTTTCCAAATCACACAAATGGTGCAACGAATAGAGGTTTACCGGAAGCGCCACCGAGATTACGAATTAAAACTAACGAGACGACTGTGGCAGCCACGGAAGACGAAAGACAATCAAAGTAATTTGCTTTAAAATGCCGCCATTTTGTTTTTTATACATGAATTGAATATTTTTGTATCGTGCGTTGGCGATTGAGTCATGTGTAGCGATTGACGCGCGAAAGCGAATATTTTTAGCACAATTTCAAGTATTTTGTATACTTTAACGCATTTAGTTATTTCGGGAAGTTTTCATTCACTTGCAACTTAATTAACGTGTAACCTTGGTTGCAGGAAGAATTTGGTGAATCAAGAAGCGAAATTCCAAAGTCAACTTAACGACTTGTCGAAACAATTGGTGGCACGCGATGCAGAGGCGAATAAATTGCGTTTTCAGATGGAGGAACTGCAGAGGGATGTTTTTGCTAAAAGTGCTGGCATGGATCGTACGTTACCCAAAATTTTTAAAATCAAAAATTGGTAATTTTTTTTTTATTTTAGGGCTACAAGCTGAACTGCAAGCAGCCCACAAAGAATCTGAGTATGTGAAGTTACGAATTAAGAATCTCGAACAGGATCTGCAGGATTACCGACAAAAAATGGTAATTTGTCTGAGGAAATTGCCAGGAAAACAGGTAATGGTGATTCACAACAAAAAATGAATCAGTGTGTGATTTTTATGCCAAAATCTCTCTATTCTAGAAAATTTCGAAGAGTCAGAAGCGGTCGCTAGCAGTAAAATCTCAGCGTTGGAGAATATAATTCGTGAGTTACGCGAGAAAATCGCCAATCTTGAGTCGCAGATTAAAGATCTCCAAGCTGAGAAGCAAGCGTTGGTTGCCCAACACGCCAGTATCCTTCTCGAACGCGATAAAGAGAAGAAACAAGTCGAATTACAACTTGAAGAATCTATAAAACAGAAAAACCTGGTGCAAGCAAAATGGCAGTCGGAATTCGAAAAACTACGAACTGTTAACCTCCTAAAAGAACAAAGTTTACTAGATGATTTCGAGTGGAAGTTGCGTGAGGTCCACAAGGGTTGTAAAAATAAACTAGATGAAAAAGAACGTAGTTTAGAACAACGACTCAAGGAAGCTTATCGGGACGCAGAGGTGAAGATGACCATTGCTCAACAGATGATGGACGAAGTGAAACATCTCCGGGCTTGTAAAGATGAAGTGCAGACATTGAAGGGACAAAGTGTGGAGCATGAGAAAGCAATGAAGGAGTTGATAGATAAGCAAGCGGATATGAAAGCCAGTGAGGAGGGTTTAAAGGAAGAAGCAAAAAAATTGAGGAGATTGATTGATATGGAGAAGGAGAATCTGCAACATATGCAAAGGGTGCATCATCAGGAGATGACCGATAAGGAAAGATGGCTGCAGACGACGCTACAGGAGAAAAAGACTGAGATTGCCGAGTATTGGGAGGAGCGGCTCCTGCATGAAATCGGCAGGTTGAAATATGAACTTGAACAGTTGTATCTCGAAGAGAAGAATGATGCCGTCATGGACGTCAAGACCAAAAAAGAAGAAGAGTTTGAACTTGCGAAGAAACAATGGGAGTTTAAAATTAGTGAATGTCTTAAAGAGGTTAAGTTATTTTTAATAAAAATAAACATAACCATATTTAACCTCAAAATATTTATAGATAAAATGCTTAAAACGGACATTAGATGAAAAAGAAGCGTATTACCAGAATGAAATGATGACGCAGCAGACGAATGCCGATCGGGAAATCTTCGAATTTCGTCGCATCATGGATAAAATCGACAATGCGCACCACGAAAGATTCGAAAAGTTAAGCATGGACCACGAACTAGAAATAGGTAAGCGGTAGTTTTAGTTCGAACCAGAAACAATGATGGGATGCGCTCTCGAAATTAGTGACATTTGCCAAAAACCCAAAATAAACACACGAATGTGGCGCAATTGCACAGAATGCGAGGTAATTTACTGGCATAACTTTCAGAAAAACTCGTCGCGCAGCATAAGGATAAGCTGGCTGAGGTGGACATGTCCTACAAGAATCAGACGTCCACGTTGCGCGCCAGCCTCATCCTTCTCAAGGACCAAATGGAGAAGGAAGCGCAACAACAAATTAACGAACTCATCGAACAGCATCGTTCGCAATTGGGTAGGAAATACAACATAACCTTAAAATAATTTTTTTTTAATTTGAGTTTTGTTTGATGGTGGTAGATACACAATGGGCGAATTTAGTGCATCAAAAATCCGAGGCCATCAAACTGTTGGAACAAGACTACGTGCAAAAGATTCGAACGCTCGAAGAACAATTCTACACGCAACAGAAATCGCACGAATCGCGCGAAATCGAGCTACTGAAAACAATCGACTCGCTCAAGAATGAAATCACTAGTAAGGAGTCGACCATGGACGATATGCAGAGCAATGTGGACACGCTGGAGGGCGGTGTACAGGTGCTCAACCAGGAGATCGCTCAGCAGAACGAGCAGTTGATGAGGAATCGACGCGATGCCGATCAGAAAATAAGGTTAGTGCCCGGCACACGTATTCTAACCAACATAACAAGATCGCCATTTTGTTTAAGCGGATACACGCTGGTCGCGTACCCGACGCTTTCGTACCTCTTTGCCGACTCGGCCCTCATTACACTCACCTTCGCCTTGATATCCTTGCTACTTTTCTTACACAAATAAAAAAACGAACAGATAAAGACTACAGATATATACACATCAGTTGTGTGTGTGTGTAGTGCTGTGATTGGTGCATTTAGTTAATATGGTATCCCTTAAGATGACCCGAGTCCTTACTTCCTTACAGAGGTCTCCAGGACGTTCTCATGAAGCTGCAGGCGCTAGCCGATCAGGAACGCGAAGAGTTCCAATCCAAGTTGACGCAACAGCAGAAACAATCACAGCAACAGATTGATCATCTGCAGAAGAAGGTTCTGACGCTCACCAAATTGTAAGACATCTTAAACCTAACCTATAAAAACAAAATAAAACATTCATCAAAATAAATTTAGATTTGAAGAAGTAAGAACACGTTATGAACGTCGTGAAGCACGTCAGGAAGATTTGAATCTCATCGCCGACCTGCGACAGGTGATCGCCGAGCAGGAGAAGGACCTCGCATGCATCAACGAAGAGAAGCGTTACTTCCAGATGCAGCTGATGAATCTCCAGCGTGAGACAGAGGCGAGCTACGGGGATGACGACGACGAATTCGCCGATACGGACGACTTCCAGCCGCAGCCGGATTATACCGTGTCATTTCCGGGCGATTCACCGGAATCAAAACCGCTCCCTGCATGCCGCCCCCGCCGCGCCCCAAACTCACCGGTGGCACCATTAATTTAGCCATACCGCCAACGATACCCGAATGTGATGATTGTGAAGACGAAGAAGACTCCTAAAACATCTTCACATTGATTTTCTGTATGAATGTATAATGTATGTGTGACCAGACGCGTCTGGTGCGATTAACTTATATTGTAATTTATAATTACGAGTTTATACTGTAAGCGTTTCATCTTGTACTTAGAAATTATTATTATTAAATATGTATAAAAGTAAAAGATGGAGTTTAGGATTTAAAATTTGCGCCGTTTCAAAATATCCGGCTTCCAGTGGATTGGATGAGAATCTTCAGTGGCGGAATCGTCTTCCTTGTAGATTTTGATGGTTTTGTCAGCTTCAGTCGTGATTAATCTTGATCCGGAATGGTCGAAAGTCATTGAAAATATTCCAGCTTCACTGTCCATCGAACCAGGTTGCACTGGAGCCTATATAAACAATAAAATAAGTTAAAATTAAGTGAAAAAGCTTTAAATTGAGGTTATGTACTTGTAAACGTTGGAAGTTATATCCGGTACGCCAATCCCAAAACTGTAGAGTACCATTATCACCGCCTGAGACAAGAACACCTTCTGGATTAACCGCTAGACAATTAAGGATGGCATTGTGACCAGACAAATTCTGAATGAATTTTCCATCCGGACACTTCCATTGTTTGATATTATCAGGTGATCCTGATGCAAACATGTATAAAGTGGGATGAAAAACAAGACTACGGACGCTTTTCTTGTGATTTGTTAATGTGCACATTGATTTCCCAGCTGCAAGATCCCACAGCCTGATTGTGGTATCATGTGAGCCAGTAATAACTTGCGGTTCGGCCGCCTGTGCAATCACACTAGCAACAGTATGAGTATGACCTGTTAAAGTGTGTACGTTTGCTTTGTACGCATATCCCATACACGTGCAGTTGAATCCCTACCGGCTGAAAGTAACACGTCGATTGTGGGATGCAAAGCGAGTGAATACACAGCGGATAAGTGGCCGTGATAATGACGAATAACTTTGTTGTATTCGAGATCCCAGCATTTTACTTGCCGGTCCTCGCCACAACTGAAGAGATACGGATGGCGGGTGCTCACTGCTAATCCACGGACTGTGCTCACATGCCCTGTGAGGGATACCTTTAGTTGGCCGGTTGCCAAGTCCCAGATTTTGATTATTCTGTCAGCGGCACCAGTTGCAAACCACTGAAAAATCAATAAAATTTTATTTTTTGTTGTAATTTAATTTTAATTTAGTTTTAATCTAGTGGATATTTATTTACCTCATTGCCTGGTTCAACTGTACAGCATCTAACCCATCCTAAATGTCCTGAAATAACTCGGTAAAGCTTCCAGGGTGCATGCCACTTTGGTTTTGGCATCACACTTGCCCTCTTCATCAGACTTTGGCCCTGGGCGTTTTGTCCAGGCAAGGGTGTCTTTGTAGCAATTGTTGTTGTTGTATATGGGACTACAGCTTCAGTGTTCTCGGCAATCGTACCTGGTGGTGGAGGATTGGGTCCTGCTTCTACATCATGCAGTTGTTTCATTGCTTTCATCTTCTTTATATCATCAAAGACTAAACCGTAACTGTCACGGGCTTTAATCAACCGTCGAATTGCTTCCCTGAAGAGAATATTTAATTGAAACGATGTTAAACGTTTTGTTGTTGGGTGGTTTACTTACGCTTTTTCATCTACGGCCGGTAATTGTCCCTGATTAGAGAGGAACATGTCGTGGGAACGTTTTAAAGATCGAAACACCAACGTGTGTACTGAGTGTCTTTGCACTTCTTCAATCATTTTGTGTTAATTGATTAAAAGTTGTAAAATCAGAACTCAAAACATGAGCATCACAACAAACATAACCTCACACTTGAATTTAATTTTCGGTCGAAAGACAGGGCCGAACTATTTTCGTAAAATATTTTTGCTCGAACAACAGGGTCGCACTTATTTTGTAAAATTATTTCGGGTCGAATTGAATTAAAATTTTCAATTGCAATTATTTCGTAAATTAAAAGAAAAGAGCTACAATAAAAAGTTACTAAAATAATCGATGTAGAATTAAATTGTCTATCAGAAACTGAAAACAGAATTTTAAAATTCCAACTTTTAATTTTTAACATTTCTAATTAAAAGATTAAATCCTAATTATCTCGACAACTAAAAGAGCTAGAAAAAAAAGAACTACATATTCTTAATCCTTGAAAAATTCTCAACAAGATGGCATTATTATTGAAAAATGTTAAAAATGGCAAAAAAAATTTTTAAAGAAAAGATTTTGTTATAAAAAAGGCAAAAGATTTCTCTTTTTTATGTTAAAAATTAAAAGTTGGAATTTTGAAATTTTGTTTTCGGTTCCTGATAGAAAATTTAATGCTACATCGATTATTTAAATAACTTTTTTTGCTAACATTAGCTGTTTAGGCCCTATTTGCAATTTTATTGAAAACTGCATTCGACATAAAAAACGGAAATGTTTTGCCTTTTTTATGATGAAATCTTTTATTTCAGCAAATGCCACTTTTGAAATAATTGGAATATTGAAATTCTGATTTCGGATTCTGAAAGTAGATTAAATTCTGAACCAGAAACCAGTAACACATTTAAAGATTAAGGCCTTATTGGCCTTTGAAAATCAATTTTTCTCTTTAAATTGCGAATAGGGCCTAATCGGTCACAGTTAGGCAAAAACTTTACTTAAATAATCGATGCAGAATTAAATTGTCTATATGAATCCGAAATCAAAATTAAAAAATTCCTTAATTATAGCAATAATTTAAAAAATAACCTAAAAACAGAGATAAAAATGGGGTAGATTCAAGCAGAAGCCCTTTTTATTTGCAGGAAATAAAATAAAATATAAATTCAATTACTTTATTTAAGTAGTATTTTGTTATCAGACTAATTGTTTAGATAATAATCACATTTATTGTCAGATATTTTTCATTGTTATTATAAAAAAAAGATTTTCAACAAAAATGAATAAAATTGTTTATTTTCAAGTCTAGAATAAAATTTACAATAAAATGCCGTATTTACAATGTGCCCTATTTCTTTAGACTTGAAGCATATTTCAGTCTTGATAAACTATGTGGATCCTTACGAAGTGGAGTAGTGGACAGCCTTCTTTCTGTTAGGGCCGAAACCCTTGATGGTGGTGCACCAGCAGAACGCGTTGCCAGGGAACTAGTCGGTGGTCTAATCTGTGTAGGCTGAAATGGTTTATTTCATAATAAATTCTACAATGCTACACCAATTGAAGCAAATAAAACTCACCGTTCGTAGCTTAGACTTCAATGCCTGCAAATTTGACTGCACAGGTTGAAGAACATTCTTCTTAAATGTAATGGAAACATTAGAACCACTTGGTTTCTTGACCTTGCTTTCTTCCGGCTTGACAATCACAGCTCCTTTCTTCTTCTTCGGTGTGGGTTTGAGTGTACTAGTATTTTCTTTAGTTTTGGTCACATTCAGATCATTTCCTAGATGATTTCGACTGCTATTCATGGCCAATGGGCTAACTTTAATGTCAGAAACGCGTTTGTGGAGATAAGCAGTCTTTATAAATGTAGAATTAACGTCGTTGTCCAGGGCGTCTTTTGCTAAGTTAATTATTTTCATAAGAGTATCAGAGATTTTGTTGGGTTGAATGATGGGGCTTGAGGTTGGCACGTTTGTCATGCTCACGTTGATTTCAACTTCATTGGCAGGCTTCGGAGACATTGCTTCCTTTGTTTCTTTTAATTTGTTTATATCAGATGATTCAGGCAATACTTTCGCATCATTCAATTCTGTAGCGTTATCTTGTTCAGTTGTTGATATCACAAGAGTTTTTGCATCAACTTTGGCGGAAAATCCGAGTAACTCCGCGAAAACTTTTAGGTCTTCCATTTGTACCTTCTATAGCGATGAGAAATTACTTAATGATTAATGTGTTTATTTATTATTTGTTGATAATTAAACTTACATTTTCTGTTTTATCGTCAGATTTATTCAACCATCCGGAGATTTTCTCGCGCAACGCGAGCACGTGGTCAGCAGTCGACATGTTGAATCTTCTCAAGGACCGTACAATGGAAGCAACTGGAATCGACTGAACATGAATAAAATACGGCCAGTTCGATATTCAGTTCTTATCAAGAAATATCGGAACACAAATATAGGTCAAAACATGTTTCTTGTTATTGTGTGTGTGGTGATGTGCAAATAGATATTATAATATATATTGATTCTTTAATAAATGAAAAGTTAGGAAACCTGAATAGAGTTTAAAATGTTCATTTATTTCTTAAATATTCTAATTAATACCATTTTTATTATAAATTATATTTCTTATATAAACAATAAAATTATTTAAAATTACCTAAACCATAAGTCTGATAACTAAATACTACTAAAATAAAGTGTTCGAAATTACATTTTCTTTAATTTTCGGTAATAAAATAAAGAAAAGTTCGTAAAATAGTCTCTGCGATTTGTACCTATGTATCTCTTTTAGTTGACGAGATATTCGCGATTGAAACAAATCGTCAAAAATTGAAAAATGTCACTTTTTAGCACTTTTAGTCGCGTTTTTCGACACTTTACTGTTGGAAATATAATTATTTTATATTTTTATCTGATAGAGAATTTTCCAATCTTTCATAATCAACAATTCGTTGGTAGCTATCCCTTTTAGTTTAAGAGCTATGAATTTTTGAAAATCGTCGAAAAAAAGTATCAAGCACCCCCCCTTGCCCATTTTTTTCTTATGACTCAAAATTTCATCTCTCTGATTTCGATTTTAACTAGTCTATCTTGTAGAGAATGTTTCGTAGATTAAAAATCTACGATTTGGCCTTCCTATCTCTTTTAGTTTACGAGATATTCGCGAATGAAAAAAATCGTCAAAAATTGAAAAATGTCACTTTTTAGTACTTTTAGTCGCGTTTTTCAACCTTTTCCTGAAGGAAATATAATTATTTTATATTTTTATCTGATAGAGAATCTTCCAATCTTTCATAATCAAAAATTCGTTGGTAGCTATCTCTTTTAGTTTAAGAGATATGAATTTTTGAAAATCGTCGAAAAAAAGTATCAAGCACCCCCCCTTGCCCATTTTTTTCTTATGACTCAAAATTTCATCTCTCTGATTTCGATTTTAACTAGTCTATCTTGTAGAGAATGTTTCGTAGATTAAAAATCTACGATTTGGCCTTCCTATCTCTTTTAGTTTACGAGATATTCGCGATTGAAAAAAATCGTCAAAAATTGAAAAATGTCACTTTTTAGCACTTTTAGTCGCGTTTTTCAACCTTTTCCTGAAGGAAATATAATTATTTTATATTTTTATCTGATAGAGAATCTTCCAATCTTTCATAATCAACAATTCGTTGGTAGCTATCTCTTTTAGTTTAAGAGATATGAATTTTTGAAAATCGTCGAAAAAAAGTATCAAGCACCCCTTGCCCATTTTTTTCTTATGACTCAAAATTTCATCTCTCCGATTTCGATTTTAACTAGTCTATCTTGTAGAGAATGTTTCGTAGATTAAAAATCTACGATTTGGCCTTCCTATCTCTTTTAGTTTACGAGATATTCGCGAATGAAAAAAATCGTCAAAAATTGAAAAATGTCACTTTTTAGTACTTTTAGTCGCGTTTTTCAACCTTTTCCTGAAGGAAATATAATTATTTTATATTTTTATCTGATAGAGAATCTTCCAATCTTTCATAATCAAAAATTCGTTGGTAGCTATCTCTTTTAGTTTAAGAGATATGAATTTTTGAAAATCGTCGAAAAAAAGTATCAAGCACCCCCCCTTGCCCATTTTTTTCTTATGACTCAAAATTTCATCTCTCTGATTTCGATTTTAACTAGTCTATCTTGTAGAGAATGTTTCGTAGATTAAAAATCTACGATTTGGCCTTCCTATCTCTTTTAGTTTACGAGATATTCGCGATTGAAAAAAATCGTCAAAAATTGAAAAATGTCACTTTTTAGCACTTTTAGTCGCGTTTTTCAACCTTTTCCTGAAGGAAATATAATTATTTTATATTTTTATCTGATAGAGAATCTTCCAATCTTTCATAATCAACAATTCGTTGGTAGCTATCTCTTTTAGTTTAAGAGATATGAATTTTTGAAAATCGTCGAAAAAAAGTATCAAGCACCCCCCCTTGCCCATTTTTTTCTTATGACTCAAAATTTCATCTCTCCGATTTCGATTTTAACTAGTCTATCTTGTAGAGAATGTTTCGTAGATTAAAAATCTACGATTTGGCCTTCCTATCTCTTTTAGTTTACGAGATATTCGCGAATGAAAAAAATCGTCAAAAATTGAAAAATGTCACTTTTTAGTACTTTTAGTCGCGTTTTTCAACCTTTTCCTGAAGGAAATATAATTATTTTATATTTTTATCTGATAGAGAATCTTCCAATCTTTCATAATCAAAAATTCGTTGGTAGCTATCTCTTTTAGTTTAAGAGATATGAATTTTTGAAAATCGTCGAAAAAAAGTATCAAGCACCCCCCCTTGCCCATTTTTTTCTTATGACTCAAAATTTCATCTCTCTGATTTCGGTTTTAACTATCCTATCTGATAGAGATTGGTCCGTAGATTAAGACGCTGCGATCAGATCTTATTTATCTCTTTTAGTTTACGAGATATTCTCAATCAAGTGCTGCTTATTTGAGTCGGGAATTACAATAATTAAAATACCCTCAAAAATGGTTATTTTCTTAAATTTTGAGGCTTTTTTTTAGTAGAAAACGCCTAATATTTCCTACACCGATCAAGTAATTTAGAATTTTTCAGGGCTAGATTTTTGATTGATAGTCTTTTTCCAAGACGTGTGCACTTTGGAACCCTTAAACGAACAGGAAGAGACTTAAAATGACCCTCAAAATTGAGTAAATCTCGAAATATTTGTCATTTTCTGGTGGAAATAAGCTAGTAAATTTGTATTAACTTCTCTTTAGAATGATTATTGACAGAAAACAGATTCTAACCTAACATTTAAAATTATTTTTTGGCCGAAGAACAGGGCCGCACTATTTTCATAAAATATTTTTGCTCGAAGAACAGGTTCGCACTTATTTCGAAAAATTATTTCGGGAAAAAATAAATTAAAATTTTCAATTGCAATTTTCTCGGAAACTAAAAGGGCAAACATAAAACGGGTTTCAGATTTTGAATATCTGAAGGATTCTCTATCAAATATTTATTTAACATATTTCCTAACTTTAATAGTTTGGGCCTTATTCTAAATTTTTCATTAAAAATGTAAATAGGGCCGAAACGGTCGATGATAGAAAAAATCTTTCGTAGATAATTGATATAGAATTAAGTTATCTATTAGAATCCGAAATCAGAATTAAAAAATTCCAATTATTTCAAAATCGGCATTTGCTGAAATAAAAGATTTCGTCATAAAAAAGGCAAAACATTTCCGTTTTTTATGTCGAATGCAGTTTTCAATAAAAATGCCAATAGGGCCTAAACGGTTAGCGTTAGCCAAAAAAGTTACTTAAATAATCGATGTAGAATTAAACAGTCTATAAGAATCCGGAATCAGAATTTAAAAATTCCAACTTTTAATTTTCAACATAAAAAAGAGAAATCTTTTGCCTTTTTTATAACAAAATCTTTTCTTTAAAAATTTTTTTGTGCCATTTTCATCATTTTTCAATAATGATGCCATCTTGTAGCAAATTTTTCAAGGATCAAGAATATGTAGTTCTTTTTTTTCTTGCACTATTAGTTGTCGAGCTAATTTCGATTTAATCATCTAATTAGGAATGTTGAAAATTAAAAATAGGAATTTTAAAATTCTGTTTTCGGGTTTTGATAGACAATTTAATTCTGCATCGATTATTTTAGTAAGTTTTTTTGCAAACCTTAACCGTTTAGGCCCTATTTGCAATTTTAGTAAAACACGAGCGTTCCGTCGGAATAGTCTAATTTAAAAGATTAAAATGCTAATTATCTCGACAACTAAAAGGGCTAGAAAGAAAAAAACTACATATTCTTGATCCCTGAAAAATTTGCTACAAGATGGCATCATTATTGAAAAATCATCAAAATGGCACAAAAAATTTTTAACGAAAAGATTTTGTTATAAAAAAGGCAAAAGATTTCTCTTTTTATGTTGAAAATTAAAAGTTGGAATTTTTAAATTCTGATTTCGAATTCTTATAGATTGTTTAATTCTACATCGATTATTTAAGTAACATTTTATCGTAACTCTTTTAATTTTCGAGATAATCGCAATCGAAAATTTTAATTCAATTCGACCCAAAATAATTTTACAAAATAAGTGCGACCCTGTTGTTCGAGCAAAAATTTTTACAAAAAAAAGTTCGGCCCTGTTCTTCGACCGAAAATAATTTCACAAATACAGGTTATTTATTTTAAGGGGCATTTTAGGGCACTTCCTGTGTGTTTAAAGTCTGGAAACTTTATGCATGTCATAAAGGGCTTCTTAATCTAACATTTAACGTTAAAAAAACATAAATTACTTAATTAGTATAAGAGATATGGCACGTTTTCTATTAAAGTAAGAGAAATTAGAGAAAAATTACAACTTTCAGTTGATATTTAGGGTACTTCCAAAGGGTTTACAGGGCTAAAATGTTATGCATGTTATGCAGGGTGTCTTAGCCTACTACCTAAAGCTGAGAAACTCTAAATTCCTTCATTAATTTAGAAGATACAGGGTATTTTGTACAAAATTATACCAAATTAGTCAAAAAATGCCCTTTTGATGGGTATTTTAGGGCACTTTCTGATGGTTTATAGATTGGAAACGGTGTATATATTATAAAGGGTTTCTTAATCTAAAACATGACATTGAGAAACCCTAAATTACTTGTATGATACAATAGATATAGGGTGTTTTCTATAGCAAGTATAACAAATTTTATTTGAAGGGCATTTTAGGGCCCTTACTGAAGGTTTACAGAATAATTTCAATAGTTATCTTGTAGAAAATTTCCCGAGGATTCAGAATCTTCAATCCGTTCCTCTCTATCACTTTTACTTTCCGAGATAATCACAATCAAAATATGATAAACAGTAAATTAGACAGAATATTACGATATTAATTAATTATCAAAGATTAAAGCAATACAAACATATTATTTAAATATATTGATTTTATTATTCATCACCAATATTACAGGATAAAGATTTTAGTCAATCTGAAAGGTAAAATACTCTTATTTTGAGCATGTTTCTCGACTGGGAGTGTGGCGCACTCCTGTAATCCTGCTACCGGGAGGTCGGATTTGGCGGATGGTTTGAGGTCAGGAGTTCTGTGGCGAAATGCTCTCACGTTGACTGGGCGTCCACACTAAGCTGGGCGTTGATATGGGCATCCTGGAGGAGTCCGGGATGGCCAGGTCGACTAAGGAGGGGCGCACCGGGCCAGGGGGGAAACCCAGCAGCCAAAAGTCCCCGCGTCGTGCAGTAGTGGGATCGCGCCCGGGAGTGGGACGTTCGTCGCAGCCTGACCAATACAGTTAGACCCAAATCTTTTGCTTTTTTCACACTTAAAATTAATTTCAAAACATTTCAACATAAAATACCCACAAATTTCATCGCATATTAAATTTTAAATCAATTAAAACCTAAAAATAACCTCTAAATACTTTTGTATGTTTTGTATGTGCGATTAATACATAAAAATATATTTATATTAAAATTCATTAATATTTAAAACGTAAATAAACTAAAATAATATCTTCTCTTGCTTCACGTGCGAAGATTGCGATGCTTGAAGCTTGGCGGTTGAAGCTGCGCCAGCACCTTCGGCATATGCTGCATTTTCTCAATGATGGCGCGTGGTATAACCTCTGAATCGGTGAATTTCACAACTTCACCGTCGCCATACTGGTATTTCACACGATGTTTACCGTCTACCCATAATTTAGTCCCATCTAGGAAACGCACCATCACCTCTCCACTTGTCAACTGCGTGGCTACCCCTATTCCGGGTACAGAAACTTTTTTCTCACGACTTGAAGATGACCCACTTGTCAATTCTCTTGGCATAACAATATTCGTACCAGAAAATGTATCCTACAACAACAAAAATCATAAAATTTTAATTGTTTATAGTATTATTTTACTAACCAGAGAAATTGGTGCAGGTGTATTCTCTTTATTAATATTCAAAGGCCTGCGACCGACAATAATCGGAAAGTTGCACTGTCCAGGCAGTTGTGTCAACGTCCTCTCCAACAACACGCAATGATTGCGCGATTCATCCGCATGTGCCCATAATATCGCCATTCCTCCAGTCAAATCCTTACACTGCTCAGCGCTTTGTACATTCACACGCCGGCCGTGCGCGTCTATCAATGTAATACCATCTCCGGCACTTTGAGTTACTTTTCCACCTTCATAGAAACAAGCTTCGAAACCCACTAGGTTTTCCATGAGTAAACATTTTGCTTTGTCTGTGTAGAATGTGATCTTTGGTGTTTTTGCTCTTACTAACTCCACAAACTTGTATGCGTACATGTATTTCTTCCAGTGTTTTTCTGGTAAACTTTCAAAGCTGAAGATTTGGTCAGTTCCTTGTAATGGTAATTCAGGAGGTTGGCTTGAGGGAGGTACTCCGCGACCATTGTCAGGTTCATAGAGAACAACGCGTTGTCCATCAGCGGAAATTCGGCATACTTCACAAACCATTCCGCGTTTTTTGATGAATTCGATGCAAACTTCTCCGCCGTCGAGGATGGACAACACAGCGTTGTTTGTTTGATGTCGTGTGGGTAATAATCGATGGGCGATGAGTTTTATTGGTCCTTTTGTGCGTGGTTTTGGGTTTTCAGTTGATTGTTGATAAGATGTAAAGACATTTCCTATGAAAATCAACAAATATATTACAAAATATAAATTTTACAAGAGAAAACAATCAAAAAATATTAAACTTACGTGTGGATTGTGATTGTGCTTGTGAATTCGCAATACTAGTATGAACAGTCTGTAAAATCCCATTTAAATCATCAACGGGTGGACTTGGCGCCTGTTGATTTGCATAAAACTGCCCTGTATCTCTTAAAACTTCTTCGTTATTATTTCCAAAATGGCGATTAAGACTACCACCATTACTACTCCCACATTTATCTCTTAAAGGTGCATTCAAAGACGATGCGCCTGCAGAAAACTGACGTTGATCATGTCCACTATTCGCAGATGCGTAAAAATTTCCTGTTAAAGGTGTGGCAGATTGTGGACGTTGATTATTTTGATAACACAAACGTTCGAAACGATCAACGCTATGACTACTGGCACTATTAGGCAAGAATGTCGGATGTGATTCGTTGTTGGATGGGAATAAATCACTTGCACTTCGACGAATTGGTTGTAAATGATTGGTATTCTTGTATCCAAAGTCGCTGAAAGCCGAATCCCGTCGACTTGACATTGTGTGTATTCCTGAATCGTGTGTTAAATTCGAAGTCATACCATTTGCTAATGTCTAAAATTCGCCATTAAAATAGTAATATTTTATATAAAATACAAGTGGAATGCTTGGAATGCTTACACTGCGTTTAATAAATGAATGATCTAAGATCTGCACCAATTTAAGTCGGTCTTTAGGATTTTTCTGCAGAAGAGCATTGATTAAATCCTTCGCCTCCATTGAAAGATGCGCTGGTAGATCATATTTCGCCATGACAACTCTGGTGAGCGTACTTTTCACTGCTTGTGTATCAAATGGTGGACGACCCACAAGAAGAGTATATAAGAGGCAACCAATGCCCCAAACATCAGCTTCCAAGCCATGAGAACCGCGAGATGCTACTTCTGGAGAGATAAAGTTTGGTGTGCCACACATCGTCATGTGTTTCTCATCTGGACGTGTTAATTGGGTTGCCAGACCAAAATCAGCAATTTTCTACAAGAAACATGAAGAAATTTTTGATAAAATAGTCTTGAAATGATGTAAAACAAAGTATTAAGTTAAATAACTTACAACTTGCATGTCTTGTGTCAGCAGGAGGTTTGATAAAGACATATCTCTATGCAGAATGTTATGTGAGTGAAGATATTGCAACCCTTCAACCACTTGTCGAATAACATTGCTTGCCTCAATCTCAGACAAACAATGATTCTAAAAACACAAAAATAAATACCAAATAAACACCACATCTTATTATACTGCAACTAGATATTATTATATTTACCTCTGTATTGGTTTTTAAGAATTTTTGTAACTCCCCATTATGGCAAAGCTCCAAAACCAAGTAAACATAGTTTGCATCCTCAAAAAATGTGTACAATTCCAATATAGAAGGATGTTTGAGCCTGTAATGTATGGTCACCTCTTGCTGCACCCTATCAACCATACCAGCCGCATGCATTTGCTTTTTGTCGATCTAAAACACATCAAAAACACATTAATTTCGCAAATAAATTCATGTGAAACTTTGCTTACCATTTTGATTGCAACAAAAATCCCCGTTTTGAGGCATTTTGCTTTGTACACGGAGGCAAAACCACCTTTTCCCAACAAGTTTAACACGGTGTAGTCCTACAAAATGTTATAAACAATTTATTTATGTTGTTTTGTTGCTTTTTTCTTGTTTTTAGTGGATGTAAACAAACTAACTAACCTCAATATGTTCGCTAAAAGTGTTGATTCCGTTCTTGCCCATTGATTCGGGGCACCTCTGGCGGTGCCCACTCATTAGGCAATGTCTGTTTTATAAGGTGATAGTCGATTACATGAGTTATTTGTTTTCGTTTGTTTATAACTTAAGATTTTAATTTGTTCATGACACAAAAGTTCGTTAGTTTCAAACACTAACCGTCAAATTGTTCTCGAAGCATTCAACAGATGGCGCTGCATGTACCAAATGTAATTTAAAAAATACCAGATGGTTGAATCTTATAATCGCAAAAAAACAATATATTTCATTTCTTTTACTTTATTCTTAACTTTCCAGTGATTTTACGTACAAAAGTAGGTCCAGCAACATAAAACTCTCGCTTGCCACAACTTTCAATCACATCTATAGATAATATCCGCCCTAATTTCGTAAACATTGTAATTAATTTCGAGTACTTTTTCAAATCCAAACTTTGAAAGTCATGTACTTCATAAAACAATACTTCACCATTGGCAAAACCCAGAATTAAAGTGCTTCCGTATAAATAAAGACATGTAATCAGAGATTCGAACACTTCAGTGAGATAAAACCGTTTTACACTTGAAACAATTCCATTGATGGCGTTTTCAAGAAGAAAAACTTCAAAAATTTGCCCTGTATCGGCCCTAGCTGTAAAACAATCAAAAACAGTTAAACAATCAATAAACTATCTATTTACCTACGTTGTGAATTAGTTATTATCACTTTATCGTAGAAAATCAACGCGTCACGCCATAAAACAGGAACAGAATTCATCGCAAAATCCAAACTTGCGATTTCGGTTGCTATTCCTTCAATATTGTTATTTTCGTCTTTATAGTTAATAGCAAAGACTTTATCATCACTTAATATCATACATTTATCAGAGGATAAACTAGCAAATATATTATTAGTGATTAGGACTTGAAGTTTCACTAATTTAAGTATTTTTAGCATAATTTGTTGATTTTTAGTGTTTTCATCTTCATCTTTGTAGATTTGTGCTATTGTTACAGTACCATCAAGAGCAACACCACAAATGTAACTTTTATAAGCTGTAAATACTTGTTGGTGATCAAATACATTCGATTGGTACTCTTGGGAAAAGTCATGAATACAGGTTACTAAAGTATATTCAACAAGAAGGGCAAATGGTTCTTCTGAAAGTAAAAAACCTGGAACAAATTTAATTGATTGAGGTTCTCGTTGAACTAAAGCTTCAAATTGTTTCAATAAGTCTTCAGTTTGATTGTATAGGTGTACAGCACCCGTATCTAAACCAACAGCTACATAATCATCTAAAAATGTATAAATTTCGTTTTTTTAAAGGAAAATTTATGTTTTATGTTGAAAACTCACTGAAAACAGCAACACATGAAATGTATTTCTTCTCGTAAATAAAAGAAACATTCTCAAATTCAATATTATTGACAATATCCTGCCAATTCTCCCAATTTTCACAAATATTCTCTAGTTTTGTTCCATCTTTGCTGAATTTATATTTGTATTCCAATAAATCAAGGTCTGGAATATTTCTCGAGCAGCGTTTCTAAAATTAGAACCCACTACGTTTTCATTGATTTATCTAAAGCACCTACTACGTTATTTAATAAATAATCAAACAAATAAGTACTTAAACGCGTAAAACCCACACTTGTACCTGAATTAACGTCTCAATCAATGATCGCCAATCACAATCGACACTTTTGAGCACTTTTAATGTGGCGCAATCACAGAAAGAAAATATCAATTCAATTATCTCCGGTGGTAATTGAATATTCCGGGACATCGGTGGTGTTATGCCTGGCAGTTTAATCAGCGAAGTGAATTGCGATATTGGAGTGCATGCAGTGAATAAACTGACGGAAGCAGACACAACACAACAGCTCCCGAATGCAATGTTCTAAATTGGTCACCAATACTATTTCTGGTCGCACGCCAGCCACAAGGGATTCAAAGATTTGATCTAGACGTGCACAGATCTGGTTTATCTAACTGATCAACATTGATTTCGATGTTGTGCACTTGATTGAATGACTCGAATAAAATTTGCATGTGAAATTGATTTGATTTCCACTTGAACCATTATGGAATCTTCCAGGCCACAAAAAAACTTGATTAATTTATGTCACAATATATTTTTATAAGTTTTATCAATTGCAGCTGATAAAACACACAGAAAAAAGTGAGTTTATTAAGATTTTGTCATAACCGGCTTGATTTTATCAACGCTTTAAATATTGATTCTGATTGATTAAGATTAAGTTGAGAAGGTACTCAACTCAAGACCACGTGCTACGTGCACACTGCACAAATGTTTCGTTCATTCAATACTAGTATAAAAACCGTGAGATTCAATGTGAAAGTCAGTCAACAGCGAAAGCTTAACCCTTTCACCAGGGTTAATAAGTTGCCTAAATCAGCGAAATGTTTAAGCTGTGTGCGGTTTTATTAGTTGTGGGCGTGGCTCTGGGTCACAAAGATGCCCATTTTAACATTGATAGAAACACCATTGTTCATTTATTCGAATGGAAATGGAATGACATTGCTGATGAATGCGAAAGGTTCTTGCAACACAAAGGATATGCAGGTGTACAGGTAAATTTACATAACCTTAAAATACTAGTAATAGTTTACAATTGAGGTTATGATTTCTTTGGTTAGGTTTCCCCTGTTTCTGAAAACATCATTGTTGCTAACAGACCATGGTGGGAGCGTTACCAACCAATCAGTTATCAACTAAACACACGTTCTGGTAATGAGGTAGAGTTTGGTGACATGGTTCGCAGGTATACTAATCCCCAAAAGCTATAAATTGAGGTTATAATGCTTAATACTTTCCAATAGATGTAAAGCAGTGGGAATCAATGTTTACGTCGATGTTGTCATCAACCACATGACAGGACCTGGTGATAAGGGAACCGGAACAGGCGGAAGTTTAGCCTTCCCAGATAAGAAAGACTTTCCAGCTGTACCATACAGCGTTTATGACTTCCATGACGATTGCATCATCGTGGACTACAACAACCCCGAAGAAGTCCGTAACTGTGAACTGTCTAAACTTAAAGATCTTAATCAAAGCACCGAGTACGTCCGAGGAAAAATCGTGGACTTCCTCAATCATTTGATTGAATTAGGCGTTGCTGGTTTCCGTGTAGATGCTGCTAAACACATGCATCCCATTGACTTGGAAGTGATGTACAACCGTGTGAATAATCTGAACACAGATGTGGGACATCCACCAAGTGCCCGTCCTTACATTTTCCAAGAAGTGATTGATCTTGGTAATGAGGCTATCAGCCGCGAGGAATACACCAGTTTTGCTTCGGTGACTGAATTCAAATATGGCGCTGAGATTGGAAGGGTATTCAGAGGTTACAATCAATTGAAATATTTGTTTAACTGGGGACCTCAATGGGGTTTGTTGAACGACCAGGATGCGGTTGTTTTCGTTGATAATCATGATAATCAACGTGGACATGGTGCTGGTGGTGCTGATATCTTGACTTACAAGAATGCTAAGATGTACAAACAGGCGATTGCTTTCATGTTGGCCCATCCTTATTATCATGTCACCAGGATTATGTCTAGTTTTGATTTTGACAACACTGATCAGGGACCTCCTGCTGACAGCAATGGAAACATAATTTCTCCTGGTAATAACCTAACTTAAACACTATAATACAATATTATAACCATAAAATTTCAGGTATTAACGCTGATGGTTCTTGTTCCAATGGATGGGTCTGTGAACACCGTTGGAGACAGATTTACAACATGGTTAAATTCCGTAATGTGTGCAAAGACCGCACCATTGTCAAGTGGTGGTCTAATAATGCCAATCAAATCGCTTTTGAGTTGGAAGAAGCAGGTTTCATTGCCCTGACTACTTCCGGTAACATAAACATAAGCCTTCCATGTTCTCTACCTGCTGGAGTGTATTGTGATGTCATTTCCGGTGATTACGTCAATGGCGCTTGCACTGGTAAAACCGTCAAAGTTGAAAATGGCCTCGTGAATGTCAATCTGGCCGATAATGAAGACGATGGTGTTTTGGCTATTCACATCGATGCTAGACTCCGCTCCAAGTTGTAAAGATGTTGCACAATTCCAAAAATTAATTATACGAGTCAATATGTTAAATATTACAAGAATAAAAAAATTAAATTAACTTAATTTTGATGTTTTGTGTATATGAAGTTGCATATGTTGTGAAGTTCAATACTTTCCCTAACCATGAAAACAAAAACATTCAATCTCTTTACTTTGTTTTTGTCCCATTTCCGAAGAAATCATTCTATCTTCAACTTGAGCTATTTTATTCCCGACTAGGACAACAGAAACATCTAGGCAACTGTATTTTGTGGATGCACTTCCGCCGCCTAAACGTTTTCTTGTTTTATTGTAGACTAGCTGACCCGGCAAACTTTGTTCCGCCTTGCTTTTCACGTGCAGTTTCTTGTTCTTCTTCAGTCCTTTCATTCGTAATCCTTCTAATCCTAGTTGCATTACGGTTTTGTCGGATAAGATTTAATCGTTTTGGTCGCTGCATGTTGAGTGGGGAAGCTACGAAGCATCGCACAAAGAAGAGACGGAGAAAACTCGTTTAGTATCTTCCAAAGAAGTTTTCACATCAAAAAGTGTTAAAAAAAGTATCCTACACTTACTAAGTCTTATTCAAACAAACACATTAACCGAGCAACTTCCGTGACCGGACTTTTGCCCCCAAGACGATCGCTCACACGACAACTGCTCACAGACAACTGCCCACAGTCATAACTGTGCACACGGACAATTGCTCACTATGTAATTTTTTTTATATTTATATTATATTTCTGTGACTGAATATATAAAAATGAAAGCTTCTGCCCATCTGATGTGTGCTTCCAATGAGTACGATTCAGTTTTCTGGAAAACATGACTAATAATAACTAATTATGACATTTTGAGGTTAAAACTTACATCTAACTAGCCAACACTGTCCAAAATGTCAAAGAAAATCACTTCGTTGTCAATCACAGAATGAAAAGTGTAGATTTTCTCTAATGTTGGATCGTATTCGCTAATGTAACGATATGTAATGACTCTCACCACCATAGCTTTAATTTAAAGAGAGCAGAATAAAGATTTGGTTATGTTTTAACATAATTTGAGGTTAATACCCGATTTTCCAACTTTTCCTTGTCCCTGGATTATTAATTTGAGAGATTTTGGTTTTGGATACAAACCAAGTTTAACTAGGGAAGATCTTGCATATGTTGTCTTCATGGTTAGTCCTAACCTAAAAAATAAACTATCTAAATGGAGTATCTTCTCATTAATGTTAAATTTGTCTGTAAAAATTGATTGCGCAATGTTTTTCAACGTTTCAAAACGTAAATTATTCCTAAATAAGGAAATAAAACGTTTTGTTTATTTAAACAAAGTGTTTTTACTATCACAGTGACGTAGTAGATTTTGAAAATCGATGACCGATAACACTCACGATAAAATATTAATAATAATTTGAGATTTCAAACAATATTTAAATTTTTTACAAGTACGCGTTAGTTACGCACTTGATTCCATTGTGAATTGATTCTGTAACGTCACCTCCGGTGCCGGCACTAATGGCGTAATGTTGAGCTGGAAGTTTAATCAGCGAAGTGAATTACGATATTGGAGCGCATGCAGTGAATAAACTGACGGAACCAGACACAACACAACAGCACCCAAATGCAATGTTCTAAATTGGTCACCAATACTACTTCTGGTCGCACGCCAGCCACAAGGGATTCACAGATTTGATCTAGACGTGCACAGATCTTGTTTATCAACCGATCAACATTGATTTCGATGTTGTGTACTTGATTGAATGACTCGAATAAAATTTGCAAGTTAAATTAATATCCTCTCCACTTGAACGATTATGGAACCTTCCAGGCCACAAAAAAAAGCTTGATTAATTTATGTCACAATATATTTTCATCCGTTTTATCAATTGCAGCTGATAAAATTCACAGAAAAAAACTGGATCTATTAAGATTTTGTCATTGCCGGTTGCGGCTTGTTTTCATCAACGCTTTAATTATTGATTCTGATTGATATGATTGATCTGATTGATTAAGTTGAGTACGTACTCAAAACCACGCGCTACGTGCACAAATAAAACTTTCGTTTAATATAAAAGCCACGCGATTCAAGTGAATATCAGTCAACAACGACAACTTAACCCATTAAGAGGTCAACAAGTTGCCTAAATCAGTGAAATGTTTAAACTGTGCGCGGTTTTATTAGTTGTGGGCGTGGCTCTGGGTCACAAAGATGCCCATTTCCACAGTGATAGAAACTCCATTGTTCATTTGTTCGAATGGAAATGGAATGACATCGCTGATGAATGCGAAAGGTTCTTACAACACAAAGGATATGCAGGTGTTCAGGTAATTACATAAACTTAAAATACTAGTACAAGTTTACAATTGAGGTTATGTTATGATTTGTTTGGTTAGGTTTCCCCTGTTTCTGAAAACATCATTGCTGCTAACAGACCATGGTGGGAACGTTACCAACCCATCAGTTATCTACTAAACACTCGTTCTGGTAATGAGGAAGAGTTTGGCAACATGGTTCGCAGGTAAAATCATACACAAAAGCTTTAAATTGAGGTTATACTACTTAATACTTTCCCATAGATGTAAAGCTGTTGGTGTTAATATCTACGTCGATGTTGTCATCAACCACATGACAGGACCTGGTAACCAAGGAACCGGAACAGGCGGAAGTGTTGCCTACCCAGATAACAAAGACTACCCAGCTGTACCATACAGCGGTTATGATTTCCATGCTGATTGCACCATCAACGACTACAACAACCCTGAAGAAGTCCGTAACTGTGAACTTGTAGGTCTTAAAGATCTCAATCAAAGCACTGAATACGTCCGAGGAAAAATCGTGGATTTCCTCAATCATTTGATTGAATTAGGCGTCGCTGGTTTCCGTGTAGATGCTGCCAAACACATGCATCCCATTGATCTGGAAGTGATTTACAACCGTGTGAATAATCTGAACACAGCAGTAGGACATCCAGCTGGTGCTCGTCCATACATCTTCCAAGAAGTGATTGACCTCGGTGGTGAGGCTATCAGCCGCGAGGAATACACCAGTTTTGCTGCTGTGACTGAATTCAAATATGGCGCTGAGATTGGTAGGGTATTCAGAGGTTACAATCAATTGAAATGGTTGAAGAACTGGGGCACTGAATGGGGTTTGTTGACCGATCAGGAAGCAATTGTTTTTGTTGATAATCATGATAACCAACGTGGACATGGTGCTGGAGGTGCTGATATCCTAACCTACAAAGATTCTAAGATGTACAAACAGGCGATTGCTTTTATGTTGGCCCATCCGTATTATCATGTCACCAGGATTATGTCTAGTTTTGATTTTAACAACTCTGATCAGGGACCTCCTGCTGACAGCAATGGAAACGTGATTTCTCCTGGTAAAAATCTAACCTATACACTAGAATATCATAATATAACCTTAAAATTTCAGGAATCAACGCTGATGATACCTGTTCCAATGGATGGGTCTGTGAACACCGTTGGAGACAGATTTACAACATGGTTAGATTCCGCAATGCATGCAAAGGTCGCGCGATTGACAACTGGTGGTCTAATGATGACAATCAAATCGCTTTTGAGTTGAAAGGAGCAGGTTTCATTGCCCTGACTACTTCCGGTGACATAACCGCAAACCTTCCATGTTCTCTACCTGCTGGAGTGTATTGTGATGTCATTACCGGTGATGTGGTCAATGGCGCTTGCACTGGTAAAACCGTCAAAGTTGAAAATGGCCGCGTGACTGTCAATCTTTCCGAAAATGAAGACGATGGTGTTTTGGCTATTCACATCGATGCTAGACTTCGTTCCAAGTTGTAAAAATATAAAAAATTACAAGAATTAAAAATATATTGAACTGAATTAGCAAGATTCAATTGTTTTATTGTATTATACATTCATTGTTTATGTAAATCACAGCATTTCGAAATGACGCACATTTAGCACATTGAAAATAATAATAGCGAAACACATCACACAGCAGTCAATAACTATTATTATTTCCCCTCATGGAAATACTCATCCTCCTCTCTGATCTAGATGGATAATATCCCAGTGGTTGATTGGATGTAGGCGGTGGATATCTCCACTTCCACGTCTTCTGCATTAAATGTCCATCGGTGGATGCACGTCCCCGAAATGGTAACTCACCTTCTTCATTTGAACCATGTTTTGTTGTGTTGCTGTCTTCTTCATCAGCTTCCTCCAGTTCACCTTCAGTCCATCGTCTTCCTAAAACTCCACTGGATGACTTAAAACCCATTCCACTAGGTGATACAGCCGAGCATAAAAGTCGTATTGTTTCCGGTGACATTGGTTCTTTGTTGTCACTGCAGGAACGCTTCAATTTGTTGGGGCATTTTGACAGGACACGCCAAAAACGTGTGCAGTCCCTGAATACAGACCATACCTATCATAAAACAATCAAAAATAACACAAAAACATTAAAATTGTATTTATTTTATGTTTAGTGTATATGTGGTTGCCTATATTACGTGTATGTTGTGTAGTCTAACCTGTTCTATGCTCTCCCTCACAGAAATCTCATGAAAACAAACACATCCAATCTCTTTACTTCGCTTTTGTCCCTCTTCAGAAGAAATCATCCTATCTTCAACTTGATCTATTTTATTCCCGACTAGTACAACAGGAACATCCAGGCAACTGTCTTTTGTGGATGTACTTCCGCCTCCTAAACGTTTTCTTCTTTTATTGTAGTTTATAAGAAATTTCAAGCGGTAACATTCGTCAAATGAGCATTTATCTGTGACTGAATACATTAAAATGAAGGCTTCTGCCCATCTGATGTTTGCTTCCAATGAGTACGACTCACTTTCCTATAAAACATAACCTATAATAACAAATTATGACATTTAGAGGTTAAAACTTACATCTAACTGGCCAGCACTGTCCAAAATGTCAAAGTAAATCACTTCGTTGTCGATCACAGAATGAAAAGTGTAGATTTTCTCTAATGTCGGATCGTATTCACCAATATAACGATTAGTTATAAATCTCACCACCATAGCTTTGATTTTCAAAGAAAAAGAAAAGTTTGGTTATGTTTTAACTTAATTTGAGGTTAATACCTGATTTTCCAACTCCTCCCTGTCCCAGGATCATTATTTTAAGAGATTTTGGTTTTGGATACAAACCAAGTTTGACTAGGGAAGATCTAGGAGATGTTGTGTTCATGGTTGGTCCTAACCTAAAAAATAAACTACTAAAATGGAGTATCAAGTGCATTTTTTGAATTTGTCTGTAAAAATCAATTGCGCAATGTTTTTCAACGTTTCAAAACGTAAATTATTCCCAAATAAGGAAATAAAACGTTTTGTTTATTTAAACAATTTTTTACTATCATAATGACGTAGTGGAACTTGAAAATCAATAACCGATTACACTCACGATAAAAAATTAATAACAACTTGAGATTTCAAACAATATTTAAATTTTTGACAAGTACGCGTTGAGTACGCACTTGAATCCATTGTGAATTGATTCTGTGACGTCACCTCCGGTGCCTGCACTAATGGCGCGTGTGTAACGAAGCTGATTGAGTATTTGGCGATTCGCATCGGCGCCAAACGCCGTGCCAAGTTGTAAACACGTCGTAAATATGATTTACCACAAGCCAAAGTCACACGAATAAATTTTCCCGAAATTTAAAAACATGTTACTTTGTCAAATAATATCAAAATATTCACGTTTTTATATTCTGTGCCCAAGGACATTCACTGCGGTTACAATACTGTCTCCGTTGGTATTTATTAACCCACTTTGTGGCGGAACTGGCGCAAGCAAATAAAAGTGTCGGCCATTAATGCAAACGGTGTGCGAGGCTTCATTTGGCATTCGACGATGGAAATCCAATACGTTTCATTTTCAGTCAAATACAAGTTCTTAATGCGAAAGAAAGAACGCGATACAATGTAAGAAGTGGTTAGAGACTCTTAGGTTAGATAATACACAAAATGGTGACCTGAATTGCTTTGAGTGTTTGTGTGGAGTGTCACTATGGATAATAATCATGAATATCGTGTGTATTAAGACGTAGAAACGGCAAAGAAAGGAAAAAACGATGAAAAAATTGGAGAAAAGTGTGAATGTGTTGCGGTAATGTAGGCAGCACATATTACAATGAAGACAGCTTGTATAATATAAACAATCTTCTTTTCTGCGTATATTGTTTCATCATCGTCGCCAATGGCTGAATGACCGAATGAAATTATTGATTATGTATTACCAAAGCACTTCGTTTGCGTTATTCACACGCGTTTATTATCTCAGGTCGATAAATGTGTCTCAGTTTTAATTGAAACAGTTTTTTATTACTTTTTTTCAAAGTTTTAAAAGTAAAAACAATAAAATTGTATGTTTTTTAATATTTGAAGCTCAAAAAATACATTTTATGCAATATTCATACAAGAAATATTTTATTTTGAGAAAATTGAAGGTTATAAGGTGTTTAAATCAAAATTTAACCTCAAAATATTGAATTTTATTGAATTTATTAAATTTTTATCGCAAAAATTAATGTTTTCTTTAAAATTTTGATGTTTTTAAAACTCCGGGGCGTTAATTTGATATGTTTTACAAGAAACTAACCAGATTTTATGTTTTTTACCTTATATAACCTCAATTTTCAGCTATAAACTAAAAAAACTAAGTTTAAACACTCTAAAACATCAAATTTAATATTAATGGCTTCCCCTGTATATATTTTACAGTATATATCTCAAATATTCCTTCTTTTAAACATACAAACAATAAAATCAATAAACTTGTATATTTTGAGGTTAGTTTCATAACAAAGACGTTTGTAACACACAATGGTTGCCATTGGCAACGTAATAAAATAATTGAACGCCGGCGAGGCAATAAATTCAATCAATTTCCAAGTCGGACAATAGCAACACGTTGCTAACGATCATAAAATTTCCCGCTTTGAACTTGAGGAAATGCGTTCGCCGCGTACAGCACGCTTTCACGCATCGACGCCTTTTGACGCGCATTTATTGTCCGGTGAATAATAATAGTCGGTATGAATAGAAACAGGAAAATCAAAAATAGACCGCGTGCGGTACGCGCGAACGTACGCGCCGAACGACGTTGATTATTGCATGTTGATTTAACATTTGCAGCCGATATGAACGAGACAAGAAGTCAAATTTAGAAAAATGATGCTATTTTTGTGTATGGCATGATGATTCACGTCGTAGATCATGTATAATCGTAGTGTTACGTGTTTCATGGCGTCTAGAGGTGTTGGAAATCATTTTTCGGTGAATTTTATTCTTTGCGGTGAGATTTCACGTGATGAAATTAAAAATAGTGAATGAGTTATGAAGTTATTAATGAAACTAGTTGTGTTTTGGCCGGATATGTTACGCAAATCGGTTTTAACGCGAAAAGTAAGTTCTACAAACAAAAAACACAAAATTTCTAATGGTTTTCTTCATTTTGACAAGCAAAAATTACAGATTTCTACTTTCAAAATCATGTAATTATAATTTGAAGTTGTTTTTCTTATATTTCGACCGGAAATGTTACATAAATTGGTTATAATGTATTAATTTACTAAAATTACATTTTATTTTTACAAAAAACACAAGTTTTTGTCATTTTATGAAAAAAAAATTACAGTTCTCTTCTTTTAAAAGTGTGTAATAATAACCTAAGATTGTTTTATTTATATTTTAGACTGGATATGTTACGTAAATCGTTATTAATACATAAATTACCATTCAAAAACAAAAAAACACGTAATCTCAAATGTTTTTCGCCATTTTAAACCAAAAAATTACAGTTTCCTACATTTATAAACAATTAATCATCGTCTGAAGTAGTTTAATTCATATTTTACCCAGATGTGTTTCGTAAATTGTTTATAAACCACAAATTTACTAAAATTACTGAATGAGTTCATTATTTATAAGCATACATCATGTTAAAACCTAAAACACATAACCTTAAATGTGTTTCACCGTTTTAAGAAGAAAAATATTACAGGTTTCTACTTTGAAAAGTATTTAATCATCGAATATTGTTTTATTATTCCAGAAAGGTATTCCATGAATTCGTGACATTCAGGAAGAAAAGAAAACATGACAATAAAGAGATCTGTGGAGCTGCACTGCATTCTTAATTGGAATTCTCGAAATGAGTCATTCATTCGTCGCGAATGAGACGAACATCACTCTTGAACCTAATGAAGTTACTACTTGAAGCGAATGTTTAATGCGAGACACGTTTTATTTCTATTTTTATTTTAAATACTTATTTTTCACCGTTATTTTGCGGTGTTTAAAGTGAAACTTTTGCGCATTTGTGTGAAAACTGCAATTTTACACACTTAAATTTAAAAAATGTAAAAAATAAAAGTAAAAAATTAAAAATAAAAGTTTTATGTCAAATTTTGTTAAATTTTGCAGTTACACAATGTTCTACGATGATATTTTAATATAGTAAGTAGGCAACTAACCTTACTTTAAGTTTTCCACTTTGTATAACCTCAATTTTCATCAATTCATACATTTTTTTCACGGTTTGTTTTAAGCACGTGTGTAAAAAATGTAATTTTACACACTCAATATTAAAATATGTAAAAAATAAAAGCAAAAAATTAATAATAAAAGTTTTTGAAAATAATTTAGTGAAACATGCTTAAAATAAGTATTTTACATTCAAAAAAACATTAAAACATCGTATTTTAAGCAAATTAAAGCTTAATTAAATCGAAAATTTATACTTTCATTGATTTCAAGATGCAGCCCACACAAACACTCGCAATATTAACATATAACTTGTATATTTACTTTAATCTTTAATGCAAGACGTCGATATCCAAATTAAACTCGCTGCGTCGATGCATCAAACATCATTCAATGATTAAAAATTAAATTTCGGAATGATTCGAATCAATATCAATATCAATTTAATTAATAATTGCACTTTTTGTTTTACAAAATTTTAAGATTTACTTTTTTTAAAGTGAATTTCCGTCTGATATATAATATAAAAAAACTAGTAAGTAGTAGACAGTCGCGTGTCGGAGAGCGAATTTTCCGCGCTGTGCTCGGGTGCTGCGAAAATCGACTGAAAGCTTTTCTGTTTTACTACGACGAGTACGACGCGAAAAACGACAAACTCTCGCCAACTATGTGCGCCGGACTCAACAGGCGAGGCGCACTAGCACGCAACAAGCTCGTTGATTGATATATACAGTGTGATCACACATTCAACATTCAATATTCAACAGAAAATGCTACTCACGGTTATTTTAAGCGGCAAAACGTAGGTTTATCATAATATTTAAACGCCAAAGCTCTAAAATTACACTTTTTATGCAATATTGTTACAGGTTTTATTTTAAAATATTTTATTTTTGGTAAAGAAAGCGTTTTATTACAAATTTTGTGATTTTTCTTGCAAAAAGTAAAGTTTTATGTCAAATTTTGGTAAATTTTGAGGTTAAATAATGTTCTACAAAGTTCTTTTGATATATTAGATAGGCAACCATGCATACTTTATGTTTTGTACATAGTATAACCTCAATTTTCGTCTATTTGGGGAAAAAAGTGTTTTTCAGTGCAAAACTAGTGTTAAATGTCAAATTTTGTTAAATTTTGAGGTTATTTAACGTTCTGAAGCAATATTTCAATATATTTTGTAGGCAACTGAACATACGGTATGGTTTTCACCTTACATAACCTCAATTTTTATCTATTCTATTAAAAAACTACTTTAATAGCTAAAAAACTAGTGTTTTATGTCAAATTTTGTTAAATTTTAAGGTTATATTATGTTCCAGGGTGATATTTTAATAAATTAAGTAGGCAACCAACAATACTTTAAGTTTTGCACTTGGTATATCCTCAATTTTTATCTATTTTGTAAGAAAACTACTTTCTAATGTCAAAAACTAGTGTTTTATGTCAATTTTCGATAAATTTTGAGGTTATTTAACGTTCTGAAGCATTATTTCAATATATTTTGTAGGCAACTAAACATATAATACTTTAAGTTTTTACCTTGTATAACCTCAGTTTTCATCTATTCCATTAAAAAACTACTTTAATAGCTCAAAAACTAGTGTTTTATGTCAAATTTAGTTAAATTTTGAGGTTATAATGTTCTACGGTGATATTTTACTTAGTATAACCTCAAGTTTTGTCTATTTGGGGACAAAGTGTTTTTTCAGTGCAAAATTAGTGTTATTTGTCAAATTTCGTTAAATTTTGAGGTTATTTATCGTCCTGAAGCAATATTTCAATATATTTAGTAGGCAACTGAACATACGTTAAGGTTTTTACTTTATATAACCTCAATTTTTAACTATTCTATAAAAACTACTTTAATAGCTCAAAAACTAGTGTTTTATGTCAAATTTTGTTAAATTTTGAGGTTATAATGTTCTACGGTGATATTTTATTATATTAGGAAGGCAACTAACAATACCTTAAGTTTTGCACTTTGTAAAACCTCAATTTTTATCTATTTTGTAAGAAAACTACTTTCTAATGTCAAAAACTAGTGTTTTATGTCAATTTTCGATAAATTTTGAGGTTATTTAAAGTCCTGAAGCATTATTTCAATATATTTTGTAGGCAACTAAACATACTTAAAGTTTTTACCTTGTATAACCTCAATTTTCATCTTTTCGATAAAAAAAAACTACTTTAATAGCTCAGAAACTAGTGTTTTACATCAAAATTTATTAAATTTTGAGGTTATTTAATCCTCTACTGCGTTTATTTAATATATTTTCTAATCAATCACACATTCTATAATTTTTCCACCTTGTATAACCTCAATTTTCATCTATTTCCTTAAAAAACTCCAATTCCCAACCCTGGAGCATAGAAAATGGATATTAATGACTTTCCCTGTATGCGAAGGACAGCAGGGTAGTGCGCAAAACACTGCAACCAATGTAAACATACTCGATGCGAAAGCTCCGCAAGCTCGCCGAGCGTGTATATAACCATGGGTATCCGACCGCCACGTGGCGAAGTGCGGCCGGACATTTTGGCAAAGCACTCGGGGGGAGTCTTTGACAGCCCCCGCTGCGCAACGCGTTTAATCCACGCCGCGGATTTTCGCAATTGAAGCGACAGCGTGCGCTCATGCAAAATGGGGTGGAAAATTACGTGTTTCGCCAAAGCCGCGTCACACTTTCGAAAAGTAATTAAAATCTTACGTGTAATTAAATATTGATAGATATTAATAGTTTCCGCAGGTGGAAATAATTGCGAACACAACGAAAAGTTTGAAAGTTTAATTAAAGTGTGATTATTCGCAGAGTTTTTGCGTCGTTAGTAGTTGCTGCGCGAAGAATTTGATTATGTCAAAGTTGATATTATTCAATACGTATTTACATAGTCATTTTCCGCCTGAATAAATTCATTAAATTCATGTTATGTTGACGTAAACTAATTACAAGTGACTAGTGAGTAATACTGGTTGCAGATGTTGACAGAAATATTAATAGGAGTATATTAATAGTTAATTTGTTCACCGCTAGAAGACACAAATAACAAATATTATAATATTAATTATATTCTTAAATATTAACCATAAATAATTGATAACTATTAATAGCTTATTAATTTTCTGTTGTTTTTATGGCGTAAATTTACTAAAAATAAGTAAAACTGGTTGCATAGGTTATAAAAAGCAGCTACGAGCATTGTATATTAGTTAATATGATCACCGTTAGATGTCGCAAGTAACTACCATTATTATATTAATTACTAGCTATAACCCGCGGCTTCGCTCGCGAATATCTAAAATAATGAAGTTGCTTCCGTACGCGTCTGTAGTCACAGAAGAAGTAACAATGAAGTAGAATGGCGGGAAGTTTAAAATGGCTGAAAGTATAGTCTATGGAAGTATAGTGTACAGTCTCCATAGTGTAGTCAATTGGATTTGATGTTGACGTAGCTGTCGGTAATACAGTGTGATAATACAGTGTGATGGTACTATAGTACTTAGGTTTGAGCTTCATTGCTGGAATGCTAGATGGCGTTAAAGTAGTCAAATAGCCAGATGCAGAGGTAGGTATTATTGGCTAAACAATTTCTTTATTTTATTTAAAAAATAATATTTTTTTTATTAAATAAAAAGTAGCCTATAACCATTCGGGGACCACTAAGAATATGTGCACAAATTTTCATGATGATCGGTTAAGTAGTTTTTGCGTGAAAGTGTAACAAACATCAGGATTTTCGCATTTATAATAGGGTGGGTGCACCAGTGCCGCACCAGGCACCAGTAGTGCACCATTTCCACTTTCACATTAAAATATTAACGTTCTGTCGAATTTTCCGCCACTTTTTTTATATTTGATAGAACTGCTGTACTTCTACGAATCATATAATCGTAAAAAAAAACGACAAATTCGCCATCCACATCAGTTTTTAAAGCAAAATGCGTAACAACAATCGTGCACTTCGTTTCGAGCGGCCATTCTAATAAGCGACACGTCGACGGAAAGTTTTCTTAATTCTGTTTAAATCTTTGTTTATATTAATTTCTGTAACCGCTTTTCTAATCAATTGCGTACTATGAACTGTGAAGCATTAATATTACGTTTTATTTAATCTGAAAATGCTAATTTAAATCAATAATTGCCATTGGTAAACTACTGGAACACGAATTGAATGATTTTCCAGTAATATACCATTTGGTCTACAACTGGTGATTTAGCTTTTTGATATTTTTTTTTCTTTTTCTCTTACATGTAGGTTTACTTTATGTTGCAATAAGATATTATAACAAAAAAAAAATACCATTATTCACAATGTTCCAGTTGTAGACCAGTGGTTTACTACTGGTAGTATCCGTACCACGGATTTATTCCAGTAACTGACCACCTACATTTTTTTATACACAATGCCACCGAAAAGAACATTTTTTAACTATAAGGAGAAAAATGTGTTAAAAGCGATAAATGAAATAAATAAAGGTGCAAAAATTGGAGAAATATGTCAAAAATACACCATACCCCACACTACGGTCATAAATAAAATAAAGTTAATACAATAATAAATAATATTTTTTTCCGAAGTACTTTCATGGTTTTCTATTTATTTTAATTTATTTTATATTAATTTTTTGATTCATGTTAATTCATAAATATTGTGTTATAACTATGACACTTGGGTAAGTGATACAAATTTTTGTTAATTATCTAGTTCTTAAACTAGTTAACAACATTATGAGCCTTGTAGCATTTAAATATTACTTGAAACTTGTAGACTGATTAAAAGTTGTGATGATTACTACATAAAAAGGAGTGGTTCACTATTGGCTCAACGTCTGGTCTACTGCTGGTACAGTCTGGTCAACCTTAGGCACATTGCGATTTTCCACATTTATTGTTAAATAACCAAAAACGTAACAGCTATTAAGAAAATTTGAATAAGCTACATGATTCTATGGTAGACAAGGAGTATGTAATCCTTTTTTTGCAATGATTGTTGTAATAATTGAGTCACAATATCAAAATTACTTTCAAAATGTCGCTTAATTGGTTTGTTACTGGTGCAGTCACCCTATTAGTAAGGATTTTCTGTTGTTTTTTGGCGTAAATTTACAAAAAATGAGTAATACTGGTTGCATACGTTACAGAAAACAACTACAAGCATTTTATGTTAGTTAATATGTTCACCGTTAGATGTCGCAAGTATCTACCATTATTATATTACTAATAATCGTGAATATTAGCAATAAATAATTAAATCTTATCACACAACTAATATAATTGACAAATTGTGCACAATCAGGTTTCCATTAGGCGATTAAAGTTCATCGCCGTTTATCACTTTGCACTCTCTCGCATAAATTAGTACACGTCGAAAATTAAACAAATAAATAAACAAACAAAGACCACAGTCGACTGTAATTCAGCCACGTGCTCTGTTATTAGTTTAGTAACACATCCGCGTATCAATTATAGATTAAATAATCATAAACATTATAAATCTATTATTACCTCAACTCACAGCGCCATCTGGTAACAAAATCACTAAATAAATCAAAACTATTATAATATTCACATAAAAAGAATAAAAATAAAATAAAAGACAATAATTATGATGAAATATTAAATTATATTATGATGATGATGATTTTTTGTGTGAGTTTATCAAGCATTTTGACTCGTGTGGAATAAAATCCGAAACATCAATAAACAATCTCGGAAACAAGGAAAAAAAGTTTGGCACAGCGAGACACAGCGCTTTTAATGGTGGCGTGCCGCACATTCACAGACTAAACACTCGATTAGCGTCGGCGGTGAAGCGCCATGCGTTTTTTCTCTCTTCGAAGCTTCTTTTAATTATCTTGAGCGTTATCTTATCAATATAAAAACACAGCATGCTACCTTTTAATTACCATGCAATAAATGCCTGATTATTTATTTATTTATTTTAATCAAATCATCATTTTTATTGATTAGAAGTTGATTCGGCTTCTTTATCTGCGCATGGTAACCGGTTTCGCATCGTGCACATTCCGTTGACGCGCGAGCATTAACGAGATTACCGAAAATAGTTCCTAGGAAATTTTCATGTGCCACGATTAATTATATAATTTTGACATGCATTGACCCCGAGTGGTATAAATTCGACATTTTTCGGCATGCAGTGTACATTTAATCATATTGTGCACACAAATTAATATTAATTTATTTTGAAAAATGTAAAAAATCATTTTTAAGGATTTTATTAGGTAGGCAACCATACATACCTTTTAGTATAACCTTAATTTTTGTTTATTCTGTCAAAAACTGCTTTATTAACGCAAAAACTTGTATTTTATGTCAAATTTTGAGGTTATATTATGTTCTACGGCAAAATTTTAATATATTAGATAGGCAACCATACATAGTTTTAGTTTTGCATCTTGTATAACCTTAATTTTTATTTATTCTGTCAAAAACAACTTTATAGCGCAAAAACTCGTATTTTATGTCAAATTTTATAAAATTTTGAGGTTATATAAAGTTCTACGGCAATATTTTAATATATTGGGTAGGCAACTAATCATACATTAAATTTTCCAGTTTATATAACCTCAATTTTTAAATATTCTGTAAAAAAACTACTTTATTAACGCAAAAATTTGTATTTTATGTCAAATTTTGAAGTTATATAATGTTCTACGGCAATATTTTAATATATTAGGTAGGCAACTAATCATACTTTTAGTTTTGCACTTTGTATAACCTCAATTTTCATCTATTTTGTAAGAAAACTACTTTATAATCGCAAAACTAGTATTTTATGTCAAATTTTGAGGTTATTTAAATGCCTGAGGCATTATTTCAACGTATTTTATAGGCAACTAAAAATACTGCAAGTTTTCCACTTTATATAACCTCAATTTTTATCTATACAGTAAAAAAACTCATTTTTATAAGATTTTTTTTGTTAAATTTTTAATTTTTTTAGATTAAAAACACAAAAATCTTAATAAATTTATACACAAAATTACTCTATGTGTATTTTTGATCAATTTTGATAGTGTATAGTTAGTTGTATCATTTACAACATGCATAATTAATTAATTGTTGATATAACATTGGTGACCCACGAGTCAAACTTAAAATTAGGATTTAATTATTTATAAATTAATTAAAGCACACGCACGCAAATAAATATTTACAACTTTCGCCATATCTCAAGTATTATAACTTAAAATACCAAATTTTTATTTTGAGGTTAGTGCAATGTGTGGCCTATAGTGAAACGAGAAAAACTCGCAATTTTGTGGAATTTAAGCGGCAAATTGGTAATATTCGTAGTAAATTGCGTGGATTTGAGGGGCTAATGGGCTCTGCCGTGGTGGTCTGCGGAGAAGGCCTTTAAAAGTGACGAGTTGCACGCGGCGCGCCATTCGATACACAAATGTCTCGCCCGTCGCGACCGAAATCGCTAATCTCCCGGAGTCAACTCAACATTATTCCACAAGCGCATTATACACTCAAAGATATTGTTAAGTGAATATAAATTTTGTGTCGATTTTTGGATTATATAACGTTTTTTTTTATTATAAGTAAGTTATTTATTTATTTATGTTTTTAATTTTTATTTATTTAAATTTTGCATTTTATGCGAGAGACACTGTGTAGATTTGACAGAAAATTATTCCCGAAAGCGCGTCGAATTGTTTTTGAATACAACCATAAAAGCTAGTGTCCATTGTGGATTGCTGTGGATTGTGATTCGTGACGGTTGTGTCTTCATGGTCTTTTTGCCGTTTGCACAATACACAATGCAAAAGTCATTTATTTTACGACTTTGTTTTAAATTTTAATCTTCGTACTCACACATTACTTAGTATTTTTATCGTTACCATGCTGACGTCACATATTTTTATTTTTATTTTCAAAAAAAAAAAAAAATTTTTTCTTCATTTTCTGTATAATTTTAATACAAAAATATTAATTTTTATTTTTCACTACTTTTGGTAATGAACATACTCACACATTACTTAGTATTTTTATCGTCACTATGCTGACGTCACATCTGCATAATTTTAATACAAAAATATTAATTTTTATTTTTCACTACTTTTGGTAATGAACATACTCACACATTACTTAGTATTTTTATCGTCACTATGCTGACGTCACATATTTTTATTTTTATTTTCAAAAAAAAAAAAAAAATTTTTTCTTCATTTTCTGTATAATTTTAATGCAAAAATATTAATTTTTATTTTTCACTACTTTTGGTAAAGAAATACACTTATAATTATCCATTTCACGCAATGAAAATTCAATTTTTCATTGAATAGACCCGAAAATATTCCTAAAATTACTTTTCCAACCCCTTTATCATCGTGTTTCTTCGATATAACGTAACCTTATCCGGGTATCAATTACAAACAAGAGAGTCTTTATATAAACCTCGCGCGGTTGAATTTCGATATCATTTTATCAACGTTTTCGCTTTCGGTTTCGTTTTAACCGTTTTGATATTTACATTTTCAGCTCGACGAGTGTTAACGATGCAATTGAATAAATGTCAGTTCTTTTACTTTTACTTCTTCGCACTGACACAAACAACGTACTGTATTCATACGGAAGTGAATATTGATAAGGTGGATTATTTCTGCGGTGACCGCTTGACTGGGATGTTATCACATTATTGCCAAAAGTATTACTCGAGACGGACGAAACGAGAAATCGCTACGGAGTGTTGTAAAGGACTTGGATGCTCGATACGTTATGCGATGGAGAATTATTGTCAAGAAGTCAAACCGTAAGTGGAAAATTGAAATTGGAAATTTTGAGTTTTTGGGTTTAATACCGGTATTTTTTGTATCAAAATATCGAAATCCCGGTTTATATCGAAAGTAATATTACAACGAAAAATATTGATTTTTGTAATAAATACCGGTATACCGGGGTTAATACCGGTATTTCGGTATACCGGTATTTTTTTAAAGAAAAATATTGGTATTTTGGTGTATATTGGAAACAATCTTGCTTAGAAAAATATCGGTTTTTGTAAAAAATACCGGTATATCGGTATTAATACCGGTATTTTGCAATACTGTTTTTTTTTTCAATCAAATTATTTGTATACTGGTATATATTGAAAGCAATATTGCATTTAAAAATATCGAAATTTAAAAAAATACCGGTTATTCTGGTATTAAAACCGGTATTTAACACCATAATTAACAAAAAATAACTAAAAATTTAATTTTTTCCTATTTTTACAGACAGTATAAATATTTATTTAATAGAGCACCGAGTGAAACAATAGATTCTTCAGAATCTCAAAAATTGTAAGTTTTTTCATCATTTTTACTCAAAAAATATTAAAATTTCATATTTTTTAGACCTGATATTATTCCAACAAAAGTACAACCGTCTCTACCACCACCCGACAATCATTCCAAATTAATAGACGCAATCCGCAAATCAATACCGGAAGAAACACAAATTTCCACCGGAAATAAAATGGACAGAGATTCGAAAACACCGAAAACAAATAGCAAACAAGTGCGTACGAAAAAATCACGTAAACTTGAATCATTCGCATCAAAATCACAAAAATCACGTCTATTCAGACATACTCGTAATTATCAGTTTGGCAGACAATGCAAATGTCAATGCAGACGTAATCGCCCTGAGCAGGTACATAAACATCATTAGAACTCATTTAAACATCATTACCTTTTAGAGGTTATACTAATAGGTTATATTTACATGGTGTATGTTGTGTTGCAGATAATCGACTCGAAACCATCCAAACCGTTCCTGAGTAAATCATATATAGGCACTGATCATGTCCCACATGGACCTCCAGTGAATCAAAAAGCAAAACTAGCTTTTCTACCTTTTTAACTTTTATTTGTTTTAAGAACAAAAAACAAACAAAAACGTATTTTCTTCAGTATTCCAGACTGGAAACGACTGCCGTTCTAAAAAATGGTCTCATTATTACTCGTAGTACTCGTATTATTATTTACGTATTTATTCTAGAGGTTAAGAATAGAGGTTAGGAAATGCAAAGGGTAGCAATAAATCATAAACAATTTTAATAACAAAATAAAACAATTAATTTGATAGATGTTTCATTGTTTCCTCAATCCATGTTCTATATTTGGCTACGTTGACGTAAACGCCTGGTTTGTTAGCATAACCACAATGTTGACCCCATGAGGTTATGCCAAACAATTTAAAAACACCTAAAATACATTAAAACAAATTATTTTAAAGATTTAAAGCATAAATTGTTTATTTACCTTCATGTAAACATGCTAACGGTCCTCCACTGTCACCATCACAAGCATCGACGCCATTTTGCATGAACCCAGCGCATAACATGCCGTCTGTAATGGCCGCGCCGTATACATGCGGCATTTTACACACTTCTTTCGATAAAATCGGTATCCAACCTGCTCTTAAGTCCCTAGAAGCTTCTAAAAAGAAAAAATTTAAACAATTATTAAATATTTTGTTATATTTGAGGTTACCCACTTGATTTTCCACTCTCTATAGACCCAAAACCTGAAATCGTACAGTTTAACCCCACGGGATACTCTGAATCAGCTGGAGGTAGGCAAACAGGTTGCACATCTTTGGTTATGTTGAATCCTTTACCTTTCAAACGTACCAGTGCAATATCATTGTTCATTTTATTCCCATGACCAAATTTCGGATGTGTTATGAAGTCTAAAATAGGTTATGTTGTGTTGACTCAACTAAGGTTATGTTTAACTAGTGTTTTACCTTCAATATAACTTTCTTGTTCGGTTCCTTCATCAGTATCAACGTTATAATCACCAGCAACAACAAAATAAGCACCTTTTGTGAATCCAGTCAAACAATGCGCAGCTGTCAACACATATTTCGAGGAAACAACAATGGCGCCGCACCAATGCGCTGATTTTGTTTTACCTTTCACTCTGATACTAGCCTGCCATGGATATTCACCTGCTCTGGCGGTACCCGCCATTACCACTCTAAAATGTGCATCTTCTGGGTCATCTTGATTAGTAAAAATGGCGTCGTTGCGGAATCCGCAGGTTTCCGGAAGCTTACTATCATCTACTTTGGGTTTTATATTCTGGTTGAGGTTATGTTGATGTCTTTCTGTTCCTGGTAGGGTTTTGGTGTTGCAGATGACGCCCACATCTTCACTGTGTTCACAGTTGTGTTCACCCCAGTCCCAATGGATGCAATCCTCCAAAAGGGTTTCATTTCCTCGGCAGAATACCTGGTCTAACCAGATTGGGCCGGTACCAGGTCCGAATTCGCCATCTTTGATTACCTTTGCGCTTCCATGGTAACCTAACTGGTTGCAGACCACTTTTGCTGCGTCGTCGTTGAAATCATCATCGCAGACGGTACCCCAGATGCCGTTATGCATGATTTCAAGACGACCTTTGGTACCTTGAGTTAACCTCAATTTAATAGGAGCCTAAAATTTAATTTTTTTTTAAATTTTTGTTTAAAAATTCTTTTTTAAGACTTACATCACACAATTCTGATTGTTCATCTGATTTATCTGAACAATCATACACACCATCACACACAAAAGCTAATGGTAAGCATTCCAGATTGTTTTTACACTGCCAATAGTCTTTCGGGCATATTTCCACAGGGGTTTTGCATATAACACCAACAATCTACAAATTTTCATATAAAAAAAACTTTTAAAAACATATTTTAAGAGGGTACCTCTTGAGGTTTGCAATTACTGTGTCCCCAACCATTAAAATCACAATCCCGTAGTGATGTTTCATTCCCAAGACAAACCACATCATCCATTAGGTATAAAGTGTCATTATCAGCGACATCTGGTGCGAAGTGTGAGTTACCTCTTACTTCTGCCGCACCGAGAGTGAATCCTAACTCACGACAAGCGACATCTGCATTCTTAAGTCCGAACATGTCATCACAAATATATCCAGTCCTTCCAAAAACTAAGGTTAAAAGTTAAGGTTATTTTTATTATTTTAAAAGTTAGGTTATGTAATTAAAAATACCTTGAAGTTCTAATCTTCCACTATGTTTGTTTTCCCCACCGACTAATCGTAGTTTATAGTTGAATGCATCAGCTGTGCATCCTTTTTCGTCCATACCATCACCACAATCGTTGATGCCATCACATACCCTTTGTTTTGAGATGCATTTTTGGTTGTTGCAAAGGTACCCATTGATTTGTTCACAGGATATTGTGTATTTTTGGTTTTCAAAGTAGTCGTACATTGGTAGGATGATCAAAGCACCGGATGTACCTACATTGGAGTCCAGGATATAGCAGGTACCATCGTGTTTCCTAAAGTTGAAGCCTTTGCAGTTGATTTTGGCACAGCTGGCTGCACACCATGCTAATGTTACATTTGGTATTTTCATGGTTTCTTTTACTGCCAGTTTGGTACCAGATGTTTTTACGAAATCTTGAAGGCGTAGACTACAGTCTTGTTCATCAAAACCATTGGGGCAGTCCTAAAGAACAAATTTTGAGGTTATAGCTTTAACCTTATTTGTTTGTTGGTTTTTGGGAGACAATAACCTACCTTTTTACCATTGCAGATGGATGTGGGTATTATACAATAGTTATTCCCACAGTTGTAGGTTTGATTGGTACATTGGACCTGGATATGATTACCTTGATTATTTGGTTGACTAGGTGCGCCATTTTGATTCAAAGGTTTTGATGGTATGTTTACTTTCTTGGGATCCACTTCAACCAAGTCGTAATCTTCAAACACATAATCATTGTTGGTATTACCACTAGGAAACTTTGGCGGCCATGGTTTTCTCTTGTTTTCTGTATAAGCTGTGGTTAAAGTTTCGTACCTAGGTGTGGTACCTTCAGAAGAAGGTTCAATTTGCCATAATTGTTGTATTTTCTGATCTAGGTCATCTACAAGTTAAAATTTTAATAATTTCGGTATTAAAATAGTAAATTTTGATGACTTACCATCATTTGTTTGGGTTTGACCCTGTGGGGAACTAGTATAATGACCAGTCTGACCCCAATTGTTAACACTTTGATAAACAGGGTTTAAAGGGTTAGAAGGATGTGATGGAGGTTGTGAAGGTGTTTGCTGGTGTCCTGAATTAGCAAAGGTATTCCAATTTGTATTAGAATTTGAAGGTTGATATGAAGGTTGTCCCCAAGTAGGTCTAGAAGTACTAAAAGTGTTTTGATTTGGGTTTTGACCCCATTGATTATAATTAGGTTGGGACTGTCCCCAATTTTGATTCTGAGATGTCCACTGTTGATTGGTGGTAGAACCCGCTGGGATCTGTTCATGGTTCCCCACATTTTGATTATATCCATATTGCCCTTCAGTACCTCCAATATTTTGACCTCCTGAACCTCCAGACCCACATTGAACATTGTGGATATGATCACACACTTTCAACGAAGGACTAAACAACGTCCCTGGTCCACAATCCATGATATGCGTCATGCCACTTCCACAATTTAAAAATTTACTACAATCTGACGGATGGGGCATCAGACCAGAAAACTGCGGAGGGCATTTTGGACTACCTCCAGTTCCATGGGTAACAGGGTTAACAGGGTTACCACCATATTGATTCGTGTAAACATTTTGTCTTTCATTTCCGATTCCCTGATCATCAAACCTATTTCCTCTACCACCTTGTGTATAACTTGGTGGTGCTTGAACATACCTCCCACTCTCAATAAACCTAACCGGTTTCTTCTCTTGATTAACACACTGCACTTTATAAGCATGATCACAAACATTACTCTCCATATCAAACAAAGTCCCTGGAGGGCAATTCATTTCCACCTGTCTACCATGATCACAATTCAAAAATTTACTACAATCCTGATAATGTGGTACTATCCCAGAGAAACCACTAGGACAAGAAGCTTTTTCCTTCACAGTTAATTTTTCATACCTAGCCGTCCTAGGTCCACTAACACAATTCACTTTATCAGGGAAATCACATTCCAGTGTCTCTGGATTGAAGAGGGTACCAGGAGCGCAGTTTTGGACCACACCACGTCCATTCCAACAGTTCAAAAACTGATTACAAGAGTTTTCATAAGGGAACTGCCCTGTTGCACCTTGAGGACACTTAGAAGCAGGTCTAGTCTGACGTGGTACATTCTGAACCTTCCCAGAATAGTAATTCTGGGGAATAATCACATTATAATGATTCTGAGATAAAGTAGGGACCTGTTGAGGTTGATATCCTCTATTAGGTTTAAAAGGTGTACCAGAAATGGTAATACCACCATAACCACTATCAGAATTACTTGTTTCTGGTTGTTGAGGGTACCTATTACCCCCACCACTATAAGAAGGTGCCCAGTATGATGTCCCACCATTAATATTTTGATCACCAGGTTGATTTTGATCATTTCTTTGACAATTAACTGTACAAGTCACCAAAGGTTCATTTTGTGGAGGATTATTGCTAAGGGCAAAGACATTATGTTGTTCCCTTCCATGCGGATAAGAAATTAACCTTTTTGAAGGTGTACTTTCAAAATATCCATCCCCACCAGGTGTTTTTGTGTATTTCCTGGTATACCCTGAAGAAGCACCTGGTTCCAGATCAAATTGTTCATTATTCCTTTGTTGGTTATAATTATTATAATTATTATTCATGTAAACTTGTTTGTCGTCATTCACGTGTTGTTGAATTTTGACATTCGTGTAATTTTGGTAGACTACAATTGGTTCACTGGTGGTTTCAGGGGTTTGCCATGTTAAAGTCTTCATTCCAAGCGCAGATTTTGTTTTTGTTTGTGTAGGAGTACCAGGAACATAAATCTATTGATATAAACAATTAATAATTAAAGTGTTTTTGTTTGTTTTGTGTTTTTTGTGCTTACCGCTTTGGAAAAGTGAAGATAGAGTAGAACACACGTTAAAATTAATAAAATTCTCTTCATTTTGATGGTTTTGATGAAATTTTAGATGAAATCAAGTTGGATGTTATAACTAAACTGAAATATTCTTATTGATGTAAGATGTAAGAGGCGTATTAATTAATGACACAGTTTCATCGGAATTGGAGTTGGAGTAAACATTTTGTTATCAATCTGTGTTGAGGTCATCAGGGTTAAATTATTGAAATTGGATTAATAAATGGGAAATTATTAAAAGTACGTCATTCTTTTATTTTTATTTCTATTATTATTATTATTATTATTATTATAGTAAATCGTATTTTATTGACATTTTGTCATTAAAATCAAGATGACATTCTCGTACAATCAAAATAATTTCTATTCCAACAGTGATTTCAGGTATAAATTTAATAAATTTAATTAAAAAATTTAAAAAAATGTTTTTTGTTGTTTCTAGGCTTACTTTTGGTTTACCACTTGAAGATGTCTTCCCCAACGGTGATGTACACCCCTCACTAAAAGTATTTTCATTATTTTTGATATTTTTCACCAAAAAATAACAAAATATTTAATTTTTATTCTTCACAGCGTTTATTCATTGTTACCTACCGATATTTCCTCCAAACAAACGCAGCCAATGCCGTACAATGTCTCATGTATAATATTTAATCTTAATATTTATAAATTTTTATTTATTTATTGATTTTTTTAGAGCAAATCCAACTGTAAACCACTGTTTACCAAAATTAACTGATTTAATCAACGCTCTCACCTACGGAAAACCATTCCCTGCTCCGTTGTCCTTTGAAATGTTGATCCACACACTTAAATATTATCTCACAATGTTACCTGTGCCTTTACTACCGAAATACACTGAGAAAAAGCATTATAACTGGAAGAAATTGTCATTGGAATGCAAAACAATCATACAAAAACGTTTTAGAGATGAGAAACAAGATGGCGTTGTACTACATAACCTAGCAAAGTAAAAAATAACATAACCTTTATTCACTCCAACAACATAACCTATTTTAGTAAGAATTGAGTAAGAATTATTTAAATATTTGATTTTTTTAGAGAATTATTGAGATTACCAAGAGTCAATCTGCTTCTAATTGGTTATTTCGTCAATTTCCTGAGGAGTTTAGTACATTACAACAAATCCGGGCAAAATTACAATAAACACGCTGCTAATGTATTAATTAATTACTTTGCAGCGTCGATATTTACACGACAATACGATATAAACAATGAAAACGTTAGTAAAAGTATTAAATTCATAAAATTTTAAAATAATTTGAGGTTATGTTTTAGTCTGAGCATGTAAACTATATTTATCATCCGTTAATGTTAACCCTGATCACAAAATGGCCGCTGATTCAAATAAAATGCATAGAAATCCAACCGCAGTGCTTCCAGGCACAAAAATTCAATCAAATTGGTAATAATATCGATGTTATTACATTATCTACGATAATAGAAAGAAGTGAAGATTCACAATCAAGTTTAAAAGTAAATCAAGAAACTTATACGGATTTTTCAACGTCTGTACACACACAAAGTCTACAAAACCACAAAATAACTCGTGATTGTCAAACACACACGGATGATATGCAACAATCAAAGAAAACATCAACAGCTTCACTCCTAACGTACATACAAAATGGCGGATTGCACACACCGGAAGTAAACTCATCAAATTTAGAGGTTATTAGTAATAACAGCTTAAAATCAAGCAAAAATGATGAATTAATCGATATTGAAGATGACAAAGACATAAAACAAACAGATTCTTCTGAAGAGGATAACATAACCTCTAAAAATCTAGAAACAATGATAAAAATACCAAGCAGTGTGAATTTAAACAATCTAGATGATAAACACGATGATTATACAGCTTCAGATCCGTTGTATGCAGATTGCAAGCCACGGAAATACTTCCTCAAGTTCTCCAGACAAATTAACGGCATAATGTTACTGAAACAAATCAACAAAATCAAAGATTTGACGTTTTTGACTCGAATTAAAAGCGAAGAATTGATGCAGAATCACCCGAAGTATGAAAAACTACCAAATAAACCATCGGCAACATTTTGATCAATTAATTAAATAAATACAACTTAAATATTAAATAAATAAACAATTCAAAGTGATACAAGCACTTCCATGTGGATTAAGTAACGTGTTATCAATTGAACGAAATAAAATTGCAAAGTAAATAAGATAATAAGTCGCGGTACACTTGAATAACTTGATAAATATTGATATAATTCATATTATATAAAGATAAAGGTGTGATGAATTAGTTGATTGTTGGCACATGAAGCTGAAATATCTAAAAACATTTTTTTCGTCAGTTTTTGATCATGGATCAGCTAAAACCATTGGAAATTAACGTAAGATTGGCGAAAGACATTCCAAACATGAAAAAATTCACGCGAGATGGAATTCATGTATATAATACTACATCGGTGCATCGCGGCGTGGTTTTAATTATAAACTTTTACGAGTATTCTAACCACAATTGTGCACCAAGAGAAGGATCGGAGGTGGATGTGAGTAACTTGCAGCAATTGTTTGAACAAATGGGATTTGTTGTTTTGATTGCCCCAGGACAGACGTACACGAAACAGGTATTAAATTTGTTTTTGTTTTTTATTAAATTAATAACATAGACTTCTTTCATTGCACCAATCCCTATTAATATTATAAATGCGAAAGTCCTGATGTTTGTTACACTTTCACGCAAAAACTACATAACCGATCATCATGAAAATTTGTACACATATTCTTAGTGGTCCCCGAATGGTTATAGGCTACTTTTTATTTAATAAAAAAAAATATTTTTTAAATAAAATAAAGAAATTGTTTAGCCAATAATACCTCTGCACCTGGCTATTTGACGACTTTAACGCCATCTAGCATTCCAGCAATGTAGCTCAAACCTAAGTACTATCGTACCATCACACTGTATTATCACACTGTATTACCGACAGCTACGTCAACATCAAATCCAATTGACTACACTATGGAGACTGTACACTATACTTCCATAGACTATATTTTCAGCCATTTTAAACTTCCCGCCATTCTACTTCATTGTTACTTCTTCTGTGACTACAGACGCGTACGGAAGCAACTTCATTATTTTAGATATTCGCGAGCGAAGCCGCGGGTTAAAGCTAGTGTATTATATAAAGCAAAGTTTAGTTGTGTAATTTTAACATAGATGGCGCTATAGGTTCATTATGTTACAGGATATACATAATAATTTGAAAGATTTCGTCGAATGTGAAGAATTAAAAAAAGTAGATATATCAATACTATTCCTCATGGGTCATGGCGGACGCAAAGATGGCCGTGAATATTTCGTCACTGACGATGTAAAAGACAACGAGATATATTTCCATGACATTATCAATTATTTCAGCAACACAAGTTGCCTACATATGCAACAAAAACCAAAAATGATTTTTTTTCAAATGTGCAGGTTAGAAAACAAGTTACATAACCTAAATCTCCTCTACATTTGTTTATTTCTATAATTACAGAGGATTATATGAAGATAAAGGCATACAAGCAGATTCTCATGAACATAACAGCGTTGCTTCTGATAATATCGTAATACTACCAACTTTTACTGATTTACTGGTTGCCTACTCATCAGTGCCTGGATATAAATCATGGCGACACCCCACTACTGGTAGCTGGTTCATTTATGCATTGTGTGAAGAGTTTATGAAGTCGGCGCATAAACTAGACGTGAGTACAATGCTGGAAAAAGTTTATCGGGATTTATCCGGAAAAGTCACTGAATACAATGGGAATATAATCAAGCAATCCGGAGAATTCACGAATAAAACATTTGCGAAATGTTTTTTTCACCCAGGCGTGTATCGTGATCAAATGGGAGTTGTGAAGAACATTCATACAAATACACAAGTATATCGTGATAATATGGATTCGTCGTTGAGTCTTATAGATGCCGCCATTTGCGGCGATGAAGGCGAATGTGAACGGTTGTTAAATGAAGGCGCAAAAATCAATGAAAGAGATTCCGGTGGATTCACACCGTTGCATTGGGCGGCTTATTATAATTATAATGGAATTGTTGAGTGTTTATTGAGAAATGGCGCTGCTGTTAATGGTACCACTGACTTGGGTAACACCCCTGCGCATCTGGCTGCCTATAATAAACATACTGATAGTTATATTTTGTTGGTGTCTAAAGAAGGCAACAAAGCGTTGAAAAATAATAAAGGAGAAACACCAGAAGAAATTATCACACGTCGTATAGAAAATGTAATGAATGATGAATCATCATGATCTACCAACAGAAGTGACATTGATGTTTACTTGGTTGCCTACCATAAACATGAAAATGTTTAAAGAAAACGATAAAATGGTAAAAAAAAATAATTTTTAAACACTAGAAGAATTATTAACCTAATGGCAACTAAAATGACACTGCTGTTCACTTGGTTGCCTACCATAAATATGAAAATGTTTAAAGAAAACGATAAAATGATAAAAAAAATTAATTTTTAAACACTACAAGAATTATTAACCTAATGGCAACTAAAATGACACTGCTGTTCACTTGGTTGCCTACCATAAACATGAAAATGTTTAAAGAAAACGATAAAATGATAAAAAAAAAATTAATTTTTAAACACTACAAGAATTATTAACCTAATGGCAACTACAGTGACATTGCTGTACACTTGGTTGCCTACCATAAAAATAAAAATGTTGAAAAAATCGATAAAACGTTGAAAATATTGATTTTCAAACACTAAAAAAATTATTAACATGAACCAATGACAAACATTTATGTGTACTTTAATTTTATCATGTAATATTGCTAATAATAACAAAATCTTTGATGTAATTTAGTCCTATGAACATATTATATTTTACAATAAAGTATTTTCCATTATCCACTGTTGATTTTGAAGCTTTTTCTTTATCTTTACCTTTTTTCTTTTTTGATTCTTTCGTTGGCGCTGACATAACCCCAAAACGTATTTTCACACTGCATTTTGACTGCGCTTCGATTATGAACGTATCTACCAATTCAGAATTACAAATCACATGAAACAACGTCGATGATGTGGATTCTCGTAGTTTGAATGTATTCTTCAGTGCATAAATCTCTTCATCATATAAATCAAAAGAAAACTTTGCTTTCTTCTGCGGCGAATTTGACTTTTTAAGCTTTTTATTATCCTGAACTTCAGGTTGTGTGATAGTACCTTCCAATTCACATACTTTTTGTAAATAGAGGTTAAGTGTTATATCACTATCATTTTTAACCTAAAATTTATGTTTTAAAAATAAATTGTTTAATTTTAAGGTTATAAATGTACTTCAAAGACACAATCCTGATAATTTCCTTTTTGAGCTGTTAAACGACAAACGTTAAACTCCGGAGTGAAAATTAATCTTGGTTTGATGCCTATTCCACGTAAAATAAACGGATATGACGTACTATCACTTGTAACATCCAAAAACTCCATAACCTACAAAAATAACCTCAAAATAAAATTTTCTTTATTATTATCTACTCTTACAGATGAATCTTCTGTAGGTGTGAATTTCAACGGAAAAGAATAAATATATTCCGGTGGAATTTCATAATTTGTCACAGCTGTCGAAGAAAAAGGCCCAAGTGGATTTGTATCTGACACAACAATACTTATATTCCTCCCTAGAACATAAGCAAACTTAATAATATAAATTACAATTCAAAAATCACCTAAAAAACATAATAAACATACTTTGAATGTTTTGGAAGTTGATAGTTTTGGTTATGTTCAAACCAACAGGCACACAACCAAAATCAATCACTTGATATTGTTGATCATGTATAAAATTGGGTGCTACCACTGTACAGGTGACTTTAAACTGTATTTCTTCCGGTTGACGGGCTCTACAATAACGATATTGTTACATAACCTCAAAACATTAATTTTTGGCGGTAAAAACTTAACCTACATTGCATTATTGATAGGTACATAAGTAATTCGACAAGTAAACAATCCTTCAAGGTAATATGGTTCTAATGTCCGCCATATGTTCATTTCCGTTTGATAATAATCATCTAAATCCACCACTGTACTAATATCTTCTTTAATTCGAGTTTTTTGTTGTTTTACGGGTTTACTAGATGCTTTACTACTATCTTTTCTACCAAATTTTACTTTTGACTGTTTTTTATATCCTGCAATATCATTTTCTTCAAAATTTTTATCATTTTCTGCTTTTTTTAACACTTTAGCACGTTCCTCGATGACTTTTTGTGGTATATTTGGTTTTACCGTAACCCAAATTGTTTTCTTTTTATTACTCGGTAATTTACCGATAGATGGCTGCACTTCAATTTCTTTACAATCAGGATTACAACTGGAAATCTCGAAAAACACTTGATATTTCATATTCATTGATTTATGCGTGATAATATCAAGAGTCATGCTTGAATATGAGCCGCAAGGAGTGTCCGGGAAGTTCAAAATCTGGTGTGACAGCTCCACAGCGACATCCACAACGCAAACACGAAAATTAAACGTGGTTATGGGTGAAGTCAGCTGCGAAACGGAAGATGGCGCTTCGTTATTAGATGAAACTTCTTTTTCTTCTTCTATGTCGTATTTTACGAGGTTTATCAACAGTTCATCATCGTCAAGTGCTTGTATAAACCTGTCTACAGACGCTGAGGACTTTGACGGTGTTGATATACTGAGTGTTTTCTTTTTGACAGCTTGTTTTAGTTCTTTTATGTCTTCTTTTAGCTTTGAACTGTTACTACCACGTGATTTACATACAAAATCTTCCATTTCTTTAAGTTTCTTCTCTAGATCTTTATCATTTCTTTTCTGAAGTTGTGTAAATGTGAATTTTATTAATTAAAATATAAATTTTGAGGTTATATACCTTTTTAAGCGCTCCACAGTGTTTAATCGTGCTTAAAACTACTTGAAACTTTAGGCAACCATCATTGTTCATGATATCTTGTCTCGACGGTGAGATAATCACACGTACACTTGCTTTTTGCTTAGGTTTCAATTGTCCAAAACCATAATTAGGTGTAATTGTCACATACTGTCAAAAAAATATGAATTTTAGGTTATTTTTATAAAAATTTAAGGTTATGTATATTTTTACATGTGGTAAACTTAAAAATCCAAACTGTTGTGGCACCAATGAATTGTTATGAACAATTAGATCAAAATAAACACTTTCCACAGTGGTGCAACTTCCTAAATCATAAAATTCGACGCCATTTTCATAACTTGAAACAATTTTATCACCAAAATCAATCACAACGCCTTGTGATTCGGTAACAGCAGCAAAAACATCCACGCGTAATGGCGGCGTGTCTTCATAACCTCGCGTTTGTACTGTCACATAAACCGGAAACTCCAACAGACAAACTTCCGCATCGTAAAACTTGTTATCAAGTAAAATACCTTCAATGGGTAAAAATTTAATACAAATTTTAATCGTTTGATTGGGTAGAATGGTGGTAACTGCCGGATTTGCTTGTAAATATTGTTTCATGCGAGAAGGGAAGCATATCCGGATGTGATGCGCTAATTTACAAGGATTTGTCAGATCAAAGTCCAGTTGATAGGCAGAACCATAAACACACACTTCAAAATCTAATATTTCTACATTAGAAGTGAGAAAATGCGAAGTTGTTTCGGAATTTACAATAACATCCTGTAATATATAAAAATGTGTATGTTTGGTTGCCTAGGTTAAATGTCTAATATGATTTATACCTGTGTTCCGATACAATATAACTGTCCATCTAAAAACCGTTCATAAATACTGAAATTATACGATTCAACTTGATATCCTGCCTCGGATAGATCCTTCAACCAACATTTAATCACCACAGTTGTCTTTGGTTGGACATTGAACACGTTCCGATCGAATTTGAAGACGTTAAACACACTTTCAACGCATTGTTGTACTAAATTCCTTGGAAACGGATCCGCGGCCTTTGGATCCTCTAAATTAGAAGATGATAACTGCTTCCTGTCACTATCCGAAGTGATATCATCAATTCTAATGATACTAATAATCTTTTTCCACTCTTGTTCCATTGTTTGGTGGTTGAATATTTTCGTTACGACAACTTTACATTCCTTTAATCCAGAATTACTGATTGTAATTGTTTTGTAATTTCTTCCTTGTTTCATTAATGACTGCGCCCGCCATATTGGCATTTCCTCAAAGGACACCACCGTCGGCGAGATCAAAACCGCCGCACACAACGGCACACAAACCACATTGAGGACGAATTGTCGTGACCGATCGCTGCGCAGCTTATTCGTGACGAAGATTATTTTCCCGTCTGCGGTTTTGTTGAGGACTTCGGGGGCGAAGCGCAAACACGCTTTAAAACTCATTCCGGGCAGGACTCGCCGGATGCCCATTGATTCCACTTCCAATAGTTGGTCTTCTTCGATGTTTGCGTTCCAAATGATGCGATCAAGGCGGATTTTTTTCGGATTGCGATTTCCGTTTACTATCGAGATGATTTTTTTGTATTTTTTGCCAGGTTCGTAGTCTTTAAAGATTATTTTGTTGGGACGACTGAAGAAACCTTCGTCTAAGGGTAGGAGGATGTCTTGGGTTAAGCCGTCTTGGATTTCGTAGCTTTCTTTTTCTTTGAGGTAGTCGTAAAGTTTGGTTATGTTTTCTAAGAGGTCTGTCATTGCGTATTCAGGGAGGACTTTTTTGCGGGGGTTTGGGTTGGGGATTTGGGGAGGAATTATGTCTTCAGGCTTATGAATATATAATAATTTATATTTTTATTGTTTTTTGGATAAAATTTTTATAAAACTTACAGTTTTTTCGGTTTTCTTTGAGATTTTGCTTGTTTTACTTGTTTTTACAGTTTTTTTGTCTTGTTTTGGAGATTCTTTTTGTTTTTTAGTGTTTTTTGTATTTTTAATCGATAAGTTCGAAGGTGTTTTCTTCTTTTTCTTATTTTCTACTATTTTCTTCTTTGATTCTACATTTTCTATTGATTTATATGATTCTTCTTCAAAATCAGACTGAAAATACAAGCCATCTATGTGAAAATACTAAAACTATTATATTATAACCTCAAAACTAATAAAATTACATTTTTTAATGATGATATTGATTCTTCTTCTCCTTCTCCTTCTCCTTCGTCTTCGTCTGCTTCTTCTTTGTAAGTAGAGTCATCATCTTCAAAACTTTGTATTTTTCTGCTTTTTTGTGTTTTAATACTTTTCTGCTTCTTTTCTTTCTTGTCTCTTCTCATATCACGTAGTATATTGGCAACCACATGTACACGATTTCTGTTTACATTTTTTACATTGTTTCTTTGTGCGTTTTTTACTTTTAAAATCTTTTCAACGACTTTTTCTGTTAAATCTTCTTCGTGTATTGACATCCGGTAATCTTTTCGTAGCATAGACAATGCTTTTGCTTTGTTTTGATACATTTTCTCAGCGTTAGTTAATGTGTTTTCATCATGTTCTAATTTAGCTTCCAAAATTTTCATCTTTAAAGTAAATTATGTCAAAAGTATAAAAAAAATTACTAAAAACGGTTATATTAATTTAATGGGTACCCCTGTTCAACATATCATCAAGTGAAAGGCACCTTATACCCCCACTCCTCTATTATTGATATTCCGTGCTTGCACACTCGCGCGGTAGCCGACGCTGCGTCTACTCTTCCCCCACCACTATTCTGCAAGTATAAAAGGCATCGCGCACTGCACCCCAAACTCAGTCATGCCTGAGTCATTCAACAGTCCAGTCGCAGCTCCCCAACTTCATCTCCCCCTCCTTTTACCATAATAACAACATACTCACCCTAATAATTTCAATCCCCCTACGTTGATTCTCCACAGTATTCTGAATCATCAACCGCGTCAAACTCTCCTTAATTTTCTCTTCCAACAAAACCAAATCCCCATGTTTTAAATAATCAGGCCGTATCCTGTCCTTCTCATCATTCTCCACACTCATCCGTTCATTTTTCCAATAAAAACTCTCACTTTTCGGCTGAAGATCAACGCGTTCTCTTAAAATCTCCGCATATTCCTCCGATTCCAAAAACTCATCGATCCACTTAATCAATTCGTTATCCTGCCGCTCTACTTCCAGCAACCATTGTGATTTTGTCTGTGGAAAGGCAAAATTACGCTCGTGATCGCCTTTCTCCATACCGGTCTATTTTTATTTGATTGTTTAACAAAACATAACAAGCAAATGACAGCCACACTAATGACATCGTCGCTTTTATTATAACAAGTTTATAATAATAGATATATAGATGTCAAAACATGTTTTCTATTAATTTTTGTAAATCACAGGTTCACGAACTAAAAATTAAGTATTTCCTACTTAAAATTAACAACAAACAAATCAAAACCAGTGATTATTGCGGTTTTACACCATTAACTAACCTATTAATAATGGACGACCTCCCAAAGTTGTCACAACACTTCAACTTGTTTATATTCATTGTGTTCATGACTCATATCACGTGATCGGCTTAAAATTGTTATAAAAACGCAGGTGAGCATAAATATTCATCATTTCTCATTTGAAAGTCATCAAAATGACTAGTTTCATCATAATATTCAGTTGTTTAGCAGCAATTGCCAGTGTAACTATACCTAACCTCAAAATATAACCTAAATTAACTTCTATTTTACTCCATAGGCTAATCCATACCTAAAAAAACCGTATGCAATCAAACATGCACTCAAAGAATGTAAACATGAACTTGACATCGACGTACCAAAAGGAGAAAAGAAGTTAAGCATATCAGGACCGTTAAATCTTCCAATATTTGACCCAAAATACGCATGTTTAAACAAATGTACCCTGGAGAAAGCAGGATTGTTATCCACAATAGGTGCATTTAACATAACCTCAATTCCTAAAGTATTTGAACCAATTGGTAAACAATGTGATGAAATAACTAAGAATTTAACCAATTGTGAGCGTGCACATAACCTAACAATATGTTTGATTGAAAAATCAAGAGAAATGTTGAATGAAACAGTGATTTCGTGCGCAAATCAAACAGAAACACAGTTAAACGTTGAAAAAACATACAAATTGAAGGATTTCCTCAAGGAGAAGAAGTACTACTGCATGAATAGATGTGTTTTGATTAAATTAAACGCTGTGGATGAATCTAATGATGTCAAAGTTGATATGGTCAAAGAATTCGCTCCACCAAACGCAAATATACCAGAAATCATCGAGGAATGTTCAGAGGATAATAAAAGTTCAAACCAATGCAAAATGGTGGCCAAACGTCAACGGTGCATTATAAAAAAGATCAAGAAATTAGATTAACCTCAAAATTTTTATGTTTTTAGTGTTGATTTCACTATTAGTATAGAAATAAACGTGTTACAGGAATATTACGTTTGTAATTTTAATAATTCCAGTCCTAAACCATATAAAACTATATCAAAATCATGTTTTTGATTGGAAAATACATTAATTCCTTTGATATCACTTATAGTTGAGTTGTGAACAGCTTTAAATGTTACATTCAATTTGTTGGTTACGTGATATTCAAACATTAACAGTTTTTGATCAAGTGAAGCAGTAAAAAAGCATTTTTCACTCAAATAGGCGCCTGTAATCTGTGCGCAGTGTGATTCAACATTTGTATAATGATGTAACACACTTAAGTCGCCTTCGGAGCATTTGCACATTATTAAACATATTTGATTATCATCGCCTCCAGACAAACAAAGAAACTTGTTTTCATCTATTTGTTTGAAATCAAATGCATTTATACCTGATGCATGTGCTTTAAACTTATAAAACGGTGAAATTTTATCATTTTCTTGATTTTCTTGATTTGTTAGTTCATTTAACTTCCAAAAAACAAGATGGCCGTCCGTGGCCATTGTAATTAACATATCAAATGATTTTACTACGCATAATTTCAATATGCAGCGTAGTTTATAAAATATAACCTTAAATAACTCAATTCTGTCATTTTTGAGGTTATAAATTTTTATACTACCATCAGAACATGCTGCAAATAACATGTTTTCATCACTGGATAAATCCATAACACGTATTTCTTCATCTTCAGGTTCATAGAACGAATGCAACTCTTTACAGAACAAAAAGTCGCCATTTTGGTCCAAATTAAGTAACCAGTAGATAATTTGACCTCGTCCACCTGCTGTTACTAATTTATAACAATTATCTTCACCAGAAATAAGATGTAAACATCTTATACTCGATAAATGTGATTTTATAGTTGCTTCATTCACAAATTCATTCCTAACCTCACTATTTCCCATTAAAACTGAAGAAAATCTAAGTGTGGTGTCTTCCCCACCAGATATAAACATAATCTTACCTTGTAACTTCAAACACTTCATTGTATTCATTTCTGTGGAATGCACACTTGATGTTAACTCAACCGGACGATTAGTTTTCAAACAATTCACTGCTTTATCTCGAATATAAACAAAATTGTCAGAATGAAAGTCCCATGACCTGTGGCCACCTCCACAATTAGTTTTAAACAATTCAAGGCGTTTATCATAGTCCCATAAGAGTATTTCATTACCAGAGAAGCCTAAGATAATGTTTTGATCTAATTTTGATGCTAGCCAAGCAAATGGTAACACATCTGAGGCTATAGGAATGATTTTAGATGTGGATTCATCAATGTGGTAATTTCTCAACGTTGAATTCCTACCGTATGATGTTAATACCTTCTTCTGGGCGTTCCAGTAGAGTTGTGTGATGCCTAAATGTGAATGCGCTCTTTTTATAGTGTGAGTTGCAGCGGTGGCGTCCATTTTGAAATAGTGTAAGTTTCCTTTGCGGTCACCTACAACTATTCCAAGGTTTGTTATGCGACAGGCGGATGTAGACCAACGTTCTTTTGATTGTGGCAACTCAAATTTATCTATAAAATAAGTAATTAAGCAAAAAACACTTAATTTAATAGCAAAATATAAATACTTATTAATAATAAACCATTTTTTACAGTTTTCTGTATTTTTAGTAACTTTTCACTGGGTTTATAAAGTTTCCATAAATATAAAACACCATCAGGTCCACAGGATAGCAAATGATTGCATGTTAACCAATGAATTGCAAATATTCTCTTTTTGTTACCTATACAATGTTGAAACTCTTCAACTAATTCATTATTCATCAAAACAAAGACTTTTATATCTCCATATAATCCTAAAACATAAAATTTAACCTCAAATTTGATTTTATGTATAAAAATAAGTTTTTTACCTGCTAAAACAAGTTTCCTTCTACAAATAGAAACCTCCATCAGTGCATAACTCTGAAATTCTTTAAACAATCCAACATTAACAATAACATTGCTTTCTTTGATGTAATGCATCAATAAACCACTTTCTGCAATTACTACAACATCGCCATTATGCATTACAACCAACTTTTTCGGTATTTCTTTCTCTGCCATTTTAATTTTCATGGTTTGCCAGTTATCTGATAGTGGTAATCTTGCTATACTTGAATCAGAGCCTCCACTGACAATCAAATTGCGTTTTTCACAACATTCTAAAGACCATACACTACCACCATGATGTACATTGAATGTTTTAATGAGATTTCCGTCAAAATCCCAAATATTTACCCTTCCATCTTCACCAGCAGATAATAAATTGTTAGATAGAAGTATTCCACAGAAAACTCTGGCTGTATGACCATGCATTTGGTGTTTTAGTGATATTTGACAAGTTTTATCTTCAGAATCACTTAAATTTCCGGTTATTTTCCATAAAGTTATTGAACGATCATCAGATGTGCTTAGAATATGTGAATCCAAGAGTGTTATAGAGAATAACACACCCTAAAATGTTAAAATATTGTTAATAAGTTGATTATTTTAAGTTTTTTATAAGAATTAAACTTTAGTTCAAATTTTCACCGCTAGTTGCAACAGCGCTGATGGCACAAATGTGAGGTTAGACTACATTCACTTAAACATGTTCTTGTGCATCATCAGCAGTAAATTTTGCAGTTTTTCTTCATATATTCATATGTTAACACAATAGTAAGTGCATATTTATACTTACTTCATGTCCTTTCAACCTATGTAAAACTTCCCCGTTATAAAATGGCCGCCATATCAAAATCTCAGAAAAAACAGTCCCACTCAACACAACACAAGTTCGAACAGTATCAAAAGCAATATGTGCACAATACAAAATACATTTAGTATCACAACTGTTCTGTGCCAACATTAAAGTCTCATTATTATAAAACTCAACATGATTGTGCATTGTTACAATAACAAAATTATTATACTGCAGCCATTTGGTTGCCAGTATCCAATCATACATTGGTATTCTTTGCTCGATATTAAACTTAAAGCATTCGATAAAAGATGCTTGTAAAATAAGCAGCTCATTTTCTGCATTTAGTAGAATATGTGATCCACTTGCATTGATTTCGATGCCATGTATTCGCAAACCATCAAAAAGTGTGGATTTAATTAGTAATTCATTGGTTTTTAAGTCATAAACATGTAATTGTGATCCAATCCCTAAAAATTTATCGTAAAAGTTAAATTTTAGTCAAAATTGAATATAAATTTGAGATTTTACCTGCTAATAAGTAGTTATCATGGATTTTTAATGATGTAACATCGGTTTTAATCAATTGTATGTTAAAATTCGTCATTTTTTTATTTATTTACATAAATTTTAGTAGAAAATGTGTTAGAAATCACAAAAACGTGTAAATGTTTTGGTTTACATAACCTGTTAACATACAGAATGATAAAAACAACTTAAAATAGCAAGAAATTAGTCTAAAAGTATTAAATTATTGTTAAAAACATACAAAATATTCAAAAAAGTCCACCAAACAAATTCAATCGACTTTTATTGAAGATTTATTTGAATTTTTTTAATTTTAAACCAAAAAAACGAATTGACACGAACATAACCGAACGAAATTTCAATCAAAACATCAACTTATTCATAAACTTGATCAATTATCTGATAAAATCATGGCAAATATTATCCGCCTCATGAAAATAACTATCAACCAACTCCTGACTAACATCCTCAAGCGTCTTTGGATACCACTGCGGTGTTTTATCCTTATGAATCAACAACGCACGCACACCTTCCTTGAAATCCGAATGCGGCTTGATTTTATGTCCCAAATTCAACTGATGTTTAACAGATAAACATCTACTCGCCATTCGATACTCCATATTCAGACAATCAATCAAACTCATACTCCTTCCACGCTTCCAAGCCTCAAAAGTAATCTTTAAACTTGTCGGAGATTTCCCCATCAAAGTTTCACGCGTTTTCAAACAAAACTTTGAACCATTCTCTGATAATCTCAATAAAATCTCTTCTACACTCTCTGCATCAAAGCAGGAGTTGATTTCTTTGAGTTGCACTTCTTTATCATCCTCCAAATCAAATGTATATCGATGAAAACAATCCAAAGTCACCTCAATATCATAATCATCATGACATTCCATCAATCGCTTTTCTAAGTCTGGTAACAAGTCACTGGGGACGAAATGAGTACCCAGACCAAAGATAACTATTTCTTCACCTTGTAATCTTTCTCCTGTGAGGCCTAAATATAACCCGAGTCTTCCTTGGAGTCTGCTGAGGAAGTATGAAGCTCCCACATCGGGAAAAAAACCGATTGTTGTTTCTGGCATCGCAAAAATGGTCCTTTCCGTGATTATTCTGTATTTTCCATGGATGGACAACCCTGCTCCTCCGCCCATGACAATTCCATCCATGAATGAGATGAAATTGGGTTTGTAGTTTGGTATTTGTCCTACTAGGGTGTAAGCTAAGTAAAGAATTACAACTGCGTGTTGTTTGAAGTCATATTCGCCATTTTGTGCACGTTGTAAGGAGACTAAATCACCTCCGGCTGAGAAAGCTCTTCCATTGCCTTTGATTATTACCAGGAGGAACTTTTGACATTGCCATTGAATTAAATGTTCACTTATTTTTTGAATTATGTCATAATTTATCGCGTTTAGTTTATCTGGACGGTTTAAAGTGATTATACCTTTGTTGTAATAAGTTTCGAAGAGTACAGGTGGTTCAGAATTCATTTTATTGCTTTATAATCAATTTACTCACTAGAAAAGTTAAAAATTTTGTTTGGGTTTTTATTTATTTTGAGTTTTAAGTTAAAAAAGTGTTAAATTGACGTTTTTGGTGAAAAAACACTAAAAAGTTGTGAAATTAGAGGTTAATTAGCAAATAAATGTGAAATAATCATGGTAAATATATAAATCTACTATATTACAACTAAATATAGTTGTAAAACATAGTTTTTTGTGTAAAAAATGATAATTTGTTGAATATTTTGGTCATGTTGTATCATAACCTAACGCCATCTTGTATTTTCTACTTCATACAACCAATGAGGTTACAAGTTATCACATGTAAAACATGTGCGTTAGTTCTCGAATGAAATTTAACGAAACAACACGTAATTTAAACAAATTTCAATTGTTTTTTGATTAAAATGGAAGTAGAAACTGTAATACCTCATGTGCCACAAGTAGAAAGACGCACGAGTACTCATATCAGGTTTTCTGATGATGAGGAAGAAACAAGTGAATTGCAATCAAAGTAAGTTGAATTTTTAAGCAATTTTAAATGATTGAAACAAGAATTTACTAAAAAACAATTAATAAATGTATATTTTATGTTTTAAATTAAAAAAAAGGCTTGGTTTCTGTGAAGTATGTGCTGCAACAGAAGCAAAATACACTTGTCCTCGATGTGAAGTGAAAACCTGCAGTTTAAAATGCTCGACAATCCATAAAAAAGAACTAGAATGCACTGGGGAACGCGACAGAGCCAAATTTATCCCTGTAAAAAAGTTTACAAACCTAGATTTGTCTAGCGATTATAGACTTTTGGAGGAAATCACTCGCAGTTTGGCTTCTACAAAAAAACTTAGAAATACTTTCAATAAAAGTGATCAAACTCTACCAAATGTAAGTGTTTATCATTCTATAACTTAAAATATATTAAAAACTATTAAAAAACATATTAATCAACAGCATTTATTCAGATTGAAGAAAACTTTGGAAAAAACAAAACAACATTAAAATTTTTACCACTTAACTTTGATCGCCATCGTCGCAACACAACAAAACTAAACTTTCAATCAAATGTTGTGTTCTGGCATATTGAATGGGTCTTCACCAACGCAGATAATCTCCATCTGCATGATGATTTAGTCCGGGAGACTGAAAAACTCGGCAAAGTCATCAGAAAATATTTAGTAAAGCAAGAAAATCCATTGTTACAAGAAAAACTACAATATTACCAAGCTGCTGGTATAACAGGAATAAAAATATTGCTAAGAGCCGAAGGTAAACGTGGTTTAAAATTCTATGAATTGGATCCCACTCTAACACTTCAAGAATGCTTCAGAGGCAAATCAATCATAGAATATCCAGTGATTCAGGTAATATTTAAAGATCATTGTCATGATTTACAAGTGATTGATTCTGATGATGAAGACGGCACTGAAAGCGATGCCAAGATTGGCAGCAGTGTGATAAACAGTATTATTAAACACTCTGAGTCTGAAGAAAATATTTACAAAGCAATGAAGAATCTGTTATTCATTTCAGAGCATTCCGATGGTGAAATGTCTGAATAATTGTGATAAAAACACAAAACTCTAAAAAAAGAGAAGAATTTTTAGTTATTTTTGATGTTTTGCATGAGAATCTATGAAATAATGTTTAATTTATTAGTTTTTGATGATTTTGTTTGCATAAAACAAGTGATTGTTAAGTTTGCCAGAAGACTGATTGAGTAAATATATTATTATTTTCATTTTACCAATTAAACTAAACAATACATCGTAAAATGCAGTAATTATTATTATAGAATAACTGTCCAATTAAATTAACGCCCAAATTAATTAATATTTCTGGCATTAACGAAGTAATTCCGTAATTATTATCATCTTTAGCGGTGCGTCAGTCCCAAAATCGTGTGGATTGCTTATAATACCCAGAAATATAAGACAAACACCAGGAGTGCGATGCCACCAACTGCGCACTTCACGTACATCGACTTTGTGTTCAAATAAGTTGCGTCTTTCTTGTATTTTTGCGTCAGCATTGATAGATTTTGTGTTTTTGTATCCAATTCTACAAAAAAATCAAAAAATGTTAATTTTTTATGACTTTTCAAGTCAAAATTCATTAAAACATTATTTTTTCTATTTCCACCTTTAAAGTGTGACTTTTTCCACTGTTTTGAGACGTAAAAAGTGATAATTTACTCATAGACAAGCAAAAGTGGTGAATAAATTACTTTAGTCACGAGCAAACGTGACTAAACGTAGAAATTCAATGAAAATAGAAAAAATTATTAGAATCATGTCACTAAACATTGTTAAAAGTCTAATTTAGCGCACTTAATACTTGAATATTTTCTTACCTGATAAAACTGTGCCTCGCTGTAATACATCATCGATATTCTGAACCATAATCCTCTGGACATCTTGCAGTTGATTGTTAATGTTGCTAATATTCCGTCTGGATCTCGAATCTAAGAAAATCTTCTTTGCTTTCTGAATGTAGTTATCAAACTCAATGAAACTGTATGGTCTTGTGACTGTATTCACTCGTTTTCCATACTGACGATGAAATTCTTGTGCAATGTCATCCAGATAAGAATATGCCAGTCTTTTTGAGTAGTTCTGTTCACAGAGTACTAGGTAGCAAATGTCATGTTCTATTAAATAACTACAATACAAATTAGTTAATTTATTTAAACAAAATTATGAAATATTTATTAAATAATTACTTACTGGAATAAATAAGGACCAGTTTCAATTGTGCATCTAACAGGTGATTGTGGTCCTAGTTTCCTAAAGAGCATCTTTGCCTGATTTTGATATTCTAGTATATTTCTTCCGGACTGTAATTGTTTAAATATTTATAGAGTTATTTTAATATTTTGTGATGTTTTTTAATATTACCTGTTCATCTTCTTGCATTGTGGCTGCTAATGGTAGCCCGTCGGCCACACGGGCTATCATCGTCATTAAAACCATTTTCTTGTGTTATTTTACTGGTTTTTCAATAAATAATTGTTGATTGTTGCAAATATCTGGAGAAAATGTGGACAGGTTATTTACACGTCATGATAGGCTGTTTAAAATACACGTCATTCGAAAATTACAGATTTTCTAGTTGTAGAGTTGTTTTATTTCCACAATAGATGTCGCTGTAATGTCAATATAAACGTAATATTTTCACTTGTTTTTGCGTTTGTTGACGATTTTATCTGAAGATAACACAAGACGCCAGCGATAAAACTCGCGATAAACACTGATAGAAAGGTAAAGAATCGTACGATTTTTGTTAGTCTTAGCGTGCCTCGTGGTTGATAAACATCACATAAAACTATTGTGGTATGTTATTAAAATTTTCTTAATTTTTGAATATTTCTGCATTTTCTCTTGAATTTTCACTTCTATTTAAATATAACATTGAATTCTAAATGTTTTTACATGTTTTTACGTCAATTGCAAGAGATAGTTAGGAAATAAACCAATTTAAAAATGTTTGCGAATCGAGTCTGATTTTAAGATGAGTTAATTTGATTTTTTCCAGTTCGGTGCAATGTTATTACCATGGGGTGTCTTTTGATGATCCATCTACGCCGCCTTCCACCTTCACCACACCGCAGTAAGTGCCCTTTCCTCTTTCTACAAATTTTTCCCCAGCTCACATTTGATTTGATGAATTTTTTGATATTTCTCGGTAAATTTTGATGCAAATTCATTGCGCGATACCAACACAATTAGAGCTATACAGCTATAAAAGCTATATTACCGAAATCCACCGCTTGGCATTTCACGTTTTGCATTTTATATTTAACGTTGCGCAAATTCGCATCATCCGAATTTGATTGTGTATCGGATTTGAATGGGATCAAACGAACGCCGATTTCGATTCCGAAATAATCTAATGATCCGCGCCGCGTTTATGCTCGTTTGTTTCTTTGGTGCTTTCTTTCGGTAGCTTGTTTCGATTTAAACACAGCGAGAAGCAAAGAATCAAAGGTCGGCATCGTTTTTATCGAACCCCAACTCCTTAGGGGGTAGGATACGGTTGAGAAAGAAAAAAATAAGTAAAATTGTTTTCTGTAACACTTTGTATAAATGTTTTGTGCACTTTGTGCATGCGATAAAAAATGAAGAAGTTGATACTCCCTGCGGGACGCCTAATCTTCTCCCAGGCTTCGCATCCGGCGGGGCGAACGCTTTGTTCCTTTTAATAATCTTCAATAAGGTCTTAATGATTCGGACGCGAGCATTTAAAAAATTCTTGACTTAATGAGTCTGCGCCGCGGCGATACGTCGCGCATTATACCAGGGTTCATCAATTTCTTTTCAACGGCTGACATGAAAAAATAAAGAAAGATGAAAAAACAAAAATGAAAATAATACAAATTTCACCGGAACTAATTTTATAAGGGAAAATAATGGATTACATATTATATTTTTTGCTCATATACTCATAGGTAATGCATTGTTTTCTACTCTTGTTTAGAAAACATTGTTTTTTGTATTGTAGTGTTGAAAACAGTGATTTTTAGGTTTTAATGTGGAAAACACTGTTTTCAGGACTATTTGGATAAAAACTGTGTCTAAAGTACTGGATTTCATACTTTTTCCTCAAAAACTTATGAAATTTAATATTTTTAAGTCTAAATATATAATATCGAGTGTGGAAATCATTGTTTTCTGTATTGAAGTGTTGAAAACAGTCATTTTCATGTTTTTAATGTGGAAAACACTGTTTTTTGTGATTTTTGGATGGAAAACTGCGTGAAAAGTACTACTTGATTTGCCATATTTTACTCAAAAACTTGTTAAATTTATTATTTTTAACTCGAGTATTGTAATATCTAGTGTGGAAAACATTGTTTTCTGTATTGGGGTGTTGAAAACAGTGCTTTTCGTGTTTTTAATGCAGAATACACTGTTTTTAGCACTTATTGGATGGAAAACGGTGTGGAAAGTGTTTGATTTCATATATTTTACTCAAATATTTATGAAATTTGTTATTTTTAACTCTTGACATGTAATATCTAGTGTGGAAAACATTGTTTTCTGTATAGGGACATACAAAACAGTGATTTTCATCTTACCAATCAAGAAAACACTAAAGTAGATTAAAGTATATGTAATACATTTTTTTCCACTCTAGACATATAATGTATTACGTACTCCCAATGTGGAAAACACAGTTTTCTTCGTAGATAACCTTAAAAACATTTTTTTAACCAAACAAATCGCTTGTTTACGATTTTACGGTTTTTATGGTTTTTCACCCAAAAATTTATTTAAAAAATTAAAATATTTCCAATTTATCACATAATAAACATGTTTAGTAACTTGCGGTACAAGAGAATAGCGTGTACGATACACAACCGACAAACTCTCCCCTTTTCGAAGCGCTGTGTGAGTGTGTATAGGGAATAATTGAGCTAACGCTATTAGAAATTAGCTTTGATTCACTCAACTCGACAATACCATGATGACATTACGTATGCGATGCGCCCGTTCATGTTCTGTTTAAGTTGCGTCTTGTCTTCTTTGTGCAAATTATTATTGTGGCTGCCGCGCGTGCATGTGTTCACGTATAAGCTAATTTCGGAGTCGGCGGCGGAGGTTGGCGGTGGCGGTGGCGGTGGCGGCTATTAGGGCGAAGTATTAGACAACTATATGCTCGCTCGCATGCACGACCCGCCCGTCGGTAATGCGATTGGGGTGGTTGTAGGCGGTCGTCTCGGATGCGCTTAACTAACCGCGATATTCCATCAAAGCGACACATGTCTCTCGAAATCCAACTACTCAACCGCCTCTAAGGGCACTTTGTTTCGCTAACAACCGCCACGACGTTCTCAAAGCCAGCGGGAATCTAATTTAACTGCGAGGAGGTTTGCGCTTTTTTTCTCGATGGGTGAAAATATTACATATCTAGAGTGGAAAACAATACAGGAACTGTGTTATCCATTGAAGATAAAAAATAACCAAATATTTTGATTTTACGTGGATAGGCATCTGTTTAATCTTTGTTGCGCTGGTTATAAACTCAATTACTCTTGTAAAAATGTCGGTAAATATTTCCTGAAGTCTAAATATGAATTCCGCGTCGCACAGTTGTATTCACTTGTGTTATGTTTAAATGATTTTGTTGTAACGTAACTTGCACCCCAACAAATTAGCTGAAAAATCGTGCTTAAGTTATAGAAATTTGCATTGCAGTTTGTAGGGATGTTGGGATCATAATTACAACAATATTTCAAATGTTACCATCGATGTCATGTCTTTGAAAAAATATTCTAAGTCATTATTGCTTGAAATAAAAATATTTTTCGTCGTTTCACAGAGAAACTGTAACGTTATAACCGGGAAATTAATATAAACCAACTAAATTGTACAAATTTCGCTGTTATAGAGAGTTTTTTGTTAAATCAAGGCTACGCTGTATTAAATTTTATAGTCCAATGTTGGACTTGTGGTATACAGACCGAACATAGGACTAAGAATGTAATTTTAACCTAGTTTTTGAAAAAAATCAAGTAAATTGTACAAATTTCGCGATTATACAAAGTTTATCGTTAAATTGAGACTACTATGTATAAAGTCTAGTATTCCAGTGTTGGACTTGCGGTATACACACCGAACATAGGTCATCTAATGTAATTTTTATTAGTTTTTGAAAAAAACCAACCAAGTTGTTCAAATTTCGTCGTTAAACCATATTTTTAATATTTATCAAGTTTTGAAAAGCGCATTTTCTAAATAAAAGCTCTCCGGGGCCGAATTAAAGTGGCGTACCGTGTTAATTGTCCGCCCGGAGTGAAGTGTATAAAGGACGAGAGATTAGTTTAGACAATAGGAAACTAATGATGTTTGGAGTGGCTGCGCTGGGCCGTGCGGGGCTACTCTCCGCGCGTCGGCTGCTTTCATGCTCGCCGTGCGGGAGCCGCCGACTATTAGGCCCCCATCAAGAGGGCACAATGGCCGCGGATAATTAATTAACGTCGACGGGCTCAAAACGCGCGCTGGAACGAAAGTCGCTCTCGAATTATTCCACACACACACACACTCACATCCACACATAATATATTGAAAAGTAAAATCAAAACCAAAACCAAAACCCCAACACCACACATAATAAACAAGATGGCGGCCGCGCTATTCACCCTTTGGTTGAGGTTAAGTGTCGATTAGACTTTTTCCTCGCATTCGAATACCCAGAGTTGAATTAAAGTCATTTTCATCATCATTAGCGCACTGATTACGCCGAATAAACGCCAAGTTTATAGTGTTTACAGTGACGCTCGGAATATATTAGCTATTAAAAGGTTATTTGTGTCGTTTCTACCACCACGACGCCATTATATCCGGAAGAGATTTATACAACTTATAATACAGCACAATTGAGCACAGAACACAATTTTTTTTCTTCTTCTTTCTATGATTTCATTACATACCAATTACGCTTTGTATTCACACATGATTTTTACAGTTTGTTTATTGTTCAGTGTCCACATATCGAATCAAATTATAAACTTGATCATTACCCTGGGGCATTTGTACGATTTCGTATTGTTTAAGCTTTTCTTTGCGTCGTGCGACTATTGTTACTTCGATTTGTCGAGGTCGCAGGTTGCTTACACGAATTATCTCTAACGAGCGACTCGCGTGTGTGTTAAAGCACACAGAAACTTTTTCTTTTCACCCTCGCGAGGCGATTTCATTTCGTTCGTGATTTAACGATTGTTATATTTACCACTTGCTGCGAATTTCGAATATTGTCATTAGTAAATATTGCGCATTGCACTGGAGAAGGTGTAATTCGTGTGTAAGTGTTGGTCATTTTTCAATTAAATCATTAATCTCGATCAGAGAGGCGAGAATTTTTTTGTTTTTGTTTTTATTTTCGCGTTGCACACCCACAACTTATTCGGTAGGCGTCTCGAGGTTTTGAACGTCATATAGGTTGATCTATATACCTGGCTGTCTCGCAGGTGCAACTTGACACTGAATTAATGACACTTTTAATGCGATTTGCAGCAAAACAACTTTAGAGGTTTTTTTTTTATTTTGAGGAGGAAAGTCGCAGATGTTTGAGGAGCAATTTATAGGATATTAATTGTTATAAATTGCTTAATTTTTATAAGTTTTTTGAGTGAAAATTGGTGTAAAAAGAGGTAAAAGTTGTAAAAAATTAAGAAAGCAAGTAAAAAACGTCGTTAAATCTTAAAATTGTAGCAAAATCATTTTTCATTTTTTTAAATGAAAATTTAATTTTTCATGTTTTTAAACATTTTAGTTTGGTTTTTCTGAGATATTTTAAGAAAAAAGCTATAAATTGATATTTTTAACAACTTTTAAGTAGAAATTTACAAAAAAATGTAATTTTGGCGATTAAAAAAGTGATTATTAGGAAAAGTTGTAGTTTTCTTGGATAAAATATACAAAATTTTAATATTTTTGTGCCACAAATTGCAAAATTCTCTAAAATTTAGGTAAAATTAAGAAAAATTGTTAAAATGAAGCAAAAAAGTCTATAAACAGTGCATTTGTTAGCAAAAACATTGATTTTTTGTCTTTTTTGCAAATAAAAATTAAATTTTTCTTAATTTATCTCAAGAAAAAAGCAATAAATCAATATTTTTTTTTCATTTTTAAGTAAAAAAATCAACAAATATTAATTTTTACAATTAAAAAATATCAAATTATCGAAAAAATCTAAGTTTTTAAATTAAATTAACCACATTTTAATATTTTTAATTTAAATTTGCCGCTTCCAATTCCCAAAAAAGGTCCGAAACCTCTCGCCTTTCAACTTTCCGCTAATTACCACCACGTTGATCCGTGATGAAGACATTAATAACCACCACGTCCGCCGTGGATGGATGTGCGGCGGGCGTTGTTCCACACACATAAAGATATATTAAAGATATACAAATACAAATCGCTCTCGCAACTGCGCCGTAATCGCCGAGGATTATTCATTTTTAAGGATAAATGGGCAGGCGGCAACCACATCGGCTATTACCATCGCGCCTCGCATCTCTAGGTAGGGATATATTTGAAGCGTACAAATGCGTGGGCGTGTATCCCTAAGCACACACTCCACCAAATTACGTCGCGTATAACTTGATTATCGCATATTTTGAATATGCGCAAGAATTTCATATCGAAATCCAAATCTCGTTAGGAATTATTTAAGTGTTTAATTTAAACATGGACAATTTGATTGGAATTTCATCCGCAGCGCTTGTATAGGGACGCTAAGCACGTGTGCAACAAGCACACATACCAATTAGTGTAATAGCTTTCATTAGGGTCCAATACGCGAAGACGCCAACTACCAGTGTTATTCAATGCATGCAGACAGCAATCCGGTCTTGGCACACAATGAGATTCTCGGCTTTTGTGCGCTCTTAATTGCATATTAAAAACGAGTGTTTCTTAAATTACAAAATGAGATTGGAATACATTTAGTTACAGTTTGTATCACAAAAATTTAAATTTCACAATTTTAATACGAACATAACCTTAAATAGTTGCGATTTGAGGTTAGAATTAAAATTAGTAAAGAATAAATACGGACCTGGGCAGTTTTTAGTGTTTTTATGAATTTTGATTCGTTTTTCGCGATTTTTATGAAGAAAAATGCAATAAATCGTTGATTTTTTGTCAGTTTTGAGTAAAAAATTACAAAAAAGTTATTTTGGCGGTTAAAAAAGTGATTATTAGCTAAATTTGTAGTTTTCTTTGATAAAATATGCAAAATTCTAACATTTTTGTGCTAGAAATTGTCAAATTCTTCAAAAAATAAGGAAATTTGAAAAAAAAACTAAAAAATTAAGCGAAAAAGTCTCTAAACTAGAAAATTTGTTACCAAAACATCGGTTTTTAGTCTTTTTTTAAAGTTTTTCTCGATTTATATCAAAGAAAAAGCCGTCAATCAACTTTTTTCATAACTTTTAAGTTCAAAATTACAAAAAACGTGATTTTCCAATGAAATAAATGATAATTAGCAACAAATATTCACTTCTTACATTTTAAATACCCTAACATAACCTAAAATAATATTATTTTGAGGTTAGGATTAAAATTTATGCTCCGAATAAATACGCGCCTGGTCAGTACCAGAAGCAGTCCTCGGATGCTTTGGTGAATCGAAGCCTCCGAATACCGATTTGACACGTTGATTGCCTCCTCGTCGTCGGCACCACGTGTTCTTTTGAGCACATTACGCGTTATTCAGGCGGCGGTAATATATGACATTAAAACGTCTTGAAATTTAATTGGAACACATCCGACGACGCCGAGGGGAGCGCGCGCGGCTCTGTATCGAAATGCGCTCCTGCGATACAAATTACGCGCCTAATATGGTAGGAAGCTTCTTGAATGCCCGCGCCACCGATCATATTTTATTTATCAAACATGACAGCGAAATTAAGGCGCAGGCGCGCGCCAATAATTTCCGAATCTTTTTTTTTTGTTATTCATATTATATTGTATCTTTGTGTGTTGTGTGTGAGTAATTAACAGTGGTGGGGGTGGTGATGTTTTTTGTATGAGTGTGTGTTTGTGTGTGGCGGGGGCGCCGCCGCCGCCTCTTTTGTTGGCTTCGCGCGCGGCGCAAGTAGCCATCTTGTTAAATAGCAAAGTGGGCGGCGGGGAATTTTTCACAATGCGTACACTGGTAGACGCCGTAATCACGTATAAATGTAATTAATGGTTTCTGTGATTAATCACCGCGCGCTGCTCCGGCGTTGGATTTTTTCCCCCGCGTGGCTTTATAGATGCTGCCGCCGCCTTAAAATCGAAAAGACAGCGACGAAGAGAAATAATGGCAACGGGAGCAGGAAAAAATCAAAGCGCGCGCGCGCACGCCACTGTTGTGTGTAGATATAAAGGTGAAAACATTCATTTGATATTTTCTCATCTGCTGCTGCTAGAGGATTTTTATTATACTTTTACAATTACGGCGTTACTCGTCTTGCTTCCTTCGCTTGCGCAGCGGCTCTAATCCGCTTGAAAACTCCGAGGTCCCGAGACTCACCGTCGTTTTACTCTTGTGTTGTTGTTGTTGGCCGGGCGGCTGATTTCTGCTGCGGCGCGCTTGCAATTCCGGATTGTCGCTGCGAACATACCATAAAAATGACATTAATGTTTGCAGATAACTGATGCATCCGGTGTGCGCTTCGCTGATGATGTCATAATTATATATGGCTACTCACAAGAGTGCATTAAGAGGAATTGTATTAATAATAATAAACAAAGAGCGTTTATTTTGGCTTATATTTTATGAAATTTCGCAGTTTTTTAGAAAAACTGATCAATATCATATTAAATATGAGTTTATTTTGGGTTGTTACGGTTTTTAACGCGGTTTATTTCAATAGTTTTTGAGTAAAACACGAAAATGTTAGTTTTTGAAAAAAGTGCAATATCTCGAAGAGTATTAAACGTAGAATATTGATAAATATATCAAATTGAAGAGAATTTAATTGTCAAAATTGTGGCTGTAAAAAATTTGCAATATTTTGTTGATATAAAGTAGAAAAAACATTTTTCTGCGATAATTATCACATTTGCAGAAATGTCTTTTAAAAAAAATTGAAATATCTCAAAAAGTATTAAACGTAGAATATTAGGAAATATATCAAATTGAAGAGAATTTAATTGGAAAAATTATGGCTGTAAAAAATCTGCAATATTTTGTTGATGAAAAACAGAAAAACAGGTTTTTCTGCAATAATTACAGCATTTACTGGAATGTTTTCAAAAAAATTAAAATATCTCAAAAAGTATAAAATGTACAATATTAAAAAATATATCAAATTAAAGAGAATTTAATTGTCAAAAGAATGGCTGTAAAAAATCTGTAATATTTTGTTGGTAAAAAGCAGAAAAAACGTTTTTCTGCAATAATTTCAGCATTTAGTGTTATCGGTTTTCAAAAAAATTGCAATATCTCAAAGAATTTTAAACGTAGAATATTGACAAATATATCAAATTAAAGAGAATTTAATTCTCAACATTTCATTCATTAAAAAATGTTCAAAATTTTATTAATAGCAACCAAAAAAAAAAAGTTTTTTGCAATTATTTCCGTGTAAAATGTTTAATTTGATCTGTATCTGTACAGATGGCGTTGTCTGCGTAATGGCCGCCATTCTCCGGCCGAGAATTGGTTTGCGTGTAAAAGAGGAGCGTTATTTATGTGTTTTAGAGCCCTTTTGTGCGATTGTGATTGTGATGCGGCCGCGCTACGCGCATTCACCGATCCGATGCGCGCCCGACCCGCTTTAACGCGATAATGACTGTTACATTAATCAAAAAATTGCGGCTCCGCCAGACTGGCTGCCTCGACGACCATCAGCCGGCCATCAGACTTTAATTTCATTTTTCAAATTAATTACTAACGCATTCGTATATCCATACATATATATATATATATATATATCTACACAGAGAGAGAAATATAATATGAATGTATATGCAATTACCGCGCGCGCGTTTCGTCGACGAAAATAAATAAAAAGACAACACATGAAAATAATCGCAATAAAGGGAAGCGTTTGATTAGATTTGAGTGTGTCGACGCCGGGAATAACTAGAGCTTGCTAAATAATATAATTTAATACCGACACTTGTACTTGTATTTCTTTTTTTTGGGGATTTTTTCAACTTTATTGTTGTAAATTCATTGTTTTTTGTGTTCTCGCGAGAACAGGGCGAGAGAATTAAAAGAAAAACGGTCCGCATTCGCGCCGCTTCATTACCGATTTGGTATCAAAGCACCATAAAACTTTAAATAATGAGAAATGATTGCGCGTGGTAATTGCGAAACGCTATCGCCGACTGCTTTTATTGTTAAAAGCCACCAAGACAATTTACCGCGAAGCATATCACGATTATTTATTAACAAACTAAAGAACAAGACACAGAAAAAAAAGCAACACTAACCTGTGGTTGGCGAGCTTCTTGTTCAATTTCGGCGTTGGAACGTCGACGACTTGGCCGCGCACGACGCGCGCCACTTGCGTGGGCGTCAATCGCAGACCGAAACTGGTCACGTAGTGGCCCAGATTCGCTTGTTTAAAGTTGAAAAACTCACGCATCTTCGCCGGGTAACTGTTGTAGAATCGCGACCATGTACTATACGCTAGAAAATAATATTTAAAGCAAAAAAATTAATTTTTTGTGTGAAAATTAGCAAAAATTGATGTTGTTGATACTGTGTACATAGAAAAGCACTTTGAACGACAGGCATTCGTTACGGTTGACCGCACGTGGCCATTCAACGTCTAAACTGAGTTTTGTTGAGTGTTATCGATCAATTTCCTCACCGAAACACGCGGATTTATAAAGACTTTCATCTTTCTCGATTGCCGTCTCAAAATGTCTTTGTAACAACGTTGCTGCTTGCTCCACATTCGGTTCTTCCATCACAATCGATAATTCTTTCATGTATTCTTGTTGATCACGTTTTTTCAAACTAAAAACACAAATTTTTACGTAAAAAAACACAAATTTTGCATAAAAAACAAAAAATTTTGTATAAATTTCAACTTACAATACACGATGCGTCCGTAAATGATCCACATACGCTTGCTCCTCATGCGTGAGGAAAATAATCGCCGAACCGGATTGTCCTGCGCGTCCCGTACGCCCAACACGATGCAGATAATCCTCGTCCATTTGCGGGCCGGTGTATTGAATGATGCAGTCGGCTGCGGGGACATCAATGCCACGCGCGACTACGTCCTGCAAAGCGTTGAAAATGAAAACCGCCCGCCGTGCACTTGATTAAATTTTCAATTTACAAGCCGCCACCGAAATTCCAGCCGGTGTATGAATGTTTAGCTCACAATGCCCGGCATCATTACGCATCGTTTTGATTTTGATTTATATGCATGCGGACAGGATGCGGCGTGCATTGTGCGCGCAAAAGTCTAATTTACGTACCGTGCAGATCAGAATGCCCTTGCCGGCAGCCCTGAATCCTTTGAAGACCGCCTTCCGCTCCTTCTGATCCATCGAACCGTGCAGTTTGAAGATCTGCGTGTCCATTACGACTTCGTCCACATCGTCATCATCACTGTCGTTGATGTTATCGGTGTTTTGCGTTGATTTGCCACGATTTACGGGCATTTTCGCTAAGTGTTTGCTGAATAACTCGAAGTGGTAGTCCACCATTTGCGTGCTTGCCATGAATACAAACAGTTTACAAGATGGCAGCTTAGATTTAGCTAATAGTAGAGCTGATAAAGTGAACAAACGGTGTTTGGCGTGGGTCATGATGAATTCCTGTTGGACTGTGTCGGGGATTACATAACTATCGGCGACTGCGTTTGAGGTTAGGTCGAGTGCATCAATGTAGGTGTGATCTTTCATGGTGAAACTTGCTAATTCACTCACTGCTTGTGTTAAAGTCGCTGAAAGCATGAGATTTTGACGTTGTTTCGAGTGGATGTTCTTCAAAGGTGGTGTGGAATCATCTTCGAGGTTAGGTTTTGTCTCAGAGTCGGATTTAGCTTTATCCAATGCTTCCACTAAACTATTATTAAAATTTAAGATTAAATTGTGTTTTGTTTGTGAGGAAAATGATAATTACCTAACAATATCTTTGCGGAAACCCATATCTAGCAGTCTATCGGCTTCGTCGAGTACTAAACAACGCACCTGGTCAATTTTCATCGCGGTTGTGTGCAGGACATGATCTAAGAGTCGTCCTGGTGTGCCAATTACCACACTCATGCCTTTTTTTATGCGGTCTTTTTCGGTTTTGCGATTCTCGCCACCGCACAGATGATTTACGACCAACCATTGAAATGTCTAGAACATATTTCGTGTATTGTTGGTTGCATACTCAGAAAAGTTTCAAGTGTTGTAACCCGTGTGCTTGTGCATCTTTAATTTAAGTTTTAACTGATTAAAAGTGAGTAATACATATTTTAAAGTATATAAATAGTTAGATCAATTGCTTTTTGATACTTTGTGATATAAATTTCAACGCGCGTTGGTCGGATTCAAAAATAAACCGTAAATTGATTTTCGAACAAAAAGTTAACCTACAAAAAAACTGCGCTTGGTCTTGGCGGCAGTACAAAAAATAGGTGTATAACGGGTTGCCTATGAATAGTATAAAAAGTAAATGACTTACATTTATTTTACTAAATAATTCGTTCACTTGTAACGCCAATTCTCGTGTTGGTACAACAATTATAGCTTGAATACCATCCGTGCGTTTCAATTTCGGTTGTATACCTTGCAATGCGTCGATTATTGGCACGGCATATGCCAAAGTTTTACCGGATCCGGTTTGGGAACGCACCTAGTTCATCAAAAAGTTCTAATTTATATAAAAGATCATTAACACAGGTAGAAATACGTTGATTATGATCCACCCACAAACAATCTGTAATCTTTTACAAGGTGCATCTCTCACAGATGTTACAGGTGTGAAAATTTCCTAATTATTTACTTGTGAAACTTACCAAAGTATTTTTCCCAGTGACGATAACAGGAATAGCTTTACTCTGCACATTTGTTGACTTTAAAAATCCATGCTTTTCTAAATTTGACACCAAGTGTGGATGCAGTCCCATATTTTTAAAGTCACAAGTAGAAAACACTTTCTCAGACACTGATTTACCAGCAGATTGGTTAACGTAAATGTTTTTATGCTTTACACTGAATAAGTTATAATTTGGTCCATCGTTATGGCTTTTCACATCACTTTTCTTGCCTTCTTGCATTAATTGCTTGGCTAACAACTTATCTTTCTTCTGTTTGCGTTTTATATGACCAATTGGTCCACTTTTGTTTAACTCAGGTGAAGTGTGTACTTCTGGAACACTTTCCACTTCGGAAACTTTAGTTATTGTGGTATTTTTCTTTATAATTTGTGGTTTTGATGCTGGAGTTGGTGTAGATGGTGTAGGTGCATCTGTTGGTTTCTGTTTGCGTCTTGCAAACACCATAGCTTTTGCTTTGGGCTGAGTTTTTGAGTTCCAGTCCATCGTAAATTCAGGTTGGGCAGATTTTACCTAAAATATGAGTGAAATCAGTTAGGATTTGGGTTTTAAAGTATAGAAAGAGTTAAAACTTACTTTTTTCTTTGTTTTAATCGACATTTTCACTATATTTATTGATTATTCACTTAATAATCACGGTTTTTAAAGTTGCAAACAACTTAGAAACTTGAAAGCACATGGGTTTTTGAGGTTACAATGCATGTTTACAACACAACTCATATACAGGATGTTAAAATTAAAATTTAACAAAACACATTAAAAAACAACATTTATCAACTACAATAATCATTTATTTGGTTTAAAAATGCTAACAATAAATAATTTAATAAAAAAAAGTTGATAAATATGTATAAAACATGTAAAAATCAATTTTTATTGTTGGTTGCCTACATGCATCACATTAACTTAATACAACCACAAATCTTCGACGCATTGTTTACACAATGTTACCCACATACCACAATGAATAAAGCAGTGCGGCTGTGCGAATTACGAACACATTAGTAGTCCATTAACATTGAGACTCGCGTCCGAACGTCGGCTAAGTAGCTCAGATCGCACCGCAGATTAGGGGTGGATTTGGCGCGCGCTATTAGCCGCAGCGAAGCCAGATCGAATGGAACCGCGACGAATCGCTTTCGTTCGACTTCCACGCCGCAAGAACTCTTCAACCCCGCGCGGACATGTACATGGTGCCGAGCGAGGGTGTCGAAGTGATTGATATCTCTAAGTAACCCCATGTCCCATGTATATTATTATTACACATACCGAGTGTCAGCGGGTCACCACGCTCGTAAATATTAACCTGTAGGTGAATTGTATTTGCCACACTTGGTGTGCGTTGACCAAACCGTTAAACCCTACGTTTGAGCGGCAGTGTGATAGAGTAATAGCCGCATTATGTCGTTGGATTATGATGTGAGTTTGTTTGATGTTGGGTATGCTATTAATATGGCGGGATGAATAATGGCCGAGTTGCTTGTTTCCTATTTTTTTAGTCTTTTAATCTTTTAAATCAAATAACACACATGATTTTCTCTCTTTTTGTGTTGTTTTGTTGAAGATTATGAACTAGATCTTCAAATAACCAAATCGAAACCGTTTTTTTCGCATTTGTCGCATGGTTAATATCAAATAAATAATTCTCGGTAATTTTCAGTAATAATTTCTGCGTAGTAATTTCCGTGCCGCGTAACTATTTCATTTTCTGCGTTTATCGTTGACATTTCGGACATTTTTGACAGTCGTAATGGCGGCGGTGACAGCCAAGAGTCTTGTTGTTCTGTTTCAATCTCATTTAATTTGGTTGTTTCTTAGGAAGCGGCGATGATAGCCATGGCGCGCTGCCTGACAAAAGCGCGCGTGTTTATTGTTCGTGCGCTGACGGCGTGATTATGCACAACAATTGAATGCAATTCACCCACGATTGCCTGGTTGGGAAATTACGCTCGAATTTTTACGAACACATTACGTACATTATATTAGCATTGTAATCGGTGAACATGGGAGATATTATTTTTTATAGATCTAGGGTTGTAAAAGTAGTGAAAACACAATTTAAGTTGTGTTATTTTAATAAATTAAGAATATTTTCGGTGATATTTTAGTCATGACCGTGATTAAAGTACTTTAGTCACGCCCGTGAGTAAAGTGCTACTTTTTGTGTCTCGAAACCGTAGGAAAAGTGATGCTTTAAAGGTGAAAATAGAAAAAAAGTGGAAAAAAAAGAAAAGAAAACATGATAAATATTATTTTTACAGCTCTAGGGTTGTAAAAGTAGTAAAAACACAATTTATGTTAGATTATTTTAATAAATTGAGAATATTTTCGGTGATATTTTAGTCATTACCGTGATTAAAGTATTTTAGTCACGGACGTGACTAAAGTGCTACTTTTCGGGTCTTGAAACCGTAGGAAAAGTGATGCTTTAAAGGTGAAAATTGAAAAAAAGTGGAAAAAAAAGAAAGGAAAACATGATAAATATTATTTTTTACAGCTCCAGGGTTGTAAAAGTAGTAAAAACACAATTTAAGTTGTGTTATTTTATTAAATTGAGAATATTTTCGGTGATATTTTAGTCACTACCGTGATTAAAGTACTTTAGTCATGCCTGTGACTAAAGTGCTACTTTTCGTGTCTTGAAACCGTGGGAAAAGTGGTGTTTTAAAGGTGAAAATAGAAAAAAAAAGGCAAAAAAACAAAAAATAAAAGAAAATATGAAAAATATTATTTTTTACAGCTCTAGAGTAGTAAAACTTGTAAAAATTCAATTTAAGTTCTATTATTTTAATAAATTGCCAATATTTCCATGAAATGATTAGTCATTAACGGATACTTTGCATAGATAAATACTTTGTGCTCAGTTATGACGCGCATGACTGCAAAAATTAATAATATTGCTTATGTCGTGTCGCACAGACTGTAAACGCGCATAATAGCTAAACAAATGATTTCCGCTGAATTCCCGTGCTCTGTGTGCGCATTTTTATAATTTGCACCAATAATACTCATTGCGTGTGTTGCACATGCTCACTGATATTATAATTTTCCACCGACTTTCAATAACAAGTAATTTTAAATCTCAAAAATATCAAATACTTACTAAAACCTAAATCTAAATTGATAAATTATTGCGTCATGATGCTGCACTTTTAAAATTGCATATAAATATATAGCGTTTTGTGCGAAATTCGATAAATTTTGTACAATCAAGAAGCTGCTTTTAGTCGCCGCGGCGTTGTTGTTGTGTTGATCGATGGTCCACGGGGCTAAAATGTTGAAAGGTACGCCAGAGTTAATGTTTAAAGTTGAGGGAATCGGGCGAATTGGCCGAATTGAGCGCCATTAATAAAACATTCGACGTTCAGCAAGCACGGCGTGCACACACATGATGCATGCGGGGTGTGCACGCGCGTGTGACACATTCAAACGCAAACTTGGACAGTTTTGTAGTTTTGCAGTGGGAGCTTCGAGTTTATAACGAGAAACTGTATAAACTAGATAAAGTTGGCAGACATACGGGCCGGACGCGGGGCGCATATTTAAGAAAACAGTTTTTCATCGGTTTTTATGCGAAAAACGTCAAAAAAAGATTTAGATTTGCACCGAATAGTGACTGACTAGTGGCAAAATGACACTTGCTAGGAAAAACAGTTATTTCTTTATTATCTGAAAATTTTGGTGAAACAATTAGGAATGTACCGGATAGTTGCCGACTAGTCGGCTAAATATTTATAAACTTTACAAAAAATTCTTTTTTATACGAAAAATAGAATAAAAGTAAAAATCTTGATATTTTCCAAATAAGGGCCACTAAACTGCCTTAATATTCGACAAATTCCACCAAATAAAATTCAATTACATAATTTCTTCAGTTTCTATAAGAAAGAATAAATAAACATTCAAAAATCTGACATTCTGAATGTTATTGAATCGATAGTAACCCAATCTGATAATATTCCAACTTAGCTCCATGCATTTTATTTAAATTTGCGGTTTTAGTCGCGCCTAGAATCGCAAACAACAAACTCATACTCAACTACATGTGAAACAAAGTGCAGTAAAAAAAATGTATAAACATTCAACGCTGGCGTGCTGCGGCTGTTGTGATCTAACGCTGGCGACGCGCTGGATCGGTTTCTTCGGAGTGGTAGCGTTGTTATATTAAAATTAGAATTCTAAAATTTAATACACTTATGATTTTATTAATCACTAACCGATAATCGTGCGCGCCCATGCATAATTGCACCTTGGCGCGCGTCGTGCGCAATCTTACATGTCGATAATTTCATTTCAAGGCATTATCCACCGCATTAACGACCATTCTAATTAGCGACAAGCGGGCGAACAATTTCGATCACAGTCGGACGATCGCGACGGCTCTCGGGCTCGATTGGCAGCATTTTCATAGCACTGCGAATGCCACACGAGCTGCCGATTATGATGGTTTGTAAAAATCATTTAAAAAAATTTCAAATGAAAAAAATATTTTTTTATATTTTTGACATTTTAGGTAAATTAATAAGTGTTATTATGGTTTTCTATTCAGTTGTGTATCTCCTAAACAATATGGTTTTAATTTTTGCTACAATCACGGTACATATAATAATATTTACAATTTTTTTCGTATTATTAGAGGTAATTTTGTAGGAAAATCGCTGGTGTGCATTCCCATGGATTGGTAATGAACTTTTCAGTTGTCTTTCGAAGATAATCGCTATGTTACACCACTGGTTGTATAAGCATAAACATTTCACAACGTTATTCTACGTTGGGTCAATTTTATACGTTGGTATGTACACAAAATTAACTAAAACAACCAAAAACAAACAAAAAATCACAAAAAAATTAAATTTTTAGTTGTTGCTATCTGGTGGATGATTGTCGTGTATCTCGCACAAAAATCATGGTCATTCACCGGTGAAATATCACTAAAATCACCAAAAACATCACAAAACACAACATCACACCAAAATCACTTCGAAAGAGTTCAATCCATTGATGATGATACTACTATAATGTCCGATGCGCGTTTTTCTTATTATTTCACACGCACACAGTCTTTAGAAATGAATTCAATCGATTATATCCCGAATTTAGGCTATGGTGAAATTTAATATTTAATGATTTAATGTATTTTATAATTTAATATTATATAGAGATTTTGCAAGTAATACAAAATGAAGTTTTAAAATTTGCATTTAGCATTCAGTGCGCATGCAGACATAAAAATCTTCGTTCATAGTCGATCGGAGTTGTTTTGAGTTCGGTCGGCCGGCGCGCGCGCCGAATGCAAACATCGCTCGGTTGGCATATAGTGGAGCGTAAACTTTTTCCATTTTCCATTTGGACTAAATCCAATTTTTGTGCGCGGCGGGCGAGGGGACGCTGGCGATTATTCAGATTCGGCGCGCATCGTCGACCGGGAGATTTATGCGCGTCTTCAGGAGAGATGAAGCGACGGAAGACGCGGCCAAGCGGTCAAAAAACTCGGATTCAGGCGGATGAAAATTATAATTTTAGAATTTTAGACGTTTTGGGCGGTTTAAAATATAAAAATGTTAATTTTTGGCATTTTATACTACATTAAGTATCTAGTGCGCTAAGTGGCACTTTAATAACGTTTAGCGATGTAATCCAGAGTATTTTTTCTATTTTCACCCCGTGACTAAAGTACTTTAGTCATGGTTTTGGCTGCCCGTGATTAAATTTTCACTTTTCTTGTGTTAAAACCGTGGAAAAAGTAGCTATTTGAAGGTGGATGTAGAAAAAACAAATTATTTTCATTTCAAATTTAAAATAAAAAATACCCGCCCCTTTTCAAAGAAAAAAAGAAAGAAAAAAACTCGTAACTAGTGTTTTAAAAACTTTTCCACCCGCAGCCCGACGTTTTAACAAATTATACACTTTTCATTTCGCCAAAGAACACGCGTTTCTTTCGAATTTCTTTCCGAAGCGCGACGTTTTACCAAGGGGATGAAGTGCGGCTTGTTGGTAGATTAGACGGACGCGAAAAAAGTTTAAAGCTTTTAAAGATGTAACTCGATAAAACCAATTTGCGCTCAAGAGGTCCCCATTCGCCTTACACATTTTTTCTTTCTTCAAATCCTACAAAAAAAGCGAAAACTTTTCTTTTTAAAAACTCAATTTTTAAATATCAATTAAAATAAATGCGCACAATCATCTCTGCCGCCATATTAATGATAAAAGTCAAATAAACGTCGCACGCACTGAATTTATCATCGTCGGGGCGTTTCATTGTCGCTACAATAGCACAACACCATCCACAACTCACCCTTGGTGTCAGTATATGTGAATGTGTGTGTGTTGTGTGTGATATGAAACTCTATTATACACTTAGTGAATGCGACGCAGCATGAGTCTCTATACGTATTTATTATCGGGGTGGCACCTCTTCATTGCATCAATTCACTCACCACTTGTGCGTGTGTACGCACTTCATAATCAAGCACCATGAAAAATAATTAATTGCAATCGAAAGTGAATTTTCACATTTTTAAATGCTCATTTTCGGGGTGTGAGCATTCATCACGACTGAAATTCTCCAAGTCATCACGTTAGGTGTGAATTTGTGTGTGAAAGGGGGTAATCTATGATGACTTTACACATTGCACATTGTATTCGACGAATACATCATATTTTATTAACCCTCATATTTGTATTATTATATGAAATAAATGAAATAAGTGCATAAATAGGGCAGATGTTTTGCGTCTTGAAATATTTTGTTATCTTGTTTCGCTGGCTGTGGTATATATCGCGTTGGCATTTCCACGAAATCGCGCACTTATTCAGCGCTTTTATCTCGGGCTTTCTACGCGTTCAGCCCGCTTATCGCCGGGCGCGGCCATGTTGCGAAGCGTTAATATTTCTGGCTGATGGTTATAATGCCCGAAGCATTACATAGATTCTCCCGACGGCGGAAACTTTTATGCATGGACCATAAACCCAATGAATGGTAATAGCATTATCTATACCCTACTTCCTATAATAATAAAAATCCTCGCCGATGCCGGCGACCAGCGACGAGGTCCTCCCCGTCGTGATTCATTGTCCTCCATTTACTGTTCTTTTATGCACTCGGGCGATCTGTACGTTGACTTACTCGTATTTTGCCAACACAAGGGTTTCTCAGAAGGAAAAAACAAATAGGAGAGGAGTATTGGTTGATGTGTATTGGGTTGCATATTTTTAGTGTATTATAATAATATTTTATTGGCAAACTTTGTATAAAAGTGAAATTTGTTGAATATTGTTGGTTTACTTCAAAAGTTTGGCAAAAAATACATTAGTAGGTCTATGTTCGGTGTGTATACCGCAAGTCCAACATTGGAGTATTATATTTTATACAGAGTAGTCTCAATTTAACGATAAACTTTGTAAAATCGCGAAATTTGTACAATTTACTTGATTTTCTTCAAAAATTAGGTTAAAATTACATTATTAGCCCTATGTTTGGTATATATACCGCAAGTCCAACATTGGACTACAAAATTTAATGCAGTGTAGGTTTGATTTAACGAAAAATTCTGTTTAACAGCGAAATTTGTTCAATTTGGTTGGTTTATATTGATTTCCTCGTTATAGCGTCACAGTTTCTCTGTATAACGTCGAAAAATATTTTCATTTCTAGCAATTATGAGCTAGAATATTTTTTCAAAGACATGACATCGATGGTAACATTTGAAATATTGTTGTAATTATGATCCCAACATCCCGGAAAATTGCAATGCAAATTTCTATAACTTAAGCACGATTTTTCAGCTAATTTGTTGGGGTGCACGTTGCGTTACAACAAAATCATTTAAACATAACACAAGTGAATACAACTGAGCGACGCGAAATTCATATTTAGACTTCAGGAAATATTTACCGGCATTTTTACAAGAGAAATTGAGTTTATAACCTGCGCAACAAAAGATTAAACAGATGCCAATCCACGTAAAATCTTAATATTTTGTTTTTTATTTGCATGTTTTGATGTAACGATTTTAAATTATACCTACCTAGATAGATAGATGAAATGGCCATTTTATTTATAATAATTTAGCATATAATGCCGCTGGAATGTTTGCGTTTTCTCGCTTGTTGTAAATCGCGCACCGAATAAATAATGGAACAAAACGAGGCGATTTCCGCTCGTTGATCATGCCAGCTTGCATCAATACCAAATCACCGCCGCCCGTCCGCCGTGTATAAATGTAATCAAATCAACAATAATCGTTAAAATTAAACAACAACGCGCGCGCATTCTGCCAGCGATATTCGTTCGTTTACTTTATTTTATGTGCTCGCTTATGCACGAACACAATGTTTTCAACGTTTTCAATTCGCCGGACATAATTTGTTTTGATTCCGGCGTCATCATCAACACATTCGTATTGTCACCTCACTTCAACAAAATTAATCCTTTAAAAATTGCACATTAAACAAAAAAATATTTTAAAAAACAAAATTAAGGTTATAATGCTTAGTCTACTAGATAGGCAATCAAATACACACACCAACATAATATTTACTTACTTAAATTCTAAAATATTGTTAAATCTGGGTGACAATACGAAACGTGCGCATAACGTTGTCGGTTATAAAAATCATTGGCATTTATTGTCATTACATGCAATGTGCGCGTAGATAGCGACTCGTATTTATTTAGTTATCGTCGCGTAGATATTATCGTTTTATGCATGTAGGTAGGTACGTGTTTGATGGTGGGCGTAGATCATCGGCGCGAGGCGAGCGCGCTGTTTTTATTTAATTCATGATCGGCACTTCCTGTAATTACAATGCGGTAAACATGCCATTAGCCGCCAGTGGACGCTGTGGCGTCGCGCTCCCGATTCCGTAATAACGCATAACCGAACGGGGCGATAAAATGGGCCGGAATGTCAAAATCCGTTCAAGCACTGCGTGTGTTTATTCGTATATTTATTAAATATTATATATATGCAGCAGGTCGGCTAGCAGGAATGACAATGGATGTGCATCAGTGCGTGATGCATCATATAATAAACATTAAAAAGTACTTTAGTTTAAGTTAATATTTAGCAAGTTTTTTGTAGAAAAAATTAGTGTTCTTTGTTTTTGAGTTGAATTTTTGAAATTTTAGAAATGTTTTAAAGCTAAAAGAAGCAGAATTAAATTCTCTTTCATTTGATGTATTTATTGATATTGTAAATTTTTTATTTTTGGAGAAAAACTTGAAATTTTGTTGAAAAAATTGATTTTTTCGTGAAAAAATCGAAAAATTTGACAAAAATATTATTTTTGAACGAAATTTTTCAAAATTTGCAAATATTTTAAAGTCAAATGAAGTAAAATTAAATTCCCCTTTATAAAATATATTTGATAATATGGTACATTTAATATTTTTACTGAAAAACTTGAAATTTTGATTAAAAAATTGAAATTTTCATTAAAAAATCGATATTTTTGACAAAAAAATTAATTTTTGCATCAAATTTTTAACATTTTAAAAATATTTTAAAGCACAACGATAGACAATTTAATTCTCTTTCATAAAATATATTTACCAAAACTATACTTTAAATATTTCTAATAAAATTTTGATGTTTTCCATGAATAATTCAAGAAATATTTGTCGAAAAAATTTAATTATAAAATTGATATTCAGATACGCACGTATCGCGCAAGATAAAAGACGCTTCACATAAGTAAATGAGTACAGCTCGCAGTGGAATAAATGCAAAGATATTTGCTCGACGCGACTCCGACGAAATCCGGCGCGCGCCCTTTATAGGTCGAACGCGCGGCGTCGAGTCACTCGTGTCAAACGCTTTGGCGAGATTGGAGACGATTTGCGCACGAACGCCTTCCTGCGTAATATAAGTGCCTCCTCATATCACACGAATACCTACCTACGCGATAACGAATAAAAAGAGCTGGCGGCGGGGTGTGACGCGCCGCCCCACGCGGAGGCGCGAGCGAACGCCGGGTGCGAGATTTCGTTCGTTTCGTTTCTCATAAATATGCATGCGCCACGGCGATATTAAATATTAAAACAGATTACTTAACTGTCTCGACATCAAACGGACGCTAAGTGGATGCAAGAGCGCCCACCGGGGGCCCGTATGCGCGCACTTTTACTACAAATTGGATCCGCGCGCGATAAAATTTGCACTTTGGACAAATTAGCGACACCTCGGGCTGACGCCTTCGAAACATTTTAGTCTAAAATTAAAAAAAAAAGACAAAAAAATATTTAAAAGTACTTTTATAAATAAGTTATTTATTTATAAGTTATGTGTGTATGAATGTGTTGTGTTTGTATGCACAGTTTTGATTGATATGTGATTAGAGTTAATTACGTGCGCAGGCACTAATAACGCGCTTCTGGGAAATAATTTTCACCCAGCTACCAGCAGGCAGGCAGCGACAAAAGAAACATGCGTGTAATCGTGTATAGCTACGATTTAATTACAAATTACAAAGTTTACGGTCAGAGCAGGAAAAAAATTGCAAACTTCCTTGAAGAATAAAATGTAAAAACCATTAAAAAGGAGAGTTACGTTCAACTAAAGTTGCAAACCACTTTTATTTTACTTTATACTATAGTTTGCAACTTTAAACACTTGTAACTTCATTTTTTAAAGTTTTATGGTAAATAATCAATGAATAATCATGTTTTTTCTTATTTTTGTCAGCAAAAATAAGTTGTAGCATTCAACCAAAGTTGCAAACTATTTTAAATTGTGGTTTTATTAATGTTTACAACTTTAGTCACTTATAACTAGATTTTTTAAAGTTTAACTCTAAATAATCATTGAAAATTCATATTTTCTTTATTTTTGTCATTATTTTTAATTACCAGTTAATTAAAATTTGCATTTGTCATTTTTTATTGCATAACATACAAAAAAATTAAGTAGTGACGTTCAACTAAAGTTGTAAACTATTCATACTTTAATCATAGTTTAGTTTGCAACTTTATTCACTTGTTACTTTAATTTTTTAATTCAACTCTAGATAATCACTGAATAATTGAAGCTTAGATATTCTTATCTATTGTCATGATTTTTAATTAAATTGTAATTAAAATTTGCATATGTCATGTGTTTTTTCGCTTACATAACTTGGATAATTCCCATTCTTTCGAAATGGAAATGAATCCGAATCTGAATTCGATGGCGACGATTTCGTCCTGATTGCAGGTATAAGTTTGTAATTCAATTGAACATGAACACATCGCACGCCGCGACGCCCCGCAGGGTAATTAATACGTAAAGTACGGGAGGGCGCGCTCGCGCAGATATGCTTTTAATAACTAGATCCGACGGGCATTGCCTTAATCAACTCAATGCCGCAAGTTTGTTAATTACGATTGAAGGCGCCGCTCCGGCGTTAATTTGATTACGGCTGCGCGGGGCACGTTTCAGTCGCACGACAACTTTGTCCGCGAGATGACAGACAATCGTCTCGGAGTGGCTGGCGGTATCGATAACCAATCGCAATTGAGTTTCAAGAGTTGCAAGAGGTGCAGAAAAAAAAAAGAGTTGGGAATTTGTTTTGAGGGAAATACCGGTATTTTTTATGTAAGAAGTATTTTTTATATAAGAAAAAATACCGGTATTGATAAAGGAAAAATATTTTATTTCTTGAATACCGGTATTTTTGTATGTTTAATCAAAATACCGGTATTAATATCGGTGTACCGGTATTTTTTTTCAAAAACCGGTATTTCAAATAAATTATTTATTTTATTTTTAGATGAAATAATTAATTTTGCAAATACCGGTATTACCGATATACCGAAATACCGGTATTGAACTCAAAATCAACATCCCTCTAGTTTCCACTAATAAAGTGGGATGTTTTATTGGATATTTGAGGGATTAGGGGATGATTGAGACAGTCTGTTCGGTTTGAAGCACTGGGGAGGGTTGTAGAATTAGAATTAGCTCACATATCGTATTTTGGACAGAGGGTCGTTAGTTATTAGAACCTCCTAATACTACAAATTGAGATGTCCTTTAGTCATCCATTTGATAACATCTCTTCAAATTATTCAAATCTTCTAATTTCCATTTTGTTTTGTTTTGTTTTAAGTAATTAGAGACATTATTTAGTATCATTCACACGTACCAATTCTCTAAGGTATTAGGTAATTAGTGTTGTTGATAGATAAATTAAAATTAAAATTAGCAATACTCAAACATTCCTAGTGTACTCGTAGAAGATAAATGTGAATCTCTTTGGAGGGTTGGTTGCTAGTTGGTCGCCGGTTATCATGCGCACGAAGCGGAATCGTCGAAGGGGACGCGACGAGTCTCCATCTACAGCACCCGTAGATGCAAAAGGGTGAGAGTGGGGGCGGCGAGCCACTCTCGCAGGCGGCGGCGGCAGCGTCGGCGGCGTAAAGGTTCGGTTTAGGGACGGAATTAGTGACGCTCTGGCGCGCACTCTCAGTGCATAAACGTCATGTTTTATTCATCGCCTGTCCACCAAATTATCAAGTTATTTTGCTTAATTCTGCTAAAGCACTGGGCTTTTATATTAAAGCGAGCGACTGCAGCGCGAAACAAAAATTCACACTTCATGTATGATGGTAAAGTAAAGTAAAATGCTTTCGGAGTTAAGTTAAGTTGAAGAGTTAAGTTCACTTCAAAAGCGGATGCTGATTGGTCCAGAGTGCATCTTCGCCATGCTTTTCCACCATTGGTTAAGCAAGGTCGGCGAGTGTTCGTTCATCCGTCCCATTCGGTCGATTCGATTCGAGAAATGAACGCACTTAAGTTAAGTCACTTCCTACTTTGCTGCCTACGCCGCCGAGAAAACAGATAAAACATCTTTTATCTGTACTTAACATCATGTATAGCGTACATTGACAGTTAACATTCCAGAGAGATGTGTTTTTTACTTAGGATATTACTTTAGTAGTTTGAAAAATATCCGATAGATGGCGCAGTAGGTATAAAAATGTGTATTGGATTAGAAAATATTCAAAAATTAGGATAAAATATTATTAAAAACATAGAAAATAGTAAAAATGTATTAAATACGTACGGATTAGTCGGTCCTACCGAATATTTTACTATTTTTACGGCCAATTAGTCCGCTAATGACCAAAAATTTAATTTTTTTTTAAATTTTAATTATTTTACTAAAATTAAAAAAAAAAAATCGACTAAGCCGACTAGTCGGCCGTATACAGATAAAATAAAATTTATTTTTTTATTCCTGATGAGTGAATCTGATGAACATATGGCTGGAGGGATCGCTCGCATGCCTTTTCGAGACATATGTCTAGATGCAGGACCCAAATCAGTGGTGAATGCGAGAACGCGCCGAGTGTTGCGCCCAGAATGTGGAAGCGCCCCAATGAAATTTTAATGCGTGTGCGTATCAAACATCACCACACACACCCATACACACTTACACCCATGAAATAAAAGTATTTGGTGGGCATCAAGTGTAAGAATAACGCAAGATATGTGTCCTGCGTGTATGATTGATTGCTTTTTCGAAATGTAATTACAACTCGAATAATATATCATAATACCTCGCACTCATCAGCAATTACCTCAATTTTTCTCGGCTGGGCGCGCACGCAAAGGTGGCGGTTGCAGAAGTTACGCTTCTGGAAGTTGGAAGCGGAGCGCTTTTTTTAATTAGGACGCGTAATTTAATGTCAGGTTAAGAAAATTCATTAATTTTTATTTTTTTGTATTTTCGTGGCTTTGCTGAATCATATTATCATTATTGCTAGAAATATCAATAAACGCAAAAGGGAAAAACCGCCGATACAAGCGATATTCACATGATGTTTTGTTTGTTTGGGTACGTACGAAATAAAATCGAATGCGAATAATAAACCGAAGCATAATATTCGTTTCCGTTCGTGCACTCAATTCCAGCCGTTGGGGGTGGTATCGCTGGAGCAAACAATACCCGCCGCCAATCGATGTCTCCATGTTTATTTTCGACAATAAAATCGCTGGCCCCCCCGGCAATGGAAGGAAAACAACACAGGCGCTCCTTTTGTGCGGCCAATAACACATTATCTCACTTTAGCATCCCCCCGGTTGTGCGCTATACGTCGTTAGGGAGCGCCGGGATAAAAGCCAAGATTGGCGGAGTGCGCCGCCCGCAATCTCAGCAAGCGCTATACTCGAAAAAAGGGAGTAAAAGAGGAAACTACAGGATGTTAAGTGTGTGTGCATGTGCATGTGTGTGTGAATGTGCCTCGTCGAATTTCGGGGCGAGTTGCCAGGCATCTTCTTTTCTCTTTCTCCTTTATCAAAAACGATCACGTCCCCGAGGATAAAGCAGAAGCTTATATGTGAAAGGCGAGCCTTTTCGGCGGAGAGTTTTACTATATAAAACATACACGAGTCGACTTTTCAATCTCTTTCCCTGGCTTTTCCACGGCTTATGGAAAGCAGCGCGCTTTCATTTATAAATCTCGAGACGTCTATTTGACCAATAGATTAAGCTTAGCGATAACATTTTCATTTATCCACACACATTCAAAAAGAGAGAATTTATTTTAACACTTTGTAGATGTATCTGTGTTCATTATTATCACTTGTAAGTGCTGCACGCTTTACGCATGCATATTTATAAATATTATCATCTATTACAGCGCCGAAGAGCGCCAAAAGTGGAGACTCTGTGGAGAGTAAAGTGCGCCCGGGCGCAGTGTGTAAAGTATTGCGTCGCGGGCTTCCGTCGCGCCGGGAGAGCTTTCGAGAGCTTTTACGGGCGCACAGTTTTACCGTGTATAAGTAATATAAAAAGCTCCCGATTTGCAGCGCCCCATAAATATTTAGCTCTAATTCTGAAAGCGCTTCCGACGACGACGGTGAAAATAACACAACACAAAAATAAAAATATTTGCGCATATACACAGTGTTAGAAAAATTGTTAGTTAAAACATCTATAACTCAAGAACCGTTTGAAAGATTTTTATAAATTTTGTGTTTTTGGGTTTGTCTTTAACCGAAATAGGAGAATAATTATTAAAATATTAAAAATTATTACATACAGGGTGTTAAATAAGGGTTGTAAGTTAAAATAGAGAATTAATCGTAATTATAGTTAAATAATTGAATACCAAATGGCGTTAATCTGTATAAGTAACATTTTACATTTAAATTATTAACAAATTTTTACTAAAAATAAAAATTTGTAATGTGTAACAAAGTAGTTTTTAAATTAATCAATTTTTAATTACGCGTATTGTCCGCGCGGTGATTATCATCCACATAAGTTGATTAATTCTCTGTGCTTTTTTTTTAAATACAAATCAACCGAGTCTTTTATTTGCTTTTGGCTGCGAAGATGAGATTGACGCATAGTCATACATCGTGTAAGCGAGCACGTAACGCGCGATATAGACCTACGCCTAAGTCAAAGGCGTAATGATTTAAGGAATGCGTTATTAATTGTCGGCGTGCATTGTATGCGCACACTGGTAGCCTAATCGCGTTCTATCCAAGCCCATGCAGCCGGCACAATGGCGGCCGCTCTTCAAATGTACCTATCTAGTATCTTCTTCTTCTTCTTCTTTGCTGCTGCTGCTGCTTCTTTGGTTGTTATGTGTCTGGTTGCCGCCGTGCGCCCGGCGTACTCGTAATTATCGAACAAAACGCGCATTTCTTTTCATCATTGAAGAGGCCAAATTAATCATAACACTTGTAAAGGCGGCGGCGTCGGCTGTTTTTGTTGCGCATTATAATATACCTGGGGAAACGACGTCGACAAATAAAACACCACGGTGCTGCTGCTATGCATGCCGCACTGGCGTGCACAATAAAACACAAATGAGACGTTCCGACTCCCGAGGCTTCCACGTCCCGCGGCGCGTCGATAGATGTTTAGAATTCATTAATTTATTAATCAAAGAACGGAATGTCTCATCTGTTAACTTAAGTAGTAGGTTAACATGGTTTTTATAACGTATTTTTAGTAAAATACAAAAATTGCTTAACTTTGGCGGTGTTTTTGAAGCATTTTTGAGGAATTTTGGGGGCGGCAAATTGTTATCGTAAAGGACAACTCATGCTCTATATAAGTATGAAAAGAGCATACAAATATGTTAAACGGTTCCCGAGATAAAACATAATTTACATCTGTTTTTTTTTTGTAATTTACAAAAATTGGTAATTTGGGCGGCGTTTTTTGGACACTTTTGGAGAAATTTTGGAGGACGGCAAATATGTATTGTATAGAATAACTCTTGTCCTATATAAATATGAAAAGAAAATGGAAATATCTTGAACGGTTTTCGAGATATAACCTAATTTACATCACGTCTTTTTGAAAACTTGCAAAAATTGGTTAAATTTGGTGACGGTTTTCAGGCATTTCCTGTTGAATTTCGGAAATTTACAAAAATGTATCTTAAAGAGAATCTTTTAAACTATCGAGATATGAAAAGACTTCCTAATTATCTAAAACGATTTTCGAGAAAAACCCAAATTTCTACTGATAAAAAATTTACATGAAAAATATCATAATATACAATTAAAAAAATGTAATATTTTGCTAAAAAATAGTATTTCACTTGTAAAATAACAAAAACTAATTAATTTAATCATTAAATAATTATTTTTGCATATTGTTAAAACAAAAATGAAAATATTTCCGATTAAAAATAAAAATATAAATTACCCAGCGTTGAAAAGCCAGAGATACTCGTACTGCTATAAAGTTAAATACGGCGTGGTTAATTAAAATTATTAAAATAATGATCGATTGATTGAACTGTATAAGTGTGCAAGATTCGATTAAAGTCGTTAGCGTCGTTCGCGTCTAGAATTACTGATCGCGCGGACCTCCCACCTCGCGAGGCCTCTCGCGCGCGCGCGGCTCACCGCAAGCGATCGCATCGAATTTACTTAATCATTTTCCACACGTACATGAATGACCCGGCGGCCGAGCCGCCCGACGAAACCGAAAAACGTCGTCGTCGTCGTCGCGGACGTGTGCTAAGCCGACCGCACCGATCCAAAAACCTAATCGAGATTATTTTATCAACTACAATGACCCGAAGGTATCCACGATGATCATGATCACGGACACGATCACGATCGGCGTTTGATCCGCACCGGGCATTCGGGTATTGTTTACAGAAGACTTAATAAAACAAGTTTGATGGACGATCTACGCCGGCTACTTAGTGAGTCGGTGTTGATCGGTCGATCATACGTGAAAAATACACGCACTCGACGTGTATAGTCTACAGTTTCTCAAAAAATAAAAAAAAAATAAAAAATAAATATCTCGAGTGACAACTTGACATCGACGCGATCAAGGCGCACGGAAAAAATGCATGAGCGTAAAAAATCAAGTCGGTTAAAGGATTTTCATAAATTAGAAAGGGTGTTGGAGCTGTGCGCAGCTTTACAGTTTTTTTCTGTTATGTTTGATTCGTATTTCTTTATCTCGTCGCGACTGTCTGACGGTATGACGGTAGCGTGGATCGTTTAAGCACTTCGATTATGTACATTTATTTTAATTCCCCGCGCTGAACGGATCAGAACTGTCGCGTTGAGTGGCGCATCCGAAGATTCTCGCCCGGCTATACGTTTAATGTGCTTTAAAACGTGTCGATGCGCAAACGTCACGGCTTAATGAGCCAATTAGGCGACGCTTCTTAATGTTTGACCAGCTTTACAACCCGTCTGCGTTGAATATTCCAGTTAAAAATTTAAAAACAATAATTTTTGCTTTAAAATCACATTTTACTTGCATGTTGTTATGTATTTACCTATAGGTATGAGTTTTAAAGTGGTATTTTTTTTCTAGGCGTTGGAGGTCGTCGATACCATCGAAAAGTTTAATAACGCGATCATAATTACCAGCACTTGGTAAGTAATTATGCATAAAATGCAATTTATACATTATTTATATACATTTTAACTTATTTTCTGTTAAAACATTGAAAATTTATTTTTAAATTTTTTGCTTTTTAAGTTTTTTTTGTTTGGTGAAAAAAATTTGTGTTTGTATTTAATTGATATACCGATGTGTGTATTTTGGTTATCGTCAAATGGGCGATGCCCAAGCGGTTAATTAATTAACGGCGTGGGCGTCCGCGGCGGACGCGAGCGCGCGCTGCAAATCGATCGGCCGTGTAAATCAGCTAAACACCCATTGTCGGCGTGCATTTATGCGCGATTTGCATAATAATAATTACTCAGCGCCGCTCCGCACCACATCGATCCAATGTTGACATGAATCTCGGAAATTTGTGAACATTGCAAACCTAAACTCTACACAAACAAAAATTTTAACAAAATTAAAACTGGTTAAAAGGAGTTTAAAGTAATTTTGAGTGTGAAATTTTTAAATACACACAAAATTGACTGATTTATTACCTTTACAAAATTTACCTGCAAATTTTTAACAAAAAAGAAAAACATTAGCTACGGTTAATATTTGGGGTGTAGGTATGCACAATTTAATATTTAAATTATGCAAAGTGCATACGCCGAAAAGCACTTAAGTCAATTTATACCGAATGTTTAAACTTTAAACATTTTCGCGTTTAATTTCTTCTCCTTTGAATGTGTTGGGTTGATTGTCAATGCGTGTCCATGTCATTTCATGCACTTTGCAATTGCAGCGCAATTCCGTGCGGCAATTTCGCGAAGCTAAACGCCAGTTTTTACAGTAAGTGCACAATGGCGCATGAAGTAGTAAGTGGTGTGCGCACCGCGAGCCTATCGCCGATCACGATTCTGATCGGCTCGTAAACAAATTACACGCCATCGCGAAAGAATAATGGAAACGTTTCGCGAATCGGCATGCCGGACGCTTAATTGTGCAAATAGCATTTGCATACGCGATGAACGGCCATTACAGCGTGTTTTAATCTAGGCAACACACAGCGCATTTAATTACACTTGCATAACCTCAAGGCGCAAAGTAAATTTAACAAATAGACCGAGACTGTTGTAGGTAATGACGCTCAAGGGACCACACATTTTATCACGTTATAGCGGTATAGCAGAATGCGTGCGCATTGATTATTTTATTTTTTCTTATAGAGAAGTTCATGAGGATTTAGAATTTTTAATTCGTTGGTTGCTATCGTTTTTGGTTTCGGAGATAATTGCAATCGAAATATAGATAAAAATTTGAATATTCAGATGTTTGCATACATTTTGTTATTAATTATTGTCAAATATTTTTATCTTATAAATTTCATATTTCATTTATCTAATAGAGAATTTCCTGTAGATTAAGAATATGCGATTCGTTCCTTTCAATCTTCTTTATATTACGAGATATTCGCGATTGTATAAAATGGGCAATAATTGAAAAATGTCACTTTTAGCACTTTTAGTCGCGTTTTTCGACCTCTTACTGTAGGAAATATAATTATTTTATATTTTTATCTGATAGAGAATTTTCCAATCTTTCATAATCAGCAATTTGTTGGTTGCTATCGCGTTTAGTTTAAGAGATATTAATTATCAAAAATCGTCGAAAAAAGTATCAAGCACCCCCTTGACAATTTTATCTTAAGATTGAAAATTTCATCTCTTAGATTTCCATTTAAACTCGTCTATCTTATAGAGAATAGTTCGTAGAATAGTCTCTGCGATTTGTTGCTATGTAGGGAAGGTAGCCTAATTTGGACCAGCGCCTAAGTTGGACCACCACGATAACCGCGGACTGTTGAAGTTTGTGCAAAAATAGACTGGCCCCTCGTTTTACTCGTATTTATAAACAATTAATGCAACTATTTGGGTTAAAACTTGCCGCGAGCTTTCGTCGTGACAACAACTTTTTGTAACCTTGATTATCAAATCTATTATAACGACGTAAGTGCATAAGCTGTCAAGCTGTTTAAACGTTAGATTTCACGATTATAATTATATCATCAGAAAGCTTATTTATTTATCTATAATTTATAGTATTAATTTGGAGAGGTTATGTTATATTAAGATTGTTGTTGATCATTATATATAAATTCTTCAAGTTGCCCAAGTTGGACCAAAGACAGGCACCGGGGATTTAACAGGGAAAACGTATATCATTTTTTCGACCTCCTAGAAAAGCTTGTGGACGAGCACAAATCTTCGAAATGATCCACTGTATGAAATGCCAAACTTTGGTTTATACAAAATGTGCTTGTGTTAGTGCTAAAACTAAAATTTACTATTGTGTCAATTGCCGTTAAAAACCATGGTCCAATTTAGAAACCGCGCGGTCCAATTAAGGAAACCGGTTTCTTAATTTGGACCAAAACCAATTTTTAAATTGAAATTTGAGGGGTATAAATAAATTTTTACTTAAACCAAAAATAATTTTTTTAAATTGAAATTTGAGTTTATATGGGTATAAATATAATTTTTACTTAAACCAAAAATATCATTTTGTTGGTAAGCCTTGTGAGTTACTTTTCCGCTATTTAATTTTATTGACAGTTTATATGTGGCTCTATAAATCAAAAAATATAAAATGGTCCAAATATGGCTATCTCTCCTCTACTCTCTTTTAGTTTACGAGATATTTGCGATTGAAAAAAATCATCAAAAATTGAAAAATGTCACTTTTTAGCACTTTTAGTCGCGTTTTTCGACCTTTTATTGTAGGAAATATAATTATTTAATATTTTTATCTGATAGAGAATTTTCCAATCTTTCATAATCAGCAATTCGTTGGTTGCTATCGCTTTTAGTTAAAGGGATATTAATTATCGAAAATCGTCGAAAAAAAGTATCAAGCACCCCCCCTTGACAATTTTTTCTTAAGAATGAAAATTTCATCTCTTAGATTTCCATTTTAACTGGCTTATCTTATAGAGAATAGTTCGTAGAATAGTCTCTGCGATTTGTACCTATGTATCTCTTTTAGTTTACGAGATATTCGCGATTGAAAAAAATCGTCAAAAATTGAAAAATGTCACTTTTTAGCACTTTTAGTCGCATTTTTCGACCTTTTACTGTAGAAAATATTATTATTATATATTTTTATCTGATCGAGAATTTTCCAATCTATCATAATCAGCAATTTGTTGGTTGCTATCGCTTTTAATTTAAGAGATATGAATTATTGGAAATCGTCGAAAAAAAGTATCAAGCACCCCCCCTTGACAATTTTTTCTTAAGAATGAAAATTTCATCTCTTAGATTTCCATTTAAACTCGTCTATCTTATAGAGAATAGTTCGTAGAATAATCTCTGCGATTTGTAACTATGTATCTCTTTTAGTTTACGAGATATTCGCGATTGAAAAAAATCGTCCAAAATTGAAAAATGTCACTTTTTAGCACTTTTAGTCGCGTTTTTCGACCTTTTCCCGTTGGAAATATAATTATTTTATATTTTTATCTGATCGAGAATATTCCAATCTATCATAATCAGCAATTTGTTGGTTGCTATCGCTTTTAATTTAAGAGATATGAATTATTGGAAATCGTCGAAAAAAAGTATCAAGCACCCCCCCTTGACAATTTTTTCTTAAGAATGAAAATTTCATCTCTTAGATTTCCATTTTAATTCGCCTATCTTATAGAAAATAGTTCATAGAATAGTCTCTGCGATTTGTACCTATGTATCTCTTTTAGTTTTCAAGATATTCGCAATCGAAATATCATAAAACCCGAAAAACGAATTTTTGACAATTTACCAATTTATTAAATTTACTTTTTCCACAAATTTCATATAGCATAGTTACGCCACTATACGAGTACCTACATTGGGTCAACTAAAAAGAAAATCAAAAATCACCGCGTGATATTTTATCCAGTGTAAACGAGAACAGAAAAAAACTAGTACGCGAAGCGACGAATTCGATACCTGTTACGTGCACCGACGCATGCATGTAATGCATCACACACAATGTAAGAACGCTGTAAGGTTGCCCCGATATCGACGGATGAATGAATGATCACATGCCTATGCTCCATCAAAGGCACTAGACAAAGAAAGCGATACATGGAGTCGCGTTGTTGTGGGACCTAATTTGTTACCAATTTCCCATATCATATCAGTTGTCCGCTCAATCAAACTTTAAGTGCGTCAGGTCTTGGGTTACATCGCCATCCACACCGCAATTTTTACACACGTGCAATTTTGCAATCAAAAGTTTTTATTTTTCATATAAATATTAATCGAGTAGCTCCGCGCCTGAATGTATGCAACTTATCATACACATAGGTACAACACCACACCACAAATGCGGTTAACAATTGCGTCATTATTTCGCAATCGTCATGTTTATACCTAATGCACACTCAATACTGTTTAAAATACTCGCGAGATAATTTCGATAAATCAACGGTACGAATCATAATAATAACCACTTAATGTTCGTTTTTATTGCGGCGTGATTGCTACGCTTTTATGCTTTAATACTTTTTTTTATTCAGTCAAGTTTAGATGACTGTAATGTTATGTGATTTAAATGACGAACACGCAGGTTCATTAATCGGATTATTATATCATGTTGTGTATAAGTATTTGATACAAAAAAGCCAACTAATGACGCATTTTTTCCTTGTAATTATTTTAAGGTTAAGGTTTTAAGAATTTAAGCCCCGACGGAATGTTTTAATAAGTTAATGTATCAATAGAGTGAAATTTTACCCTTTTCGCGTGTAGGAGGTATAAATAATTAACAGATTAATTAATGTTTTGAAAGAGTTGCGATGTGACACTTTAATGAATCTTTCTTGTATATCAAATACAATATACCGAGTGTTTTAAAATATGTTTTAAGGGGAATTTAAGTGGTGCGCTTGTAAATTGTTGTTTGGTTCGCTTCGCTTCTTGGAATGAAAAGTGGCGTGCGGGCCCCGTGCACTGTCCCGCACACAATGAGAGCACGATATATAAAAGCGGTAAGCTGCTGAAACGCCGAAACGCCGAAAGGGAAGCGTTCGCTTTGAATGAGGGGGAAATTAGCGCTTTAGCGGCCGATAGTTCTCTTAATTAACTTACATCACAAAGGCGACAATAATTAATGATGGATTTCGGATGGGAGCTTTTGCGCCCCCAGGGCAAGCCTTCAAAAGGAGGCGCACCTTCGTCTGAGTTCGTTTTTTTTTTGTTTTGTTATCAATCAAAAAAGGAAACAAAAAAATACTACGTTGAAATTTTTACTATATTTTTTTTAGTTTTAATTAAATAATCAAGTAATCAAATAGTAAATGTTAAGATTTTTATGTTTTTGGGCATAAAATTAGCAAAATATGAAATAAAAAGTGTTTTTCTCATAGTTTTCTAACTAGAAAATGCCCAAAATTGTGTTTTTTGCAATAAGAACACAAAATATATTGTTTTTTTTACGTTACCTGAATGGAAAATAGGATTTTTAATGAAATAATCATTAAACAAATAGAAAATATTTAATTTTTTGTATTTTTTCAACGTAAAATTATCAAAATTTATGGAATTATGTGTTTTTCACACAGATTTTTAGCCAAACATAATTGAAAACCGTGTTTTCCGCACTAGAAACATGAAAAACACTGTTTTCCACATCATAATACCGAAATAAGAGTAAATAATGTGTTACTTATTACGTATTACACGCTCATATATCAAATAACACGACTTTTATGTGTAATAATTATTTCTATTTATTCATCATGCCAACAAAACTATCCTAGCTACCAGATACCCACACTTAATACGTTCTCATAAATATCGAATTTCATATAAATGCAAATCCGCGGAATTGAGACTTTACGCTAAACGACAAATATCAACCTCGAAGTGTTGGATGCAAGCATTCAAAGTAAATACTCGTAATTTACTTGTGACACCAACGTCCTTGTAATGATTACACATCATGCTAATTGATATGTTTATTTGCGTTTGAATGTGCGCTAGATTAAAATGCTCCGAGTTTTTTCATAACCTGACGAGATAAATGACATTGGCAGGTGTATTTTTAAACAAAAAATTAAAAATTATATAAAAAAATATGACGAGCGATATTTTCAAACAATTATCGCTAATAAATGTGATTATAATTTGTCGTTATTCGCCGGTAAATATTTGTAAATTACACGCTCGCGCACACGTTGGTATTTTTCCATTAAGCATCGAGTATTAAGCATTAATTATATAGATTTTATGCAGTTCCTGTCCGGCCTGCAATAAAATGTAGGTTAATTAAAATCGACAGATTCTTTTTACAGACAAGTTGAAGTTGAAGTGCGAGTTGAGCTGGAAAATTAATCACCTGTTGGACAGGATTCCGCGTTCGTTTTTTTTCTTCTTCTTCTCTGGCTTTTGATTTTAATGCAGCGTGTGTTCCAAAAATAAATTTCGTAAAAATTCGCGTAAATCCATGCGTGTCTTTGGATTTTACAGTTGATCGACTGGTTTTCTGCGCGCAGCGAACGTGTGCGCATGATTATTGCACATCTACAACGCGTAAATGCTTGTTCTGTCTGCAAACACATAAAAACATTTAATATACACTGTGTTTATAGTGGTAAAGATTGCTTGATGTGGTTTTTTATGGTGTTGTTGTTTCAAGATGTATGTTGGTTGGTGTCGCGTTGTTTTGTCCACTTTTTGCGCATAATTATAAGCCGGTAATCGATTCAATCGTAATGGCTTTTCCCATGGCATGCACTCACGCCGGTCGCGAGTATTTACATTTAATTAACAATTAACGAGACTATTAACGACATAAATTCATAACGAGCAATTACAACCTTCATAATGCCATTAATAAATATTAGCGTCAGTTTACGGAGGTTTTTTGCGAATCCTGGATACAAAATATGTTCAGTTTATAAACCGGATATTTTTTCAGTACTCTAGAGTATTATTTTTTACTTATTTTGCTAATAAAATATATTTTTAGAGAAAAAAGAAACAAATATGAAAAAATAGCGATGGATGTATATTGGGTTGCATATTTTTTAATGAAGTATAACCTTGTTATGTATACAAACATCGTATAAAAGCAAAATGTGTGCATTTTTGTTGATTTTCGTCAAAATCTAGGTAAAAATTACATTATAAGTCCTATGTTCGGCATGTAGGTATACCGCATGTCCAACATTGGACTACAACATTTAATATATCATTGTCTTGATTTAACGAAAAACTCCGGTTAACGTCGAAATTTGTATAATTTCGTCGGTTAATATTAATTTCCTCGTTATAGCGTTAGTTTCTCTGTGTAACGATGAAAAATATTTTCATTTCTAGCAATTATGAGCTAGAATATTTTTTCAAAGACATGACATCGATGGTAACATTTGAAATATTGTTGTAATTATGATCCCAACATCCCTACAAATTGCAATGCAAATTTCTATAACTTAAGCACGATTTTTCAGCTAATTTGTTGGGGTGCACGTTATGTTACAACAAAATCATTTAAACATAACACAAGTGAATACAACTGAGCGACGCGAAATTCATATTTAGACTTCAGCAAATATTTACCGGCATTTTTACAAGAGTAATTGAGTTTATAACCAGCGCAACATAAGATTTAACTGACGTCAAATAGAGTAAATTCTCAATATTTGCTTAATTTTAATTTTTTGTATTTTAATATAAATATTAATGTGGTTTTGATGGTTAAATCTAAAAATCATCGCTGTAGGTAGCCTAAATGTATCATTGAATCATTATACCAGTGTATCACGTAGCATTTTATTTCGGTGATCAACTCATTGAATACTCTACTCTACGCGTATCTAATAACATAACCAACAATTCCGAATGTGATATGATGCGATGTGATTCAATGCGTGTATATATTTAATGAATGAACGACTCGCCATGGTCAGCGAGTAAATGACCAAAAGCTACAAATAGAAGCACGCTGCGTGTGTGTGTATGTTTACAAACGTTCAACGGGCTTCTTGTTAATGGGTGGCCGGCGGGAGGATGTGGTAAAGCCGCGCGGCGCACTCAAGGATTTCAACGATACGAGCCGCGCGCGACTGCTAATGCGGTAATATCGAATATGTTGTGTGGATATTTGTGCGTGAAGCCCCAAACCGAGGGCGAGCGGCGGACAATTTGCGGTTTTATTCACCGAAACTAAACAGTGTGTTGACGTGCGTCAGTTGCGGGCATTATTTGTGCTGCAAAGGGAAAAATAAAATCGAACACAACTGATTCGAATTAACTTTTGTTCGGCGAAGGATTATTAACTGCACGATTCAGTGAAATGTATAATGCGCCAATAGTTACCGGCCGGCATGAGGAGGGAGATTTGCTGTTTGATTGACTTTGAAAGTTTTCCAACTCATGTTTACCGCGTGTGGTGATTTTTAAAGGTCATTGGGGTTTTAAACACGAAGATGTGAATTTAGATTTAAATTAAAATTGGTATTTTGGGTTTTATTAACAAAATATTAAAAGTATTTTAAAATTGTTTTTATTAAAAGATGGGCAATTAAATTCTCTAAAATATAATATACCTATTTGTCATTATTGTGCGATAAATAGTTTTTGAGATATTTTTGTTTTTGTGAGAAAAAAAAATTCAAAATATTTATTTTTACTACAATTTTTAATAAAATTCATAATATATGCACGTAAAATTGAAAATGTTGCCACTTTTATTATATCATGTTAGCACACATTCCGTTGGGGAGTAATGATTGTGGTGGCAACACAATGCAAATTAATAAATGCGTTTACAATGTGCGCAACGAGCCGTGCACCCCATTGCACCTGCTTCGGCGTTATTAATTAGTGAATTTACCACCCGGCGACCCACATCCATACACACACACACATACATGCATTCTGTATGTATGTTATCATTGCACTTACACACGGTGCAGTAAACTTACATGTTGGCATTTCGCATGTTGAGAACTTAATCTATCAGCCGAGCGTGAACACACGCATGCGAAACGCGCGCGGAATTCGATTCGTTTCGCACTTTTCGCTAGAAAACTATCAAATTGTCATTTCCGGTGAAACATAAAATATGCTAAAATCAGATTAAGTAAGTTTTTCATTTCCACCATTAAAACGCCAATTTTACAAAGGTTTTAAGACAAAAAGTGGTATTTTAATCACGGTCGTGACTAAAGTACTTTAGTCACGAGTTTTAGTCACGAGCTTTAGTCACGGACTGGAGTTTTAATACAAAAAACTAAACGTAGAAATAAAATGGAAGTAGAAAAAGTAGCGTAAGTTAAACGTGGTTAAAGTGCCACTTAGCGCACTTGATATTTAAAATAATATTTTTAATTTTTTTTTATTTTGTAGAAAAATCCTTGAGTTTACTTTAGTAGGCAAGAAACTTTAAAACGCTGAACTTAGCCGACGATTATACGCAATTACGATTTGACGACGAAGTGATTCGAGAGATTACGCGAACGTACACTCCACACTTATTATTATTAGGCGCACTCGACTGGTAAAGGAGTAGCAGCAGCCGGTATTGTTGCTCCGGCGCGCGATTATTAACACAATGTAATTCTTAATTTAAATAATTGCTCATTAGCTTAGCTCGGGGCGCTATTTGCATTTAAAATGCACCAGCAGCAGCGCAGCAGTAATTATTATTAATATAATATGCGCTTGTGACGAATAATAAAGGAACCCACTCGCGTAATGGAAAAACAAAAATCAAATAATGCATAATAACACCATCCACACACAGAGAAAAAAAAACCTAAGAATAGGGAAACGGGAAAGAAATTAGCGCAACGTTGTATGCGTAATTACGAGCAATTAGTTTTCGTGACACTTATTAAATAAACGCGAACGCAACAACAATAACAATAACAATAACTACCTAGGTACCTATAGCGCGCTAATCTTAATGCACATTAACACCAATTACGTTATTATCATGATTGTGCCGACTGCCGCAGTTGTTTTTTCCTTTTTCTTTCTTGGTCTGTTTTCAAATAAATATTCGCGATAATCACCCCGAGAGACAATGCAAATGGTTGCCGTGCTACCAATTAAAACAATTACGCAAGTGCAATGGCGGTGTTCTTCTTCTGGTTGTAATAAATAGACCTGGGTAGTAATCATGGGCTTGGATGCCACGCAATGAATGGAATTATGGTGAAGAGAATAAATTTGTAATTATTACCTGCTCGGGGTGGAGTGGAAGAGACAAAACGCGGCGGAAAAATCATCAATGGTGTAGAGGTGGTTTAAGTGAGGTTAGAAATGTTGTGAAATCTGCTCGGGTTTGATTAATGATGGTAGGTAATGGTTTCACACGATATCGAGAAATAACTGTAAGTTAATAATCTGGATGAAAATTTGTCTAATAATGTTCGGAAACATTAATTTTTTACAATAAATTAGATATTTTTGGAGAGATTGTTGTTTTTTGAGTAAAAAATTACATTTTTGTTGATAATTTTTCGCTTCTTCCTCTAAAATTAGTGAAAATTAAATTTAAGAGGATGTGACGTCATTATTGAGTCGTTCATTATGAATTTTGCAACAGTTTTTATTAAAATACTCGTAAAATTCAATAAAAATGCGTATTTTTATATTCTATAGCTAAAATGACAATAGATGGAGCCACTTGACATCGTTATAAAGTTATTTCGATGAATAAACACAAAGTTATGCTGATGGTGAGGACTTGTTGGTTGGCTGAGTAATTGGTGCACGCACAGATGTTGCGAGGCACCTTGCTGTGCCCTAATGCATTCGTCGGCTACTAATATCCGACAACAATGCCCTCCGAATGCCCAGCCAAATGAAAATCTAATTATATCTACAAAACGAGTGTTGAATTAATTTACTTCATCTATCAAATTTAAATTAAAGAATCACACAGTTACAATTTACAAAATAAAATATAGATTTTAAAGAAAAGTAAATTTCTACATTTTTGTTCATAAAAAGTGTTTAAACAATAATAATTTTTAAAACTTTTTATTTTCATATACAGAATTAAATTCTGAATCTACTACTGAAAGAAAAATAATTCTATCTATTTGCATTCCAAAGTTATTAACAAAAAATTATAACAAAACATATTTTTGAGAAGATTTTTGTAGTTTTTTGTTTATAACTTTTAAGCGAAAAGAGATACAGAGTTGGTTTTTGATTATTTAGACGTAGAATTAAATTCTGCATCATATAGTTTTTGAAATTTTCAAAATTAATAAATAAATAAAAAGTTATTTGATTTTGAAACAAAAATTAGTAAAAAAAGTATTTATTTTATAATTATGTGTATTTGTAACCGGAGTTAATTGTTTGCACCACTAAAGCATGAAATAGAAAATTGAAGCGGAAACGCGATCTTTATCTTCGGGATATTGCGCTCCGAAAGGACTCCGAGGGTGAATTTGCATGAACAGACGAGCTGTTGATGTAATTAATAAGTCAAAACTATCAAGATCGAGCTGCTCGTAAATTATCTAAACCGTTGCAAAGTTACACTCAACTCAACTTTATACATTCAAATTTAAATTATTTACCTACCTACACTTACATTCACAGGGTGATAACACAAAAAAATAAAAATAAAAATAAAAAACTCTCGGCGTTTTAATTAATCGCGCTTGTTTACGAATCTAAACGCGTGAATACGCGCGTAATTAAGATTTTTCAATGGATGATTTATGAAGAATTTAGCTGCGTCTTTAGTTTCCTAAAGTAACAGTACCGCTAATAAGCTTTTAATCTACCGACTGCCAACCTGGTGGTCATCGTCGAAGAATCGAAATCGGTAGCTGGTAGGCCTACACGCGCTCGTTTGTTACTTCTTCAGACATCGATCACTGAATGCAGCGAACGATTTATTCGGCAACAATTGGGCTTAATTTTGTATAAAACGCTTAACATGTTTAATCATCATCAATTGCATTTGTGTGGGATTCATTTCGGCTACTAGAACTACATTAACCTCAATTTTAAGCTACTAGGAGTGAATAGTTGGAAAATTAAACGTTGTTTTCAGAACAAAATGGTAGAAATTTCAACTGAATAAAATATAAATTAATTATTAGAATAGAAATTTATTGAAACATGCATAGAAATATTAATAGTTTACAAAAAATATGATATTTTTATAGAAATTTTTGTTTTTTAATGGAAAAAATTGATTTTTTGTTTGTATTTTTAAAATTCGCGCCAAAATACATGACGTTATTGTTGAGTAGTTTGGTTTCAATAGTATTTAACATATTTTAGCGTTTTTTCTGTATTTTTTATATGTTTTTTGTTCAAATTTTTGTAAAAATTATGTTTTTCTTAAAAATTTAAAGATTTGGCGTTTGTTATGACGTCAATATTGAGTTTATTAGACAAAATTTGTGAAAAAACAGACAAATTTAACAAAACACGTTTGAGGTTATGCATATTAGGGATGTGACGTCATTATTGAGTCTTCCACTATGAATTTTACAAGAGATTTTATTAAAACACTCAATAATTATAATAAAAATCTAATTTTTGCTTTTAAATCTGCTCTAACCTCAATTTAAAACTACTATTCACATAAAACTAAAATTAAATGATGTTTTGAGAACAAAATGCTAGAATTTCAACTGACAAAACGGATCCAATTAGGGCTCTGGTGGAAAAGAATTGTGTGTTTGAAAGCTTTTGTTGTGTTGTGTTTTTGTCTGTGCCGCCTGCGCCATCCAAAACCGAAATCGATGGTTCCGCGTGGTTCCGGGCGGTGTGCTGCTTTTAATTAACAAACAAGCAAGAAGCGAGCGCGCGCGCAAACGGAAATTAATTTGCATTTAATTTGTAATAGAACCGGACGAACGGAAAGCGCTTAAAGACTCTTTCGGTGTTCGCACCGTGCACGACAGATAACAAACACAGCGCACCACAACATAGACGTCGATATAATTAATTAGCCGGCTAACAATGCCGGCGCTGAGGTGATAATCGACCAATTAAAGCGTTACCAACCGAAAACGCTTTTATCAATTCGAACAATGTTTTTGTATAGACACATACTCATAATACAATAACGATTAAACCATATGTCCATAAATTTCACCCTTCGATGGTAAATTTTTTATTTTATTTCGAAGACAATAAGAGATGATTATGTGACTGTTGCACACCATACACCCACGCATATATTTTTTGTGCACGTCATTATGTGATGTTTAATGTGTGTTTTGTTTGCCCAAGGCATGCATAACGCAATTTATTAAGGGCTTTTTTATGTTTGCGCTTCTTTTGTGAGAACCGCCGCGTTCGTTATTCGCGTAATGCCCGTAAAACATTGTATCGTTCGTGGCCATTGGCGAGTTAAACGCTTGTTGCTCGACGGCGATGACTGGCCGAATTAGATGACAATAGGTTAGGTGTCTGCTTAAATACGGATGAATTCGTGACGGTGGCGTACCGTGCGCAACGTTTTAATCTAACTTAAACTGTTCACTCGCTAAATACTAAATAAATAATTATTATACCTAATTTTTTTTCAGCTTCCATCTGTAAAATACCAGTTTGTAGACACAAAAAGTGGTATTTTATATTTGAACGGTTAAGAAGTGAGTAAAATACATTATCTACGTGCATTATCTACGGGACGGAGCTTGCGCATGCGCATTTGCCTATAGAGCAACACAAGACCGTATGAAATGCCATGCGACGTAAGTCAAACACGTGACTAAAATTATTAAACACTCGATTTCTTAAACTAAATCAATCTCGTGAATAAAATCCCCATTTAACCACTTGATAAATTATTATACTAATTTAACATTGCATTGCCATTTATGAAACGGCGTCGTTAATGTGAGAATTCAATGATTAATTATAATTATATTACGAAAAATCAATAAGAGCGACGCGCGGGTATTAGCAGATGCCAAAGCGGATGAAATGCGAATGCGCCACTTAATAATAATCAATCGGTGGTAAGCTTGCGGAGCGAATATTTTAATTGCGGCGCGGCACAGGCGGCAAGAAAGTCTCTTCGTCGTCGTCTTGGTCGCGCAGTCGTAACATGTATAATTATAATTACATTTAGGTTGCGCTTAGTGGTTTTAATTCGATTTCCAAATATGGATGGGTTGGCGTCGGCCAGGCCATCGATTTGCGCTGTGGTCGATCCTTTGTGGATGAAATGTAACAAGTATTCATTATACATTCGTTGATTTTCTTCAATTAAGCAAAACTTTATTGATAAAAACAAAATATTTAGAGTTTTTCAGTGGAAATTGTAAATTTTACAAAAATTGAGAAATAATTTTTGATTTTTTGTTTTAAGTGATTTTATTTGATGTTTTGGTAAAATATTTAAAGTTTTTTGCATTATAAGATTGTCAATTAAATTCTCTTTAATTTGACATATTCATCAATATTCTACAATAAATATTCTCAGAGATATTTCACTTTAATTAAAAACAAATTTTTCAAAAAAAAATTACTTTTAAAAATATCAAAATAATTATTTTATTTTAAAAGCACTAAACTAAATTTAATTAACCACCTTATTATATCCCTAACGTGTGTCGATTGTGTGTCGATATAATTTAATTTCAATAAAACCGAAATTAAACCGAATTCAATAGCGTGCTGGCGCGTCTCGTGTGACATGTGTTCATAAATTACGCCAACGACATTCGGGTGGAGAGTCCGAAATAAAAAACTCAAACGAATTAGGGACAACTAATTGCCACTTCCGGTGCGGTGGTGCATACACACACGGCGGACGTGCGTCCTCAACACCTAGCTAGATACACTTGACAACAAAGGTACTTATATAGCCACAGAACAACACAAACCACAATTAAATAATGAATAATATTCCTCTTGAGTGCCTTGAGCAACCAACGATCAAGTAACAAACAAATACTTCCGGTTTAAAACAATTTCAATCAAAAATTAAAAATTTCTCTTTAAAATGGCTAAAAAGTATTTATTTATGTTTAATTTTGTTTAATTCTGTTTGATGCGTTGATGTTTGTAGTTTTTGTTGTTTTCCTATTATCCTCATTGGTTCCGGTCGGCGTGTTTGTTTTGTGAAACGCGCTTTTACACTTAAATCACCGGCAATCAAAGCGAATGCGCGCGCGGCGGTTAATGGTAATCCAGCCATGCGATAAAGCAACGCCGTCGTCGTGTCCCCAGTGCGTGGAAAAAATCCCAACGCCCTTAATGAAGCAATTTATTAGCAAGAATACGCTCGGATTTGTTCGATTTTATCAAATGCACTCAAACAGCTGCAAATGCACTCCAAGAAAAAAAAAACAAAAAAAATTAAAAGTAAAAACTCAATGATTTAGAGTACATAATTTTATTTTCTACATATGTACATCGGATAATTATGTATTTCTATAAGGTATGCTAGTTTGTAGTCAATGCACATTTGTTTCCATGTTATCATCTTGAATTGTTTATTTTTTCGCTTTTACTTTGTACTATTCGAACGCAAATTGTTTCCAGAACTTATGTACAAAAACACAACATTTGAGAATATCATTTTAATACACATATTGTAGGAGTACTTATTATCGTTTAATATTTACAATAGACTGCGGGGCGTTGGTTTTCATTTAAAATGTGTTACAATTATCCGTTAAAGCCTTGCTAATAATTACAATTTATTACAGTCATAGTAGGTATTCAAATTGGATAGCAATAATACTCGAAGGCGTTTGAAACAAACATTTTTCTCTTTTCCGTCTAGTTTTTATTACACAACACTTAAAAGCAAAAACGAGAAACGAAATAAAGTACCATTGTAGGTAATAAGTTAGGTTAGGTTGCCGTCGCGCACTGGATACGTCCATTTTTACACTTTATCACAATTAAAGTTTTTGTTTTTCTTCAAAAAAATTTTCAATTTGTGTTGATTGGGACTATACGTGGATAGTATCCTCATCATCGCTGGGTGAGCGCCGCCCGGTGGTTCCCGGTGAGCCAGGGTCCAAAGGTGCGTCGGGGCTGGGTGAGCGTGGGGGCGGCGGTGCGTCTCCTTGATTGCTATAGTAACTAGATAAGGTACTAAGTGAACTGCTTGCGGCCAGGAGCCCAAATGCGCGCTGGGGCCGGGTAGGCCTAGACCCATGCCTACACCGGGTGGGTAGAGGCGGTACGGTAGTGGTTTTGGAGTGTGACGGCGGCGGCGGCCGCTGCTTGACGATAGTAGATGTCGGCGGCGCTCGGCGCTGCGGCGCTTTGGCCTGGTTGTGGGGGTACCAGCAGCCGTATGGGGGTGCACCGTAGAGGCGTTGGAAGGCGGCGTAGTTGCCTGCTTCGGCGAGGAGTTCGAGGCCCACTGCGGTTTGACGCTTCCATTTCGTTCTGTAATGAATAAGAATAAATTTATTAGTTAGGAATAACGGTCTATAAAAGAGTTTTGTGGTTTTTGTTAGGTTTTTGTTGTAACTTTTAAATGCAAAGAGGTAGAGAGTTGGTTTTACTTATTTGGATGTAGAATTAAATTCTGCATCTTTCTAATTTTCATTTTTCAAAATTTATAAATAAATAAAAGTTATTTGATTTTTAAGTAAAAATTAGTTTAAAAAATATTTTTAATGTTATTGTTCATAACTATTGTTTAAACAATGATAATTTTAAAACTTTATATTTTCATATTCAGAATTTAATTCTGTATCTATTGCAGAAAGAAAATAATTCTATCTCTTTCATTTGTGAATTATTAATGAAAAGTCTAAAAAATCACGTTTTTAATAATCTTAGACCTGTATTCTTCACTATTGCCAAAACGGGCCCTTGAAAATTTAAAATAATGACATGGCTTGTTTTGATATAATGGCCGCAAGCAGGAAAATAAAAAAGGCGGCAACTGTCGAAACAATCAATAATGCGGCATTAACAGGGGGCGGATATCGTCTATCTGGCGCTGGCGGAGATGCTGCGGGCGCGTAAAATTATGCGAAAATTGCCGCTTCATTGTGGTGTGGTCTGGTCTTTCCGGGTTATTAATTTGGCACTGCGGCGCGGTGAAAAAGGCCGCAACGCAAATTAACGTGTCGGTGTGTTTTCGGTGGTTGGTCGAGGGTTGTTGGCGCCTTCCGGGCGCGCCGAGAAGCAAACCAAAGCGTAAACTCCAACACCCACACACCCACACACACATTTTGCAACGTGTAGATTTTTTCATCCCTTAGTTGGCTGATTATAAGTAGATTAACCACAACAGAGGTAAACGCGGTAAACAAACGAAACGAGGCGGAGATATGTAATACGTACACAAAGTTGACAGTCATCCTGTAATAGACTGGGCGTAACGCAGACAAAAATTTAATCAAGCCCGCAAACGCCGTAATAAAACTAACCGATGTACCAAAAAAAAAATAACACAAAGTTTAATAACAAGCGCCGAGAAGCGGAGAAGCCAATTTAAACACCTTAAAAGCTTTTTACCCGAGGTACTTTGTTCTTGGCTAAAACTAACTGTATTTATAAGCATTGTGATTCCTAAACGTTTTAATGATTCCTCACTTGACGTGACTGTGACTTTTCGACTCGGCGTCAAACGCCGCCGTGACGAATCTCGAAGCAAACACATGCTGATGTTTTTGAATTTCCAAAAATCATTTAGTCACCTAATTGCGGGGCCCGAGAGCAAGTGCACCCGAAAAGTGCTGACATGCCGCCGCTGGTCTGGCGCCGACAAACAATTATCCTTTCATCGGCCGCTGCGAGACACCCGATAATCAATCCCGAAACGGCAATAAATGCAAAGCAAATTGATACAGCGCAAGCTCACGTAATCACCGCTTCGCTCCATCTTCAACTCGCGGTGATATTTCATTACATTTCACAATTTCCAGGCTCTGAAAGCGTCTAATACACTAATAGCACATTACGTCTGAGTAGTCGACGCATGCGCACTCATTTCACATTCGTTTACATTTCGTGGAATTCATGTGAACATGTCAAATAATAGAATTTTGTGTTTACACCGAAAATTAGTTTCTTTTCAATAGTGCCTAATGTCTAATGTCTAATGAAACACTTACGACGACATTAGCGCCGAACAAAATAAAGTTTAAGCACATGTGAATTCTCGCGCTTAATGGCTTGATACTATTTATTATTATGTAGAATTGTAGACAAACAAACGGTGTCGGAAAAGCATGTTGATGGCCAGTTAATTGAATTAATTCGTTTGTTGTACGCGTTTTTTTTCCATGAGGTGGCTTGGTGTGTGTGGGAAATTGCTTTTAACGCGTTTATTGTTTCGAATAGTTTGTTACACGTTGGATTATTATGTGCGTTAAGTATATCACCGAAAAGTATAACAACAACAACAATTGATGGTGATGTTTCCAGGCTTTTTGTGTTACAAATAACAAACAAATCTGTTGACTAAAGAGTGATTAGTGCTAAAAACTAAATTTTTTGTGCTAAAAACTAAATTTTTGTGAGAAATGTTAATTTGGCGCTGGTTTTCGAGTGTAATTATTTTAGATTTTGAGAAAAATCATTAACGTTCGTTTTAAAATATTTTAAACAACAAAATTTTGCTAAATTAGGTGTTTTTGGTGATTTTCGGGGAAAAATGGGAAAAAATGAAATTGTTGTGATTTTTCATCAAAATTTTTAGTTTTTGCGATAAAATTTAAAATATTTTATGTAATTTCTTGAAATTTTCTTAAAACGTAGATAGATACAATATCTGTCACGTTATTATAAATTATTCTGAAATTTTTCACTAAAAATGAAAAAAAATTAACGAAATTTGACAAAACGTAAATGTAAATTTTCTCGTTTTTTATTAGTTTTTCTGATGTAACTTTTAATTTGTTGCTAAAAATATCAAAACTATTAACATTCAACAGATAACTAAATTATCCATCACTCTAGATTAAATTTTTCTAAAATTTTTAAATATTTCCCCAAAATATTTACATTTTTCTTCATATTTTTACTCTAAATATGAAAAAAATCGTTAAAAGTAAAGTAACAATTATTATTTTATGACCATGTGCCTCCCCGCCGCAGTGCGCGACGATTCATAAACGCAATTAGTAACGCTCGGCTAAATTACTTAATCATTTCGCGTGTAAGGGCAATTATAAAATAATGTAAGAACAACCGGCCGGCCGCACGTAACTGAAATGTTCACGAGGTATTTTGTTAGCGCCGGTTGCGCTCGCGTTTATTAGCCCGCCAAAGGGGTGGCGGCCGGGGGGATGATTTATATCCTGGAAAATCAGGCGCGGCGCGGAGCAGAAAAAAAAAAACCAGCAGCAACCACCATGTCGCATGGAAGGAAAAACGTCGTCCGGCGCGGCGCCTTTTATTGCTCGCGCGCATTTGCATAACACACGCGCGCATTTCACGGGGTCGCACGTCGAAATCTCGGCGTGCTATACTTTTACACATTTACACATTATACATTACACATTGAGTTATTGCCCTTCATAAAATCAAGAATTACGAGTACTAGTTGTAACGTTTTTCCACAGTTTTATTAAGTAATTATTCCTGATTAAGAGCTTAAAAATAAAAACATTAAAAAAAATTAACTTATTTAAGTAGAAAATAATGTTTAATAGGTTTACATTGTCAACCTTGCAATTTATAAATTTATTTATTTAAGTTTCGTGTTGAGAAAATTGTAAAAATTAAAAAAAAAATAAATAAAAAAATTCTTAGTTTTTTTATCATAAAATCTTAAGTATTGCATGGAAAATCTTGAAATTTGTTTTAATGCATTAGTAACTACACTGCCTTCTGTTCTAGAATGAAAAATATTTAAGTTTTTGATATAGAAATGATAAAATTTGAGTTTTTTCTTTGAGAAAATGATAAAAATTGAATTTTTTTTGTTTTTGGCGAAAATATTTTTGGTTTTTATGGCATAAAATTCTAACTATTGCATCTATAACCTCAAAACTTGTACTAATGTATAGTTAATTAATATATCTTCCATCCTAGTATAGTTTTTGACCCAAAATTTTTATCAAAACGTCCAAAAATTTAAGTTTTTATTACCAAAACTAACAATTTTTTTTCAATTACTACACGCACAACACTGCTTAAAACCAAAATCATTTAAAAAATAAATTTAAAAAATATTCATTCAAGTAGAAAATCATTTTTGATAGATTTAACTCTGTCAACCCAACGTTTTATAAATTAATTTATTTGTAATTGCAATTGTAAATGCATTGAGGTGTTAAATTTATTCCGAATTGCACTTTGGAGTACCGAGTGTGTGAGTACCGAGTACTTATTGTCATATAATGTCATCAGTAGCCGCAGTTAATGGTTAGTTGCATCGATAAATAGCTGGGAATTAATAATGCCCGCGCTCTGTACGCCACACCGTGTAATTTTTTTTCTCTTCTTTTCTACTACCTCTTCGGTAATGTTTGTGTGAATGTAAAACGCGATCGTAAAAAATGCCAACGGGTACCGCTTGCATTCTGCCTAATGTGATTATAATACATGCGTTCGCATATGTCGTAATGTCACATGCACCTATTGGTAAGAGCGGAGGTATAAGTACTTCAAGTACCGAGTACTTATTCAAGTTATTCAGCGCATTCAACGTGAGCATTTGTCGTGTTTGGCGTTTTTCGTGGCGGCAAAACGACGGATAATCGTCGAAATGAGATTATTTTATTGCTTAAGAAAGATATTATTGTTTGATAATAGTTTAAACAAGGAATTTGAGGTTATTTTGGGTAATTTAGAGTGGTAAAGTGGGAAAAATTGAAGGTTTTGTGTTTTTGGTATAAAAAATTGAGTTTTTTGGCATAAAATCTAAATTATTGTGTGTAAAACAGTCAAATTAGCTTTAAAATAAAAGTAAATACAATGCCTTCTATTTTAGTATCAAATATATTAAAATTTTCGTGCAAAACCTGAGAAAATTTGAGTTTTTCGTTAAGAAAATGGTAAAAAATGAATATTTCGTGTTTTTGACTAAAAAATTTCTTGTTTTTGAGGCATAAAATCTTTATTATTTCTCGTAAAATCTTAAAATTTGTTTAGAAATGTAGTTAAATCAATTATCCATCATTTTAGTACAAATTTTACCCAAAACAGTCATCAAAAAGTCACAAAATTTAAGTTTTTCTTTAAAATTTTAGTAAAATTTTGCATTAAATTCACCAACTTCTTATATTTTCCAAAACCTAATAAATTTTCCTCCCTAGTACTTTCTTCCCATAACCATAATAAATTCATACATATATAATGAATTTCTTATTACGTGTTGAAAGAAGAACACGATTACACCCAGAGATGCGATGCGCCATTCATTCTAATGGTCATTTGTCATCGACGCGTTTAGTGACACACCGAACATGCCACACAATCGCGTGTATTACAAAGGTGGAAAAGATATATTGGCCATGTAATTTGTCGGTCTTCGTGTCGCGTCCTCGACCAACAAAAAAAATATACAACAACAAGACAACCACGAATAAACCGCTCGGGTTACTCGCCCGCATATAATTTATATTGTTATACTTTACTGTGCGGCGCAAAAGGGTGTTACGATGTATTAACACATAGTATATTTAATCATAATCATATTATTACTAAGAACTAATTGACATAAATCAATTTCAACGAGTCTTAAGAGTTTTATGTTGAGAAAATGGTAAAAACGTAAAGTCGTGAAGTTTTTTTTGTGTTTTTTGGGTATAAAATCTGAAGTATTGCATCTAGAGTCTTGAAATTTGTTGTAAAATATTAGTAAATACAATGTCTTCAATTTTAGAATGGAAAATGTTAAATTTTTTAAGCAGAAAATGAAAAATTTTGAGTTTTTTTGTTGAAAAAATGACAAAAAAATGAAAATTTTTTAGTTTTGACTTAAAAAATTCTGGTTTTTGTGGCATAAAACCTTAACTATTGCTTGAAAAACTACAAAACTTTTTTAAAAATATAGTTAAATAAAATACCCTTCATTCTGATACAGATTTTAGCCAATTTTTTTACCAAAACACCTGAAAATTCACGTTTTTATGATGATTTTTAGTCAATTTTTGACATAAATCGAAGATTTTCTTATATTTTCAAATATTAAACCCAAAACTTATTAATTTTCTTACTACCACACTATACCCAATATAAAACTGCTTAACACAAATCAATTTCAGCGAGTTGTGTTGATTTAAATCAAAATTCTCCGGATGTTTAAAAGATAAAACCTAAAACTTTGACTAAATGCTTAGTAATGCCTTGATCGATCGATTATTTATTTTATATAAACAGAAAATCCTCGCATTTGGCACGCCTGACCGCGCCGATATCTCATCTCGCCTCGAACGCCCCGAAAAACTTGTTTGAAGAACCGAAAACGTGACGTCACGCACGATAATCGTCTATTTGTTTTAGTCCGCCCGAGCCGCGTGCTGCGCCGCGTTTTCCTCGAAAAATGAGCGTGTCCAGTTCGATTACGTATCCATTAACTTTTTTAATCGCGGTCGCACAAAGCAATGCAAAAACCACGAGACGCAGGAGAGTCAACATCAAGCGCTCTCCGGACAACCAAAAACAAATAATAAACGGTTACACATTTTAATCGTAATCGCGATGCGGGCTGCATAAAGTTTTATTTTTTTCTTGTTTTGTTATGCGCATCGTGCGGCGGATATTATTAAACGCAAATAAATGTCTAAATATCGCGCGAGATGTGATCGCGATCGACATCAATTAATAGCCGTGCGCTCATTAGAAGATAACTGCGCTCTTCGTGCCGCTAAAGTCGACAAACCAGTTTCGGAGCAAAGTTAAATCTCAAATCCAATCAATCATTTATTAACTACATTGCTAACATAAATATTTTACGTAGTAAAATCTCAAATATGTAAATGTAAGCTTTTAAAAGTTTTTTTGCTATTATTGCCATTAGGAAAAATCTAAAATTCGTATCGATTGTGAATCGAGGGGATGCGAATTTTGCAGCGTGTATACATTTCCAATTCATTACGCATCAATTCGTTTTCTTCGTTTTGCCTTCCTTCCGATCGCTTCCGAGGGGGCGCCTTTTAAAAATCCGTGCGCAGTCAAGCGTTTTACGATTTATAGTCAAAAGTCAACGCATTACAAATTCCACAAAATACATAAACATAAATTTTAAGAATAGAGTTGTTTCTGTGACACTCTGTATATTAAAATATAGTGATCTTTGCGGTGGCTTCTGGAAACCGCACTCGGCGCATTTACATGTTCAATAGCAAACAGCAATAAAATCATTAGACCTCCTCTCCGGGGCCGCGCCGCTTGATTTATGAGAGTGTATTTAGAGTGTAATTTATTTGAAGTGGAGGGCCGAAAGGGTGCCAACACATACTCGCGCACACTCATACAAATACGTGGGTATACTAGGGTGGTGAATCAAGGGTTGGGTGGAATGAAAAGTAACCGCTTCGAATTATGTTTTAGACTTGCTGGAGGAAAGGGCTGCGTTCGCATTTGCCTAAACAGCAAAACAGCCCTTTGCAGTTACATGATATGCGATACAAACTCTTTTTTTTTCGTATGTATAACTGGGGAGGTTACATCAACTTCAAATGCGATTTAACATAATGAAACCCTTCATGGTATTTGGTATCTATTAGATTCAAGATGATAATCAGAGTATAATAGCTTACACATGCAAAAATTTTGAATAAGTTTTTTGGGTAGAATAAGTTAAGTAATAAAAATGGTAGAAAATTGATTTAAAGTATGTTGGGAAGGGAATTTAATTGAGATTCATTGTGGTAAAGAGGAATTGGGTAATTGTAATAGTTTTCCGGTAATTGCAAAATAACTGAAAAGTTTTATTTAAAAAAATTATGTTATTTGGCATAAAATCTTAATTATTGCATGTAAAATTTCAAAATATGTTTAAAAATATAGGTAAATAAAATACCTTTTAGTTTTTTTAGATTCTACTGAAATTTTTGATCAAAAAGTCGAAAAAATTAAGTTTTTCTGAGCATTTTTATGTAAATTTTGACATAAATCAAAAAAATTCTTATTTTCTATCAATTATTTTAAGCGTCATAACTTAAGTAATAAAACACGTAAAAAATTGATTAAAACTTTATTAGAAAGAGAATTTAATATAGTTTAATTGCGCCAAGGCGGAAATATGTGCCTTTTATACTTTTCAGCTAATTAAAAAAAAACTAAAACATTATCTATAACTTTCATTGTATTTTTATGGCAATACAAAAATTTTAGCAACTTTCGTAAGCGATAACTTAAGTAATAAAAAACATAGAAAATTGATTTAAACTTTAGTAGAAAGAGAATTTAATGAGGTTTAATCATGCCAAGACGGAAATATGTACCTCTTATACTTTTCCGGTAATAGTACAAAAACTAAAACATTATCTATATCCCTGAAACTTTGCAACACGAAATTTTCTAAAATCGGCTCCATCTACTCCTTTTAGTTTTCATAAACTTAGTAGTTTCCGTGTACATTTTCCCGTCGACACTCAAACGTATTCGCAAAAAGTGGCATGGATTTTCGCGTTTCCTGTAATTACTCTTGCGCCGCATTGCGGCGCGATTACTCCGCATCAACTACATTAGCGCAAGACATTAGCATGATTATTAGCATTGAGATGCAGTTAGGAGCGCATTTAGCACGGATTTGCATAACTAACCTGCGCTGGCACACGTGTCACTTCTGATTTGTTGACGATCCAACACCTAACATCACTCCACTCCACATTATAAAAAAATCAATCAATTATTCAAATAAAATAGGATGTGGCAGTTGATTAACTCAATCAAAAAACAAAACATAAAAATCATTTAAATAGATTTTTATCTTTGTATCCTTCTCAACGTTCTTCCTGTTAACATTTTGTACGTAAATGTTTCTGAATTGATCGTTTGCGTGCTAATATTGCATATACTCGGACATTCACGACGTGTACACAGCTAAACGCTTTGTGGTTACGTTTTTTTCGTCTGCACCCACAACCACCACCCTTGGGTAAAACATAGACTTTAGTTCGGCGGGGTTGTGAGCGGTTTGTGCTTCACGCCGCGGCGAAATTGAAAGTCGGCCGTCGGAAGTGTTTAAGAGGCGGCTTATCTTGGGATAAATAATGTACGTTAAACTACTGCAAGTGCCTTTTGTTTCTTGGCAAATTACCCGGTCTACAAAATCATTTTGAATACTTATTTTCAGCAAAAAATCAAAATAGTAAATTTTTATTTTAGAAAAACCTAAGTTGCAAATTTTAGTTGCAAACATTAGTTGTCAACTTTAGTTGTCAACTTTAGTTGCCAACTTTAGTTGCACTCATAATAACTTTCAAAAAATTATTTTCTGCAAAATTATTGTTGTGCAACTTAAATCATCAACTTTAGTTGCACGTCCCCTGCGTTATTATAATTGATTTTTTCAAATGAACTTAATCTTAATTCTTAATTAAACTAACAAGATAAAAACTCACCGTCGATTTTGATACCACGTTTTCACTTGTGTATCTGTCAGGCTTAATTTCGCCGCCAGCTCCATGCGATCCTGCACGCTCAGATATTTCTGCCGCTCGAAGCTCTTCTCTAGAGTCTGCAGCTGGAGGTCGGTGAAAGCCGTGCGCGCCTTGCGCTGCTTCTTGCTCAAACCACCCCCGGAGCCCTTGGAGGAATTCAACGAGTCGTCGCCGTTTTGACCTGAAACAAACGCGCGCGTTGATTAATTGAAACAAAAGTAGATAAATACGGCTAACGGCGTTGTTGCGCTGCGCTCGCTTCCTGTTTGTCTTGATTATCACTTTAATTCCAACCGACTACTCACTTTAGCGTATAACGGACATCGCATGTGTTTAAATTAATTACCTAATTAATTAGCTAATTAATTAATCAAGTATATTTAAATCAGACGAAGAGAAAGATTTATTTGAGTTTAAATTTAAATTTTAAATGCTTGTGTATTGATTAATCAAAGCGACGTTAAGTTTTGGCGACTTCCGGTTTGGACATTTTCCGGTTTTCCGGCGTGTAGTGGAATTAATTTTACGAGGCGGTTTAGTGCGAGCGTCCATTGTTTCGAGCGTCGCGACGGCGCCGTGACGGGGAGGGTTGGACATTTGCGCCGGAAGCTGGAGCCAATCAGCCGCCTCCGCCGCCGCATCGCGCATTGAACCCCTTAAAATACCCGCCATTGCGTTCATCTCTCTTTCTCCCCCGCACCACACAAACGAAAAACACAGTAGTTAATAAACCGGAAAGTCATAAACGTGTTGCTAATAAACTTTATGACTTAATTATTTAGTAGAATACTCGTACCTACGCTGTAACAATTAAAACCTACAACATTTTATTTTTTTCTTAGTTAAATTTTATGATTTTTGTTCGAGAGTGTGATGGTGATAAGAACGTTTTGTGTTCGGGCGCGGTTTTTAAGCTAATAATCGCGTAATGGCCGTGAGCGCGTTCAATCGCGCACACCTTTCCATCTTTCTGCCACTCGCGCCCACCCCCATTGTAATAGGGCAATTACATTATGAGTGGTTTGCGTGCCGCACGAGCCAGACGGCAATACGCGCGCACTTTGCTAGTTTGTGTTCGTTTTTGATCACTATGTAGTCTCGCTTTACAATTGTATTATATTGCGGCTGCGACACGGCACGAAGAGGGGAAGCGAGATCCCGCGCTGTTGATAAATTGCTCCCCATTTTGCTCGCTGGCCTTTCTTTTTCGTTCGTTGTGCATGTTTCGTTTAATTGTCGTGCGCGGAGATTTTTATTACCGTTACCAAATCGCACGACAACATTTACTAGTAATAATCAACTAAAGTTGCAAATTTTAGTTGCTGAAAATTTAAATTATCAATTTTAGTTGCACGTAACCTCCGTGATTTACAATTTATTCATTGTGTTGATCAATTTTTTGGTAAAAAGTATCAACTGAAGTTGCAAATTTTAGTTGCATCTTCAATAAATTAATATAATTTAAAATTATATGTTTAAAAATTAAAGTATCAACTTTGGTTGCATGTTCCATGCGTGATTTACATTAGTATGCATTGTATTGTTAATCAATGTGATTTTTATTCTTCGTTTTCTTGGTTAAAATGCATTTTTACAATTGTAATTTTGGTTTCGGCCCCGCAGGAATGCATTAAGTAAATACGTAATGAGATTTAAATTATATAGAAATGTAAGTCCGGGCACCATCTGTGAATTTGTATGCGCCGCGCGATTGCCATCTCTGGAAATGCACTTCTATTAAATATTCGAAGCCAGAATGCGCTCGATTGCTCGGGGCTCGGATCATTAACTTAAAAATTGCAAGTAGAGAGAAATTGTATACGCTTGCAGACAATTGCAGTTTTTATTTTTAGTTTCATTTTATGTCTGATGACATTACCTCTACTACCAAATGACTAATTTAATTTTTATTGTTTTACGAATATTAGTGGAATATTATTAGCCACACGGTAGGATTTTATAGGCAGTATGTTTGCGAGAGTTGGGTTTGTTCGCGGGGGTCGCATCCCTCGGGACGTAAGGTCTTCCCGAGCCAACAAACTTAGCCACTTTGCGACGCGCAGCCAATGCGTCTCACGTTTCCGCAATGTGTCGCATAAAACATTCGCACACTCGCACGTCCTCACATCCTCCACCCTCTCTCGCGTTCGGCAAACACTCAACTCGACTTTTCTCCGGCACGTTGCTCGTATGAAAGAGATAAGAGAACTGCATCGAATCGAATAGAATGGATTATGAATGGATTCTCAAAACGGACGAAAAGTGTGCTTTAAGTTAACCCTAGAGTATTAACTGTGTAAATAACACTTTATTTTATATAAATTTAAAGGGTTTTAATTTTTTTTCGATTCAGTGGTTTAAAAATGTTGTTTTTGCATTAGTATGTGGAAAATACTTGGTGTAAAGCATTGTTTTCCACTTTAGGTATGTAATGTAGTTGTGGCAATAGATTCCAGTGTGTAAAACACTGTTTTCTATGCAGATAACGTTGAAAACAGTGCTTTTCGTACTACTAATGCGAAAAACAATGTTTTTGACAATTTCCGTATAAAAAATTGCGTGGAAAATATTTTATTCAATACATTTTGCTCATGTAAAGCATTATTTTCCACTCTAGGTATGTAAAATTTTGTTTCCAGTGTGTAAAACACTGTTTTCTGCACGGATTACGTTGAAAACCGTACTTTTCATGTTTCCAATCTGAAAAACATTGTTTTCTGCATCTCCTGAGTAGAAAACTGTAAAGAAACGACTTGATCTCTCATATTTGGCTTATACACCAACATAATTCATTATTTTCCACTCTAGAACCGTAAAAACCTTGAGTATTCCAGTGTTAAGCCGTCAAAATGTACATTTCTGAGTTTAATACAATTTCGAGTTTTTCTACACATCTCCAACTCGCTGGAGTGTTCACAAAATGCAGTCACACACACACACACACCCACACACACACACCGGGCGTGCATTTGCGTTAATCGAAGTTGGTTGTTTCGCCTCGCCTACGACACCGTGTCACGAAGAACCTGGTGGTCCCTCGAATGCCGCACACATCGGGTGTCGGCCGCTCGCTCCTCTTATCTCTTCACCTGAGCCGAACACAAACAACGTAGTACACCATCATCGCCGTACTGAAACTATTTTATCCATGCTCTCCGAATCCGAGTACCTACTTATTGTGCGTTTTTTCGTGTACACCTTGTATGTTCTATGCCTAGGTGATCGCGCGCCGTCGTCGTGTTCGGAAATCCATTTAAAATTAAAGTCGTGTCGGGCGCAGATAACCGCGCGCCGACCGGTGCCATTGTGTAATTTCGTTTTATCTTAATGTTTTGTTATATGAAAGTATTTATTTAAATTAAGTAAGCATTTCGCACCGGTCGGCCGGTTGGACGCGCAGCGGCTCGTGCGCTCGCGTTGGTATATTCTTCTTGAGTGTGTTGAGTGTGGGCTCTGCCCACGCGACACTTTCAAAATCTAATCCGTGTTTAACGTAGGTATCGCTTTAAAAACGCGTTATCTCGAACCATTCGGATTTATTGCGACAAGTCAACGTTTTCATTCAATGTGGAAAAAGTTTTTTTGCATCGGCATAACTCAAGTGTTTAAAATCTCAGCAACTTACAAAATGTATCAATAAAAAGTCAATTTAATACAGAATACAAATATATTTAGCTATAATTTGTATCTTTTATAGTTTTTACATAATTTATAAAAATATAAAAAAAATCATTTTTTCAAAAAAATTATAAAATCATTAATAACTCAAAAACTATTAGAGATAAAGCAATAATTCTTAGTTTAATAAATAGTATACATAATAAACTATATAACAAACCATAAAATGATTAAATAACATTATTTATTACGCGTAAATATGAAAAAATAGTTTTTTTCGGGTATAAATATGTGTGTTTTGAGCTGTTTGCATTCGAATTTGAATAATTTCGACCGAAACGAATGTGAAACGCAATTTGTACCTCGCGCCAAGGGGTTTGTTTGACCAGACTTTCAGGTAACGCACATAAATCGGCCGCGCCGCCGCCACCGCCGCCCGTCGCCCGTTAACAGTTTGTTCGCGTGCGCCATTTGAATATCAAGCATATCAAAACATAAATAAAACCAGCGTTTTGTAACGTCCACAATCGTCCACAAATCTACACTTTTAATGCCGGAGGCATAAACTCTCATAAAATATTGATAACTGCAAAAAATCCTCAAAAAATCGCTCTGGAACTCAAAATTTAAAAAAAAAATTTAAAAAATTTTTACCAAAGTATTAAATGTAACACTAACTGAAATTCTTGTTTGTTGTTTGACAGTTGTCAAAAAGTTAATCCGATTATACCCTGACAAAATCAACTAATCTTTCCTTCCGGTGCACCCTTGTCAGGTAAACCTAAAAATTTAATTAAATTTAAATCACTTCTGTGGTGAGGCGAAATGAAGCATAAGTTATGCATGCATTGGTGTAGGAAATCAGAATAGAACGCGCCATGATTTATTCACCCGTTCGATTACGGTTGTGTTTCGCCCCCCCCGGCATCGCTTTCGAACACAATAATTTAGATCAACGCGAGCAAAAGACCGCCATTACGCTGGTAAATATTTGATCGGTTCATAATACGCCGGCGTTCGCCGTCATATCACGCATTTCTGACCTTAAACGCGAGCACAACGCAAACACTCCGCCACAACCACCACCCCCACGTGTGTGGTGTGTGCTATCCACCCGCAAATAGCCTGGTATTACGCCGGTGATTTATTTACATTCAACTCACATCGCAAACAATGTAAAACAATCAATGTCCGAGTGGATAAATAACAAATATTTACGATTTAGACTATGATTCGAACGCACGAACGTTCAGTTTTATTTTATTTGATTTTAAGTGGTGTGCTGGGGAAATATATAAATTGAAATTTAATTTTTGAAATGTGATAAGCCTATAAGCGGATTATAAAGTTACCTACCCTTCAGGGCAGCGAATGGTGGAATTAAGACTTGACACCTTTTTTTTTCGGTTGTGAATAAGCTCGTTGAGTGCCTACCGGTGTTGAAAACCAGATGAGCAGATGATGCAGATGAGAATTTTTATTTATAAATCAGATTGTTCAGAATAGTTTGTTTTTTATTTCAAATTTGAATGCAAACAAATCAAAACTTTAATATTCTTACTGAAAAATTTAATAATTTTTAGTTTTTTTGAGATTTACGCGTAATAAATAAAGATAAGAATTTGTTTAATGATTTATTATATAGTTTATTATATTGTTTATGTATTAAAACAAGAATTATTGCTATATCTCTTTTAGTTTTTGAATTATAACAAATTTTGTAAAAAAAAATTTCAAAAATTTAATGAAATCGTTTACTTTTTTGTAAATTAAACAAAAACCATTCAAGATAAAAATTATTGCTAAACATATTTATATTAAGCATTAAATTCTCTTTTTATTGATATATTTCGTAAATTCCTGGGATTTTAAACTTTTGAGTTATCCAAGGCTTAAATATGTACTTAATGATCTTCCGCATCATTTTTTACAAAACCTCATATAATGATTATTAAATTGGCCAATTTGACAATTGTCCAAGCATAATACTTACAAACCACACTAAAACATTCCGTTTGAGGGTGTTACACATCCAAATAATTATATTATAAATAACTGTAACAATTTATTTATTTATTGGTTCTGCTTCCAAACCTCAACGCGTAAATCTAATTGGCGTGAATGATTCGTTAATATTTTATTTCATTTTATTCTCTATACATTTTCTGTGTCACAATTGCCGCAATTTATTTAATGGTCCGAAAGTTTGATCCGCTGATTCTTTTATAATTTTCCAAAACAAATACATCCATACATTTATATCCCCGGCGTAATTGAGTAAATTGTGCGTAATTTGTGTGTGTCTAGCGCAGAATGAAAAAAAAAACGGTTTAAAACTTTTAAAAAGTTGAATATCTATGTAATGTCCGACTTCCGGCTAATCTCCGCCTATTATCTCCGACGTCGATGTCGATGTTGATAGAATTCCTTCGATTGTGAAAGGTTTTAGTCATACAAATGGGATTAGCTGACTTTTATTTTGCAACCGTGGGGTTAAATGAGCTTTTTGCACATTATGTGCATTTTTGTTGGCTTCGCAGACAAAACACAATGCATCGAAGCCTAGCAAATATGAATTCAAATACTGTTTGTCCCCATTAAATTACTTATCACACAGATTTTTCCATTTTTTTGTATTTTTTTTCTGTTTTTTGTATTTCTAAGTTGTTAATGACATTAATGTAGTTATACACTCGCTGGAATGTGTTTATTATACGTACACACTAATTTATCCCTCGTTTGATGGCTGGTGTGTTATTTTTTCGGCTTGCCGTGCGTTTTACATACATTACACGAATATTTATCGAGTGCATAATATAAAGCGAACATGAGATCTCGAAATCAGTGCCGACTCGTGCACATCTACATAAATATGCCCGAAATAAATTTTCTGATGTGCGTTACAACTAATAACAGTTTGGGAATGTAAATATACGCTAAATGCCGCGGCTTGGACTCTGTGTGTTTGTTTTTTTTTCACCACCGGCGCGCGTTAATGGTGGTGATTTTTTTGTTTTTTTTCGTGCTACGCATGAATATTTATTCGATTTTTTTCGGGGGTTGAATAAATACGCTATTAAGTCAATTCACACTCGTCACGATAACGACTCATAAATATTAGATAGATAAATAATTACACAAATTGTTAAGTAAAAAAGTGAGGATTTTTTTTGTTTTAAATTTGAGGTAAGTTTGAGTGCGTATAACTCAGCTAATTTAAATCGTAGATTATTGAGCAAAACTTTATTTGAAAGACAATTTAATATAGATTAAGAGTGTAAAGTATAAGTTTAATTAGTCAATTAGTTTTTTTGTTATTGTTGATTAAGTAAACAAAATCATTAATACACCTTCAAAAAACATAACCTAAATTAAAATGCCTATAACTTTTTAACGAAAAAAGATACAAAATCACTGTTTATATAAAATAATAAACAATTTAATAGAGAATATGAACTTTTTTAAACCATAACTCTACCTCTTATTGTTCTCGAGTAATCAATTAAAAACTGTCACGAATCACACTCGCGCACTCACATGACGTAATAAAACATTCTTATTATAACGGTTGACGCTCGTATGATGTAGTTTGTACAGTAATTATGGAATGTTTAATTTTAATTCTCTTTACAGGAGCAGAAGCATCAACAGCAGAAAAAGCGCAGCGCAGCAAGAAGGTAATAACTCATCGTATTTATTTATTTATTATTGTTGCGGCTTAATTATCGTCGAGCGCGGCGCTGGAAATTAACCGGCTATCCATAAATCATCTAATGCATCGCGTAATGCAATGCATACGCTTTGCGAAGACAAAAGACGCGCTGAGAAACAGGAAGAACAATATCAAAAACGGAATAAAGTGCATTAAAGTGCATTAATACCTTCGGCGATTCAGTTCATGCGAGCACGACGCATCGCCGGATTCACAACATTTTCTTGGTGCGCGCGACGCAAACGAGAGCAATTCGAATCGAGTTATAACTAATAGATTCGCGAGCGGCGAGCGGCAAGCACCGAGATGCGAGCGGTTGAGATTAATTTAAGTTTAGTCTAAACGCACGCGTGAGATTACATTGTTTTCGAGGTATACCACCATAACTATCGACATTTGTCGTAAAGTGTTGAAACTTTTTAGTTTTTTTCTTAATTACTCCTAAAGTAATTAAGATATTTTAATAATTTTTCTGGGAGTTTGTTTAGTATTAATTTATGCATCTTTTCGTGCAAAAATTTTGTTGTTATCACTTTTTTATCAAAAGTTACAGGCTATTTTTGGGTAATTTTCTAAATGTTACAAAAGTAAACTTTAATTGTTTATAACTTTTAGTATATTCATCCGATCAACAAATTCTTTACTTAATTTTATGTAGAATTTATCCCCAAAACAACTTCTGAAAGAATAATTAGTTTATCTTTAACAGTTTTTAAGTAATTACCAAAAAACTGATTGTTTTCAATTATTCTTCACTCGCCACAACTAAATATCCATTACTTGGCTGTTAAAGCACTAAATTGTCAAAACTTATCAAATTAATTCATTGCTACATAAACCACGGCTTTGTTCCGGCAAGTTAACGTCGTGCTAAGGTCGAAAAAATTAAGTTTTGTAACCATACGACGATTAAAATAAACGCGCAATTAATTCGTTTAAATACTTTTCAGTTTCAACGTTCGAATTTAAATTTCTGTTAATTTTGTTATATTTTTTCAACTTACATGGTCTGCACATGTAGTGTGTGGTGTGTTGCATGACGACGATTATTTAATTAATTGAAATTACGCAAGTGAGCGCAGCAAGAGCGAGATAACAATGGCGGACGACCGGCGAAAGATCCGTATGTGTGTGTATAAACGCGCGCGCAATATAAAAAAATTAATTAACCTGATGATGTCCGCATATTGTATATTGTGTGCGGAGTCTTCGGTGCTTCCACGTTCTAGCGAGTTTGTTGTGTTGTGCGATTTAAATGCTTCACTTTCCTGCTCTTTCCTTCGCGGATCGCGGAGCGCGCGCGCACAGCAGGCTAATGAATTTGTTATATAAAAAATAATAATTTAACGCCAACTTGCCGATTACAATTTACAATGCGTACGTAATACTTGGTAAAAAAATGCAGAAAAACTTATATCATCACGCTCATTGTCACTATGAGTTAATATTTTGTGTAACGGTCTAAAAAGTGCAGAAAGTTTGATTCTTTTTAGTTTCTTGTATATTACTCAAAAACCAAAAAAGATAGAAATTATTTTGTTGCATAGGTAGATAGAGGATTAAATTCTGAATTAATTGATATATATTTCATTATTGTAAACTTTTTAGTTTGTTTGTTACTAAACAAAAAGGTGAAAAATATAAAAATTTCGGAACTTTGTTTTCTTTTGACTGTAACAATTAATTCAATAACTTTTCAAATTAATTTTTTACGTCATGTTATAGAGAATTTAACGTAGATTAATATGGTAAAAAGAAAAATGATTATATCTTTATTAGTTAAAAAGTTATTAACAATTTTTTGCTGAGAAAAGTATAGCTACAAAAGTTAGACCGTTATTCTTTATATATTACACATAACAAAAAAAATTCAAAAATTTATGTTTTTTGTTACATTTTCTTTAATAACTCAAAAACTAATTACGTTGAAACAATTTTGTTTGTAAATATACATTCTCAATTAAATTCCGCATCGTTCCATATGATTATTTAAACAAATTCACCAATATTTTGTTTGTTATAACAAAAAAAACTTAAAAACCTACAAAAAAATTAGTCTCAACTAAATTCCAAGTTATTTTCCTTAAAAACTCATATTACTTGCTTGCTTTTAAAAAGTTTTACAGTGAATTTAAGTATTTACGTAACGAAATATCGTCGCATCGTCATCGTGATAGTCATTGTTTGCCTTGCGCATTCGTCGCGCATGTAATACACCTCCTCATCTAATGAGCGCTTTATACTTATACGATCCCGAAGCCGAAAGCTAACGAAGCCGCAGCTGAAAGCACACTCTCTACAAAAGTGTGTGTGTGTGAGTAGTTAAAGATCTTTTAAGGTTTGTTGAACGACGAGAGCGGTGTCGGACAGAAGTCGACGAAGCAGTTCATTGTTCTGCGAGCAACATCGCGAGCAAATTCCCCATTGTTAAATTAGTATGTGTTACAAATTAAAACGCAAAGAAATGGCCTCTTCCGGTTTTTATACGTATTATGCGCGCACAATGAACGCGCGCACGGCGCATCAATGATGAAATAGATTATAAACTAGACACAAAGCTAACTAAACACAAACTCCAGCTGAAAGAGCGTAAAGCAGGTCGCTGAGATGGATAATTATAATTAGTTGTTTCGTTTACGTTGGCATCCAGTCTTAAATCATCATTTAAAGTATTAATAAAATTATATCCTTAAGCTTTACCGCGGTAATTGGGGATTAAATTATGATTGGGAATATTTCATGCTTGAATGCCTGATCAATTCATTATTTTAGCACCTCGTTAATGACAAGTAATGGCTAAGCAATATGCGCGGCAATAAATTTCCAATAAGATAGGAATTTATCGCCCAATTGAGCAACGATTCCGTGCGACACATTTGAAATGGATTTGTTTCAAACGTATTTGAATAATATTGCATTGACGTAAATGATAATAAAATAAATATTCCATAACGCTTGTCTAGTTGGAACTACATTAGTTTAGTTTGTGTTTATGCGCAATAATATAAGTTAAACTATTTGTTAATATTTAATGCTTAAAATGCATTAAAATGTGGAAATTTTGTATGAAAAATTGATTGAGCAAAAATTTTATTGCGCATAGTTAAGTATAGCGGTCTAAAATATTCAAAATTATAATTTTTAAGTCTATTAATTAATTACTCACAAAGTATTAGTGATAACACGTTTATTTTTTTAGTATTATATTTATTGGTTTACTAGGAGTTGGAAAATATTTTTTTGTTGTTAAAAATGTTTTTATTTGATTAATTAGATGTAAATTCGTGTTTAATTATGATAAATCTAGAAAAATCCTTTTAATTTGTTTTGTGTTAAGATTTTTCTTTATATCTTGATAAATATTGATTAAATGTTTAATTGTTAATAAATTGTCAGTTGATTCAGCTCAATAGCACTAATATTTCGTGAGTTATTAATTAAAAACTATGACAAATCCAGGTTTTTGGAGGTTCAGACCGTCGCATGTTAAAAAATCAAAATTAAATGTTTTCAACAAGTTAATAATTAATTACTTAAAAACTACTTGAGATATCTTAACAACTTTTTCAGTATTGTATTCGGTAATTATTAGTTCTTCTACATGTATTTTTGTTATGAACAAACAAAAATTATTTAAACAATTATAAACAATTTTGTGTAAAAGTTACAACATCATCTAAAAAACGCTATAATTAGAATTATTTAACCTTTTATACACAATTCTTCATAAATTTATATAAACAATTTAATACTAAATTACCTGCAACTTGAATTTTCCTTTTATCTCAATTAGTTTTCAAGTAATTAAATAAAAACCCTCAAAAAAACACGCTTAAAAGCCAAAGTTGGTGAATATTTACCGTTTGAGCATACGCTGGAGTTATCAGGATGTCCCGAGCTGTCCGTATCGCTATCATGGTGCAGCGGCGCCGAATGCAGGGATAAATCTCGCGGCCCCGGCGACGGCGAGCGGCCGCCGCCGCCGCCACCGCCTCGCAATTCCGGCGGCCCGCTCAAAATATCCGTAATCATAAAGCGGGAGCGCGTCGACGCCGTCTGCGGCATGGCCCGCGCCTCGTCCTGAACGGTCATGCCAGCCACCGTTATGGCGGGACTCACCGTGTCGCTTAAGCGCAACACCTTGAACACCGACACTTTGACCGCGCACCAGAGTCAATCAATCCCACAAAAAAATACAATCCAAAAACTCAGTTATTACTCAGTCATTTAAAAATCCAAGACACAGCAAATTATTCACACAATCAAGAAGTCATGGAATAAATAAAAACAGTTTATTAGCACACTGATTAACACCCTTTTAGATCACTTAGTTGGGTTGGTCGGCGACGGCTTAAGGGATGATGATGATGCGCACACGTTTGTCGTCGTTGTTCTTCCGCATGCGTGAACCGTGTTTGTGTAGGTGTTTAGTGTGTGAGTACACTGCGGTTGGGTTCGTGCGGCGAGCGAGACGTTTCGTCGGAAACTAATCCGCTGCGAGGCCGAACACCACTGCTCGCGAGCCGCACAGCCATGTTGGGCCTGAGCCCCACCACGATGTGGGACTAATCCGCTTCGTCAACCAATCGCCACACGGTGGAATACGGGCGCCGCCAATAATCACGAGCGCGTTGGGCGAGATTAAACGGGCGAGGCTGGACGGATTAGGTTGTACACCCTCTGGATGGGTGGGGGGAAGATGAGGACTTGCTACTTGTACTTTGCTTTCATCATCATATCACAATCAGGGCAAAATTTATGTCTGTTAAGAGTATTTACGAAAAAATTTAGTAAAAATTTGCTTTTTTTGATTTTTATGGTGTTTTTCACATTGGTGGGTGGAAAACATTGTTTTCGAGGATAGGTGATAAGAAAAGTGTTTTTTTATCAGATATGAAATGAAAATTGTATTAAAAAATTATATTTCGATAAAAGTAGAATCGATTTAGTAAAAATTTATTTTTTGGGTTTATATTAATTGTTTTCCACACGGGTATACGGAAAACATTGTTTTCGACGCTACTTCATCAGACAATTGTGTTTTCCGACATATAGAAGATGAAAATTGTCTTAAAATAGGATTCTAATAGGATTAATTTGGTAAAAAAAATATTTTTGACTTTACATCTCTTGTTTTCCATATCGCTGTACAGAAAACATTGCTTTCTACGCTAGGTCAACAAAAAACAGTAATTTTTCCAAATATGAATTGGAAATAGTCTAAAAATGAAATTTTTATAAGAAAATTTAGATTAATTTAGTAAAAAAACAATTTTCTATGTTTTACAAAAATTGTTTTTTACACCGGTGTTCGGAAAACATTGTTTTCAACATTACATCAACAGAAAACAATGCTGTTCGTCATAATTTTCATGAAAATACTCTGAAAATTAGATTTTAATTGTTTTAAAATGATTAGTTTAGTAAAAATTCATTTTTTGCTAATCTGATACTCAAAAAAAGTGCAACGTACATTTTCCACCCTTATATTTAGTGGTGGTAGAGGGTGTATGGAGGTACTTGTATCACGCACACGCCCGGTAAGTGAGTGCTTATAGAGCGGCGCGTTCACAAGTAGGAAAGGAAACAGATGGTGTCACTGTAACAATTAAGCCGAAATTAAGCCCTCTTTTGCGGGGCGAGTCAGGCATGAGTGGTTTTGCACACTCGACACTCATTCACACTCGTTCACTCGTTCAATCCTTCACTCATTCAATAAGTTTTATTTTTATGCATATGTAACTACAAATATCTACTTAAGTATCAAATAGTTTATTTTTATTTTTAGGTTTTAATTTTTAACTTTTTTAAGTTTAACTTTGGTAAGCTGATTGTTTCATTAGCATAGCTATAAAAACCTTAACGCGTTGTTAACTTTTATGGCCAAACAGTCGTTATATCTCAACAAGTTTGCATATAACTATATAATTTAACTTTAAGATACGTTTACAAACAATTATGAGTCAAATATTTCAATTTGTATTTTTTTGTATGCTTGTATGTTTGGCTATCTATTTTTATTTTTTGTGGCTATTGATTTAGTGAGTTTTTTGTTTTTTTTTTTGCGTATGAAGTTGCATATATTATGATAGAGGGTAACATATGTGCTTGGGCGTTTAAAATACTTACTGCAGAAAACTATTATGAAATTTAATTAAACGGTTTTTATGCTTATGCACGTTTTGCACGCCATTTGGTGGTCACCGGTCATAAACCGACTAATGTAAGTAGTAAGTATGTACGAGTATGTGTGAGTAAACACTGCGTTTAAGTATTTTAGTTTACTTTACTTTACCGACCACAGTTGACAGTTGGGCTGCAATTATCTAGGCAACATCAATTACTAACCGATATTGTTGCCTAAATCTATTTTATAACTAATTTCCTCAAATTTATGACAAAAACATTGTTTTTTATTGAAGTAGCGTTAAAAACAATGTTTTCCACACATCTATGTGGAAAACCATTGATGGAAAGCACTGTTTTCCACTCTAGGCATTAAAAAATCAAATTTTACTTTAAATTTTGAGGTTAAAACCTCCAAAAATAACAATTTTCAGTTAAATTATTCTTAAAAATAAGTTCCAGTTGAAATATAACCACCAGTATAATCGTTTTATGGGAGAAAAGGGAGAAAATTGAGAACAGGAACCGAGGGCGCATTATCGCTCCGCAACCAAGTGTGCACTGTGTGTGAACGAGTGCGTGTTATCAGATAATCAGATATCGCATCAAAAATGCTTGTGTTTAGGGTGAGTTTAGATACGACACCGACAAGCCATACATCTATACATTAGATTCTATTACCCATTACTATTTCCTAACCATTTCTATTACAACAATCAGGAAATAATTTTTATTCCATAAAATATAAAATATAAAATCATATTTATTGCATTAATCAATACTTTATATAACACTGAACAATATCTATCTAATACCAACCTAAGTAGGTAACTTATAACACATTACACATTAACACATAATACGATATTTAAATTCAAATTAATTGCCATTACGATTGTTCATTGTGTTAATTAGACGCGTACAGATTGCGAATATTAAATTAAAGCGAGTGTAAGCTATGAAATAATGTGATTTGTGAAGAGTAGCTATATGCGCATGCGTGTAGCACACCTTAGAAAAGACGCAAGGAAAGCAATTTGCATTTTTTACACGCGGAAGTGTTAGGAATTAATTAATTACTTAACGTTAGATTTTTCTAACATTACCTGTGTGTAAATGCGTATTATTGTTATATTTTTTGCATTAAAATGTTGTTAATTTATGTGTAGCACATATTGTTTGCGATTTATTATGAATATTAATGGATAAAATGATCTAATACGGAAATAGTGCCATTTTGTATTGTTACAAGCGTCATCTAGCGGCAAATTTATGAAATATTTTTCTATTTTTGATTTTTATGATCAAATAGTTTTTCAGTTATTATAAATTTTAATATTTAATGATCTTATACGAACAGTTTACCATTTTGTATTGTTTGTAGCGACATCTATCGGCAAATTTTTAATTTTTTACTTCTTCTGATTTTTTTTTTTATGATTTAAGTAGTTATGAATAACTATAACTATAACATTGGTTCACTCTCGTATAACGGACTTTCACCGTTTAAATAATAACGCAATTAGAATGATCTTAATGCCTGCGCAGGGAGACGCGCGCACAGTGTTCACGCTTTCAAGCACAAACAAAACTTATAGGAATTGGTATAGACAATCCATCCATCCATCTCGCTCACGTCAGCCACAAATTCGTAGCTCCACTTTTGTTTGTCTGTTTGGCTGGCTTCTGGTTTTCTGGTTTTGTGTGTTCCTCAAAGCGCTCGAAATATAAAACTAAAATTAAAGAGGTTGTGTGTGAGTGATGTAATGCATTCATTCAACAATTCAACAAAACGTTCTTTCAAAGTCACTTTTCGGCGTGAGCGCAGCCAGTGTGCTCGTAATTGTTATAATACACTAGTGTAACGATGGCGTAATGTGTGTTAGTTATACGCGCGGATATAGGTATATAAAAGCACTTTGATGCGGAATGTAATTATAACAATTTTAATTGTTAGCATGAATTAGATTCTAACTACACGCTCGGATTATCGGCGGCTATTAGGCATATTACATGAGTAAATGTTTATTGTGTCACGAGGGGCAGAATTATGCAATGTGGTTGATCAAATTTTGAATTTGTAGGAATAAATTGTGAAAATATGATTATTAAGTCATTTTGGTGTGTAGTTGGTGGCCTAAATATATTTTAAGACTGCGGTGTAGAAAACACTGTTTTCTATACACCGGTGTGGAAAACAGTTCATGAAAATCTTCGTTTTTTATTTTTTTAACTTTGAATTTCTGAATTATTCAATAAATTAATCAAAATTTTGTTTCGGTACGAATTTTTTCTAGAAATTTGATAATTTACTGACTTAAACAATAATTTTAATTATTTCTAACCTATATTTAGGTATATTTAGTTGCCTACATTTATTTTAAGGCTATTTTCATCAGATAATGTCGAAAAACACAGTTTTCTGTTGATGTAAGGTTGAAAAGTAAATGAAAAGTATTGTGAGTATGTAATTTTCAGAATTATGCAATAAATTTCATGAAATTTCGTTTCGTGTTGAGTATTTTCTGAAAATATCACGGTTTATTGACTCGAATAATAATTTCAATGATTGAATGGACGTTAGTGAGTAATTTTTCGTTTTTTATTGCTTGTAATATCTATTGTTGGCGATTGAATATTACGGTGTGCGATCATCGGTTATTGACACGGTTATTGACTGCAATAATTCCACTATTTAATCATAGACATTTGCTGTTTCTTTACTGGAAGTTTGCCATTCACGATTTTCAACTCACGATTAATTCATTTCGCTGCATTTCCATTCATTTTAAAATAAAATAAAACAAAACAAAATAAAATAGAATTACCTAACTGTATCTTTGCATTACAATGTGTATTATTTTATTCTGATTACAAAAGACTAATATTTATATTTTTCATTATATCAAAGTAATAAAAAAACACAATTTAATATTTTATGTTTATTTTTATAAAACCTCTGCGGGTTTGAGGCATTTATCGCGTTTTTTTTGTGATCAGTGTGACTGAATTATGAATTTCTAATATTCTAATTAATTCAATTCAATTATCTAAGTTGTAAGTTTGAACATGGTCGTGCGTTGACGCGCGCACCCGTCGAATGAAAAATATCAAAATAGAATAAAAAAGCGGCGCGGTGATAAAGCAGGCGCGCGCGCAAGCATTCTTAATTTGTGTCCATAAAGGAGGCCATTACCGCGCGCTTAAAAACTGAATTTAGTTATCTCTACGCATGGCTGCTTCTTGGCCGGATAGGTAGAGTGTTTTTCAATTATTTCTTTAGTGGATTTAGTCGGTTCTATCTGTTAGGTAAGGTGTGAACATGCATAGTGTGAACACTAAACGAATTCTTTTGAAATATTTTGATAAAGAGGTGAAAAAAGATAGAAAAATTAAATTTTGGATTAAATTTTAATTAGTAGTGGTTAGAGTAGGTATTAATTGATTATTATTAAAAAATTCAGGTAAATTTATTAAATAATGTAAAAGTTATGAATAAAAATAGCTAAAAAATAGATTTTTCGGTTTTTGTGACTAAACGGTTGACTTTAACATTAATTATTGTAGTGACTAATAATATATAAGCAAATATTTTAATTTTATACCTATTTGAGTTTATTTAGTTGTTTACAATCAAAATTTGAGCCAAATTTAGTAAGAAATGTAAAAGTTATGAGCAAATATATGAAAAACGTCAATTTTTAAATTTTATTATTTAAAAAGTTAATTTTAACGTTAATTATTGAAGTTAACAATAACATTTGACTAAATATCTTAATTTAATATTATAGTTTAACTATTTGGTTGTTACTAAACAAAATTTCATGAAAATCTATCGAAAATTCCCAAAGTTATGCCCAAAACAAAATTAAAAAACATATTTTTCAATCCAAGATTAAGTCGCATGATAAAAAAAAGTTGCCTACACACACATAACCTTAATTAAATTTAGTAAATGTTTTCAAAACAGAGCCTGAAAGACATTCGCCTACACAATACGTACACGAACGTAAATTACCCGTTTAAGGTACTTGTTAAAAGATATCTATTAGTGTTTTATTAGTCGTTTCCTTGAGCACTGCTGCAATTAAAAATGCATAAATACGCAGCCTGCCGCTATATTACCCACTCTGGTATTCGCGACTCGTTAATTATGTTATTATTTCTAGCAGAGTGCATGCGATGCGCAAACACTTCAAATTAAAACCATCCGTGTGCTTTTATTCATCAACCCACACACCCACACAAACAAATCTTGAGTAAAACTTGAGTAAAAAAAATAAAAGCTAAAAACTCTTTACATAATTTTGTAATAATAATAAAGCAAAACTGTTTGTGTGCTTTCCTAGTCAAATTCGACAACAACAAAGTCGTTAAAATTAACATTGTAAATGTGTAGAAATCACTATTCATTCATTCAAAATGGAAAAAGTATTTTAAAAGTTTTTGAAATTAAATTTAAAAAATAATAAAAAAAATAGTTGCGCTTAATATGATTGTAATTGCGAGCGGATAGACAATGAATTTTTTTTAATGTGTGTGTGTGCTCTTTATTCGTTCGTTAATTGCTCGGCAATTATGATTTTTCTACGACATCATGCAGTGCGCGTGTGCGAGCGAACGCTATTACCGGCCATTATGAACATTTTTCTGAAAACGAATGCTCGGATTATTACGTGGAGGTGTACGCTTCGGCTTTGCTCTTTTACGCTTCAAAAGAATCATAATTATCGGTGTGACGCTAGGAAAAATTAAAACAAACGGAAGCACACGTGTGGGTGGAGAAAAATAATATTTTGTGAATTTGGTTGCATAAAAATATACAAAAAATTTTAAAAAATTGAAGAAAATTTAAATTAATAAAGAAAATAAAGAATAAATTAATGATTGATACTATGAGGAAATAAAATATGCAAATGTATATTTTAATTAGTAATTAATTAATAATTAATTAATTTATTAACAAAAGAAAAGTTATTCCAATGAAACAGTTTTTGTTATATAAGTTATGCTAGTTTATATTTTATATTTTATGATTTATTCCATTTATCATTCTATTGTTTAAACTTTTAACATATAAATAGTTATAAACATTAGTTATTTATTACCTGACGCAACATTTTGCTATTTTTTATTATACAACATCAAAACTTTTAACATTTTTCTATTTTTTAACCAAAAAAAAATCAAATTTTTTTCTTCTAAATAATTTAATGCTAGCAACACTTAATTTGCATAAATTACAATTACCTGAACACTACACTGCTAGCTTTGTTACAATAATTGCAATAATTACGCTCCAAGTTTTTTATTTCGCGTTAAAAACCACTAATCTCCAAGTTTTCCTCATCGCGCTTTGTCCGCCGCTTTGTTAATCATAGCAACTCGTAGATCCGGCAATTGTTGCATTAATCGAATTAACCATAAAAGTTTTAGCGCGTCAAAAGCGCGCGTCAGGTGTTAACGCTTCGATAATTACCTACCTCTGCTCGCATCTTCATTCTGCTTGAACAAAATGGCTGTGTTTTATTCTCTTAACTAATAAATTTTACTTTAAATATTTCCACGTTGAGTTGAGTAGAGTTTGTGTGCTGTTATTATTTTTAAATTATGCCATGATTTCTAAATTTGCAATGCGCGAATATAGTGGTACTATTATAGTTGGTGGAATTAAAATTTAGAATCTAAGCGAGAATTTAATCATTATTATTATAGCGCCAACCGCGATCCGGTTGTTATTTAATGTAAAAAACGCCCGCATTTGTAAAAAAACGTGCTAAAGTGTAAAATTGCGCGTGCGCGCGGTGCTTAATCTACAAAATGTTAGCACAATGTTAAAACCGTTAGGATTTTTGCTGTAATTTTGCAACAATATCAAAACTAGAACTAATAATCATTAAAATTTGATGTTTATTCAATAAAAAAAAACAATTTTTTAATTTTTTTGAAAAGGACCAATCAGTGTGAGCTACTCAATAATGACATCTCTAGTAGCGCCATCTATAAAGACGTTTTTATGTAAAAATTAATTTTTTACTAAAAAAACTAAAAATTTCATCAAAAATAAATTCTTATAGAAAGTTTTGTTAAAATTTCGTAAATATAAAAATTAATAGCACTAAGTGTAACGATGATATAACAAAAAGAATGCTCCACATTGTGTGTGGTTATTAAATAATCAAATTCTAATTTTTAATGCGTTTCGTGTTTAATTGCGAGCGCCGACAAACTCGGCGACCATTCCGCCGATTATTATAAAAACGCTTTCGAGTATAAATAATTCAGCGCCTTACAAAATCGCTAATTGTTACATATAGAAATGTGGAACAGAAGCGCTGCGAGACGAAGCGCAACGCTTCCGCGCACAAAATCGCTAATAGAGCAATAATGAGAATGTTAAAATTGCTCAAAAGACTCCAAATCGATGCGGTAAGAATCGAATGTTTACGCATTTCGCGATGCTCCTCGCAAAACACAACAAAAGTTGAATTCCGGAGTGAGCACACACCACACCTCAACTGTACAAATTCGTATCATTTCTGCTCCAATAAAAACAAGTTCGTTTTCTATAAGTTATCGCAATTATGATTAGCTCGTGTCTACTTTCACTCATTGCTGCGCACGCTTTTTAACTTCTCCACTATTTGCACACACATGCAATAGAAAAATCATCATTTTGTTATTTTGTAATAGCTAATTGGCGAGGTTATATAATGTTTTACATCAAATGTATTCTGGGTACTATAGGCAACCAACTTTACATATTTCTATAGGTGAATTAGTCAGGCTGTTTGTGAACTGAAATAAAACACTATTTTGATGCATAAATGTGCTTCGCCTGTTAGTTAATTACATCGTGATAAGGAATATAATACATAAATTGCTTTCGTTTCATTTTTCGCAGCGACCGAAACAAATTCCATATTTCAAGACATTTCCAGACAAAACACACAACAATTCAAGTGTATTTTAGTCTTGAAAACACAGAGAAAAATAAAAAAAAAACACATGCCGCATTTGTTCAAATGAAACCAAATGAAATGTAGATTACTAATTTCCTGCCTCTTTTCTGTTTTCATTTTCACCTCGACCACATTATAACCAAAGGTGTTTTGTTTGCGTAGTCGAAGGGTGACTTCGTTTCGGTTCTATTCAATTCCTGTGTGTATGTTGGTATATTTTTTTCAACTGCGGCAAGAGTGCGTTTTATTCACAATTCACAACCTGCGCGATCCTTATCGCGAGGCCTTAATTTGTAACCCGTAATAGCAGGTTAGGCGGCGAGTGCACCGCTCGAATGAAAAAAATAAGCGCAGTTTATCAGCGCAGTCGGCAACACTCTGAAAACCGAAAGTTTTATATTCTTTACAATGCGTACGCTAACGAAAAACACAGAAATAATGCGCAACGATGTGTGAAATGTCTGTATTTAAGTTTTAACTGGTTGTTTTACTAATACAGGGTGTTCAGGTCACTTGCAAAATAAGAAAATAACGTTTAGTAAAGATATTTTAAGAAATTTGTGAGAATTTTGAGAAAAAAAATCGTTTTTTTCGTAATTAAGCGATAAAAACGTAAGTTTTAATCATAAATTAAATTTAAAAAGGGCAAAACGTCCTCAATAAGTGTTTTAATATTAAATTGAACATTTGGTGAAGATATCTCAATTAGTTTTTGAGAAAAACACAAAAAACTGCTAGAAAATGAGAAAATTTTATTTTTTTTCTTAATTTGGCCATAAAAACGTAAATTTTAACGTAAAATTAAATTGAAAAAGTACAAAACTTGCCCAATGAGTTTCTAAATAAGAAAAATAATGTTTGGTGAAAATATCTCAAGTAGTTTTTGAGAAAAACACGAAAAACTACTTTAAAACATGCATTTTCTTAAATTTTGTTCAGGTTAACATAGGCAACCAAAATTACACCTAACCAAACATCATACTGTCAAAATAATAAATTTTAAAGAAATAAACTAAAAATAATCAAATTATTATCCAGAAACATTGAAATAAATCTTTTATATATTTGTTACATAAACTTTTAATAACATTCAAATAATTATTCCGTGTGTTTTGTTGAAAATGTCATTTCATACTGCTTTGCGTCCCAAAGCTCCAATTAATTACACGTCTAATATCTCCGAGCTCAGCGTAAACTCCACGCGGAGAACAATAATAGATAATAAACGGACTGAATAATTACTCTTGAAAGTTTCCTCGCTTGTGTTACTTACTTACTTATCTAAGGGAGTGTTTAACGGCAAAGTGGGACAACAATGATAAGACGATTAATGTTCAAAATGCTCATAATACCCACAATCCAGTCTCAACTCAACTCAACTCAACTCAACTCCACAACTAAAATAAGGTTATGTTGCAAGTTATACAAAAGTGAGGTTATATGCAGCCACAGCACAGAAGAGATTCGCCGAAGTTAAATGCCACGACGGTAGTATGGCTCGCTATTGTGCTTCATTATGTCGTAATTAAGAGGGATAATTAAGGAATGAATGAATATAGCGTTTGTGTTGGCAAGTTATACGATGAGAAATGAGGAAGTGCGCGTTACGTCGTCGCGCTCGTACTTAAACGAGGTTAGAAGTTTCCAACCTAAAACTAAGGCTAGCTTTGCGTTAATATCTAAAAGAAAGTCATATTTTTTAATATTGTTACGCGCTCACAGCCGTGCGCGCTGCTTACCTAGGAATATACTGAATGCATAATTAATTTAAACAGATTAATAGAAACAAGCTCGGTTCACAATGTTCACATCGTTGGGTAATAATCGTGATGATACACATCCTATTAGCAGGAGGCAGATGCTCTTTACTTAATGAGTTGTATAAGGTTAATGCAGGCGTAAAACAACTTTACACTTTTTTTTTTATAAAATTTTCCAATGTAGGCAACCAATTATACACTGAATAGTTTAAAAAAATTTATTTTTTGTTTGTATATTTGTGTATGCGTTGTAAAAGTCTCTAATTACTGTGTCCAGGTTGACCGGGCGCGCGCGGTTATCCGTAATGATCTGGCCGGAAACGCCGGCAGCCGGAAGTGGTGAGAAAAACGCCATTTTGTACGCTAGTTGACTCCGGTTTCGTGCGCGAGCCGTGCTCGAGCCATTATTGTAAATAAACTCGCCTGCACGCTACAATTGCGCAGATGAGTTGCTTCACACACACATTCACATACCGAATAAACATGCAACCCAACACACACATTAGATGAGCTGTATACGTTTTCTTACTGATGTGTTGTGTGTGTAGCATAACCTAAACGTTTTAATGTGTGTAACCGACGTGTGTGCGAACGAACGTTAAACGTTGAATGCAGATTTATTCCGTTTATCAATGCACTCAACTGACTAACAGAGATCTTTAACGCCGCGTTGCGCTGCAGATTGTGTGCTCATCAAGGCGCACACCATACGGATTTCCTGTTTTATACAAAATATTTACGTATATCACTTTAATTTTATAATATAAACACATTATAGATTACTGCTATTACAGATTCCTGTAATTGTCGGTAACTATGCATACACACTGCACAAACCTAACCTATGAATATTTACTGTGTCCACGATGGAATAAAAGTACGCAGCGTGTAAAATTTAATAACTTAATTAACATTCTCGTCGGGCGTATTGTTATCAAAATAACGGTGTTCAAAGGTAACTTACTCAGTTATAGTTTTAATTAGCACATGTCGTTAAAAAGTCGTAAAAAGTTGTAATCTACGCATTAACGTGCCTGCATCTCCTTCTCTTTCGATTGAAACACACAAAACATAAAATAGTTCCCTTTGCGCCGGCGCAGTTCGGAGTCGAAGTTTATGTTGTGTGAAATTATACCCTATTTGCTATTCATTGTCTCGGCGATACTGAAAATAAATCCACGCACAAAAACAATATTTGCATGCAACAATAATACCAGCCGTATTGATGTGGTGCGCATGCGCGTTGGAGTTAATGGCGCATAATGACGCTTCTGTTTGTGTTTGCATTAATTAATAAGCGATCTATAAACATGCAATTAATTAGCTTGTTTTATGTTTTATCGATATAATTGATATGCGTCCGAGCACGTGTGTGTATCATTTCTAATGCTCGTTATAATTACGCTTCCTTAATTACTTTTAATAAGCAAAATCAAACATGCATTAAGGCGCACATCTGAAGGGCACTGGCTAGATAATACACAATTAATTATCAATACACGTCGGTGTTATTAAAACATTAACAGACAATAATTGATTCTTTCGTTTTTTTTCATTACTAGAAATATAACTATAGGCAACCAAATATTCACAGTAGTGGTGGTTACTTAACCTTTTTTGTTTTTTTTTGTTTTTTTTTTGTTTGAAAAAAATCGGTAAGTGTTGATAAAATTGCTCATACGAGTTGGAGTACATAACCGACAGTTTCGAGTCATTCATTGAATGAGTGTTTGTTCGGTGGCCTTTTTGCTTGTGCATGGTGTTTGCGTGCGAGGGTGCTGGGAAAACAGCTGATACGATCGCCGCACTGAGCGAACAACTGTCGCGGCCACTTAGCTGCGATATCCTTCTTCGTGCAATGCGGAGCGCGATCAAAGCAAACGCCAAGTGCACCACACCGCGCACCGGTGGAACAACAATATTCTAATTGTTTCACATGTTTCTTAAACATGCACACTATGCACACAGTGGATTTATGAAATTTATGTCACAAAATGCACAAAAATGAAGTGTTTTATGATTTAACTGACAGAAAATTTCATTGAAGGTAAAATAAATGCATGTATCACGTGTGCAGTTAAGAGAAAATATAATTTATGTATTTAATTGAAAGAAATTGAAAGAATATTTAGTTAAAATATAAGAAATTTTGTGAAAAAGATAAAAAAATTAAAAAATTTTGATTTTTTTTTGAAAATTTTGTAATAAAATCGTAGTTTTTAATAATGTTGCAAATTGAGGAAGTAGAATACATGATCAATTAGTGTCTTAATAAGAAAAAGAAAGTTTCTTGAAGATATCTCAATTAGTTTTTGAGAAAAACTCGAAAAACTGGCAGAAAAAAAGCAAATTTTATTTTTTTCTTAATTTGGCAATAAAAACGTAAATTTTAATAATAAATCAAATTTAAAAAGTACAAAACATGCCCAAGATATCCCTAAATATGAAAAATTAAGTTTCATAAAGATATCTCAAATAGTTTCTGAGAAAAACCTAAAAAAACTACCACATATTATACATTTTTATCGAATTCAAATGAATAAAATCGGTTTTGCTTGCTTGAGTAAACAATAAACTGAATAATTAACATCGTGCTCATTCAATAAATGTGTCATTAATCAAACACAACCACAACTGCGAAATGCCAAGCTTGCAACACGCCGCTACCAGCTACAAGCCCCCAACCCACTAGCCACCAGTAAACACTTACAGTTTCTCTTTATTCTACAATAACGAGCAATACATACTAAACTACAATACAATCCAGAATTGAACACTGCACGTACTACTAATGTCATTTTAATTGATATCGTTTTTAATATTAAATGCGCTCTAGTACCTCGAATCGAAAAATTCAAACTCTGATATTATTAATATTTATTCACTCGACTACACAACGCAGTCTTTCATTTCGCTTTGGTTCATTTATTCCTTTGCTAGTGCTGCGCATGATATTCGTGTCGTAGGTGTACGTGGGAGTATTGTATCGAGATTTGATTGCTTTTAAATTATTGAATTAGCCCCCAGCCAACAATCGTATCAAACTTTATGCATCAATATTTAACCGAAACCAGGATTTCGAGCCAACAAAGCATTACAACTCGCTGCCAAACAGCTAAACACGTGTGCCCACGGACGGTAACCAAACATTATAACAATATTAACCTCGCGTTAGTGGTTATTAATTACTTCTCTTGCTTACCGACTACCAGCGGTTTGTCAGCGTAAGAAATTCGAAAATAAACGTCGACAATACAACTAATTACTCACACACAGAGATAAAATAATTTCAAAGTAAGTTTTACAATAAACAATTGCATTTTTATGAATTTAGGGGTTAATATTTTAAGTCGAAATTTAAAAAAATATAAATTTTAGCAATTTTTTTTATTTATTTGTGGTGATATTTCCAAGAAAAACTGAAACAAAATCAGTAAAAATGTCAAAAAAAACGAAGAAAAACTTGATTTTTGCTTCTAAATTTGGTTGTATCATCTTAAATTTTATGTATAAATAAACACAAGAAGGTACAAAACCTGCCTAATGAGTATCTAAATAAGAAACTGAAAGATTTCTGAAATTATCTCAAATCATTTTTGAAAAAATCAGGAAAAACTCATCATCAATTTTAAAAACTGCAATTTTCTGGTAATATCTGACAAAAAATTTGAATTAAAAGTCGAAAAATCATTTGTACCATGATTTAATTTAAGTTAAACGATAGTTCTTTAAATTTTCCTTAAGATTTTTGGTGTAAAACATACAAAAACAAAGTGAAAATGTCTAAAAAATGAAGAAAAACTTAATTTTTTCTCTAAATTTCATTGTAAAAACTTAAATTTTTGTCTAAAATATAAATACAATACAAAAACGTTTAAGCTTTAGTAGACTATAACAAAAGATTGCGTCAAGTTGTAACATTTTTAATAATTTATGACTTTTCGTGAACATTAATTACTACCTACCTCACTTAAACTTAAATCCGAGCATTGTTATTGTCCGGATTTAATTAAGAGTACATTATAGATAATTCGTCTCAGTTGCGATAACAAAAAGCCATAATTTCGTGCTTTCATTGTGTAAGCATCACAAAAGAGTCCACCGAATAAAAATTAAACATTTAATGCCTAGGAGAGTAGATGTAAAAGAAACAGGACGCCTCGCAGGCATCGAAACTCTTCATCTGCCTCTTCATTATGATTGTTTTTGTGTGCATTCCCATTACGTTAACTTAGTGGGTATGAGCAGCCTTCTCGTCGTGGATTTCTATCGGTAATACGTTAATAATGATAAAGCTGGTTGCTGGTTGTCGCCACACGGCGCATTTACGTATTTTTCCTCTTCTTGCATTCGCCGTAATCGTGTATAATGCTATAATGTCCATTGTGTGTCCATCTCGGACATTAGCCACACATCGCCGCAAGGAATCTCCAATCCAGAGGCAGTGTGTCCGCGTGCGCGCTTCGCTGATCGTCGTTTACTACTCCTTCTGTTCGGCCACGCTGTGCCCGCGAGCCACATCTTCGAGAGAATTTAATATCAATTTAATAATTTCGTCAGAAAAACCGAGAGACTTGTTTCGAGTCATTTTGTCTCGTGATGAAAGACATCTTGGGCAATAAATTACTAGGTAATTGTCTACGTTTCCTCTAGAAATATAATTTCGGAGATTTTTTTTGTGGAATTAATGGAAACAGCGCCATCTAGTGGGTTTGTATTGGTTGAATACATGTTTAATAAATTGTATTGGACAAAATTGATAGTGTAGGCGAGCAGAGTGTAATTATGGTTAGAATGCGCAGTGGGTATTTGCTGTTGATATTTTAATACAATTATCCTATGATTTTTATTTTCTGATTGTTGCCAAGTGCCCATTTGAGCCGCGTAATTGTAGACTCGCAGCGAGGATCGAAGACGATGGATTCACGTTTTCTATCTGTGGAACAACAGAACGTATGGGAATTTTTTTCTCCGAGATTGGAACGTGTAATAAGTCAAAAACAATCAATTTTGAAAAAAAATTATGAAAAAATGATTTTTACGGTCAAAAATTTAACTTTAAAGTAAAAATAAATATTTGTATAGTAATTTTGTTTATGTTAAATAATATTTTGTTTAATTTGCTTTAAAATATTTGGAGTAAAACAGGAAAAATGGAGGTAAAATGGCAAAAAAACGAAGAAAAATTTGATTTTTACTTTAAATTTGGTCGTAAAAACGTTTTTTTCTGGTTATATCATTGAAAAAAATTGAAATAAAAGTAGAAAAAATATTTCTAACATAATTTCCTTAAGTTAAACAATATTTTGTTTAATTTGCATTGAGATTTTTGGAGAAAAACATAAAAAATTTAGTAAAAAACATCAAAACGAAGAAAAGACTGATTTTTTCTATAAATTTAGTTATAAAAATTTAAATATTAATAACAAATAAAAACAAAAACATACAAAACCTGCCCAATGAGTGCCTAATTAAAGAACAACAAATTTTTTGAAAATATCTCAACTCTATAATGAAAAAAACACAAAAAACTAACAAAATTAACAAAAATTCTTCATCAAATCAAAAATAAAGTTATTTTATTGCTTAGAATCTATTTATTTATAAATAAATAATATAACTAAACAGGAACAACAGTGAATGTGCATAAATACGAACAAAGTTAAATAATACCCATAATAAACAATTAGAAAACAACGGCGTGTTGTTAAAAAATCATCAGGAAGCAATTGAACGAGCGCGCGCGTAATGAAAAATTGAACATTAAATAGAATCATTATGTGTGCTAATGCCGGTAAACATTATATAAGAAAATTAACAAGCACTCGCATTATTCTCCGCTCGCGTGGAATTATTTCAACACAATATATTGTAAAAGATGTGTCTATACGCGCATTACTCATTTCAACGCATCGTTTGCCGTCATTATTTGAACGTTTTCACAACAATAACAAATGTTTGCCATTTAAAAACCTCAGAGAATATAAATCCTAACATCACAAGGCATAAGTTAGGAACTGAATTTACACAAAATAATTACAGTCGTTTGGAATGTTGGGAGTTGATAGTCAAGAGATAGAAACTCCTCGAGAGAAAAAAATTGATGTTGAATTGCACGTAATTGTTCGAATCATGGCCGCGGCAATAAATATTATCGCGTTCCAGCATCACAAGTCACGTAAAACTCTTAAACACCGGCCATTTCATCAATGCTTTTACTTATCCGCATGTAATTCCACACGGAACGGATCGGAATGGCTATTTTCAATAAGTATACATTAATAAAATCGTCTATCAGCGAATGAAGCGTTTGTACAAATTGTACAATCGCCCATCGCAAGCCACAATCATCTTCTCTCATACAAGTAAAATAATCCTGAGTGTGATTCAGGTGACCAGTTGTAGATTGTGTAGATGTGCGGCCTGATCCACCGGCTCATTTTGTCATTATTAGCGTCTATGACTGGTATTAAGCTTCAAACTCCAATTGAAAACGACGTGGAAGACGTGGATGCCGGAGAAGTTCCAAAGTGGAGGTAAAGCTTCATTGGACGCCGGTTACGATTGGTGGCCGGCGCATCCGATCATTACGGCGGCGGGCGCAGGCCGGGCCAATTATTTTCGTAAAGCGCGACCAGCGACATTTAAATATACCTCTGCGGGCTGCACGTCCTCGCATCGATGCGATGGTATGATATCTACGCGCGCACAAGCAGAACAATGGATATGAAGATACGAGTCAACTACGTTGTACTTTAAATCCATATCTGTGGATTGTGTTGCAGTCGCAAGGTGCACCTTGGAGAGGCATCGAGGACCGCAATTATGCTTTAAATGACATTTTAATTTCGAACGTATAATTTTGCCCCATTACGTGCCCCGCTGTTCGCTGGAAATGATATAGTGTGTGGCGTTTTTTGTCAACCCCATCAGGGAGTTGAAAATTTGAACGAGTTGAGTTCTAATAAAATAAGCACTTTGAATGAAAATTTTTACGAGAAAAAAATGAGTGGAAAAATATAATTGAGGTTATTAATGGTTGGGAAGATTTTATGAGTGATTGGGAATATATATTTGATATAAAATTATTTTGCGTTTGATATTTTTGGAGTTGTATGTAAAAATGAAGTGAAAATATCAAAAATAAGAAAAAAAATATTTTTTTTTTCTAAATTTGGTTGTAAAACCTTAAATTTTTAGTAGAAATAAAAACAAAATGGTATAAAATGTGCCCAATTAGTGTTTAAATAAGAAACTGAAAGTTTTATAAGATTATCTTAAGTCAGTTCTGCGAAAATCGGAAAAAACTAGAAAAATTGACAAAAAAACGACGATAAAAAAACACTTTCAATGTAAAAAATCATAAAAAAAATAATATTATTAATGTCTGGGAAGATTTCATGACTGATTGAATCAATATTTCAATTGGTAATACTTAAATATTTGCAATAAAAAAATAAAAATCATAATGACGTCGGTACCGTCTGAAGAAATGATTGAAACATATTGAAACATATTGAAACAAGATTATGTTTGTTTAGCGGTCTGTGCAACGTGATGTAATTTTGTGGTTTTGCTACCGTTCTTGACTCTCCCTCATCATAATCTACTACACTCATAAAAACCAACAAATTTTCTTTTTATTTACTTTTAAACTCAAGCGCCATCTATATTAACCTCCCGAGTATACTAGGTATGAATCCGATTTGTAATTTGTACGTAAATTATTGCTTTTGTTCGCACATGTTGAGTTGTTGTGTGAACGCTTGCGTTTAAATAGTTTTGTTCAATTTCACAATTACTAAACATCGCGCCGGCCGCGACCGGAAGTTTTACGCTCGAAATATGTAAATCGGACGAATGTAGCCGCAGCACACACATACATTGGTGGATGAGGAGAAGAACACTCTACGCGCGCGCAGCTCATTAACTTTAATAATAATTCTTGATTAAGATCCATCCGACGATTAGCAGTAAATTGTTCTCATTACGGCAATTTTGTATTTTAAACTGGCGCATACATTACCTGTTCACTGAACGCACTTAAGATAAATGAAACGACCACGACGACTACACGACGAATGCGCGCGCGTTTATTCAGCGGAAATTCTTTTTTAAACGCTTCGCTTTACAGTTTGCTACAATTTATTCAAACGTCTAGGCGTTAGACGGCCGAGGCTATTCAAGGCGAGCTTTTGTTCGAGAGTGTAGTTAGTTAAACACGGAGTTAAAATTACGTTTATTGCCGTTTTGTGCACGTTTAACAACCAAAAACCTAATTTATACTTAGTATTGTTTAATTGGAATGGTTTTACGTGTTTGCATTAGGATTTTATTTTGTATTTTTTGTATTTTTGCGTTAAATTAATAGAAATTTATACATTTTAAAAATTTTATAGGTTAGGGATTAATTTATCTTTGATTTGATATATTTGTCAATGCTGTATATTTAATATTTTTGGAGATATTTAATTTTTTCTAAAAAACAAAGTTTTCGACACTTTTAATCAGAAAATTTATTTTTTTTAATTTTTGCATTAAATTCTCAAAAATTTAAATTTCTTCCTAAATTTTTAGATTAGGAATTAAATTATCTTCAATTTGACACATTTACCAATACTGTACAATTAATACTTTTGGAGATATTTTATTTTTTCTAAAAAATAGAATTTTCGACACTTAAAATTTGAAAATTTAATTTTTATCAATTTTATAGTTAAAAATCAAAAAAATCTAATTTTACCGTCATCTACAATATTTTCCTTTTACTGATTTAATATTTTATGAAGTAAAATTACTTAAATTGATTCAGTTATAAGCAATTTTCAACAAAACAGTTTCGAAAATAAAACATTTTTCGAATGTCAATTCTCTACGACAAAAAAAAACGCGTTGTGGTTTTACGAAAATTGCCTGTGTAACCTTGACTGCACTTAAGTGAGCTAAGTGACTTAAGTTTTTTTGAGTAAACCCTCGAGGGTGTTTAGTGGTCAGTCGGTAACAATAAAGCCGGCAGTCGTAGGTATGATTATTATAAAATTAGCGCATCACTCGATGCGCAAACTAAAAGTTCATTCATTGATGATGGGTTTTATCAATGGGCATTGTCTCGTAATGTGGGCGAGAAAGATCAAAAGGCACGTAAACTATAGGTTACCATTTTTTGTCTCGATTTTCTAATTCATCTTTTACTCAAAATTCGAATGAAAAAACTCATATGCCCTCTGGCTGCGTGTTTGAATCACCATCTTTTTCATCGTCTTTTGTTGGGATTTTCATTTTTCATTTCTTTTGGAAACTGTAGTAAAACTACTGTTACTATAAAAATTAATTTTCATTCAAAAAATACGTAAATATCGTTAAATATAAAAATAACGTGTGTGCGTCGAACGAGGCGTTATAAAAGCAATTATAAAAAAAAAAAACGTTCATATATATTTTTTTTATAATTCATGAAACGATAACATCGACTTCCGGTTTGATTGTGTTGCGCGCAGCGGGCATGAGAAACGCGCACACGTTCCAGGTGAAACACGCATATCAAATAGTAGGTACACACAAATAAAAGGGGACAAATGTTCTCGGATGCAAAAAGTACGATTGCGGTAATTGAACAATGAGATTATGTGTATAACTGGTTGCCTATGTTATATATTTTTAAATATTGGGAAAGAAATCAATTTAAATGTAAAACTGGTTGCCTATATTAAATATTTTTAACAAATACGTTTAAAATGTACATTTTTAGAGTACCTACAATGCGATTAGTTTTTGTTAAAATCATTTAAAATGTGTAACTGGTTGCCTATATTTACAAAAATTAAAAAATAGGTTAAGAAATGTACAATTTTTGGTTTGGACTTTTCGAATTGCGGTTTGTGCGATCTAATGTCATTTAATTTCGAAGCATATGTTTAGTGCCCCTTCTAACGCGTTCGCCGTAATTACCGGCTTCCTCCACCGATACTTATTCGGCAATCAGTACCCACTAAAAGCACCTATTACGCGCGAACCTACACGACTTGTGGGAGAGCAAAAAATGCCACAGAAAAAAATTTATTTCTCCTTTTTTTTGTCTCACAGATGTAGAAATAATAAAATACCTGATTTTTTCATTGAGAATGTGTTTTAAATTTAAAAATTTTAAATAACCATTCTAGTCGTCTTGTAGTTGAGATAATGAGGTCGTTGCTGGAGTTTAACATTCGTAATGATCCGGTTTTCTTCGAAAAGAGGAAAGCGATGCGCTATACCTTTGCGTTCTATACCAAGTACAAAACGAGTTCGCCACCCACAACATACAAATTTCCGATTGTCGGAGATACGATCTCGACGATGGGCGCACGATGGTGGGCCACAGGCGCCAGTCCGATTTAGCGACGCATGTAAATTGGTCATTCACCACAACACTAGCTTCAACCCAACTAAATTATACAGAGTGTTACCTAATTTTCACTCCCATAAAATATATATTCTTTCAAAAACATTTTCAACACTCTCTGAGATGAAATAAAATAAAATAAAACAAAAGTAATTGGTTTAGGATCTCTCGTAATCTCGTTGCGTGTCACGATGTTTAATGCCTAATGGATATCGTCGCTTTGAGTTAAGGTTGATCAATCTTCCAAGTCGAGTCGCCGAAAATTTCCGGCGCCTCTGTGAGGTGGAATAAAAAGCCGTTTTGGATGCCAGGGCTACCGTTGAATTTTTGAATGTTCAATTCGAAATTAATGACTGATTACTGGCGAGATATCGGTGTTACGCAAGAACTATGCAACCCAAAATGCTTTTATGTGTTTTGTTGGTTGTAGATGTCACAAAATTCAATCTGCGTCAATTAATAGACTGGTTTTGTTTCTTATATGTTAATATTATGTTAATATTTTGAATATTTTAAAACATCAGAAATATTTTACAGTAAAATATAATTAGGGATTAATTTATCTTTGATTTGGTATATTTTTCAATGTTTTGCATTTAATATTTTAGGAGATATTCTAGTTTTTCTGAAAAATTCAATTTTTTAATGTCAATTTTGTTGTAGGCAACCCAAAATGCATTTATGTGTATACATGGTTGCATATCTCACATCTTCAAGTTGTTTTATACGTGTTAATTTTATATTAATATTTTGAATATCTTAAAATGGCAACATCGCAATACTTGTAATTTTTATTCAATATTTTTTCAATTATTCATGTTTATGGTTAACTAAGGTGACGAAATGCCTGCTGGAATATGCATGACTCCATTTAAAAACAATTTGCACACGCTAAAGCCACTCCGTATCACCGCTATCGATATCAGCGTGGTGCGCGCATTTTGTGCGCACATTTCAAACACCACAAATCAGATTACATACAATTAAAGCGCTCAAATATACGAAATGAATGTTTGAGATAAGTATTTTTAGCGGGCTGTGACAATACATTAGTTGCTAAACGCTTATCTTTTATGTTTTTCAAGCTCAGAAGCATAAATATTTCCATTTATTTAACATAAAGTGCTTTTTTGTTGTTTTTTCAGTGAGCAGATAATAATTCAAATTAAAAATTTAAAAACTTCAAATATTAATATTGCCTATTGTGGTAAAATGTGGAAACTTAATTAGTTTTAGGCGCTCGTAGATATTTTTTAAATTTTATTTTTGATATCTACGTATAATGACTTGTCGTCCGTTTATCTGCCATGGCTGTGTCTTGCTTTTACACCTGTCCCACTTCTCGCATGTCTGTTTGGGCAGGCTTTGATAGATCGCTTTCGGTTATCAAAACATGCATTTTGTCTCGATGTCTGTTCGTCTTAAGTTTTTCTTTAATTTGTCTCGGTTACCTGGATGTTTCGTTAAGTGTCTTTTGCGATTCACGTCGGGGCAAAGGTGCCAGACAAACTCAAAGTGAACTTAAATGACCATTTCCGGATCATTAGATCGTAGAAAACGTTTTTAAATGGTTCCAAGTGTCCTAGGCAGATAAATATTAAATTGCACACCTTGCAAAATATATATTTAATGACAATCCTTGGATAACATCGAAATATTTACAATTCTGTTGGTTTACTTTAAAATTTGGGAAAAAATTACATTGGTAGTCCTATGTTCGGTATGTATACCGCAAGTCCAACATTGGGAAACAAAATTTAATACAGTATAGCCTTGATTTAACGGAATACTCTGTTTAACGGTGAAATTTGTACAATTTGGATGGTTTATATTAATTTCTTCGTTATAACGTTTTAGTTTCTCTGTGTAACGATAAAAAATATTTTCATTTCAAGCAATTATGAGCTAAAATATTTTTTCGAAGACATGACATCGATGTAACATTTGAAATATTGTTGTAATTGTGATCCCAACATCCTTACAAATTGCAATGCAAATTTCTATAACTTAAGCACGATTTATCAGCTAATTTGTTGGGGTGCACGTTACGTTGCAACAAAATCATTTAAACATAACACAAGTAAATACAACTGAGCGACGCGAAATTCAGATTTAGACTTCAGGAAATAATTACGGGCATTTTTACAAGAGTAATTGAGTTTATAACCAGCGCAACAAAAGATTAAACAAATATCAATCCTTATAAAATACCAATATTTAGTTATTTTTATATTTTAGTTATTTTTGCATATTTAGATGTCGCTGGATGCACACATTGTGATTAAATTCGCAATCTTATCACTGTGAACAAACACACTGCGCATTTGTTTTGTTTGGGTTAGTTACCTGCAAGATTTCGTCGTGTCGCGTTGTTTTGTGCAGCAGATAAACGTGTTTACAAAAATTGAACATTGAATATTTATAGTGATACGCCATGTTCTTTCCTATTACAACACCAATTCACCCAAAATCTCAGTTAATATTTTCAATCTAAGGTAAGAAATTTATATTAAAACTAAACAATTATATTTTAATTCCAATCCGCTTAAAGACTTAGACCTCTATATCATAATCGCGTATGCACTGCATGCAGTATAAATATTTATCGGCATTTTTGCAAGAGTAATTGAGTTTATAACCATCGCAACAAAATATTAGACAGATGTTTGTCCGTGTAAAATTGCAATATTTTTCTAAAATTATACCGCTTGGACTGTATTTGCGGCTGCGGCTGTCTGTTGATGGTTTTGTGATGGTCGGACGTGTGCGGAGCGCTCGAAGATTGTCGCGGATGAAATTGGCTCCGCGCGCTCGCAGGGCGAGATCCTCATTTTAGTATGTAAATTGGTGTCGCAAGGAAGGAGAGAGAGGCCGATCGGGTCCCAAGCCATGAATATCAATCGGCTAACAGTTGACTGGATGCCGTATTCGCACACGCTTGATTGTTCGCCAATTGACAATTTTCTAATATCGCCGACCATCATCACTTCGACCAGCAGCAAACTTGACTGTTTTGGAAATATAAAAACACATTCTATACTCGAATATATATCTAGGCAACACAATTTACGCTAAAAAACAAAATGGCCGACAATTTGTGATGGATTTCTATCGATTTAATGCACTTGCATCGCCATGTTCAGAAACAACCATAACAAGAGCAATTTCCGTCTAATTTACTCGTGCACCGCGAACTCGACTCGACTCGATAACAGTCTTGTGCTTCGTCTCCTTGCTATAGCCGAATGAATAGGTTAGACTCGAGTGTGCGCCGCGCAAAATTGATTTTGTTTTTGTTACGCCTGATTGCATGCGCGATTGGTCGATTTCCACTTGATGCGAGCAATATAAGAGTTTCTTTTATCCCGACCCGTCGTGCAGTGTGCTTTGTGTGTGCGCTCCGAATTAAATTACACACTCACTGGTTTATTGCGGCGTTAATCGCCATTTGCATGCCGTGCATAGACAACCAAACATACTCGCAACACACGGTATACTGCAGTTTGCGTATTAAAGCTTTACAGAAGCAAATTATTGTTCAAGTTAGACGCTCAAGTTGGAAACTTGGCGAATTGAAGAGAGCATCCTCGAGTTTCACAATAAACCGCACAAGTATCAAATGTGCAACGTTCGTAGCTACTCGATGTAATTTCATATTTCGATAAGTCGCGTGAAGTGTTCGCGGATGGTAATGGCAACCCCAAAACCGCTTCCGTTCGTTTATGTTCGAGCGCAGTGAGTGGTTGTGTTGGGTTTTTGGCTGTGTGTGTGTGTGTGCGCGCGCGCGTTCACGAAAGTTAAGTATCGGCGTTATTATCGTCGAGTCGAGGGCGAGCGTTTGGGGGGTGATTAGTAAGGGTGTTTAGCGCGCACAATGACGCACAATCGGCACAATGAAGTGGCGGCGGCCGGCCGGCCGTCTGCACCCCGAACAACAACGCGTGCGACTATTAGCGCATTGTGTGTTGCGGATTACCGTGAAGCAATAAAACTCTGTGCGCTACTCGCACTTCAGTTGCGCTTTTGACTTCAAACTTTTAACATATTACTCTTGTAAATACCACTTATTATTTCTATATGTAGGTATTTATTTCATTGTCTTGTATTTTTAGAAATTATTCATTACATATTTAGAGAGGAAATCAAAAAAATTGTGAAAAATATTTTTAGTTAAGTTTTTTCCACATTGCTGTCATTAATATGAAAATCATTGTTTTCGGGGTTACCTGCTTAGAAAACAATGTTTTCCACATTGGGAGTAAGTAATATATTACATATCTAGAGTGGAAAATAATGAATTACATACTTAAACCCATAAAAATTAAATTTAACATAAAAAATATTGTTTTTTACTTAACCAACTTAGAAAACAAGGTTTTCCACACGGGGAGTACGTAATACTTTACAACCCAAGAGTAGAAAACACTACATTACATATACAAACATTTTCAAACGTTTTTTTTCGGTTTTTTTCGAAACGCAGTAATATTTTTTGATATTTAACAAATTGATTGTCATTTGTCATAAGTTAATGAGTCAAGCAAAGCCAATAAAATTTAGTATGACAAGGTGAAAAAGTAAATAATGCGTCGATTACTATCGCATACGCTGCTGACCGAAAAATGTGTGTTTTCGAATATTAGAAACACAAACGGAGAGTAATTACTCCGGCCGCGTGTCGCCGACGGCGGCCGCCGCTCGAAAAATCGAGCATTCTTGTGTTCTTATATAAAACGCACAATAAACAAGCAGTCACGCGAAGCGAAGATTAAACAGTATCCAATCAAAGCGACGGCCACTTCTCACCACATTATCAACCACCATCGCACACCCTCCATTCAATTCACTACTCATACACACAAAACACAGAGTAGCACTATGAATATATAACCTAAAACTACATTTTATAAGGTTATGTTATATTGAGGTTATGTTTTTTATGAAAGCCATCTAGCGGCGATTTAATGCATTTATAAAAATATATTCTGGTTGTTTGGATGTGTGGAAATGCAATTTTCACAAATTCGATTCTGTGTTGACTGCTAGTCGCGCACACTGTGAGCAATTAAGTGCGCAGCGCTCCATTGTGCGGTGTGTGTTGCATACCACAAATAGCGCACAATTGCGCACGTGTCGTCATGAAATTCCCGTGAAAAATTAACGCCGACACACCGCTTCCCACATCAAAAGAGCGGAAAGCACTCGCCACAAAAGGCACGCAGGGGTGTGGGCAGTGGTGACGCGCGAGCGAGCGCGCGGGGGTGGGTGTGAGGCGGTAAGAAGCACATGGAATGCACGGTTTACGTATGCATGAGACGTGAACTTGTTAACGGCGCGCAAATTCACGCGGCGCCATCTTTTTTTCCATCAGACTATCAAAGAATCTACGCAAAGATGCTTTGATTTTCCGGTGGGCAATACATTTAGCTTTATACAGAGACAATAATAAATTTTAGTTAAATAAAAATAAATATAAATAAAAATTTAAAATTTTAAGGATTTTATTTATTTGAATGTTTTATGGGATGAAAATGCGTTGGCGAGGATTAATGCTGAGTAAGGTAATTTCAACCCCATGTATAGATTGTTAGATTGTTAGATTTGAGCCAATTGCAAGCGCAAAGGTGGTAACTGTAACTGTAACTGGATCCCGGATCGTTCATCCTGCGTGCAGACCCTCGACGCACTCCCTGCCCATGAATAACAATATCGCATGTCACACAACCGGCCGAAGGAACCTGGGGAATCCATCTTATCACCTTATCACATCGCAGACTAAGTTCGAACATATCGGGATTTGAATAAAATTTAAATGGACCGAGATAATGTCCAACGATTGCGGCTCGTGCATAATTAATACTACATTTTAATCTTTTAAAATTTGATACCGCTGCATATGGTAGAATAAAGTATAATAATACATCAAGAGAAGAAAAAATAAGCAAATATCTGTTTAATCTTTTGTTGCGCTATATTATAAACTCAATTATTCTTGAAAAAATGTTGGTAAATATTTCATGAAGTCTAAATAAGGATGGTCTCTGAAGTCTCTGAAGGACTAACAATGTAACTTTTCCTAGTTTGTGAGACAAACTAACCAAGTTATAGAGATATTCGCAAATGAAAAAAATGGGCAAAAATTGAAAAATGTCACTTTTTAGCACTTTTAGTCGCGTTTTTCGATCTTGTACTGTAGGAAATATAATTATTTTATATTTTTATCTGATAGAGAATTTTCCAATCTTTCATAATCAGCAATTCGTTGGTTCCTATCGCTTTTAATTTAAGAGATATTAATTATCAAAAATCGTCGAAAAAAAGTATCAAGCACCCCTTGGGAATTTTTTCTTAAGAATGAAAATTTTATCTCTTAGATTTCCATTTTAACTTGTCTATCTTATAGAGAATAGTTCGTAGAATAGTCACTGCGATTTGTAGCTATGTATTTGTTTTAGTTTACGAGATATTCGCGATTGAAAAAAATCGTCAAAAATTGAAAAATGTCACTTTTTAGCTCTTTTAGTCGCATTTTTCGACCTTTTACTGTAGAAAATATAATTATTTTATATTTTTATCTGATAGAGAATTTTTCAATCTTTCATAATCAGCTATTTGCTGGTTGCTATCACTTTTAGTTTAAGAGATATGAATTATCAAAAATCGTCGAAAAAAAGTATCAAGCACCCCCCCTTTGCAATTTTTTCTTAAGGATGAAAATTTCATCTCTCCGATTTCCGTTTTAACCAGCCTATCTTATAGAGAATAGTTCGTAGAAAAAAACGCTGCCATCAGATCTTATTTATCTCTTTTAGTTTACGAGATATTCGCGATTGAAAAAAATGGACAAAATTTGCAAAATGTCACTTTTTAGCACTTTTAGTCGCATTTTTCGATCTTTTACTGTAGGAAATATAATTATTTTATATTTTTATCTGATAGAGAATTTTTCAATCTTTCATAATCAGCTATTTGCTGGTTGCTATCACTTTTAGTTTAAGAGATATGAATTATCAAAAATCGTCGAAAAAAAGTATCAAGCACCCCCCCTTGGCAATTTTTTCTTAAGAATGAAAATTTCATCTCTCAGATTTCTGTTTTAACTAGCCTATCTTATAGAGAATAGTCCGTAGATTAAGACGCTGCGATCAGATCCTATTATCCTACATATTTTGTCCTTATACAAAGTTTTGCGTTATATCTAGTTGTTTTAAATATATGAATACGAATAGCTTGAGAAATAACCTCAAAACATGGCTATTCTGTTGATTTTCTAACATAACTCATAGACAATAAACTTTCCCTTGTATGTAAATTGAATTAAAGTGATATTAGAAATGGTTGCGCTTAATTATTTGCGCTTTGAAGTAATTAGTCATAAACGCAAGCGGCGGTTCGTAACCTCCGGCATGTGCATTAATGTGTTTCGAAACGAGATTCCGCGAATGCGCAAGCATAATGCGAAACAGGGCACACAATAAAAGTGCGGGCATAATGCGATTAAACCTTAGAATAACAATGCGTGCGCGCGGGGCGTTGGGGAAGCACTCTTTGTGCGCGACGCGACACACAACAACGCCGCCTCCACCGCCTCCGCAAACTTAGCTAACGTTCTTTCTTACCATACACATCCCCATATATATATTCTATACGTAAAAAGTCATCCCTCGGTGGTCCCCACCCCCGCTCCCGGAAGATGGATGCGTGTGTGCGCATTGTTTCCGGCCGCGCGCCGAAAGAAACCCTCCTAATTCTCGCGTTACTTAAGCTAACGACCACACACTCCGCGCAAATCTGCCAGTAAATGGATCCGTGAATGCCGCCCGCGTTCATTCATCAAGTGGACCCCTTCGCTTTCTTCTCTTCTTTTAGCGTTGACAGTATTTGTGGTCGGAAAGTCACAAATTGCCCCACGGGCGGACATTTTATTATTTAAGAAAACACGATTTTTAATTCTTTCCACTTGGTAATTATCCAATTCCCGTTTCCCTTCATCATCAAAATTGGAAGGATAAGTTTACTATCCTTGTGTATTGCTCAATGAAGCGTGCGGCGATGAAAGCGGACGAAGGGACACAACCCTCACATCAATCTATAGTAATAACCTCGAATGTCCTCAATCATGGACTTGCAAGAAAATAAAAACAGAGTATTATTGAGTTCCACTCAATTTAAACCTTTTTCTCTTTCTGTTTCAGACGATTCAGACCATTCCAGTATATGCAACCAACATAACACAGTAAGTTTACATTATTTGATACTTTTCTAACCTCAAATAAAAAGCGGGAAAATAAAAAATCGTCCGTTACAGTCAATTTAAGCAGAGATGCTTTTTGTCTCTTTGTTTTTTTTATTCTTTTGGGTCTTTGTGAGAAGATGTGTACGACTTTAGTGACCGAAAATGGAATAGGTACGGCTTTCAGCCATAACTCGCATTTGTATCGAATGAATGATTGAGAATCGCAAAGGACCAAAGCGACCAAAAGGAGACGCGCGTATGCGTCACTGATAGGGCTTTTAGTGGCCGAGCAAATCGCTTTGACATTATTCATGTGAACAAATTGCGACGTCTCTGGCGGACGAGCGCCGGCCGCTCGGAAAGTAAATGTAAGTAAACGCCATCCGCTGAAATCCGCAATCCGGCCTGTTTTATTATGCAGTTTACGCGTTTTATCTACCAGAAATATTTATAATGCCCCTCGCTGCTTTTTTCAACTTTAATGTCGAACTTAATGAACCATAAATTTGCGCATCCGGAGATGTCCGCAAAGGGTAACTCTGGTAAACTAAGTAAAATACACTTTGGGGACGCGGACCTTTATTTGTTATCGATTTAAAATCTTTTTCGTGTGTGTGTGACGAAATTTGAGTAAACAAAATGGCGGCTAATCGAATCGAGGTTGTAATTATCTAGCTGGGCGTTAATCCGCCCAGAGGTCTCTCGGCGTTCACATCGCATTAGCGTTGAATACGCGTAATAAGCGTAAAATGTATAATGCGAGTCCATAATTCTTTAATAAATGAACACGCACGCGTCGCATATAATATTGGCATCGGTAACCGATGGGATGTTATTGCCGGCGGCGCCCCTTTCGTCGGATTCACTGGACCGGAAGTGTTAACATAGCATTATTAGTTGTGTATTAGCACACCCCATGAGATTGGGGTCGCAACCGACGCGCCGGGGCAAATCACCCTCTAATACGGAGTAACGCAGCCACTCCACGGCCACCCCTCGCTTGCCGGCGACATCGAGAGAACATTTTTATTGCCAATTTGTCCGCCCGCACGGCGGCGCACAAAGATTATATTAACTTTATCGCTTGAGGCATTATAGCGCGCAGGATGTGTTTCGATTTATACAGATTTATATTTATTTGCTTTAAAGCAACTTCCGATTCAGGCAAATCATATAGATATTGATTTGTGTTAAAATTAAAGCTTTTTTTTGTCCATTTTGTGCTAAAAGTCAGGATAACGTCATTCAAAAAAATAGAAAACACAATAAATACAGTTTCTGCATGATAGCGCCCTCTGTCGATCGACGACGAAAACTATTCAAATCACCATCTTGTCAAACTAGTTTATATCAAGTCGCTGAAAGATGGCGCTACCTACGAAATTTTGTAGCGTTTATTTTATTTTTTTATTATAAAATTACGTGTATAATGATCATTTATCTGTATGGGTATAAATTTGAATAATTGAGTTGTTCGTTGTATTGCAATAAGTTTTACCGCGTGAGTTATCCACACAGGATTTAGTTAAAATCTGCGCGTGACAGTAGCGTCTATTTCCACCGCTCGCGTCGGTAAAGTAGAGTCCGCTCACCGCCATGTTACAATGTATTTTTATCTGACACAAATAACTCGGTAACGCAACGATTTAAAACGATAACAAGCAAATAAAAATAAATGCGTAAATGAGGGAAAAGCATATTTACTCTGCGCAAACATGTTTATAGCATTGGCAGAACAAAAATAAGATAATTCTCTATGTAGCACACATATTTTCTGTTTACATAGCATAGCAAATCCAAATATATTCAAACTAAAAAAATGAAACAATGCATTAAATTAACCTATACGAATGACATAAATAATCAATAGAAGACACACGAAAATTTGTGAAATGTCTTTCTTTAAAACTCTTTCTGTATATAAAAATTTCACTTCTGCCTGACATGCGGCAGGATAACTTCGACCACAAAGTGTTTTGCGGATTTGTATTTCAGTATGACGTTCTCCCAGTCCACGAGCGTGTGCAGATACTTCTTATTGCGGCCTTTGACTGTCTTGCGCACCAGGTGGACTGCAGTGGTCAACTTTATTAGAATATAGTGTAACCAGAAGATGTTTGTCTCTGGATGAAACGGCTCCCAATCATTACTACAAACAAAAAAAGATAAAATTTTAGTTTTTTTATTAAAAATTTTATAATTATGAGTACATACCGATTTGCAAGCTGCATCAATTTGTAGATTTCGAATTGATAATCGCCCTCGGCATTGAACAGATCGGGATCCTGAGCTAGATCATTATAGAAGTGGATATTATCGTAAGTAATCCGCGATAGCGTGAAATCGATGATGTTAGCCTCGACAGTCGAGGCCGGAATCGTTATCGATTCACCATCCAGTTTGTAATTGCACCTTGTGTCCTTCTGGACCCGATTGATCAACACGTTGCCCCAATGTAGATCGCGATGCTCAAATTGCACTTCCTCCTCGGCCACAGCCAAAGCCAGCGCAATCTATTAGAAAAATTACACAACATTAACAAAATAGTTCACAACACACTCTTAAAAAACGCATAAATACCTGAATAAAAACGTCGTAGACTTCATTATAGTTCGCAAAGACAAAAGATTCCAAGTCTGAGCCAGCATTGGCCATCTCCAGCACAATGTACAGCTGATCTTCCCCAAACATCTTTGGATTATCATTTTCTGTACCGCGATTCTCCTCAAACAGCTCCCAGAGCTCAATGAGTCGAGCCGGATACACTCCCTGAACGCATCGCACGCTCTTCAACTGATTGAAGCCGGTGGTCTGGTTGTGCAAGCCATAGCGCAGGTTGCTCAACTCCGACGCGATGACGATTTCGCTGAGAATCTCTTCAAACTGCTTCTGGCGTTCGCCGTTAACCAGCATCTCGCCTTCGATCGGAATCACCTTCATCACCGTCGCCGTGCCCACGGAGTCCGCATTGCGATACCGAAATACTTCTCCGTAGACACCTTCGCCGATCTTCAGACAATTTCGTAGTAAACTATTCAGATAAAAATTCAAGGTTATTTTATTTAGTGTAAGATTAGAATATTTTACTCACGTCTCTGGATACCATTGTGAAAAGTTGATGGGCGCCGTCTGCTTGCATCGTTGCAGCACCAGCTCACTAGCGAACGGACAGATGCGCGCGTGATCTTCGTCAGGGTCGTGGTCGACGTCTAGCTTGCTTGCATTTAGCGATATATTCTCGATGAGAGCTTCCAACGCAACGGTGTCCCGGAATTGATTGTGTTCATACTCTGCGGCAGAAACATACGTAGCGTTGATCAACATACAACGTTTGATGGATGCGCTTTCTTCGGATCGATGCATGCACGCTTTCACTACTGGAAACGCTCGAGAGTGTTTGGCGTTCGCGTTCGACTGGCTCGCTGACTAATTGTGCGCGCTTTTCATTTATGCCGCGCGCCGTTCGTGGAATAATGCGCAGTTAAACACGTCATTCTTTCCCACTACACGCAACACGCACACACAGGGTCATCGACGAAAATATCAACACGCACGGCATACATACACAATGTTTAAATGCTTAAGTAAGCGCGATGCTGCATCATGATTGGTGGATACAAAGTCCAAGATTTTCATTAGGCGTAATGCGCATGCGTGCTTTACTTAGAATTTCCACTGGGAATTTCCTACACTTACGCAACACTTGTTGCACAAAACTTTCGAATTTTTTACTGAAAAATTAATGCTATGAGTAATATTTTGCTTTTTTGTGTTGAAACACGTTGGATTCCCGGTCATGAGTCACGGCCACCGCCTTATCACTGCCTGCACGTGTGCAATACACATCTCGCGACGCTATTTAATTTAAAAATATCGCACACAACGCAATTGCTGTTATCGATGCTGATTCAGGCTTCAAGGCACCATTATTGCCATTGTGTGGAATTCTCTCGTAAAACAATAATAAGATGATGAATAAATCGATGTTATACCTTGATATGCAAACGAGTATCGCGCATTAAGGCTCGTGAGGTTCAGTGTTATCGTAGGAATCAGTAATTTGCTCTTGCAGCTTGCTAGCATACTCGTGAATGCAAGAAACAATTATTATGAATTTAGAGAATGACTGATTAGCTAAAACGAACAATAACGCAACTAACAAAAATTTCGACTGTCACCGTCAATATAACTCAACGCGATAGATGGCAATTGTTTGGGAATATTCAAGTGTTTTGGGTTCTTTTTATGATATAGAATTTATGAGAATTTATGACTCTTGGAACATCCTTCACAGTATGTTTTCATAATTCGTGCAAGCTGTGAAACCAGCGCATGCGTCTGGTTTGAAAACATTCAAAAATGTGTTTGGTTTACCCTTGAAAATATGCAGTCGCCTAATGCTTTACAGTCGCTCCAGACTTGCAGTTTTTTGTTTCAAATTCCCAACCTAAGTTAAACTGAATTGTGAATATTGTGAACGTTACTCTTAAAAATGCAAGGTTTGAGTGTAATAAACACAGACACTAATAATAATACTGAAATTATAAAGAAAGAAAATACCAGTGAGTGTGTCAATGAAGAAACAAAGGAAAAACCTGTTGATGATGGTGGTATTGTTGAAAATATTAAAGAATGTGTGCTTTTGGATTGTGATGATAAGTTTTCGTTGTCATACGAGGAATATTTGGTAAATATACCTTCCAAAACAGGAACACCGATTCATAATGCTCATGATAAAAGTTTAACTCAAGCTTTGTCTCTTTCTGTGGGTAATATTTCGTTTGAATTGTCAAATTTGTCAATTTGTGATGACTTAGAACCTTCTAAAGAACCAAAATCATTGGTTAAGAGATTATTTACACCTATAAAGACAAAAACAAAGGTGGAAGTTGTTAAAACTAACAAAATACCATTTTCTGATGAAGATGATTTTACAAAAGACACTACAACAGGTTTGGATGGTTATATTGACTTAACTATTGATGAAAAACCTGATAAACTTGTTGATAACATTTGTAACAATGACAAAAAACGCAAACGCAGCACAGAAGATGAAATAACAGACCACAAAGACATTTCTGACACCAAAAAAATCAAAAATATCAAAGAATTAAACTTAAAAACAGAGAAAATCAACTTTAAATCACCAAAATCAACTTCATACAGATCTCACACATCCAAAGATAAAATCTACCTGCAACCACAATCAACAGTTAATATAATCACACCAGAAACACCCAAAGAAAAACAAAAAGTAGTAAGACTGACTAAACTGCCAAATTTAATCAAGAATCTCATCAAAAACGCACCAGAAACACACTATTGGTCCTCCCGCAACAAAGCAATCGACTATAATTTAATCTTTAAAATCTACCAGGGATGTGAAGAGTATCAAATGGTAATGGATCACTTTACTCCCTATGACAATCAAAACGACTACCATGTTTTGAACATCGAACGAATTGAAAATCGCACGTTAATGGCGGCGTTTATCCTCAAACGCAATGAATTACAAGAAGCGAAACCTGCACTACCGGTACAAACGAAATTATTATTCCACGCGACGAAATACACCTCGACAGAATCAATCATGAAAGAAAACTTCGATTGGCGGATGTGTGGAGCAGCCAGAGGGCATAAATATGGCCACGGGACTTGTTTCTCACCGCATTCGGACTTTGCAACACAATTTGGACAACATCTACCGAATAATATCTACTATACATTGTTGTGTTATGTTGTGCTGAAGAAATCACAAACTGGTAACTCAGAAATGATCCTTCCAGATAAAAACTTTGATTCGTCAATGAGTAATGATGGAAAAGTGATTGTTAAGTATCATGACAACACTGCATATCCTGCGTACAGGATCACCTATAGAAAATGTGAGAGATATCATGATGATATACACATGCTGCGCAATGATTGGTATTATAATAACCACAGGACGAATAATTATCATCTTTACAATCAGAATTACAGTCAATATAATTGGACAGCGCAGAAAAATTGTAATTTTCATGGTGGTGACAGACGAGGTGGTGGGAAGCAACGTACGAATAATAAGAGTAAGAGATATGTGCCATATTGAGTTGCGACGCCATTTTGTTATGTAGAAAAGCAATGTGATGGTAAACTCACTCATATTTGATGTTCGGCGTCTTTCAACTGGTTCACGGCTTAATTTCATGATGGTTTGGCGGGCGACTATGCAGTTGTTTAAGTTTGGTACTGCACAATCAGTGCAAGTACATGTTTCTCCTGAAAAATACAAGAAGTTAATAGTTTATGTGCAATGTTACAAGTTGCAATTCTATTTGTTAGTATAAGACTGAAAAAACATGATTTTCTATGAAAAATTACTTCAAATGTGACTTAATAGCAGTAAATTTTAGTAATTTATGTTTTTAGTTAATAATCTAACGATTTTCTCAAGATAATAGTAAAACATCTTAATAAAAATAGAAAATATTGCAATGATTTTAAACTTTTAAAATAAAAAACGTAAAAATCGTCTAAATTTTATATTAACGACTCTAATTAATAGAAATTTTTTAAGTTTTATTAGTTACACAGAATATTATTATAGTAAAACTTAAAATTTAAGTTTGAAAATAAATATTTACCTTGCAAAACAGAAGCAACCATTGTATTCCTTTTCATAAACGCCAGTGATCTTCTCCAAGCTTTTCCTGGTTGCACCGCCAGAGGGCCATTGGAAGTGGGCTTCTTTTTCATACAGGGTTTTACAAAACAATCACTATTATTTCCTGTATCCTCATTTTTATCCTCTTTATCTTCTTCAACCTCTTTATCCACATCATCACATATTTCTTCCTTAATATCCTCTTCTGTTTCTTCTTTACATTCAGCTTGAGATTCTTCATCAGAGGTGAGGATAACTTCATGATTCAATTCCTCAAACAAAGTGGATGCAAACAAATCAGGACTTTGTGTTGTATATCTTTGCTTTTCTTCAGGTACATGATTAACTTCTTCAGATTTCGACTTTTCAACGCTTACATCATCATTTTTAGACCCACAGTCTGAATTATTAGAATAATCAATGACTGATGTGGACTTTTTAGCTTTTCTTGGTAATTGACGTCGTTTTGTGATATTTTGAGTGAATCTCCTTCGTCTTATACTTTTGGTTGAATCAGAAGAGACATTATCATTGTGATTTGATGAATCAACATCAAAACAACTCGCATTTTCATCCACGCTGCTCATGATAGTATTAATGGTCGAAGTATAAAACTTTTCAAAGTTATCCAAATCCATACCAGACCTTGTATCCTCAGTGCTTGGATTTTCACCTACACACAGTTCGAAGTCTTTTAAATCATCTACATCACACACATCTTCAATTATATCCTGTTTAGGTAGTGATTCCTCTTCAAACGATTGTTTCTCTAGTTTATCCAAAACATACTCATCCGGCAGTCTTGTAATTGCAATTTTCAGCGGTATGCATTTACTCAACATGGCGCTTGCTGTTCCACTATGTCCACTATGTGGTGGAGATTGATTCGAGGCGAATTTCAAGGCGACCATTCGTGGCGGCGGACTGGAAATCGAAGAAGTTGAATTCGTCGGTTCTTTTTTCCTTCGAGCAACCCATTTCATCATCGACTGCTCGTTTTTCTCGGGTGTTTTATGAATATTATTGATACTCTCATTATTGTATAATTCACCATTGTATCTCCGGCCACGTTGCATTGTAATGTGATTGTAAGCAGATACTTCAGGTGATTTGTAACTCCAGTTGTAAACTTGTTGGACAGATTCATTAATCAACTCATGACTGGCAGTATCATGGACTTTAACTGGTGTTAAAACATGCAACGCTTTTAATTTCTTGTTTTCTGTGATTGGTGTACTGCAAACAACTGATTTGCCAAGATTATTCGAGTTTTTTCTTACTTTACTTATAGAAATATTGAGATCTGCTTCAATGGATTCATCTAAACTAAAAACAGCCTCTGGTGATTTTTTCCGCTTTGATGATCCTGATTTAGATGCTGTACTGTCAAATGTGCTTGAATACGATAAAATCTCTTGGTTCATAGGTGATGTGCAGTTTTTTGAGATGATTTCTGATTTGTCATGTGAATTACTTAGATTTATGTTATTATTCTCTTTGGATTTTGGTGTTATTTCATCACTAGTCTCTGATTTAATACCTTTAGGAGTAGTTTTTTCTGTAGTGTGGTTTATAGGTTCCATTTTCAATTGATCAAATGTATCATTGGCTCTTTTTACATGAAATGATGAATCTGAATCATCTAGCAAGTCATGATTGGCATCAATCGGTGGCAATTCCGGTAGATTTTTACTATCGAGTCTTTTCCGAGTTTGTTTGTGCTTTCTGCGATATCTGGCGCACATGTTTGTTACAAAGAGAGCATTCATTGCTGATTCTGAGGTGCTTCGGGTGAGAACTCTCTTGGCTCCATATTTCTTCACTGGTGGCGTCATTTTCTATTGCAATTTGCCGGTTTTAAATTATAAGATGAAAAACTAAAACGAGTTTCTGTTATAATATGGCTGTAAAAATACTTCTAGTGGTAGAATCTTGTAGATATGTGTTCTCAACACTGGATTAACTGTTTGTTTTTAGGTTTCGTTTGATTTGGACGCAACGCTAGTTGTTTACCTGAGTTGTATACAACAATGCTCTTGTCACCGGTGCAACGCTTCGGTTTTGGCAGGATTCACAAATAATAGAGAAGATTATTAGTTGTTATAGAAACTTAGATGTATTGTTTTACATCTAGTTTCGTCTGGAAATATCTTTGCGTTGAAAAAACGGCTTGATAAGTAGTTAGCGTCTCTTATTGTTTGTGTTTTGTAACCTATACGATGCAACTTTGAATTTTTATCAGTGGGCGAAATATTTGATTGTGTACAACGGACGGAAAGTCATATTTTTTATTTTAAAAACATTTTAAAACATTTTTTATGTTAAATCAAAATTAAAACAGATTATTTTTGGTAGTTTTGAGCTTAAAACATAAATTCTGATACATTTTAAACCTAATTGCATCATTTTTAATAACAATACGTTGCTGGCATTCGGTTGTACGGTTGTATTTGTTAGTTGCTATGACAATAAGCACGTGCGTAATAAAAAATAACGTAAATGCCAATACAGACAATGCTTGAACTTTAAAATTAGCGTTCTTATCATCAACTCGATAAAAAACGTACGTAAAGATGACTATAAGGTTAATAAACGTCTATTATTTATTCCGTGCGTATTCTATTTCAGTCCACGCATTAATATGTCGATTATATTATTGCTATTGTTGAATATTATTGTTTTGCAACACCTGTGCGCTTGTTGCAATTGTATCCACCTGGCGGCAATTCTCCGCACCACAAATCGAACAGTCACGCGTCAAAACAGAAACCTGATCCGTACACATCCGAAACCCAGTCGCGCCGCGAGCCCAATCCGCTCGACGCTGTTCGCTACTCGAAGCAGCAGCAAACCAGCCTGACTTAGAACAGAACCGAAAAAAGGTTAGAATCCCGAAAGGAAATCGCCGTCCTCGACGTTCTCTTGCATCGAAATCGTGCGTGCCGTGCGGGATTCAGCCATCGCCGTCTGCGAGGACAGACGCCGTGATCGTACGACGCTCGCTGGCGTTTGAAGACGATGCGCTTTGTGGTTACTGGTTGCGTTATGCGCGTATTATGATAGCGTCGCAAAGAAATGGAGCAGAGGAATCAAGAACTACTAGCACCAGGTTCAGCATTTTATTACTTGTGCATTACATTTGCTTGTGTTGCAATATACTGTAGTTGATGTAGTGACTAATTCACACATTATTGTGTTGTGTTTTGCAGAGCTCTACTTCTTAATACAAAAGTTCCTGGCTGTGAGTCCATTGACTGAAACATACAAGGTAAACACAACAATCTTTTGCTATTACTTAATTCAAGCATCAGGAAAACTAATAAAAAATTATTGCTTACAGGTTTTAAGTCAGGAACTTGAACAACAGAAGGTAAGTTAAATTTTGAGTGTAAATTTTTATTGTGAATACATTTTTGTTTGTATTTTTAGATATTACCAGCGAGATATGATTGGGAAGGCAATAAACATGAAAGAACATATGAAGATTTGGTAAGAATTACTCATACTTAGATTGGTATTTATTAAAATTGATGTTAAATTATTCTAGGAGAGATTATACCCCCATATTGGGCCTACACACCTGTTGGAGATCTGCAGCAGGATAGGACCCATCTTGGACAAGGAAATACCACCATGCATTCAAGGCGTTCGATCTTTGTTGGGTTCGGGGAGACAATCGTTGTTGCGCATAGCTGATAGTTTTAAAATTCCGTATCTGACGAGCTATTATGCGACGCGACGCAATGGCATGCCGATTTGTGATCCGTTCGATCCGAAAGTCAATCATAACATTTGTAAGTACAAAATTATTTTATATTTAACATAATTTTGGGTTTAAATTGGGTTGAAATAACAAAAAAACATTAAACAGGTGAAAGAACCTTAAAAATTACATTGTAACACATATGTTCGGCGTGTATACCGCAAGTCCAACATTGGACTACTAAATTTAATACAACATAACCTCGATTTAACAACAAACTCCTTATAACGGTGAAATTTGTACAATTTAGTTGGTTTATATTAATTTCCATCTTATTGGTGCTTAAAATGCGGGTGATTTAAAATTTTGAAGAAGAAAAAAACTTATTTTCTGTAATTTTAAAACGAAAAAGTCTCGTTTTTAATGCCAAACTTTTTATAACTACGAAATTTGTTCATTTTGAGTTTATAACCGGTGCAACAAGAGATTAACAGATTTTGTTGCTTATAAAGAGGTTATACTGTATTTAAACATATTCTGATAGATTTATTTTTTTAACAGCACACATATTGGCCGGAAGAGAAATTTCTGGCCCTGTGCATCGAGCGCTTGCACTTCCACCGACGAGATACTCTTGGATGCAGCTGCAGGTGCAAACTTTAGGACATCTCTCAGCTGTATATTGTTTACTTTTTGACCGTACGGGAAAATATGTTATTTCCGTAAGTATTTCATAAAAATAATAATTAAAAACTACTATTTAATATAATTTTAAATATTTTTATTTAGGGTGCTGATGATTTACTTGTAAAATTATGGTCGGCGAACTCCGGCCGTCTAATCAATTCCTTCCGTGGTGCTTCAGCAGAAATCACAGACATTGATGTAAACTTAGAGAATACCCTCCTCGCCGCTGGTTCCATCGACAGAATCCTCCGCGTTTGGGATTTACAGACCGGCGCGCCTATAGCGGTGTTAACCAGTCACACAGGCATTATCACCTCGGTGCATTTCTGCCCGACTGGCAACTATGATATTCGATACCTTACCACAACCAGTTCCGACGGATCTGTCGCCTTTTGGACCTACAATCACGATGCGCGCAAACGAGCCAATTTCGGCTCGAAACCAATCCTCTATCAGGAGAAAATGCGTCCTGGCCAATCACAAATGATTTGCTCTTGCTTTAGTCCCGGTGGTACCTTCCTTGCAGCCGGTAGCGCTGATCACAACGTGCGTATCTACCTGATGCGCAGCGATGAAGGACCAAAACGTATTCTAGAAACCGAAGTGCACAGCGATCGAGTTGATTCAATCGTTTGGGCACATCGAGGATTACGCTTTGTTTCCGGTAGTAAAGATGGCACTGCATACATATGGCACTTTGAATGTCAACAGTGGAAATTCATGAAGTTATCAATGGATACAAAATTGCCTGGAGGTGCAGTAACTGAGGATCCAGATCAGGAACCGAAGAAATTGTTTGTAACGATGGTTGCATGGGACTATTCGGATAACTTCGTGATTACCGCAGTGAGCGATCATTGTTTGAAGGTATGGCAGTCATCAACCGGGCAGTTACAACGCGTGTTGACCGGACATACAGATGGCGTGTATGTGTTGGAATCACATCCTAGAGATCCGTATGTTATGTTATCCACCGGACACGATGGACAGTTGTTTGTGTGGGATGTATTGCGTGGGACAAAAGTGGCGCATTTCACGAATAGTTTGGATAACGGACAAGGACAGGGATCGGTTTTCGATGCGAAATGGTCGCCGGATGGGTCTATGTTCGCCGCGTCGGACTCACATGGACATATTATGATTTATGCGTTTGGTACCGGCAATCCACAGCTAAAATTAGTAAGTTTTTATATTTTTAAACATTTTTAACCTCAATTTTATACTACTTTTAATTTTAACTTTAATTCTAGCTGCCAAAAGAATTATTTTTCCATACGGATTATCGCCCGCTGGTGCGTGACGCAGATCATACTGTCCTGGATGAGCAGACGCAGGTGCCGCCACATTTGATGCCTCCGCCATTTTTGGTGGATATTGATGGTAATCCGTATCCGCCGATGTTGCAACGACTGGTGCCTGGACGCGAACATTGTACCAGTGAGCAGTTGGTGCCGAATATTGTGATTGGAACAGGTGGCAGGCAGGAGGTGATACAGGGTTTGGCGGAAGCTGCACCGCGGAGTGATATTGACCGCATGATTGCTGCGCTTGTACAACGCCAGTATGGGAATGATGAGCAGGAAGCAGGGGGTAGTAATGCTGCCAGTCCAAGGGCTGTTGGGAATGGACCCAGAAGGTAAAATTTAAAACAAATTTTGTTTCTAAGATTAAATTTAAAATTTGTCCAGGTCTGGAGAGAGTTCTGTGGAAGGTATACGACAAAGCACGGGCGATTGGCAGCGTGATTCCAATTTTGTGTGGAGTAAAAAGGCTCTGGTGCGACCATTGTGCAAATCCGAATTAGAAGTAGCTAGGAATTATGTGTAAGTTTATTTAATACAATTTTACATTGCAAATCAATTTAATTAATATCTTTTTCTATAAAGTGAAACAATGTCATCTTTTGAAATGGCTGACTATCAACGTGAAAGTAAGAAGCGTCCGCTGATGATTAACACTGCCACGACCTCGACGTCAAACGAAAAAGGTCGCAATCGTCGAAGACGCAACGGTAACGTAAACACGCGCCGAACGCGTCGCTCGAATCCAGCGCCGCGCGTTGTCGAGCATGATCACGACGGCGAAGAAGTGGACGTCGATGCTGAAGACAGCAATCATTCGACGACCAGTAACAGCGATTCGAGCGCCAGCGCCAAAGATGACGATTTGAGTCTGAGTGATTCCAGCTCGGACACGGAGGAGTCCTCCGGGTATTCTGATTGGGTTGCTGACCAAGGTGAAGTTTTGGAGCCGCCGAAGAGGTCGAAACGGAAACCGGCACATCGGAGTATGAATGGGGATGATGGGCCTAGCACGAGTAATTCCAGTAAACCCAAAACGGTGAGAATTTAAAACAAATAACAAAAAAACATTTTTGTTTAATTTTTTAAAACATTTAGAAACGTATACCATACTCCAAAATCAAAAACGGCGAGATACCTGAAGCTTACAAGGATTTAGAATGGTTATCGAAGACAGTGCCGAGAAAAGCTCCGTATTGCCCACAAATGGGCGATGAGGTGGTTTATTTCGTTCAAGGTCATCAGATGTACGTGGAAGCAGTGAAGAATAAGAAAATTTACACGTTTAACAACAGGGATGTGCCCTGGACCAAAACAAAACTCAGGGTAAGACATAACATCAATTTTCATCAGTTTTTACTTAACCTTAAAACATATTTACTTATTTTTGAAAAAATAGGATAAGGAGTTTGTGAAAATAGTCGGTATAAAATACATCATCAAACCGCCACGGCTTTGCTGTCTGAAATTGGCGCTGTTAGATGAAGAACACAAACTCACCGATAATGTCTTCACTATAAAGTATCATGACATGGCGGACGTCCTCGACTTTATCGTGCTCAAGCAAACCTACGAAACTGCCATTGCACATTCGTGGAGTATTGGTGATCGGTAAGATAAGATAATTTTAGTAATATATTCATCTAAATATTCTAAATTTTTGCTTTATTTGTGTCTAGATTTCGTTGTATGATCGACGATGGTTGGTGGATGGGCAAAATCGAAACCAAGTCGGATTTTAGTGATGAACATCCGGGGTCGTTGTTTATGTGTTATGAGATTCAATGGGATAATGGGGAGAAGGAGCGGATGTGTCCGTGGGATTTAGAACCAATTAGAGATGATAGTAAGTACATTTTTTTCTATTTCTATTTCTTTAATGGCAGTCGTACTGGAGTCACAGATTTACTCACTAGGTGGCGTTAAATGTTTCTAAAGTGCCGTTTAGCACGTTTTAAATCTACGATGGCATTTTAATCGCTGCCATTTCAAAAACAAACTAAACGTCCAACTGTCAAAAATTTCTGTGTGATTTCACCTGCAATACTTATTTGGCTTTCACCGAAAATTACCAGTATGTCCCGAAGCGTAATTAACCAATCCCAACATGTCAAAATAAAAGAAAAAACGCCATTCACACCATCACAAAATGAATTGCTCTATATTAAAATCCTCGAAGAAAAAGAACGTTTGGAGTTTGAGTTAATAAACATTTTACGCGAACAGCGACGCGTCCAGCAAGCAATTCATAACCTGCGAAATGCCAGCGCCAGCAATTATTCACGAAATGTAAACTTGTCCGATAATTGAATAAATCACTGTGTGTTGTTTTGTTCTGGATATTTGTTTAAATTGTGTATAAATTTCAGGACTACCGGAGACAATCGGTGAGGCGGTGCCCGTCCTACCGGATGAGATTCAAAGTATACTTTACCAACCCGCCGTAGACGAATGGCCGCTTGGCGATCGCGATGGCGCCTGTCGACGAATCATCAGCTGTCTGGATAAAGTAATGGCGTTGGCGATTGCGGAGCCATTTTTAGCGCCGGTTGATTTGAACCTGTATAAAACGTACGCGTTTGTCGTGGAATATCCTGTGGATTTATCTACGATTAAGGCGCGATTTGAGAATCATTTCTACCGGCGCATTGCGGCTGCGCAGTTTGACGTGCGGTATCTGGCCGCGAACGCCGAGCAGTTCAACGAGCCGCATAGCGTGATTGTAAAATCGGCGAGGATTATCACCGATTTATGTCTTAGGATAATCAAGTATGCTTTTTGGTACACTTTTTGTAAATACTTTAAAGTAATGTTTATTTATCTCTTTAGACATTCAACAGAAGAGATTGATGTCCAGGTTGTGTATCATCAGTTAATGGACATGTATGAATCATCGGGAAGTGACGACGATGGGGACGCCGATGAACCCCGACCGGGTCCGTCGAATGTTTCCGCTACGCGCCATTTGCAAGCGCGTAACTTGCGCAGTTACAATGATGGATACAGTAGTGATTGGCGGTATGATGCAAAGCGTTTGTTAGATGACATGTTCAATATTCCGGATTCGGTGCCATTTAGGACGCCGGTTGATACATTGAAACATCCAGGTAGTTTTTGTCTGCATACAAAAATTTTAAAAAATTAAATCAATTTTTTTTTAGATTATTTCCAAGTGATTGATACTCCAATGGATTTGTCAACGGTACGAGAAGAATTATTCGGTGGTAATTACTCGTCACCTGCCGATTTCGCAAAAGACATGAGACTGATATTTTCTAATTCTAAGCACTACAACACTAACAAACGATCTAGGGTAATTTAACATAACCTATGAATTTAACCTAGTTTAATTTAACTTGTTTTTCAATAGATTTACTCAATGACTGTGAGATTAGCGAATATATTCGAGGGACAAATGGCACAAATCGCCTCCGGATGGAAGCGTTCGCGAAATAAAGGCCCCACAGTTCGCAAAAGCGCTCGTAAACAACCACCGCGAGCGAAAACGAACGGAGCCAATTCGGATAACAGCGAGAAAGAGAATCGCTGTCTGCGCAATCGCAGTGCCGTTAAACGTCTGCAACCCGCCGCGAGTATGATGTTTGTCATGCCCAACAGCTCGGACGACGACGGTGAATCCCTGCGTGCAATTGACCGCATACTAAACCCTCACGCATCTACATCGGAAGCCAGCGGCGAGGAGGAAGCCGACAAGGAGCCGGCGAGTACTCGCACGCAACAATCAACGGACGATCATAGCGATGATGAAGTCTTAGCCAAACACCGCATGCGCAAACAGCCTATAATCGAATCGGAAGATGACAGCGATTATCAACCGCTTAGTAGATATGCCAGCACCAGTAATCACAAACGCAAAAAGCCGATGACTTGCGTGTCCACCAGCGAGGAGGAAGAGGAGGACGCTAGTTCCGGATCGCATCATGAAAGCAGCAGCTCGGATAGTGACAGCGGTATTAAAAGAACCTCCGGTCACGACCTAAACGACGGCGGGTGCATTCCGCCGAGCACGAGGAGAAGGACAACGAGAGTGACGACTCTGACGACACGGATAGTGATAATCTGCCTCTCAAGCACTACGAGAGGGACAGGCATAGCGAGGACAGCGCCGAGTCCGATCGCGGTAGGACCGTGAGCAGCCGCGGGCGTGTGCGGAAGATGACCGAGAAGGCCCGAACGCTGTGGAAGAAGTGAAGCCAAATAAGTACATTTTAGTCGTGTGACTGTATATGCGTGTTTTCCATTTCTCTCTTCATGTTCGCACCAATCAGACACACGATGATTTGCAGAAATACGTTTGTTCCACTAGTTTTATTAATTTTAGTGTTTCTTACTGCTCTTGTTGGTTTTATAATGGTACTTATGAACAGTATTAAGCCGGACTTATGTTTTAAACACGTTGTGACGCTTGATCAATAGGTTCTCGATTAAATTATTCGCATACGTTGCATTGCATTGCCGCGCAGTCAATGCGGAGTTTAGTTTCTCTAAGTGTACATAACTGATTTGATGGCATTCGGACAAAAATCACAGCTGTGTAAAAATGGAATGTATTTTTATATAAATGGCGTCTTCATTTACCTGCAAAATAATTTTTCTGGTGATATGGAAGAGTGCGATATGCGTTGATCGAATTAACATGCAAATAAAGTTGATTTTTAAGCAAATTGCATGTCGAATTTGCTTATTTGCATTTCTCTAAGTTTGATTTCACCAAAATCAAACTGCGCTGTCAGTCAATCATGTTTCGTGCGTTGTCGGGCATTTCCGACTTTTCCCCTCCCCTATAATATTTTGAATCCGGTTTCAACGGGTGCCGTCTTGTAACCGTCTTTTTGAAGTTTGTCATCGTACGTGTGTACCGGTTGAAGGAGTTCCCTCCATTTCTTATCTTGTGCGCGTGTGAATTGTGTCTTATTACGATCTACTGTTTCTCTTAAATTAATTTTAATCCACTGTTGGTTCTCATTTAAACCATGGCTTCATTTACGAATAAGTTAATGAATATTGAGAATGAAATCCACTCAGATTTCACTAAAGAATTCTCCAACCTTAATTTGATTGATGTAAGAACACACGCATCGCATTTTTTCTTTCTAATACATTTTGTGTTCTAATAGGTACGCAGCAAAAATGCCATGTTATTGAAACTCATCGCCAACCCAAAATCTGCAGATGCTACTAGTGTGATTGAAGGTATGCTGAAGGAATTCAAAATAAGAAATCAAGAGGCTGGACCCAAATCAACAAAGAAAAAGGCTTCTGAAAAGGAAAATATTGGTAAGAATGCATTTGCTATTACTTGTACAATCTGTCTATGATGTTTTTATATAATAATTTGTGATTGTTTAGATATTAATGCAACAAACAACACCAATAACACAAATCAATCCTCACAAATCATCACAAATAGCAACTTGAATTCAACAAATAAAAATGATGAGACATTTGAATCTGGCCGTCCACGCCGTCAAGCATACACACATGCATCTGAAAGACTGACGCAACAAGTGAATGTGTCCTTAAAGGACAAAATTCGTCGGGATGTAAATATCAAAACTGAACGCATTAGTGTAGCTTCTTCGGAATCAATTCCAGTAAAAAATGTAAAACAGGAACCGATTGAGATGCCACCGCCAGCAGCCTTACCCAAGCGTGGTGGTCGTAAAAAGAAGGAACCCACCATCAAAGTCGAACGAGCCAGCACCCGTACAACACGCATGCGAAATACAAACGTCCCAGCAGAAGTGGACGACAATGCAAACATGGACTCTGATGTGGTTTTGGTGCAAGATAATATTGCAACCATATCACTCGACAGTGTTGATGAAGAAGTAATCCCGACTGAAGAAGAGCTCGAAGTCGACGAGGCAGTTGAATCAGCAACTGAATCGAAAACAGATTCTCCACCTGCATCTGCAAACAAGAAAAAGGCGCGTAGTCGGCAGAAGACTGAATCAGCGACGCGAACTAAGAAAACATCGAAGCGATCCAGAAGTCCATCATCCGAAACAAAGAAAACTACGAGTCGGACAAGGCGTAGCAAAAGGAAGAAGTCTACTCCTAGTAAATCCACTGATACATCATTGTATGAGGATGCTGTGGAACCTCCGGCGGGTGAAATTATCCCTGCGGAATCACCAAAACATTTAGAACATGATGATGAAATTGTCGTTCAATTACCGACTGTGGCATTGGATAGATTGAGCAAGGATGTTTTATCCAGTATTGAGCATAATCCGAATGCGACAATCACCATTTCAAAAACAGCCATCATGAATGAGACGGTTACGATTCAAGCAGGTAATCCGTCAGGTCATCCGACCACGATGGTGTTGAATTCTACTGTTACAATATCTAAGCCTACACAGAAAGAAACACTGCCGACTGTTGATGATATCATGACTGATGATGAGTCGGATATTGAGGAGAAACCACCGGTGCCTGTAACTAAAAAAGTCGGCAAACAGTTGTTTAATCCATTTGAGAACAGTCCGGTGAAGAAAAAGTGGAAGCGTTTGAGAAACTTGGCGCTAAAGCTGTTGAACCTACAACTACAAGAGTAACCAGGACTAAATCACGACAGAAGGCCAAGGCAGCCGAGGAAGCAAAGAAACTCGAGGATGACACTGATGAGAGTCCTACAGCGGGTAAGACTAAAATCCCCGGTTTTGTTACGCCCGTTGCTTCGAATCGTGCTTTACCGTCGATGACTTCGGGCAAGTCGAATTTGTCAAGTAGCGCGCAGAAAGCGCTCAGTGCTATTAAAATGTCCACCCAACACTTTAGGGACTACGAGCAGAAGCGTAAGGAAAAGGAAGCCGAGGCACAGAAGAAAAAGGACGCGTATTTGCTTAAATTATCAGAGGATAAGCGTCGCAAGCGTGAGGAGAAAGAGCAGAAAGCAAAGTTGCAACGTGCTGCGCTTGAGGAGGAAAAGAAGCGCGCTCTTGAGCAACAGTTGGCTAGGGAGGAGAGGCACAAGCAGCAGCTTCAAGAGAAACAAGATCGTCTTAATAAACAGCGGGAGGATGCCGAAAAGCGACGTATTCTTGCCAAGCAGAAGCATGAAGAGTTGAAGAAAGAGGAGGAGCGTAAGCGTGCTGATGAATTGCGCGCGTTGAAGAAACGAGAGGAGGATGAGAAGCGAAAGGCTGAGGAGGATAAGCGGCAACAGGTGTTGAAGGCGCGCCAGATACAGAAGGAACTTGAGATGGCCGAGAGGCAACTGGCGTCGTTGCCGAAATCAGTAGAGCCGCTGTATATGACTCAGAAGGCGCCATTGATGCCCACGCCCGATTGTTATGATTCTGACGATGAGGATGCGCCTAAGAACATCAAGTTGCAGCCGTGGAACTCACGGGAGGCGTTGCATCCACGCTTACGTGCGATGAGCTTCATCGATGCAAAGGTAAGCAATACGTTGTTCTGTGTCAAGGCGCAGACGCCCAACTTGCAGGAGTTGTTCCCGAACTTGGATCCGAAGAAACTGCGAAGAAATTCCAGTGCCATTTGGAAACAGGCGCCCAGGTTCACCATGATGCCAGAATTAAATGAAGATTTCTGAGTTAGTAAGTTGTGTTCTGGTGGTCTGCATAATTCGCTCATTTTTACTGTGCGAATGACCTGAAAGCATAACATATTGTTATGAAGTATAAGTGTGTCTATTTTATATGTAATTTTTATTATTATGAGAAGTTGCAAATGCTTCCTTCTTTTTATCACTAAAATAAAACAGAGATTTAAAAATAAGTATTTTTGTCGTTTTCAGAATTAGTTCAGAAATTATTATTAATGCCTAATGATTCAAAATAAATTGTCTATCACAATCCGAAATCAGAATTCATATCTTTATGTATTACATACTTGTATCACTCTTAGATGGCACTACCATAAACTAAAAATCAATTTGGAATTGTATTGTTTATTTCTATATTTATCAACGTGAACCTTCGACACAAGAATTGTGTTTGTTGGAACACTATACACTTTCTTATCGCATTGCCGTGCGATTGTTGCCAGCACCTCACGCCGCATGTTGCTGCGTCTTAGTTTAATTTTGATCCTAGGTAAAGTGCCAAATGCAATTCGCGCGCAAGGTCGCGTGCCATCAACGCGCTGCCGTGTTTGCGCATCTATTGCAATTCACGCACAAAGTCGCGTGTAATCGACGCGCCGGCCTTGCGCACCTCTTGCTTTCTTATCATCAACTGCCCCGTCGTTGCTTATGCAGTTTGCGGCCAGTTTCGTGCCGGTCTCTGGTTGGTTCAGACGTGTTTTGCGCGACTCGTATCGTTTATCCGGGCTTCTACTTTCCAATTCGTCTTATATTCGATCATCAATCGACTATTTAATTTTAACTCGACTTTAGTAACTTTAGTACAGCTATTTATTATTTGCGCGTAAGTGTATCGTGGCCATGTTGATTTATTCATCATTTGGATACCCATCGTCCTGATGTAAGTAGCTTTTAACTTAACAGCACAGATTGTTTTTCTCCGCTGTGTGAATATAATATTACTTATGTTTTCTTTTTTTATTTACAGTATTTGCCGTGCCTTGGAGTCTGTTGAGTTCTGCATTGGTAAGTTAGAATTCAATTATATGAGCCGCTTATTTTGAAAGTGGCCTAACTCCATTTATCTTCAAATCGAGATATTGAAAGTTTTGCGTTTCAATGAATTTAAAAATATACGTATAAGATACAAAGGAGTCATACTGCTTAAGCGTATCTAAGGATGTTAAATTTAAAGTTCCAGTTAAAATAGTGGCAATTATTAAGTAAATAACGTGCGTTTCCTTATCAAGAATGGAGTTGGGCCACTTTCAAAATTAACAGCCAGATTCATTATAAAATTTGAAGATGCCCAAGTCCATTCAACATAATTTAAGATGTTTCAAATTGAAGAAAAAAAACGTCTTCGTTTCACAGACAGCTTCGTGAAGTAATACATTTTGTTTGTTAAAATCTGCCAAACCCCAAAACTTCTCAAAAATATTCTTTCTTTCTTCTTCATTATAATTTTTTGTGCACGCATTCCGACAACCATAATCTTTGTTTCGAAATTTTTTTCATGAACAATACTTCCGGTTTAACTGCAATATCTTTTTCCTGAATTCCGTTTTATCTTTCGCACTTTTTGGATATATGGTGCATCAATCTTTTCTCCATTGTTATTTGAATCTTCATCCTCTGACGAGGAATATTGTTTTATAACTCTTTTTCTTATTCGCTTTTTTTTTAAATTATTAATTACTATTTCATTTTCACTATCTGAACTAAGTGGTCTTCTTCGGTTCTTCCTCATGGGTGCAATAATTTCTATAATTTAATATTAAATTTTAAGTTTTATATTAATTAAACGTACAGGTTAATTAACTAACGCAATTGTCCCAAAAATGAGGTGGACTTGTAAATACTAATTAATTGAAATTACCTTCATCGCTGCTTTCCGATATTATCAATAGTAAATACCTTGATGTAACTATTAATGGAGTTAGGCCACTTTCAAACCACACGGGTCAGTTATTCAATTAATTCGGAAAACCTATGTGTAAAAAATGTACCGTATTTTCTCTGAATATAAGCAATCTGACGTGTGTCACTGATAAATAACATGAAGTTGTACATGTAACCATGGTAACCGGTAAAAAATTGAAAAACGGAGTTAGGTCACTTTCAAAATAAACGGCTCATATATTTCGGTTTATTTTCTGCGTCGGACATTGCGTTTGTGTATAAACAACTTTTTTGTGTAGCGTTGCTATCTTCTCATGCCGCATACAGCGTACTTGCATATTATTGCGATTTTTTTTTCGGATTTGCGCGCGATCTAGGCGTTTCAGTCAGTAACTTCAGCCTGGCGTCAAAAGATGCGGAATTAAATTCTCCGTCGGGCTGTAAGAGTTTGTTGCAAGAACTCTCCTTGTAACCCGCAAAAATTTGCATTTAATTGTGATTTATCATTGTTTTTTCGGGTTTCATTAAATACTGGTTTGTTTTGTGTATGACTTTTGTTGTTTTCAAATTCATTGCAATATCAACCTTGTTGCATATTTGATAAATGTGTTTGAAATATTTTTAAGTTAACAAATATTTTCAAAGGTTAGATGGCGCTACGATGTACGGTTTGCATTAAATATTGTTTGTTGGTGGTAGTGAGTGCACACCGTGTCCGTGTGGATCACGCGATTTCGCGCAAGAGATAAGTTTGTATACCTGCAGGTATCGAATCTTTATTTCGTGGAATCAAAACACACCGTTGATGTTTATTATATTAGCATCGTAAATATTCTTCAATTCTTTCTTGAATATAACTAACAATTTTATATTAATTCTAATACAGTTTTATTATCAGCAGATGATTACGGACTAATGTGTTACCTGGTAAACGAAAAACGATGCATGTTCAAATTAAATATCACTTAAATATTTAATGTAAAATCTGTCCGATGAAATCAGAATTACTCATATCGAATTTAAATTTTTTATTACCTGTACTAATCTAAATTTCGGAACTACTGTATCATTTGTAGATGGCAACAGCATGGACTAAAAATTGTAAATTGTAAATTGTATACACGAATTGTGTTTGTTTGAACACAATATACGAGGGCAGTCCGACAAGTAGGTACCTAGCCTTGGCGCCCGATGAAGCCAAATCAAAAAAAGAAATGTACTATCGTGTAGTACGTCTCTATAGAGGGCCACAGTTAAAATTTAAACCAGATCAAACGTTTAGTTTTGGTTTTAATCGCGTTTGAGAGTTGACGTGTCCGCGTATTTAGACAAAATGGAAAAAGAGCAATATCGATCGGTGATTCGATTCCTGTTTTTGGAAGGGAAATTGCGCAGTGAAATCAAAAACCGACTGGATGCTGTATACGGTGAATCTTCTCCTTCGATTGCAACCATAAAAAATTGGTATAATGAATTTCAACGTGGTCGCACGTCGGTTTTTGATGAGCCACGCCCAGGTGCTCCAAAAACAGCTACCACCGAGAAAAACGTGAAAAAAGTCCATGATCTTGTATTAGCAGACCGTCGACTAAAGGTGCGCGAGATATCTGAGACAATAGGCATCTCAAAAATCCGCGAGGGTCATATCCTGCATCAAATATTGGGCATGAAAAAGCTGTCGGCGCGATGGGTGCCGCGTTTGCTCACTCCGGACCACAAGCGCAACCGTGAGACCACTTCCCAGCAGTGTTTGGCGCTGTTTTCGCGCAATCCCGAGGAGTTTCTGCGTCGTTTTGTAACTGTTGACCAAACATGGATCCACTGGTATACACCCGAGACCAAAGAACAGTCAAAACAATGGACTTTACCCGAAGAACGTGCTCCGAAACAGGCGAAGACTGTCCCATCGGCCGGAAAGGTGATGGCTACTGTTTTCTGGGATTCAAAAGGGGTAATCTACATTGACTACCTAGAAAAGGGCAAAAAAATTACAGGACTATACTATGCCCAATTATTGGACCGATTCGACATGGAATTAAGGAAAAATCGGCCTCATTTGGCCAGAAAAAAAGTGCTCTTCCACCATGACAACGCACCGGCCCACAGCTCCAACATCGCCACAGCGAAATTGGTCAAACTATGAATTGCTGCCACATCCACCTTATTCGCCAGATTTGGCCCCGTGTGACTTCTTTTTATTCCCAAAATTGAAAAAATCACTCGCCGGGCAAAAATTTGAGTCAAATGAGTCGCTCATTGCCGCCACGGTAGCATATTTTGCAGACCTCCCGAAAACATTTTTTTCCGACGGGTTAAAAAAGTTGGAACATCGCTGGGTCAAGTATATCGAGCTAGAAGGAGACTATGTTGAGAAATAAAATGATAGGTTTCCAAAATTTTCGGTTTTTCTTTAAAAGGCTAAATACTTATCGGACTACCCTCGTACACTTTCTTATCGCATTGTCGTGTGTCGTCGTTGCCAGCACCTCACGCCGCACGTTGCTGCATCTTAGTTCGGCATCGACGTGCCGGCCTTGCGCGCGCACCTCTTGCTTTCTTATCATAAACTGTCGCGTCATTGCATGCTCCGCTACGGCAAACACAATCCGAGGATTGCCACCAGTTTCGTACCGATCTCCGGTTGAATCAGACGCATTTCTCGCGTCTCGTATCGTTTGATCGGACTTCTATTTTTTAAATTTCTATTATACTCGTTCCACAAACCACTATTTTTTAATTGAAACTATTAGTAATATTATTTAATATTTGCGTGTTTGTTGTCCTTAAATGCCGGTTAAGTGTATATTGCAACTCACAAAGTGTAGAGTGGTTAGGTGAATCGGATCCATATCTCCCACATATTGATTTATTTATCATTAGGATGACCTATCGTGCTGATGTAAGTAACTTTTATCCAAACAGCATGAACAGATTGTTTGTTTTTCCCTTGTGTGATTATAATATTACTAAATCGTATGAAATATTTTTGTTTTAACTTATGTTTTCTTTTTTTTTATTTACAGTGCTCACCGTTCCTTGGAGTTCGATGAATTTTGCATTGGTAAGTTTATAATTAAATTATAGTTTCCCTTCAATATATGCATCGAATATTAGTTTGCATGTATGTAGTTTTGTTATCGCGTTCTGCCGCGTATTGCAAAGACACAAGATAGCCGTGTACCCTGCTGATAAATCTAAGAATTAACTGTTTAGCCTGCCCTTTGAAATTGAAAAATGTCACTTTTTAGCACTTTTAGTCGCGTTTTATCGATCTTTTACTGTAGGAAATATAATTAGATTATATTTTTATGTGAATTGAAAAATCTCACTTTTTAGCACTTTTAGTCGCGTTTTTCCACCTTTTACTGTAGAAAATATAATTATTGTATATTTTTATCTGATAGAGAATTTTCCAATCTTTGATAATCAGCAATTCGTTGGTTGCTATCGCTTTTAAATTAAAAGATATTAATTATCAAAAATCGTCGAAAAACAGTATCAAGCACCCCCCCTTGGCAATTTTTTCTTAAGGATGAAAATTTCATCTCTCAAATTTCCGTTTTAACTAGCCTATCTTATAAAGAATAGTTCGTAGTTTTAGTTTACGAGATATTCGCGATTGAATAAATTGGGCAAAAATTGCAAAATGTCACTTTTTAGCACTTTTAGTCGGGTTTTTCGACCTTTTACTGTAGGAAATATAATTATTTTATATTTTTATCTGATAGAGAATCTTCCAATCTTTCATAATCAACAATTCGTTGGTAGCTATCTCTTTTAGTTTAAGAGATATGAATTTTTGAAAATCGTCGAAAAAAAGTATCAAGCACCCCCCCTTGGCCATTTTTTTCTTATGACTCAAAATTTCATCTCTCAGATTTCGATTTTATCTAGTCTATCTTGTAGAGAATGTTTCGTAGATTAAAAATCTACGATTTGGCCTTCCTATCTCTTTTAGTTTACGAGGTATTCGCAATTGAAAAAAATGGGCCAAAATTGCAAAATGTCACTTTTTAGCACTTTTAGTCGCGTTTTTCGACCTTTTACTGTAGGAAATATAATTATTTTATATTTTTATCTGATAGAGAATCTTCCAATCTTTCATAATCAACAATTCGTTGGTAGCTATCTCTTTTAGTTTAAGAGATATGAATTTTTGAAAATCGTCGAAAAAAAGTAGCAAGCACCCCCCCTTGGCCATTTTTTTCTTATGACTCAAAATTTCATCTCTCAGATTTCGATTTTATCTAGTCTATCTTGTAGAGAATGTTTCGTAGATTAAAAATCTACGATTTGGCCTTCCTATCTCTTTTAGTTTACGAGGTATTCGCAATTGAAAAAAATGGGCCAAAATTGCAAAATGTCACTTTTTAGCACTTTTAGTCGCGTTTTTCGACCTTTTACTGTAGGAAATATAATTATTTTATATTTTTATCTGATAGAGAATCTTCCAATCTTTCATAATCAACAATTCGTTGGTAGCTATCTCTTTTAGTTTAAGAGATATGAATTTTTGAAAATCGTCGAAAAAAAGTATCAAGCACCCCCCCTTGGCCATTTTTTTCTTATGACTCAAAATTTCATCTCTCAGATTTCGATTTTATCTAGTCTATCTTGTAGAGAATGTTTCGTAGATTAAAAATCTACGATTTGGCCTTCCTATCTCTTTTAGTTTACGAGGTATTCGCAATTGAAAAAAATGGGCCAAAATTGCAAAATGTCACTTTTTAGCACTTTTAGTCGCGTTTTTCGACCTTTTACTGTAGGAAATATAATTATTTTATATTTTTATCTGATAGAGAATCTTCCAATCTTTCATAATCAACAATTCGTTGGTAGCTATCTCTTTTAGTTTAAGAGATATGAATTTTTGAAAATCGTCGAAAAAAAGTATCAAGCACCCCCCCTTGCCCATTTTTTTCTTATGACTCAAAATTTCATCTCTCAGATTTCGATTTTATCTAGTCTATCTTGTAGAGAATGTTTCGTAGATTAAAAATCTACGATTTGGCCTTCCTATCTCTTTTAGTTTACGAGGTATTCGCAATTGAAAAAAATGGGCCAAAATTGCAAAATGTCACTTTTTAGCACTTTTAGTCGCGTTTTTCGACCTTTTACTGTAGGAAATATAATTATTTTATATTTTTATCTGATTGAGAATCTTCCAATCTTTCATAATCAACAATTCGTTGGTAGCTATCTCTTTTAGTTTAAGAGATATGAATTTTGAAAATCGTCGAAAAAAGTATCAAGCACCCCCTTGGCCATTTTTTTCTTATGACTCAAAATTTCATCTCTCAGATTTCGATTTTATCTAGTCTATCTTGTAGAGAATGTTTCGTAGATTAAAAATCTACGATTTGGCCTTCCTATCTCTTTTAGTTTACGAGATATTCGCAATTGAAAAAAATGGGCCAAAATTGCAAAATGTCACTTTTTAGCACTTTTAGTCGCGTTTTTCGACCTTTTACTGTAGGAAATATAATTATTTTATATTTTTATCTGATAGAGAATCTTCCAATCTTTCATAATCAACAATTCGTTGGTAGCTATCTCTTTTATTTTAAGAGATATGCATTTTTGAAAATCGTCGAAAAAAAGTATCAAGCACCCCCCCCTTGGCAATTTTTTCTTAAGGATGAAAATTTCATCTCTCAAATTTACGTTTTAACTAGCCTATCTTATAAAGAATAGTTCGTAGATTAAAACGCTGCGATCAGATCTTATTTATCTCTTTTAGTTTACGAGATATTCGCGATTGAATAAATTGGGCAAAAATTGCAAAATGTCATTTTTTACGACTTTTAGTCGCATTTTTCGACCTTTTACTGTAGGAAATATAATTATTTTATATTTCTATCTGATAGAGAATCTTCCAATCTTTCATAATCTATAATTCGTTGGTAGCTATCTCTTTTAGTTTAAGAGATATGAATTTTTGAAAATCGTCGAAAAAAAGTATCAAGCACCCCCCCTTGGCAATTTTTTCTTAAGGATGAAAATTTCATCTCTCAAATTTCCGTTTTAACTAGCCTATCTTATAAAGAATAGTTCGTAGATTAAAACGCTGCGATCAGATCTTATTTATCTCTTTTAGTTTACGAGATATTCGCGATTGAATAAATTGGGCAAAAATTGCAAAATGTCATTTTTTACCACTTTTAGTCGCATTTTTCGACCTTTTACTGTAGGAAATATAATTATTTTATATTTTTATCTGATAGAGAATCTTCCAATCTTTCATAATCAACAATTCGTTGGTAGCTATCTCTTTTAGTTTAAGAGATATGAATTATCAAAAATCGTCGAAAAAAAGTATCAAGGACCCTTGGCAATTTTTTCTTAAGGATGAAAATTTGTACCTATTTATTTCTTTCAGTTTACGAGATATAGTTTAGTTTAGATCACAGTTAATGTGCATATTGCACATTCGCGCACAAGGATTTCTTATCATATACTGTCCCGTCGTTGTTTACGCAGTTTCGGCATGCACTATCGGTGGATTGCAGCCAGTTTCATGCCAGTCGCTGGTTAATCCAGTCGTGTTTTGAGAGACTTATATCGTTTATTCGAACTTCAATATTCTAAATTTGTGTTATACTCGCAGATCAATCGACTATTTATTTGTACTTTGCGACTATAGTAATTTGTTTAATATTAGGAAATGCCGGTTTTTATGATCGCGTTTGTTATGTATATTACAAGTCACGTGATAGTGGATTTGATAACATTCTTCCCTCGGCGTTGTGTTTGGTGTCGGTTACTAAATTAATCGGATATATATCGCCCCATTCAGAAAGATCTATCAGGCTCATGTAAGTATTTTTTAACTAAACAGCGCAGATTGTTTATTTTGATAGATTGTTAATTATAACATAATTCAAATGTGAAATATTTTTGTTTTAATTAAAGTTCCAAACTAGGTCCAAACTAGGTTTGGATAGATTTTCCCAGATGCGGAATTTAATTCTTTATTTCCCTGTATCGAAATTTATTGCCTCAAAATTCCGTAACGCGAGTTATAGTGATAGTTGTGTGTATACGCATATACGCAGTATCGAGTCACTTCTACCGTTAGCCTTGAAAGGTACCCTGAATCAAGTCACTTTTACCGCTACTTTCATACGGTGCCTTGAACGCGAGTCACATCTACCGCTAGCTTTGTATGAAATGTCCATATAAAAGCATTATGTAAGCAGTAGCAGTCTAAAAATATAAAAATATTGTTTTTTCGCGGTTTTTTGTTAATAACTCAAAATCCATAATAGATAAAACAATAAATAATAAATAAATAAATACTACATTAAATTTTGCATTAAACCACGTAAAGAGATGACTAGACATATAATTGACAAGGAAGTTGCAGGCTGTTCAAAATGATGTTTGTTAAATTTTGCAAATACCTAATTAATTGCTCATAATTAGCAACAAAATGTAACAAGGAACAATGTTTTAATGCAGTCAGACACAGAATTTAATTCTGCATCAATATATGAAAAAAAACAACTTGATATGGTAATTTGTTCTCTTGTAATAATTTAAAAACTAAACAAAATGCAAGATACCTCAATTTAAGACCGTGATTCCTTACATAGGGATTATTCCATATACTTCACTGTACCTATATTGTGCACAATGAGAAAATTGTTAAATATTTCTTAAAAAATATATCAAAATTTATCTATTCTTGAACATATAAAGGGCAATTTTGACATTCGTTTGAATTCAAATATAAAACACGCCTAAATATATTACAATTTTAACTGCGATTTATTTATTTTTTGTCACGAAATGTCCATATGAAAGCATTATGTAAGCAATAGCGGTCTAAAAATAGAAAAATATTGTTTTTTTTTGGGTTTTTTATTAATAACTTAAAAACTATAACAGAAAAAACAATAAATTATTGATGAGTATATACTACATTAAATTCTGCATCGAACCACGTAAAGGAGTGACTAAGAATATGATTGACAAAGAAGTTACAGGGTGTTCAAAATTATGTTTGTTAAATTTTGCAAATAACTAATTAATTGCTAATAATTAGCAACAAAATGTTACAAAGAACAATGTTTTTATGCAGTCAGACACAGAATTTAATTCTGCATCAACATATGAAAAAATCAACATGATATGATAATTAGTTTTCTTGTAATAATTTAAAAACTAAACAAAATGCAAGATTTCTTAATTTAAGACCGTGATTCCTCACATAGTGATTATTCCATATACTGCATTGTGCCTATATTGTGCACAATAAGATAATTGTTAAATATTTCTGTAAAATATAACAAAGACTATCTATTCTTGAGTATTTAAAGGGCAGTTTTGGCTAAAGAAGTGACTAAAAATATGATTGACAAAGAAGTGGTCAAAAAGGTTGTATTGAAACCTTGGAAGTTGTATTGAAAGTTGTATGTGTGTGCCGTAGTACTTGTTGCGCTGGGAATTGTAGTTTTTTTTAGTTTAACACGCGAACACGATGTCACCGTTAGTTCGGAATAATTTACCCAGATGCAGAATTTAATTGTGTATTTCCCAGTATTGAAATTTATTGCAAGATAATTCCGTAACGCGAGTTATATTGAAAGTTGTGTGTGTGTGTGTGTCGTAGTACATCCTGAATAGTTTATACTCGTAGTCCGCACTCTTGGCTCTTATCGGTGTTAGTACACAAACAACTTGTTTTTATTGCGTTGCAGCGCATCCGATGCGCTCAGCAGTGTTTGTTCCATTTCTTACTTAGTCGATCGTGCGCTGCGGCGTAGTGTGCACGCGTTTACTTGCGCAGTGGTCTTCATGGCGACTTATCGCGTTTCTTGTGATTTTAAGTCGGTAGTTGAATTATAATTAGTCACCAATGATAAGATTTAGAGTTAACAGACAAGTGCGGCCTATAGTTAATGAGTTATCGCTCGTGGAACCAAGCATTTCGTGGTTTTACAACGTACGGACCACGTGTTTTTCGGCGGCCGTCGGATATCTTTCGTCGGCTAAGAAATACTCAGGCTCGTTTCGTGTATCCATTTAATTATTAATTTTAATCATTTGTGCATCGTATGGAATATTTCACCTGCGAAAACGTAAAAAAGTATGTAACATAAAAACTATATTCTATTACAATTACCAACCTCATAAGGAAAAACGATCAGAAAAATTAGTTAACACTTTAATACATAGCATAGTCGTCACATGGTTGCATATAATAACCTTTGTAATACATGTGTTGGAATATTGTCGCGTTCCGTCGGCTGCACATTCGCTCTCATTAGGGACTTTTTCGTGCCTTCTTTTTGCTTTTGTATTCATAATTCTGTCTGTGCTAATTTGTGTATTTAAGAGATCTGAATTTAGTATTTCTTTAAAATGTGTTTAATAAATTTATAATTATTAACAATTGTATTATTTTTTATGTTTCTATTCACGTACTTATCAATTTCCTTTGATAAACAGTAGGAAACAGGTAATAAAACATTTACTTTTGATTTTGTACCCACCCTGTATATAAATTTTTTTAATGCTCTGCGAAAAATAAGCATAATTATATTGTTATGGGGCGATTTTCATTTTCAAGTGAAGATTTTCTTTTGACAACACCCTGTATGTAAATTTTCTTTATGCCCAGCCAAAAAATTGACAATCTTTATTGTTTGGGGTGATTTATTTAATTTAAGATTTTCTTTTGATAACACCCTGTATATAATTTTCCCCTGATGTCATGCGAAAACAGGCAGCAATTTGCTATTTTCCAGTGTTATATTTTGTTATTTCGCAGCCGTTAGCATAGCGTGGCTATGCAGGCCATAAACATGTTTTAAAATGACGTCATATGTCTGGAAACTATTGAACATACAAGTTATAAACTTATATTGTATTTAGTTTGTAAATAAAGAAATGTTAAAGGCAATGGCTGTGTGTTATGACTTGTGCACCCCATCCTTCTATCATTTCAGGTACAGGTCACAACTTGTAAAGTATTTCTCAGTGTTATGGTCCGCTTTGAGAGCGGCGGCACTAAGAAATATGTCTACAAGTCCTCAAGGAGTTCTCCCACTCGGGGGATGATCCCCACTATAAAAATTGTTAAGGTATCCTGTATGATTTGTGTACTCCATCTTTCATTTCAGCTACAGGTCAGAACCTGTAAGAATATTTTTAAGTGTCCCCTCTCGTGAGGCGACTTAAAAATTAGAAATATTTTTACAAGTTCTTAAAAGGATGTCCTTATAAGGAGTTCCCTCTCTCTGGGGAGGCGACTTAAAAATTAGAAATATTTTTACAAGTTCTTAAAAGGATGTCCTTATAAGGAGTTCCCTCTCTCTGGGGATGATCCCCCACCATAAAAATTGTTGATATGCCTGATAATTCCGGGGATGAAGCGCAGAGACATCGCAGCTGTAGGATGGGCCGGGAGCAATGGACGGATCGAAGCAGTGGGCGATCGACCAGAGCGCCGGAGGCGCTCTGGGAGATCGACCGTAGACTGTCTTATAACGACACGTGCCAAAAAATTTAAAAATTCTATCACCCCTATTCTCTTTTCTTCCTGTACTCTCTATTTTCTTCTCTTCTCTTCTTATTTCTCCTATTCTCTCCTGCTGCTGCTCACTTCTTACTCTTTTTCCTTACTCCTCCACCGTCTTCTTCTTTTACTTATTCTTACTGTTGCTTCGCCGTACTCTGTTTTTCAAGTTATTTCTAACATTTGAATATTGAATTTTTGTGGTATGCAACCCACATTTCGTATATTTCTTATTATTTAATAAAATTGCCTTCTACTACTGAGATTCGATCCACGAACCTCCAGCATGCTAGCATATGCACATGCCACCTGAGCCACAACGCTCACTTATCAAGTCCTATTTGTTTCAGGTATAAATGTTGTTATTTTTCTCATCTTTTTAAAAACAACAACACAGTATACTGGTATAGCCATCATTCAAACACCTGCAGTCAAATGTAACTTTTGTCACTATTTCTGGAAACGGCAATGAGGATACAAAAATAAATATGCCCATATATGCAACATTAATTTAAATAATATTTTATTGAGACTCACTCATAATTAAATATCAATACAGATTATTAGATGATAATTAATTATTTGGTATTCAATGTATTCACTGTTCCTGACCGTAGGACATGCGACTGCCGGCGGGCAACGAAATTCACGCGAGAACATAATAAAGCGAGTTTAAATAGTATAGTGAAATTATATATGAGTAAACATGGATGAGATAACAGTTACTGCAGCCACCTCATGGCCATCAAGTTTAACACATCACATGATAATTGTAAATAGAATTTATTCTACTCACTTTGCCCTTCGTTTTCTTTTTACACGGGGAACAAATTTACATTACATTTTTCGAAAAATGCTAAAAAAGAGCAAAGTTTTGCGGCCATTTTGAGACAGTTAGGTCTGAATTTCGCGTGGTTCCAAGGGTGCATCTTAAAAAAGTACTCTCCTTCTATCATATAAAAGAGAAATAACTTAAATATTACCAAGAGTTCGCGAGATATGACCAGTTTTCCACCGTAAGTTTTGAAAATGCTAAAAAAGAGCAAACTTTCGCTGCAATTTCGAGACAGTTAGAACTGAAATTCGCAAGATTTCAAGGGTGCACCTTGAAAAAGGATTCTTCTTCTATCAAATAAAAGAGAAATAACTCAAATATTGCCAAGAGTTCGCGAGATATGACCAGTTTTCCACCGTAAGTTTTGAAAAATGCTAAAAAAGAGCAAACTTTCGCGGCTATTTTGAAACAGTAAGGATTGAATTTCTCGAGGTTTCAAGCGTGCATCATAAAAAGGGACTCTCCTTCTATCATATAAAAGAGAAATAGCTCAAATATTGCCACGGGTTCGGGAGATATGACCAGTTTTCCACCGTAAGTTTTGAAAAATGCTAAAAAAGAGCAAAGTTTTGCGGCCATTTTGAGACAGTAAGGGTTAAATTTCGCGAGGTTTCAAGCGTGCATCTTAAAAAGGGACTCTCCTTCTATCATATAAAAGGGAAATGGCTCAAATATTGCCACGGGTTCGGGAGATATGACTAGTTTTCCACCGTAAGTTTTGAAAAATGCTAAAAAAGAGCAAACTTTCGCGACCATTTTGAGACAGTTAGTACTGAAATTTTCGAAGTTTCAAGGGTGCATCTAGAAAAAGGACTCTTTTTCTATCATATACAAGAGAAATAACTTAAATATTGCCAAGAGTTCGCGAGATATGACCAGTTTTCCACCGTAAGTTTTGAAAAATGCTAAAAAAGAGCAAACTTTCGCGGCCATTTTGAGACAGTAAGGATTAACTTACGTGAGGTTTCAAGTGTGCATCTTAAAAAGGGACTCTCCTTCTATCATATGAAAGAGAAATAGCTCAAATATTGCCACGGGTTCGCGAGATATGACCAATTTTCCACCGTAAGTTTTGAAAAATGCTAAAAAAGAGCAACCTTTGGCTGCTATTTTGAGACAGATAGGACTGCAATTGGCTATGTTTCAAGGGTGCATCTTAAAAAGGGACTCTCCTTCAATCATATAAAAGAGAAATAGCTCAAATATTGCCAAGGGTTCGCGAGATATGACCAATTTTCCATAGTAAGTTTTGAAAAATGCTAAAAAGGAGCAACCTTTGGCTGCTATTTTGAGACAGATAGGACTGCAATTGGCTATGTTTCAAGGGTGCATCTTAAAAAGGGACTCTCCTTCTATCATATAAAAGAGAAATAGCTCAAATATTGCCACGGGTTCGCGAGATATGACCAATTTTCCACCGTAAGTTTTGAAAAATGCTAAAAAAGAGCAACCTTTGGCTGCTATTTTGAGACAGATAGGACTGCAATTGGCTATGTTTTAAGGGTGCATCTTAAAAAGGGACTCTCCTTCTATCATATAAAAGAGAAATAGCTCAAATATGGCCAAGGGTTCGCGAGATATGACCAATTTTCCATAGTAAGTTTTGAAAAATGCTAAAAAAGAGCAACCTTTGGCAGCTATTTTGAGACAGATTGGATTGCAATTCGTTATGTTTCAAGGGTGCATCTTAAAAATGGACTCTCCTTCTATCATATAAAAGAGAAATAGCTCAAATATTGCCAAGAGTTCGCGAGATTTGACCAATTTTCCATAGTAAGTTTTGAAAAATGCTACAAAAGAGCAACCTTTGGCAGCTATTTTGAGACAGATAGGACTGCAATTCGCTATGTTTCAAGGGTGCATCTTAAAAAGGGACTCTCCTTCTATCATATAAAAGAGAAATAGCTCAAATATTGCCAAGAGTTCGCGAGATATGACCAGTTTCCCACCGTAAGTTTCGAAAAATGCTAAAAAAGAGCAAAGTTTTGCGGCCATTTTGAGACAGTTAGGACTGAATTTCGCGTGGTTCCAAGGGTGCATCTTAAAAAAGTACTCTCCTTCTATCATATAAAAGAGAAATAACTTAAATATTACCAAGAGTTCGCGAGATATGACCAGTTTTCCACCGTAAGTTTTGAAAATGCTAACAAAGAGCAAACTTTCGCTGCAATTTCGAGACAGTTAGGACTGAAATTCGCAAAGTTTCAAGGGTGCATCTTGAAAAAGGACTCTCCTTCTATCATATAAAAGAGAAATAGCTCAAATATTGCCACGGGTTCGCGAAATATGACCAATTTTCCACCGTAAGTTTTAAAAAATGCTTAAAAAGAGCAAACTTTTGCGACCATTTTGAGACAGTTAGGACTGAAATACGCGAAGTTTCAAGGGTGCACTTTGAAAAAGGACTCTTTTTCTATCATATACAAGAGAAATAACTTAAATATTGCCAAGAGTTCGCGAGATATGACCAGTTTTCCACCGTAAGTTTTGAAAAATGCTAAAAAAGAGCAAAGTTTTGCGGCTATTTTGAGACAGTAAGGGTTAAATTTCGCGGGGTTTCAAGCGTGCATCTTAAAAAGGGACTCTCCTTCTATCATATAAAAGGGAAATGGCTCAAATATTGCCACGGGTTCGGGGAGATATGACTAGTTTTCCACCGTAAGTTTTGAAAAATGCTAAAAAAGAGCAAACTTTCGCGACCATTTTGAGACAGTTAGGACTGAAATTTTCGAAGTTTCAAGGGTGCATCTAGAAAAAGGACTCTTTTTCTATCATATACAAGAGAAATAACTTAAATATTGCCAAGAGTTCGCGAGATATGACCAGTTTTCCACCGTAAGTTTTGAAAAATGCTAAAAAAAGAGCAAACTTTCGCGGCCATTTTGACACAGTAAGGATTAACTTTCAAGTGTGCATCTTAAAAAGGGACTCTCCTTCTATCATATGAAAGAGAAATAGCTCAAATATTGCCAAGGGTTCGCGAGATATGACCAATTTTCCACCTTAAGTTTTGAAAAATGCTAAAAAAGAGCAACCTTTGGCAGCTATTTTGAGACAGATTGGATTGCAATTCGCTATGTTTCAAGGGTGCATCTTAAAAAGGGACTCTCCTTCTATCATATAAAAGAGAAATAGCTCAAATATTGCCAAGAGTTCGCGAGATTTGACCAATTTTCCATCGTATGTTTTGAAAAATCCTGAAAAAGAGCAAACTTTGGCGGCCATTTTGAGACAGTTAGGACTGAAATTCGCGAGGTTTCAAGGGTGCACCTTGAAAAAGGACTCTTCTTCTATCATATAAAAGAGAAATAACCCAAATATTGCCAAGTGTTCGCGAGATATGACCAATTTTCCATCGTAAGTTTTGAAAAATGCTAAAAAAGAGCAACCTTTGGCGGCCATTTTGAGACAGTTAGAACTGAAATTCGCGATGTTTTAAGTGTGCATCTTGAAACAGGACACTCCTTTTAGCATATAACGAATAAATAACTAAGATATTGCGAATGGTTCACGAGATATGACCAATTTTCCACTGCATGTTTTTAAAAATGCACAAAAGGGCAAAATTTTGCGGTCATTTTTAAATTAGAGTGGAATTTCGCGGAGGGCAAGGGGTGCTTCATCCGAAACCTTTCCTGTGCCATAATAATTCAAAGTAAAAATAAAATTTTCACCAAAAGTTTTGAAAATTTCAAAAAAGGGGCAAACTTTTGCGAGGTATGTAAAGAAACGATAAATATTTGTCGCTTAAATTAGAATGAAAAATATGATTGCATTATAAACTTACCAATTGTTGTAAGCATCAGTCACGAGGGTACAGCAAGTGCTGTAAATAAAAGAAAAGAAGTTGAAACATTTAAAAGATTTTGGAATGATATATTTATACATCATAGGAAAAATACAATATGTGCTGTTGATTGAAAAGTTACTTACACAAGGATAATGATGGAAAAATCTACATGGAGGCCATCCTATATCCGACCGACACCGAACTTTGCAACTAGCATAAGTATGAACACGAAACGCGATCAAGTACCTACCACTTTTGTACAATAATGTATATTAAACGCGCGAATAATAAATAACATTAATTAATATCGTAGTTACAATTAAATAGTCAATTGATGATCGAATATAATGCAAATTTAGAAAGCAGAAGTCCGAACAAACAATACGCGTCGATCAAAACACGTCTGGATCAACCAGAGACCGGCACAAAACTGACTGCAATCCATCAGTAACGAATGCATGCCGTAGCCGAGTTAGCAACGTCGCGAGAGTTTATGATAAGACTACCTGCTGCCCAAACCGCGCAGGCATAAGCAATAGATGCGAAACCGGCGCGTCGATTGCACGCGACCTTGTGCGCGAATAGCAATAGATGCGCTAAGCTGGCGGCGCGTCGACGGCACGCGACTTTGTGCCCGAATTACAATAGACACTTTATCTGCGATCTAAACTAAACTAGAATATACTGCAAGCGACGTGAGGGGATTTCAACGACGACAATCAAGAATCTCTAGAGGCTCTATTTTATTGAAAAATGTGTATTAAGTCGTCTATTAACAATTACATAATGTGTTTAATTTTGAACAATATTATATTTTTACTGTATTTCATTTTCATCAACATGAACACGACGCAAGACAGCAAAGTAGGACCATGAAGAACGCAAAATCTGTAAATTACATATTAAATTGATATTAATTTATAACTAAGTATTTAAAATACTTACAGCAGCAAATGTTACCAAGGAAAGCGTAAACAAATTTCCCGCATACAAGCGAATAGGTACCTGCGTCCTGGTCATGATCATCAACATTTTCTTCTTGTATTCAACCGAGTTCCTATACCAGTCGGAACTATACACCGAGAAACATATATTCTCACTCTTCAGAATGATTTCATTCCCGAACCAACAATAAAGAATAATTTCCACCAACATGCATCCTTGATACAAAACCATTGAGACAAATTGTAAACTAAACAACTCGACCAAAGTCAATTCGAACATAGTTATACAAATTATTATTGTACCAACAGCAAATTGAGAAAGTACTCCAATGTTAAAAAGTTCCCCAATTTCAATTGTCGCACTATGAAAACAAATAAATCATCATTAATATCAATAATTTTTGATTTTTTTTCTACTTCCACTTTTGAAACGCCTGTATTTCTATGATATTTATATTTTTTGAGACACAAAAAGCGGTACTTTAATTACGGATGATCAAAGTCGTGACTAAAGTAGTTTTGTCACGGGGTGGAGCTTGCGTGTGCGCATTTTCTACGGTGTCGTACAATACCATATAAAATGCTATGCGCCGTCAATCAAACAACGCAAAATGCAGTTGTACGAGTATGTAGAAGAAGAAAAAATATCGCAAGCATTACGTCACTAAACGTTGTTAAAGTACTTACTCTAAAATCTGCCAGTGTTGATGAACGCACTCAATCAAAATCTTATCCATTTCCATTTCCAATTCAGGATGCGTCTTAGCATGATTACTATCATCCAGTAATCCCAAATCAACTGCTCGTTTCCCCATTCGTTCCAAAGCAAACTCTCGAATATTCACCAACGAATCGTTCAAAACATTCAACTCCCCACAGATCACAGACATGAACGACGAAACAGTAGTATCCATACTCACATTCGTAGCAGCATTGATCGAAGTCGAAATTATTTGATAAGCAAAGATTAATTCAAACGTCGGAGAATTATCAGTACTAAACGGATAATACGAGCTGAGTGGTAATGCCATGTGTCCATCTGCAGATTGATCAATCAGAGGGAATATCCCCCAGAGAATACAAGTAGACAACGACATTGATATGAAAAGATAAAACGTGAACTGCGCTTCAAAGATGCTCCTCTTCAACATTCCATATTGTTTGGCATTGCGTGCACGAAATTTAGGTCCTTGTAGACTGTTTGCAAGAGCACATATACGAGGATTCTTGGTGGTAAAGTGATACAGTTTAATTATTTGCGCAAAATGAGTAAGGAATAAAAATGATGCTTCGGTAATCTTCTCCAAATCATCCAAGGATAGCACAATGTTTATAACTTCAGTGACTATGTACAAAATGAAGAAGAAACCAACACAAAATGTGGCGTAGATTTGGTAAACACCTCTGATTAATGAAGAGGATTCTTCTGGTGGCCAATATCCTAAAAGTTGCAGGACTTTTAGATTAGGCCCTAAGGCGTCTCGTAATACCAGTGTGTCCCACTTTTCTGGCATAGCGGCGGACTGATTGGGAAATAAATTAATATTTACTATTTATACAAAATCTTAGGCATGTTCGAAAACACTATAAGTAGTAATTATTTTAATTGTTTTCATTTTCATCGTGCTTCTAACGAAAAGGATGCAATTAGATGTTAATTACAGATGATTATTCTTTAATCAAAAACTGGAGATTTTCCGAATGGAAAACAACAGTTGGAATAACAGAATATTTCAGTTATTATATTTTAATAATAAAAAAGAGTCGTATTTTTTTTTGATAAAAATTCAACGCTTATCGGTTATTTATTCCAAACAAAATGGAAATAAACAAAATAATATTTTATATTCAAGACAGGAAATGTTAAAGAATGAGTTCGGTGTATTGAAGATAATAAAGTATGGTGTATTATTCAATAAATAAATAAATAATAATATTAATATTAGTTTTACTTAATAAACACTGAAAGTTGATACATAATTTTAATTTAAAAATTTGTATTTGTAAAATTTTTGTGAATTATGAATTATGGAATGTTGAATGACGCGTGAGAATATAAATGTGATGTTTAACAAATTGTTTTGCGTGTTGGCATTCATTATCGATAACAAAAAGGACTATAAAAGCCCGATACATGTAATTTGTTAGTAGAAAGTTTTTAAAAATCGAAATACTACGCAATGTTTTCCCGAACGTTTATATTATTTCTCTGGGCAGTATTTGTTTCATTTGTACACTCACAATGCCCAGATGGTGGTCAAATTTTCGGTAAGTATAATACATTAATTGCATATTGAGTATCAAGTGCGCTAAATGCCATTTAAATCACGAGATTTTTAATTTTCATAGAATGGGGTATAAGTGCAGCTGGAAGAAACGTAATTGTTAACAGACATAATGATTACCGTAGGATGATTATGAACGGGCAGGTTCCGGGACAACCACGCGGGAAAAACATTCAGATGCTATCGTTTGATGAGCGTCTGGCTCAGGAAGGACGAAAAGTCTCCCGGACGTGCAAAATGCAACACATCATCGCTTCTGATAGTAAGATTTTGTTAAAATTTAAAAACAGAATTCAGATCATAATTTTTAGGCCGTTGGAGTTGGGTGGGTCAAAATGTATACATCAGTTGGAGTTCCCGGAATGTTGGGGGTCAGGATTGGGAAGCGGCGGCGGCTTCATGGTTCAACGAATACAGAAACTTCCGGTATCCATTTGGATCCAATGGTGGCGTGACAGGACATTACACACAAGTATTATAATATAATAGTGAATTAAGTATCTAGTGCGCTAAACGGCACTTTAGTAACGATTAGCCACGTGATGCATAAAGTTATTTATTCTATTTCGACTGAATTCTATTTTCACTAAAGCAAATCCGCAGGCGGAAACTCCGCCCCGTGACTAAAACCCGTGACTAAAATACATTAGACTCAATGCCAGGAAAAAACTGTCACTTTATAAGTGGAAGTAGAAAAAATATAAAATAATTACATTCCACTATTTTATTTTCTACATTTGTTTGTATAGGTTATTTGGGCAAGATCCAACAAATTGGGATGTGACTTCATTCGTTACTTTGACAGATCCAAGAACATGTACGCAAAATTATATACATGTAACTATGGACCAGGGTAAGACAATTAAATACTAATACATAAATTAACATTAATACAATGAATAACAATTTTTTAGGCAATATTCAAATCAAGCCCCATATGAACTCGCCTAAAGTTTATTTATGCATTTGTATAATAACAATAACATACGAAATTGTCAGGTTTACGAAAGTAAAGATTAAAGCATGATTCACATCAAAGAATCCCCACGCAGAAAACCTCGGAAATCGTTCACTTGCTTGCTTCCATAAAAACTCTAACCTTACTTTTGTGCTTGTCTCCTTCATATTGCAAAGTACCAATAAATTATTTGCAATACAGATTGTTTTGTGGCTTTCGTTGATGAAATTCTCACAGACGTTTGCAGTAACAAAAACTAGCGACTGAAATTTTAATTATTAATAGTATATGAAGTATCAAGTAGCTAAACAGGAGTTTTAGTCACGGGATTAATTAAGAGCAAGCGTAGAGAGCGTTTAATCAATCAAGTGATTCATAAGTTCTTTGATTTGTTTGACTGAAGGCACAACGCATTTCATATGGTCTTGTGCTGCACCGTAGGCCTATGCGCAGGTGCAAGCTTCATCCCGTGACTAAAGCCCTATAAAGTACTTTAGTCACGGCCTTAGCCGTTTTGTATGTTAAAATCGTGGAAAAACAGGCGCTTCCAAAGTGGAAGTAAAAAAGCAAATTTTTAATATGAAATTTATACTTACAAGAATAAATAGATTAAAACAATACATAAACAATCCAATATTATTTGGCATATTATTAGCTTCCATATACCCCCTCAAGAACATTTCCAGCGAGACTAAAACCTGATACGATTCAAAAACTTTCGTGAGAAATACAACACGTCCAAAAAGTTCATTATAAACATCAACCCAGTTCATAATGATATTATGATCTTTAATCAATTGATTAAGTATTGATTCGTTAGAATTGTGTTGGGTTACATCGATGATTTTTAACTGTTTATTGAGTCCTGCAAGTTGATATTTCATTCGATTACAAAGTAAATTTCTCCATACAATTAAAGCTTCCATATAATATAACATAAAAAGTTCAGTTAGACGTTGACATGTAAAATATATAGTCACTCTGGTAATAAACACGTAACCCATTGTGCCAAGAATACCAAAAAGAAGATATTCCACAGGATACAAAAATATTTCAAGTGCCAATCTTGGCTATCCAGGTCGTAGTTCAGTTGCTCAGCAAGTAGAAATAATTTATTTAGTTTACGAGTCCTTTTTTGTGTGTTGAGTAGAATGAAGTCAAGCATTATGAGCGTCACTATTATTTTTCCGAGCATTGAATCCATTGAAAATTGTTCATAATATAATATAAATACATGTTTAGCTGCTTGAATAAAAAACAAGATGAATAGCAAACTAATGAGTCTACAAGTACTTGATTCGAATAATTCGGTTTTTCTGTTGTAAAATGGAAATATTGATAAGAAGCAGAGCCATTGTTTGAAATAGAACCAACTCTTTGTCGTGTACATACTTTACTCGTACTAAAACAATTTATGTACAATGCAGTGAGTCATTAGACAAAAACAAATCGATAAACAATTAATTATTCCGTTTATCTTGTTAATTATTTTACTAAAATGAATAAAATTACTAAATAGTAATAAAAATACATGTTAATTGTTTATCATTTGTGCCCTTTAAAAAAATATTATTCTGTAGAAACATAGAACATTTATCTTTTCTATTATGATTGATAAGAATGAAATTAATAAAAAATAAAAAATAAAAAGTTCAAATACAAAAACTTAACGTTGAAATATGTATCACGCGGTTAAACGTAGTTAATGTGCCGTTTAGCACACTTGATATTTTATATACTATTAACGTACGTTTAGATGCAGGACAAACATAGTGGTAAATAACCTTTTCAGTGTAAGGTAAAATGTTCAATTTGGGTACATCAGTTGGAGTTCCAGGAATGATGCGGGTCAGGATTGGGAAGCGGCGGCGGCTTCATGGTTCAATGAATACAGAAACTTCCGGTATCCATTTGGATCTAATGGTGGCGTGACAGGACATTACACACAAGTATTATAATTTAATAGTGTATTAAGTATCAAGTGCGCTAAACGGCACTTTAGTAACGTTTAGCCACGTGATTCCATTTTCACTAAAGTGAAAAAATATAAAATAATTACATTGCCCAATTTGGTTTCCTACATTTGTTTGTCTAGGTGATTTGGGCGAGATCCAACAAATTGGGATGTGACTTTATTCGTTACTTTGACAAATCCAGGAATATGTACGCAAAGTTATATACATGTAACTATGGACCAAGGTAAGATAATTACTTATTAATACATAAATTAACATTAATACAATGAATAACATTTTTTAGGCAATATTCAAATCAAGCCCCATATGAACTCGCCTATAGTTTATTTATGCGTTTGTATAATAACAATAACATACGAAATTGTCATGTTTACAAAAGTAAAGATTAAAGCATGATTCACATCAAAGAATCCCCACGCAGAAAACCTCGGAAATCGTTCACTTGCTTGCTTCCATAAAAACTCTAACCTTCCTTTTGTGCTTGTCTCCTTCATATTGCAAAGTACCAATAAATTATTTGCAATACAGATTGTTTTGTGGCTTTCGTTGATGAAATTCTCACAGACGTTCGCCGTAACAAAAACTTGCGACTAAAATTTTAATTATTAAAATAAATTATTTTGAGTTTTTTAGTATATGATGTATCAAGTGGCTAAACAGTGGCTAAACGAGTTTTTGACACGAGTGTTTAACAACGTGTAACCACGAGATGCTTACATTAATTTTTCAACTTCGACTCTATTTCCACGTTGAGGTTTGAAACGCACAGTTCGCCCCGTGACTAAAGTGCGGGTCTAATGTTCTTTAATCACGACCTTGGCCGTTTTGTGCCTCAAAACGATGCAAATATAGTGCTTTATAGGTGGAAGCAAAAAAAAATTAATATATTGAAAATTATACTTACAAGAATAAATAGATTAAAACAATACATTAACAATCCCATATTATTTGACATATTATTAGCTTCCATATACCCCCTCAAGAACATTTCTAGCGAGACTAAAACCTGATAAGATTCAAAAATTTTCGTGAGAAATACAACACGTCCATAAAGTTCATTATAAACATCAACCCAGTTCATAATAATATTATGATCTTTAATCAATTGATTAAGTATTGATTCATTAGAATTGTATTGAGTTACATCGATGATTTTTAACTGTTTATTGAGTCCTGCAAGTTGACATTTCATTCGATTACAAAGCAAATTTCTCCATACAATTAATGCCTCCATATAATATAACATAAAAAGTTCAGTTAGTCGTTGACATGTAAAATATATAGTCACTCTTGTAATAAACAAATAACCCATTGTGGAAAGAATACCAAAAAAGAAGATATTCCACAGGATACAGAAATATTTCAAGTGCCAATCTTGGCTATCCAGATCGTAATTGAGTTGCTCAGCAAGTAGAAATAATTTATTTAGTTTCCGAGTCTTTTTTTGTGTGTTGAGTAAAATGAAGTCAAGCATTATGAGCGTCATTATTATTTCTCCGAGCATGGTAGCCATAGAAAATTGTTCATAATATAATTTAGATACTTGTTTAACAGTTTGAATAAAAAACAAGATGAATGTTAAACTAATAAGTCTACAAGTACTTGATTCGAATAATTCGGTTTTTCTGTTGTAAAATGGAAAAATTGATAAGAAGCAGAGCCATTGTTTGAAATAGAACCAACTCTTTGTCGTGTACATACTTTACTCGTACTAAAACAATTTGTGTACAATGCAGTGAGTAATTAGAAAAAAAACTAATCGATAAACATTTAATCATTCCATTTATCTTGTTAATTATTTTACTAAACTGAATAAAATTACTAAATAATAATAAAAATACCTGTAAATTGTTTATCATTTGTGTTCTTTAAAAAAATATTATTCTGTAGAAACATAGAACATTTATCTTTTCTATTATGAGTGATAAGAATGCAATTATGATACCAATTGTCCATATAACAAACACTCCTTTTACATTGTCAAACTGTAATTTTGCCGGCTTTTTAGGTGGATGGCTGTTGTCTAAATACTCCAATAAGTCCGCCATTTTATTTTCGGCCATGAAAGCATCCCATTCCCATTTGGTCATTAGGCCACCACTTTTGCATCGTAGAGCATAATCGTCCACGAGTGGAATAAGCATTAAGTAATCAGGTCGGAGCACAGTGATTACAGAAGAGGTTCTTAGAAAGAAATAATCCATTGTTTGAACGTACGGGAGATATTGATTTTGTGACTGATTTTGTGTAGTTGAAGTTCTCAGTGAAGTTGATACTATGAAAATATAATAAAATGTGATTATTTAATAAAACAAAAAAAATGATAGTAGTTTTCTACTTCCACCTTTGAAACACATTTTGTGCCTAGTTTTAGGGCACAAAAAGTAGCACTTGAATCACGGTTGTGACTAAAGTACTTTAGTGACGGGGTGGAGCTTACCCCTGCGTCAAACAAAGCATCATACGCTGCTGTAGCACGTGTCTACGCGGTTCGCATGGCTGCAACCTTACATTTATGACCAGTGTGCAAACAAATCTCAAATTTTTCAAATAAAAAAGTTCTAATACAAAAACTAAACGTTGAAATAAAGTGGAAGTAAAAAACTATCTATCATCACGCACTTAAACGTTGTTAATGTGCCGTTTAGCATACTTGATTTTTAATATACTATTAACGTACGTTTTGTTGCAGGACAAACATAGTGGTAAATAACCTTTTCAGTATACGGTAAAATATTCAATTCGGGTACAAAACGAGAAAATGCACGAATTTCTGCTTCCTTCAATAAAAAACATTTTTTGTTATTTTTTAAAATTTATCTCTTAATCTTTTTAAACTTACTGTAAAAGTTTCGGGTGCATACACCGAAAATGGATTATTAACCCACTCAACATGTAGATTAGAATCAGCCAAATCTTCAATTGTTCGAATCTCACCTTTGTAACTAACACTCATCAATTTATTAATAATTCCAGAAGAAAACAAACCATTATATAACACTGCCAGTATCAACAACGTGGCGATCAAACACCTTGCACGGATATTACTTGGTATGTTATGAAATCGTAATGCTTGAAGAAGGAACAATCCAGTAATTTGTGTAAAACTCGGCCTGTTTGCATTTTGATTAAATGATTTTTCTATATAAAAGAAGATTGCTATTAAAATGAAGCAGGATATAATTAATACAAGTAGTTTTAATTCTATAACTTGAAGCAGTTCCAACCAATTGATATATTTTCTAAAATATAAACAATTTAATAACAAATATACTAATAAACTTATATTTTTAATACCGTGGTTTAGGTGCAAGAAAACTTAAATCTAATCGTGTTAATGGGTAAGTCATGATTCCATTTCCGGGTTTAAAAAATCCCAATATAAATGCTGGCAGGAAATAGTAGCCATGTACAATATTCACACTCATGTTTATAGATGCAGCAAACGTGATTAATAAGTTCATGTCAGTACCAATTTTCTTTCCTAAACAAACATTAAACGTTAATATTACATATTTTCCCTTTCTCTAGTTATAACTACAACTGAGCGCACCCCCCCACCACTTTCTGCGGGTTCCGCGCAGTGCGCGTCGCGCTCAGCCGTGTTTGAGCCTTTATATCTACTTACTTCCAATAGCAATTGGTAAAAGATTAGCCATATTAGCAATAGTCATGACACCACCAGCACGTTTCCTCCTCTCATCCGAAAAGAACTCATCAATGTTATCATCTTCAAACCTTCCATCAAAAATTCTCCAACGATTCAAAACCACATCAGTTTCTAATATCCAATGATCAAAAGCTTTTATAATGAATTCATCTTTGTGTTTTTGAACAAAAATCGCATTTCCTACATATGCAGGAATCTTATCCCATTCAATACTAAACCGTGTGTGTTTGTATTCATCCATTGAAGCGTTTTCACTAAGTAGAATAATTCCCTTAAACCTGAATTCTTTGTTAAGAATAAAACACCAATTAGTGTATCCGGTGCGGACTGGATTATAAACAATGTAATGATTACAAGCCTGTACACATTCCGTTGGATTTATATATTGCGCTGTTGTAAAATTAACAGAAAGTAAAGAAATATCACTGTATTGAGTGTCATTGTTTGTGTATAGTTGAACGATACAATTTGCATCTTGAAAATGAGTGTTGATTATAATATTCAACATGAGTTGCAGAGAATTTGCGATTGTGACATTTATATTACCGTGTAACATGGCGTCCATTTTGAATTTAAGGTTGTGAGTTCTAACCAACTACAAATCAACTAACTTGAATATTGAGTATTGAATATTTTTACTCCTGGTTATATTAAAATTGATAAATGTTATAATTACAATGAATGGCAACAGTTAAATCAAAGTAGTGTAATCAATACACTTATATAATATGAGTTCAATGATAAATGATAATATGGAAATTATAATTCCGGCAATTCATACTATAAAAACACCCCGGATGTCTTCCAAAAGTAATATTAGTGGAATTTATTATCAAGATAATATTCGAGGTTTTTTGATGCAATAATGTCGGCATTGCAATTAATTAACTATAAAATTTTATTTTCATTAAAATAATTGCGTACACTTTGTAATTGTCTAATAATGTGCTCTTTCTTATTTTGTGTATGGAATATACCTAACAGTTTTTATCATTTTACAATGAATAAACTTACTAAATAATAATAAAAATTCCAGTTTATTGTTTATAATTTCTATTGTTTAAAAAAATATAAGTCTGTAGAAACATAGAACATTTATCTTTTCTATAATAAATAATGAGGATGCGATTATGATACCGATGGTCCAAATTACAAACACTCCTCGTACATTGTCAAACTGTAGCTTTGCCGCCTTTTTAGGCGGGTGGCTGTTGTCTAAATACTCTAATAACTGCGCCATTGTGTTTTCTGCCATGAAAGCATCCCATTCCCATTTGTTCATTAGGCCAGCACTTTTGCATCGTAGAGCATAATCGTTTAAGAGTGGAATAAGCATTATGTAATCAAACCGGAGCAAAGTGATTATCGAAGAGGTTTTTAAAAGAAAATAATCCATTGTTTGAACGTTCGAGAGATATTGATTTTGTCTCAGTGAAGTTGATACTGCAAAAATATGATCAAATGTAATTAATAAAACTGAACAGAAAAATAGCTTTTTTCTACATCCGCTTTTTCTACGGTTTTATGACACAAAAAGTGGCACTTTAATAACAGTTTGCCAAAGCCGTGACTAAAGTACTTTAGTCAAGCGCGATAACCACGAGGTAAAATCCGGCGGAAATTCGTCGGAAGTAAATGTTGTTAAAGTTCCACTTAGCACACTTGTTACTTAATATACTATTAACGTACATTTGGTTGCAGGACACACGTAGTGGAAAATAACCTTTTCAGTGAAAACTAAAGTGTTCCCTTGGGGTACAAAACGAGAAAATGCACGAACTTCCGCGTCCTTGAACATAAAAAAAAAACGTTTTTGGTCATTTTTTTTCTTTTTCGCATTTTTAAGCTTACTGTAAAAGTTTCAGGTGCATAAGCAGTAAGCGGATCATGAACCCACTCTACATGTAGATTAGAATTAGCCAGATCTTCAATTGTTCGAATCTCGCCTTCGTAACTAACACTCATCAATTTATTAATAACTCCAGAAGAAAACAAGCAAGGATACAACACTGCCAGTATTAACAACGTGGCGATCAAACACCGCGCACGAATATTACTTGGTATGTTATAAAATCGTAATCCTTGAAGAAGTAACAATCCAGTAATCTCTGTAAAACCTGGTCGCCTTGCATTTTTAATAAACAATTTTTCTATATAAAAGAAGATAGCTATTAAAATGTAGCAGGATATAATTAATACAAGTAGTTTTAATTCTACAACTTGAAGCAGATCCATCCAATTGATATATTTTCTAAAATATAAACAATTTAATAACAAATATACTAATAAACTTATATTTCGAATACCGTGGTTTAGGTGCGAGAAAACTTAAATCTAAGCGTGTTAATGGGTATGTCATCATTCCATTCTCTGATCTAAAATATCCCAATGAAAAAGATGGAAGGAGACTGAAGCCATTTATAATATCCACACTCATGTTGATAGACGCAGCAAACTCAATTAATAAGTTCATGTCAGTACCAATGTTTTTCGCTAAATAAAGATTAAAGGTTAATAATATTTTCTCTCCAGTCCCAGTCACAGCTACAACTGAGCGCACCCCCACCATTTTTTGCGGGTCGCCCGCAGTTATAAAAAAACCGCGCGCGGTGCACTTTGCGCTCAGTCGTCCCTGAATCGTTATATAAACTTACTTCCAATAGCAATTGGTACAAGATTAGCCATATTAGCAATAATCATAACACCACCAGCACGTTTCCTCCTCTCATCCGAAAAGAACTCATCAATGTTATCATCTTCAAACCTTCCATCAAAAATTCTCCACCGATTTAAAACCACATCAGTTTCTAATACCCAATGATCAAAAGCTTTTATAATGAATTCATCTTTGTGCCTTTGAACAAAAATCGCATTTCCTACATATGTAGGAATTTTATTCCATAAAATACCAAACCCTACGTGTTTGTAATCTTCCATTGAAGCAGTTTCACTCAGCAGAATAATTCCCTTAAACCTGAATTCTTTATTATGAAAAAAACACTCATTAGTATATCCGGTGCGGACTGGATTATAAACAACGTAATGATTACAACCCTGTACACATTCTGTTGGATTTATATATTGTGCCGTTGTAAAATTAACAGACAGTAAAGAAATATCACTGTATTGAGTATCATTGTTTGTGTATAGTTGAACGATACAATTTGCATCTTGAAAATGTGTGTTGATTATAATATTCAACATGAGTTGTAGTGAATTTAAAATTGTAACGTTTAAGTTTTCGTTTAATATGCTCGACATTTTTAACAACCACTTTCGAAGTTGGTTACGTAAATACTGTTCTTATAATAGCATAGTATTAAATTCTTAGTTGTTTGGAAGAGTCTTATTGCAATAGATTTCAATCAATCAATCAAAATAAGTTTGCATGTGAATATAAATAATGTGTGTTGTCATGACATGATGAACAAATGACACATCACACTGGTAGGAAGCAATAAAACTTAAATCAGGACAAAAAAACAAAAACAGTGAAAAACATAAAACAAAACAAGAAAAATAGTAAAAGGATAGTAGTTGTTTATAATAACAAATAATTCATCTTATAATCTATATATATTATATATTATATGAGTTCCATGATAAATGATAATATCGCAATTGTAATTCCGATAATCCATATCAGGAAAACACCCCGGAAGTGTTGCAAAAGCAATATGGAAGGTTTCTTTGGTGGAATTTTATTATTCGCAAACGTATCCCACAATCAACAGTCAACAAAGAATATACTGGTTTAATAAATCATTGGAAAAATCGCTTAACATGATGAGAGACAGTTTATTTTGTTAAAAGTACATTGTAGGTGTTTTAAAATAAAAATAAGCTAAAACAACTTAAAGTTATAGGTTAAGTTTCACAAATCGAATAAGTATATATTTAAAATTTTAGTACTTGTTTAATTTTTTACACGACATATAGGTCTCAATTATAAACGCTATCAATGCCATGGTTAATCCAATCAACCAAATGATGAATACACCACGAACGTGTTCAAATTGCAATCTTGTTGCTTTACTCGGTGGATCTTTCTTGTCCTTATATTCCAATAAAACAAACATGGTGTTATGTTTTCGAAATGCATCCCATTCCCATTTCGTCATCAAACCAGCACTTTTACATTTAAGAACAAAATCATTTAAAAGTGGAAGGAATAATATATAATCAATGGAAGTAATAACAATCAATGTCGAAGATTTTATAACGAAATAATCCATTGATTTAACATGTGGTAAAAGATCTGCATTTTCTTGATTTATCGATGTTGAAACTGAAATAAATTATAATTATAATAATAAATAAATAAGATAATAAATTATATTCGATACGTACGTCCTGTAACTGTCACATAATGTGATATCGCTTTTTTAGTGTAAGAAATATTTAAATCATCTTGAGTCCATCGAGAAAACGCACGAATTTCGTCATCCTTAAATAACAAAAGGTTAATTGCATCAAAAGCTTCAAATTTTCAATTATTTACAGTAAATGTGTCTGTGTCATACATATCAAATGGATTAATAGACCACTCAACCAACAGATCCGAATCCGCAAGTTGTTTAATTGTCTTCACGTCATTTTCATAACTTACTGACATCATTTTCTTAACCACTCCAGAAGAAAACATAGATGGATAAAGAACTGCCAGGATTAACATCGTAGCGATTAAACAACGTGTGCGAATATTTTGCGGAATATTTCCAAGCTTTAATGCTTGTAAAAAGCACAAACCAATAATTATTGTAAATCCTGGTCGATTTGCATTAGTATTGAAGTTGTTTTCCAAACGAAAAAAGCACGCAATTGTGAAGTAACACAAAAATATCAACGCCCAAAGTTTTATTTCAAAGATTTGAAGTAGTGCCAACGAATTAATATACGTCCTAAACAAAAAACATTATCTTTTATCATAGACATTTAAATATTAGATTAATCTATGGTAATTACTTTGGTTTAGGAGTTAAAAAACCCGATTCTAAAATAGACACTGGATAAGAGAGGGCCCCATTTACATTTCCAAACATTCCTGTGAAACAAAATAAACAATTTATTTAATTGTGATTTTTGTTGTAAAATATAATCATACCTAATTGAAACATTGCTGTTCCATTAGCACTCGTATTATAACCATAAGGAAACATACGTGTACTCATATTCATTGACCTAGCAAAGTTGATAAACATTTGATTTTCAGATCCATATTCTTCTACTAAAATAATTTAAATTTAATAAAAATTAAAATACATAAATTAAATCTAGATATAATAATTAATACATTCAACAACTATTGGCAGTACTGCACCATAAAATCCCAAATTCAAGAATCCACCACGACTATTTTTTCTTTTATGTGAAAATAATTCTTTAATATTGATATTCTCAAAGGTATTATGAGGAATTATCCAAGTATTCACTACCTCATGAGAGGTTTGCTCCCAATCTTTAGATGTACTGATTGTAAAATTATCTCCATCAAGTTTTATAAAAATTGAATGAACGCCATAAACAGGAGTCAGGAAAGAACCAGGATCAAAGTTATAGAATTCAAATTCTTCTATAGTATTATTTTCAAGTAATATTATACCAATAGCACGAAATTTATTATATTCAATTGCACAATTGTTAATGTACATTGTATCGTTGCCCAATGGATCATGAAGGATGTAATAATTACATTCATTAACACAAAATTCGGGATTAATATATTGTGGAATTGAAATGTTAAGAGATGATAAAGAAATATCAAAATATGATGCATGCATCTTTGATTGAAGATGAATTATGCATCGTGCATCTTTAAAATGTGTGTTGATTATAATATTCAACATGAGTTGCAGTGAATTTAAAATTGTAACGTTTAAGTTTTCATTTACTCGTAGTATGCTCGACATTGTTAACAACTACTTTCGAAGTTGCCTACGTAAATACTGTTCTTTTAATAATATATTAATACATTCTTAGTTGTTTTGAAGATACTTATTGCATTAGATTTCAATCAATCAATCAAAATAAGTTTGTGTGTGAATATAAATAATGTGTGTTGTCATGACATGATGAACTAATAACTTAGAACACTCGTAGGGAACAATAAAACCAAACAAAAACAATGGAAAACGTGAAATTAAACAAGAATACAACTAAATAGGCGGTAGTTATTCGCAATAACAAATAATAAATTATATAATTATATTGAATAGTCATAGTTAAATCAAGTGGTGCAATCAAATTATCTGAATAATATGACTTCAATGATAAATGATAATATCCCAATCGTAATTCCGACAATCCATATCAGAAAAACACCCCGGACGTGTTCCAATAGCAATATGGTTGGTCTCTTTGGTGGAATTTATTATCCAGATTCTCTAGACATTTTTAGGTTAAGTATAATATAGTTAAGTCTTTTTTTAAAATAACTTTAATAAATTATTCATTGTTTGATTTTTACAGTATTTCTACATAAATATATTATGTGTTTAAAAATAAATATTGCAATAATGCACAAGTGTCACAACATACATATATTACTTAATCTAGCATGAGATTAATTATTAATCTTTACGACGTAAACACTGATAATATCTCGATTATAAACGCTATCAATGCTATACTTAATCCAATCGTCCAAACAATAAATACGCCACAAACGTGTTCAAATTGCAATGTTGTTGCTTTACTCGGTGGATCATTCTTATCCATATATTCCAATAAAACAAACATAGTGTTTTGTTTTCGAAACGCATCCCATTCCCATTTCGTCATCAAACCAGCACTTTTACATTTGAGAACAAAATCATTTAAAAGTGGAAGGAATAAAATATAGTCAATGGAAGTAATAGCAATCAACGTCGAAGATTTTATAAAAAAGTAATCCATTGATTTAACATGTGGTAGAAGATCTGCATTTTCTTGATTTATCGATGTGGAAACTTAAACAAATTATAATCATAATTATTAATCAATGGTATAATAAATTATATTCGATACGTACGTCCTGTAATTGTCACATAATGTGATATCGCTTTTTTAGTGTAAGAAATATTTAAATCATCTTGAGTCCATCGAGAAAACGCACGAATTTCGTCATCCTTAAATAACAAAATATTAATTGCATCAAAAGCTTCAAATTTTCAATTATTTACTGTAAATGTGTCTGTGTCATACATATCGAATGGATTAATAGACCACTGAACCAATAGATCCGAATCCGCCAGTTGTTTAATTGTCTTCACATCATTTTCGTAACTCACTGACATCATTTTATTAACCACTCCGGAAGAAAACATAGATGGATACAGAACTGCCAGGATTAACATTGTTGCGATTAAGCAACGTGCACGGATATTCTGCGGAACATTTCGAAACTTTAATGTTTGAAGAAAGCACAGACCAATGATTATTATAAATCCAGGTCGATTTGCATTAGTATTGAAGTTGTTTTCCAAACGAAAAAAGCACGCAATTGAGAAGTAACACAAAAATATCAACACCCAAAGTTTTATTTCAAAGATTTGAAGTAGTGCTAACGAATTAATATACGTCCTAAACAAGAAAATTCCCTTTTATTATAGTACGTAAATAATAGATTAATTTAATGGAATTACTTTGGTTCAGGAGTTAAAAAACCTGAATTTAGCATAGACACTGGATAAGAGCAGACTCCATTTGCATTTCCAAACATTCCTATAAAACAAAATAAACAATTTATTTATTTATTGTTTTTTTTTGTTGAATAATATAATAATACCTAATCCAAATATTGCTGTTCCGTTAGCACTCGTATTATAACCATGAGGAAACATACGAGTACTCATATTCATTGACCTAGCAAAATTGATGAACATTTGGTTTTCAGATCCATATTCTTCTACTAAAATAATTTGCATTCAATAAAAACTAAATAAAAAATGTTGAATATTAATACATTCAACAATTATTGGAAGTACTGCACCATAAAATCCCAAATTTAAAAATCCACCACGACTATTTTTTCGTTTATGTGAAAATAATTCTTTAATATTGATATTTTCAAACGTATTATGAGAAATTAACCAAGTATTCACCACCTCATGAGAGGTTTGCTCCCAATCTTCAGACGCACTGATTATAAAATTATCTCCGTCGAGTTTTATAAAAATTGATTGAACGCCATACACAGGAGTCAGGAAAGAACCAGGATCAAAGTTATAAGATTCAAATTCTTCTCTAGTATTATTTTCAAGTAATATAATACCAATAGCACGAAATTTTCTATATTGGATTGCACAATTGTTAATGTACATTGTATCGTTGCCCAATGGATCATGTAGGATGTAATAATCGCATTCATTAACACAAAATTCAGGATTAATATATTGTGGAATTGAAATGTTAAGAGATGATAAAGAAATATCAAAATATGATGCATGAATCTTTGATTGAAGATGAATTATGCATCTTGCATCATTAAAATGTGTGTTGATTATAATATTCAACATGAGTTGCAGTGAATTTAAAATTGTAACGTTTAAGTTTTCGTATAATATGCTCGACATTTTTAACCACTTTCGAAGTTGGTTACGTAAATACTGTTCTTATATTAGTATAGTATTAAATTTTTAGTTATTGAGATTAGATTTATTGCATTAGATTTCAATCAATCAATCAAAATAAGTTTGCGTGTGAATATAAATAGTGTGTTGTCACTAATGGTCATGTCTCATTGCAAGTAGGGAACAACAAAACTAAAACCATGAAAACAAAAACAATGTTGATTGAGTTAGTGTGCTTTAAAACATAAAAAAATACTTAATTATTGCATATTCTATTTATTATTCATTGCACAGCATGTTTAACAAGAGTTTAAATATTAATCAAGAAGTAGATTTCAATAGAGTTAATGGTAATATTGAATTTTTACAAAATATTTTTAATCCTTAATTTTATGCGTTTTAAGTTAAATTTCAGCAATAAAAAATAGTACATCTTCTATTTAGAAGACTTAACTATAATATTGTTAAGTATCATCAAAATTGGTTGGGTAGTCTTTGTGTGAAAGAGGAACAAACATACAAAACTCACATTTTTATGAGATAAAATTGTAACGTTTAAGTTTTCATTTAATATGCTCGACATTTTTAACAACCACCTGCGAAGTTGGGTAGATAAATACTGTTTTTACAATAGCAGATTATTACATTCTTCTTTGTTGAAGTTAGATTTATTGCATATTAGATTTCGATCAATCAATAAAAATAAGTTTTCGTGTGAATATAAATATTGTGTGTTATCAGTAATTGTCTATTCTTAATAAATGACACATCACACTCGTAGGAAACAATAAACCGAAATCAGGAAATTAAAAACAATGAGACATATGCAACAAAACAAGAAAAGATATTTAATTGATGCGAATTATGTTAAATTCTATGTATAAATAATCGATAGTAGTTATTTAATGAATAATGGCGATATTATAAAACAAAAATCCAAAATATTCAAGATTAAGAATAAAACTTGCAATAATAAATAAGAAATGTCATAATTAGAATTGATGGTAACATTTAAATCAAGTGATGCAACGAATACATCTATATAATATGAATTCAATGATAAATGATAATATCCCAATCGTAATTCCAGCATTCCATATGAGAAAAACACCCCGGAAGTGTTGCAAAAGCAATATGCAAGGTTTCTTTGGTGGAATTTTAGTATCCGCAAACGTATCCCACAATCAACAGTCAACAAAGAATATACTGGTTTAATAAATCATGGCAAACATCGCTTAACATGATGAGAGACAGTTTATTTTGTTAAAAGTACATTGAAGGTGTTCTAAAATAAAAATAAGCTTAAAAAACTTAAATTTATAAGTTTACATAAGTAAATATTATATAGCTTCCACTTTTTTTGATAGTTTTGGGAAAATTTTAGTACTTGTTTGATTTTTTACACGACATAATATATATTTTAAATACTTATTCTAACATGAGATATATTATCTATATTTGATTGTACTCGACAGAAAGTTAAAAATCCTTCGTATCTTTTATAAATATATTAAAAATGCACAAACAACAATTGTTATTTTCCTGAATTACAAGTTTTCGACATAAACACTAATAATATCTCGATTATAAACGCTATCAATGCCATGGTTAATCCAATCAACCAAATGATGAATACACCACGAACGTGTTCAAATTGTAATATTGTTGGTTTACTCGGAGGAACACTCCGGTCAATATATTCTAACAAAAGAAACATTTTGTTTTTTTCTCGAAATGCATCCCATTCCCATCGATTCATTAAACCAGCACTTTTACATTTATTAATAAAATCATTTAAGAGTGGAAGGAATAAAATTAAATCATTGGAAGTAATACGAATCGTTGTTGAAGCTTTCATAAAAATATAATCCATTGATTTAACGTAAGGTAGATAATCAGCATTTTCAGGATTTAACGATGTTGAAACTGAAATGAAATTATAATTATAGTTATTAATCAATAAAATAATAAATTACAATCGATACGTACGTCCTGTACCTGTTACATAATGTGCAATTGCTTTTTTAGTGTAAGGAATACTTAAATCCTCTTTAATCCAGCGAGAAAATGCGCGACGTTCATCGTCCTTAAATAACACAAAATAAATTTCATCCAAGATTTTAAACTTTTAAATAATTACCGTATACGCCTCTTCATGAAACATTGTTAATGGATTATTAAGCCACTCAACCAACAGATTCGAATCGGCAAGTTGTTTAATTGTCTTCACATCACTTTCGTAGCTCACTGACATCATTTTTTTAATTACTCCGGAAGAAAACATGGATGGATACAGAACTGCCAGAATTAACATCATGGCAATTAAACAACGTGCACGAATATTTTGCGGAACATTTCGAAGCTTTAATGCTTGTAGAAAACACAGACCAGTAATTATTGTGAATCCTGGTCGATTTGCATTTGTATTGAAGTTGTTTTCCAAACGAAAAACGCACGCAATTGTAAAGTAACACAAAAATATCAACGCCCAAAGTTTTATTTCAAAGATTTGAAGTAGTGCCAACGAATTAATATACGTCCTAAACAAAAACATTCTCTTTTATCATAGACATTTAAATATAAGATTAATTTATTGTGATTACTTTGGTTTTGGAGTTAAAAAACTCATATGTAATTTGGTCACTGGATAAGTCAAAAGTCCATCGTTATTTCCAAAAATTCCTATAAAAATAAAATGACATATCTATTATGTATTATTTTTTTAAGTTAAAACTTCTTTAGAATCTTTGTTGCCAAAAACTAATGACGATAAGTGTCGTGAATACCGACAGAAAAATATTAAATAACTTTTACAATTGATTCCAATATTATAATAAATAAACCCTCTCGCAGTACCGGGTTCTGAAGGTTTCACTTATACCGCGTGAGAACTGCACACATGATTTTTGATTATTTAATGTATCAAGTATACCTAATCCAAACAATGCTAATCCACTTGTATTATAATCAGCAGTAAATATACGAGTTTTCATATTCATTGACCTGGCAAAATTGATAATCACTTGATTTTCCGATCCATATTCCTCGGCTAAAATAATTTGAATTTAATAAAAATTATACAAAATAATGATATACCAATTAATACCATAAACAATTATTGGAAGTAGTGCGCCATAAAATCCTAAATTTAAAAATCCACCACGACTATTTTTTCTTTTATGTGAAAATAATTCTTTAATATTGTTATTCTCAAACGTATTATCAGAAATTATCCAAGTATTCACAACCTCATGAGAGGTTTGTTCCCAATCTTTAGATGCACTGATTGTGAAATTATCTCCATCCAGTTTTATGAAAATCGAATAAACGCCATATAATGGATTTTGGAAAGAACTAAGAACAAAGTTATTGGATTCATATTTATCTATTGAATTATTTTCCAGTAAAATAATACCAATAGCCCGAAATCTTCTATTTGCTCTTAAACATTTGTTAATATATTTCGTATTGTTGCCCAATGGATCATGGAGGATGTAATAATCGCATTCAACACAAAATTCTGGATTAATATATTGTGGAATTGAAATGTTAAGAGATGATAAAGAAATATCAAAATGTGATGCATGAATTTTCGATTGAAGATGAATTATGCATTTTGCATCTTTAAAATGTGTGTTGATTATAATATTCAACATGAGTTGCAGTGAATTTAAAATTGTAACGTTTAAGTTTTCATTTAATATGCTCGACATTTTTAACAACCACTTTCGAAGTTGGTTACGTAAATACTGTTTTTACAATAGCTGATTATTACATTCTTAGATGTTGAGGTTAGATTTATTGCATTAGATTTCGATCAATCAATCAAAATAAGTTTGCGTGTAAATATAAATAATGTGTGTTGTCAGTAATTGTCTGTTTTGAATAAATGTGCCATCACACTTATAGGAAACAATAAAACTAAAATCAGGAAAAAAAACAAAGAAAAACATGAAACAAAACAAGAAAAGTAGTAAAAAAGTAGAAGTTATTTGCAATAACAAATAATAAATGATATAATTACAATCAGTGATAACATTTATATCAAGCGGTGCAATCAAGACACTTATATAATATGAGTTCAATGATAAATGATAATATAACAATTGTAATTCCAATAATTCATATCAGAAAAACACCCCGGAAGTGTTGCAAAAGCAATATGGAAGTTTTCTTTGGTGGAATTTTATGAATGATGAGAGACAGTTTTTGGAGTGTATTTTGTGCGCCTGGTTTGTTGAGTGTTCTAATGTTCCATGTTCCAATAGAGAAGTCCATGTGTTTTTGCTGTTGTCGTCTTTTGAGGTTATGATCTGTCGGTGTCCGAGGCATTGTTGAAGGTTTCGTAGTATAGGGATTTTTATAGGGATGGGTTACTAGCCCATCGCCTAACCCTCCTCCTTAATCCGGGCTTGGGACCGGCCGGGGGTTCGTCGGGTTATTTAAATCACCCGTCGCTTCTCCAGGCGGAGAATGGATGAGCAGAGGATGCCAAAACGAACACTAACAGCCAAAATGGAAGGAAGAAGACCAAAGGGAAGACCAAGAAAGAGGTGGGAAGACGACATCGAAGAAGACACGAAAAATCTACTCCGCTGTAGGAACTGGCGGGTAGTCTCCAAGAACCGAGATGAATGGCGGCAAAAGCTGAAGGAAGCCAAGGCCCGAAATGGGCTGTAGAGCCACAGAGGAAGAAGAAGAAGAAGAAGAGAGACAGTTTAATTTGTTTAAAGGACATTGTAGGTGTTTTAAAATAAAAATAAGTTTAAAAAACTTAAATTTATGGATTTACTTAAGTAAATATTATATAGCTTCAACTTTTTTTGATAGTTTTGGGAAAATTTTAGTGCTTCTTTAATTTTTTACACGACATATACTTGTATTACCAATTCTAACCTGAGATATATCATCTATATTTGATTGTACTCGACAGAAAGTTAAAAATCCTTCGTGTTTTTTATAAACACATTAGAAATGCACTAACAACAATTGTTATTTTCCAGAATTACAAGTTTTCAACATAAACACTAATAATATCTCGATTATAAACGCTATCAATGCCATGGTCAATCCAATCAACCAAATGATGAATACACCACGAACGTGTTCAAATTGTAATATTGTTGGTTTACTCGGAGGAACACTCCGGTCCATATATTCTAACAAAAGAAACATTTTGTTTTTTTCACGAAACGCATCCCATTCCCATCTAATCATTAAACCAGCACTTTTACATTTTATAACAAAATCATTTAAAAGTGGCAGGAATAATATTAAATCAACTGATGTAATACAAATCGTTGTTGAAGCTTTCATAAAAAATAATCCATTGATTTAACGTATGGTAGAAAGTCAACATTTTCGGGTTTTAACGATGTTGAAACTGAAAGAAATTATAATTATAAATATAAATATATAATATAATAAAGTATAATCGATACGTACGTCCTGTAACTGTCACATAATGCGTAATTGCTTTTTTAGTGTAAGGAATACTTAAATCTTCTTGAATCCAGCGAGAAAACGCTCGAAGTTCATCGTCCTTAAATAACAAAAATTAAATTCCATCAAAGATTTAAAAGTTTCAAATAATTACAGTATATGCGTCTTTATGAAATATTGCTAATGGATTATTATACCACTGAACCAACAAATTCGAATCGGCAAGTTGTTTAATTGTCTTCACATCACTTTCGTAACTCACTGACATCATTTTTTTAATCACTCCGGAAGAAAACATTGAAGGATAAAGAACTGCCAGAATTAACATCATGGCAATTAAACAACGTGCGCGAATATTTTGCGGAACATTTCCAAGCTTTAATGCTTGAAGAAAACACAGACCAGTAATTATTGTAAATCCTGGTCGATTTGCATTTGTATTACATTTGTTTTCCAAACGAAAAAAACACGCAATTGTAAAGTAACAGAAAAATATCAACGCCCAAAGTTTTATTTCGAAGATTTGAAGTAGTGCCAACGAATTAATATACGTCCTAAACAAAATAACTCGCTTTTATTATAGTAATTTAAATATTTGATTAATTTATTGTAATTACTTTGGTTTAGGAGTTAAAAGACTCATATCTAATTTGGACACTGGATAAGTAAAAGCTCCATCGAAATTTCCAAACATTCCTATAAAAATAGAATAATAAATATATTATTTTTTGTTTATTTAATATATTAAGTATACCTAGTGCAAACATTGCTAATCCACTTTTATTATAGTCACCAGCAAATATTCGAGTTTTCATATTCATTGACTTGGCAAAATTGATAATCACTTGATTTTCAGACCCATATTCTTCACCTAAATAATTTGAATTTAATAAAAATTACCCAAAATAATTATATATTAATACCGTTAACAATTATAGGAAGTAGTAAACCATAAAATCCCAAATTCAAAAATCCACTACGACTATTTTTTCTTTTATGTGAAAATAATTCTTTAATATTGTTATTCTCAAACGTATTATCAGAAATTATCCAATTATTCACAACCTCATGAGAGGTTTGCTGCCAATCTTTAGATGCACTGATTGTAAAAATATTTCCATCCAGTTTTATAAAAATTGAATGAATGCCATAAATAGGAGCATAAACAGCAGGACTAAATTTGTTGGATTCAAATTCATTTATTTTATTATTTTCAAGTAATATTATACCAATAGCACGAAATCTTCTTTTTGTAAGTAAACATCTGTTAATATAGTCTGTGTTCTTGCCCAATGGATCATGTAGGATGTAATAATCGCATGCCACACAAAATTTTGGATTAATATATTGTGGAATTGAAATGTTAAGAGATGATAAAGAAATATCAAAATATGATGCATGAATCTTTGATTGAAGATGAATTATGCATTTGCATCTTTAAAATGTGTGTTGATTATAATATTCAACATGAGTTGCAGTGAATTTAAAATTGTAACGTTTAAGTTTTCGTTTAATATGCTCGACATTTTTAACAACCACTTTCGAAGTTGGTTACGTAAATACTGTTTTTACAATAGCAGATTATTGCATTCTTAGATGTTGAGGTTAAATTTATTGCATTAGATTTCAATTAATCAATCAAAATAAGTTTGTGTGTTAATATAAATAATGTGTGTTGTCAATAATTGCCTATTTTTAATAAATGTCCCATCACACTTATAGGAAACAATAAAACAAAAAACAGAAAACTAAGAAAAACATGAAACAAAACAAGAAAAGTAGTAAAAAAGTAAAAGTTATTTGCAATAACAAATAATAAATGATATAATTACAATCAGTGATAACATTTATATCAAGTAGTGCAATCAAGACACTTATATAATATGAGTTCAATGATAAATGATAATATCCCAATCGTAATTCCAACAATCCATATCAGAAAAACACCCCGGACGTGTTCCAAACGCAATATAGTTGCTCCTTTTGGTGGAATTTTATTATCCAGATACTCTAATAAGTTCGTCATTTTGTTTTCTCTTGCGTATGTATCCCACTCCCATTTTGTAAGCAAACCCGTACATTTACACCAAAGAATAAATTGATTCAATAACGGAATGTACAATAAATATGTTTCACTTGATATGGCAATACTCGAATATGATTTCAGGAAGAAATAATCCATTGGTTTCACTAACGGAAGATAATCAGCTGTTTTTTGATTCAGTAAAGTTGATACTGCAAATAATTAACCATTATATAAAATATTATTATACATTGAAATAAATAACCTACATTTTGTAATTGTTACATAATGCGCTTTAACTTTTTCTGTGTATGGAATATTTAAGTTTGCTTGTGTCCAACGTGAGAAAGCTTTGACTTCATCATCCTGAAATCATTTTTAATAGTTTAATAGTAATATTACCAATTTATTTCTAACCTCAAATAACTTACTGTAAATGCTTCACGATCATATATCCTATACGGATCATTTGCCCATTCAACCCAAAGTTTAGAATTCGCCAGATCTTCAATTGTTCTTATATCACCTTCATAACTTGCTGTCATCAACTTTTTGACAATCCCCGAAGAGAGGAGCGATGGATACAGCACTGACATAACGAACATTATAGCTATTAAACAACGTGCACGAATATTACACGGAATATTATGTTGATTTATTGCTTGATTAAGCAATAAACCAACAATTTGCGTAAATCCTGGTCGATTCACATTTGTGCGGAAGTGTTTTTCAACCCAAAAGAAAATGGCGATTGTCATGTAACAAAAAATGATTAACATCCATAGTTTTAATTCAAAAACTTGCAATAGATTCAACCAATCAATATAAGCTCTGGAAATAAGATAAAATTAGGTTATGATTATGATTGTGATTATAAATGAGGTTATGTTACCTAGGTTTGGGAGCTAGGAAACCTAAATCTAAATTGGATACTGGATAAGTACAAATAGTGTCAGGTTGTCCCAGAAAACCTAATAGAAACATAGATTTATTTGAAAACCATCCATTCATTACTGAAACTGACATATTCATTGAAAGTCCAAAATTTATTAATAGTTTCACTTCAGATCCAATTGCTTTTACTAAAAATAAAAATTTTCAATACAAAATATTTTTTTAAATGTTTAATTTTTTTACATCCAAGAGTCAATGGAAATGTATTTGAATAAATGCCAACTTCTAGATGTCCTCCACTTTGTTTTCTTCGTTTATCAGAAAAGAAATCATCAATGTTTTCATTTTGAAACATTTTATCTGAAATACTCCATCGGTTTAATATAACTATCTCCCGTAATTCCCAATGGTCAAAAGCATAAATGATGTAATCATTGTTTACTCTTTCTATGAAAATTGAATTCGCTGCATAAATGCGAAAATTATCATCGTGGAACAGAAACTCTTTTTGTTTATAATCGTCGATTGTATCATTCTTCAACAAAACAATACCTTTGAATGTATATTCTTTATTTTTACCGAGGCATGTGATTATATAATTTGTGTTGCTTAGTAATAGATCATATAGAATATAATGATCGCAACCAGGCGCACAGATTTCAGGATTTACTAATTGTGGAATTGTAGAATTTAATTGAATTGGGATGAAATCATTGGCAGGTGTTTGGAATTGAATAACACATCTTGCACTTTGAAAATGTGTGTTTATGATTATATTTAACATGAGTTGGAGTGAATTTACGACTTCCATGTTTAAGTTATCCATTAAATTGGTCGCCATTATTAAATTGGTAGTAATACACGTCCACCATGTACGTTTTTAGATTTATTTGTGAGTTATATTAGTGGAACATGGATATGAATGGAATATGATCGATTAAATTGTGTTAGCAGTCGCGTGATAAAATAAATATTATTTATTGTCAATCAAAGTGATTTGTGTACATCACAGCAAATATCGCTTAACATGATGTGAGATAGTTAATTATATTGATAATACATTGTAGGTGTGTAAACAATGAAAAACAAAAACAACAAAAACAATAACAATAACTGATGATAGTAATAATCAAAGTAATTTCAGAAACTTATAACCTTAAATCAAATTTTATTGGTTATGTATCAAGATAAACTTTAATTTTTCTACTTTCACCTTAAAAGTGCCAGTTTTTCAACAATTTTCAGGCCCAAATAATGGTACTTTAAATAAGAACATGACTAAAGTACTTTAGTCACGGGCTTTAGTCACGGGGTGGAGTCTGTACTTGCCCTTAATCAATATCGCGACTAAAACACCCGTCAAGATACTTGATACATACTTATTATATAAATACATCAAATTTTATAGGTTATGCAACAAGTGCAAATTTAATTTAAAAATTGGAGATATTAATTATCCATTAAATAATTTATTTACATAAATAAATAATAATTTACAACTACTACCGCAAATATTCATTAACATAACATGATGTTAATTATTTATATTTTATTCCTCTTTACAAAAAGTTAAAAAAATCTTTCATATTTCTTCTAAGCAAATTAACAATACACATACAACAATATTCCTTGATCACAAGTTCACGACGTAAACACTGATAAAATTTCCATTATAAACACTATCAATGCTATACATAATCCAATCATCCAAATGATAAATACGCCTCGGACGTGTTCAAATTGTAATCTTGTTGCTTTACTCGGAGGAACACTCCGGTCCATATATTCTAACAAAAGAAACATTTTGTTTTTTTCTCGAAACGCATCCCATTCCCATTTCGTCATCAAACCAGCACTTTTACATTTACGAATAAAATCATCTATGAGTGGAAGGAATAAAATATAATCAATGTAAGTAATACCAATCACGGTTGAAGATTTTATAAAGAAATAATCCATTGATTTAACGTAAGGGAGATAATTTGCATTTTCAGGATTCAACGATGTTGAAACTGAAATAAATTATAATTATTATTAATAATTAATATTATAATAAAGTAGGTATATTCGATACGTACGTCTTGTAACTGTCACATAATGTGCAATTGCTTTCTTAGTATAAGAAATACTTAAATCTTCACTGATCCAGCGAGAAAATGCACGAATTTCATCGTCCTTATAAAACAAATAAAAATTTAAAAAAAGTTTATTTACCACATCAAATTTTTAATATTTACCGTATATGCTTCTTCTCCAAGCATGTTTAATGGATTAATTGACCACTCAACCAACAGATTCGAATCGGCAAGTTGTTTAATTGTCTTCACATCACTTTCGTAGCTCACTGACATCATTTTTTTGACCACTCCGGAAGAAAACATAGATGGATACAGAACTGCCAGGATTAACATCATGGCGATTAAACAACGTGCGCGAATATTTTGCGGAACATTTCCAAGCTTTAATGCTTGAAGGAAGCACAGACCAGTAATTATTGTGAATCCTGGTCGATTTGCATTTGAATTAAAGTTGTTTTCCAAACGAAAAAAGCACGCAATTGTGAAGTAACACAAAAATATCAACGCCCAAAGTTTTATTTCAAAGATTTGAAGTAGTGCCAACGAATTAATATACGTCCTAAACATAAAACAATCACTTTTATTATAATAATTTAAATATTAGATTAATTTATTGTGATTACTTTGGTTTAGGAGTTAAAAAACTCATATCTAATTTAGATACTGGATAAGGCCCAACTCCATTTGAATTTCCAAACATTCCTATAAAACAAAATAATAAATATTATTTACTTGCTTGTATTATATAATTATACCTAATGTGAATACAGGGATTCCCGTAGTATTAGAATTCAGAGGAAATATACGAGTTTTCATATTCATTGACCTAGCAAAATTGATAAACATTTGATTTTCAGATCCATATGTTTCGACTAAAACAATTTAAAGTTAATAAAAATTACATATATACTTAAATCTATAATATATTAATACATGGAACTATTATTGGCAACAATTCTCCCAAAAATGCTAAATTTAAAAATCCACCACGACTATTTTTGCTTTTATGAGAAAATAATTCTTTAATATTGTTATTCTCAAACGTATTATCAGGAATTATCCAAGTATTCACAACCTCATGAGAGGTTTGCTCCCAATCTATAGATGCACTGATTGTGAAATTATCTCCATCCAGTTTTATAAAAATTGAATAAACGCCATATAATGGATTTTGGAAAGAACCATAAACAAAGTTCTTCCATTCATATTCTTCAATTGTATTATTTTCAAGTAATATAATACCAATAGCACGAAATTTTCTATATTCGTTTGCACAATTGTTAATGTACATTGTATCGTTGCCCAATGGATCATGCAGGATGTAATAATCGCATTCATTAACACAAAATTCTGGATTAATATATTGTGGAATTGAAATGTTAAGAGATGATTAAGAAATATCAAAATATGATGCATGAATCTTTGATTGAAGATGAATTATGCATCTTGCATCTTTAAAATGTGTGTTGATTATAATATTCAACATGAGTTGCAGTGAATTTAAAATTGTAACGTTTAAGTTTTCATTTAATATGCTCGACATTTTTAACCACCACTTTGGAAGTTGGTTTCGTAAATACTGTTCTTATAATAGCATTGTATTAAATTCTTAGTTGTTGAGGTTAGATTTATTGCAATAGATTTCGATCAATCAATCAAAATAAGTTTGCGTGTGAATATAAATAGTGTGTTGTCACTAATGGTCATGTCTCATTGCAAGTAGGGAACAACAGAACCAAAACCAGGAAAACAAAAACAATGTTGATTGAGTTAGTGTGCTTTAAAACATGAAAAATACTTAATTATTGCATATTCTATTTATTATTCATTTCACAGCATGTTTAACAAGAGTTTAAATATTAATCAAGAACTAGATTTGTAGATAGTTAATGGTAATATTGAATTTTACAAAATATTTTCAATCCTTAATTTTATGCGTTTTAAATTAAATTTCAGCAATAAAAAGTATTACATCTTCGATTTAGATGACTAAGTTGTAATATTATTAAGTATCATCAAAATTGGTTGAATAGTTTATGTGTGAAAGAGGAACAAACATACAAAACTTACAATTTTATGAGAAAATATGCGAATTACACACATCTAATGTGATTTCCCTTTAAATTTAAAATATCAACAATAATTGACTTAAACAAAAGAAAAACTATAAAATATAGCCACCCATAACTTTTCAAAGAAAAATATTAATATTCCAATAAAAATTCCAACAATCCAAACACCAAACACCCCACGAACATGTTGTAACTCTAATATGATAGGTTCAATTGGTGGTGGACTGTTATCCAAGTAAGCAAGTAACACCGCCATTTTATTCGCTGATCTATAAGCATCCCATTCCCATTTCATCATCAAACCAGCACTGCGACATCTGTGAACGTAATCGTTGATCAACGGAAGGTACAAGATGTATTCATAACGCCTGTCAGAAATTATACAATTCAATTGCATAATAACAGCTTCCAATGGTTTAGTGACATTCATATACATTCCTCCATAATGGTCAGATAATGCCATTGTCACTATAAATAACAAGACGTATAATAAAAATAATTATAAATTAATTTAAAGAAAAAAAAAAACAAAAAAAAACTTACATTTTGTCTCTGTTATATAAGTTGCAATTGCTTTCTCTGTGTAAGGTCTTTTAAGATTTGAATCTTCCCATCGAGAAAATGCACGAAGTTCAGCTTCTTAAAAATGATTTTCAATTAATATTTATGGATAATACATCAAAAAACAAAAAATAATAAAAAAATCAAATAAAACATTAGGATTTTATGTAGATTGATATTTGTTTAATATTTTGTTGCGTTGGTTATAAACTCAATTACTCTTGTAAAAATGCCAGAAAATATTTCTTGAAGTCTAAATATAAAATCCGCGTCCAATGTTGGACATGCGGTATACATACCGAACATAGGACTACCAATGTAATTTATAATAAACAAACAACCAAATTGTACAAATTTCGACGATTCACGATGTCTTTTATTGAAAATATATTTATATTAAATTTATTAATATAACTTACTGTCATGGTTTCACGATCTATAAGATTAAATGGATTATTGGCCCATTCAACAAAAAGCTTAGAATCTGCCAAGTCTTCCATTGTGCGAATATCATTTTGATAGCTAGCAGTCATCATTTTGCCCAGAATACCAGAAGAAAACAAGGAAGAATATAATACTGCTAGTGTTAACATTGTTGCAATCAAACAACGAGCTCGAATGTGGTGTGGAATGTGATTATCGTTTAATCCTTGAAGAAAAAATAATCCAGTGATTGCAGTGAATCCTAAACCATTTATATCGGAAAAAATTGCATTTTCTAACCAAAAGAATAACGCAATTAAAATATAACACGATATAATCAACGCCCATAGTTTTAGTTCAAATACTTGTATCAGTTTTCTCCAATCCAAATATATCCTATAAATATATATTTGCATTATGTTAGATTTTTGATAATTTTGAAATGTATTACCTTGGTTTTGGTACAAATAAAGTTAAAATTAGAGTAGAGATCGGATAGGTGGTAACTTGTCCTGCTTGATAAAATAATCCTATAAACAATTAAAAATTAAATTATTTTTAAAAATTACGTGGAATGTGTTTTAGAAGCATTTTGGTTTGCATTGTATAAGTAAAACTATCAATGAATCATTGTATCAACTTTCAGCTTTAATGTTAGAACCTAAAAGTAATACTTTTGGATCAAAAAGTGGTAAATATTCTAATCTGATAAATAAACTATAATATTGTTGAGTTTCATCAAAATTGCCTGAGTAGTTTTTGTTTAAATAAGTAACAAACATACAATTTCACATTCGCAAATGGAATTTACTAATCTACTAATTCTTCCACCAGTTTCCACCAGATGGCGCGTTAACTTATACAAAACTAACCTTCAAGAACATTAAAATACAGTAAAAATATTTACCAAAATCAAATTTGGGTACTTTAAGGTCATATTGACTATAATAAATACTTAAAGAAATATTCAATGATTTCATAAATTCAATCATCATATTCAAATGTGATCCAATTCTATTTTCTAAAAGTAAATAATAATTACTACTATACACAAATCACTCGCTTTTAATAATAAATATTTTTACTTCCAATTGCATATGGTACGTTATCAGTATTTAGTCCAACTGTTAATGTACCACCAGATTTCTTAATCCTATTCATCGAAAAAAACTCAAAATTATTTTCATCTAGAAACTTTTTTTCATAAATATCCCAACGATTTACAACCTCGTACTCAGTAACACTCCAGTTTTTAAACGCGTGTATTACAAATTCATTATCAATTTGTTTAATAAAAATTGCATTTCCAGTTTATGCAACTGGATATAATTCAAAGTTTTTAAACTTTTCATACTTATAATCATCGATCGAATCATTTTCAAGGAAAAATATTCCTTTGAAAGTATATTCAGCATTTTTTCGTAGACACAATCGAATGTAATTATTTATTGTATGCAGAGGATCATATACAATGTAATGATTACAAGCTGGGACACATTTTTGAGGATTCACATATTGCAACACTGTAAAATTCAATGAAGATAAAGAAAAATCATTAAAAGGAGTTACTTGTGAAGTTGTTGAATGTATGATACAATTTGTGTCTTTAAAATTTATGTTTATAATAATATTTAACATTAACTGCAAAGAAATTGTTATTGTGTTGTTGTAAAAACTATCGAGTATCATGGTTGACATTTTGTGAGACTCTGAAGGATGAACACAAATTTTATACTTTTTTGTTATAAATAATTAGAAACATAATATTTTAGTACAATGCTCAGGGGCATTAATAGTATCATATTGATTTTTATTCAGTTTTGTGCGGTAATGATAATGCTGGTAAGTAAGTAATATAAATTAATATAATATTAATATAAACTTACTTACATAATATAATATTTATATATGTAACGGTGAATGGACATATCTATTTTCATCCTTTAGTTAACATTATCATTAAGTTAAAATATTCATATAAAAACTTCTTTTTATTATTTAACACTTTTACAATCATATTTTTGGAACATAATATGGCTTATGTTCTTTTCCACGGCTATAACTATTTGTAAACAAAAATGTATCAAAATTGGTTGAGTAGTTTTTGCGTGAAAGTGTAACAAACATACAAAACTCTCGTATTTCTAAGAAAGAATCATGTGTGCAGTTCACAAGTGGTAGAAGTGAATCCTTCAGAACACTGCACTGACGAAAATAGTATAAGCTACGAAGCAGCGCACAAAGAGGAGACGAAGATAATAGGAAATACTGTATATAAACAAATGCGTTTGTTTGTTTTTAGTGTCGTTTCATTAAGTTTGAAATCACAATGATTCTAAAGAACTTTTCACTTCAAAAATGTGAATTACACACAACTAATGTAATTTCCGCATAAACAAACTAAAAGTATCATCAATAATTCATTAAAACAAAAGTAAAACTATAAAATATTTCAATCCACAATTTTTCAATGAAAAATATTAAAATTCCAATGCAAATTCCAACAATCCAAATACCAAACACACCACGAACATGTTGCAACTCTAATATGATAGGTTCAATTGGTGGTGGACTGTTATCCAAGTACGCAAGTAACGCCGTCATTTTATTCGCTGATCTATAAGCATCCCATTCCCATTTCATCATCAAACCCGCACTGCGACATCTGTGAACGTAATCGTTGATCAACGGAAGATACAAAATGTATTCAAAACGCCTGTCAGAAATTATACAATTCAATTGCATAATAACAGCTTCCAATGGTTTGGAGACATTCATATACTTTCCTCCATAATGGTCAGATAATGCCATTGTCACTATAAATAACAAGATGTATAATAAAATAAAATTATAACTTAATTTAAAGGTAAAATAAAAACTAACATTTTGTTTCTGTTATATAAGTTACAATAGCTTTCCTTGTGTAAGGTATGCTGTAATTGGATATGACCCAATGAGAAAAAACACGAAGTTCTGCATTCTAAAAATATTTATCAATTAGTTATATAATTAATAATATATCGAAGAATATTTGTTTAATATTTTGTTGCGTTGGTTATAAACTCAATCTTTCAGGTAACTGACCCAAAACAAAGAATAAATATAAAGATCTTCGTTAAATCGTGACTACGCTGTATTAAATACTAGCTTTAACCCTTGGCTTCGCCCGCGAATATCTAAAATAATGAAGTTGCTTCCGTACGCGTCTGTAGCCACAGAAGAAGTAACAATGATGTAGAATGGCGGGAAGTTTAAAATGGCTGAGAGTATAGTCTATGGAAGTATAGTGTACAGTCTCCATAGTGTAGTCAATTGGATTTGATGTTGACGTAGCTGTCGGTAATACAGTGTGATAATACAGTGTGATGGTACTATAGTACTTAGGTTTGAGCTTCATTGCTGGAATGCTAGATGGCGTTAAAGTAGTCAAATAGCCAGATGCAGAGGTATTATTGGCTAAACAATTTCGTTATTTTATTTTAAAAATAATTTTTTTTATTAAATAAAAAGTAGCCTATAACCATTCGGGGACCACTAAAAATATGTGTACAAATTATCATGATGATCGGTTAAGTAGTTTTTGCGTGAAAGTGTAACAAACATCAGGACTTTTGCATTTATAATATTAGTAGGGATTACAGTCCTATGTTGGACTTGCGGTATACATACCGAACATAGGACTAGTAATGTATATACGGAATTTATAAATATAACTTACTGTCATTGTTTCACGATCTATAAGCTTAAATGGGTCGTTAGCCCACTCTACAATAAGTTTTGAATCAGCTAGATCCTCCATTGTTCTAATATCATTTTCATAGCTAGCAGTCATCATTTTTCCAAGAATACCAGATGAAAACAAAGAAGAATATAATACTGCTAGAATTAACATTGTTGCAATCAAACAACGAGCTCGAATGTGGTGTGGAATGTGATTATCGTTTAATCCTTGAAGAAAAAATAACCCAGTGATTGCAGTGAATCCTAAACCATTTATATCACCAAAAATTTCATTTTCCCACCAAAAGAATAACGCAATTAAAACATAACACGATATAATCAACGCCCATAGTTTTACTTCAAATACTTGTATTAATGTTTTCCAATCCAAATATATCCTATAAATATATATTTGTATTAAGTTAGATTTTTGTTTATTTTGGAATTTATTACCTTGGTTTGGGTACAAATAAAGTTAAAATTAGATTGGAGATCGGATAGGTGGTAACCTCCCCTTCTTGATAAAATAATCCTATAAAAAATTAAATATTTAATTATTATTTACAACTTCGTTTTAAACACTATAAAGCCATTTCAGTTATTATTTAAAAAAAAAATGTGTATCAACTTTAATTCCTAATTTAACACCGTAAAAGTTATATTTTTGCAACAAATAGTAGTACATCTCCTCTTTTGGCACATATACTTTAATATTGTTAAGTTTCATCAAATTTGTTTGAGTAGTTTTTGTTTGAAAGAGTAACAAACATACAAACTCATGTTCATAATTCAAATTTTAGTTAGGTTAACGATTATTGAATATCTATAGTAACTCAGCGCTTCTAACAGATGGTGCACTTGCTTATACATAACTAACTATTAAAAAATTAAAAAAATATTTGCAAATATTTACCTAAATCAAATTTTGGTACCTCAAGATCAAACATACTATAATAAACACTTAAAGAAATATTCAATGATTTCATCAATTCAATCATCATATTCAAATGAGAACCAATTCTCTTCGCTACAATAAAATTAACATTATTTTAAAGAATAAAAATTTCACCAGTTTTTAATAGTAAATATCCATACTTCCGTCTGCATATGGTACTGAATCAATATTTAGTCCAACTGTTAATGTACCACCAGATTTCTTAATTCTATTCATTGAAAAAAACTCAAAATTCATTTCGTTTTGAAATCTTTTCTTATAAATATCCCAACGATTTAATACTTCGTACTCAGTAACACTCCAGTTTTTAAACGCGTGTATTACAAATTCATTATCAATTTGTTTAATAAAAATGGCATTCCCTGCATAAACTGGATATAACTCAAAGTTTTTAAAGTTTTCATACTTATAATCATCAATTTCATCATTTTCAAGAAAAAATATTCCTTTGAAAGTATATTCGCCGTTATTTCGTAGACACAATCGAATGTAGTTATTTATTGTCTGCAGAGGATCATATACAATGTAATAATTACACGCATGGACACATTTTAGAGGATTCACATATTGCAATACTGTAAAATTCAATGAAGATAAAGAAAAATCATAAAAAGGAGTTACTTGAGAAGCTGTTGAATGGATGATACAGTTTGCATCTTTAAAATGTGTGTTTATGACTATATTTAACATTAACTGCAAAGAACTTGTTATTGTATTGTTATAAAAATTCTCAAGTATCATGGTTGACATTTTGTGAGACTCTGAAGAATGAACACAAATTTTATACTTTTCACTTTTTACTCGTTATGTCTATGTTTATTATAATTACAGATATAATATTTTAGTAAAATGCCCAGGGGCATTAAGAGTATCATATTGATTCTCATTCAGTTTTATGCGGTAATGATAATGCTGGACGCAAACAGTAAGTAATATAAAATGTACTTAAATAGTGCATTAATCGTAATTCCTGTGTCAACCATACTTACTTAATATAATTTATATGTTACGGTGAATGGGCATAACCATTTTTATCCCTTAGTTAACACTTAAAAATGCACATTCCCTTTCCTACGTACATTTACCGTCACATATTTAAAAGGCAGTTGTGTTAGTTACACTATTTATAACTCAAGAACGACTAGACAGATTTTTATGATTTATGATTTATTCGATTTGTCTTTAGCAGGAATAGCAGAATACATATTAAAATATAAAATTTTTTTACTAAAAGAGTGTTAAATAAGAAAATTTGGAATTGAGATTATAGTAAAACTAGCTTTAACCCTTGGCTTCGCTCGCGAATATTTAAAATAATGAAGTTGCTTTCGTACGCGTCTGTAGTCACAGAAGAAGTAACAATGAAGTAGAATGGCGGGAAGTTTAAAATGGCTGAAAGTATAGTCTATGGAAGTATAGTGTACAGTCTCCATAGTGTAGTCAATTGGATTTGATGTTGACGTAGCTGTCGGTAATACAGTGTGATAATACAGTGTGATGGTACTATAGTACTTAGGTTTGAGCTTCATTGCTGGAATACTAGATGGCGTTAAAGTAGTCAAATAACCAGATGCAGAGGTATTATTGGCTAAACAATTTCTTTATTTTAATTAAAAAATTATTTTTTTTATTAAATAAAAAGTAGCCTATAACCATTCGGTGACCACTAAGAATATGTGTACAAATTTTCATGATGATCGGTTAAGTAGTTTTTGCGTGAAAGTGTAACAAACATCAAGACTTTCGCATTTATAATATTAGTAGGGATAATGATAGAAAGTAAACGTAGATTTCACTTTCACTAAAAACATTGTTAACATAATTGCAGGCAAAAAATTATCTAATATTATATAATTCAGTTAACAATTTATGTATGATGTCGCATTTGTATAATAACTATAATATAGGACACGATTATATTAACATAAGTATATAAAAAAGCATGACTAACAGTAAAACAACCCATCGCTGAAAATTGCGGACATCTATGCCTCGTCTGTTTCGACAATAACCTCAATTTACACATCAACTCATAATCTCTCTCATCACATTTTAACATTAAATTATTTACGATGTTTATGCTTTGATTTCCACTTGCACTGACGCGTTCACAAATATTCAACGTCCAAACACATTGAAACTGAAACAAAACTATTTTTTAACAAACAAAGATTAACATAATATTAATAACCAATAGTAACTTAACTTACAACAACGTATAATGTAGTTAATAACAATGAAATTTCCCCTCTGTTGGATTCAATAATATTTTTAAAATATCCAGTCAAATACATATCGAGTGCAGCAAGAATATATCCAGTTTCATAAATCTTCATCAACAGAGTTTGACGACCGAATAAATCATTAAAAACATCCACCCAGTTGACAATTAAATTATGTTTTATTATTAATTTATCTAGGAGGTTATGTACATCATGACAATGACCACGTGATACATCAATTTGTATTAAATTATCATTTAGATTCAAAAGTTGTGTTCTCATGTAACTACAGAGTAAATTTCGCCAAACACTCGCAGCTTGCATATAATAAAAAGCTGAAATTTCAAGCGTTGTTTGAAAGACGAATTGTAATGACATATACATTGTTAACGCAAAACCCATTGACGTTAAAGCAGTAATAAACACAACATTCCAGGCAATACAAAAAAATTTAATGAAGTTACATGTTGGTTCTTTTTTTGTGAGGTAAGAAATGTTATTATTGGTGATTTCATCCATGTAACCAAATAATTTGTTTATTTTCTTAGTGTTTTTATTGATATTCAACAGAGCAAAATCTGCCAGTGCTATAATAACAATGAATTGTCCGAAAAATAAAAACGGACTCATTTCTTCTTCGATGAGGGTATATCCTACTAGTTTTGCGACACTCCAACAAATTACAAATAGAAGTAGTAAAATGAACTTTAGTTGGGTTGATTCAAACTTTTTTGTTTTGTCATTGTAACATGGGTATATTAAACTTAAAGTCAGCCACTTTTTTAGGTAGGAAAGAGTTGTTATTGTACTCATCTTTATTGTGTTACTGTGGGTATCAATATGTTTGATGGCAGCACGTATAAGTATTTTTTTATTAATGTTTATGTGTTTGGTTATAATCAGACATAATTAGTGTAATTGATTAAGGCATAATTTAATTATAATGATACTGAAGGAAATTAAGTGAGATATAACTAGAAATTTCTGTTTAATTTGTAAGGAAAGGAGTTTTTAAATTTATATTTACATAGATTATAACATTATCTTAAGTCAAGTTAAGTAGTATAACCTTAGATGTCAAAATACATTGTATTGACAAAAGAAAACATTATAACCCCAATTTTATTCCATCTGCAATATATTTTCACGGAAAAATATGTTCTACACACGATGTTAACAGTTCTTCTTCTTTTTAATAAACTTTTTTCTTTGTATTGGTTATACCTAGTTTTATTTTTATTAAAAACATAATATTTTAATACAACACTCAAAGGCATTAAGAGTATTATATTGATAATTATTTAGTGATTTTCAATAATAATTAACGTTCAACACAAACAATAAAACGTATAAAATTAAAATTAGTGTAACATAACTTTATATTATACTAGCTTTAACCCTTGGCTTCGCTCGCGAATATCTAAAATAATGAATTTGCTTCCGTACGCGTCTGTAGTCACAGAAGAAGTAACAATGAAGTAGAATGGCGGGTAGTTTAAAATGGCTGAAAGTATAGTCTATGGAAGTATAGTGTACAGTCTCCATAGTGTAGTCAATTGGATTTGATGTTGACGTAGCTGTCGGTAATACAGAGTGATAATACAGTGTGATGGTACTATAGTACTTAGGTTTGAGCTTCATTGCTGGAATGCTAGATGGCGTTAAAGTAGTCAAATAGCCAGATGCAGAGGTATTATTGGCTAAACAATTTCGTTATTTTATTTAGAAAATAATTTTTTTTATTAAATAAAAGCCTATAACCATTCGGGGACCACTAAGAATATGTGTACAAATTTTCATGATGATCGGTTAAGTAGTTTTTGCGTGAAAGTGTAACAAACATCAGGACTTTCGCATTTATAATATTAGTAGGGATAATTTAGTCATTTCCTTCATTTTTTATCAATTATGCCGCATTTGTATAATAACAATAATATACGCCACGATAATATTAACAAAAGTATAAATAAAAGCATGATTAACAACAAAACAACCCATCGCTGAAAACTGCGGACATCTATCCCTCGCCTGTTTTGCCAATAACCTCAATTTATCCACCAATTCATAATCTCTATTATCACATTTCAACATTAAGTTGTTCACGATGTTTCTGCTTTGAATTCCACTTGCACTGAAGCGTTCACAAATATTCAACGTGCAAAAACATTGTAACTGCAATAAAACTATTTTATTAAAATATATTTAACATAACATCACCAATAATAACTTACAACAACGTATAAGGTCATCATAAACAATGAAATCTCCCCTTTATCGGAATTAATCGTATCCTTAAAATACCCAGTCAAATACATATCAAGCGCAGCAAGCACATGACCAGCCTCATAAAGCGTCATCACAAGAATTTGTCGACCGAATAAATCATTAAAAACATCCACCCAGTTAACAATTGCATTATGTTGAACTATTACTTTATCTAGGAGTTTATGTACATCATTGGAACAACCACGTGATACATCAATTTGTATTAAAGTGTCATTTAGATTTATAAGTTGTGTTTTCATATAACCACAGATTAAACACCGCCAAATAATTCCTGCATGCATGAAATAAAAAGGGAAAATTTCTACTATTCTCTGCGAGGCAAATTCCAATGGCATAGAAATTGATACCACAATGCTTATTGTAATTAGAGTACTGATAAACACAATATTCCATACAATACACACGCATTTTATAAAGTTAAACGTTGATTCTTGTTTTGTGAGGTTAGAAATGCTATTTTTGTTGATTTCGTTGATATAACCAAAGAATTTATTCATTTTCTTAGTTTTTTCTTTTGTATTCAATAAAATAATGTCACCCATTGCTAAGACAACAATAAATTGTCCGAAATATATAAACGGACTCAATTTTTCTTCAAAAAACACAATCACGACCTGTTTTGTGATACCGCAAGAAACTACTAGTATAATTAATAATGTGCATTTCAATTGGCTTGATTCAAACTTTTGAAGTTTTGTATTGTAAGATGGATATATTAACATTAGGGTCAGCCATTTGCGAAGACAGGAAATGCTTGTTATTGTACTCATATTCATTCTTCTAATGTAGTTTGATGGCAGCACGTGTATATAATGTTTTGTTGTTTGATAATTATCTATTAATCATACATAATTTGTATAATTGATCAAAGTACAATTTAATTATAAAGTAGAAAAAAGTAAATTATGTTTATCAGAAGAGAAAATTGTAATTTATTTGATACAAAATTTGAAAAATGGAGATTTTTTAGTAAAAATGCAAATAATTATTTATTTTTGTGTAACACCCTGTATATGTCAATTTTACAATAAAATTTGCAATTTTATTCAAAAAATTAAAAAGAGCTAATAATGCCCTTTAACGCCCTCTCAAATTCCTTTATTCAACTATAAACATAATTAGATCTCTATATAAACTTTCATCCCTTATTTAACACCTTTCCAATCACAATTTTCAATATTTTAATAATTATTCTCCTATTCAGTGTAAAGACAAACCCAACAAATCATAAATCATCAAATTCTGTTCAACTGTTCTTGAGTTATACATGGTGTAACTAACACTCTTTTTTATACATATAAATTCAATTCAATTCTAAGCTTTTTGATGCATTTGTATAATAACAATAACATACGACACAGTCATATTAATAAGCGTAAAAATCAACGCATGATTAATCGGAAAAACACCCATCGCTGACAATTCAGGACATCTATCCTTTGCTTGTCTCAATAAAAACTTTAATTTATTCCTCTGCTCAAAATCCTTGTCATTACAAACCAGTAGTAAATTATTCACCTCACTTCGTGTTTGTTTTCCAGCCTGGTTGATATGTTCACTGATATTGCATGTCAAAATACATTGTGCCTACAAAAGTAACAACATAACCTCAAATATATTCTATTTCCATTAAATACAAAGCAATAAAGTAAATTAAAACATAACCTACCATAACATATGTGGTTATAACAGCCAAAAGATTTTCTCCTGCACTCACTTTAAAATTCTTCTTAAAATAATCACCCAAATACATATCAAGCGTGATTAGAACTTGTAACGATTCATAAATCTTCACCAATAAAGTTTGACGTCCCAATAAATCGTTAAAAACATCCACACAGTTGACAATTAAATTATGTTGCATGATTAATTCATCTAGGAGGTTATGTACGTCGTCAGAATAAGCACGTTTCACATCCACTTGTTTAATTTGTTGATTAATACTCAAAAGTTTTTTTCTAATCAACCCAAGTAGGATATATCGCCATACAATTGCAGCTTGCATGAAATAAAACGAAATTAATTCGAAGAATCTTTGTAAGGCAAACCAAAATGATGCATTTGCCAACATTAAACTCCACATTGAAGTTAATACACTTAAAAATACAAAATTCCACACAATCATACCAAATTTCAATTTTTTACTCGTTGGTTTTGATTCTTCGGTAATTTTAAGGTTAGTATTATACATTTTGTCTACATAACCAAACAAAACGTTTAATTTCTTTGTGTTTTCTTTGGTGTTTAGTAATATATCATCGAATAAAATTAATGTTACGATGAATTCGCCAGACATAAGAAAAAAACTTGATTGTTCACCAAAAAACAAAATTGCAATCTGTCTGCCAAAACTCCATCCGATTAATATAGCCAATAAAATTGTGAGTTTCTTCTTTGTTGATTCAAATGTTTGTGTTTCTGTATTATATGATGGGAAAATCGTCATGTAAGACAGCCATTTTTTTAAGTATAATATACTTGCTTCAGTCATTTTTGGTAATGAAAGGAAACAAATGTTTCGACGCCAAAAGATTGTAAACATAAATTCATTGTTTACAATATTTAATTACGATATGCTCATGTCATCAGTAATGAACAAATATAATCTAGATAATTGACCAGTATTTAGTATTAAATATACTGAGCGTTTAAAACTTAAATTTTCATCTGTCAGTTTTAAAGTGCCAGTTTTTCAATGCTACAAAAAATGGTACTTCAAACACAGATAGCCAAAGCCGTGACTAAAGTACTTTATTTACGGGCTTTATTCACAGGATAGAATTAGCGCCTGCGCATTTGCCAACGGTGCAGCACAAGATCATAGGAAATGCCAAGCGCCGTCAGTCAAAGAAGTTAAAACCAGCGCTGATGCTTCTCGTAAGCATCACGTGACTAAACGTTGTTAAACACTCGTTGAGCCACTTAATACTTAATATACTATTTTCTTTAAATAATCCAAACTCTATCGAATATTTCCACCCAGAATATTTCACTGATAAATATAATCATAGAAATTATAATACCGGTAATCCAGATAGCGAAAACACCTTGTACGTGTTCAAATACTAATTTTACAGGTCCTGCAGAAGGAATACTCTCGTCTAAATAAGCTAATAATGTGGACATATTGTTTACCGCCCTGTACACATCCCATTCCCATTTGGTTATTAAACCAGCGGCGCGACATCTTTGTATGAAATCGTTCAAACGCGGGATTAGAAGCGTGTAATCACTTTTCCACAATTCAACTTTGCAATATAGCATGGAACTGATGTAGTTTATGGTTTTAACATGTTGTAAATGCGGTCCGCTTTCGTGATACGGAGATAATGATGTTGAAACTGTTAAAAATAATTTTAAAGTAATTTTTAATTTAAAATAATTTAATTTGAAGTTATTTGAGGTTATGTTGTACGTACGTTTTGTTTCGGTTATGTAATGCGCTGTAGCTTTTTCTGTGTACGGTTTACCAGAATCAACATTTATTCGACGAGAAAATGCTCGTATTTCAGCTTCCTAAATAATTAACAATCAATAAATTATTATTGTAAATCCCTACAAATATTATAAATGCGAAAGTCCTGATGTTTGTTACACTTTCACGCAAAAACGACTTAACCGATCATCATGAAAATTTGTACACATATTCTTAGTGGTCCCCGAATGGTTATAGGCTACTTTTTATTTAATAAAAAAATTATTTTTAAAATAAAATAAAGAAATTGTTTAGCCAATAATACCTCTGCATCTGGCTATTTGACTACTTTAACGCCATCTAGCATTCCAGCAATGAAGCTCAAACCTAAGTACTATAGTACCATCACACTGTATTATCACACTGTATTACCGACAGCTACGTCAACATCAAATCCAATTGACTACACTATGGAGACTGTACACTATACTTCCATAGACTATACTTTCAGCAATTTTAAACTTCCCGCCATTCTACTTCATTGTTACTTCTTCTGTGACTACAGACGCGTACAGAAGCAACTTCATTATTTTAGATATTCGCGAGCGAAGCCGTGGGTTAAAGCTAGTATTAGATATAATTTCGTGTTTAATACCGGTAAATTTGATTAAAAATAAAATAAAATTTTAAAAAATCAATATTTGAAAAAATATTTGCGGTATATCGATATTAATACCGGTATTTCACGTCTCTTTATAACTTACTGTTAATGTGCTGCGATCAAACATTGCAAGCGGATCATTCACCCATTCAATATACAGTTTTGAATTAGCAACATCCTCCATTGTCCTAATATCACCTTGATAACTCGTCGTCATCATTTTATCAACGACACCTGACGAGAAAACTGCGGAATATAAAACAGCAACTATTAATAACGTAGCAATTAATGATCTGGCTCTAGAGTATTTAGGTATATCTTTATCGTCTAATCCTTGTAGGAAAAACAATCCAGTGACTGCAGTAAATCCTGGACAATTTGCATTTCTATAAATTCTGTTTTCAACCCAGAAAAATATTGCGATTGTCAGATAACACAAAATAATAAAAATCCATAGATCCGGTTTGAAGACTTGTACCAATTTTAACCAATCTATGAATATTGTTGGTTTAGGCACCAAAAACTTAAATAGATTGTATACATCGGATAACTGTTAACGTCGCCTTCCCTATAAGTAAATAATCCTAAAATAAACATAAGTAAGTTTATCGTTAAAAGGAAGCTTCACTGTAATTGAATAGTTAAAAATTACCTAAATTAAATTTTGGTTCACGCGAATAATAGAAAATAATAATATTGTGAGTCATATTCAATGATTTTATAAACTCCACCATTATACTCAAGTCAATTCCTTTCAATTCCGCTAAAATTCATTAAATTTATGCAATAAAAAACGAAAAATATCAACCAAACAGATTTTAATACCTTTAATCGCAACTGGAATTACTACACCTGTATTGAGTCCTATGTTTAACACACCTCCACTCCGTTTTTTCCTCTCAAGAGAATAAAAATCATCTATATTTTCATCTTTCATCATAAACTTCAGCTTAAAAATATTCCATCGATTTAACATCACGTGATCTTTCATTAACCAATTGGTAAAAGCACTAATAACAAATTCATCACCAACTCTTTTTATAAAAATGGCATTTCCGGCATATACTGGTACTTTATAATTATACAATCCAAAATTTTCGGTTTTGTAATCTTCGATTTCTCCATTTGTAAGAAATATAATACCTTTGAAGGTGTACTCTCGGTTTCTACGAAAACACCTGAGTAAATCATAACTTATGGTGAGTAGTGGATCGTCGTCTATGTAATGATCACAATCAGTAACACAATCTGAAGGATTTATTATTTGTGGAACTGTAATATTAGCAGAGGATAAAGATAAATGCACGAAAGGAGATGATGGAAATGGTAGCATTTGGATAATACATCTTGCGTTTTGGAAATGTTTGTTTAAGATGGTGTTGAGCATTAGTTGCATGGAAGTTTGAAGGATTATATTGTCAAGCAACATTCTCGTAGCTGCCGGGTAAACTGCTTTTGTTAAAATGAAATATTTTAGTTTTTCTTTGTTCGTTTTGTAATTGTATTTCAGGTAATATTCTGTTATAATATATTAATTGTATTATTGAACTGTAAAAAATATTAATAATACATTATATGAACTAATTTACTTTGTGAATATAATATGGGTCATTGTATTTCACATTATTTAGTGCACATATATTAATCATAACTTAAACTATATAAAAACAGGAAAATATATAAATAAATATTGAAAATCAATTATTATTTTATTAATATTATACATGTGCACGTTTTGATGGATAAATGTATGTTTGTTCCTCGTTCACGCAGAAATTATCCAACCAATTGCAATAAAATTTGATATAGACATATTTATAGCTTAGGAAAAGTATATAAACTACATTTTATCGCAAAAATATAACTCAAAGGGTGAGAAGTAAGAGATGAGATTTACTATAAACATAGCAACTATAAATCGTAGTTGTAGTGATATTATTCGATATTATATTGCTAAGTTTTTTCAGTTTTTTAAACTTTAGTTATTATTGAATTAAAAAAATGTATCAAAACAAAGTAATGTTGAAGAAAATTCATAATGATCGATAATTCTTTGATGATTTTGATGATAGACAATAGTTAAGAATGCAATACATTTAATTTGAACACACTACGTGTGTTTATAAACATTAAAAACAGCTTGAGGTCGCTGCACAGCACGATTATCTCTATTTAACTCGATGCACACTCACTACTACTAACAAACAACTCGCTGAACGACACAATCTACTGTGACGAGAACGTGGCTACGCATTTAATGCCAATGTAGACATACTAGCGCCCTCTGTAGTCACGTTAATGAGTTATCTTTATTTATGTGGATTTACACAACGCATGAGCTCATGTAAATGTTTATTTTTAGTTTTTATCACTATTCACCTCACCTCACCGACAATATCAATAGTTTTATCACAAAAAATAAAACATACAAAGATTTATTTTAATTTTAATTTTATTTTATATTCATATATAAATTATAAATTATTTAAAAATTTAAATTTACTTAAACTAAACTAATTTTTTTGCCTTCTGATGCATTTGTATCATCACAATAACATACGAAACAACCATATTAAACAAAGTATAAATAAATGCGTGATTAATCAAAAAGAAACCCATCGCTGTAAACTGCGGACACCTATCCCTTACTTGTTTCGATAATAACCGCAATTTATCTATCAACTCATAATCTCTATCATCACATATCAACATTAAATTATTCACTTCACTTAATGTCTTCCTCCCAGCCTGCGTGAATCCTTCACAAAGATTCGACGTCCAAAAACATTGCAACTAAAATTTAAACATTAAAAAAATTCAAAATAACATAACTTACAAATAATCTAAAGAATTAATATAATCTAATTAATAATATTTACCTGAATGTATGCAGTTACAATAAGTAACATAGTCCCAGCTGAATTAGTATGCATCGTCATTTTCAAAAAATCATTCAAATACATATCCAATCCAATCAAAACTTGTATCAACTCATATAATTTAATCAATAAATTTTGACGACCCATTAACTCATTAAAAACATCCACCCAGTTGACAATTGCATTATGTTGAATTATTACATTATCTATTATTCTATGAACATCTTTAGAATGTCCACAAGATACATTTAAACCTTCTAATGTTTGATTAACATCCGAAAGTTTAATCTTCATCATATAACACATCAAATTTCGCCAGATAATACCAGCTTGCATGTAATAAAACGTCAGGAACTTAAAAACCATCGTAAATACATAAAAATATCCCACTTGACTGATTGTATAACTTCCAGCTCTCAATAAACCAAGAAAAACTAAAATATTCCATATTATACACACGTATTTAACAATATTAAAATTATGTTTTATATTTTTATTTATAACTAGTTCATTTTCACTTAATTTATCGATGTAAGTGAAAAATTCGTTGATTTTTTGAGTGTTTTCACAACTGTTTAACAATAAATGATCAATCGAACTTGACATAAGCAATATTTCGCCACATATCAAAAAAGAACTCGTTGGTTCGTTAAATAATATTCTTGTAACTTGTCTTATTACAATTCCTAGTATATATAATATTAATAATGCGATAAATTTAAATTTGTTTGCTTTGAACGTGCGTGTTTTGTTGTTATAAGATGGATATATTAACAAAAAAGCCAACCATTTTTTTAAACAATTCACATTCGATGAGAAACTCATCTTTTGTCGTACACATCGGACACATAGGTAACAAATGTTTTAATTGAGTGAAATTAATCGTCGAGATGTTGATGTTGTAAAAGCAAACAAATTAGTTTAATTGACTCTATAATTGACTCTACAATTTCAAAGCAAACAATTGAAAATTATCTTTTTCTACTTCTATTTTTGAAGTGCAAGTTGTTTAGACAGAAAAAAGTTGTACGCTTAACTTGTATGACCAAGTATATACTTTAGTCACGGGTTTTAGTCACGGGGTGGAGCTGCCGTAGCTAAACATTGTCAAACACAAAAACTTAATATGCTATTTAAGTTTTCTGGTGCATTTGTATAATAACAATAACATACGACACAGTCATATTGATAAGAGTAAAAATCAATGCGTGATTCACAATAAAAAACCCCATCGCTGAAAATTGTGGACATCTATCCCTCGCTTGTTTCGACAATAACCTCAATTTATCCTTCAGTTCATAATCTTTGTCAGTACATATTAAAACTAAATTATTAACCTCTACCTTGGTTTGTTTACCCACACGACTGAACTCTTCACATATATTTGACGTTGAAAAACTTTGTAACTGCAATAAAACAAATCATAACTTTAAAAAAAACCTATAAAACCTATTTTAACCTATTTTGAGGTTACGTATACATACCACTACTAAAAATGTAATCACAAGTAGCATAATTCCACCAGTGCTAAACACTTGACAATCCGTGAAAAAATCAGTCAGATACATGTCTAATGCAACTAGAACATGAAAAGATTCATAAATCTTTATTAATAAAGTTTGTCGACCTAATAAGTCATTGAAACCATCCACCCAGTTGACAATTAAGTTATGACGTATAATTAATTGATCTAGGGCTGTGTGTACTTCATGAGAATTAATTTGTTTTACATCTAGATGTTGTAGTTTTATATTTATGTCTTCCAATTGAGTTTTCATTATGTTACAGAGTAAATTTCGCCAAAATATTGCACTTTCCATGTAATATAAACAAACCATTTCGTAAATTCTTAAGAAAGCCATTCCAAATGGTAAATGTATAGCCATTAATGTGCACATTGTTATTACTCCGCCAATTAAGCATAAATTCCAGATAATACACGTTAATTTTACATTATCATATGTTGTGTCTTTAATATTACTTGTTTTTATTTTAGTTAATATATACATTTCTTTGACTTCTTTTGCTTCAATTGTGGCTAATTTATCCATGTAACTAAACAATTTATTAATTTTTCTTGTGTTTTTGTATGAGTTTAATAATACAAGATCCATCGTTATGAGTACTATGATTAGTTCTCCAAATATTTGAAAGGGGCCTGTTTGTTCAATAAAAATAAACTTTCCAAGTTGTCTGAAGACGCCTAAAGATAATACTAATATAAGTAAAATAGTGAATTTGACTGGGTTTGATACAAATATTTTTATTTTTTCATTGTAACATGGAAAAATTAACATGTATGTTAACCATTTCTTGAGATAAGTTATGTTTTTTGTTAAACTCATATTTTAAATGTTTATAGCTTTGAAAACTGACCAAAGCAATCAGCAATGTAAAACTGATCAATAAAAGAGAGTTCGTTCAATAAACTTTATGAAAGTAATTAGCATGAGTAAAGTATATTGTATCATTCAACCCTAAAGTTGTTTCCAGTACATGAACATTAGTTTATAAAGACTTTTATAATAATTAATTTTATACTTTAGTTATTACTGAATTTAAAAATGTATCAAAACAAAGTAATGTTGAAGAAAATTCACTTTGATCGATAATTTTTTGATGATTTTGAAAATAGACAATAGTTTAAAATGCAATACATTTAATTTGAACACACGTGTGTTTACAAACATTAAAAACAGCTTGAGGTCGCCGCACAACACGATTATCTCTATTTAACTCGATGCACACTCACTACTACTAACAAACAACTCGCTCTACGACACAATCTACTGCGACAAGAACGTGGCTAAGCATTTAATGCCAATGTAGACATGCTAGCGCCCTCTGTAGTCACGTTAATGAGTTATCTTTATTTATGTTGCGTTTACACAGCGTGTGAGCTCATGTAGATGTTTGTTTTTAGTTTTTATCACCATTCACCTCACCTCACCGGCAATATCAATAAATGTATCATAAAGAATAAAACATACAAACATTTATTTTTATTATTTTCTAAGTTGAATACGTAATCCATGGTAGTAAAATCAGAAACTGATGATGCCCACAGGGCGAAACATGTAAAACTCTCAAACAAAATTGTAAAATCCAAGAAAAATCACAAATTATTTTAATAAATATATTTTATAAAAAAAACATTTATTTGTATTTTATTTCACACTAGCTTTAACCCGCGGCTTCGCTCGCGAATATCTAAAATAATGAAGTTGCTTCCGTACGCGTCTGTAGTCACAGAAGAAGTAACAATGAAGTAGAATGGCGGGAAGTTTAAAATGGCTGAAAGTATAGTCTATGGAAGTATAGTGTACAGTCTCCATAGTGTAGTCAATTGGATTTGATGTTGACGTAGCTGTCGGTAATACAGTGTGATAATACAGTGTGATGGTACTATAGTACTTAGGTTTGAGCTTCATTGCTGGAATGCTAGATGGCGTTAAATTAGTCAAATAGCCAGATGCAGAGGTATTATTGGCTAAACAATTTCGTTATTTTATTTCAAAAATAATATTTTTTATTAAATAAAAAGTAGCCTATAACCATTCGGGGACCACTAAGAATATGTGTACAAATTTTCATGATGATCGGTTAAGTAGTTTTTGCGTGAAAGTGTAACAAACATCAGGACTTTCGCATTTATAATATTAGAAGGGATTCTTTTAACCAATTTAATTAACACTAATTATTGGTGCATTTGTATAATAACAATAACATACGACACAATCATATTAATCAGCGTATAAATAAACGCGTGATTAACCACGAAGAAACCCATCGCTGAAAACTGCGGACATCTATCCCTCGCTTGTTTCGACAATAACTTCAATTTACCCATCAATCCAAAATCCCTCTCATCACATATCAACATTAAATTACTCACAATGCTCTTTGTTTCATTCCCAACCACATTAAAACACTCACAAACACTTGCAGCTATAAAACTTTGCGCCTGCAACAAAAAAAAAACCAAAACATAAAACATAACCACACATACATAACCTAGTATAAAATCAATACCTGTGTATAAACCGTCATAGAAACCAAGAAAAACCCGCCTGAATTTGACTGCATAGTTCTCTTAAAGAAATCACTAAAATACATATCCAAAGCAACCAAAACTTGAAACGATTCATTTATCTTAACCAACAGAATTTGTCTACCGAACAACTCATTGAAAACATCCACCCAGTTGACAATCATATTATGTTGTATTATTAATTCATCTAGGAGGTTATGTACATCATGAGAATGCCCACGTGTCACATCTACATTCTCCAACATTTTGTTAACATTCTCAAGTTTCGTTTTCATTCTATAACAAAGAATCGTCTTCCAAACGATACCAGCTTGCATATAATAAAAAGAAAACATTTCAAATAACTTCTGTAAGGCGAAAGATATCCGTAGTTCAATTATCAACATGCTGCACATGAAGAATGCTCCTCCTAGGAATCCAACATTCCAAAAAATACAAAAATATTTCACATAATTGAATTTTTCTTTTGTTTCTTTTTCACTTTCATCTAATTTATCAACGAAATAAAAGAATTTATTTATATTCTTGGTGTTTTTAGCACTATTCATCATTATTTGATCTGTTAATATGAAAATAACAACGAATTCTTCAAATAAAAGAAACGCAGTTGTTGATTCTTCATACATAACCTTAGATATCTGCCTCTGGATAGCCAATATTAAAATAAACACAACCAAAAACACAAATTTAACAGAATTTGTTTCAAAATTTCGTTTTTTTGAATTGTACCATGGATAAATCAACATAAAACTCAGCCATTTCTTCAAACATGTCGTACTTGTCGTTGAACTCATTATTTTGTGTAAAATAGACGAATACAAGCCACAAACAACATATTAATGGCGTCGATTAAGTATAATTAAGTGCAGGATAATGTTATTGTTTCTTTGAAAAACATAATTATTATAATTAATTATTTTAATTAAGCAATAAAGAAGAAAAAAAGGTGAAAAAATGCTGAAATTAAATAAACATTTATTCAGTGATACTCGTATCTTTGTCACAATTCCATTATTAATATCATGTTATTTATATAAGTCACGCCTGCGCACACCAATAAATAATGATATAATCAACGTTGGGTATATTGACATGGATGATAATTTGTTTAATTTGTATTTATAACTTCTCTTAAACACCATTATCAATTGAACAACAAAGATAATTCGTTTTTAATGCAGTTCAGGCGTGATTTTTGCTGTTTCTGGTATCAGTGACAATGAAAACCTTCATACAACTGGTTATTGTTGGATACTTTTATGTATTCAGGTTAGAATCATCGAAAAAACTCAAAATTCTTAAAATAACCTCAAAATTTTTAAATTTTTTTAGTTTTTCTTCATTTAATCAAGTAAAATGTGCTGATTTTGATGAAAACTTTTTATTTGGTGTTGCCACTTCTGCGTATCAAGTCGAAGGAGGTTGGAATGAAGATGGTAAAGGTGAAAACATCTGGGACTACATAACCCACAAAACTAACCTCATTATGGACAATAGTACAGGCGATATCGCGTGTGATTCATATCACAAATTCAAAGAAGATGTTTTTCTTCTTAAATCGCTTGGAGTGAAATTTTACAGGTTTTCTATTTCATGGTCCCGATTATTACCCAATGGTACAGCCCCGAATGGAATTTGGTCAGCTAATCCTTATGCTGTTGAGTATTATAAGCAATTAATTGATGAATTGATAGCGAATAATATAATTCCTATGGTGACACTGTATCATTTTGATATGCCTCTTCCAATGGCTCAGTATGGCGGATTTCAGAATGAGAGAATTGTGAGGGATTTTGAAAATTATGCGGATGTTGTGTTTAAACTCTATGGACATAAAGTGAAACATTGGTTTACTATTAATGAGCCGAATTCTTGTTGTGAAATTGATGTTTTGATGGCGAGTGTATTGCAAACGGAGTATGTTGGGAATCATGGATTGATTTATATGTGTACGAGGAATTTATTGCTTGCACACGCGAGTGTTTATAGGTTATATCAGAAGAAATACAAGTGGAAGTATTATGGGAATGTAGCGTTGGTTATTGATAGTAATTATTTTCAAGCTGGGAGTGATTGTGATGATGATTTGAAAGCAGCGGAGAGATATAGACAGTTTATGGTGAGTTTATCCTAAATTAACTAAAAATATTCTAAAATAAACTAAAATAACCAAATATAACCTAAAATAATCTAATTTTAAATAATATAAAGTAATATAACCTAAAAATAACCTAAAATAACTTAAAATATTCTAATAAACCCTATAATAACCTTAAAAATTTATTTTTAACCTCAAAACTTTTACAGATAGGAAAATGGGGACATCCTATTTATATTGGAGACTTCCCCAGTGTTATGAAGGAATATGTGGCTAATGCAAGTCGTGCCCAAGGGTTAACCACTTCTAAGTTACCAGTGTTCACCGAGAAAGAGGTTAATTTGATCAGAGGGACCAATGATTACTACGCAATGAATTATTACACCAGTAGACTTGTATTTTTCAATGATACTTTGAATGAAGATAGTTTACAGAGTGATGCACAGGTTTTTGTTACAGTGGACCCAAAATGGAAGCAATCACCAACTCAACCACTGATTTATGTGATTTATTTAAGAGGAAATAATTATAACATAACCTCTATTTTAGTATTTTGTAGGTTGTACCTGAAGCTATACGAAAATCTTTGAGGTTTATTAGAGATGAATATAGGAATCCAACTATAATGGTTACAGAAAATGGTTATGGGGATAAAGGAGAATTCGACGATCGGGATAGAATTAATTACTTCAATGTATTTTATTTTTATAGGTAAATATTTAAGAATTAATATTAATGAAGGGAAAATTTTAGGATCATTTGAAACAAATGGTTTTGAGTATGAATGAAGATAATGTAAAGATTATTGGTTATACTGCGTGGAGTTTTATGGATAATTTCGAATGGACCAATGGATATTTGTAAGTTGTAACACTTATGACAACTTAACTTAATTTTTATATTTTCTAGGAGTAAATTTGGTTTATATTCGGTTGATTTTAATAGTTCTGCAAGACCTCGATACGAAAAAGATTCAGCTGTATACTATAGAAAACTAATAGAAACTAAAACCATACCTGATCTAGATGACAACTCTGAAAACAGGTGTTGAATTGTTAAATTTACTGAATTTTATTACGTTATATATTGTTTAATGATGAATTAATTTACTGTTCACTACGGACCCCTTGAAACTTCTAATCAAACGCGGCTGCCAAGAGGTCCCCAACTTCCCCCTCCCTTATTTCCGTATAGTTGCCTCCAGTGCTCGTAGTTTGCACCCGCGAGTGTAGACTTACCCCCACCACTTTTTGCGGGTCGACCATAGCTATAAAAGGACAGCTCGCAGTGACCATAGGGCTCAGTGCTACCTGAATGGTCAAGCAGTCCAGCCTAACCTAGGTTCCACTCTCTTCCCTACTCTCTCTACTCATGTCACGCACAGCGGATATTCAAAAAGAAGATATAAAGGAAGATTTTTGCTACTTATATACAAATATACATGTATTGCAAATATATATTGCAATATCTTTCATAACCCATAAAAAACTTCCTTAAATTTCATCAAAAATTAAGAAATATTTATCACAGAATAAAATTATTTCACAACTCAAATTTTTCATTTAAATACTTCCGAGTTTCAATCAGTATCTACAGTCTTCCAACACTACTCAACCAAATTTTAAGTTAAGTACCATTACACAGTTAAAAAATAAATAAAACAAAATGGCCGCCAATATGATAATGAAGTACGTCATTACCAGCACTATTTGCCTCATGACAACAGTAAGTTTATTTTAAACATTAACAACTATAAAAAAAATACTTAATAAATTAACTTTATAGGTATTAGCATCTCCAGTAGAACTACCCACTGCCCTATTTCCACCCACGTGCTTAATCGATTTATCCAACTTGGGATTACCCGCAGAAATAATCAACAGCATCGAAAATTGGTTGAGTAATGTCTTGGGCTCAGCTCTACTCGACAACATACTCTGTTAATCCATAAATACTCTATTATCAACAATCATCTGACCTTAACTGAATAATGCAGGGCAATTTAGAAACAAAAACAATAAAAACCCATTCAATTAATTAACACCAATCAAATATTAGCTGCGGAAGCGATCATAATTCACCACAGCATTAGTATAATTCCATCAGTTGTGGGAAACATGTCTGCTTTACCTGATCAATTCAAATACCTCCTGTATCAATCATACGCAATCGGCCTGTTACCAAAATTCAACCGAAATAATAATAAATTTGAAAAATGCACATACGTACCATTGTTTTATGTCATTTTTGTCTTAACCACATTTCTGTACACACTCTGGCCATTGGTCTCGCATCTTCCAGCTGTGATTACTTTTAACGCCTCAACACGTATGGTTCAACATGTAATCATTAACATAATATACATGGAATTCTTCTTGGCGCATCATCGATTTAAATTCGACAAGTTACAACTTCTCTGGGAGAATCTACAACGCATCGATATTGATTTCCGGACATATTTTAAATTCACACCTGAGGAAATAAAATACATCACTGCAAAGTTATTCATCACAAATATTACTTACATATTGTTACACGCGTTTTATTTTTGGACACAACAAACATTTCACGCTGGTGTTTTCTTTCTAAATGAGATTTTTGTGAAATTTGGGTTGCATACATCCAAATTCATCATCTCACATATGTACAGCGCTATTAGATCCAGATTGAAAGGCATTGGTGATGTTTTAGAAAGAAATGACGCTCAGAAACTATCATCAATGGAAGTATTAATAAATATTCATACAAGATGCACGGATGCCATTGATTTATGCAATGATTTATACGGAATAAACTTGGCGATTAGTGTTTTACATCTTGTTTTATACGCTTTACGATTGGTTAGTTTGTTCTTGGAAGGTCCGAAAGACGATAAGGATAAAACAATGTTACTGATGCTTGTTTTATGGACACTTTATGGATTTGTATGAATATTACCTTTTAAAAATATAATTTTACTTATTTATGTATTGTAGGTTCAAGCGTTTATGGTTGTTCTTAATTCTCAAAGAGTTATTGATGCTAGTAAAGCAATTTTGGCAAAAACCTACAAAGCTATGAATTATTACAACAATATACCCATGGTACGCAAACCATTATCACGCCTAGCGAAACAAATCGGCGCAAGATCTCCTGTATTCACTGCTGGTGACTTCTTCAATATTGATTTAAACATGTTGTTTACTTTGTTTAATTTAATAACAACTTACACGATTGTTGTCATACAGTTTTCAGGGACGACTAATTCACGTTTCTATGAACAAATGACTTTTGAAAATACAACTGATAATAGTTAAAGAGTTAGGTTATATACTCAGGTTTATATGTGCACATTGCTCACATGAATAGTCAGCCATTTTATTATAGCTTAGTGGACATTGTTGGAGAATTGTATAACAACTATGACATAAGTAGTTATAAGATTGATAAAAGTGAAAAGCATTGCAAAGTCGACATTGAAAAACCCCACAGCTGAAAACTGTGGATACAACGCTGTGGATTGTTGTGCGAAGATAAACAATCTTTCACGGATGTATGCGATGTTTATATAGCGTGCGAGAGTTTTGTATGCGATGGTTATGGTCTTGGTTCCTTCATCGTTGACTTTTTCGCACATTGCAGCAACCGCCACAGTTTGAATCTATAAAAATAAAACATAACAAAGTTATTAGATGAAAATATAGGTTATGTTATACACACCATATTGTACGCTGTCCACACTATCATGAACGCACTCCTTTGCCATTCAAAAACCCCTGATTCCAATTGTAACTTAGTAAAACACAGAAAATATAAAATCATTTGTACGCTGGAAAATAAAAAGTTCCATCCGAATATTTGATTAGTTAATTGTATTAACTCCGCCACCATTTCGTGTAAATGTATCACACCATCAATTCTATCAACATCACCCCTATCCACCGCCATATTGAATTCCACACTCATCAGATGTGTATTTATAGCAACATAACGTTTTCTAACAGAATACAAAACGATTAATTTTATGGCTTCTATAATATGTAAAGCGTAATAATTAATCCATTCGCTGATGTATAATGGTAACAGGTGCATTTTCCCCATGACAATTCCCAACATAACAAAATCATACGTAAACAATATCCACATGAATAAATTCGTTATTAGGAACTTTGTCAGTACGCCAGTGATTCCAACGCTGTTCTTATAACCTTCACAAACAAGTTGTTTATCAATTTCATCGAATAAATCAAACAAACGTTGTGTTTGCGGTAGTTTAACATAATTCGAAGACAACGCAAAATGTAGCTGTGAGAATAGATTCATAAGACGCAAACCGAAGTAAACCCATTGTATATTATCGCTTTCACGGTTTAGTTTGCGATAACTATTAAAATTACAAGCAATAAACACAATTAATGTTATAACAATCAAAACCAGCTGATAAATATTATTACGAGTGAATTTATCATTTTTATAATTACAAAACGGAAAGCTACCAAACACAGAAGCAAGATTCAGAAAATGGCGGATGCTATACGCGAACATTTCGAAGGAAATAAACAAATTCAACGAAAATACAATGTTTTAGTCATAATTAGAAGCAGACTGATTGTGGCGATAACATTGTGTTGAAGTAATCACCTAAAATGTTCATCAAGCGTATTTTATTTAACTGTTAGCAGATAATCAATATATTCACACATTATCGTCGATCTTGACTGAAACCGAATTAAAACGCAATGTAAACACTGGCGATGAGTTTCTTGCCGAGTAACTCGCCGAGTAGTTTAATACTCTCGCCCAAATCGCGTTTATCCCTGAGCTGTCGTGCTTTATACACTGTATAATCAATCACAATCTTCATTTCGTCCAATAGTGGCCCAGGTAAACAGTTGTTATCATCTCGAACGCCGGGTTTCTGCAATCGCGAATACTTACTGACCTCAAGCAGTGGAAGGCACTGATCGATGGGCGTCCAAGCGTAGGTTTCCGGACATAATAAGTCCGAAGGGAAAAATTTACCTTTGTAACGCATTTTGATGCATGTATGAATGTAGAAACCCATGTAATAGTATTCAATCGATGGTTGTTTGAGGTGTAAACGCTGTGTAAACTCAACTTCTCTGAAATAAATAAAAATAACAATAAATTTGTGCAAATTATGAAAAAACAAAATGGCACCTCAATGCGCTGTAAGTTCCTAGTGTTAAATGATTATAATCCGGGTCGTAGAAGAAGTATACCGAGCTGACACATCTCGGAAGGATATCAATCACTCCAACGGCGATTAGTTTATCATCCAGCCAGTATTGTTGATGAAAACTTCCAAATGTTTTATTAGAACTCTAAACAAGAAATTAAGAAGTATTGCACAAGCATCGGTGGTTCAGTGGTAGAATGCTCGCCTGCCACGCGGGCGGCCCGGGTTCGATTCCCGGCCGATGCAAATCTATTACAATTTTTGAAAATTTACTAACCTGTAAAGGAGAATCCGCCAGAAAGTTCTCAAATGACTTCTGCGTGCACTTTTCGGGCGGATCTTTATGAACACAGACTTGGTACTTTCTGTACAACTCAAACTCTATTTTTCTGTATTGTTTCCATTCAGCTCCCTCTAACTGAATCAATTTCACTTGAATATTGTGTAAATTATCCATTGACTGTTCGTTAATCAAATCAGTCAATGATTTCTCTTTGTTTTGTTGAACAGGTGTTGGTTGAGGTTGGCCAGCTTGTAATAACTTGGCTTCTCGGCGTTTTTGACGCAGATACTTTGCTTTCTGACATTTTGGCAGTGATACATCAGCACCTACACCTTTCTTGACTTCTTTTTTTGGTGACGCAGTTGAATTTGATTTGGTTAAGTTGTTAACAAGGCTCGTAGACTGAGAAAGTGATGATTCTACAGCAGAATTTGTCAAAATTGATGAAATACCTAGTTTTATTTGATTGCCAATTTCTTTCACACACTGAGGCATTACAAAATCCTGCATTCCATCACAATCAGCTATTGTGTCAGAATTTATTGTTTCGGGAGCACTTGTAGGACTATTTCCTTCCCTGAGATACTTATTAAACTTCTTAAGTACTTTTTTCTGTGACTTTGATGGTTTAAAATTCAAAGCAGCACATCTTTAACATAACTTCTATTAATATCTAATACTTTTCATTACCTATTCTTAGACTCTTTGCACCTACCTAATAGTATACTGCGGGCAGCAAGTTTCATGCATTATTGGTTTGTAGCAATATTTTCCGGACCTGCGCCAGCCACGGTCTATCATATTCTGATAGTCTTCGACAGTGAGACATTCTGCCCACAATCCTGTGAAAGATTTCATTGAAATTCATTAGTAAACGAGTTAGTTTTAGGTAATTGCATCATACCATTGGTGATGGAGTTCTTTGCGCCACAATAGCCGCATTTATGCTTGTCACTGGAAACCCAGTGCAGGATGCTTACGTTGGAGGTGTCCACGGACATACTTAATGTTATCGAAGAGAATTGCAAACGTTACACGTGAGATATCGCGATAAAACTGATTGGAGTGTCGTTTTGTTGACAAATTAAATATTGCAGCTGACTGGGGTTATATTCACAAGTTAAAGTTGTGTTAGTAAATGTCACTAAATACTTGTAATTATGTCATTTGAAAAATAGGATTCGTTTGTTGCTATTTGTTGAATTATAATTATTAATGAAGAATATTGAGTGCTATAAAATAAAAATAAATATATTAATGTGTTCATAGAACAATTGTACATGCATACAGCAAGAAATAAATATTTTAAAATAAAGAAAAACGTAATTTATGTTCATTTACATTTAATTTGGAATAATTTTATTGAATGTGTGCATTTATAATGTTTAAATATTCATCAATCAAATAATATTTGTATAAATTTATTGTAGAATAGTACAATGCAGTTTAACGTGCTTATTTCATGATTTTGTGCACACAAAACTAGTTGTTTATCTGATAATACGATAGTGAATCAGGTAAAAAATAGCATTGGAGCTCGAAGTAAATAAACAAAGATTTAATGCAAATATGTGCATGCTTGCGACATCTACATTTGAAATAAAGAGTTGCATCTACTGGTATTTCACACAGTACTGTGTATTCACACGGACACGAATCTCGCTATTTAACTCACTGACTCAGTCAAACATTTTCACTGCCTCATACAAAGCGCACGTGGGAAGTCAGCCTAACAAATTGTCACTTTTATTGTGTTTAGCAGGATATTCTGACCATTTATAGATGTCGCTAAGATGCACTTTTGGATTAAAATATCCCAAGCCGTAAATATGTTGATTCTTAAAGTATTTGGCACTCCAAGAGCAATTTTAATTGGATTAGGACCAAATTAAACTATTCTGCGTTTGAAATGATAACTACAAGTCACAAAATCACGAAAATATCGACCGAAACAACAAAAATTCGACTTGATTTGTATAATTTGGCCAATTATAAGACACAAATCACTTCATTAAATGTTATGTCTGAATATATTTATTAAGAAATATGTATATGTCTATAATTTATAAGATTTATAACTCCAATGCAAGTAAGATAATATTAAAGTTAATATTAGGTCTTGAAACTACGGTATTGCATTGATCTTTACGTGTAAATGAATCAAACAAAATCACCTTTAGGTCTGCAGATTGCTTTGCAGAGTTATCAATTAGACGTGGATGCCTCCAATAACCATTCGACCGTACTTCGCTGATGGACCTACTGTGTATGCACATTTCGAAACTGGAAAAATCCAAACAACGCATTAACCCCGGCCGCCATCTTTGCATCAGCATCAAATAATTAACAATCGGCGACGTCTCTCCTAAGCATATAAGTCGTAGGTGTAATAATAATAATCATATAGTAAAAAAAAAACAACATTAACATAAGAATTATACATAAATACCTCCATCGTGCGCTATGTGAGACGGCATTTCATTCTTGTCATACGAAGGGACATTTTCTGCACCGAAATACATTTATATCTCGCGCAGCCGCGCAACAATTAAAACAAAAGAAAGAATTAAACAAAACAGTTGCGCCGGTTGCATATTCAGAGGCTATACAACCGACACAACTTGTAGCAATTTGTTATTTTCGTATCGTTGACATAAAATTCCACACTCAGCAATACTTGACAATGAAAGAGATTTGCTGTTATCAAGTGTAATATATCGTGTAAGAGAAGTTTGCTGATGAGCACTAACCTGCAGCGCGGTTTTCGTGTGATAAAAAAATTTTCGACTGAAAAGAAAATGGAAGCAACCAACGCGACACAGATTTTCATCATCAATTTGATTGAACAGGTGTGACGTGGGTTGCCGCCCGGTAATGCGGCACCTACCTGTGAGCGGTCATCTCTTACTGGTATTATTTGTCGATTGTTTGGTGTATTGTTATGCCACCAACCGAAAAACTAACGGCGATGTGAGTGGCGAGATGATTGACGGTCACTGCCACGCTCAGAACGATCTCTTTCTCGGTCTAATAAACAAAAAAATCAAAAATTTAAACTTAAAAGTTAGGTTATGTAAGGTTAAATTCACATACAAGCATCGTAGTGATGTGATCGCCGATCGCGTCCGTTGGTATTCGAATCCCTTCGGGGTTTATCACGAGAATCCCTTGAAATTCTATCAAAATATTAATTTTTTAGTTTATTTATGTAAAAATTTAAGTTATAACTTACTTTTCATTCCTATTATCACGTTTATTTCGATGATGATGCATCCCTCGACGATCTCGCACAGTATTTAAACTTCCACTCTCGGTATTACTCCGTCTTTCGTTATCAATCAACTCTTGAATCTCATCAATGGCTGCCTTTAACCTTGCATAACTAATAAACCAACAAAAATTTATAAAAGTTAGGTTATTGATTAAAATAGTGATGAATTATTTACCCAACATGTTGTTTCCCCATAAGGTGATCATCAATTCGTTGTTGTGCATCCCCCACAATCAAAAACGCGCCACATACCTGACAAACCTCCATCTGCTTCTCTTGCGCAGCTGCCAACTCAGCTGTAGCACTCCAATGGCTGTTATCATTCATCTTCTTCAAGTTATCCCTCTCATCTTTCAACTGATCACACAATTTCATCAACCCTTGAGCCTGCTCAACATTACCTTGGTTACCCGCCTGTTCAGCCTCCTCCACCAAACCGTTAATGCGCTCGTTTAGTAAATTAATCTGATCTAAGTTTTTCTGTGTTTGTGCTGGAGTTAATGAAGAAATTTCACCTTTTCCACTCAGGGCGAGTCGTTGCTTGCCTTTGACGATTTTACGATCGACTTCGTTGATCATCGAGCTGCAAAACCGCACGAATTCTTCAAGGTAGAAGATTTTCTTGTGTGATTTTGCTTGGTCAAAGAGTTTCTTCACTTCTTCGTCATGGACTTTGGAACATGCACCCAAATCGGCGCGTGTGTTCACAAATAGGTCGTGGGGGCAAAACTTTACCAGGAAATATTTACAATACTGTGGAAATAATAAAATAAATATGTTATTTTGTTTGTTTTGTTTTTTTATGATGTGATTACCTCTGGATCTTCCCAGTTGAGTTCTTTGCCTTTTTCGTTTGGCGCAACATTCCGATTGCGGCCCATTAACTCATCCAAGAGTGCGGCAGCCGCCAGAACAGCCATGGTTGTTGATACTGAACAATTGTTGCTAGCGCAGGGATCAATAATGCAGTAAACAAGGTAATAATGACAAAATCTGCGTGCAGTTGCTTGGGAAGTTGAAGTTCAAGAAAGAAAAGCTGTCAGCTGTCAAATTGTATGCATTTATGGTTATCCAACTTGTTAAATTTTAAAATTGACTAAAGGATATTGTATAATACTCTTAATTCAAATAATTAAGTAATTTTAGTTAAAGTTGAGCCCATATCCAATTCGCATTGTTAGTCAACGTATTGCGTGTGAACATATATCTTTTGATTGACAATATATTGACAAACTTATCACAAGCGGTGATTCTAGAGTGGACTCAGTTGATAGTCGATAGTGGCGCACTCTACGCAAAAAGAATTTAAAAGATAAACAATAATGCAATTAATATTATAATCGCAATTATATTTGCCACAATACAATGCAATTCTTACTGTCATTATAGCTGCCATTTTGTATTCCCCAAATTTGAAGCAAATTTTTGCTAATTTCATAAATTTTTTTATAAATAAACAGAATTTGAAGCCAAAATAGCAACAAAATGCTTTAGTAAACATATCTACTATATAAAAACATAGTTTTAAACTATATTTTCCCTGTTAATCATCATGTTTCCATAGAAACAACAAAAACCCTCCTCAATCACAACAAAAAAACCCTCTGCCATCATTTTCATAGTGTTGTGAATCCATAATTCAATTATATCAATTAATAATGGACCGCAAAGAGCAATCCTTCTCTATCGTCGACGTAAGCCTGTCTTACTCATACCCTCCTCTTCTAAATAATAAATAAATCAATTACATTCATTCATTCTCAGGATGACGACGACGATTTCGAGTTCGATTCAGTTGATGTCCTCAACAAGATGAGCGTACCCTCCTTGGACGATCGCGAAAACACCCCCAAAACCTACCAATCCTCAGAATCCAGTTTAAGTCCTCAGAAACAACCCACCACACAAGACGTGAGTCCTGTCAGTTCGGTACTATCAGCAGGTCCTTCAAGCGGGCGCAAAACAGTCACAAAAATACGTCCACCGCCACATTTAATACAAATCTCAAGTGAAAGTGATTCAGAAGACAGTGAAGAAGATAAAAAGATCAAAGGACCAATCGAAGGAGAATACGATCCAAAGCTGTATGAGGATTTGGAAGCATCTAGTGAAGTCAAAGAGTTGTTTCAATACATCACAAAGTAAAAAACAAGTAAAATGTATAAAAATAATCAAAAATTAATGTTTTTTTGTTGTTAAAAGGTACGTGCCGCAGCAATTAGCTCTGGATTATAAGTTTAAACCTTTTATACCGGATTACATCCCTGCTGTGGGTGATATCGACGCGTTTTTGAAAGTTATCCCACCGGAAGAAGGCCTCAACGGCGAACCATCCACGATTGATTCTTCAAATCTAGGTTTAACCGTTCTGGATGAACCAGCGGCGAATCAAAGTGATCCGGCTGTTCTCCAGCTGCAACTGCGTGCTGCTTCGGTTAATATGGGTAATCCTACTAATACAATCATAAAAAAGGTTGAGAATGTTGAGAAAAACACTAAAGTCATTGATAAATGGATCAAAGACATCAGTGATTTGCATCGGAGTAAATCTTCACCTGTTTTTAAGTATTCTGAGTAAGTAAAGTGCTTAAATACTTAAAATTTTACTTGAATTTGAAATATTTTATAGTCCAATGCCAGATTTGGATGAATTACTAGAAGAATGGCCGGAAAACATGGAAAACCTCTTGAAAATCCACGGATTTCCAAGTCACACGATAAAAGGGCCTTTAACTGACTACATGGACATCGTCTGCAGCTTATTTGATATACCTGTGTATGCGAATAAGATACAATCACTGCATCTTCTCTTCAGTTTGTACGCAGCTGTGAAAACATCGCATTTGTTTAAAGAGTCAGCAAATGGCGGCAGTAGTGGTAAAAGTCGCACGATTACATCTGGTGGTACAGCGGATCAACTCTTACTTGATTAAATAATAATTTAATAGTAGATAAATGTTTCAAGTAACGAATTATATTATATTATTTTATATGCTTTGACGATGAATGAAGTCGATAAAATTATTAGAATTAATTAATACTGACGATGATAATGATAAATAATGGTTAGTAGAAATAAGAATTGGTCCAAACTTAATACACTGTTTGTGTAAGTATAATAAGTACGTTCTAACGAAACTTAGGTATAAGAAAACGCCTGGAAATGTGATTTACTAGTTATTTACCCGTCCACTCGCTGATTCTGCCATTGTCGAACATCAGATTGTGTCGTGGGGTTGGTGTTAGACGACCACGTTTCGAAATGCTCATATTCTCACCGGAATGATACTGAAAAACGGAAGACATTTTGTTTTCAGCACATAAATGAGTAGTGTGGGTTGCCTATATTAAAACATGGTTATATTATATGAAAATTTACCTGACACTGAGAAATAAACTCCAATAATGCTTGTCCCAATGTTTTCGTCGATTCTGACAAGTTATCCAGACTGTAATTATTGAAAAAACAACATTAATGTAATGTTTTATGTGTTAAATTAAAGTTTAACTTACTTTTCGGCCTCTGCCAATCCGCCAGACACAATATTATCACAGATTTTCGTATTGGCATCAATATCAAACAAGGGCACACCAAATTGACAGTCTAACAACGTCCACGTCTCATTCGCAGAGTCAACCTCTGTCTGTTTATCCACCTCAGTTACTTTTTCCGCTTCCACTTCGCCGTTTATCGAAAACATGCTTATCGTCTCGTCCAGCGGACTCAAAAGCGTATCAAACGAATATGTACTACTGATGCTACCAATCGTCAAATCCAACTTCTTCGCCTCCTCTTCCTGCCGATCCAACTGATCCAACTCTTCCTTTAGAATATCTGTACAATCATCGCTGCGGAATTCATTCGCTGGCGACGCCACCGGTGTTAAATCAAAATGTGATTCAACCGGAGTTTTCAACTCTTGATTGTTATTATTCGTCGGTGATGCTTTTTTAGCCACGCCCACAGATGTCATCGATGTGTTTTTTGACATCTTACTTAACCTCACAGTGGTCTCACGATCGGGACAACCCAAAGCAGGTATACCAATGTCAACAAAGGTCAAATAACCACAATTGTGCTCCATATCAAGATGGGGTTTTAAGTTTATGATTGCTGGGTGATTGGGTTTAATGATGTTCAGTTCGCCGCGTGTGATTGGTTCGGATTTGAATGGGAAGGGGACGATATGCGTCTGGGCTGGACTATGCAACCCGTAGGCTTGTATCAGGACGGAGGAATATTGCAACGCGGCGTTTACGTGGAGAATATTCGCGATGGGGATTACAGCGGGCTCATGCAGCCATTGAGTTATTAGAAGACGTGAAAATCCGAAGAATATACGTGGGACTTGCTTCAAAACCACTCCTAGTGTAACAATCAATAGATAATAATAATATTATTCCTAAAAAACACAAAAAAGTGAAAATTTACCTTTTTTTAGTAGTAAAGATGGCGGACCGTAGCCTGTCATATGGTAAATGAAAAGTTTAAACCATAATGTATTGACTTCCGGTACAGCAGGTCCGAGATGTGGTGGATTTAGGCTGTAAATCGTCCGTACTTCTTTACTTAATGGAGCCATCGATACTAATAACCTGTAATAACACGAATAAAACATAACTTCTGCGCCTTATGTGATGCAACCAGTCATACTTGTCAACCTCCGCCATCTTGCATAAACGATCTTCACTTACTTGTATTTCTTTTGTAGTAATCTCGACGTTGTGGCCTCATCCAACGCGTGTAAACTTTCAATTCGAATTAAATCTAATCCAGGACTGGGTAGTTTCTTTAACGCTAATATTGTAGACCGTAAAAGTACTGCGTGTTCGAAATATCGTCGAGCTTCACCTTCACCTTCCGCATCCAATACAGAAACCTTTTCTAATTCAGCGAGGAATGTTTCCATGCTTTCATCGCAGAGTTTACCGACTTCAAACATGGTTACCGCGTGTTTTTTCAAACCCTTTTGATAAACAAAACAATAAACAATCAGTAAATTAATAAAAGTTGATGAAAATAAGTTAATAACTTACAGGTGATAAATTTCCCATCATTAAAAACGCTGTCAAAGTCGAATCGAACAAGAATGCGATGCGATGTCCTTTCTTGGTCATAGTTTGTGTGTTTGGACTTTCAGGAATAGGTGTTTGCGGTGATTGCAAATCACCGATTATCTCCATTGAACCAGTGCTCAAGTCCAATGTTAAAGGTGTGATGTCAATATTACTAAATTAAACATTAATATACATTTATACAATCGTATATACAATAAAAACATAAAAGTTAAGTTATGCAACTTACTTAACAGTAGGTGATGGTTGGAAATTCCACGAGTCATGCTTCTTCAACTTGTGATTCGTGCAGGACTCATCGGAAAGCTCCAATTTGCGCGCAAATTTCAGCCGGCAGTACAAGGACACAGCTTGTTTCACTAATTCTGTTTCGATTTCTAATACGCTCGCTAACTATTAACACAGAGAAACAATATAAACATAAAACACGTTTTTCATAAAAAATAAAATGGCCGCCGTTGTTTTGACAGCACGAAAAAATATGAAGGTTATGGTTATATAACCTTACCTCGCCAACAGTAGTATGTTCATCAATGGAAACGAATATTTTGTACAATAAGGTTTCAAAGTAATCACCAAGGGTGCGGTTCATGACGAAGCCTTGCAGTGGCGGAACTTGCACTCTATCTTCAGCAGTAATTGGTACATCAATATAAATCAAACCCTTCCTGTAACATAAAAATAAGAAAACAAAATATTATTATTTACTAATATTACTTTTTAACCTCAAAAACATGCAAACTATGTAAAACCAATGTACTGATAACAAAAATATTTCCACCTACAGTAATATATCGCATAAATTATGATAATAATAACATATTTCAACTTTACTTACTTGTATAAACTAAGTACAACAAAATAATTCAACTCGCCGGCGGTTTGTGAGCCATAATCTATTAGACTGTCAATTACTGCCAATTCTTCTTGATTTATCATCTTAAAAATTAATATAAATCAATAAAAAATGTATTTTTTAATAAATATAAACATAATTACCTTTATATCTTCTTCTAACACTAAACCAACTTCGATTCGCCACCATGGTTCAATGTGAATATTACCAGGAACCACTGGTAACAATCCACGCACATTTCTTCTACCAAAAAGCCTCGCTTTATTCGATCTGGACTTATTCATTAGCTCAATGTATTCGTTACGTCCGATTCCGAGCAATCTTAAACCTATTTTAAACAAATTTATTGTTAGAAATTAATTTTTTTTTAATAAATTAATTAATATGTGACTTACAATCAGCTGCTGTAAAGTTAGGTAAAGTATCATAACTTTTCTCAGCCTGCATCAGCTTCTCCACCACTGATACATAATAATTAAAAGGTGTTATTCGCAAGCCTTTTACAACCATATCAGCTAAGTGATATGGAAACAACATGAGCCTCTCACAGCTATAAGATATGATCCTCTCATAGTACCTTTTCTCATCTTTGAGAACATGACGGACTGTAAAAACATTAAAAATCATGTTTTTTAATTAAAATATAATAAATTAATAATAAAATTTGTTAAAATAATTACCTAAATTGCCTCTGTGCCTCAGCTGGTTCTTTATACTGAACGTAACGATGGTTTTATCGTAGTTCTTGCTGTTATTGCTTAATTGCTGAAATACGCAGGTAGAATGCAAAGTTTGCTTAGTGATAACAGTGATAACACAGATGGAAAACGTCGAGGCGAGTTATGTTTTGGCGAAATATGCGTTACCTGTTTAAGATGCGTGGGCAAGTGCGTCCACTGTACGTTCTTACGTATATGCTCTTCGATTTCCGCATTCATCTTGTGATAGTTAACTGATTTTTACGCAAGAAACATGATTTCTCGTGGTCTACATTTTCCTCGACGTGAGGAAACAAAACACATCACATCACTTTGCTGTGACATCATGAGCAATGCCAGAAAGAAGCGGTAGATGGCGCTAGGATGTTGATTTTAACAAAAATATTCAGAAAATTATTCTTGAAATTTGTGATTTATGAAAAATAAGAATTAAATAATAATATTTAAACAATGATTAGGAACCTAATTAATGAAATGTTTGTTTTTTACATAATAAAACTTTGAATTTCTTATCGCAGGATGCATAATTCGTATTAATTTGAGTACGTGAAGCTAACCTCACAATTTTAAGTAAATTCTATGACGGTTATTCGGTACATACGTTCACAATATTTTTCTCTGCTAAAAAAACGTGAAATAAACCACTTTCGCGATGAATTTGGTACGTGAAATAGTGGAAACCAACACGCTTGTGACCATCAACAGTCTAACAAATGAATTACCGCAAGTTTTCTCTGAATCCATGACTCTTAAAGAATCCACACTCAACTACATTGAAGACGCGTTCGTGAAATTCACCAGTCGTCGCCGACTAGACCTACAACTCTTCGACAAAACACAAAAGCTAATCAACCGCGTCAATGAACTGAAAACCAACATCAATGAAGTTGTTAAAGTGGAGATGAAAGGCACCAAGACTGAAATCGACAAATGCCAGAAGCAGATTGTCGAAATCAATAAAAACTTGAATGTTTGTTATGATTTCAACTACCAATATGAAAAACTAAATCTTGCACAGACACATATTAACAATCTGGAGTATCTGAAGGCAGCCACCATTTTAAAAAGCTTTGAAACAGTTGAAAAGTCAGAATATCAACATTTAATGAAAAACTTACAGAAACAAGCAATGTTACTGAAAGTTAAGTTCATTCACATGATAGAGGACATTATTAAGGAACACTTTAAATATTCCACAACAGAAAAAGATGGTATACTGATATATTCAATGAATATTAAGCCTAAAGATGAAAGGGTTGAGCAGGCTATCATGGCACTAGCTTGTATTAATACATTTTTTATTTTTGATGAACTTAAACTGATTGTGAGGAAAATGTTGATGAGTATTGTGCAGCATGCCACACAAGTACTGACCTATGAACAGGAGTGTGTGGTTAATGTGAAAAACACACACAAAGATACTTTTTCGACTGTGAGTGATAATTCAACAACATTTGTTAAGTATTTAACGTTATATTTGAGTTATTCACTTGATACTGAGAGTACTCTCATGGATTTTCTTCGAGAGGATATTGAGGAGGATTTTACAAGTGTGATTGTTAATGAGTGCTTGGATGCGACCATTCCGGAGAGTGAGACTGGACTAGCGACTTATACAGAGGTATAGTAACTTATTATTCTAATAATTACCTTTTTTAATGATGATTTTGTGATGAAAAGTGAAAAAATTAAACAAAACTTGTTGATTTGTCGCTTTTGACGCCCTCTAGACGTGCGGAAGTATAACTTACGATAAAATCCAATAGATGTCGCGTCAACCTAGTTTTAACTTCGTAAATTTATCTAAAACATTAAAAAACTCTGTTTTCAAGTTAAAATGTTTGTAAATATTGTATTCCAGGTTGAATTACGTGTGCAAGCCTTACAAATAACACTTCAAGAAGCAAATATAATTTCTAAAGAAAACACACAACTCGCCGACTTTGCTTCCCAGATCCAAGAACATTTCGTCAACAAAAAAATTAAAGAATATGGCGTAATGGCCACTACTTTGATGAAAAAAAGATCTCCATGTTATCCAAACTGTCGGCGATCCGTACGATCCTAATGATTTGTCATTCAACGACTTTCCGCAATGCGCCATCTCTAAATCCGTGATGGAATTATTAAAATTAGTGGAGAAAATCATCCAGAAAGAAATCACGAATACCAGTGGCACACCAGGAGCTTATCTACTCACAGCAAGTGATATTTTAACACAGTACGATAGTGTTGTTCAGGAACACAATCAACGACTATTGAAAACAATCCCTCAACAAATGGCAATCTTCTACAACAACTGTAAATACATTGCGCATGAGCTAACATCGCCATCTTGGAATGATCTATGTCGACAACTCCCTCCTGGATTACAAGATTTCGATAGATTTACATTCATCACACAGCATTTGAACGATTTCTCGGATCAAATGCTGCGGGAAATGACCAGTGAACAAGTTGACAACATAAAGACAAGAATTGTTGCGTCAGGGATCAGTTTAGCTTGTGATAAGTTAGAGCCATCTGCCGAGAAAACCGTACGACAGTGTTTGCGACAACAAGAGTTGTTAAAAACCGTCTGGCAGAAAGTCCTCAACTACTACGACTACAACAGCACGATTGGTGTGCTTTTGGACACGCTGTGCACGAGTGTGATTGACGACATCATGAAAATCAGTGATATTCCCGCGGATGTTTGCGAGCAACTCGTGGATATACTTAAATTAATCGCCACTAGAGGGCCGAAGTTATTCACCGAACCGAAAGAGATTCATATGTATGTCACCCACTGGGCGAAGATGAACGAAGTGATGTTCGTGCTGAATTCAAGGTTAGAGTTGATTGGTGAACGTTGGGCGGATGGTAAGGGACCGTTAGCTTTACATTTCACTGCGGATGAAATGCGTGCGTTGATTCGTGCGTTGTTTCAAAATACTGACGCGCGCGCTGCTTTACTAGCCGTTATTTAATATGTGAGGTTATGTTATGACGGTGATACAACACTTTTATAATATATTTATTTGTATCTTAATATTATCCAATTTTCAATTAATTTACAATGAGAATGTGTATCCATACTGACGGTTTTTCGTTATCATCAAATAGTAATCATGATTCGGTAGACGTGAAGCATGTTTTCTGACTGCTTACGATATTTTTTTTAGTGAGAATTGTGCAAAGAGAAAATTTTTCCAAGTTGTTTTTGTCCACATCGCCAATATTAATTCGCCACAAAATAAATTTAAAGATTGTACGATAAAGTCACTAATAGTTACACAAGATTATGATTACACTTCATTTTTTTCGTGTTTTCTCGTTTGTTTCCGGCGCTTTGTTGGTATATAAATTAAAATTATATAATAATCAATAATAAATGTACATATACACATAATAAAATATTTTCATAATGACTAGCTCGGTTGGATTCACTGCAACAGAAGGTATTTTGTATACATTTTATAAATATATATAATTCTAATCGCGTGCGCTTATAATGCGCATGCGCTTTACTTGTTTCCTAGCGGTAATTATGTATAGCTTGTAAATAAACATTGGAAATTCTATTCGATCGTAATTGTTCGCGTTTTCATCTCGAAGACATCGATAGAGAGTAAATCAATACGGTTTTGTTGCATTTTGGAAACAAATTAGGAAGATACTCTTAGTTTTTGTTTTGTGTGTGTTAATATACTGTGTGACAAGAAGTCAAGAAAATGGAGTGTCACGGTAGGCAACCAACATGACGCCCTTGTTCATACATACTCCATGCTGGTGAACGCATATTATTTATAGCTATGTACACGTGCATCGTCAGCATTCATCATAGAACCATCACCACACGTGAATTGTGATGGTTGTGATGATTCGGATGGTGTTGATGCGGGCTTTCGGCTTCCGGTTGCTGCACGCCTGCGTTGTCACTCTTCGCATCGCCGTTCCATTTGCACATATCGGGATTACTGATCTCCGCGAGGCTTTTCAACGCATCACACCCTTCGGAGCTAGGCGGGGCGTATTCCACCGGAGACCGATTGTTCGGCGAAGAATGATGGTGGTGGTGATTCGCACCCCACATCAACACAGTCTGCCGGGGGACATCATTCGTCGAAGTAGTCACCGGGGAAAAGTGTTGCGGTGGCACCGAGGGATGATGGGAGATCGGGCTGTCATTTTGTATCATCGTAGATGAATCAGCTTTTATCTCCTCCATTTTCGGTGTGAGCAGGCCGGAATTCACCGGTGAGGATGAATGCGATATATTATCAATTGATTTCTTGCAGGATTTCAACGTTTCAACATGCGTGCTCATCACCTGAACGGGTTGAATGATCCCCGATGATGGACTGACCGAATACGGCCATGATGCTGCATTGGCAACAACATAACCTCGACTACTATCTACATACGGGTATTTACTAGCTTGTTCAACGACTTGTTGACATGGATACAGTTTATCATCCATTACGGATGCACGATAAGTTGTGTGATGATGCGTGGTGGTACTTGCAGGGTCATACGTTGGTACATTACCAAGGAAACCATTACCTACGTAAGCACTCGCCGTCGGGGCGTGGTGATAATCCGAGTAATAAGTACTCAGAGGGCGGTACTGGTGGAAGAGGTTGTCCGGGGTGGTGAGATAGCGATTGTCTAACGCGCTGGGGGTGGGATACAGGCTGTGCTGGAAGTTGGAATGGCTCATGTATGGGGATAATGTGTGTTCAGGCGCGGGGGTTGGATACGGGGTTGAGTACATATTATATGCGGCGTCGGTTGTGATGTAATCTACTGTAGGCATGGGTGAGACTACAGATGCCACTGCTGTGGGGTTTGCCGGGGGTGTTACTTGACCGCTGGAGCTGCCACCATGGGAGAGTTTGCGTTTGCTGCGGCAGGTGGAGAGGAAGTCACGCAGTTGGGTTTTATACCGGCGGTTGACTCGCGTCGGTGTTGGGGTGGAGTTGTGTTGGGTGGGGGTGGTGGTGTTGGAGACGAGCTGGTCCGCCTCCGAGAAGTAATTGGTGGGAAGACCTGCGTCCAGGTAGCTCACTTTGAAGTCCATCGTGCGTTTTCCTAACAGGTCACGACCTTCTTCTTCCCTGTTTTAAGAAAAATTTAAAAAATATTACATAATCTGTGTTTTTGTGTTTTGAGGTTATAATAGTTACATTAATGGCCGGTGGGTGCTTATAACAAAGTCTGGCTTGGAGTTTTTGTATACTAGACGTGAGCTTGTTTGTAACCATTGCCATTGACCATCTTTTGTTTGGAATCTGTAGGCGATCATTCCAGAAGCGCCCGTTTTTAATACTAAAATTAAAAAAGATTTAAAATTTTTATTTTATTAATACTAATTTAAGGTTATTTACGTTCTTGGTGAGCACTAGCAACATATGCAAGGTCATCGTAGTGCACTAAATCATAACCTCCCATATTAGCTAGCTCGGAATCCGAATATCCCAACAACATCTTCCCTCGTTGGTCCATCGACACAAGTGCTAGATCCAATTTGTGCTTGCTTTTGAACATGACTTCTTTTTGTGGAATTTCGAGTAAAGATGGCGGCCCGAATGGCGTACATATTGCAAACAGCGCCAGTGGCGGTTCTTCTGACTTGCGGTTTTGTCCATGCAGTACTTTAACACGCCCTCTTATATCCAAACGCTGAAATATAAAACAAATCAAATAATGTTATCCCTTCCCTACTAATATTATAAATGCGAAAGTCCTGGTGTTTGTTACACTTTCACGCAAAAACTACTTAACCGATCATCATGAAAATTTGTACACATATTCTTAGTGGTCCCCGAATGGTTATAGGCTACTTTTTATTTTATAAAAAAATTATTTTTAAAATAAAATAAAGAAATTGTTTAGCCAATAATACTTCTGCATCTGGCTATTTGACTACTTTAACGCCATCTAGCATTCCAGCAATGAAGCTCAAACCTAAGTACTATAGTACCATCTCACTGTATTATCACACTGTATTACCTACAGCTACGTCAACATCAAATCCAATTGACTACACTATGGAGACTGTACACTATACTTCCATAGACTATACTTTCAGCCATTTTAAACTTCCCGCCATTCTACATCATTGTTACTTCTTCTGTGACTACAGACGCGTACGGAAGCAACTTCATTATTTTAGATATTCGCGAGCGAAGCCGAGGGTTAAAGCTAGTAATATAATATTTTAGTGTATATCTGGTTGCATATCTCACCAAAAAGCCGGAAGTATTGTCTAAGAGACATCGGAAGCGCACGGTGAAACTGCGTTCGAGCATGTGGCAATTGTCAGGCAGCAGCACGTCCTGCAGGCCGATGTTGGCCGACTCCGGCGGCAGGAACGAGTTCCACATGAGCTGCTTCTGCAACTCCTCGCGATCCTCAGAGTGCACCAATTCATACACAGATTGATGCACTATATCCGACTGGTAAGAAAAAAAATTAATATTAACTTATAGGTTATGTTGTGTGTGTGTTGTATTATGTTTTGAAAAGGCAAGAAACGAAAGTGAGAGTGTGGTGTGTAGGAAAGTGCATTGGGGCACGCTATTAAAACACACACCTGATGGAATCCCAAGTAGCCTTCTATGCTGTGCGTGGCGAAAAACACTTCGCCTTCGCATGTTAAAATCATTAGGAACCCGTTTAATGCCTGTAATATAACACCAGTTTAACTTTAACCGAGCGCAACATGTAAACGAAACACACGAGAGGTTCGTCTCCCAACTATGCGGCAAGTATGCGCATGCTACGCTAATATTTTATCTCTTACCTGAAGGAACATTTCGCCGTCTAATGGAGTGTGATCGAATGCAGTCAGTTCGCGCCCTCGATGCAACGTACCGCTGTCTTCTTTATCTTTGTGCATTACAACTGCAAACACAAAACAACCCCCACATTACTACGCATAACCTAAAATATGTATATTGGGTTGCCTATGTTAACCAGCACAACATGAGTATAAGTAAGTGTATTTTCTGCACTGCGAGAAAACAGAATGTTAGTCGAAGCACTGCGTGTAACAATGTGCAATTACCGACTAATTAACGTTATCGGCATGCTGATATGCTCTAGTGAGACCGTCCGGCGACCGTGAAAAAAGTCTAGAGATGCACCTCGGATATAGATGCGCTTTTAAACGGGAATCCGGTGCGCGCCGCTTTTTTGCTCTCTTTACGCCGATGCGTGCGTTTACAAGTCCATCAAATATGAATTAATAAACACCAGAGCACTCGCAGTGCAGTTTACGATTAGATATGTGTGTTGCTGGTTGCTGATATACACACTCTAATGATTAATTAAAATATTAATTATCGCCGTAATAAAAATCAACGGTTAGTGCATTGGCAATTTGAATAATTTACGGTTACATTGATTGCAGTAAACGTGTTGGAACAAATTGTAAGTTATTTCAATTAAATAGCAAATAATAAATCATCTTTTTTATTTGTGCGATAGGTGGCGCTAGTGTACGACTTCTTCAAGGTTAGACTTCTTAAAATACTTTTTGTGTTGTTTCAGAGTATACTGAAGCTTTGAAGACAAGAAAAACATCTTTTGAGCGCTGGTAAAACAAGCCTCGCGGTGAATACGAATGGATTTGTTAACAAATAGCGGCTACCAGTAACAAGACGTTTGCGCCCCGCGAGGGGCGACCGCGATAAATTATATCGATGAATACACAACGCAACAATAATTTTTTGTATTCAAAAAGCATCAGAACCTTTTCAACGCGTGAGTTTTTATTCTTTTACTTGCGTATTGTTATATTGTTACATTCATAGCGATACAAAAAGATAATGCAAAGTAATGTAATGATTACAATTCGCACAGAACACAAGTTAAATGATAATGTTTGAGGGTTGAGTTTTTGTTTTTGTAACAGACTGTATGCAGATATGCACACGCAGTGTGTGATAATATATTCAACGCCCTGTTAGCACGCGCACATAACTAACTCAACGATCTGGTAATTTATGTCCCGCTCGTATTTCCATTCTTCATCTTATTTTTTCACGCGCGCGGCTCTCCCGGCCGCGTGAAACCGGAATAAATGCATAAAATGTTAATCGCTTTCACTTTGGCGTTGTTTTTCACACACAGAAACATTATAATCAACCCTAAAACACATTTTAAACATTATTTTAAGTTTTTAACATTTGAATGTCATTTACGTTATGAAAATTCACGATAGGGGGCGCTAGTGGTAGCGAAGCGACGGTTATTTGTCATTTGTTTAAGTTGGCAGCGTTAGCAATCCTGCAACGCGACAATGGCGTCTCTTAGTGAATCTCGTGTGTGTGCTGTGCAGTGCGCTGACTTTTCGTCCCAGGGAGGCAGATCGACGGCGTCTATTATGTCATAAAGGTAGGTGTGAAGCTTATTGTTCCGCGTTCACATTAGCAATTCATCGCTCGTGTTTGCTCGCCTGCATGCGGCTCGCTAATGCACCCTTGACGGCCGCCCGACGACAAACACTACACACACACAGAAATACATACATTCACACATTATATCTACTAGTAAACATAACACGCTCACAATTCACAACTTTGAGTTGATAGAAACGTACTGCACGTAAGCGCGATCATTTATATTAATAATGCACCTGTCACGCGGAATCACTAGCCCATTAACCTTTATTCAATCACCAAAGCCCAGGCGGTAAGTTGCAGCATCATCATGCTTACGTATAACGTAGACAACCCACACTACACGCACAGTAAGTTGCAGCATCATTATGCTTACACATACGAAACATATGCAACCAGTAAATATCATAATAGAGTGTGTTTTGTGTGCAACTATCGGGAACATCATCGTCATCTTCGTCACGCTCACTTACGCAAAATACGCAATACACGGAAATGACGCAACCTACGCCATTTTGTGAATTATAACCTACGCAAATATTATTAGTAGAAAAAATTGAGTGAATACGTTTGTTTCCATAATGTTTCAATCAAGAATGACGATTAATAATTTATGAACTACATAAGTATAGCCGCCGCGCATGTAAATCCAGTTATTTCGTGCTCAACACATATTTACACCTTGATATTTCGATTGATGCCACTATTATCACACAATTTATATTTACACACGATCATTGTACCTACTTTGACATTTGACATTTGACATTCGTGTAACTTTGTATTTTGTGAGTTGAGTTGCATACGTTTGGCATATTTATGGATTGATCTCGAAATTCGATTTCGGTTTGCTTCATATTTATTACTCTGCGGCTGCCGTTCTTATTTATCACGGCGTTTCGGGCATCGCTTTTCGGCATGGTTAATTTCGTGCGAGAAACGTGATATAGTGGCGCTGTGTGTGCGTGTATGGGAGGCTTATTTATTTGATCAATACCGTGGGGCCGCCCGCCGCGTTCCAGCCAGCGCCGGCAGACTCGACGTCTGCTGCCCGCCGCTCCGCCGCTTACCCGGCCGAAGCTTTCCTCTAATCAATATACCACCTATAAGAAAGAAACGCGTCCCGACCAAGAGACTCACCAGACTCATTTACATTTGAGTGGCATTCAAAGATACAAGTAGTACTTGATTGTTATCCGTAAAATGGTAGAATATTATTAGATTTTTTAAACAATTTTAGTAGGTACCACCAAATGAACGAAAATGTCTGTCCCTTAGCACCGGACACTAAGTTGTCCCTTAGCGCCGGACAGTAAACATATTGATATTTCTTGTGAGAGAGAGAGAGTGAGGAGATGGCTATGTTGCAGTCAATGCATACATTTAGTAAATGTATACATTTACTAGTCAATGCATACATTCGCTAAAATTCGTAGTTAAAGTATTCATTGTAACTGAAATGAACACATTAGCTAGTGGATGTATGCATTCACGGGCTGCTTCTAGTCAGTGTGTTAAATCCGTTGATTAAATCGTTAAATTCTATCACCCCACCCCCCACCGCCCCATAAATAATACCAAACAAGGTAGCCTACCTAACCACCACCCCCACCCCCCAACTCCGGTGCTAGGGGTATGGCACAAATATGTGTACAAATTCACCCTCAAAAACAAAAATAAGTTGAGAAATACATAATTAACACAACAACAAAAACAACATTTTTTTTGTATTGGTAGGTAAATATTTGCATCTTGAATTTTGATCGGATAGGGTTTCGTAAAAATACGCGCGCGGAGATGTATCGGATGTCGGGGCTACTCGACTGCTTCCACACATGGAAAGTCATGTAAAATTAAATTACGCGCAGATAGCCATCGACCTCCATGAGGGTGTTGGCGCGAGAAACACACAGCGACAACCTTGCCTTCACAACATTCAACCTGAAGTAATCTCCTGCGACGTTTTCTACGCATCTCTTCATCTTGTTTGCTTCTACTTCATGTTTTTGTATCCAATCACAATCTGCGGATGCTAAAATAGGGTGAAATGTGTATTGCGCATGCGCAAAACTAAAAATTTCTACCCTTGGTTTATGCATAGCTAACCACTTTGATGCGTATCAAAGGGTTACATAAATGAGGCGTGGCCGGCGCTTGCAATTGACTGATAAGACGTTTTCTCGGCGCGCGTTATTTTAATTAAGTTTAATTTCGCGATTATTTTCGTGTATGTAGTATTTTTATATTTATAATGAATACTTATTTTCTGATGGTGATCGTGATCACGATCAGAAATCGGAAGCAACTCGAGCAGATGTTGCGGCGCATGTTAAAAGGTGATTACGTACGCGTGGATATTAATACGTTATACAGTTTGTGAGTTTTTAATTAGTCGAGCGATTCATATTCACGTATTCACGGATTTCGGCCGGACTTCACCCCTCTCGATTAGAGAAAACATCTGCGTCCGTAGGCAACGCGAATTTATTAAGTTTTAAAACGTTGCCGGAGAATTTGTATGTAAAACATATGCTAATTTAACATTAACCTCAAAACATAGGTTATGTGGTGTTGACTTCGTGTCTAGACGAGGTGAATATAGGTTAGGTGTGAGGTGATCAGCTGTTTTCCGCATTTCTGCATGCTATCCAACGCCATGGATGGCGGCGGGTTCGATGACGAATTGTGTCGGGGCACACAAATACGCGGAGTCCACGCAATGGCGTGCGCGGCCACGTGCACAATGTGCAATCGCCTTTGAAGGTATGTCAGGTATTTGGTGGACACGCAATGTGAGTTTAACTTTAGTTTTAGTTAATTTTACGTAATTTTATAGAGAAAATACAGTGTAACCATCAGAAATTAAAAAAATAAACAAATATTAGGATTTAACGCGGATTGGTATTTGTTTAATCTTTTTTTGCGTTGGTTATAAACTCTATTACTCTTGGAAAAATGCCGGTAAATATTTCTTGTAGTCTAAATATGAATTCCGCGTCGCTCAGTTGTATTCACTTGTGTTATGTTTAAATGATTTTGTTGTAACGTAACGTGCACCCCAACAAATTAGCTGAAAAATCGTGCTTAAGTTATAGAAATTTGCATTGCAATTTGTAGGGATGTTGGGATCATAATTACAACAATATTTCAAATGTTACCATCGATGTCATGCCAGCAGAAAAAATATTCTAGCTCATAATTGGAGGAAATGAAAATATTTTGCGTCGTTACACAGAGAAACTGTAAAGCTATAACGAGAAAATTGATATAAACCAACCAAATTGTACAAATTTAACCGTTATTCAGAGTTTTTCGTTAAATCGAGGCTACGTTGTATTAAATTTTGTTGTCCAATGTTGGACTTGCGGTATTCATACCGAACATAGGCCTTATAATGCAAATTTTCAAGTTTTATTTAAATTTCTTTAATTTTTATCATTTTTTGCGTTATACCGAGTTTTTTTGTTAAATTCAGGCTACACAGTATTAAATTTTGTAGTATGCCAATGTTGGACTTGCGGTATACGCACCGAACATAAGCCCTCCAATGTAATTTTTAACTTTTATTTTAATTTCTTCTAATTCGACGTTATATAGAGTTTTTGTTTTGTTAAAACGAGGCTATAGTGTATATTCCAAATGAAGCTTCGTTAATACAAATGTTTAAAGAGAACGCATCTTGTTTGCATTGCATTAACAAGCCGACGACGGCGCACGAAACTAAACCAAACACCAAAGACGCGCGCGCAGGCGAACTAATTGTTATTTACGACCGCGCTGGCTAATAATTCATTTATGCGCTCGGCGCTCCGAGAACCCCTTGAGCGCACTCAATTTCAATATTCACATATTCGATATTATTACCAATGCGCATTATTATTCAGGAATTTTTCATCTTCAACTTTCAATCCTCTCTCACAACCAACAACCAACAACACAACACACTGTATATGCGCATACATCCAACATAACCTAATATAACCTAATCTAACCTAAAAATACACTTGTGTAATCCCTGATGTGTACGTGATCGATGGCGTTCGTTGAATGCTAATGCCCAACTTGTGTTATATGTGAATGTATATATTTTTCGGCCTGTGCGCTCCGCACGGGGCTGTTTTTATCTGAAAAATGCAAATTCCCATCGGTGTGCTACCGTGCGCACGCCGCCGCCGCCGATATTTAGCATAATCTTCAAATAATGAAGTCCGCACCATTATGAATGGGCTGTCATAGGCGCCGGCGGGCGCGCGCGCTCCAATGACAGCGATTAAGCTACGCGCGCGGTTATCGAAATCAAATACAGCGACAATAGCACGCGAAACATAACCTCAACCACACGCCAGTTATTAATTAATATAAATACTACTATTTTATTTATTTTTTTTTCATTTTAAAAGCAGCTCATTATAAACTACGAGTAAACTAATGTTGGTAATGATTTCATCTGTTGAGAAGACGCACTAATTGAAACGTAATCATGTGCGCGAGAGTAAATCATTGAGACGTCTTCATTATTTTAAATATCTACGGGCATTTCGATAAATTTACGATTCGTACACTCGTGTGGATGCGAGAGCAGTAAGTGAACACTTTACTGCTGCGGGTTTTACGTAGGCGTGCGTAGATTTACGACCGAAGATTTAATAATTACTTGTTTGTTTCATTTCAACCTCTGTGTGCGCTCTGTAACTTCAACGACACATATTGATCGTTATAAAATGTAATTTTTGATTAAAATGGTGGGTCGCCAAATTTATGTGCCGCATTCGCAATGGTTGCCAATGGCAACCGCCGACGGGAGCCCCACCCGGCCTCGGCAGACCGGCGTCGCGACGCTCTCTTACTTTCCCAACATGGCCGCTACTGCGCCTGATAATGCCGCCGTTGCCGCCGCCACAACGTCGGCAGTAAATTATAAACATCTTTGACTTACGGCTTCAACTACCTTCACCACTACCACTGCTATAGAAACACAAATTGCATTTTTATAATTTCCGCCTGGAATGGCGCACAATACACAGCGAAACACAACACAACACAACAAAATAACGACTTTGGATTTTGCTTTATTTTTGTCAAACGCTGAAATACTTTCAGCATTTGTACGAGTACGAGCAAGTACAAAGCTTGTGGCGGTGGCGGTGGACAGAAGGAAAAAAAGTAAGCGCTCGCTTTTGTTTCGCTGTCTTCCGCGCGCAGTTCCACACCGCACATTGTGCGCTATCATTATTTCGCGTTTCTATGTCCTTCGGCCCGTGTGCACGTGTGTGCCGCCGCCGCCGCAGGGAAAACAATGGCACGTGGCCACCGTTCGCCATTCGCCACAGCACAATCAGAATTCGACGAACGGAGTAACCCCATCGCGTGCGCCCCGGAATATATGCGCGAGTCACGCGAACCCGAAATGTAGTTACGTCTTACAACCCACACACAGGCACATTTAAGCATAAGCATAGCAGGTATATTGCTAGGTTTAGTATTAGTAGATGTTGGTGTATGTGTGGTTGTGTTTGTGTAGGCTCGCGCATTGACAAAGAAGATCGCAGACAAATCCACCCGAAAAAAGAATAAAGGGCACAGGGGCGCACAATGGTAGAGAGTAGTGCTGTGGAAATTGGAGTTGTACGAATTGCAATGTCAGAATTGCTTGATGGTGATAGTGATAGATTTGCGCCACTCACCGAATTGGATATTGTGGGATATTTGGGTATTTTGTAATTATTAGAAGTTTTTTTTAGAAAAAAAGCTAAAATTTTAATAGAACCATTTTTTATTTGGTCAGTTTTTAAGGATATTTTGTGGAAATTGGAGAAAATAGTGTTAATTTTTTAAATTTGTGTAGTTTTTCTGTGATTTTTTGCTTTAAAACGCTGATTTCCGCAAAAAATCGAGGTTTTTGTTGAAAAAAGTATGATTTTTTAATTATTAAAACTTTTAGAACACATTGCATTTTGAAATACTACAAATTACAAGTACATATTTAGTTTACTTGCGTTTGAAATTAAAGATAATGTGTTTTAGTAGTGTTTAATTGCTTAAAAACGCTGATTTATCGCTAAAAATTGGTGTTTTGCTGCATAAAAACGTGAAATTTTAATGATTTTATTGTTTTTCGATGTTTTTTTAACTAAATTCTTGTTTTATTTAAAATTTCTGCGACTATTTCGTAAAAAATTAAGTCTATTGTCTTACTTATTAAAAATTAATCACTTTTGTATATTTTTTTGCTTAAAAACACGAATTTAAACAAAAAAATCATTTTTTCAGTTGAAAAATACGAAACGAAATTTATTCCCCGCGTATTTTATTCCCGATATAAAAATGAACATAAAACCATAATGAAACATATTCCAAGATTAAATAATATCCACAATAAAAGTTAATACTATGTACTTTTCGTAAATATCGTACTTAGATTTTTTCCTCTCGCAAGACAATAAATCATACACCTATCGACGATTGAATAACTTTCGATAGCTCGCCTAACATAACGCGCCAACGCCAGCGCAACAATGAGCACTAGTTGTGCCTGATTCATTAGTATGCAAATCATAGTTTATGAACGTCGAGATTCATCGCAACACGAATATACTATTAGCGCGTTTATTATTTATTAGCCGCGCTTTACACGCACCCGATCCAATCCACTCCAATACAAAACGAAACGTTTTCACTGTGTGTGCAAAAAGTATATTACACACGATTACAATACTATACTTTAATACTAACTATACTTTTTAATTTGGTAATAAAAAGCATTTATCTACCCTTTTAAAAGTTGGAATTAAAATGCGTTTTGTTTTTTTAATTGCTTTCGGTTTTCTTCTCTTGCGCAAAGTTTATAAATTGTCCAATTAGAGAAGTATTACACTCATTACATTAATGGTGGGTAAACACGGTCTTGATAAGAAAATTGTTACAATTACAACCGTGGGACACGATACGCGCCGAATGTGCCAATAAAATTTACCCTTTCATTAAGATTAAGACCTTCTTGCATTCATCTAAACGTCAAATTCTATCATTAATATCACTCTCCATCCCCTAGGCATGTGAATCCAAGAAATTGGTCATCCAGTGACCACTGACCATAGATAGATTTTATAGCATATTGTGTGTTGTGTGAGTGTGTGTTCATTCATTGCGGACACGGATTAACGAGCAACTAATGTACCGGCGCGAATTGTGAATGTAAACATTACATGTGTATGGTTAAAGTTGTGACATAGCGGATCCATTCACAATGCACACACATGCATGCTTGGGGTGGTTTGTTGGTTGGGTTTTGTAGCCCCCTTTTGTGGAGACGCGCACAATAGGCGCTGCACACGCCCGGGTCAATCGGAGTCGCTATTATAATGCAATTGCGGAGCTGATGTTGTATTAATGCGTTTATCGAGCTATTGCACTTGAATTTACCACCCGCCACGTGGACCAGTAAATAAATCCCGGGGAATTGATTGGTGATTACTCTTAGGGGATGAAAATTTTTAAAAGTTTAATTAAAGCAGATTTTTTGGAAAATTTTTAAAAAAGTATGAGTCTTTAGTTGTATACCGGTTTTTCGGTATACCGGTATTTTTTTATAATCAAAATATTGGTCTACCGGTATAACCGGTATTTGTAAAATTAATTTTTGATGGATTTAGTCAGTAAATTAAATTAAAAATAGAAATATTTAGGTAAAAATATCTATTTTTTGAAAAATAACCGGTATACCGGTAATACGGTATTTGAAAAAATATTTTTTCTTTCAATCTAAGCGTAATTTAAAATAAAAATTTAAATAACAAAATAAAAATACCGGTTTTAAAAAAAATACTGGTATACCTGTATTAATACCGGTATTTTACACCCCTAAATCTTAATGAATGATAATTTTTAAACTTTTAAATATTTAAACATACAAATTTATGTTTATTATTTTTTTTCATAAATGTTTATTCGATTATGGTAGTTTGTTATGCGCCGAATTATGAAAATGCTACTTATAAACTCATTTAATCGTCCAGCCCCCTTTTTATAAACGCAGCATATACACATACAGTAATCGTTTATGGAAAATAATACCCTTGCCCAGGCGAGGCAAGTCAAGAAAATAAATATTACAAAAAATATACTTACGATGTATTCGTACGCGCGCGCTAATGTTACAGACCTTGAAATTATGCAAATCGTTTATTAATCATTCCATCTCTGTCTCGTTAATTTCCAGGACATTAAGTCGCCTTTATTTTTCTTTCGTTTTTTTCCTCGCGCTCAGATTGCTTGATTACCAGATATTTTTCTTAGTAAACTGAAAATTTTCAGTTTTCTTTTTCCTATGACTAAGGTATGAACCTACTGCTTTGTTTGGAGAGAATATTCTCTAAGGGTGACTCAATGTCATTTCCTGTCGGGTGGCACGGACATAAAACTAAATGCTGTCGATGCTTCCGGCGTACAGAAAATTCTGTTTGGGTTTTAATATTAGTATTACTCGTAAAGCAGTAGGTAATTATTTATTTATGTTGAATGTTGAGAATTTAATTTTGTTAACATTTTGAATATTTGAATGATTTGAGAAGAGGAAAGGAGGAGAAATGAAGGAAGGCGAAAGCGGAAAGTGCTCCTCAATGTAATATTCCTTATAACAATGCGTGTGCGTGTTCGGACGTGTTTGCGTCTCCGAGAGCCGCCGATATGATCTTCTTGCACGCAATGTGTGTAAGGGTGGGGGCCATCTTGTATTTTCAATTGCAGATTGAACTACTGTCGGAACAAATGTTTTTATTGAGTTATAGCGCCATCTATTGACAAAATTGCTGTTTTTTTGAGGTTAAAAATGAATTTTTATCATTTTTTTCTCATAATAATAGTATTACAAGCAATATTTGCAAAAATTTAGGGGATGCAAACACAAATTAACATTTTTTAAGATTTTTGGGGAAAAATTAATAGATTAGTAGCGCCATCTACCAACAAATCTAGAATTTTAAGGTTAAAAACGCGTTTTTTTAGGTTAAAATACGAATTTTGTCATTTTTTTCTCAAAATAAAAGTATTGCAAGCAATATTTGCAAAAAATTAGGTATGCACATAAAACTAAACATTTTTTGAGATGTTTTTGGGTAAATTATTAGATTAACAGTGCCATCTACCGAAAAAATCACATTTTTTAATGCCAAAAATGCTTTTTTCTCGTTTTCTTCCCAAAATAAAATTAAAACATTAACTATTTGCAAAACTTTTAGTAATGCAAACAAAATCAAATATTTTTTGAGATTTTTTGTTGATAAAATGCTGTTTTGATAATTGGTTAATAGGCTAATAGACTTTTTCGATTGCATTCACTGCACATTATCTAAGATTGTAATTGCAAACACGAGTGCTATCGATCCACGGGGCGCACGGAGACGAATGGCGAACGACGCCGGACGGACACTGGCCGAATGGGGGAGCCTTTTAAAGCGGCGGCGGCGGCGGCGGCGGCGCGCGCGCCCGAGGAACTCCCGTTGTTACCATTTTAATGATACATTCTAATTATATATCTGGTGAATTGGATATTCGCCGAGGCGAGCCCAGCTCGCGACGGACATTTCACCTTGCGACTATTGATCGTTTCGGGGTTCGCTGCCGCCGCCGCCGCCTCGCTGCGCTGCAGAAATTCACCACCGCGCACACCACTATTCCCATTTTCACAATGGGAAGAAAAATTTACTCAAAAAGTCAAAAAGTTGTGAAATTGAATTTTTGACTGTCTAGGCATTAAAGTTAATTATTATTGTTGCTATTTATTGTAGTAATAAAAAAGCAGGGAGATAAATAATGTGTGTGGAATGCAAACATCATTAATCGAAATAATTGATGTGCGATGTTCGGCATTCAATTATTTCGCTTTAATCGCTTTAATGATTTTCTCTTTTTGAGGTAATAAACAAAGGTCGACACCCGAGCGCAGAGCCCGGGCGCGTTTGCAAATGCGAAGAGATACGATACGCCGAATCATAACGATAAATAAAAAGGGTTGAGGCGCGCGAACGCGCGGAGCGCAGGTTCCTCATTAACAAACATTCCGCGCTTCTTATTTTATTGCACTTCAAACGTAAAATCATTAATTTTTTTATTCCACACATGATTTACTTTGATCTGTATTTATATAAAGTTAGATATTGTTTTCGCTTATTGGATGATTTTAATTTGTTTGTTTTTGTTTTTATTTTTGTAAATGAAATGAAATTGAGTGTGAATTGTGTGCGCTGCAAGCGCAAAGTGTCTGAGCGCTGGTAAATACTCGTACGCTGCGGTAAAAACGTGCAAACGCGCCGATATCGACAAACAGAAACAATAAATCGGAGTAGCGTTCATTAAAACGCGGTCCATAGCCACGGAGATTTCGTCGCCGATATACGCGCGCAGCGCGGACGTATGGACAACGCTGAAACGACCCACGCAGGTTTAAGTCTCTTGCGCAAATCAGCGTTTTTCTACACTTTTTGCATTGCTACGACAATGGGTGCTTTAAGCATTTTACATTAAGTATCATTTTTTGCTATTTACAAGCATGAAAATGGGTAAAGTTCAAATTTAGTCAAAAATCGGCTTATTTTTAATTAATATCTTAAAAACTAATTACGGTACAGGAATAAAATTTTGTTATTATAAAAATACAGTTATTATTTATGCGTAGTAAAATTTTCAGTCATTTTTGATTCAAAATGACGGAGATATGGTCAAAAATGAAGAAAATTTTTGGTCAAAATGTAAAAATGCGTCAAATTTGCATTTTAAATAATTTATTTCTGACATATTTATAAATAATATTAAGGACAATTTTGAGAACTTATGTGGGGGTAAATTGTACGCTTGGAAAAAAATTTGCAACCAAATTTGTTTAAAACTGACTGAGTTATGATCAAAAATATGAAAAATTTGTGCCCAAATTTTGAAATTACACAAAAATTTTATCTTTTTTAATTAATTTCTCCAATATTTATAAACATATTAAAATGAAATTTAGTACATATACGCTAATATAAAAAGTCTGCACTTATAAAAAATTTCAGCCAGAAATAATTAAAAATGGCGGAGTTATTGCCAAAATTCACATTAAAAAATGCGTAAAATTTAATTTTTACAACTTTCTTTACCAATTTTTAACTATTTTTCAATAAAATGCTCAATAAAACTTTACTTCCCGTAATTGGTATATAATAGCGGATAATTCTCTCCCATTCAAACAAATGATGCGAAACATGACGGTGCGTATCTGTCACAGGAATGATTTAAACGTGAGTTATAACACAATATCCATCCACGCTCCGAGTATCTATGCGCACTCGTGGCAATATCTATAATATCTGCGCCACTGCGCCCATTCCCAAATGCAATTCCGCATATGTGTGTGTATGTATGTTGTCGATTCGCTCCCCTTCGCGGATCGGCAAGCTCGTAAGCTCACGACCCCCGGCTGTTCCGCACTCACCTACGCCGGCAGGTCGGGAATTAACCGACCCCCTAACTAACTGAGCACATAATCTGTCTTATTTCTGTCCGTGCCATGATAATTTCGGCCTCGCCAACCTGGCAGCAGCGGCGTAGGGTAATGCACTGTTAGATATATATCGCCGGCCGCATTGTTTCGGCTCGTTGATTTCGTTTTCACCTGGATGCGGTAAATATCGAGTCCGGGAGGTTTCGTCCGGTACGGCACCGCCACCGGCGGCCATCTGTTCTATTCCCATCACGCCCGAAAACTGCCGTGTGGTAGCGGATATTATACAGGGCCTTACGGAAAATTTAGAAAATTAAAATTTTACAGAAAAAAGTTAAATTTTAATTTTAGATTGAAAAATTAAAAAAATATATATAATTTTTATAAATATTTGGGTTCAGGAAAATATACAGGGTATTATAGAAATTTTTACAAATAAATATTTTTAAATATTTTAGGAAAAAATTTAAAAAAATTCAACTTTCAAACAAAAAAATTTAAAAAAATATATTTTTCGATTTAATTATTGAAAATAAACTTTTACCCTTACTTTCGGGTCAGTATAAATATTATAGTTCTCTATTTCAATGTCCATATATCTCTTCAGAGACCCGCTGACGTTTCCAGCTCGCTAGGGTTGCGCTGCTTTTATTAGTCACTGGCACCCCGGACGGACACACCACCTCCGAACAAATAATAGCGTTTTGATATACCTTTCGCAAGAGAATAATATCATTTCTATCAATTGTGTACGAGTAAACAACCCTAGCCCTAAATAATTTACTGCCATCTCCTTACACCTTAATTAAATTAAGATGTTAGTAGGTAATTCTTCAAAAATTACTAATTATTTTTATTTCCATTTTCCATTGTTGATAACAATATGTGGCATCTTTTGAAGTGTTTCCCGCACTTTGTTTTCGTAGAGGTCTGGCTCCATACAAGGTTCATAAATCGTCGAAAACATGGCGTTGCGTGCTGGCGGCCGGTTGCGTTCGTTTTGAAATTAATTAGTTAAACTTTGCGCTATCACGTGAAGTTAATAAGTTAATTGAGGCCGAAATTGTTCGTGCGGCGACGATTTCCGCAAAACGCCGCACGGGTCGCGCTCGGTGTGTACCTACGGTGTGCGCGCGCTTTATTTACGCTTCGATTTCGGGCCCCGAAAATGAAAATCTGCATATTTCAGTCACAAGAAACAAATTTGAATATACTATTTTGTCATAGGTATAGTATTATATAGAAAGTTCTAAGACCTTAACGATATCATCATTTTTTACATGGAAAAATGGGAAAAATAAAAAATACCGGTTTTTATAGGTGAATTGATATTGGTTTTTAAATATTTGCTTGGAAATTTTTTTTTTCATGAAATTGTGAGAAATACCGGTTTTGAAGTAAATTTAAAAATAACCGGTTTTAAAATACCGGTTTTAAAATACCGGTTATTTTATACAAAGTTGGATATTTGCATTTTTTGGTTTTATTTTGAAAAAAATAATAAATTTTCAGATAATTATAGGAAATACCGGTTTTTATAATTCAACCAATACCGGTTTTTCAACATTTGCTCGTATAATTTCTTTAATTTTTCAAAAAACCTTAAAAATATCAGTTTTTTGAATAAAATTCAAAATTTACCGGTATTTACAGTTAACCAAATTAATAAATACCGGTTTATTTTTATCTAATTTTAAATTATACCCGGTTTAACATAACGTAAAATTTGTGCATTGTAAACTTTAATTAACTTTAGTTTTTGATGCTTAACTTTAATTCCACACGATTTCATAAATCTCCGCTAATCTCCTCCGCTGGCCGGTCATGCCCTTCGCAATTTTCGAATTCCATTTGTGCGTACGTATTTCATACGCGAGATAGCCGCCTAGATAACCGCCGAAAACGCAAAAGAAAAAAAACAAGCACGGCGGCGGCGGATTTACGACCGCCGCATAACATAACGGCGTTTGTGCGCCGCGCCGCGAATAAAACCCAACCAGCGAACGTAGGTAATGCGCTCTCACAACGGCTCTAATTACTTAACTTAATTACAAATTAATGCAAATAACCCCCTGCGTATTCTATAATTCTAATAGCTTGATAGTGCGTATGACGTGTAAATGCGACCACATTATTCTCCACTCCAGCCACTCAGGAGTGGTTTCCTTTTATTTTTCGACAATACGTATAATTTAATTAATTTTACAGCAGAAAAAAACGCACGTGTCAAATGTTTGTGCAATCAACGAGAGAAAAAAAAAACAAAAAAAAAAGTGTTAAATGCACTTTGTTGCTCTACACGTTGATATTTGTTATTTGTTATGGAGCTTAAGTGAGGGCGTCCATCACGCGACATCCACATTAATTTCACTCGTCGAAGACGCGTGTATGAGTGCATTAAGGTCGTTCGATGACATTCCGAGTAAGACATTTATCCGTACGCAGCTTGATTAATTAAAAATCATCGACGGTACCTAATTTGCAAGAGGCGCAAGCACCCTCTTTGCGCGCGAGAGAGGAAGTTATTAAAACATAAAAACGCACACGCGGCGCGCAGCGCTCATTATGAAAAACGTATGCAAATCGCCTTATGCAACTCACTTAACTTCAACTGCAACTGCAGCATAACCTCAACGGTTAATTATGCGCGAATGCGCTCGGTAATTTGGACAATGCGCAATTAAATGCCATTACACGTCAGTAGTCAAGTCAAGTCAACCTTGTTCATTTTTATACTACTTAATTCACGTTAAAAACCGGTTAACCGGTATTTACTGCTTAATTTTATACAAGAAATAATTTTTTTTGTATGGAATTACAATAATATTAGCTTAAATAATATTTAATTATGGTTTTTAGTTTGTTGAATTGTTTTTTTTGCTTAAAACCGGTTAACCGGTATTTTTTTGTAAATTTTAAACAAGAAAATTTTTTTATGGAATTATAAAAATATCAGTTTAAATAATATTTAATTATGGTTTTTACTTTTTTGAGTTTTTTTGCTTATTTTGCTAAAAACCGGTTAACCGGTTTTTTTTTTAAGAAAAAGAAAATAATTTTATTTTTCTGTATATAATTGCAAAATTTCTTCTTCTTCTTTTATTTTGGTATTTTTTAAGTTTTTGCGTATATGCAAATATGGAAGTCGTTACATTACGCATGCGCAGTGGTTTTATCCGCCTTGAGGCACATGTTGTTTGTACGAGTTACGAGTATGTGATATGCCTTCTGCAAAACCATAATTACCTAATTACAGCGTGTATCATTGACTGACATGCGCCGTCGTCGTTGTTTTTCGTATTTTCTATATATTATTATAATTCGACTGATGGCTGACCATTCGGTGAGGTCGGCTGACCAAAACGAGTGTTTTATGAATTTTTTTTTTTATTTCGTACACTGGAGTGTAGGTAGTTCTAATGGGACCAACTGACACTGACGCGCGAGTTGAAATTAACGTGTGGACCAGAGCACTGAAGCAGCTGTCTGTCCGTCCGTCACCGGACGCGGACATTCGGTGGCACAACAACCGAGTGCGAGTACAGGAGTTGTGTGTGTGTGTTGCTGGTATCGCGCGGTTGGCTAGCGCCGAAAAACTCATTTATCTCCCACGGACGGACAAGGCGGTAATCATTTTTGGCACTTCTGGACAAAACCAACAACGCGAAACGCTGAGATAATAATCAATTAACGTTTTCACGCTGGTGAACTACTTAATTCGGTTAAAAACCGGTTAACCGGTATTTCTTCCTTATATTTGTAAAGAAAAAATAGGTTTCCGTAAAAAATTGCAAAAATACTAACTTAAGTAATAATCAATCAACATTTTTGAGCTATTGAGTTACTTAAGTCGCTTTATACCGGTTAACCGGTATTTTTTCATTAATTTTAAACACGAAAACATTTTTTTCTATGCAATTTCAAAAATACCTGCATAAATAATAATCAATCAACATTTTCATGCTGTTGAGTTACTTAGTTCACTAAAAACCGGTTAACCGGTATTTTTTCTTTCTTTCTTTTCTAAAAAACATATATTTTATATGTAATTACAAAAATACCAGCTTGAATAATAATTTCCACACAAATTACCATCGTACTCATGAGTATACGAAAACATAGTTTTATCTCGGGCTATTTTTATACTTATCCCCCTGGAATGACGGCGCATCAGGTACAAAGCGCGCACAATTAAAATGCGATTAAGAGGATGATGCGTCGTCGTCGTCCCGCCGATTTAAGGGTGCCCGGGTGCCCACACAGAGCGGCGATCAGGCGGATAATCAACGCATGCACTCACCTTGAAAGTAGCTCTTGGTGCGCAAGTAGCTGACCGAGAGGCGCAGTATCGACAGTCGGTCCAACTTCGAGAGGATGTTCTGCTCGAAGGGCAGTAGGCTCGCCAGCGTGTCCAGCTCGGCATTGAGGCGCTCCCGGTGCCTCTTGCTTGGGTTGCTCTTTGTCACGCCGTCTTTTGGCGTTGGTTTTAGGCTGAAACAGGGAAAAATTGGGTGAAAAATTAGTAATATTGAAGAAATACCGGTATACCGGATAGAATAATACCGGTTTTTGTATATTAGGTCAAGTAATTTCATTTATTTTGCCAAGAAATGGTAAAAATACGAGTTTTAAAGTAAATTAAAAATTAACCGGTATTTGGAGTTAACAACGTAGTACAATACCGGTATTTTTTAAGTTTGGTCAGAAATTATGTTTTCTTTCGCATGGAAATATAAAAAAATAGTTTTGAAACAAAATTTTAAATTTACCGCTTTTTTACAGATTATTACCTAGAAAACCGGTTTTTATATTGCAAATACCGGTTTTCTTAAGTCATTTTAAAATGTACCGGTTTTTAACATATATTAATACCGGTTTTTCCATGTATAGTCAATTAATTTAGTCTTTTTCCATCTTTTTCGTGTAATTTTAAAAAATACCGGTTTTTACATAACGTTTTACTATGAGAATAAATTCTGGAATGTTTAGTGATGAGATGTGAGGTTAGATGTTTAATACAAACGCCGAACGTTATGTGGTTGCAGGCTAACGATGCTTTGATTAATGTCGAGCAATTTAGATCTCCGCTGCTTACGTAACAATAAAGCATGGCCAAATTAAAAAGGCACGTCTCAGGCGCCCATGATGAAAAACCGAAGATAATAACCGAAAATTAACGATAATTATACAATGCACACGAGATAATTATGAATTACACAACTTGCACAACATTTAATCTTATTATGAAAGAGTGAAAAACATTTGTCAAACAAAAAATAACTCGAATTAATTAAAACCTACAAAAGAACAGCAAAAAAAACACCACTTACATAACCTAAAAGTGTGTTTGTATAAATAAGTCATTAATTAACAATTAACTTCTTATTTCATTGTGAGTATAACTACAAAATCAACAAGGAAACAATTTGTTTGATTGTTTGACATCGAAAGAAGTAGTTAATATATAAGTTAATTACAATGACTATGACGATGGCGATGAAGGTAATTGAATTCGTGCATTACCGCCCGCGCCACCTCATCAATATCAAGTGATAGTTTGATAATGGCGATAATGTCGTATCATGTAATAGAAACTCTAGAAAAACTATCATCATCGTGATCGTGATCGTGTTTATCAAGATATCATTGTCATCGTGAGCGTATTGTGTCATGAAACGGTTTGATTAATTGTTTTCTAATTTTTCTCTTAATTGCATTTCTTTAATTGTTTATTACATTACCTGTACTCACACAGAGAAAAAAAATTCATTAATATCAAGTAAAAAACATGTTTTTTTAACTGAATAAGCAAAATAATTAATAATAGAAATAGGTATTTTGCATAAAAACCGGTTAACCGGTATTTAACCGGTATTTTTTCTTTAATTTTAAAAAAGAAATTCAACTTTTTTATGCAGAAATTCAAATAAATTCATATTTTGACGCGGTTGAGTTAATTAATGTTCTCAAAACCGGTTAACCGGTATTTTTTCTTAATTTTTTTAACAAAAAATTTTTTTTTAAATGATTGATATAGGGGAAAGTAGCCATATTTGGACCATTTTTATATTTTTTGATTTATAGAGCCACATATAAACTGTCAATAAAAATTAAGTAGCGGAAAAGTAACTCACAAGGCTTACCAACAAAATGATTTTTTTGGTTTAAGTAAAAATTATATTTATACCCCTCAAATTTCAATTTAAAAAAATTGTGTTTTTGGTCCAAATTAAGAAACCGGTTTCCTAAATTGGACCGCGCGGTTTCCTAAATTGGACCATGCTTTTTTAACGGCAATTGACACAATAGTAAATTTTAGTTTTAGCAGTAACACAAGCACATTTTGTATAAACCAAAGTGCGGCATTTCATACAGTGGATCATTTCGAAGATTTGTGCTCGTCCACAAGCTTTTCTAGGAGGTCGAAAAAATGATATACGTTTTCCCTGTTAAAACCCCGGTGCCTGTCTTCGGTCCAACTTCGGCAACTTGAAGAATTTATATTTAATGATCAACGACAATCTTAATATAACATAACCTCTCAAAATTAATACTATAAATTATAGATAAATAAAGAAGCTTTCTGATGATAAAATAATAATCGGTAAAACTAACGTTTTAACGGCTTGGCAGCTCTTGCACTAACGTCGTTATAATAGATTTGATAATCAATGATACACGAAGTTGTTGTCACGACGAAAGCACGCGGCAAGTTTTAACCCAAATAGTTGCATTAATTGTTTATAAATAAGAGTAAAACAAGGGGCCAGACAATTTTTGCATAAACTTCAACAGTCCGCGGATATCGTGGTGGTCCAACTTAGGCGCTGGTCCAAATTATGCTACCTTCCCCTAAGTAACAAGCAAAAAAATTAAAAATTAAATTCATTAATACAATGTCAAAACATGTTTTTTTTTCTAACAGAATAATCAAAATACAATTCAACAGTTAGAAACATTGAGGATAATGACCAATAAAACTAAAATATTTTTTAGTTAATATTAAACTTCCTGACGCTGACATGTGACGCCCATCTTTTTTTCATTTTTTCATTTTATTCCGTTCATTGCGTACGTAGTTTGCAGATAAATGCACCGCGCGCTTCTTTATTTTTATTTTTCATTTTATTCCGTTCCAAGCATAACATATATATAAAAATTAATTACGTGTAATTATTTCCTGCTGCGGTATACAAAACATATCCTACGTAATAAAATATACGCCGAGGATAATTTGATGTATAATGGCAAGCGTATTATATAAAAAAATAACATCATTTTACAACGCTTTACAACGTTTTTCCCGGAATTCATCGACTCACGAATATTATTTGGTCGATATTTAAATACATCACAACTAGAAATATTAAATTATTAAAAAATATTCGTCTAATGTCTAATCACCGGCAATAAGAAATGTTTTGTAAGAAACTTGATCGAACATTCCTTCATCTGCGCCAAGATAACATAAAGAAATGTTGCTAGATGTGCACCCAAAGAAATTATAAAGAAATTTGGCCTCTCTTCTCTCCTCTGTTCGCTTCTCTCCTCTCTTGCTGAGTATTTTTTGTTGTCTTGTTGGAAAGATGCGTACGTCGTACGGTTTTCTGAAGTTTTGTGCCTCTCATTTTTCAGAACATACGTTTTAATAGACGCCACGGCGCATAGACATTACGCGCCGTGGAGATGATCTTTTAAAGTCGTTTTCACTCCTAACTCTTTTGTAATGACAGGCTCTCCAGAGACGTGCTATTAGTCTGCGGACTGCGGCCTTTGGCAATGCGCGGCGCTGCTGCGCTGCATTAGCGCATCGACCAAAAAAGAACGCTGGTATTACCACAGCAGAAACGTAGTAATATTCAGAGATTTAAGATATTTTGATGGTTTTATGCAAATTGTCCCTTGAGTTTTGCTAAAATGTGAAGGAATTTTGGAGGTATGTTATTATTCTTAAAAGAAATCGTACAAAATTGTAGAGGAGTTAAAATTTTGGTATAAATTCAATAAAATTTTGTTTGAAATTAAATGGTTATTGGTATATTTTAGAGCGGAAAGTGATTTTTTGCAAATTTTTAATTTTTTTTATTTTTAAGTTTTAAGTTCGTTTTTTTAACTATTTTGATGCAAATTCAGTAAAATTTAGTCCAAAATTTAATTTTTTTTAATGATTTTTGAACTTTTTGGAGCAAAAAATCATAGTTTTTGCAAATATTTATAAAAATTTATTAATGTATATGATTCTAGGTTAGTTTTAAGCTAGTAATATTAAATTTTTTGATGGTTTTTAAGACAATTTTGAGCAAAAATTCATATTTTTGTGAAAATTTCAAAAAATTATTAAATTATTTGGTTTTAAGCTACTTTTGAAGTAAAATACAAGAAAAATAAATAGCAAAAACGGTAGCAATTCATACTAACAGGTAATCTATGCAATCAAAGTTTCCCAAGATGGCCGCAAACCTTGCGCTCGTTTCTTACGCAATGCCAACACATTACCTATTATTATGTTACCTATCCGAAACGAGCGGAATAAAAATGCCCAAGCACACAGCAAACAAAACAAAACACAGCACACTGCGCTGAGATTCCATCACACTATTTACCAATTCCGCATTCCATTCGAAATAACCTCAATCTTAAGTAAAATCGTAATAATATAAATTAAAGGTTAGAATTTTCTTCCATTTGATTATTTGTAACACATTGTATTTATATTTTTATTTCCTGCTTTACTTTACTTTGCTTTTGGTGTACTATGAAAAAAGTGTACGTATTTATCTAATTTCGTAATACAATATTTAATATTCATCGCGGTGCGTTTCGGGCCAACGTGGAACAAAGTTTTTTCGGGGTATGGGAGGGGGAGGTGGGCCCACCACAAATAACTATTTTTATTAGGGTAATTAATTTCGTATTCGTACGCAAACGCGCACGCGACGCACATGAAAATTCCGATTTTATTCCGGCGCGCATGAAAAACGATGCAGAAAAAATCGTCGGCGCGCATATTTCTCCACCAAACAACTTACATAATCATATAAATATGACCCACACCAGACCCATACCAAACCCATGGCATAAGTTATCGTGTATTAGTATTAATATTAGTTTAGAAAAAAAAACAGCTTATCTTGCTTTGGAAACATAACCAAACTTTTGCACACAGAGCAAACAATAATTCGACTTTTTATATTTTTATACTTTTTTTTTTCATATTTTTGTAACTAAATAATAAGCAGGTAAATTATGCTTAAATAAATAAAAATATGACATGTGACTTTGTTTTTTTCACATGCAATTAACTTTTAAGTGTGTTACTCGGTTGTTACTTAAGTAATATAAAATGCTTGTTTTCTATCGACAAGTTAGGTAATTTTACGTCAAATTGCCATTACATGCATTTGTGAATGAGATAATTATTAATTGAACAAAAAATATTGCAAAATATCGAAATTAAACGCAAATACAACCGAAATTAATGTCATAAGTCATTAGTTCTATCTTATATTAAATATTAATATTTACCATCGTGTATTCTATGATTTAATTAGTCTAATGATGATTACCTTGGGTTACATCATCTTAAGCAACCAATTTTTTTCTTTTTAAGCCAAAACCAAAAAAAAAAAGTAAAACAAAAATTCTTACGCCTCATGCATATTAATCGCCTTCCACTTTCCAAGCGACTTTATATCGTAATTTATGATGAGGGCCATAATTCATTAACCCCCAAGCGAAAATCTTATCTTTGTAATTGTTTTAAAAAAGAATGCAATTTTGGTTGCCTATATTGAATATTCAAATAACCTAAGTTTATATTGTTAGCTTTCACAATTGTCAGTAGGCGTGTTTCTCTGCGATATTTATTGAAAAGAAGAAATAATTAAGGAAAGTACGAACGATTTGCTTTCTCGGCCGGCGAGAAATTGCATGCGACCGCGCGTGTGCAAAACGCCTGCTCGTGGAGACAAAACGATACACGAACACACCGGCTACCGGGCTACCGTTTCGTCGATACTCTCCGCCGATAGCCATGACAGATTAGAATTCGCGATTTCACCTTCGCGGAGTTATTATGCGGCGCGGCCGTAATTTTTCGCGCACGAAGCACACACAGCACCGAGTTAAATCATTAAAAATCACACACAAAGACTCTTACTATGTGTATTTGGTTGCCTAGCCAACATAAAATCTCACAAAAGATAGGTTATGTTATGTTATGTTACACTCTGTGTAAGAAAAAACTTTTTTTTGTTTTTTAGAGTTTATTTATTGCACTGTGAGTTTTTAACAAGGGTAATTTTAAGCAATAGTCTATTGGTGAGCGATATCATCGTTTGCGCCGACTGTGGTGCTTCTCCAACGAGCAAAACTCGAACACCGTAATTCTATAATGAAATCCAACCTCGCACCTCCGTCCGGACTTTATCACAATTCGTTGGCGCGCAACAGTCGCAACACTAATTACGCCGCCGAGCGCAAAACTAGAAATAAACGCGAAAACTTCGCGAGGGTGTGAAGTGAGGAGAGATTTAGATAGACGATTTTTAATTAAATTTATTTCGTCTGATTGTGGTACGTGAAACAATTCAAAGAAAATGCGTGTTTTTTTTCTGTACGAAAAGAAGAAAAAACATAAATAATTGAGGCTTGAAAGTGAAGAGTTTTGCGTCGGCGACACAAACGCACGTCGCTTATGAATATTTATGCGGCGGTTAATTAATTAAACGGTCGTTTGTGTGTTTGGAGGAAATTTACGAGTATGTACCAGTAAATAAAATGCGTTTATTCTTCATAATATGCATTTTATTTTCGTTTAAACTCAGATTTTTTACTTTTTTTAAACTTTTTTCGTTTTAAAATGTAATGATATGCAATATACAGTGACAAAACGCCGATTAGCATATCACGAGTGTGTTTTCGGCCCACTGGCCGCCCGCTTGATGTCTTCATCTGCACTTTGCTACTACTCTCGAGAAGATATCTCCGGCTTAGTATGTGTGTACATGTTTATATTATGCATGCAATGCGTGAGGAATGAGAATGAGAATGGGAATGAGAGAGGCGATGCGTCGGTGTGTGAATCCGCCGAATACTTTTCGATTTGTTTCTCATATGTGTGCGTGTGTGTGTGAATGGAGAGGTGAAACGGCTACCGGTCCGGTAGCCCCCGTATCACACGGCAGACGTCTCGTTACGTCCTACATCCTACACGACGCGAACACGACCACTACGCGCGTATCTGCGCCCATCATTCACTCGCGCCGAGGCGCGCAATTTATTGCATCCTCGCGCGGACCGCGGCTATGGATAAGCCGCGTGAAATATATTTGAGCGCGTATTGTCGGAGAGCCAGAGAGTGTGTAAGCGTATGGGTATGGGGACGACTTCTACGGGCGATAAATGTGCGCAGCGTGTGAGAAAAAAATCCAATTCGTTCATTACCTCGACGGTTTTTTAAGAAAAAAAAGGTAGAAAGAATATTGTTTTTTAACTGGTTATGAGGATTGTTCGTATTTGCATAGATACATAGAACTTAACTTTGAGTTTTGTGTTAGTTATTTACGTGAGAAATTAAATTTTATACGCATTTTAAATTTATTTTTGGTAAATCTTTGAGAATTTTCTATTAAAATTCCATTTCTAAGATTTGCATTTTTATCCTGTCTTATAGAGAATTGTCCGTAGAATAGTCTCTGCGATTTGTACCTATGTATCTGCTTTAGTTTACGAGATATTCGCGATTGAAAAAAATCGTCAAAAATTGAAAAATGTCACTTTTTAGCACTTTTAGTCGCGTTTTTCGACCTTTTACTCTTGGAAATATAATTATTTCATAATTCTATCTGATAGAGAATTTTCCAATCTTTCATAATCAGCAATTCGTTGGTTGCTATCGCTTTCAGTTTAAGAGATATTAATTTTTGAAAATCGTCGAAAAAAAGTATCAAGCACCCCCCCTTGGCAATTTTTTCTTAAGAATGAAAATTTCATCTCTTAGATTTCGGTTTTAACTAGCCTATCTTATAGAGAATAGTTCGTAGAATAGTTTCTGAGATTTGTACCTATGTACCTCTTTTAGTTTACGAGATATTCGCGATTGAATAAAATGGACAAAAATTGCAAAATGTCACTTTTTAGCACTTTTAGTCGCGTTTTTCGTCCTTTTACTGTAGGAAATATAATTATTTTATATTTTTATCTGATAGAGAATCTTCCAATCTTTCATAATCAACAATTCGTTGGTAGCTATCTCTTTTAGTTTAAGAGATATGAATTTTTGAAAATCGTCGAAAAAAAGTATCAAGCACCCCCCCTTGGCAATTTTTTCTTAAGAATGAAAATTTCATCTCTTTGATTTCGGTTTTAACTAGCCTATCTTATAGAGAATAGTTCGTAGAAGAGTTTCTGAGATTTGTACCTATGTACCTCTTTTAGTTTACGAGATATTCGCGATTGAAAAAAATCGTCAAAAATTGAAAAATGTCACTTTTTAGCACTTTTAGTCGCGTTTTTCGACCTTTTACTGTAGGAAATATATTTATTTTATATTTTTATCTGATAGAGAATCTTCCAATCTTTCATAATCAACAATTCGTTGGTAGCTATCTCTTTTAGTTTAAGAGATATGAATTTTTGAAAATCGTCGAAAAAAAGTATCAAGCACCCCCCCTTGGCAAATTTTTCTTAAGAATGAAAATTTCATCTCTTTGATTTCGGTTTTAACTAGCCTATCTTATAGAGAATAGTTCGTTGAATAGTTTCTGAGATTTGTACCTATGTACCTCTTTTAGTTTACGAGATATTCGCGATTGAAAAAAATCGTCAAAAATTGAAAAATGTCACTTTTTAGCACTTTTAGTCGCGTTTTTCGACCTTTTACTGTAGGAAATATATTTATTTTATATTTTTATCTGATAGAGAATCTTCCAATCTTTCATAATCAACAATTCGTTGGTAGCTATCTCTTTTAGTTTAAGAGATATGAATTTTGAAAATCGTCGAAAAAAGTATCAAGCACCCCTTGGCAAATTTTTCTTAAGAATGAAAATTTCATCTCTTTGATTTCGGTTTTAACTAGCCTATCTTATAGAGAATAGTTCGTTGAATAGTTTCTGAGATTTGTACCTATGTACCTCTTTTTAGTTTACGAGATATTCGCGATTGAAAAAATCGTCAAAAATTGAAAATGTCACTTTTAGCACTTTTAGTCGCGTTTTTCGACCTTTTACTGTAGGAAATATATTTATTTTATATTTTTATCTGATAGAGAATCTTCCAATCTTTCATAATCAACAATTCGTTGGTAGCTATCTCTTTTAGTTTAAGAGATATGAATTTTTGAAAATCGTCGAAAAAAAGTATCAAGCACCCCCCCTTGGCAAATTTTTCTTAAGAATGAAAATTTCATCTCTTTGATTTCGGTTTTAACTAGCCTATCTTATAGAGAATAGTTCGTTGAATAGTTTCTGAGATTTGTACCTATGTACCTCTTTTAGTTTACGAGATATTCGCAATTGAATAAAATCGTCAAAAATTGAAAAATGTCACTTTTTAGCACTTTTAGTCGCGTTTTTCGACCTTTTAGTGTAGGAAATATAATTATTTTATATTTTTACCTGATAGAGAATCTTCCAATCTTTCATAATCAACAATTCGTTGGTAGCTATCTCTTTCAGTTTAAGAGATATTAATTTTTGAAAATCGTCGAAAAAAAGTATCAAGCACCCCCCCTTGGCAATTTTTTCTTAAGAATGAAAATTTCATCTCTTAGATTTCGGTTTTAACTAGCCTATCTTATAGAGAATAGTTCGTAGAATAGTTTCTGAGATTTGTACCTATGTACCTCTTTTAGTTTACGAGATATTCGCGATTGAATAAAATGGACAAAAATTGCAAAATGTCACTTTTTAGCACTTTTAGTCGCGTTTTTCGTCCTTTTACTGTAGGAAATATAATTATTTTATATTTTTATCTGATAGAGAATCTTCCAATCTTTCATAATCAACAATTCGTTGGTAGCTATCTCTTTTAGTTTAAGAGATATGAATTTTTGAAAATCGTCGAAAAAAAGTATCAAGCACCCCCCCTTGGCAATTTTTTCTTAAGAATGAAAATTTCATCTCTTTGATTTCGGTTTTAACTAGCCTATCTTATAGAGAATAGTTCGTAGAAGAGTTTCTGAGATTTGTACCTATGTACCTCTTTTAGTTTACGAGATATTCGCGATTGAAAAAAATCGTCAAAAATTGAAAAATGTCACTTTTTAGCACTTTTAGTCGCGTTTTTCGACCTTTTACTGTAGGAAATATATTTATTTTATATTTTTATCTGATAGAGAATCTTCCAATCTTTCATAATCAACAATTCGTTGGTAGCTATCTCTTTTAGTTTAAGAGATATGAATTTTTGAAAATCGTCGAAAAAAAGTATCAAGCACCCCCCCTTGGCAAATTTTTCTTAAGAATGAAAATTTCATCTCTTTGATTTCGGTTTTAACTAGCCTATCTTATAGAGAATAGTTCGTTGAATAGTTTCTGAGATTTGTACCTATGTACCTCTTTTTTAGTTTACGAGATATTCGCGATTGAAAAAAATCGTCAAAAATTGAAAAATGTCACTTTTTAGCACTTTTAGTCGCGTTTTTCGACCTTTTACTGTAGGAAATATATTTATTTTATATTTTTATCTGATAGAGAATCTTCCAATCTTTCATAATCAACAATTCGTTGGTAGCTATCTCTTTTAGTTTAAGAGATATGAATTTTGAAAATCGTCGAAAAAAGTATCAAGCACCCCCTTGGCAAATTTTTCTTAAGAATGAAAATTTCATCTCTTTGATTTCGGTTTTAACTAGCCTATCTTATAGAGAATAGTTCGTATGACCTCTTTTATAGTTTCGCTGAATAAAAGATTGAAAAATGTCACTTTTAGCCTTGGTTTACGAGATATTCGCGATTGAATAAAATGGAAAATTTCATCTCAAAAATTAGAGAATAGTTCGTAAAATGTCACTCTTTTAGCACTTTTAGTCGCGTTTTTCGACCTTTTACTGTAGGAAATATAATTATTTTATATTTTTATCTGATAGAGAATCTTCCAATCTTTCATAATCAACAATTCGTTGGTAGCTATCTCTTTTAGTTTAAGAGATATGAATTTTTGAAAATCGTCGAAAAAAAGTATCAAGCACCCCCCCTTGGCAATTTTTTCTTAAGAATGAAAATTTCATCTCTTTGATTTCGGTTTTAACTAGCCTATCTTATAGAGAATAGTTCGTTGAATAGTTTCTGAGATTTGTACCTATGTACCTCTTTTAGTTTACGAGATATTCGCGATTGAAAAAAATCGTCAAAAATTGAAAAATGTCACTTTTTAGCACTTTTAGTCGCGTTTTTCGACCTTTTACTGTAGGAAATATATTTATTTTATATTTTTATCTGATAGAGAATCTTCCAATCTTTCATAATCAACAATTCGTTGGTAGCTATCTCTTTTAGTTTAAGAGATATGAATTTTTGAAAATCGTCGAAAAAAAGTATCAAGCACCCCCCCTTGGCAAATTTTTCTTAAGAATGAAAATTTCATCTCTTTGATTTCGGTTTTAACTAGCCTATCTTATAGAGAATAGTTCGTTGAATAGTTTCTGAGATTTGTACCTATGTATCTCTTTTAGTTTACGAGATATTCGCGATTGAATAAAATCGTCAAAAATTGAAAAATGTCACTTTTTAGCACTTTTAGTCGCGTTTTTCGACCTTTTAGTGTAGGAAATATAATTATTTTATATTTTTACCTGATAGAGAATCTTCCAATCTTTCATAATCAACAATTCGTTGGTTGCTATCTCTTTCAGTTTAAGAGATATTAATTTTTGAAAATCGTCGAAAAAAAGTATCAAGCACCCCCCCTTGGCAATTTTTTCTTAAGAATGAAAATTTCATCTCTTAGATTTCGGTTTTAACTAGCCTATCTTATAGAGAATAGTTCGTAGAATAGTCTCTGAGATTTGTACCTATGTATCTCTTTTAGTTTACGAGATATTCGCGATTGAATAAAATGGACAAAAATTGCAAAATGTCACTTTTTAGCACTTTTAGTCGCGTTTTTCAACCTTTTCCTGAAGAAAATATAATTATTTTATATTTTTATCTGATAGAGAATCTTCCAATCTTTCATAATCAATAATTCGTTTGTAGCTATCTCTTTTAGTTTAAGAGATATGAATTTTTGAAAATCGTCGAAAAAAAGTATCAAGCACCCCCCCTTGGCAATTTTTTCTTAAGAATGAAAATTTCATCTCTTAGATTTCGGTTTTAACTAGCCTATCTTATAGAGAATAGTTCGTAGAATAGTCTCTGCGATTTGTACCTATGTATCTCTTTTAGTTTACGAGATATTCGCGATTGAAAAAAATCGTCAAAAATTGAAAAATGTCACTTTTTAGCACTTTTAGTCGCGTTTTTCGACCTTTTACTGTAGGAAATATAGTTATTTTATATTTTTATCTGATTGAGAATTTTCCAATCTTTCATAATCAACAATTCGTTGGTAGCTATCGCTTTCAGTTTAAGAGATATTAATTTTGGAAAATCGTCGAAAAAAGTATCAAGCACCCCTTGGCAAATTTTTCTTAAGAATGAAAATTTCATCTCTTTGATTTCGGTTTTAACTAGCCTATCTTATAGAGAATAGTTCGTTGAATAGTCTCTGAGATTTGTACCTATGTATCTCTTTTAGTTTACGAGATATTCGCGATTGAAAAAAATCGTCAAAAATTGAAAAATGTCACTTTTTAGCACTTTTAGTCGCGTTTTTCGACCTTTTACTGTAGGAAATATAATTATTTTATATTTTTACCTGATAGAGAATCTTTCAATCTTTCATAATCAACAATTCGTTGGTAGCTATCTCTTTTAGTTTAAGAGATATGAATTTTTGAAAATCGTCGAAAAAAAGTATCAAGCACCCCCCCTTGGCAAATTTTTCTTAAGAATGAAAATTTCATCTCTTAGATTTCGGTTTTAACTAGCCTATCTTATAGAGAATAGTTCGTAGAATAGTCTCTGAGATTTGTACCTATGTATCTCTTTTAGTTTACGAGATATTCGCAATTGAATAAAATCGTCAAAAATTGAAAAATGTCACTTTTTAGCACTTTTAGTCGCGTTTTTCGACCTTTTAGTGTAGGAAATATAATTATTTTATATTTTTACCTGATAGAGAATCTTCCAATCTTTCATAATCAACAATTCGTTGGTAGCTATCTCTTTTAGTTTAAGAGATATGAATTTTTGAAAATCGTCGAAAAAAAGTATCAAGCACCCCCCCTTGGCAAATTTTTCTTAAGAATGAAAATTTCATCTCTTAGATTTCGGTTTTAACTACCCTATCTTATAGAGAATAGTTCGTAGAATAGTCTCTGTGATTTGTAGGTACCTATGTATCTCTTTTAGTTTACGAGATATTCACGATTGAAAAAGAAAATAGCAAAAATTGAAAAATGTCACTTTTTAACACATTTAACTACGTTTTTAGACCTTTTACCTTCCAAATTTTAATTATTTTACTGTTTATCAATTAATTTAACTTCAATTTCCCTCCGCTCAATATTTTTACCCACTAGCACGTTTTTGACACATTGTTTCTATTTCTATTTCTATTTACAGATACCTCCATCACGCGGATCAGCATGCGTGTGCACGGAGAACAAAACAGCAAAGTAGCTGAGCACGCAACGCACCACGATTCAGGGGATCACCTCAACGTTCACGGCGATTCACGTAAACGTAAGTGAGCACTAGACTTCTAGCTAGAGTAGAGTACAACCGAGTATAACAGTAGCAGTTTGGCGTTACGTGCACCATGCACGCTTGTTGTCGGTCTCGTGTGTGCACGCCTGTAGAAGAAGTGCCCCGTTAATGTCGAAAGGATAGGTCAGGGATGCCAAACCCGCGTGTGCGTACCTGACGTGCCGCCGATCGACGAGCTGACAAATCGCTCATTTTATTTCCTTGCACGCGCTAGTCGAACGTCAACATTTGTTATTCAATTAATCCGCAATCGATATTTTCACGTCTGTCATAGTATAGAGTTAGACTATAGACGCATAATCACATCACTATAAAACCTCTATGTTATTTTTTTCAACTTCCAACTATAAAGCGCTAGTTTTTCTAAGATTTTATGCACAAAAAATGGTACTTTACATGCGGACGGCCAAGCCGTGAGTAATATTTATTAACTACGGGCATTATCTACGGGACGGAGCTTGCGCCTGCGCATTTGCTTGTGAAGCACCATAATAAATGCCATGCTACGCTACGTTAGTATTTTGTAGTAGTGTGCGAGCAAATCTCAAAGATTTAAAATAAAAAGTTGAAATACTAAAACTCAACGTGGAACTAGAATGAAAGTAGAAAAAAATATCGTAAGTATCACGTGGCTAAACGTTGTTAAACACTCGATTCCTTAAACTTAATCAATCTCGTGAGTAAAGTCCCTGTTTAGCCACTTGGTACTTAATATACTATTTTAAGTTAATTTTATTTGGTAGCTTAAAAAACAAACGAAAAATATTTATGTAACGCGCTGACGTTTACGATGGTTTTATCAACATTGAGGTAATAATTAGCCGGGTTGTGTTTTAAAGGCCTACGTGTGACATTTACGACTTTAATGCAGGCCGAGATCCGGAGCGTCGTAAAAAATAAAAAGGTGTAGTCAACGGTAGCGCGACGCGTTGTTTTTCTCCTCGTATCGCCTCTAATGCTCAATGAATATCCACTTCCGTTATGTTCTTAATGACCGAAAACCACACACTTGCAATTTGCGTGCGGTGTTCACCCAGTAAAACTTTACTTTGTTTACTTTGCATAAGTAGCTACTTAGTATTTGGTATTTAGTAGGTAAATGACATTTTCGTGTTAAATAATTTCATTTTTTGCATCAGCAAACATCTAGTTAAACACAATAATTAATTAGTTGGTTATATTATCTTATTTTGCATTGTTTATATCAAAATATTCTGAATAACCCAGAAATTTGTTTAATTCAGTTGATTTTTCTTCAAACCTAGCGTAAAATTACATTATTAGTCCTATGTTCGGCATGTATACCGCAAGTCCAACATTGGACTACTACAAAATTTAATATCACGTAGCCTGGATTTAACGAAAAGCTCTGAATAACGTCAAATAGATAAAATTTAAATAAATTGAAAAAAAAAAAACTTGAAAAATTGCATTCTAGGGCCTATGTTCGGCGTGTATACCGCAAGTCCAGCATTGGATTACAAAATTTAATACATTGTAGCCTCGGTTAAACACATAACATTTTTACTATAGTAATTGGGAAAAAAAAAAGAATAAACAGATTTAGTTATTTTTTGTGTATTTAGATGTCGCTAGGATGCACACATTGAAAATAAATTCGCATTCTTATCGCTGTGAACAAACACACTACGCGTTTGTTTTGTTTGGGTCAGTTACCTGCAAGATTTCGGTCGTGTCACGCGGTTTTGTGCAGCAGATAAACGTGTTTACAAACATTGAACATTGAATATTTCTAGTGATATGCCGTGTTCTTTTCTATAACAACACCAATCCACACAAAATCTCAGTTAATATTTTTAATCTAAGGTAAGAAATTTATATTAAAACTAAACAATTATATTTTAATTCCAATCCGCTTAAAGACTTAGACCTCTATATTAGAACCGCGTATGCACCGCATGCACTATAAATGTTTCCCATTAGCATTATTATTCCGCGCACCAGCACAAGCACATATTTGATTTAACAATGTAGCGACGAACATAAGCTTTCGTAATTAGCTTTCATAATTTGCGAATTGCACGAGTACCCACACAGCGCGCGCATTTATTAATTATGCGCTACACAGCGACGAGAATCTAATTAAATTTTCCACGCAGTGGAAATAAATAAATAAATATTAAACACACTCGCGCGCAAGGCGGTTTTCAGGCTTGCATTTCGCATTAATTGCGCTTTTATGCGTTGCGCCAGCACAAACGATTTGCTATGTGGGTCGACCGTCGGGATAGCTTACCAGAGGGAGACTAATTGGTTTTTTAAACTTTATACTCCAAGAAATCATAAGATAAAAATAGTTTTTGAGGTTATGTTACATCGACTGTTAAATAGCGCATAGAGAAAAAAATTGAAGGAAAAGAAAATGAAAGACATTTTCTCATTGGTTTCCGGGGTGCTTTCATCCCCTAGGTCTTTCATTCCGCGTCGTTCATCCCATTTACTCTTGGACGAATTGAAGTTTCCGGCTGCTGCGCAATCGAGCCGCGCGCGCGCCATTACCGCTCTTCTTGTAATCTCTCGCTTAATAGAAATCCGGCAATTCGTTCCCAGTCGTGAACTAGTCCATTAGGATTTTATCCAAGCGCAGCGAATAAAAACCTCCAACATTTTCACCCACTTGCGCATTTTATTGTCAACGGCGGTGCATGAATATTCATTTGATAGTTTTGTACCTAGTTTAGTAACAGAGTGGCGATTGGAAAATATTTTCTCTACACGTCGCGGCGTGAAACGCGAGCGCATAAATTACGCGTCCGAGTCGCGTAATGGCCCCTGGGAGTGAAGTTGTGTATCTTGTTCGCTGTACACATACGACTCACACTCGAGTGGGCGGCGGGACATGTATGGTACTTCTTTGGGTTGATGTAGCAAGCACAACGGTAGCTGAATCGGAGGCAAAGTTTACGGATGCGTGCCTCACATATTGATATATTATTTAATCGGCGTCGACGTCTTTCTTGAACCGAGAGCAGATTTGAATACTGAGTGTCGGCGTAAGCGCCAGTTAATTATATGCGGTGCATGGGATTACCGTCAAGTGTTAATCGGTGCGTAAATCACTGATAAGGAAAAGTACTTTGAATTTTTTAAAGATTTTCTGCATTTTAAGGAGGAAAAATTGTTGTTGGAGTGTAAAAAGTTATAAATAATTAAATATATAATATTAATTAGAATAATTTCTAATTTTGAGAAGAAAAAGAGTTGGAAAATTAAAATTTTAAAAAATTACATTATAAGTTGTATGTTCGGCATGTGTACCGCAAGTCCAACATCGGACTATAAAATATAGTTTAGCAAAGCCTCGATTTAATGAAAAACTCCTTGTAATGATGAAATTTGTACAATTTAGATGGTTTATATTAATTTCCTCCTTATAGGGTTACAGTTTCTCTTTGTAACGACGAAAAATATTTTAATTTCTATCAATTATGACCTAGAATATTATTTCGACGACATGTCATAGATGGTAACATTTGAAATATTGTTGTAATTATGATCCCAACATCCCTACAAATTGCAATGCAAATTTCTATAACTTAAGCACGATTTTTCAGCTAATTTATTGGGGTGCACGTTACGTTACAACAAAATCATTTAAACATAACACAAGTGAATACATCTGAGCAACACGGAATTCATATTTAGATTTCAAGAAATATTTACTGGCATTTTTATAAGAGTTATTCAGTTTTTAACGATTGCAATAAAAGATTAGACAGGTGCCAATCCGAGGTCAATAGAATCACAATATTTAGTTATTTATTTTTCGGATATTTAGATGTCGCTAGGATGCACACATTGAAATTAAATTCGCATTCTTATCGTCGTGAACAAACATGCTGCGCATTTGTTTTGTTTGGGTCAGTTACCTGCAAGATTTCGTCGTGTCACGCGGTCAGTTACCTGCAAGATTTCGTCGTGTCACGCGGTTTTGTGCAGCAGATAAACTTGTTTACAAACACAGAACATTGAATATTTTTAGTGATACGCCGCGTTCTTTCTCCTATTACAACAACAATCCACATCAAATAAAATCTCAGTTAATATTTTTAATTTAAGGTAAGGTAAATTTATATTAAAATAATTTTTTTCTTGATGTACCTTGAGTTATTTCGCTATAATTTATTAGGAAATAATATGTGCATATTTATTAATGCGTCAATTAACCAAAGCACATTCATATTCATGTCTTATGCATTTGTGCATTTTGCATTCAACACACATGCCGTGTACCGGCCGTGTAACACACACGGTAGCCGGAACGTCGCCGCGTTATCTAAATGGCGCTCGAGATAACAACGCGCTGCGTGTTTTAATCATTCCGCATTTATTGTACCAATTATTAGGTATTATATTCAAAAACAAAACCACACCGCTTCATATTTGATTGGTTCAGTACCTATATAATACTTACAAAATAGGTTATGTTAAGCAGTTGACAGTTTCGCGTATATTGGATTGCATAAAATTTATGTTTATGTGTCGGCATAATAGGTGTGCAATTAATTCGCTCGGAAATAAACGGAATATTTAAATTTAAATGAGTGTCGTTAAGCGAAATGAGCAGCTGGCAGATAAGTGATATGTCTTAACCTAACTTAACCACAAAACTACACCCAACTTAACCAAAAAAAAAAGAAAAAATTATATTTTTCTTTGCATATATTTTTTTCGTGTAATAAACAAAAGTATCGCCGAATTAATTGGAAGCATTAATTGGTCTGACCATGCACATACACCTGTGACACCTGTTAATATCGGCGTGTTTGGTTTTGGCGACGACGTCGCGCGCGCGGAAAAAACTAATAAACCCACGAGCGTCGATCGAGGAATTAAAATAAAGCAGCAAAGAAGTGTGTTCATATTTTTATAACGAGCCGACACGCGCGCAAACGACCGGCAAACAACAGCGGCCCACCGGCGCGGCAGCTGATGATGATTAAGAAACGAAAATCTATATTTGGGCTTTTATCGCCACCGCGCGCTAGCAAATTGCGTTTTATTTTTTTTTTCGTTTTCATCCAGTTTTGTTTTTACTTCTTTTACGCGCGTGTAGTTCCTGTAATTTCGGCAAGCGCCGATTCCGGCGCTGATAAAATGCAAGATATAAAATGCGCACACACACCCTTTGGGGTAAGAATAATTTCTTTAATGGGGCGTTGTATCTAAAGACTTAAAAGTCTTTATAACGCCGCGACAGGATGGAGGAATATCGAGTTAAAGGCCATTAACTTTTATAAGCTTACACACCGATGTGATGGACAATTAATAAGATTGTAACCTGCAATTAATACGCGCTCAAAATAAAAATGTTCAAAATATGCGCGCACAGGAACTGTTTTAATGCGCTTGTCTCATCATGTTTTACAATTCGTTTCGGGCTTTTGCGTACTAAATATAGCGTTTCATATCTTTTTTTTTCTCTTGTTGTTAGCAGTTTAAAAGTGTGTAATTGAATAATCGCGCATGTAATATTTTTTTTTATATTAAATCTTTGTGTGTCCTTGAAATATTAAATAATAGATTAAATTAGTTAGTTAAAAGAGTGCAATTGTTGTGATGTTGATGTGATTTTCCGATCGAAATTGTCTACAATCAACAATCATAAACAACAAACGGGTGGATCATTACGCCGCGCACCATTAGTTATGTATATGCATGCGCAGGATCGGCGCCTATCATTAACTATCCTTCAATCAATGCCACCACACAGCCGAAGCGCCATTAGCGCCGAAGAGCGTCCGCGTTCCCCGACCATTATTTCGTCTATATCAAATTCCAGCGAATTCCAGGCATGCGCGAATTATGCTAAAAGCAAATTTGCATTTCCCTCAAAAAATACACACCGAAATATTCCCCGATGTGGTGTGTGTGTGTGTATGTTGGGTTGTATACCTGCGCGCGCGAGTAATACACTCGCAAATATCAGAATTGATTACAGGATGCATTTGGATTTCGGGGCGCCGGGCACACGGCGTGGCAGAACCGATAATTTACGGAATAGTGGAACGCCACAGCCGCAACGCCGCAAAACGTCGACCTTTTTCGTTTTAATGATAATAATACAGTAGTCAGAATGTATAAACGCAGAAAATTTCGGATTTCAAGGGCTTTAAAGTCAGATTTCTGCAAAAAACAACGAAATACAGAATTATCAACTACATAACTACATTTTAGAAGCTATTTGTGTAAGTTGGGTTGCCTAAAATATACAGTAATAAATTTTAGTAAATTTTTCAATTTTTTATCTTAATTATTGCTTGAAAATAAAATAAATAAATTTTAGTGGGAATAAATAGCAATTTTTAGACTAAAAAGAATAAAAAATAAATCGAAAGTATTGATGGTTGCGTTTATTGTGCATTTTATAAGCTACTTATGTAAGTTGGGTTGCCTAAAAGTACTCAAAATGAATTAATATTTATTTTTAGATATTTTACATCATTTTCTTGAATAAATAATAAAATAAAATAGAAAAAATTCAATTTCAAGCTTTTTAAAAAAATACTCCTTTAGAAAACCCATAATAAATAATTATCAACTGCATAACTTAATATTTTACGACGTGTCGTTAACTACAAATTCTCAGATACTAATTCCCGGAATAATAATGTTGTAGAAATTTTAAACACATATTTTATAACCTCGAAAAAATGTTACCAAAGATCATAACTCACGCCCGTGGACTCGATGTTGTAGTCGTCCACCCCCATGATGATTAAACCCACACACACATACACACACCGAAAAATATGTTCCACAACTCTGCGGCAGTTGGTGCCACCCCGAGACCCCGACCCCAAAAGTTTTCAGACTTGCCGGCAGTTTTTCCGAATAATATCCCCGCCGAAGGAAACTCATTTAATAGCGTAATAGCGCATACGTATGTTGATGGCATAAATATATTTTATGACGTTTTAACTTCCACCTCCTAAACAGAGCCCTTAGCGCACCAAAAAAATAAATAAAAATATACACAGAAAAAATCATAACAGCCAAACAACAGCAAGAATGTTATAGATATAGATAACAACTACGCAAGACTTTAATAAAAAAATAAATAAGGCCTGTATTGTAAGTGGTCAGCTATTAGGCGCCTGAAATTATATCTTTTTCCCTGAAATTTGTAATTACGTTGATGATGAAGCTTAATAAGACTAAATGGCTTTCATTACAATGTCGTTGTTCAGCGGTATGTTAGTAATTTCATAAAAAAAAATTTCGTTGCTTTTTTCTGTGGAAATGACGAAAACGCCCGCCATAAACACGTGATAAATGTGATTATTACCGAAAATATTATCGGTTATCTTTGCTTTAGTATTTTAATTCGGGTGGGGCGCGCAAACAAACGCGAATTGAACGCGAAAAGTAAAAGTGAAATGGCCGCCGCACGCAACCGTCTAATTGTCGTTTTAACTTCTTTTCAGCGCGATACACATGCACGATAAACGTTAGCCATTTACCCTTTCTGTGCAAGAAGGGATGTGGATGGGCGTGCGGCTCGTTTAAATCGCATTTTTAAGCAGTTTCATAAAAGTAATTGCGGAATTTGTTTGCATAATTTTAATTGATTGGGTTTTATCAATATAGATGGCGCGCGGTGTTGGTATAGGCTATGTGTGTGTGAGGTTATTTTTTTGCAATGAGGTAGGTATATTAGCGTAATTAATTACAATGTGTCGGTGCGCAGTGTCCTCGATGGCGGCAATCGTAATTAATTATCCTGCGAGGGAGGTTAATCACGATCATCAACGCCGATATGTCATCGTGAGTACCGCCAAGGGTGCTCGCCGCCATTGACACATTTTATGCACTCGGGTCTCCCGAAATATAGTAGGTACTATCTAATTACATTAATTATTAATTTTAATATCGGGGGACATGTGGGTATTAGTCATGTTATGAAATATTTGGTTTGGTACTAATTAAATTATACAAATCGGTATTTGAGGTTAGTTTTGGTACACTTTTGTATATTTGTCTTCAAAAATACTTAAATAATGACTGTTTCCATCAGTTTAATATTTTATTTTATTATTTGATGAAGAATTGTATACTTTGGCAACCCAACTTACATAAATAGCTTATAAAATGTATAATAAACGCAAGCATCATTTTTAAATTTATTTTTTGCTTTTAACTCTCTTTTAAGTCTTGTAGAGAAGTGTAAAGTAAGAAGTGTAGTGAAGAACTGACTTTCCTAAACCCTTGTCACTCACCAGCAACCCTTCAGGTTGATGCGTGGTGACAAGAAATTTGGAAGTAGGAAGAAAGCGATAGATTTGATTGGTAGAAGAAAGTGTGTGACATTGACGAGAGGGAAAGTTGACCATCGGCTAGATACAGCGTGCCAAACCGTCCGACTCGGGGATTAGGTTTTTCAAGGGTAATAAAAGTAATTAGGAATTTTGGGAATTTTATACGAAGAATTATGGCATGCAATATAAATGAAGAAAGTTATAGAGTGCATGCAATATAGATGAAGAAAGTTATAGAGTTTGGAAATATAGAATAAGCGTTGGGTAAAGATCCCCACATGTTATTATCTATTATCAAGTTTGTAAAGTACAATATTTTATTAACAAACTTGGGAAATTAAATCTTAAATCCTCTTATTATGAAATTTTTGTTTTTCTACAAATTAAATTAACTTAGGGGAAGGTAGCATAATTTGGACCAGCGCCTAAGTTGGACCACCACGATATCCGCGGACTGTTGAAGTTTATGCAAAAATTGACTGGCCCCTTGTTTTACTCGTATTTATAAACAATTAATGCAACTATTTGGGTTAAAACTTGCCGCGTGCTTTCGTCGTGACAACAACTTCGTGTATCATTGATTATCAAATCTATTATAACGACGTGCAAGAGCTGTCTAGCCGTTAAAACGTTAGTTTTACCGATTATTATTTTATCATCAGAAAGCTTCTTTATTTATCTATAATTTATAGTATTAATTTTGAGAGGTTATGTTATATTAAGATTGTTGTTGATCATTATATATAAATTCTTCAAGTTGCCCAAGTTGGACCGAAGACAGACACCGGAGTTTTACAGGGAAAACGTAGGGGAAAGTCGCTTAAGTCGTACCGTCACGTAAGTCGTACCTCGGTCTTTTCTCTAACTTGAAGGCACTTTATGCAACTTAAAATGCTGTATTCGGACAGCATGAAATCATACTAGAAGCATATTCTTTAATCAGTTCCCGCCGAATCGGAATTAAGAAGTTATGCGCAAAAATAGTTTTGCTCCTCGTGCTCATCCAATTTCTCCTGGAGCTTGAAAGCATTGGTGGTCAGAAAAACACCACTAAATATGTGTTTCATGTTAAATATTGGGTATACATCTATCCATGTATTGTGTTCTACATGGATTTTGTTAAATATTCCTTCTGATATATTGTTTAAGGTTGTTTTAAGCGGGAAGCACATGTTTGCTAACTCGTACCCCTGTGCGTTTTTTAAGTCGTACCTATAGAACATATGGGACTCAAGGTTTCAGCTGCGCCACGAGGCGGCGCTACGGTTGCGCGCCGAAGATACTTTACTAGCGTGAAGAGAATAGAGAAGATAGTATGATTCAGTGCCTCAAATGCAAAATTTGGATGCATGACAAATGTGTTGGGGTGTCCAAACGAGTAAAAAATACCTTGCAAATAAATACATTATTATTAAACTAATATATATTCTCATTTTGATATTACTTTGGCATAGGTACGACTTAGGGTATCGATGGTACGACTTAGGGTACCGGTTTGTTAAGTCGTACCGTTTACACATTTTTGTTAAATTGATGTTTTACAAAAATATAAACATTTCTGATTAATTTTTCTCATACTAATTAAAGCTATATTAACTAAAGCAGGTGAATATGTCAAAAAACTGACATTATGTTGCAAAACTTTCAATTTAGGGCCAATTGTATTTTAGGGGTACGACTTGGCCAACCTTCCCCTATATCATATTTTCGACCTCCTAGAAAAGCTTGTGGACGAGCACAAATCTTCGAAATGATCCACTGTATGAAATGCCGCACTTTGGTTTATACAAAATGTGCTTGTGTTACTGCTAAAACTAAAATTTACTATTGTGTCAATTGCCGTTAAAAAAACATGGTCCGAAACCGGTTTCTTAATTTGGACCAAAAACACAATTTTTTTAAATTGAAATTTGAGGGGTATAAATATAATTTTTACTTAAACCAAAAATATCATTTTGTTGGTAAGCCTTGTGAGTTACTTTTCCGCTACTTAATTTTTATTGACAGTTTATATGTGGCTCTATAAATCAAAAAATATAAAAATGGTCCAAATATGGCTACTTTCCCCTATATTAATTAACAATATAAACCGATACATCGCTCATTTTTTATTCCAACTTACGCAAAAACAAGTGAAAGATAACAAATTCGATTAGCGCCGTAAGGGACGTCGCTCGAAGATAAATTATTTATACTTTACACTCGCATTAACCAAACGTTACTAATCGCACCCGACGCGTCTGCGAGGGAAAGAAAAAGCCAAAGCCAAAACAAAAAAAAAAACTCAAACAAATTACATATTGATTCAAGGCAATAAATTGTGCAATTCCAACGCTGATGTGAAACGATCAAAACATTACAAAAACCCACCTAATAATAATCATTCTAAACGAAACGCTTACATAAAATATTACACAGAGAAAAAAATTCTTCCCAACTATACCAACCAACTCAGAGTGTGAGTGTTTAATGGTGATTAGAGCGTCGAGGTTTTTATAATTGCGCCATAGATACTCGTCGTACTTACGAAAACACTATAGCCTACATGATGATAGTTTCAAGTATGTTGGGACTGATATTATGTACGTGCGTACTTGATGCGTACTCAAAAGTCAAGCGATAGCTGCGTTTAGTAGAGAAAAATTAAAGCGTATAAAGCGGTATTAATCATTCGGTATATGGATATGACTTGCTAATGTCGGAGCGCGGATGATTCGATTATAATATGCGTGAATTAACCAAGCGCCGCTTTGGAATAATTTCAAACTAGAAAATTGAGGAGAAATTATTTCATGTGAAACATTTTTATTTCGGTGTTTGGTGTAAGTAAGCGTTAAATTTTCGGTGTAAAATTAGCAAATAGACAAATTGTTGAATGTGGAATTTAATTCTAACGCAAGATAAGTTAATGTGTAAATGTGTAAAGTAGGTATAATTGTGCGCGCATTAATTATATCGCCACAATAAGTTTTAATGCGCTTTAATACGCTCGTAGCGCGGTAATTAATACTTTGTAAGCTATCGATTTATTGATTTAATCAATTAATCAAACTCGTGAATGGCTATGCGCATAGTTTGCGATTACAAATTACGGAATTATACTTGTAAAGTGTTTTATAAAGTCGTTAAATTAATTTTATAGGTATTTTAATGTAATATTGGTTGCATATGGAAAATTTGTTGAGTTTTTGTGTTATTTTGGTTGCATATTTTTAATATTTTTAAATAAAATTAATTTTATAGTCATATTGGTTGCCTATGAGTGATTGACTTAGTTTATTTGTAAGTTTGGTTGCATAATTTGCATTTTTTCACAGTATTTTACTAGGAAAATTAATTTTTTTACAATTTTTATGAAATATTGTTAGTCTATTAGTAATTTATTGAATTTGTTGTAATTTTGGTTGCATACATTGGTATCTTCATACTTTTAACCTAATCTATCACATTTCAAAGTAATTAAATTAGTGTTAAATTATTTTTCTGTAAAATCGGTTGCCTATTACTGACTTTGTGAGCTATTCATGTAATTTTGGTTGCATAAACAGAAAATCTTCACACTGCTACCTGATATTTCAAAAAACTAGAATTACGAATTACGCACGGCCGCAATGTGTGTGAATGCAATGATAAATATTTATGACCGATGATTACCGACGCGTCGAAGATCGCGCAACGCGATAAAGGCAGTCAAAATGTGTTCATCAGCACACCGACAGCAATGGAGCCTACGAGTATTTCGATGATAGTGATTAAGAATTTGCACGGCGCGCATCCGAATCACTCTTAATCCCCGCACATTTCGAATTCATATCGATGCAAATGAAGCAAAATTTGCAAATAATGCATAATTACACGATGTTATAACCTCGTACCTATGTGAAGTGTGTGTAATTAATTAAATCCGCTTACCTTTTGCCATTCCGTCGGCGCCGCTTGGTGGCATAAACCGTCCCGAGCTGATTCATCGCCGTGGTCGTCGTGGTGGCGGCGGCGTGCGGCTGGTGATGATGATGGTGGAGGTGCTGCGCGTTGCTATGCTGTGTGCTGGTGGTGCTGGTCGCCGCCGGCGGTCCGGGCGGCTCACCTCCAAACGTCCCGGGCGGCGGCAGCGATCCTGGTGCACATTGGCCACGCACTGCACCGATGAATTCCGTGTTGGCGCACTCGCAAACTAACACGCACGCAAATATCAAACTTCAACACGCTGATTACGCCAAACTCGCAAACTTTTTATTAGTATTATCCATATAAGATTTGGTTGGTTTTTAAATATGTTTTCAATCGTCTTCTTGTAAGCGACGGTGATGTCGGAGTGTTGGGTACGTTGAGGTGGTGGTTAGTGGTAATCCGACGCACGCGAAACGCGCGGTGAACAGCGAGCGAAGGGTCCTTCTCCACGTTGCCAGCGCGAGGATACTACTGATGCATGCGCACGGCTCGTACCCATCAGGACCCCTTCCTCGGCGGATTTTACCGCATTGGGATTGGTGCAGGTGGGCGTTTTACGTCAGAGCTGAACCATTGAGGACTTTTGTGGAAGCTTTGCTATCTTTCTTTGCCTCCTACTTTATCCCCACTCTTTTTCAATGATACAATGTATTAAACTAGGCTTTTATATACTACCTTAACCCTGGAATACACTTTGGAGACGATATTATAACCTAAAAATTTTAAAATGTATGTTTCGTTGTCTAATAATGAAAAATAGTCAATTTTTAGGAGTAAAAAATAAAAATTAAATAGGAAGTATTGTTGGTTGCAGTTTTATGCGTTTTATTAGCTATTTGAGTGAGTTGGGTTGCCTAAAGATAAAAAATATTGATTTTATTTTGTTTTTAGATGTTTTTGACTATTTTTCTTGATTACATAATAAAATATAATATTTATTAAGGTTTCAACAATATTTTGGTGCAATTAAAATTATATTTTTTGAGTAAAAAGTAAAAAATTAATTGAAACTATTGATGGTTGCGTGTATTATGCATTTTCTCAGCTATTGATGTAAGTTGGGTTGCCTAAAAGTGTGCAAAATTAATTATTGCTCATTTTTCTATGTTTCAATCAATATTTTTGATTAAATAATAAAATAAAATATTTCTTAAAATGCAACTAAGTTTCAATGCAATTAAAATTATATTTTTAGAGTAAAAAGTATAAAATACCAGAAAAATATTGATTCTTCTGTTTATAATGTATTTTCTAAGCTACTGATGAAAGTTTGGTTGCCTAAAAGTGCACCACATAAATTTCACTTTAATATTTTTACTTATCCATTAGCTAGATTAATATTTGTCGTGATTATTATTCCGATTATTACAAAAACAATTCTCACTACTTAAATACGAATGCTGAAGGGTGAAAAACGTTTTTTTTTTCCTTTCTATGTTTTGTTTTTTAATATAATGCGCATAAAATATATGAAGAATAGGGAGTGCTGTGGTATGGTGGAAATGTGGAATAATGAAAACGTGTAATGGAAACCCACGCTGTGAGTTTGTTATCAGCGCATGCATTATGACTGACTTTGGGACACTATCACTCGCTGTCGATCGGATCGAAGTGCATGTGCGCTGCATTCGCGCGCGTTGTTCGCTTGCGTTTTCGTGGTGAGGTGCTGCTGGTTTCGTACATGGAACGTTAATTATAAATAAAAACGTTTGTTACTCGCCGTTATTGCGCGCTTTTTTACGTTTGGTAATTATTATATTTTCCGAACTGATAATAGATAATGGCGCAACTAAATTTCAGTGCGGTTAAAATGTTATTTTCGGAGTTACATGGAAAAAATGTTTAGAAAATGTATAGATGGTTGCATTTTATTAGCTATTTATGTGTGTTGGGTTGCCTGAAAGTATTCAAGATTAATTTTTGTGAATTTCTGATTGTTTTATTATTATTTTTGGTCAAATTATAAAATAAAATATTTAAGATGGTTTAAATGTTATTTTTGGAGTAAAAACTTACAAAAAAATTAAAAAAAAGTAGGTAGGATTGCCTGTATTCAGCATTTGATTGGCTATTAATGGAAGTTGGGTTGCCTAAAACGTAACAATATCAATTTTATTAATTTTTTTCTCATTTTTCTCTATTGCTCTTGATTAAATAATAAAATAAACTATTAATCAAATTTTAACCAAGGTAAAATGACAATTTTGAACTAAAATGTACGAAAAATATTAAAAGTATGAATGGTTGTCTATATTATGCATTTTCTGTGCTATTAATGTATGTTTGGTTGCCTAAAAGTATACAATTTATTTCCAACTTATTTCTTTTTTATAACTCCATTATTCTTTCTAGAATAATAAAATATAATATTTAATAGCATAATATTATACTTCCATACAATTTTCTTTTGTTTCTCTAATAGAAACATGAAATAATGAAGCCATTTGTATCAAATCCGGTACAATGCTAAACGCTAAAATATGCATTGACTGTTTCTGTTCGTCTCTCGTTTTGTTTTCCCCTCTTCAGACATATGCATCGCGCATTTCTTTCGCCGCTGTTGCGCTGAAATATTCGCCAAAGTCGGTTGAGTACGACCGATACACGCGCTATTAATTTTTACGATGTTTAACATACAATTTGATCACTATAATTAAGAGTCATATTTTTACACTGTATCGCTAGCTGCATCTTGCACTTTTCGTATTTAAAGTGTAGGTATACGAATGCACTACTAACTTATATTATTTTAAATATAGTTTATATAAAATAAAACACTTTGTATAAGAATTAGTGCAAATTTTACATTCGAGTAGAATATTTTCTCCAAGCCGACTTATTATTATGACTTAATTAAACTCGTAAAAAATAATTAACTTTTATTCTCGATGCAAATATGTATCGCAGAGGCACTAAACTAATAAGAACATCATTTTATACAAGTTTAACGTCATTATTATCAAAAATATGTCGTAAAATGTAAAAAATTAAAATATTGCAAGAAAAGTTTAATTTTTAGTAATTTAAAGTTTGGAATTTATGAGTAAGTTGGTTTGTATTTATTTTAGTATAAATTTATATTTGTGGTGTTTTGCCATGTGCGACGGTGTGGCTGAGGATGTGACGTTTGACGTGTTTAGAGCACATCGCACATTTCGCATTGCACATGCGACTGGCGAGTGAAACACTTTTCGCCATTATGTGTGCCAATGTCACGAGACACGACGATGCTCAATTTATTTCTTCATTTCGAATGCATTCAACGTATACTTAGACTCCTAAGTACGAGTAAATACCTTTCTGCTCATTAATTCAAAATTAGTCTATTGTTATTGCTAACAGATATGGAATCATACTTGATTGCTAGAGTTTTATATCAGAAAGCATACAATTATTTTTGATTTCGATTTTTTCATAGTTTTTCATCATTTTTTTTGATTAAATATAAAATTAAAAATTTCAGTTGAGTTAAAATGCTATTTTTAGAATAAAATGATTGAAAACAAGCATAAACATTGATGGTTGTGTGTATTATGCATTTTATCAGCTATTGATGTAAGGTGGGTTGCATAAAAGTACAATTTGTGCTACTGCTACTCAATTCATGTGTGCATCAAATAAAAATAAGCAAAAATTGATTAAGCTCTATTCAGCAATGTGTTAAGTGTTTATTTATGACAATACCCTTGATTACTCATTCAAAAACAGCAAAATTTACAATTTTTACCTAGAATAAAACATTTTACATCAAATTTTCAAGAATTTTACTCATAATTCAATATTTCAATTCTCTTCCAAAGAAAAACTCATTTAGGGTAGACTGGGTACGGTTGTACCATTTTTTAGATTTTTGCCTGTAGGCTTAATAGGATTTTACTTAGCCCAATGGTACTTGTCATAGTTTAATGCCTAATCATCTGGCTACGTTTTGCCCATATTTTTAATCCCTCAAGGTTACAAGTACCTTCATAAATCTAAATTTTGTTGTGGGTGAGAAATGGTACAACCGACCTCAGACCTCAGGACGGTTGTACCAGGGGGTGGGGTCGATTGTACCATACAGAAATAAAACTTATTTATGACAATAAACGTATTTATTACAATAAAGAAAACACTTTTAAAATTATACTTAAATGTCCTGCTATGTGTGCAACAATAAAATTAGTTGGAATCACAATTATTGCATACGTAGCTGGGTTCTCCGTCAGTGCATTGCTCATGAGCCCAGTTCTTACACTCAATATACACTCATAGGCATTGATATAAGCGCTATCATCATGTTGGCCTTTTCCTGTTTTGTGAATACGTACTCGTGGCATCTAATATAAAGCAAACGTTTTACGTTTAGAAAGAAAAAGAAATTTTACTTTAAAATAATACAAGGCATGGGGTCGTTTATACCGGTACAACTGTCCCCATATTATTTGGTACAACCGTCCCCATGTGGACATTTTCCAAATTATATTTAATAATAAAAAAAAAATAATAGAGATACAAGAATTTGATTAACATACCTTTATTCTTCAAAAACCATTTATTTTCAATAAACACACATGAATAATATAACACGCAAGACAAGATTTAAAAACTAAAAACAATTCATCATCAAATATTTACTTTTGATCTCAAAAAATCAAAAACACGTCCTACACGCGTGTAACTGGCTTTGTGTGACTCAACTTACAACTTACATACTTCAACTTGTATGCGGCTACTATCACTCCTTGAACGCATAGGGCTGTGCTCAACTATTCACGAGATATTTGCTTTGGTACTACCGCCCCCCTGGTACTACCGTACCCAGTCTACCCTACTGATTAGATAACTTCAAAACCCCACTATAACAATATTTTATTCACTATAATTTTATCTATAAACCATTTTTTTTACAAAACCAACAATATTCATATACCAATATTACGTAGATAGCTATTATAGATGTAGCTATATTTATTATAGCAATAAAATTGTGGGCCGGTTCGAAATTCGGCTTGACGACGAAACGCTCGCGTCCCTCGCGGCGTCTCAAGCCACCTCCACCGGAATCTCGCCCACCAAAGCGCCTTGTGGGCGTATTCGGCTCATACAGTGTTAACCGTGTTAACGACTCTCGCCTGGTTTCGATTGGCGGCTGGGGCCCACCTTTCGCGTCCACATCACCGGCGCATGTATCTGATCGACAAACAAACAACAAATACAAACAACATTCAAACACAAACACACACTATAGGTTACTATATCTGATTCTAAACGCCGAATACTTTGGTGTTTATATTGATTGATTGTTTTGACTTTAAACTCACAACACAGAAGCAAAAATAACAAAATAAAATATTTGCAAGTAGAGAAATATTTATAGATTAGACTAAATCTGTTTAATTTATAAAATGTTATCGCAAAATGACTCGTAAAAACTAAAATATTATTTGTATGAGTTTGCAATTTGCGTCTTAAGCGACGGTTAATAGCCTTCGCGTTTTGCTTAACTTTGCGGTCACAAAATATGCTCATTTTTTTTGTAACTGTAACCTAAAACACTAAAAGTTAGTTTTTAAACGGCCGGACTTTTATTGTGCGCGATTTTATCGCGCGGGTGCAACTAGCGTGACCGATATGCATTCTTGATAACGTAGAAATATTTTTTACTGCACAAAATTCAACATAAAACTCAAAAAAATAAAAAAATAAAATATTATTTTACTTATTACATTTTAGTTAAAAAATACTTAATTTCTTGCCTTGATACTAATGAAAATAAATTTAATGATGCCCACACTCTTTGTGAAGTAGTAAATTCTAAAAGTGTCAATGTTGATTTATGTGCAGCGGACGATGCGAGAGATAATTCACACCATCACACCGCCCTGTCATTCATTCCCATACTGACACACTTAATTCCGGCGCGCTTGCGCCTTGACAAGCCGATTACTAACCGCCACTCGCGACTCTTCTGCACTCTTCAATGTCACGATGTCAGCGAATAACACGCGTAACATCAATTTGTGAAGATGTGAATAAGAGCGTCTCAAAGAGGCGCCTCGCAAGTGTTCACACGTTAATTGCCTAAAATTGGTGTAGGATTGAGCGCGGACACTACGTCCAGACATCAAAGGAATTACACTGTGTTACATTGCCGGTTACATAACCAATTTAATCCTGAGCGGTTTCCAAGAAATGTTTAACGTTAACAATTTTATTCTGTGTCGGATATTTTCCCATTATGTTGTGGATTACAATAGACCATTATGCATTATGAATATTATCTAATTTCACTATTCACTTGCACATGTTGATAGATAAGTAGGTATAGAATATGAAGAAAGGTTGAAAGAGAAAATTTACCTACTTCCGTTGTAGCTGTGGATACATAACCTCAATTATAATATGTCATCGAAATTTTTATTTTTTTTATTTTTGAGTTTTTTGTGTTTCTTGGAAGTTGGTATGAGAATATGCAAGCAGATATCTGTAATAATTCGAGGTAATGTCGGTCGTAAGTCAGGCCGTCCTTCGAGGATGCAGATGAGGAGGCCGAGACAAGTTATGTCCTTGTTTTCACACTCGGTGTGCGGCGGCAGTGTGCCGCGTCGAACGGTGGGAACAAACCAAACAACTTAAGCGACTTTACCAACTTAAGGCACATTAAAACACATAAATGTACTTCTGCACATCTACACGTTGAACACGATATTTTTCTTTATTTTTATTTTTTATAAATTTACCAGTTTTTTACATTTTTTTCCATAAAAAAAATTGTTTTTTGTTATAAGTAATGACAGAAAAATGGTAGAATGATGTGTGGTATATTTTTAGAAAGAGAATGTAATCAGGAATTTAATTTTAGCAGTTTAAAAGTTTTATTGTTATTAGTTATTGAGTTATGTGCAAAAATGTGAAAGAAATGACGTTTAAAGTGTATGCAACCAATATTTCGCTTTTTTTTTATATTTTTGGTTATAACTATCAATAGAAAAGCAGTATAATATTGTGTTAGATATTTTTGGATAGAAAATTTAATTTAGAATCAACTTGTGTGAGTTTAAACGCTTTATCTCTTTTAATTATTAAGTTATAGACAAAAATATGAAAAAAAAAAACTGATTTTTAGTCTGTAGGCAACCAATATTTCAATATCTACCGTGCGAAATAAAAATAACACTAGTAATACAGACCATAGCGATAATAAACATAAAACCCGATTAAACATGCGCCCCAAATGGGAATATTTCGACTGCATGGTGTGATATTATGGCCGCCGTCGGCGCACGGTTGCGTTTAGCGGCCGCGCCGCGCATAAAGATGCCGATGATCCATCGGGCCGGCCGGCCGTGTAAATCATCGCCGCATGGGGTCTCCCGCGGGGCCGCGATTTCCCAACTTCGAAAATATATTCCCTTAATTCATTCGACAGCCCGAGCCCAACATGCGCCGGCGATGCGATCCCATTGTTTTTCTTCCTTTTTGCGCTCGCCAGCTACCTACTACAAGTCGGAGTCTGTGTGTACCTCGTAATTCACACACATGCGCGCGGCCATTTACGAGGTATCATAAAAATACGCGCCGCGGAACAAAAACGGCGGTTAATTAATGCGTTTATGTCCTAGCGATGGGAATCATCGACTGACTCAGTATCGTACTTAACCAAGATTTAAATAAGAAAATAATTTACAATAGGCAACCAATTATACATTTCAATGTAGTATACCTAGATTTACATATAAGTAATGTTAGAGAAGTTGCATAATTTTTTTTATATGTAATTTATAAATGCATATCTGTGCAGGTTTAGAATTGTCTTGTGAAAGATTACAAATTGAATTATTGGTATCCGATTGCTGGTATCGAATTCGGGCGAATGTAATAGTAGCAGTTACATGGGAGCGGATCCGTGTGTTAATAATTTTCATGCGCATTATTATTCACTCTTGGAGTCACAGGACAAGAGATTGGTTTGCTTTGTTTTGTATGTTGCGATTTTACACACAAAGTGTTTCAATAATAAACTTACATCAATACACACCAAACAAAAAGTAAAAATAAAAATGTAGCTTTTAATTGAGGTTAGGTTTTTATTTTTTCATTTTTATTCAATCAATACATAGTCATCTGATATATTTTAGGCTATGATTTATTCTATGCAGGTTTTTAATGATTGTATCACTCTGATATAACTTTCTTTGTGCGCTTCGTTGTTGGTCCCAAAGCGCTGCTGTTTTACAAGCCACACTCTCGGAGTAAATCACTGGCGAGCTTTTGTACGCGCATGGTTCGCCGTTTTGTAGGTATAGTTTAGCATTTCAAGCGAAAATCAAAAATAAACCGCACACTGTTTTACATACGCGTATTATATAAGCGCACTAGGCTGAGCAAGACAACTTGCTTTATGGCCGTAATGTCATCCGTGTCTCATGGAGTTGGAGAGACACAGACGCCCGGAGAGTGGCTTCCAGACCTCGGAGCTCTGCTTGATTCTGATCGTTGGCGACGGAAGCGTCAGCGTCACACTTTGCACTCCGGTGTGCACCAGTGCAAAAAAGCCAAAAATGAAAAATGGTTCAAATTGCATTATTTCAAGGTCAGAAATATTAGGTATACATGCAGTAAAAAATTATTTAAAAAAATTTCCGTTTGAAAAATTTGTTTAAAATGTAAAATATATATTATTACGTCAATTAAACCTCCTCTTTTAATTGGACGTGCATTTTGGTTAATTAGCGACATCCAGTTATTGATAAAAATCATTTCCGATTAGAATCCGGTCGTTGATGGCCGATGGCCGAGCGTTGGAAGGCATCCACACGTGACACACACACCTAAACATGCTTGACTTTGAATAACCAACTTGCCGACTATGAAAACACTTATAATATTCAACAATTCAACTCAACACACGCACCCGTCGTACTCTATTTGCGCTTGGCCGAAAAACCTCTCGACCGGCAGCTGTTTACGCGAGCCATCACGCGATTCTCGTGTACTCATCATATTTTTTCTTTTTTTTGCCAATATTGGCGGTTCCTTTCATTGGCAATTGAAAGTCATTTATATTCCTATCACATTGATATCATTTGCTAAGCTTTTAAAGACACTACTTACAAATGTAACTGTATATTTTCAGTTTTAAATTTATGTATGAAATTAAGCATTCTGACGGGCCCTGTATATTAATTTCGGGTTGTTTACTCATCAATGAGTCGATTTTATGCATTCATTACAGGTGCACACGATTCGCGGCGCTCTTGATGCAAAAAGCGCGCGTACTCGCCGTTAATTAGACATTTGTGCAGGTTTTTACATTTTTTTAACTCAGTTTATGAATATTCCATTGGGTTGTATTTTAATTATCAGTCAGTTAAAAAATTACATCACATAATTTAATATTTTTAAACATTTTGCGAAAAAAAATAATTTTTTTTATTTTTTACTAAATTGTGAAGTAATTTAGTAAATCTTTTAGTAGCGCGCATGTATGACTTTAATGTCACTTCGGGTGGCGCTCTGCGCGCTTTAATCAACCAATAACATTAATTCCTGTCGCTTCAAAACGCTGCGCAGCTACTAATCGCTGTCTCGTGAGCTTTATTTTATAACACTTGAGTTTTAAAGCGTTTTTATGCAACTTCTGGTGCTGGTCGTCCGTCGGATGGACGAAAAACTCTGTAGTTTGAAATGCTGAGCACCCCGGGTTACACGTTGTATGCTGTTGGGATCGATTTACGATCGCGCTTAAAATTAAATCGATTACCATCCATATTCGGCGCGGGTAAAACGCGCCGCACTGCACTAACAATAAAATATCTTCCTCGGCGCGGCTGGTGGCTCTGGTGGCTAGAAATTAAATATTAACCACTCGATTTAAATGACTGAACGTATACGACTCGTTTATTATTATTTGATTTTTATGAAAATGCTTTTAATTGTGATTAAAATGCATTTGATGGCTATCGACGCGGAATCGGAACGCTATTAATTGCGCACGGTGTGCATTTTATAAGAATTATGCTACACAAAACGCAATGCGCGAAGGCGATTAGCGCGATTTATTTGCATAAGTGCGCGCGTGGAGTCAGATTCACGCATAGGAGATTCACGGCGCATGAAATAAAGTCATTATCCGCATACAATGTTAATGTTTTTACTATTTGCACAAAAGTTAACCTCTTTTAAAGAAGCTTAAGAAACTAGACATTTTATAACGTTATAGCAAAGTGTTGTTACTTCAAAAAACAAAAAATAGCAAAATTTTAGAATTTTACGTGGATTGGAATTTGTTTAATCTTTTTTTGCGCTGATTATAAACTCAATTATTCTAGTAAAATGCCGGTAAATATTTCCTGAAGTCTAAATATGAATTCCGCATCGATCAGTTGTATTCACTTGTGTTATGTTTAAATGATTTTGTTGTAACGTAACGTGCACCCCAACAAATTAGTTGAAAAATTGTGCTTAAGTTATAGAAATTTGCATTGCAATTTGTAGGGATGTTGGGATCATAATTACAACAATATTTCAAATGTTACCATCGATGTCATGTCTTTGAAAAAATATTCTAGGTCATAAATGCTAGAAATGAAAATATTTTTCGTCGTTACACAGAGAAACTGTAACGCTATAACGCAGAAATTAATATAAATCAACCAAATTGTACAAATTTCGTTGGACAATGTTGGACTTTCAGTATACCTGCCGAACATAGGGCTAATAATGTAATTTTTAACTAGTTTTTAAAGTAAACCAACTAAATTGTATAAATTTTGCCGTTAAGCAGAGTTTTTCGTGAAATCAAAGCTATGCGGTATTAAATTTTGTAGTCCAATGTTGGACTTGCGGTATACATGCCGAACATAGGGCTAATAATGTAATTTTAACTTAGTATTTTTAGAAAATGAAGTAAATTGTACAAATTTTGACGTTTTACAAAGTTTTTCGATAAATCAAGGCTACAGTATAATAAATTTTGAAGTACAATGTTGGACTTGCGGTATTCAAGTCGAACATAGGACTAATAATGTAATTTTTAGCTAGTTTCTTAAGGTAAACCAACAAAATTATAATAATTACGTCGTTAATAGGGCTGTACAAATTAGCCGGCCAAGCCGGTTAAGGAAGTTAACCAGGCTAATTAGCTGGCTGACTACTCGGCTTAGCCGGTTAACCGAAATTAGCTAGGCTAATCAGCTAAAGGCTAAACCGGCCAATTGGCTAATTTTATATTTTATACAATATCTTTGTTTCCAAATGCAAGTGATAACAATTCGCCGCGTTATCAATACGTTTGTCGGACTTGGCCCGAACAGATATTGTATAAAATATAAAATTAGCCAATTGGCCGGTTTAGCCTTTAGCTGATTAGCCTAGCTAATTTCGGTTAACCGGCTAAGCCGAGTAGTCAGCCAGCTAATTAGCCTGGTTAACTTCCTTAACCGGCTTGGCCGGCTAATTTGTACAGCCCTAGTCGTTAAACGAAGTTTTTCTTTAAATCGAGGCTTTGCTGGATTAAATTTTGAAGTCCTATGTTGGACTTGCGGTATTCATACCAAACATATGACTAATAATGTAATTTTTTACTTAGTTTTTGATTCAAATCAAATTTCATTGGTATTTGATCCGGTAGATGACGCTATGTATTAATATTCCAATTTTATAAGCAGTTTGACGATGTAAACAACATGTAAAAAGTTGTTGCATCCGAATGCGACCGGCCGAACGCCCAACATAAATATCATCGCCCCGCTAAAGTGCCTCAACTCGAGCGCGCCTCGATTCAGCGCTTATCATCAATTTTCAATACGGCGCAATTTATTGGACTCACTTAATACATTACATATATCACTTGAATGCGCCGAGCGCGCCGCTTTATTTTTCGGAGTAGTAGGTACCTTTACCTACCTTTGCGCGAGTAATTTACGCTGGGCGCGCGCGCGCTCACGAGGGCGACGTGTATGCAAATGAAAGGATGCACTCGACGCATACGTACGTATAGGTATATTCCCGAGATGCGGAGATGCATGCTGTCACGCTGCGAGAGAATTCAACATTTAACATTCAGCGTTACGTATTCAAACATTCGAGCACATCGACGTGCGTTTTATGCTACTTCTTCTTCGCCAGCGTTCAACACGTTCCGGGAGACAACTCCGGACGGGACAACTTGTTGCGGGTTGTTTATGATGACGCTAGTATTTTACCAATATTATATTTATATTACAAGTCGAAATTTGTGGTAAAATTGCGAATAAATATGCCGTTTTGTTAGAAATGAGAAATGTGAAGTAAGAAATAAAAACTTATATTAAATATAATTCGACGGGTAAACAATGAAAGCGAGAGAATAAAACATCGTCAAATTTGTATGTTACAACGTCTTTGTTTGGAATTGTTGCATAATATAGTTGATTGTTGCAATGAATATAAGTTTATCATATGTTAGAAATTGACTTGGAGTTGGCATTGGTTTGAGTTGAAAGATATTGCTTGTGATTTGTAGGTATCAGGTGTGTTAAAATGATCAACAATCAACAATACTGCGTTTGTAATTGCGTACAAATGCTACAATCTCATAGATTGTACACCAGTCATTAGAATAATACGTCTAGGAAATGACACGTGGTTAATTTCACTGCGATTTGTGTTATTTTTGAAAAAAAAAAACTTAAAAAGTGTAATTATTATTAAAAATCGAAATTTTTGAAAGTATTAGGTACTATCGGGATAAAAGTAAAAATGCAAATATTTAGCTTTTCTACGGTTTTGAGACACAAAAACGGGTACTTTATATACGGACGACCAAGGCAGTGACAAAAGTAGGTACTTTAGTCACGGGCTTTAATTACGGGATGAAAGTAGAAGAAATCGCGTATCTAAGCATCACATGGCTAAACGTTGTTAAACATACGATTTATTAACCACTAGCTACGCTCGCTCTTAATCAATCCCATGACTAAAACACTTGTTTAACCACTTGATACTTAATATACCATAATTTTTAGTATTGTTGACAAAATACATCTAAATATTTTAATTTTTCTTTTTTACTATTTTTTAAAACTTAATTTAAAGTTAGATTGCTCCTATTGTATTGTTTGTTGTAGCTGTGTTATATCTTTACAGTGATGTAATAACATGTGTTATTATGTGTACAAAGAATGAAATTAAAATAATAACCTGAGTAATTATTACTCATCTGACTGGAGATGGAGACTAGACGCGAATAGACAATAAACAAACTCGAAATCCTAATTATGATGTAAGAATGTCAATTTTAATTCTAATTCAAATTTTAATTCAGAAAAAAATAAATTTTCAAAAAACTCAAAATTTAGAAAATACATTCTAGAAACAAAATAATAACAACAACAAAAAAAAACATTCTACTAGGTATATAATTTAATATAATTTAGCTATAATTTCCGTTTTGTGAGGCAAGAAATACTTGTATCGCTCGTATCTAATAGCAAAAATATTCAAACCAATATTTAAACACACAAAAGTAAAGTTTTGAAAAAGCCGACACACACACACACACTAATACTAACACTGCGCCATACGGAATACGATTTAATTGAACCGACCGAGTTCGACGCCGTCTCGAGCCGCTCGACTCCTTCGGCTTGTCAAATTGTGACAGGATAAGTTCGAGTTTGACGAGCCGGGACCCTCCGGGCCCCCAACTGGACGCACACTACAATGCTGTGTGGCTCCGGCACGGATTACCGACCTATTGATTACCGCCGATTTCCGATACCAACAACAACAGCCAACGGATCCGCCAGATCCAAGACATTGTATTGACTAGTGCAGATACTGGGTCGAGATATAATAATTACATAATTAATCCATGATCGCCGGTGGTTGTAAAGTTAAATTTCTTTCTATTGCGTTAAAGCTAGCTTTAAATATACAGAGTGTTCATGTATTACATTAAAAATTAAATTTTTTTATTTTTAATTAAATTTTAAAAGATTTTACATAAAAATTTAACAAATTATTTATTTTTATGATAAAAAATATATTTCGTCATTATTTTAATGGGAAAACGGATTTAAATAGTTTTACACGCTGTGTAATTTATTTTGTTTAAAATAAACCGAATGAAAATGTTCGCAGCGAGAGCGTAGAAGCGTAATCACAGAGGGGGCACAGGTAGTTGTCAATCAAACGATGGCCGGCGCGCTGTTTTTATATTTCGTTGTGTTGTGTTTGGTTCCGAGAGTCGGGCGAGAAATTACAAAAAGCGGCCGGATTGCTCAAGGAAACGCCGCGCTGCGAGATCGAATCGAGACGAATTTTATACTTATTATAATATCACTAACTACACGTCTGCTAGAGAGGTATCGGTGTGGCCGCCGCGGTAATAATGCGGCCGTTTTTTGCTGGTAATTGTTGAAAATAACGGGAAGCGGGTATATCAGGATCGATGGGAAATAAGTGGGATATTATCGGATCAGGATCGCTCTCGACATGAAAACTTACTTAATTGGCAAAAATTACGCCTCAAAACTATTTCTACAAGTTTTTAAAGTATATAGTAAGGGTATTACTAGAGAAATAAACATAAGTTGAATTTTTTTTAAATTTTTTGTTTATTTTTTAAAGAAAATTTATGAAAAATTTAGGGGACACCCGGGTTTGAACCGGGGACCTCTCGATCTGCAGTCGAATGCTCTACCACTGAGCTATATCCCCTTACTTCCTGCTACAAAAATGGCTGCCATACTATTAATATCCACTTTAAATAATAAATAAAATCAGTTAAAGTTAAGTTGAAATATTTCTATGTCTACCTCTGCATTGAAATCAAAATGGCCGCCACAATGTAATTTGTACAAACAAACAAACAAGTTACGAGTTTATGCACATTGTTTTGTTTATATGCATAAATATACATTATACATATTATATTAATTTTTTCCAACTCTACACTGCCTGCACAACTGCACTGTGTGTTGTGTATAGGATGTGTTTGATGTGTGTCTCTCTGTTTGTTGTTTGTTCACAACAAACACACACACACACATATACAGGCGGATGGAGCATATGCATTAGGCACAATTTTCAAATATGGTCGGCGGCTCGACGCGGCTCGCCAAGGTATTATTACTTTTGCCGAGTTATGATTGGTGAGTTTCCGAACGGCTACCGGCGCCTCCTACAGTCACGCTAGCGTAATTGCGGGCTCGTAATAACAGCGGCGACGGCGACGAGGTCGAGACGGGGTTTTACTATACAAAAAAACGCGCCATTGTGTTAGCGAGACGGACCACAACTGGATCTTAAACATACAATACAATGTAAAGAATATAATATAAAAGAAAAATATTTTTATTGTGAGACAATCAAAAACCTCAAGGGGTGAAAGTTGAATTTTTGGCGCCATTTTCAACTCTAACCTCAATTGTTACCTATTTACTGGTATTAGAAACATAGCACCATATCAATCTACGCTAGTTTGGTAGATGTCATCGTCATCCATTTTACAACCCTCGATTACAATGCTGCGCATTGCAGAGAAAGGGGCGCTCCGATATTGATGAGGGTAACACGGTGCGCGGCTACTGGTTACGCAAGGGTGTAAACACTGAACACACCCCTTGTTTGTATGGCGGCGCTCGGCGGCGCCCAGTAGCAGCCAACGCGCTGATAAATGGCAGCCCAACATAACGAATGACGAATTAAACAAATATTAATGCTTTCAGCCCTCGTCGCATCGAGTAATAAAACTTATCACACATATCAATATCATTTCTATTTATAAAAAACTTGCGACGATGATTTTTATCTAGTAAATAAACAGGAAAAACATTTTTAAACAATATTAAAATATTTTATTTGCATTATTCATACATTTGTGGTAATTGGTGTTGAGCACAATTAAAGTAACAAAAAGTTATTTATTCAAGATGCAAATAAGCATTGTGGCTTCTGTGCGTTCGGAAATTTATTCCGTTTTTACGCGTCGTGCACTTTAGGCATTCGTATTAATGCGGCAACACGCCGTAAAACATTGAAAAAACAAATCGCAAGACAGACGACAAATGTTTTCAGTCACTTTTGATAAATGAACGCCGATTATACGTAAATATACGCCGAGGCAATTAATTTCGTGCAATGTGTGTTGCATATTTTTAAAATCAATATAAATATGCAACTTTTAATGCTCGCCGTTGTTTTATTTTTAATTCATGATGACTGATGGTTAAAGTACAGCGCGCCATCACTGCTATTGTTTTACTGATATGCTGATATTGCTGGGGAGACGAATGGGGAATGGTTTGCTGATAAAGCGGGAAATAAAAATGAATTACGACGCTCGTGTGGGAAATATAAAATAGAGGCGTTGAAAAAAGGAAATAAAATATTAATATAAGCTAACAAACTGTTAAACTGTTAAAAGTATTTAGTAAAAGTTGGATTTATAGGTATTTTTGAAGAAGAATATAAAATTGTATTGTGATTGTTGTTGATTAAATAGAAATTACTCGTATTAATGTCGATTGCAAAACGCGAACGCCGTAATTACATTCCTTGTGCGGTTATTAATTATTCGCGGTGGTGCACGATTGCGGACTTATCAGAGTGGAAAATGTCCTGATTCCTGAATGAAACTAATCTCGACATTTCACACAATACTTGTACACAATATTAAAATAAGAAAAAAAACAATTTAAGGTAACTTAAGTTGAGTTAATTGCTAGAATAATTAATGGTCGGCTGTGTGAATAAATAAATATTGATGTCAATGAGATTGCTAGGTAATTTTCTTTTAAAATTACGAATTAAATTTTAATTAACTCTTAAATTCTTAAAATAAAATAAATATTGTAATAATTACATTTTTGGTTGCGCCACACTGTTATAATTACAACTATTGCCATATTATATAAATTATAACTGTATTGCATATATTATTATGTCATTTTGGTTTATCTTAAGTAAAAAGTAGACTGGGTACGGTTGTACCATTTTTTAGATTTTTGCCTGTAGGCTTAATAGGATTTTACTTAGCCCAATGGTACTTGTCATAGTTTAATGCCTAATCATCTGGCTACGTTTTGCCCATATTTTTAATCCCTCAAGGTTACAAGTACCTTCATAAATCTAAATTTTGTTGTGGGTGAGAAATGGTACAACCGACCTCAGACCTCAGGACGGTTGTACCAGGGGGTGGGGTCGATTGTACCATACAGAAATAAAACTTATTTATTACAATAAACGTATTTATTACAATAAAGAAAACACTTTTAAAATTATACTTAAATGTCCTGCTATGTGTGCAACAATAAAATTAGTTGGAATCACAATTATTGCATACGTAGCTGGGTTCTCCGTCAGTGCATTGCTCATGAGCCCAGTTCTTACACTCAATATACACTCATAGGCATTGATATAAGCGCTATCATCATGTTGGCCTTTTCCTGTTTTGCGAATACGTACTCGTGGCATCTAATATAAAGCAAACGTTTTACGTTTAGAAAGAAAAAGAAATTTTACTTTAAAATAATACAAGGCATGGGGTCGTTTATACCGGTACAACTGTCCCCATATTATTTGGTACAACCGTCCCCATGTGGACATTTTCCAAATTATATTTAATAATAAAAAATAATAGAGATACAAGAATTTGATTAACATACCTTTATTCTTCAAAACCATTTATTTTCAATAAACACACACGTACCTATAATATAACACGCAAGACAAGATTTAAAACTAAAAACAATTCATCATCAAATATTTACTTTTGATCTCAAAAAATCAAAAACACGTCCTACACGCGTGTAACTGGCTTTGTGTGACTCAACTTACAACTTACATACTTCAACTTGTATGCGGCTACTATCACTCCTTGAACGCATAGGGCTGTGCTCAACTGTTCACGAGATATTTGCTTTGGTACTACCGCCCCTGGTACTACCGTACCCAGTCTACCCTAAACGAAATAAGTCATAAATAAACAAGATAAAAATCTCGCAGAATATTATTTCGGATATTAAAGAAGGGAAAGTTTTTTTTTGATGGATATTGTTTTAAACGCTTAATTAGTTCGAGTAATGCGAGTTTAGTACGCACTTGCGCCTAACATTAATTCATTATCTGCGAGGCAAATCGGTAGATTGCTTGTTGCAGTTGCATCTTGTCTCGTTAAGTGTTTCGATGAATTAATGCAAATTTAATGACGCCGCCGGACGCTCGACTCTTACAGATGTCCGCCTTGCGCGTTAAATCGCACACAGCACACATTGTGTTCGGTTTATTTTATGGGCAATTATCGCTGAAACACTTTGTGCACTAATTTTCGGTAGCTGCAATTTAAGAATAAAGGTAAATATTTTTATCCTGATGAATTTCTTGGTAATTTTAATAAAATAACTGCCGAAACCAGGGATCGAACCAGGGACCTTTAGATCTTCAGTCTAACGCTCTCCCAACTGAGCTATTTCGGCTGATAATAAAATGTTTATAATAATAAACCGCCATTTTGTTTATATTTTAAGTTTTAACTTTGTTTAGATTGCAATGTGCATCCTTGACTTTGAAATCATTGAAATTAATGACTGTATCATGATGTTCTTTGCGTTTTCTGTGCAAAAGAACATTTATCATTCTTAACGACATACTAATTGTCGATTAACCGAGAAATTACGGTTAATGCCAACAGGTTTGCATCATCATACCGTGAAAATCGACGCTTTGCTCGCGCTAAGTATGAAATTATTGATTAATGCTCGCCGGATTCTGTTTATTGGTCTTTTGGCAGTTTTTTTCATCCAATATTATCGTTTTTAAATATTCATTACGTTGGAAATTTTAAGGTTTATTATATTAATCATGCTGCGAAAGTCGTTACGCTGTTTTCGTATGTATCTGCGTAAAAATTGCAATTAAAAAGCGATTTATAAGTGTTCTGCTCGTGAACAAGTCGCTTTTCAGTGATTAATTGTTGATTAAATCATCGAGATAACTCGCATGCCTTCTTCGCTAATGATTAATTATGAAATAAACGATTTACTTAGAGGCCTAGGGAACTTATGCATATTAAAACCCGGCATTGAATCAATTTTACACATTTTAGAAATAAATTTAGTTCTTCTTACATTTTTACTCTTTTGTGGTTATATTGTTGATAACTATAGTGATGCACATCTCACAGCACTAGTTATATCACTTATCACTCACTAATCTATGAATTTCACTGTAGTTTATCATTTTTTACGCGAATTTGGTGGGTGCACATAATTTTGACTCCTGGAGAAGCGTAACTGGACCTTTCGAAAGCTGGTGATCCGCTGTGGACGCCGCCGACGATTGTGAACATTTGTTGTGTGTGAACGCGCACCGAAAACGCACACGTGAAACTCTGGCGTCGGCGAAAAGGCGAATCACGAAAAGCCAAATTCGACACGAAACCAAAATAAACGAAGCGAGCTGACACTCAATACGCACGAAATCCACAATCCACATTTCGACACGAAAAAAGTGCATGCGTTTAATTGTCTCCTGTCTGCTTGTGTGTGCGCTGTACATGGTGGCTACAACTGAAACATGTTGCTTTTCAGGTTTCGGACGCCATCTTGGATCTTCAGGCCATTTTGGAACATCCAGGGAAACACATGTAAGTTTCATGTTTTTTGTATTATTTAAGAATTTTGAAATCACGATTGTGGTAACCGCGAAAAGGTTTTTTGAAATTTAAATTCTTTTGATAAAATTCTTTGTTTTTCTACGGTTTTTCTACTTGTTGTGTCATCAGTATTTCGACACCAGTGGCGTAACAAGGCTGTTAAAAGTCACAGACCTCCAACTCGATAAGATTTCGGGTGAAAAAGACGGTGTATTATAATTAAATTATAATTTGACTCTTTTTATGGCAAGAATAGCTTTTAAAAAGGTTCCCCGAGCCTCCGATGGAACAGTTACGCCACTGTTGTTCTCCATATTGTGTTGCCTGCGCATTAGAACAGTTGTGAATCGCCACACATGCAAAATATGTAAAACAATTGCCGAAACCAGGGATCGAACCAGGGACCTTTAGATCTTCAGTCTAACGCTCTCCCAACTGAGCTATTTCGGCTGATGCAATCATTTTTCAACGTGTTATTGCGATTTTTAATTATTTATAAATTAAAACAAAACAAAAGCAAAACTTATCTTACAACTTGTCATTAAGATAAACACTAATATAAACATCTGCTGCCCAAGGCAAGATAACCCAACCAAATCAGCAGTACTCATAAATCAAAAACGAAATTAAAAAATTCTCTAAAATTAAATCCGCTCCTATCAACCCTTAAATCTTTATTAATACTTCCTTTCCTGCCTCTATCAAATACCGACGCCAATAAAATGCGTTTATCGCCCTCATAAACTGCCTCTCTCTACTTCCCTGTTGCCTTTAATGAATGCGAGAATATTATGTAATATTAACCGCGATTAAGACATTTTAATTTCAACGGCGATTAAGAGCAAAGATGCAAAGCCTGCGAAACGTCGCAAGCGCCGTGTGTTTTAGACGTTTTTTACGAGCCGCCACAAAGCAGCAACTTATAACTTCATCGGCGATTTCATGCACGACGACGACGCCGACGACAACGTCTCTACATACTCTATACGAGTAAGTAAGCTGGTTTTACTTATGAGTGTCGCTTCGTATTTAAATTTTCCGTCTCGACGGCGTTTTTATACGAACAGGTGAGACGTACGAGTACACATTTCACCGCCGGACGATGCCTGCAATTAGTCTGCGGTCATTATAATTTTAGATTTTTTTTAAACTTGAGAAAATATTATTTTTACTAGATTCTGGGTAATTGTTTACATTTTGTTTAAACTATCAGCCGAAATAGCTCAGTTGGGAGAGCGTTAGACTGAAGATCTAAAGGTCCCTGGTTCGATCCCTGGTTTCGGCACATGTTTTTAATTCTTTTAATTTATTTTTGAGTTGTAATGAAACGAACGCAACGTTTGCGCAATTTTTTCTTTATGTTTATTTTAATTGCGCCGCTTGTGCCCTTATTATATACCTACCTTTGCGACTTGTTTTCCACGATTTACTTGTTTTTACTGGTTTCTGATTCTCTTGTACGCTCGGCGCGTCTTTTTCCAGTCTATAGTTTCATGTGGTCGATGTTTGTCGGCGTTGTAACTGTTGCAATTTTGCAGCCAAATTATCCATCCACATGTTGTCGCTAGTCTGTGTGTCGGTTGTTGGGTTCCTGTGGTGGCTGCGGCTGGAATCGAAATTGTGCCGTTTGCGTCGGTTTCGTTGTTTCGCACCGAGTGTGTGGCCGGGGCGAAATTATAGAGCCGCTGTTTGATGCGGCTGTGACAGCTAAATTGCGCACGGGCGCGATCCCATCAACTTGCGCTAGCGTTCAACAAGCTGGATTTTTTCTTTCGAAAATGTACAATCTGTGTTGGAAAAGTCTGGTGCAATGACTTTGGGTATAAGACTTGATTTAAGGACACATAAACATGTTGAACAATTAATCATAGTAATTAAATTAATTGAGAAAACATTAAAAATTTCAATATTTTTATTGATTTGCCATTTCAACATATTTTATTGATATGCAGTTCAATATTTCTTGTATGGCTTTTGTTAATAATTATATTTATATTTATTTTTTTCGATTTATTTATACTAAATTAAGTACTAAACACTATTAGATTATTAATAGATTATTAGAATATCCTATAAATATTTTAAAATAATATTGAATTTCTTTTAAGATGGAACATGCTAGCGACACCTGCGTGTGAGTTACCTAAAGGTTGGATATATAAAAAAGAAATCCTGTAGTAGGCAGCTCAATAATTACTTTGTTAATTAAGATGCCCCACATTGTAAGTAGTTCGTATACCTATAATCTTTTAAAATACCTGAAAATAACTTTAAAATCTTCACCGAATTGCAAGATAAGCAGTTTCTTTATGTTTTTTTTTTTAATTTTAATTTCTTGTTTTAATTGAATGCGACTTTACAACTCACATACAACGAAATTTAATTTGAATCTTCGGCAGTTGACTTGTTTTGGTATGTGCACAGGTCTCTTATCAACGCATGCACAAACAACTTTTTTATCGCGTTCAGCCAAGGCAGCGGAGTTGCTGTGGTTCTCGTGGTTCAGTATCACTTTCGGTTTTCGGGCGTGTGCATCTCGCGTGTGCATCTCGTGTCTGTTTTGAGTTTCTCGTTTTAAGAACTGTGGTACATTTTATCAACAAACGACAGTGTCCATAATAAGTGTTTATTGTGTCTATTATTTTGTGTTGAACTACGGATTAAAATTTTATTGATTTACAGCAATATAAAGGTTAGTTGAATTTTTATTGTTTGTATCATATGTAATGCGTAGAACAAAATGGTAAAAATCCCGCGCTCAAGGGTTGTTCTAGAATATAGATGATTCATTTTTGGGACCCGCCAATTCATTTCAATGCCGTTTGCATATAGAGATAGCGTAAGACTTGTTCTAGACGGTAGGTCTCTGTCGACCCCGGAACTCATTAGTGAAGTAAACAGGTAGCAAGCACAAATTTTATCTCTTAAATTTCCAATGTAACTAGCTTATTTGATATAGAATTTTCCGTAGATTGAAACTTTGCGATTCGTTCCTGTCTATTTCTTTTAATTTACGAGATATTCGCGATTGAAACAAATGGGTAAAAATTGAAAAATGTCAATGGCAAAAATGGCAATTTTTTCTTAAGAAAGTCACATTTTAGCACTTTTAGTCGCGTTTTTCGACCGTTTACTGTAGGAAATATACTTATTTTATATTTTTATCTGATAGAGAATTTTCCAATCTTTTATAATCAGCAATTCATTGGTTGCTATCGCTTTTAGTTTAAGAGATTTTAATTATCAAAAATCGTCGAAAAAAAGTATTAAGCACCCCCCCTTGGCAATTTTTTCTTGAGGATGAAAATTTCATCTCTCAAATTTGCGTTTTAACTAGCCTATCTTATAGAGAATAGTTCGTAGAATAGTCTCTGCGATTTGTACCTATGTATCTGCTTTAGTTTACGAGATATTCGCGATTGAAAAAAATCGTCAAAAATTGAAAAATGTCACTTTTTAGCACTTTCATTCGCGTTTTTTGACCTTTTACTCTAGGAAATATAGTTATTTTATATTTTTATCTGATAGAGAATGTTCCAATCTAACATAATCAGCAATTCGTTGGTTGCTATCGCTTTTAGTTTAAGAGATATTAATTATCAAAAATCGTCGAAAAAAAGTATTAAGCACCCCCCCTTGGCAAATTTTTCTTAAGACTCAAAATTTCATATCTTAGATTTCGGTTTTAACTAGCCTATCTTTTAGAAAATAGTTCGTAGAATAGTCTCTGCGATTTGTACCTATGTATCTGCTTTAGTTTACGAGATATTCGCGATTGAAAAAAATCGTCAAAAATTGAAAAATGTCACTTTTTAGCACTTTTAGTCGCGTTTTTTGACCTTTTACTCTAGGAAATATAGTTATTTTATATTTTTATCTGATAGAGAATGTTCCAATCTATCATAATCAGCAGTTCGTTGGTTGCTATCGCTTTTAGTTTAAGAGATATTAATTATCAAAAATCGTCGAAAAAAAGTAAATTGTCAAGCAATTTTTTCTTAAGACTTAAAATTTCATCTCTTAGATATGCGTTTTAACTATCCTATCTTATAGAGAATAGTCCGTAGATTAAGGCGCTGAGATTCGTTCCAATTTTTCTCTTTTAGTTTACGAGATATTCGCGATTGAAAAAAATGGGCAAAAATTACTTAAAATACGAAATTAAAATATTTTAAATTCTCATTTGATATAACTTGCGTTGATTTGCAATGATTCTAACAGAGTATCATTTCACAACAATGACTAGAGAGGGTATTGCGTATAGTAGTTTTTTTTTGCTTATTATTTATTGTTTATTACATATGCAAATTTGGGCATTCGACTCGAGATCTGTGTTTGTTTCGATTACATTTTATACTTATCACATTCTCGTGTCTTGTCGTTGCCATCCCCTCATGCCGCACGTTGCCGCATCTTAGTTTAGTTTTGATCGCAGGTACCAAGCCAAATGCGATTCGGGCACAAGGTCGCGGGTCGTTCTGGCTATGCGCTACTCTTGCTCTTGCTCTTGCTCTTGCAGTTTACGATAAGAAACTGTCGTATTGTTACTTGCTCGGCGCAACGGCATACACTATCAGCGGATTGCAGCCAGTTTTGTGCCGGTCGCTGGGTGATGCAGACGTGTTTTGAGCGACTCGTATTATTTGTTCGGACTTTTGTTTTCTAAATTTACTTTATATTGATCGTGTTTCGTGTGCATACTTATGCAAGTTACAAGGTTCGTTGTCGGTTGCTAAATGAATAGGATACATATCGCCCACATGTTGACTTATTCATCATTACGATGACCCATCGTGCGGGTGTAAGTACGTAACTTTTAACTAAACAGCACAGATTGATTGTTTTCTCCGCGGTGTGAATATAGTATTATTTAATCGTATGAATTATTTCGGTTTTAACTAATGTTTCGTTTTTTGTTATTAACAGTATCTTCGTGCTTTGGAGTCTGATGACGTCTGCATTGGTAAGTTTATAATTCTATTATATTTTTCGTTTTAATTTCTGCGTCGGGCATTGCGTTTGTGTATATACAACATTTTTGTGTGGCGTTGCTATCTCCTCATGCCGCATGCAGCGTATTGGCATATAATTGTGATTTTTCATGTTTTTTTTTATTTGCGCGTGATCTAGGCGTCTCACTAACTTCACCGCGGCATCAATAGATGCGGAATTAAATTCTCCGTCGGGTGGTAAGAGTTTGTTGCAGAAACTCTCCCTGTAACCCGCGAAAATTTGCATAAAACTGTAATTTTTCATTGTTTTTTCGGGTTTGCGCGCGATTTAGGCGTCTCACCAACTTCAGCGCGGCGTCAAAAGATGCGGAATTAAATTCTTCTTCGGGTGGTAGTAGTTTGTTGCAGATACTCCCCCTGTAACCTGCGAAAATTTGCATAAAACTTTAATTTTTCATTGTTTTTTCGGGTTTGCGCGTGATCTAGACGTCTCACCAACTTCAGCGCGTCCTCAAAAGATGCGGAATTAAATTCTTCGTCGGGTGGTAATAGTTTGTTGCAGAAACTCCCCCTGTAACCCGCGAAAATTTGCATAAAACTGCAATTTTTTATTGTTTTTCGGGTTTGCGCGCGATCTAGACGTCTCACCAACTTCAGCGTGGCCTCAAAAGATGCGGAATTAAATTCTTCGTCGGGTGGTAATAGTTTGTTGCAGAAACTCCCCCTGTAACCCGCGAAAATTTGCATAAAACTGCAATTTTTTATTGTTTTTCGGGTTTGCGCGCGATCTAGACGTCTCACCAACTTCAGCGTGGCCTCAAAAGATGCGGAATTAAATTCTTCGTCGGGTGGTAATAGTTTGTTGCAGAAACTCCCCCTGTAACCCGCGAAAATTTGCATAAAACTGCAATTTTTTATTGTTTTTCGGGTTTGCGCGCGATCTAGACGTCTCACCAACTTCAGCGTGGCCTCAAAAGATGCGGAATTAAATTCTTCGTCGGGTGGTAATAGTTTGTTGCAGAAACTCCCCCTATAACCCGCGAAAATTTGCATAAAACTGTAATTTTTCATTGTTTTTTTGGGTTTGCGCGCGATCTAGACGTCTCACCAACTTCAGCGCGGTGTCAAAAGATGCGGAATTAAATTCTTCGTCGGATGGTAGTAGTTTGTTGCAGAAACTCCCCCTATAACCCGCGAAAATTTGCATAAAACTGTAATTTTTCATTGATTTTTCGAGTTTGCGCGTGATCTAGACGTCTCAGCGACTTCAGCGCGGTGTCAAAAGATGCGGAATTAAATTCTTCATCGGGTGGTAGTAGCTTGTTGCAGAAACTCCCCCTGTAACCCGCGAAAATTTGCATAAAACTGTAATTTTTCATTGTTTTTTCGGGTTTGCGCGTGATCTAGACGTCTCACCAACTTCAGCGCGGCCTCAAAAGATGCGGAATTAAATTCTTCGTCGGGTGGTAATAGTTTGTTGCAGAAACTCCCTCTGTAACCCGCAAAAATTTGCATAAAACTGCAATTTTTTATTGTTTTTTTCGGGTTTGCGCGCGATCTAGACGTCTCACCAACTTCAGCGCGGTGTCAAAAGATGCGGAATTAAATTCTTCGTCGGATGGTAGTAGTTTGTTGCAGAAACTCCCCCTATAACCCGCGAAAATTTGCATAAAACTGTAATTTTTCATTGATTTTTCGAGTTTGCGCGTGATCTAGACGTCTCAGCGACTTCAACGCGGTGTCAAAAGATGCGGAATTAAATTCTTCATCGGGTGGTAGTAGCTTGTTGCAGAAACTCCCCCTGTAACCCGCGAAAATTTGCATAAAACTGTAATTTTTCATTGTTTTTTCGGGTTTGCGCGTGATCTAGACGTCTCACCAACTTCAGCGCGGCCTCAAAAGATGCGGAATTAAATTCTTCGTCGGGTGGTAATAGTTTGTTGCAGAAACTCCCTCTGTAACCCGCAAAAATTTGCATAAAACTGCAATTTTTTATTGTTTTTTCGGGTTTGCGCGCGATCTAGACGTCTCACCAACTTCAGCGCGGTGTCAAAAGATGCGGAATTAAATTCTTCGTCGGATGGTAGTAGTTTGTTGCAGAAACTCCCCCTATAACCCGCGAAAATTTGCATAAAACTGTAATTTTTCATTGTTTTTTCGGGTTTGCGCGCGATCTAGACGTCTCACCAACTTCAACGCGGTGTCAAAAGATGCGGAATTAAATTCTTCGTCGGGTGGTAGTAGTTTGTTGCAGTGAAGATTTTCTTTTGACAACACCCGGTATGTAAATTTTCTTTATGCCCTGCCAAAAAATTGACAATCTTTATTGTTTTGGTGTGTTTTTTTTTTAAATTTAAGAATTTCTTTTGATAACACCCTGTATATAATTTTCCACGGATGTTATGCGCAATTTGCTATTTTCCAGTGTTATCTTTTGTAATTTCACAGCCGTTAGCATGGCACGGCTATGCAGGTCATAAACATGTTTTAAAATGACGTCATATGTCTTGTAACTATTGAACATACAAGTTATGAACTTATATTGTATTTATTTTGTTAATAAAGAAATGTTAAAGGCAATGGCTGTGTCTTATGACTTGTGCACCCCTTCCTTCTATCATTTCAGGTACTGATCACGACTTGTAAAGTATTTCTCAATGTTTTGGTCGGCTCTGAGAGCAGCGACACTTAGAAATATCTCTACAAGTCCTTATAAGGGGATGATCCCCACTATAAAAATTGTTAAGGTATCCTGTATGATTTGTGTACTCCATCTTTCATTTCAGGTACAGGTGAGAACTTGTAAGAATATTTTTAAGTGTCCTTCTCTTGAGGCGACTTAAAAATTAGAAATATTTTTACAAGTTCTTAAAAGGATGTCCTTATAAGGAGTTCCCTCTCTCTGGGGATGATCCCCCACCATAAAAATTGTTGATATGCCTGATAATTCCGGGGATGAAGCGCAGAGACATCGTAGCTGTAGGATGGGCCGGGAGCAATGGACGCATCGAAGAAGTGGGCGATCGACCAGAGCGCCGGAGGCGCTCTGGGAGATAGACCGTAGACTGTCTTATAACGACACGTGCCAAAAAATTTAAAAATTCTGTCACCCCTATTCTCTTTTCTTCCTGTACTCTCTCTTCTTTTCTTCTCTTCTTACTTCTCCTGCTGCTGCTGTTCCCAACTTGCTCCTCCACCATCTTCAACTTATTCTTACTGTTGCTTCGTCGTATTCTGCTTTTCAAGTTATTTCTAACATTTGAATCTTGAATTTTTGTGGTATGCAACCCACATTTCTTAAATTTCTTATTATTTAATAAAATTGCCTTCTACAACTGAGATTCGATCCATGAACCTCCAGCATGCTAGCATATGCACATGCCACCTGAGCCACAACGCTCACTTATCAAGTCCTATTTGTTTCAGGTATAAATGTTGTTGTATTTCTCACCTTTTTAAAAACAACAACACTGTATAGGCTTCATACAATCATTATCATACAAAAATAACTTTTGTAACTATTTCTGGAAACGATAAAGGGAATACAAAATAAATATGCTTGATAATATTATGTCAACTATTATTTTATTTCAATAAAAATGCAAATCAAAATATAATAAATTTGAAAAGTATTAAGTGGAATTAAATTATGATTTCAACATATTACCTTATTTCATCTTATTTACTTAGTTACAATGACTGAAGGTGCTACACAGCCGAAATGTGTCTAACAAATCATGAAATAATAAATCCAATGGAAATTCAATATCACCGAAAGATATCCGACAGAAGACAGGCGCGCTCCTAAATCTTAATCCTGAATTTTACGCGCAATAATTACACATTATTCCGTAATTACCACACGCCGTCGACAATCCACCGAATGTAATGTCACTGTAATGTCGGCACCGAATGCCACGAATGTCGACAGACGAATAAAACACATGCGCATCCCGCAACAACGCACGGCCCACTAAGTAGGGAAGAGAGTTGAGACTGTTGAGAGACAAGATGAACAAAGCAAAAAGTTCAGTTTCGCGGCTGCCAAGAAAACTACTCACAAAAATTATTTTGCAACCCAAGTAAATTTTAACATAAATTTAATAAATTATTTGAAACAAAAGGAACACACTGACAAGATTATTGTCAGTCTGGAATAAGTACTTACAATATTCAGCTGCTAGATGCCTAAAACAAACAAAAATCAGCACCAGCAAAACACTTAAACGGCGTTTTTTGTGGCTTTCCCGAGAGTTTTTCGGAAAAGTTGTATATGAAAATTGTAAAGAATTATAATACCTATAATATGACGTCAAAATGAAGACGCTGTGACGACGGGTTCAGCTGCTAGACGCCTAAAACCAACAAAAATTAGCATCAGCAAATCACTAAAATGGCGTTTTTGTGGCTTTCCCGTAAGTTTTCCGGAAAAGTTAGATATGAAAATTGTAAAGAATTTTAATACCTATAACATGACATCAAAATAACGATGCTGTGACGACGGGTTCAGCTGCTAAACGCCTAAAACCAACAAAAATCAGCAGAGCAAATCACTAAAATGGCGTTTTTGTGGCTTTCCCGGGAGTTTTTCGGAAAAGTTGTATATGAAAATTGTAAAGAATTTTAATACCTATAATATGACGTCAAAATGAAGACGCTGTGACGACGGGTTCAGCTGCTAGACGCCTAAAACCAACAAAAATCAGCATCAGCAAATCACTAAAATGGTGTTTTTGTGGCTTTCCCATGAGTTTTCCGGAAAAGCTGTATATGAAAATTGTAAAGAATTTTAATACCTATAATATGACGTCAAAATGAAGACGCTGTGACGACGAGTTCAGCTGCTAGACGCCTAAAACCAACAAAAATCAGCATCAGCAAATCACTAAAATGGCGTTTTTGTGGCTTTCCCGAGAGTTTTCCGGAAAAGATGTATATGAAAATTGTAAAGAATTTTAATATCTACAATATGACGTCAAAATGAAGACGCTGTGACGACGGGTTCAGCTGCTAGACGCCTAAAACCAACAAAAATCAGCATCAACAAATCACCAATATGGCGTTTTTGTGGCTTTTCCGTGAGTTTTCCGGAAAAGCTGTACATGAAAATTGTAAAAAAATTTAATACCTATAATATGACGTTAAAATGAAGACGCTGTGCCGACGGGTTCAGCTCCTAGACGCCTAAAACCAACAAAAATCACAATTAAAATTAAATTGTTTTGCAAATAGATAATTTTATATCCGCTAGAACACTCCTGCACAAGTTCTACTACTAATAAATCATTAACTAATCAGGAATTTGATATCATATAGCGAATTACAACCTGTAGAATTTCGACGAGCCGCGTGAAGCGCACACGAGTTACTGACACGATGACGACTTGACTCACGCATATAGAGTCGAGCGCGTCTGCAGTGTGCGCGCGCATGCAATATATTTAGATAGTCAAAAGTTTAGACTCTAAACTAAACTCATCTTATTTTATATCATCATTATCTACATATATTTTATCCCAAAATGGTAAAACGGTAAAAGCAATTGCCGAAACCAGGGATCGAACCAGGGACCTTTAGATCTTCAGTCTAACGCTCTCCCAACTGAGCTATTTCGGCTGTTGATAACCTAACCAAATTTAAAAACTCCACTTTAACATTATCAACGCAACATCATCACCTCAGAACTTCCATTGCTTGTTTTGTCTTATATTTTTCAACAAATTAAAACTTTTTTACATCTTTTTCTTAAAAACTGAAAAAAAGAAACTCTGGCATGGCTTCTCGCCAGTTGTATCACAAGTTGCCTACGTTAAACTCTCAAACTACACAAAAACCAACTTAAAAACTTCATAAACTAGTGGGGATATGACTGAGTAACTTCCACCAACGTGACCAACGTGAATGCCACACACGTTAATGTATTCACCAGGTGAGCCATAGCAACTGTAGTAGTAAACTTATGAAAGCCAAAGCAGGCAAGAAGCTCAGCTTCTTTCAAACAACATTCGTTTCGTACCGCGTAGACACGCCGTACCTCGTCGCGTACTTTTACACCGGTACCGCTACATCTTTGCCGGCTGCCCACCTCACCATCTCTCGTTCGCGTAGATTCTTCGTCGTCTTCAGGTACCACCATTGACGCTTCTCGTCTCGCCTCTCGCGTCTTACCTGTGCCGCTCTTCGACAGTTCGCACCGGGCAATGCGCGCGTCGCGAGTGTCATACCTGTGCTTTTAGCCTACCAGCAGCAGTTACCTCACCAGTGTCACAAGCGTTAAGCATTTGATTGCGGGCGGTAAACTGGTAAACAAACTCGCATGCAGTACGGTACCGTCAACAGGTGCGGCGCGAATATTAGACACGCGACCAAAACGCAACAAAACGCGAGGAGAATTTGAATCGAAGCGCCCACGAACCATCAGCACCTGTGCATCACATTAATTCTATTCATGTGTTGTGCGTGATGTAATCAATCAAAGAAAGTGCAAAAGTGTACCAAAATTCAACATGAAGTGAAATTACCTAAAATTACCATAAAAAAAGTAAAAATATTCGTGGATTTGGATTTATCTTTTATACAAAACAAGGTAATTCATTTTAGAATATAAATATAAATATTCTTATGGGTTGGGTTGGTTGCTTGATGGAGCATCGACATCCCGAAGCTTAAAAGCTTGTCTCGTGGACATCTGCGGGTGCGGGTTTACAACATATCTGCACGCGTTTGCTAGCGCAGCAAATATCTAGAGATAAACGTATTCCGTATTCGTGTCTCTTGTGCGGTGTGTGGAAGAAGTTGTGCGCGAGAAGAGCGGTGAGGTGAGGAGGAGGCTGCGACTGGCAACCTAGTGCGAGCACAATACGGCTCGCTAGGCCCGACCGAAAGAGTGTTATGACCTCGATCTCGTCTTATGTTCTCAACTTCGGACTTACCTATACAGCTATAGGTAAGCCAGTCGCTTCTTATACGAGTATTTCTTATGCTATGCGTATTCTTTGGTTTGCGTGATTTCTTTCGTGGATTTTTGGTCAGCGCTAAATTCTGAGTCATTGTATATTCAAACCATAGAGGAACCCAAGAAGTGATTATTAAATATTTAAATATTGAAATGTTGGAGGGGTTTTTAGGTTATGGTAATCAAATATAACCTTAAATTATTCAAAGAAATGAATAAAAACTAAGAAATTTAAATTTTAAAGAGTTAAATGTATTCAAAATATGGAATAGGAAAAAGGATTGCCGAAACCAGGGATCGAACCAGGGACCTTTAGATCTTCAGTCTAACGCTCTCCCAACTGAGCTATTTCGGCTTATAAACAATTTTGTTTAACATTATGCTGCGATTTACACTATCTTTTGAAAGATTTTAATACAAGTAGGTATGTTATGGAGACGTCGCATGGCAATTCATACGGTCTAGTGTTGCTCCGTAGGGAAATGCGCAGGCGCAAGCTCCGTCCCGTAGACAATACCAATAGATAATGGATATTACTCACGGCTTGATCGTCCGTATATAAAGTACCACTTTGTGTGTCTAAAAACCGCGGAAAAACTGACGCTTTATAGGTGTAAGTAGAAAAACAAATTTATTATCTGATTACAAAATTAAACTTTCTAAACAAAACGATAAAGTTTCTTTCGAGATGATTGACAGTTGATTAATTTTTTTCTTTTTTTTTATTCTTTTACATACATTGCAAAAATCTCTCTTTACCTTGTCTTCATAAATATTCGTAGACTTTATTTTATTACTTACTTTATATTACGTTTTATTGACTTTTATCGTTAGGGCCTGCGTGCTGAGATAGTCATGCATTCGCAATTTAAATAAATTCTTCATTCCTCTACACACCCAGACGAGGCGGTTGCAGTTGGAGCACTTTGCTCTTTAGATTGCGAGTACTTGGCCCCTGATATTATTCTGCTATTCTATGCGAATGCATACGTGTAGTCAACACGTTTATTGACTTGGGGGCTTGTGAGTTGTGAATATTTATAAGCACAATATAAATATACATCAATACAATTTATGTATTTGTTAAGTAAATTGTATTTGTTTAAGTAATTTTGTTTAAAAAATTCAATAAGTTATGCCGAAACCAGGGATCGAACCAGGGACCTTTAGATCTTCAGTCTAACGCTCTCCCAACTGAGCTATTTCGGCTGACATTTGCACTTCCGCCGCTTCAATAGCCGCCATTACTGTGCCTTGACTTATCAATCATTTTTAATTACTGCACAATTACTCACACACAAACATAAAACTGTTGCTGATCGCGGCGAAATGGCGCTGGCGTCCCAATGAACTCAATGAAACATGAAAAACAAGTTGCAACTACTGTACTCGTTTTAACCCACAACAAATGGCGACGGGAAAGTTTCCACAACTTGCACATACAACTTGCGGGTCTCTTGCGATTTAATTAAGAGTATGAAATCACTTGAACTCCTTTCATTCATTATATACCTATTTTTCATATTAAATCTTGTTTAAAAACTTTACTTCTACCTTTGTAAGAATATAGAAATTCCATCAAATTACTAATCGAAAGTAAACAATCGAATGCCAAAGCAATAAAAACGCAATTAATTATACGTAAATTCCTAACTGTACATTAGATCATGGATTTAATTTCAACGACTGACGCTGATGGCGCGCTGCAGTCATTAATAAAAACATTAATATTGATACCGTCGATGGCCGATGAAAGTTGTTGCAGTCGGTGCCAATCGCCAGCCGAAGAAAAACTTTAAATACTGTTAATCATGTAAATATTAATAATCACGTGCTGGATAAGAGACCTACGCTATCTCATTAGCGAAAATTAAATATTTAGATAACACATACTTAACATTTACGAAATTAATTAACTATACATTAAATTAGTAAATTTATGGAAAGATTCTATCAATTAATGACAAACCAATAAAACTATTTATAAAATTAAGAAATGAAAACGTTTATTATTTAATTTGTTTAATTTTACTGTCTATGACGATGTAACGAATAAAATGACTAACTAAACATATTATCACCCAAATGAGGACATAATATGATACCTGTGACAATTCTTGCCTGTTTAGTAATGTTGTAATAACGCTAATTAGTGAAAGCTGTCTCATAAGCGCATATTAACATAATTTAAACAAAATTTTCATTTTTGACAATTCCACGAATAAAAAAATATTTTCAGTAACAATACCATAAAAGGCTGCTTCTTACAAAAATCCATGATGTAATTAATCAAAAAGAAAGTTGTAATTCGACGTAAACCTCAAACTCAAATAATGTGCTTTTCTATATTGTGCAGTGTGCAGCCAAACATCGCTTTGGTGCAGCATGTAACAAGTAGCCAGTAACGAATCGCAACAATGAAAAGTGAACGGAACGCTTGGATAACTTTGAACTTTTGTTCGTGCTGTATTGCTGTCGAAGTCGAACTAGTCGCACTATATTGCTGTGTGTCAACGTTTCAATAATGTTACGTGTAGGAGGATTACACACAATGAATGAATGAGACACACAGAAGAAAAAGCAAAAGAAAATTCAACGATTTTTTAATAAATTCCCACGCGTCACAGAAATGTACATAACCTCAAAAATTCTAACCTAAATTGACACGGAAATAAGATGACATTTTAATTGTTTGCATTCTTATTAAAATATTATTATAATTATTATGATAATCATAAATATTCTCAAGTTTTTGGTTATTAGTCATTATATTCCCAATTATATTCCTAAAACTGCGAATTTATTTAATTCTTCACTAAGTAAAGTAGTTTTGTTGATTTTACTCGTATTTTATTTTTGTATACAGTTACAGTTATTATATACGAATATACTTCTAACCAGTAACACACACGGTGGAGACGCAAACGTGTAGTCATTATCCATAATGCCATAATTGCAGCTATACTTGTAAAGCTTGTACGATATGGGTAAAGTTCGTACCTATTCGTAAATACGCTGGAAACTTGTTTGTTGTTTCATAGAGCTCCACAGATTCCGTTTATTTAGAATTTATTTACCTGCATACCCAACATCATTTTTATTCAATGCAAAGGCGTGTGAGAATGGGCACAGCAATTTTTTTAAATTCAAGATTGAAGACATATTATTTAAACATTGAATATAATGAACACAAGTTGGGTTTATTTGTTGATCTAATTAAAAACATATTTGAAGAATTATGCATGAAGTATGATTAGTTCCGTTACACTTCATTGGTGTATTACTTTAAAATTAGTTTTTAAGTAGGAAAAACTATTAAAATACCAAAAATAAGCAAATATTTTGATTTTACGTGGATTGGCATTTGTTTAATCTTTTGTTGCACTGGTTATATACTCAATTACTCTTGTAAAAATGCCGGTAAATATTTCCTGAAGTCTAAATATGAATTCCGCGTCGCTCAGTTGTATTCACTTGTGTTATGTTTAAATGATTTTGTTGTAACGTAACGTGCACCCCAACAAATGATCTGAAAAATCGTGCTTAAGTTATAAAAATTTGCATTGCAATTTGTAGGGATGTTGGGATCATAATTACAACAATATTTCCAATGTTACCATCGATGTCATGTATTTGAACAAATATTCTAGGTCATAATTGCTAGGAATTAAAATATTTTTCGTTGATACACACAGAAACGGAAACGCTATAACGAGGAAATTAATATAAACCAACCAAACTATACAAATTTCGCCGTTATATAGAGTCTATCATTAAATAGTAGCTACGCTGTATTATATTTAATAGTTCAGTGTTGGACTTGCGGTATACATACCGAACATAGGACTACTAATGTAATTTTTACATAGGTTTTGAAGCAAACCAATAAAATTTAATTTTAAAACAAGACAACACTCTATTATTACTAATATTGCTAATTTTGTAAAAATTACCTAATATATTGCAAGATATCTATACCCATAACTATTTATAAAGCAAAAATATTCTCACATTTGCCAACTGTTTGTAATCTCCACCATTTGCCAAACCGCGTTACCACGTCAGCGCTCACTCGCCATACAACGCAAATAATTTATTATAACCACGAACAATAACATATTGTAAGCACACATGTATTGTACACCGTACTTATCTACCTGCTACCTGCACCATAACGAAGCATATTGATGCGGGCACGCATTATCGCGAAAATTCAATATGGCCGCTGGTCACACGCTGCGAAACCTTTCTTCGACAAGAAAGCAAAATCAATGAATAAAAGCGCTCGTTTATACTGCAAAGAAGCCGACGCGTCGTGATTTGAAATGGTTCCCATTCAATCTCAAGACTCAAGAAACACCTGTTTATTGTGCAGAATCTTCTGTGCTCAACAAACGGACACGGCCACAACCGACAAGAAATCAAAGTACTGTTAGACGCACACAACAATTTCACGTATTTGAGTGTCGGGCATTCGCAAAGATAGAAAACAATTAAAAGCATTCAAAGAAAATTTAAGGTTAAGTCACACAAAAAGTAATATGAGACTTATTAAGACATATGCAGAAAAATTAAGTAATAAGTACAGTTACTTCACTTCTGAATTTATAAATTACAACATATTAAGTATACTTATTAATGATATTTCACGAATAACGTTTCTGATGTTTATAAACCGTGAATTTTGACCATTATATACTTCATAATATAGGAAGTTAGATATTTTAAGGTTATGTCTTTAAAATCATGTGCAACCGGTGTTAAGTCACGTAAAACACACAAAACTAACAGTTATTAATAACATAATACAAAATAAAAGTTAATGATAACTTTCACCATTACCCACAGCCGAAATAAATCGATTTTTAAACGAATTAAAAATTAAATCGAAATATAAATGATTATTCAACCACATTCAACAAAATTCAATAGTAATAGTAAACTTCCTTCAATGGCCACAATTGTGTTGTCCTGCTGGGTGACTGAATGTAAATCGTGGTAAATTGGTGTTTCTTGTTACGTGTACTATTTACTTGTCATTATATTTAAGAGAGATACTGTTACGTGCGTGATATGCTTTTACGGCTGGCGTGCTTTTACGGGTGTGCAAATTTGTGCGGCGAATTTCGCAGCTGGATTGCATTGAATAACATTGAACGGATTGAGGAATTCGTGCACGTAGCCCAAGAGCATTTCCGCTTGCTAATGCGAGCGCCGTTCGGCTTTCAGGTTCATTTTGTTGTGAATGTCTTGTCTTGTCACGATGTTGGTTGTTACGTTTGTTGAACTGAAGTTGCGAGTTATGTAATGGGTAATGAAAGGAAAAACTTAGAAATTCAAAAATTGATATATGCAGGGTAAAAATCAAAGTGCGGTTAGTTAGAACGTGTATAACTCAAGAACCGCTAGACGGATTTTGATGATCTATGTTTTTTTGGATTCGTTTTGGTTGAGAATAGAAGAATACTTATTAAAATTTTAAAAATTTTGACTTACAGGGTGTTAAAAATGAAATTAAAGTTGATATGGAGATTCTATCATAGTTATACTTGAATAATTGAATTCTAGATGGCGATAAAGTGCATTATTAGCATTTCTTATTTCTTTAAAATAAAATTACGAAACTTTTTGATGAAATATACCCATTTTAGGTCCAAAAAGTAAAAACTAAGTACATTTTTCCTAAAAAAATAGCAAAACCTACTGATTTTATAAATTATTTGTTTATATATTGTTATCACAAGAATTCAGGTCAGTTTATTACAAAAATAAACCTACGATAACGTCGAAAATTGAAACGTAAAACGTTAAAACTTCTTATCGATTGCCACAAGGTCTTTTTTGCGCAACGTAACTTTACCATGACATCATATTTGAATAATTTAGGTAGGTACTAAATTATAATACTAAAAACCTTGAAAAATAAAATGTTTTTTCTACTATCGCAGATTTAATTTTTTGAACTTGTTTTTTTAAATGAATGACAAAATGATTGTAACTTTGACCCAGCACCAAATAAATCAACGATGCGTACGATTTCCGCTATGCCAGACGAATCTGCTGCGGTATTACACCTTTACCTCTCTGTGTGTGTATTATGTGTTCGCGTCACTCACACAGAATGATGATAATTGCGGGCAATGCAGGTGCAGCCGGTGTCATGTCATGAGCGAGGTGTAACGACTTCCTCTGCAAGTCTGCATGCAGACTCTGCATCCCACCCAATTCAACCCAGATTGGTGAATGAACTGTATCACAATACAATATCACTGCACAAAAATCAAAAATTTTCTTAGTTGTTTTTTTAAATTTTAAATAATTTGGTATTGCGTGTGGTTTGGTTGTAATCAGAGCAAGGTAATAATATGTTCTTAATATGTATCAGAGTGTGCATAGTACGTGTCTGAAGAAAGTTATTCCATTAGATTAGAATATTAACACTTTTAGTTTAGAATTCATTTCTACTTGAGTACAAACAGAAAAAAACTATTTTTTTTAAATCTACCGTATAATAGTTAATCACTTCATCAAGGTATAGCATCTAAATGTGTTTTTCATGTTTCTTTTCACTTTTATGAGATTTTAACGAAGAGAAAAAATTAATTTCTTTATAAATTACACGTTTGTTAAACAAATCTAACCTCAAAGCTTCAACTACAATATTCTGACAGAACGTGAAACTTTATGCAACCAATTGTGCATGAATGTCTACAATTAAACTAAAAATAAAGAAATAAAAAGAAATTTCGTACTTTCAAGGATTAAATCCCAGTTGAAGCAAATAAAACAATTGAAATATACTCAATTGTTTCAATTGAAACAACATTGCGCCAGTTTCTTTACTTTCATTTGATTCATTAGTGAAATTTTATCTACAAACTATAAAAACAAGAAAAATCTTTTACTTTTTTAACTTGAAATTGTGTGACTAGTTGTTTACTCAATATACTTATTTCTAATTATAACTAATGATGAGTAATTTTTGAAGGTCAAAACATATTAATAACTTTCTGCAGTTCATATTATAGTCTGTTGAAACTCTTGAAAGTCACATAATGAAAATGTCTATGAATATATTCTATTGTACAATATAATTGTTCAGGTCTATAGACACGATTAGATTGTAATAACATTCTTTGAAATTGTTCCGTGTGTACACATGTAACCTTGAACGAATTCGTCTACACCACACGTAAATAAATAATGGTAGCAATTTCGAGGACTTTCAATTTTTACACTTCAAGCTTAAACTTTAAGTTTTTTAGTACACTACATCAAATAACAATTAAATTATGTATAATTATCATTGTTCTCTACTTGTTTTTCTTTTTAGTTGAGTTTCACGTTGATATACGTTGAATGTCAAACGGAAATTACACATTTTCAAAACTTTCACAGAAAAGTGGAAGATGTCATGTGAAGAATAATAATAATTAGTTTTAATGCTTTGTTTTGAGGTTATAAAAACTAAACTTGGCTACTTTTAAACATTTTAAATTGTTATAATATCCTTGACATTTTTATTTTAATGTTTAAAGCAAAAAATAAATAAAAAACAAAAGTTTTAAAGGTTTAAATATAAAAAGTTTAAAATTTTCAAAATGGAGAGAGTTTAATGTGTACGGATGTAAAATGTGTAAAAAAATGCATCATGTAAATTGATAACTATGCAGGTTTGCATGTAGCTGCGCCGGAATGCCCGCCATGTTGGTATCATTGGCATGGCAGGCATTTGGTCGAAAGAAGCCAGCGAGCAAGCACTTAGGTTACACCTAGACATGATGGTTACGACATGCGAGTGTGCATCTCGTAAATTCCACACTCTCTAAACACACTCCACAGTCTTTCGACTGAGAAGCATCTCTCAGGTGTGCATAATGTTTATTTGCATTATTCAACGATGAGGAAGTAATCCTCGAAATATTTTTATAGGATTTGAATTTAAATTTAAATTAATCCCAATTTATCAAGGCAATTTGCCACCTGCTGTCAAACTAGTTAAAATCACGTCAAAATATATTATAGGCAACCAGTAATTCATGGTGTAAAATGTGTTGCATACTTTCAGGCGTATTCATAATTTCTATTTATTAAATTAATATTTTTATATTTTTAATGAATGCAGAGTGAAACAATGAGTTTGTTGACATGAACATGTTAATTATTTTTTAGTGTTACGTGTGTTGCATGCTTTAATTAGTTTTTCAGAAAATTACTCATTACGTAAGAATGCAACACTTGTGTAATTTATAATTTCCGGAAGTGTCATAAAATGTCATGTCAACGCTCAAGACTAGAAAATTTATTATAATTTTAAACAAAATTATAATTAATTTTAAAAAATTTAAGAAAATTGTTTAAAAAAGCGCATTTCAAATTAAAACGAGATAAAACATTACAATTTACAGGATTTTAATTGATAGCTATATGCTCATTAAAATCTTAATTAAATAATAACTGTATTTCAACTTATCGCACACAAACAATAAATAAATGACATCTGAGATGTAAGCAAATACATTTTGAGGTTAATTGTGAATAGTCAGAGGGAATATTCTCATACCTAACAGTATGCGAACATTTTTGCATTGTTTGCGCTCAAAATTAGTTGAGTAATTTTCGCTTAGTTGACTCACCTCGTCTTCATTAGGTTACGTTATAAATTCTAGCTGTAAAGTGTGTGGATTGTCGAACGACAGCGCTAATTACGCGGCGGAGTAACTGCGGTTGACAGCTGCGTGATACAGCAGGCTCCACAGGTTGCTGTTAGTCTAACCTTAAATCCAAACACATAACATGTTCTATTTGTTATAATTTACGACTTATAAATGACTTCCTGTGTTCCTACAGTGAACATATGTTGTTTTTTCTTTATCTGAATAAAATATTTGTCTTCTGTAAAGTTTAATTAACTTTTTAATAGGTGTATATCTGGTTGCATATTGTTGAAACGTTTAAAAAGCGGAAAAACTTATTTTTGTGGAAATACGTGATTAAAACAATCAATTTCGTGGTGTATTTAACTTATTGCATGTTTTTAAATCTAATTTTAACGTTTCTATTCATGTATACCTGGTTGCATACAATTAAAACTCTCTAAAAAACAGAAAAACTTATTTTTGTGGAAATTAACGATTAAAACAATAATTTCTTGGTGTTATTACACTAAAATCGTTGTATTTAATATTTTCCTGTATTTATCCAACTAATTCTTATAAATTTTATATCTTTTATCGTGTTTTAAAGTGTAATTTTATTGTTACAGGAAATCTTCTCCTTGATGGCGGTTTCCGGGCACACGTCATTAGTTTTTCTGCTGGTGACAGCGTGTTGTCTACTCAGCACACAAGCAGCAGGTAATTTTTCATGCAATCACTTTTAATTTACTTCCCAAAACTGCATTTTGATTGACAAATAAAAAATGACTTTATGAATATAGATATTAATGAGTTTCGAGATTTAACTGATACGAAACTCTGTGCGTACAAGTACCTACTTAATGTTCATTTTCGTTTACTCACAGTTTAACAGTTACTAGTATTCATGCATATTAAATCAACTTGCTGCGTTTGATCAGCGATATTAAAATTGATTGGTTTATTCATTGCTTGAATATAACTGTAAATGATTTTTCTTCTAAATCGACTATGAAATCATGAATAAAATTTGTATAAAATCATTTTACGCCTGATATTAGGCAACATATTATACTTTAGTGTATTTTGGGTTGTATACCACATATAATTTATATATAATCATTGAAATGTTATCTATATATGAGCCGCTTATTTTGAAAGTGGCCTAACTCCATTTATCTTCAAATCGAGATATTGAAAGTTTTGCGTTTCAATGAATTTAAAAATATACGTATAAGATACAAAGGAGTCATACTGCTTAAGCGTATCTTAGGATGTTAAATTTAAAGTTCCTGTTAAAATAGTGGCAATTATTAAGTAAATAACGTGCGTTTCCTTATCAAGAATGGAGTTGGGCCACTTTCAAAATTAACAGCCAGATTCATTATAAAATTTGAAGATGCCCAAGTCCATTCAACATAATTTAAGATGTTTCAAATTGAAGAAAAAAAACGTCTTCGTTTCACAGACAGCTTCGTGAAGTAATACATTTTGTTTGTTAAAATCTGCCAAACCCTAAAACTTCTCAAAAATATTCTTTCTTTCTTCTTCATTATAATTTTTTGTGCACGCATTCCGACAACCACAATCTTTGTTTTCGAAATTTTTTTCATGAACAATACTTCCGGTTTAACTGCAATATCTTTTTCCTGAATTCCGTTTTATCTTTCGCACTTTTTGGATATATGGTGCATCAATCTTTTCTCCATTGTTATTTGAATCTTCATCCTCTGACGAGGAATATTGTTTTATAACTCTTTTTCTTATTCGCTTTTTTTTTATTAATTACTATTTCTTTTTCACTATCTGAACTAAGTGGTCTTCTTCGGTTCTTCCTCATTGGTGCAATAATTTCTATAATTTAATATTAAATTTTAAGATTTATATTAATTAAACGTACAGGTTAATTAACTAACGCAATTGTCCCAAAAATGAGGTGGACTTGTAAATACTAATTAATTGAAATTACCTTCATCGCTGCTTTCCGACATTATCAATAGTAAATACCTTGATGTAACTATAAATGGAGTTAGGCCACTTTCAAACCACACGGGTCAGTTATTCAATTAATTCGGAAAACCTATGTGTAAAAAATGTACCGTATTTTCTCTGAATATATGCAATCTGAAGTGCGTCACTGATAAATAACATGAAGTTGTACATGTAACCATGGTAACCGGCAAAAAATTGAAAAACGGAGTTAGGTGACTTTCAAAATAAACGGCTCATATATAAAATTTGCGTGTCACAGTGTTTGTTTCCATACTCCTCCGAAACGGCTTTACCGATTTTTACCAAATTTTATATGCGAATTCAGTAGGTCTGAGAATCGGCTAACATCTATTTTTCATGCCCCTAAGTAATAAGGGTTGTTCACCCTTAACTTTTTTTTTAATATTTGGACGAATATTTTTGTTTTTATTTTTTTATGATGTGGCATTAAAAAATACATACAACCCTAAATTTTTAGTTTTTTATCATCAACCCCTATTTCTTTTTAACCATTTTAGTAATTTAATCATTTTTCATCCCGCCCAAAGAAAATGTTTATATGCGTATTCAGTAGGTCTGAGAATCGGCAACTATCTATTCTTCATATCTCTAAGTGATAAGGGTTGTTCACCCTTAATTTTTCTTTTATTTTGGTCGAAATTTTTTGTTTTTATTTTCTTAATGTGGCATTAAAAAATACATACAACCCTAAATTTTTGGCTTTTTATCACCAACCCCTATTTTTTATAATAAGTAAGTTACTTTTTGTCTACACTAAAATTTATCTAGAAACTAGAAATAATTTATATGGCAAAACAACGTGTGCCCGGTTAACTAGTTTTTATATAAAATAACTTGATATCCGATCGTATGACTATATGAGTCATGCACGTTCGACGGATATAATAAATATGAAGGAGCTTATTCCTCCACGACGGTTTGCGTGCATGTCGCAAGGGTCTAACTGTTATTTGTCAATGATATTCCGGTTAAGTTAGGTTGAGCGAGGTTAAGACGTAGGCGTGACTGCTTTTTCTTTCTATTTAAGATCTAGATATGAATAAAATACATTTTAAACAATTTCAAACCAAAAGCAGCGTTTGTGACCTTTTACATTTTCACTTACTCTATGTTCTTATTCTAACCATTTGCAGAATTATGTGACGTAACTACAGGCCAGTCCAATATAATTCTAGACATTGAAGAAAGCAGAGGATCATGTAAGTTCCCCTTTCACACGTAACATTGGTTGCCTAACTCAACAAAATTCATTAATTTCCACAGCGATAAGTCAAGAAACAATCCCTAAAGAATTACCAATCGAAGGCGAACCCAATGTAGATATATTCCTCGATTTACACTTCCCTAAAGGCCCTGCTGTGTTTTTCTTAAACGGCAAAAAACTACAACTATTGACACCACTGGACAGAGACGAAGATGGCGTCTCACACATTGTCTTCCAATTGGTGTGCACCGTCAAGGCTACCCACAAACGCCGATCAATCCCGATCATTGTCCGACTTACAGACATCAACGACAACGCGCCAGAGTTTCAAAACACTCCTTATATGACAACAATATCCGAATTAACACCTGTAGGCACAACAATATTTCAATTCATCCACGCGAAAGACAAAGACGCCGGGGTGAATGGCTTGGTTGAATACTCAATAATTCCTTTAAAAGACAACATTGGGAGTGAGTATGATGTAGGCAACTCACGCATCACCTCTGCGGATGGCTACGGGTTCTTTGCTATCAACTTACCACATCAGGGACAGGTCACGGTGAATCGGACTTTGGACTATGAGAAAACACAGCGATACTATTTGAATATCCTTGCAACGGTATGAAAACATAACATAACCTCAATTTTAAACTATTATAACTAACATAACCTATATTTTAACACCAGGATCGCGCTCGGAATGAATCCCAACGCATGCCTTCATCAACAATCCTCACGATAAATATAAAAGACGACGATGACCAGAATCCCTCCTTTATTTACAAAGGATGTATGTTATTGGACGGAACATGCATCAATCCGGAATACCAAGCTTCCGTTTCGAGTG